>NW_025814845.1:170275000-171475000 GCF_022079265.1 Lynx rufus
TGTATTTGAAAGTTGTTAAGAGAGTAGATCCCCAGAGTTCCTATCGCAAGGAAAACCACATTTTTCTTTTTCTTTCTTTCTTTCTTTCTTTTTTTTTTTTTTTTTTGGCATTTTTTAAGGCGATGATGGATGTTGACCAAACTATTGTGGAAATCATTTCAAAATACACTGAGTCAAACCATCATGCTGTGTGCCTTCAACTTTCATAGTGTTGTGCGTCAGTTATATCTCAATAAAAGTGGGAGGAAAGGATGATTTGCAAGTGGTAGAGAGGTTGTAAAAGCAGACTTTTCAATGATAAATGACAAAACAATGCCTGGCCGAGTAAGTACTCAATAAAGGTTAACGCTTATTATTGTTACAAGAATGATGTCAAGGGAAAAAGAGGACCATTCCAAGATGTTTGAGAATCCATGTCGTCACCGTGTCCTGCGGATTGTAAACCTGATGCTAAAGGCATTCAAATCAAGGGAAAGATCACTGAGAACCGGTATTTTCAGGAAAAGAATTATCATAACACCTTGCATTTCTTTTTAAATTTTTTTTTTTTTTCAACGTTTATTTATTTTTGGGACAGAGAGAGAGACAGAGCATGAATGGGGGAGGGCCAGAGAGAGAGGGAGACACAGAATCGGAAACAGGCTCCAGGCTCCGAGCCATCAGCCCAGAGCCTGACGCGGGGCTCGAACTCACAGACCGCGAGATCGTGACCTGGCTGAAGTCGGACGCCTAACCGACTGCGCCACCCAGGCGCCCCATGGTTTATGGGAAATATGAATAGGATTCATCACCAGAAGGAGAAAAGTCGGGAGAACACTGGCATCTCTATTTTGCTGAATTATTTATTGTTTCTTGCCGAGTAGCAGACTGCGTGCCTCTTGCCCTGCTATACATGGATTGGATTTGATTCTGTCCCCATGCAGTCTGGTGAGCTTATTTTAATAAGAACAACTTAATATCGCAATGATTCAGTGAAGCTTTTGCGTCCCTCTAGGACATTCCGCACTACACGCTCTGCACTAGCCTGGCTCTTCTGATTATTTTGGATGAGGAAACTAAGTTATCTTCCTAGCTTATGTGAGTAATCTTAGCATTGATATTTAAATTCAATCAGCGTGTGTGTGTGTGTGTGTGTGTGTGTGTGTGTGTGAAATGCCAAGACACTATGCTGGGCACCTTCAGGTCCATTATTACAATTAATCTTCAAAATAATCTTATGAGGTAGGCATTATTCCTATAAACTTATTTAAGAGATAAGAAAGCCACAGAGAGGTTAAGTAACTCACCCAGGGTCGCCAGGAAGCAAAATGTAGGAAACGAGATTGCCGGCTGATTTGTGATTGAGTCCATACTCATTTCTAGCATGCTGGGCTGCAGGAGACTGTGGTTGGCAGCTGTCTGTCTTTCTTCCTCCTGGAGTCCTGCCTCTGTCTTTCTCTTCCCTCCTTTTCTCTTTTCCACCTATGCTTCCCTTCCTTCTGCTCTTCCTTCCTCCCTCCCTTCCACCTTCCTTCCTTCCTTCCTTCCTTCCTTCCTTCCTTCCTTCCTTTCCTTTTTTTTTTTTTAATGTTTATTTATTTTTTCAGGAAGAGAGAGAGACAGAGCACAAGCAGGGAAGGGGCAGAGAGAGAGGGAGACAAAGAATCTGAAGCAGGCTCCAGGCTCTGGGCTGTCAGCACAGAGCCCGACGGGGGCTCGAACTCAAGAACTGTGAGATCGTGACCTGAGCCGAAGTCAGTCGCCCAATGGACTGAGCGACCCACGTGCCCCATTTCCTTCCTTTTCTGTACTTTCATTTTTGTAGACTGCTGTGTCTCAGCTACAACGTAAAGTAGCAGGGACATTGCACAAAACTGAATCAAATTTGTCCTCTTGGTTATTCAACTATCCGCGGAAAATAGAAAAGACGGCTGAGTCCCCATCACTGTGCCAGGCAGGTGGCAGGTGCCACCCATCCACGTTTCAGACCTTATTCCAAAGAGCAGTTCTCTGTGCTGGGCATTTTCAGCTCCACGTTGCAGGCAGGGAAACAAGTCTTCAAGAGGCTCTATGACTCCCTGATTGTATAGCATCAATGAGTGGCGGAGGCAGAATTTGAAGACACATCTGCCCGACTCCAAATCCCATCTGTTCCTGGTTGCATTATTTCTCTTCCTAATTAAACATTAGTTCGGGCCAGAATTTGGACTGTAAGAGAGGCCTACTGAAGACCATTTAATGGGGCCCCCCGGGTGGCTCAGTCAGTTAGGCGTCCGCCTTCGACTCAGGTCATGATCTCACAGCTCGTGAGTTCGAGCCCCGCGTCGGGCTCTGTGCTGACAGCTCGGAGCCTGGAGCCTGCTTCGGATTCTGTGTCTCCGTCTCTCTCTCTCTGCCCCTCCCCAGCTTGTGCTCTTTCTCTCAAAGATAAATAAACATTTGAAAAATTTTAAAAAAAGAAAGACCATTTAAGAAGAGGCAGAGGGGAGACACTTACAGTGCTGGGATGTGAGCAATTCCTCCCTCGTTGGTACCAGATGACCTAAATGATGGAGATAATGTAAGGATTGGTCAGGACATCTCAGCCCCAATTGTGTCGGGTGGGCTGAGCAATGAGAGCCATTGCATCTGGCCTGCCATGCACTGGCTGGTTCGGGACTGCGATTTCCCTCTCCACTGACCTCCCGCCTTCCCTTAGGAGGATATGATGCTGTTTGCTTTCCATCCTAAATGATTGTGGTTCTGTGAGCTGTTAAGGAGTCAACATGTTCCAGGCTCCCATGTTAATGGCGTGGGGATTAAAACTAAGCGAAGCAAGCAAGCCTTTGACAATAAATGAGTCTATTGGAAGTGAGTAGTGAGTGCAGAAGGGAGTGCGTGTTTCTTGCTTGTTTATTGACTCTGGTATTTTGGGCAAGTCTTTAAACTTTGGTTTGCCTCTGTTGTCCCTGCTATAAAATGGGAGATAACAGTAGCACGTGTCTCTTAACATGCAGAGGCGGTGAGAGGTTAATTACTTAATGCCTCAAAAATTCTTCGGGCTCCACGGCCAGGTCCAGCAATCGGAAAGGTTTTCTTCCCAAACCTTATCAGAGTTCTCTCCTGCTTGCTGAGGCTCAAATCTTAGTGGAGAATGGAAGAAACAAAAAAGGAGGGTGAAAAAAGGAGAAGACTTGGGACAGGAGAGGTTCACAGGAAGTTGCTGTCAGGAACGTTTCACGTTCTCTTAGATAAAGAGAAGCATCCAAAAGAAGATGCAAGGAGGGGCGCCTGGGTGGCGCAGTCGGTTAAGCGTCCGACTTCAGCCAGGTCACGATCTCGCGGTCCGTGAGTTCGAGCCCCCCGTCGGGCTCTGGGCTGATGGCTCAGAGCCTGGAGCCTGTTTCCGATTCTGTGTCTCCCTCTCTCTCTGCCCCTCCCCCGTTCATGCTCTGTCTCTCTCTGTCCCAAAAATAAATAAACGTTGAAAAAAAAAATTTAAAAAAAAATTAAAAAAAAAATTAAAAAAATAAATAAATAAATAAATAAAAAGAAGATGCAAGGAGTCTGTTCGCCCTTGTTTTGCAAACTTCTATGCTTCAACTACTGCTCTTTGGAGAGAAGTAGATAAGCGGTCTAAACGTGTTGAATGCCAGTGCTCCCATCGTCTGGGGGTGAGGAGCGTATTCGTTTTTGTAAATCTTTGAGTCTTCAGAGTAGACCCTGGTGCTTCCTGTCTCCCTGTGCCTCCCTCTCCCCTCATGTCATTTCTGGCCAGCGCTGGGGATATAGGCCACGCCTGAAGGGCAGAGCGTCATCAGCCCCGGGGACTTTGTTCTGTGGGACAGTTTTTCACTTAAGGACAAAGTCAGATCTCCTGCGACAGACTCCTGAAGCCAAGGTCCGGCTCTGCGCGGCCCCCCTCCCGCCACATCGTCCCCAGATTTCTACGCAGCCTGGTGACTGAAGGGTGAGGCAGAAAAAGAGAGCTGAATGCAGTATCTTCTCTAATCAAAGGGAAACATATTTTGCTCTGAAGTTTTTGACGGTTTTTCAGACAGAATCAACAGCATTTTTATCACAGGACCCTATGAAGTCCCAGGTTTATTCCATTTTCACCTCTTACGCAAAGGATCCACCACTGTTTTGTCATAGAACATGAGACAACACAGCAAAGACGCTTAGATACCCTCCCTCGCCACGGTTTTGCCAAGGTACTAAATACCTCCACGTCAAAGAGGTTTTGGCAAAATAATTTGATGTCTCTGATATTCACAGCATATGAACATCTGCGTTCCCACAGGGCCAGGTTTTTCACACTTGATCTTAGCCAAAAGGCCGAGAAGCGATGGGACCAGGTTTTTCCTTATGACCAAGAACATTTCTTTTCTGTCCCTCTGTGGGTCCGTGGACAGTGCATCAGAGGGGGAATGGGTGGGATTTGTGGTAGTGGCGGGAATGGGGAGGGATTACATGGTTGACCCAGTATAGCATTCCTAGGTTCCCATTATATACTGGGAGTAGTGCTTCCTTCTGGCTGCTACGGAGTGAAAGGTATTTTTTCTCTCCGGCAGAAGAATAGGTTTATTAAGCCTTTTTTTTTTTTTAATTGTTTTAAAGTATCATAGAAACCGTTTTTTTCCCCCTGCACAAGCTCTTTTTAAGAATTATTACAGGAGGAGCCTAGATGGCTCAGTCAGTTGAGTGTCCCACTTTTGATATTGGCTCAGGTCATGATCTTGCGGTCGTGAGATAGAGCCCAGTGTTGGGCTCTGGGCTGACGGCATGGGGTCTGCTTGGGATTCTCTCTCTCCCTCTCTCTCCCTCTCTGCCCCTCTCCCGTTTGCGTGTACACACTCACTCAAAATAAATAAATAAACTTAAAAAAAATAACTGCACTGTCAAAATTGTTTTTTTTTAAAAAGAATTATTATGTTTCAGGCGTACAACATTATAATTCAACATCTGTATACATTATTAAGTTATCACTCCCCCCAATCTAGAGTTACCATCCATAACCCTATGACTGACCCCCTTTTATCCTTTTTGTCCATCCCCCAACTCCCTTCGCCTCTGGTAACCACCGATTTGTTCTCCGTACCTACGAGTTTGCTTTGTTTTCTCTGTTCATCTATTTTGTTTTTTGTTTTTCTTTTTAGATTTCACGTATGAGTGAAATGGTACAGTATTTCTCTTTCTTCTTCTGACTTACTTCACTTAGCATAATATCCTCAAGGTCCATCTCTGTGGTCACAAATGACAAGATTTCATTCTTTTTTTATAGCTGAGTAATATTCCACTGTCTGTGTGTCTATATATAGATCACATCTTCTTTGTCCATTTGTCCACCAATGGACATTCAGGTTGTTTCTATATCTTGGCTATTGTAAATAGTGCTGCAGTATACATGGGGGTGCATGTATCTTTTTCAACTAGTAGTATCATATTCTTAGGATAAATCCTCAGTAGTGGAGTAGTTGAATCATATGCTTCACTTTTTGAGGACTCTCCATACCGTTTGCCATAGTGGTTGTACCAATTTACAATCCCAGCAGTGTAAAAAGGATTCTCTTTTTTTCCACAGCTTCTCCAAAATTTGTTATTTCTTGGGGCACCTGGGTGGCTCAGTCGGTTGAGCGTCCGACTTCGGCTCAGGTCGTGATCTCACAGTTCGTGGGTTCGAGCCCCGCGTTGGGCTCTGTGCTGACGGCCTGGAGCCTGCAGCCTGTCTCAGGTTCTGTGTCTCCCTCTTTCTCTCTCCTCCCTCGCTCGTGCTCTATCTCTCTCTTCTCAAAAATAAATAAATGTTAAAAAAAATTTTTAAAAAACCTTGTTATTTCTTGTCTTTTTGATAATAGCCATTTCTAACAGATATAAGGTGGTATCTCACTGTGATTTGATTTGCATTTCCCTAATCAGTAATTGAAGATCTTTTCATGTTGGCCATATGTATGTCTTCTTTGGAAAAAATTATTCAGAGCCTCTGCCCATTTTTTAATTGAGTTGCTTGGGTTATTTCATTGCTGAGTTGTATGAGTTCTTTATATGTTTTGGGTATTTACCCCTTATCAGATATGTGATTTCCAAATATTTTCTCCCATTAAGTGGATTGCCTTTCATTTCGATGATGGTTTCCTTCATTGTACAGAAACTTGTTAGTCTGATGTAATTCTATTTGTTTATTTTTGCTTTTCTTTCCCTTGCCTTTAGAGTTGAATCTACAAAAACACCCCTAAGACCAATGTCAAGGAGCTTATCCTGTATGTTTTTCTTTATGGTTTCAGGTCTTTAATGTAAAGTTAACTCTTTAATTCATACTGAGTTAATTTTTGTGTATGGTTTAAAATAGTGGCTTAGTTTCATTCTTTTGCATATACCTGATCAGTTTTCTCAACACCATTTATTGAAAAGACTGCCATTTCTTCATTGTAGGTTCTTGGCTCCTTTGTTGTACATTAATTGTTCATATATGTGTGGGTTTACTTCTGGGCTCTCAGTTCTATTTCACTGATCTGTGTGTCTGTTTTTGTGTCAATATCAAACTGTTTTGATTATTAGAGCTTTGTAATCTGCTTTGCAATCATAAAGTACGGCACCTCTAGCTTTTTTCTTTTTTTCAAGAGTTTTTTTTTTTTTTTTGGACTATCCAAGATCTTTTGTGGTTCCATACAAACTTTAATGTTGTTTTATTACTAAGAAATATGCCCCTGGAATTTTTATAGGATTGCATCTATAGATTGCTTTGGGTAGTGTGGACATTTTAATAATATTAATTTTTCCAATCCATGAAGACAGAATAGCTTTCCATTTACTTGTGTCTTCTTCAGTTTCTTTCCTCAGTGTTTTATAGTTTTCGGTGTATAGGTCTTTTACCCCCTTGGTTCAATTTATTCCTGGTATTTGATTCTTTTTGATGCTTTTGTAATTGGGATCGTTTTCTCAATTGCTGTTTCTGATAGTTTGTTATTGGTGTATAGAAATGTTCCAGGTTTCTGTATATTGATTTTGTATCCCGTGACTTTACTGAATTTATTAGTCCTGACAGTAGTTTTGGTGGAAGTATCATGTCATCTGTAAACAGTACTGTGTTATTCCTTTTCTTTTGATTTGTACACCATTTATTTATTTTTCTTGCCTAACTGCTTTGGCTAATACCTCCAACACGATGTTGAATACAAGTGGCAAAGATGGGCATCTTTGCTTTTATCCTGATCTTAGAAAAAAGCTGAAAGCTTTTCCCACTGAGTATGATGTTAGCTGTGGGTTTGTCATGTATGACCTTTATCATGTTGAAGTAAGTTTGCTCTATATCCACGTTGTTGAGAATTTTCATCATAAACAGAGGTTGAATTTTATCTAGTGCATTTTCTGCTTCCGTTGAGGTGATCATATGATTTCTGTCTTTTATTTTGCAAACGTGGTGTATCGTGTTGATTGATTCGTGGATATTGAACCATCTTTGCATCCCTGGAATACATTACAGTTAATCGTGGTCTATGATCCTTTTAATGGATTGTTTAATTTGGTTTGCTAATATATCGCTGAGGGTTTTTGCATCTATGTTCATCAAAGATAGTGGTCTGTAATTTTCTTCCTTTTACTAATGTTTGTTTATTTATTTATTTATTTATATATATTTATTTATTTATTTTTGAGAGAGAGAGAGAGAGAGAGAGAGAATATGGGTGGGGGAGGAGTGCAGAGAGGGGGACAGAGAATCCAAAGCAGGCTTGGTGCTGACAGCAGAGAGCCTGATGTGGGGCTTGAACTCACTAACCATGAGATCATGACCTGAGCTGAAGTTGGACACTTCACCAATGGAGGCAGCCAGGCACCCCTGTAATTTTCTGTTTTTTATGTTGTCCTTGTCCATTTTTGGTGTCAGAGTGATGCTAGCCTCATACAACGAGTTTGGACATTCCCTCCTCTTGAGTTTTTTTTGCAAGAGTTTGAGAGAATAGGTATTAAATCTACTCTGAATGTTTGAAAGAATTCACCTGGGTTCTGGGCCTTTGTTGGGAGATTTTTGTTTGTTGGGATTTTTGTTTGTGGAGATTTTTGATTACTGACTTGATGTCCTTACTAGCAATTGGTATATTCAGATTTTCTATGTCTTCCTCATTCAGTCTTGGAATATTGTATATTTCTAGGAATTTATCCATTTCTTCTAGGTTGTCCAACGCCTTGTATAATTGCTCGCAGCAGTCGATTTCTGTGGTATAGCTTCTCTTTCGTTTCTGAATTTATTTGAGCCCTCATCCTTATATTCCTGGCAAGTGTAGATAAAGGTCTGTCAATTTTGGTTTCTCTTTTCAAAACACCAGTTCTTCGTTTCATTGATCTTTTCTGTCGTCATTTTCGTCTCTATTCATTTATTTCTGCTTAATCTTTATTATTTTCTTCCTTCTGTTAATGTTGGGCTTGGTTTGTTCTTCTTTCTCTAGTTCCTTTAGTTGTGAAGTTAGATTGTTCATTTGAGATCTTTCTTGTTCATAGAAACCTTCTTAAAACTCCCCCATGGGAAGTCAGACTGCCGCTTACAGGACCCACCTCAGGAGAAGTCTCCCCCTTGTCCTAAGCTTTGTGGGTAAATGCTGGCCAAGAGCATCTGCATGCTAAAGTTGCCAGGGAAAGCAGCAGTTGACCTCTGGCGTTTGTTTTGCAACTAACAAAGAACCAGGGGAAACTTTTCTGAAATGTTTGCTTCAGGGTACAGTGATGAAACCACTGTTGGCTTCTCTTAGAAAATTTGTTATATCTGACAGCAGAAAAATAGCTCCTTTTGGTTATAAAAAAATGAAGGAAGACTTTTATAAGGTCAGTAATGGGCAAAGTGATGACTTTAGCCTTTTTTCCTTGCAGGTGGTAGCAGGTACCCTGGTGGGAATGGCAGAGCCCGCCTGACTCGCAAACAAACCAGACTCCCCACCACCCCCCACCCCAGCCCAGCTGGGTAAGGTATGAGCATGGGTGAGGCAGAGAACATCTTGGACAGTAGAAATCATATACCAAATAGGGCTTTAGTGCCAAATAGGCTCGAACATTTCTTTCCTAGAAATGATTTCATTAGAAGAGAACAACTATGGGGCGCCTGGGTGGCTCAGTTGGTTACGTGCCTGACTTCAGCTCAGGTCATGATCTTATGGTTTATGAGTTCGAGCCCCACGTCGGGCTCTGTGCTGACGGCTCGGAGCCTGGAGCCCGCTTTGGATTCTGTGTCCCCCTCTCTCTCTGCCCCTCCCCCACTTGTGCTCTGTCTCTCTCTGTCTCTCAAAAATAAATACACATTAAGAAAATTAACAAAAGAGAAAAGAACAACTGTGATGAGATAGGAAATAAGCATTTTAATAGAAACTGAAGGTAAATTAAGCTTAAATTAAATCATCAAGAATGATTGAACAATAGTGGAAAAGGAACAAAATTATACCTCGGTGGTCCTCACTTTATGCATTTAAGTCCTTTCAAAACATCATTTTTCTTAGCGTGGCCGCAACTGAAGAAGCTTTAGGATTAAATGAAAAGCGGGACTCGTGAGTGGAAATGTACGTTAATATTTTCATGTCAGGTGCCACACGCTTAAAGTAAATCTTTTCAGGTTACGAGGTAACTATAGGACTCCCCACTCACTTGGCGGCACATAGCCTAACTGCTGGCAATATATCAAGGAGAAAATAAACTGCTTCTTGAATTCCAAACCCAAACTGATCATTAGAGGGCAACGCCACAGACCCAGAGCCTGAACTTCTTGTCCTGCGGAAGACCAGGGATGATACGATATCTAGAATTGGAGTGCCGAAGAGCTTGGCCATTTCTGCAGGCTGCGGTTGGGACCCTGTCTCTCACCGGTGGGTCCCAGTGTCTGGCCTGCTCGACAGACCTTTCACAGCCTGGGTGGGTCCATGATGCGGGGTGAGCAGAGGTAGCCATGCTTCTTAAGCTGGTGCGTAGCATAAGCCCTGAGTATGCCCACCAAGGGATGAAAGATGAAATAATTAGAAACGGGGCATTTTCCCAAATGCTTCCAGGGAGCTTTGCTCTCTTCACCTGGGGACATAGGTTAATGCAGTTTTCCAACCAGCTGCACAGCGCAACCCAAACCCTGGCCTTTTAAGGACTCTGTGCTCACGCAGACAATAGATACGGGCACCTCGGGAAATACTTCGAGGTAATAGACCTCATTTAGGAAAAAAAATTAAGAGAACATCTAACTATCTCTGAAGTGTTGATATGGAAATCCCAGTGTAATGTTATATTACCTTTTTTTTTTTTTTTCCTGATTCCTATTTGGATAGATTCCAATACATGCAGCAAGAGTATAGTCCTACTTTAGCTTCAGGAGAGACTTGAGGAGCCCAGAAGACAAATAGTCCCTACTTGGGGGGTCATGTCTTTCGGGCGGCCCTCTGGATTGAGGTCAGTTGTCACGGAGGAGACCAGAAAGGCAGAGTAGGCTGCTTTGCTTTTGGAAAGTGAAGCTAATTACTCGGTTGCGTTGTGTAATGTGTGTTGTTATGTGATCTCCTTTCTGAGTCGACGTGTACGTATTTGTGGTTTTATGCACATCTATTTAACCTGGGGAAACAGCAAATGCAACGTGAGATGGGAAGTCCTCAAATCTTGGGCTCCGTTTCTAGCTCCTTTTGACTTATAGAATGACCTTTTTGCTGGACACCGACACAGGCTGTTTGCCCGCTGTTCCAGTACGTTATGGGTAAAGCTAATAAAGTATAATCACAACGCCCTGAAAATGTCAAGTTGCTGCCCCTTGGGCCTCTCGTAACTATTCTCATCCACAAAATGGAGCTGGTAACTCTGCACCCTGCCTTCCCTGCACAGATGTTGGGAAGCTGGGCTAAAGCACATCTGTAGAGCAGTTTTAGATTTTGGAACATGGGAACAATAAATGACCATAACAGCTATTTATCATGCAAGAAGGGATGACGATATAGTCTATATTTCAAGCCCCACTTCTCTCATCCCCTTGAAAATAGTTTTGCATGATTGAAGCCATTAGTTAAGGAAGACTAAGTGTATGCAATGCAGAGGAAGGCAGGGGACTATGACCCAAAACGATGCCACCTAGGCGAAAAGTAACTCCAAAAGGATGTGAAAGTGAATATTCATGAGCTGAAATGATCAACATAGCTTTACAAATGAAAAGAACGCTACTGAGTCTGATGCGGGATAAGTGAGGTATGGCAGGTACCAAGAATTTACGACTCATCTTGGCAGTGACCCGAGGCAATGTAACTGGGGTCTGCTTTGGCATCTTTCCTGGGTCCGGGATGATTTTGCAGGTCTTAGGAAGCAGAAAATTATGTCCTGAGGAAAGATCACAGAATTCAACAAAGGTTAAATCCTCGGGGGTCATGGAAAATATCTGTGTAGACCAACTGGTTAATATTTTGATGAAACACTTTTTCTTTTGGTGTCCACCCAAGAAGAGGCACAGCAATTGTTTTCACGCAAGTGAGTAATCTCTGGGGAGAGGCCATGCTAAAAAAAATGGTAAAAATCAGTCGTTTTATCTCTCTGGGGTTCATGTCTCATTTAGATAGTCCTCAAATATATGCAAAGTAAGAATATTTGTATTTAACGTACCCAACTTGGTGCCTTGGATGCAAAATAGTGTCTGTCCTCAAGAGGCTTACAATTAATAGGGGATTTAAGACTTCCACAATTCTTAACTCCTCTAATTAAATTAATGTTGTCTCCTGCTCTTTTCCCCCAACCCCACTGACTTGATCAGAAGTCCGACATCATTCTCTTAAGCCTCTCTCCCATGTACCCGGAACCTTTTAAATTCCTCCAATGAGGAAGGCCCTTCTGTCACTGACTACCTGGGTCTCTCCCTTGACTGCCACTGCCCCTGCCATAGCTCCTCGCTGCCACATGGTGCCACTGTTGAATGCTGGCATAGGCCAGAGTGGCTTTTTTCAGGAGGGTAAATCCTAGCTCATTCCACTTCTTAAGAGTTAGGTCTTGACTGTTCTCCTCACTGGGTTCCTAGACGACCGGCCTTTGCGCCCAGCTCTTTGGGTTATGCACACAGTCCTTTCCCCACTCAGAGGAGCTACGCCGGGAAGTCCCAGAGTCCGTGCACTGCTGGAGTCAGAGACACTTCCCTTTTCAAACCCTGGGAACCCACTTCAGAAGATGGCCGCTTTTCCTTTCAACCCTAGAAACACCAGGTATTCTTAACAGTCCTTCCATTCATTCCCTACTTCCCTTTAATAATCAATCGCCTTGCCTCTAAGATATTCCCACACCTCAGAAGCATAAAGAGACTGCTTTCTGTCACTTATGGGCAATGTCTTCTCTACCTCAGGGCGGATCGCCCTCTGAAGAACGAGCAGGAATCAGCTCCAGCTACCGTCGCTGAAGTAGTGAAAAAGTAAAACAATCTGTATCTTCAATAGGACATACAAAGAATTCATTAAAACTAGGCAGAATGCAGTAACTGATAGGAGAATTACAAAGAAATAGCGGTGGTGAGTTACAAAGAACGCAGATCAGAAGACATCGGTGTCAACCTGGAGTAATCCAGCAGACCAGCTGGAGGACGCAACACTTGTGCCTGTCCTTGGCATACAGTAGGATCTCGACAGGTGAACGTGGTAGGGAATGGTATTGCAAACAGAGAGGGTAGGATAAGTCAGTACACAGAAGTAGAGGAAACTCGTGTCATATTTGACGACCAATGGTGTGGGGGGCGTGGTGGTGGTGGTCGGGAGTTTTGTGAACTACAGTGCGGGGGCACCACAAAGGGGAGACATGGGAGATTGAAGCCTGGGGCTCAGAATACCCCGCTAAAGGATACACACCCTAAAAAGACCAGCACTCCGTTTTCCTTTCCCATCGCCATATCTCTTCTTGATCAGCTCAAGTCCCTTGCCAATCAACGAATCAACAAAGAAACCGGAACAGTCAAAAACAAAAGTTGAAATTAAGTTGTCTTGATGTGGCCAATCTTACATTTTTGTTAAAAACAACAAGATTCCCAAAGAAAAAAGTTGAACACGTACCTTTAGGAAAGGCGAAACAGAATGTTTGGGGAATTTCAATAAGCCGCTGCATTAACAAGTCTACTTTTCTCCATTTTCAAACCAGTTTTGAGTTGGGTAAACAGTCAATACTTCACCGTTGTGTCCTTGAACGGAGTCCTTTTAGTTTTCAGAAAGAGACATTTGGAAGAAAATGACACAGAAATGTCTTCCTCAAACCACCTTGTTGAAGTTTCTCCAGGGACCAAAGCAGATGATTTGTAAATTCCTTTACTCTTAAAATAAAAGGCATTTTCATAAAAGGAAAGGTGATGGCACACCAACACCTACTCAGGAGGGAAAATAGTCACAGGGAAAATGTCATTTATTCTCTACTTCACGGGGCAAAACTGTCTTGCATTCAAAAGCCTCCTAAGAGGAAGACGGCGTTTGTAAGTACAAATAAAAACCCTTTCACAACATTTTTTTGAGAGTTGTAGGAATCAAGACTTGCACAGCGATAATGGCGCCATCTCTGTAGAGATCTGTAAACTTTTCAGTATACTTTTCCCACCCCAGCTTCTCATTTGTCCGTCACTACAGTCTCATGGAAGGAGGGAAAGCGTGGACTCTCAACTGTGTCACAGCTGACAAAGCCAAGGCCTTGAGTGGCAATAGACTGAACCAGTGTTACCAGTAAGGGGAATAGGAAGGCAGATTTGGAGATTGGGTCTCTGCAAGCTTACCGAGGCACATTCTTTCCTCTACTCCTGGCAGACTGCTCCTTGTTGGACAGAAAAATTCCCTGAAGCTGGGTTGTTGTTGTTTTTTAAGTTTTCATTTTATTTTTTTATTTTTACTTATTTATTTTTAATATGAAATTTATTGTCAAACTGGATTCCATACGACACCCAGTGCTCATCCCAACAGGTGGCCTCCTCAATGCCCCTCACCCGCCCACCCCTCCCTCCCACCCCCCATCAGCCCTCAGTTTATTCTCCGTTTTTAAGAGTCTCTTATGGTTTGCCTCCCTCCTTCTCTAACCTTTTCTTTCCCCCCTTCCCCTCCCCTATAGTCTTCTGTTAAGTTTCTCAGGATCCACATAGGTGGGTTTTGTGTCTTAACTATCTTTGGATCCTTCCATGGTGCCTTCCACATAATAGGTGTTCAATAAATGTTAATTTACTAAGTGCTGTAAATCCTGAAGTCTAAATGGCTCTAAATTAGACTTTCAAAGCTTTCTGTGCCCCTTACACATTTTTATTAAAAAAAAAAAAAACGAAAAAGAAAAACCTTTGATTCCTTAATCTGGCAATTAAGAAAAAAACTGTTTGTTGATTTAATTCCATAGGATATTTGGAAACAAATATTGAGAGCGAGAAGGAGGATGAGGGTTACCCTTTAAATAGACAGCAATAATGAATGGCTCTAGAGTACAATTCAGTCTCTTGTTGACATACATCTGCTCCTTCTAGCTCCTGGGTTTGAAAATGACCTTTCTTAGCAAGATCTGGAGATGAATAGTCTTCTTTTTTTCCAACCAGTTCCTGTATTTCCTGACGTCAGTTGCCATGTGTCCTTTGACAAATGAGTTGCGGGAGCGTGTACCCCCCCCTCCAAAGAACACTTTCTCCTGCATTTTTCACTCTTGTTTACACGACCACTTTTTTGTCTTTGCCAAGTTGGGTGTTAAGATGATTCATCCCCTCAATAATTGTGGAATGGACAGGCTTTTGCAGGATTTTTTTTTTTTTTTGAGTGGTTATAGGGTAGAGGAGAGGGGATTTGGTGGGCCAAGAGCTTATCTTAGGGAATGGGCTACTCGACGTCTGCATGGCAAGATACCAGGAGGCTGGGTTTTCAGTAGCAACAGTGATGAGCTCTGCCAACCTGTGCTTGTTTGAGACTCCAATTAACATCGGCCCTGAACATCCACCTACTGCCATAGCCTTAAACTGAGCATCACCAAAGTTTCTACAGTTTCTAGAGTTAGTCATTATTTTTTATTTTAAAGTTTATTTTTAACAGGCCAAAAGTTTTTTTTTAATGCAATAAAGCCACTAGCAAAAACTGTTAAAGAAAGAGAAGAAACACAAATGACCAATATTAGAAATCACGTCTGAGGCATTCTTTACAGAGCCTGTGGATGTTAAGAAGGATTTCATGAAACACATTGGTCAAAAAATTGACTACAGAGATCAAAATGCACAATGGTTTGGAGGGGAGATGGGGGAAGTAGGGGATGGGGATTTAAGAGCACACTTACGATGAAACAAAGTAAAATGACTTAAAAATGCCCAATGTTTAAACTGATTTACATAAACTAACAGACTATAACATAAAACAAAACTCTTATATCTAAGAAACTAAATAGAACCAGTAATTCATTTTTAAATACAGTGTATTTATTTTGAGAGAGAGAGAAAGAAAGAGAGAGTGCATGCACGGTCAAGTGGGAAAGGGGCAGAGAGAGAGACAATCCCAAGCAGCCTCCATGCTGTCAGCACAGAGCCTGAGAGGGGTGCGACCCCATAAACTGTGAGATCATGACCTGAGCCGAAATTAGGAGTCGGATACTTAACTGACTGAGCCACCCAGGCGCCCCAATAATGCATTTATTTTTAATAGAATTGGTCATGAACATTATAGGAAATTTTGAAAAAGTGGAAGAACACATTTATGCCAACCTCTCTACCCAAAACAGTTTGAAAACATTTTTTGTGCTCATTTTTTTAGGCATAGATACTGAAGTTTCATACAAGGTTGTTATCGTGCTGTGTAAATAATTTAGTTAATTGCGATTAGATGCCTACATCTGGAGATAGAGGCTCAAAGAACGTAAAGTTCTTGCTCTCCCTGCTCCTAATGCGTAAATCTGGTTGCCTCTCCCGGAATAGATTCCTAGAAAATCTATTTCTAGGGAATCCAAGAGAGGAAACCTCTCTCGGGATAGATTCCTAGGGAGGAAACTCTGGAGTATGTGTTAAGGGGAAGCAAATTTAAACTAGGGTGTGGAGAGGAAAATTTTCCTTTTCACCCACTTACCCTCCATTTAGTTTATCAACTAATTTATTTGTTCGTGGTTTCCTGCAACCACCATGCAATAAACTCCCAAGGAAAGCCCCGGGTGTGTAACCTAGAGCAGTTGTTGGGGGCAGGGTTGACTGGGACCGAAGGAATCCTGGGCCTGCAGAGCGAGACTGGAGTCGTTTCACCTTGGAATCTCTGTGTCCCGGAGAGCCACTCAGCAGTGCAGACGACATGTGAGGCACATGGGCAGCCCCAGCTGTGGAGGGTTGATTTGAAGATTTTAACTGTCTGATCTTGGGCACGCTTACCCATAAAGAAGTCCAGTGTCACTCCTTCTGTGACTTTGGTTTGGGCAGACACGGTTGGTTCCTTCAACTTCCTGGCACCATAATCAACAGAGGACTTACTCTCTTTCTTTCTGTTCTTGTAGAGTCTGTACAGTCTGGTGGGAAAGCCACATCTGCAATAGCCACAACCAAATAAACGTATTTCTCTAAGCTGTTAGGTTCGGTGTTAGGGAGGAAGAGGACAGGGTGACCTGAAAACATACAACAAGGAAAATCGTTTAGCCTCCCCATTCTTCAGAATACAGCTCAGTGGTAACTTCCTTGGGAGAGGAGTGGGCTGGAAAGGTCATCCCAAGGAAGTTACCACTGACCCGTATTCTGAAAATGGGGAGGAATTAGAAGGTAAAGGTGGTGTGGGAAGGAGGGTGTAGAGATGTTCCTGATAGATGGAGCAGCGGGTGTGAAGCTAAACCACAAAGAAGCAGGTCATTACTTCTGCTGGTCACGTATGCCCGGTTGGCTTGGCCAATGGGCAGAGTATGAGCTAGGAAAATAGGGTGACCAGCTCATTTTGGCTTTGACATTAGAAATCCCATGTGCCAGGGAGCTCCTCAGTCCCATAGAAACTCAGATAATTGGTCACCCTGAAAATACCCTCTGCCTAAAACAAAGAAACCTTCTGAGTGTCAAACGTTGTTTGGTTCAGCCTTGTCCTGCTCTGTCTATGGACTTTACTAGGATATCAGTACTTTTGGGAAAAGTTAGCCACTCACTTTTTGATATCAGCTGGCTTATTTAAAATCTAAATTCTTTACCAGTTATTGTCTGGCCAGTGTGGTTACAGTGAGACCTGGAAGAGAATGGAAACCTGGAAGAAAATGTTTTTATTTTTATTTTTATTATTTTTTTAATGTTTATTTATTTTTGAGAGACAGAGACAGAGCATGAACAGAGCAAGGGCAGAGAGAGAAGGGGACACAGAATCTGAGACAGGCTCCAGGCTCTGAGCTCTCAGCACAGAGCCCGACGTGGAGCCCGAACTCACGGACTGTGAGATCATGACCTGAGCCGAAGCTGGACGCTTAACCGACTGAGCCACCCAGGTGCCCCATGGATGAAAATGTTTTTAATACCCAGAGGAAAACATAAGGTAGTGATGAGGATGTGTTTGGCCTACCTCATTAATTTGCCCGTGACTCGGTTACCTTAGGCCCCTATTCACTGTGCCTTGACTCGTATCTATGAAATGGGAATAGTAGGAACTCATTCATGTAAGGAGTCACAAACATGGTGGACCCACGGAACTCTTGGTTAATGCCATGTGATGGCAAGGACCTTCGTGTTCTGTTCCCAGCTGCAGGGAAAGCCCCCTCCCAAATTTCTCTCGGTATCCATTTGTGAGAAGCAAGTTGTAGCTGCAACAGTGACAATAAGGGTCTTCCTGCATTTTCGGGAGCCTGTGGACCAGTCTTACATGAAGCTCCAAAGAGGGCCTTTGTTTCTACAGGACTCATGAAGCATCTTCACTTGTATTAATCGTCTTAGAGCTCTACAGAAAGTCAAGGGAGCTTAACAATGGCCAACATTTGTTTAGCACTCATTCTGTGACAAGTTCTGTCCTGCTTTAATTGATCCGTGTCATTTAATCCTCAGAATAATTCAATGAGGCAGGCATTACTACCACTCAGCTTACTTATGAGAAGGCGAAGCCCGGAAAGCTTGAGTGCCTCATCCAAGGTCGTATGGTTATTACCTGTTGCAGTCAGGAGTTGAATCCAGACACAGTGGTGTTACCACACCCACTTTACAGTGGAATGTACTTGGGGTCTATGGAAACCCTTGGCGCTTTAGAGGGGCCAGACCTCAGGAAACCCAGGGTCCCTTATGTTAGAAGGGAACTTAGATACCAACACCCCCCCATACCCCGCCTTTCGTTCAGGATGACATCTGCCTTTTGTTTTATATAAAGCACCCAGCTGCCAGGTTAGGGAAAATCAACCCAAATTTCATTGGAAGAGGAAGTGAGGAGTAAAGGCTCTGGAAAGAGGAGAAGAGAGGGCAATTCCTGCACTTGAAGATGGGACAGCATAGACCCAAGAGACGGTAGGCAAAGTAAGGCTGGCCTATGGCTGTACAGCAGAGGGGATGTGACCTGGAATGGGAGCAGTGGACTTAAAGAAAATCACTGAGGCAGGACATATAATCAATGGTTTCACCCCATGTCTGGAGGTTAATTCAGATGGACATAGCTCCCCTTCCTCCCCTTTGTTGATCAGTGGATGAGGAAAGAACTTGGTAGAGCCTTGGGTTAGGAGGGAACTTGATTCCAAAACTTTGGAGTTCAGGAGTACAAGAGAGTGACTGTATTCCTGAGTTTGGCAAGAATTTAGCCTGCAAATCTGGTAGGTCATATCCTCCCCTGCCCTGCCCCCAGCCCCTTCAGTGAAGTCTTTCTGGAAATTTGCTGTCCAGGCATGGCTTCTTTATCACAGGAAAGCTCTCTTGCTTTTCTTAGTCTGAGCATTTGGTGGTTGCTTAGACTCGACAATCTTTAATATTAGCCTACCTGACTCTAATGAAGGAGATAAACCTTGAGGAAGAAAAAGGAGAAGTTGTTTTGACATGAGCTCTATAATATACCGGGTACAATTTGGAGACTAGCTACTGTTGTAAATTATGCACACCATTGACACGGCAAATCAAGAGCTGGGCGTGTAGCCACTTAGAGAGTCCCGATGGATAAATATTTGGTTCACCTTCTGTAGCTATCTTCTGGGTTCTGACTTCCATTAATAAAAGATATATGAGCAAATGCCCAACCTCTGCTCCGTTTAGCCACTTGTAGACTGGGTAAGATAGCACTATGTTTTCAGGTGAAGTCAATCCCTCTGTCCCCACAGGGTTAACTTATTTGTCCAAGGTAAACTCTCAGAAGCATAATAAAAGTCTGTGTTCCAGGTTTACGGACTCGAGGTCCTAAGGACTTCAGAGAGCATTTGATTGCCGCCAGGAGGCACCTACTAAGAGTTCCCCAAGTGTTTTCTGGGAAGAAATGCCTCATCATTTAGGGAGATGCCCCATTAGGACGCTTTTGCCCTTTGCTCCTTTCCTTAGTTTTTCTTTTCTCTTCTTCCTTTTTTGAAAGAAGCTAAGCGAAGTGGTTTTTTGCATTCTTCCTCAGTGTTGCTTACCTGCGTGCTCGTTGGGAAAAAGGCGAGAGAGGCGGGGGAAGCTTAAGTGGAAACAAATGTGAAGGTGACCGTTGGCGGGTGCCGTGGAATGAAATTCCAGGAGGCAGACAGGCGGCCCGTCCAGGGACAGCAGAATCCGTTGAGAACAAGCATTAGCTCTGACATTTGGATAAAGAATTGTCAGGATTTGCTTTTCTATTTTTTACCCCTCTGCCAGGATTGTGTGATTCGTCATCAAGCCCTTACTTTCTAAACACCTACTGTGTGCAATGTGGTGCAGCTTTCTGGGCACTGCAGGGGACCCTGTCTCTCCCCAGCAGAAGCTTTGGTATAGTCAAGGGTTTTATTTCCTTTTTTTTTTTTTTTTAAATAATGTTGTGTGGTCTTGAGACAGAGTGAATAGTTCAGCTAATAAATTCCTGAGCCCCTTCAGCACAGAGGTGAGAGCCCCATCACTCACACATGCCTCTAACTCTTGACCTATGTAGCCTTTTGCCTCACTATAGCAGAGCCTCTTTATATTAATACCAATTTATCATTATTCCCTTTAAATGCTCTTTTTTTTTTTTTTGTCCAAGAGAAAGAGACAGAAAACATCTGCATATCGAGTAATATTAGCTACAGTTGGTGTCTCAAGTGAGAATCAATCTGACAGCCCCATTTATTATATCGGGGTAGGCTTTATTATGGAGACTCTTGCATTTGAACTTTCCCTCTACAAGATATGAAAGAGTCTCTGATGTATTCATATCTTGCTTGAAAAACAACATTTTGAAACACAAGAGAGATAGCAGCTACAGATAACATTTCAGCTCTAATAAGAGAGGCCAAATGTTAGCCAGTCTTAAAACAATAACAACAATAAAGACACTTAGAAGTGTTATTAGTTATTAAGCCATATGGTTCATGTTACAGCTCCGTTCTTTTGTTCCCTGCCTGTGTTGTCAGCATTCGTGGGATTGTTGTGATTTGTCGTGTCCGGTGCATCCCCCTTTTCAATACATTAGGCTGATAACTCTGGTCCTTTTAAGGGCGATGTCACGATCTCTTTCCCTTCGGTTGGGGCCAGCCATCAATGTTAAAACGTGTCATTGTTAAAACAAACCAAATTACCACCTCCACCAAAACCCCCACGCAGACGCCTTTCTTCCTATTTAAAAATCAGCCTTTTGAGGCTTGGGAAGGTGCTCTGGGGTTGTTATGGGAAATGTTCAAAGAACTGACCTGTCAGTTAAGTTTGTTCCTGGTAGGTTAATGAGGACATGAATTGTTACAAACCAGAGGTGCTCATGTTGGTGGATATATTACGTGCGTCTTGAACGGCACAGATGTTTAGGAGCTGTTGTTTCTACGTGTCTACTTCTTCGATAAATAAGAAAATGGGTTCTGGTTTCCTAATCCCAGTGGATCACATGGGTCTGCAGGTGCCCTTGTCCTCCCCGACTCCTGGGACACAAGCCTTCAACTGAGGCCGGGCTTCCAAGCCAGGATTACCCTGGGTGTTTCCTCCCGGCCTTCCCTCCTCACTTGCACTATTTCTTGAGTGGGTCCCAGTACTCAACACCAGGAAACAGGAACTAAAACAGGGCTCCTGTTCAGTGAACTGATGGTCAGCCTGCAATGGTTTATATAAATCTGTGAAAGTTCACTATGTTTATTTTCGTATGTCAGTGGGTCTCGACATTTCCTGCGTGAGAAAAACTGTAAGCAAACCACTTGCATGCTCTAAACTTGATTTTTAGGACACCCTAGAGCTGCAGGCCTCATGTATCTACGTCAATTAAGATAAAAATATGTAGAGAACATTTATGAACGTTCCAATACTCGCAGGCCTCTGATAGTTGCAAATTAAGATGGTTGTTTTTCTTCCTGCTCCTTTAAGGGTCTCGGGCAGATTTCTCTGGCTCTTTAGTCACCTTCCCCCAGCTCCCTCCGATTTACGCATTCTTGATCACTAGCTCCATTATTCTTTTGCAATATGCTCTTTCTGTGCCTGGAGTACCTAGTTTCCCTAAGAACTTCCTTGACTTTGGTTATTTGAAGGCCTTTCATTTTGTTCATTATTTTCTTCCTTTCTTTTTTTCTTTTTTTTTTTTTTCCACTGAAGCACGCAGATGCAATTTAGGATTCCCCTTACCCAAGAGGAGACATTCAACATATGTGGAATCAAAGATAACTGTAAGGCAAAGTGTGAGAAGTGTGAGAAGATCAAAGCCTAGTGCTTTCGGGGTATAAAGGTGGAGAAGTAGATTTAACAGTGAAAGGCTTCTTTCAGAAAATATATCTTATTCTTACTATCAAAATAGCACACATTTAGAGAGGTGTCAGCAGGATGACTGAATAGGAAGCATTAGGCCCTTGTTCTCCCACAGGGACACATCATTGGCAAAACTATACGGATCAGAATACTTTTGTGAGGACTCTAGAGAGTAGTTGAGAAGTTTCAACACTCAGACCAACGTAAAACCAAGGAAGGAGGGGCGCCTGGGAGACTCAGTCGGTTAAGCATCTGACTCTTGATTTTGGCTCTGGTCGTGATCTCACGGGTTCGTGAGTTCGAGCCCCATGTTGGGCTCCGCACTGGCAATGAGGAGCCTGCTTGGGATTCGCTCTCTTCCACCCTCCTTCTCTACCCCTCCCCTGCTCACGTTCTCTCTCAAAATAAATAAACTTAAAAAAAACCCAAGAAGGGATTCCAGTGAAAGGGTTAGGAAAATTCACTGAGTTTTGAACCCTTGTTTGTGCTTCTCCCTCTTGCTGAGCGAATGTGGGGTGACTGAAGGAAACCTCCCACACGAGGGATCATCCCTCAAGAAAGAAACAAAAGAGGGGAGCGTGCATCCAACATTTTGGCTAGTGCGGGGGCTGTCCGAGGGACCAATATCTGTCTCTCCTGACTCAGAGTGCTGATGGGACTGGTGGTCATTTTTGGAAGCTTGTAGAAAAGATATGATCACAGCAGCACATTAGCACTGCAGTTCTGCCAGTATACAGATGTCAGGGACAGCAGGGGGTTACAGGGACAAGATGCTTAGGGAATTTGAGAAGACTAAAAGTACAGCACATGCTCAGAGAAGACACATCCCAGAACAGTATTGAAAGGTTCTAGAATCTCTAGCTGGACTGGTTGGTGAAGGTCTTCTCCTGCATGAAGCCAGTCCAGAAAATTTGGAAGACGTAGTTCTTTCTTCAAATGCCCAAGTCTTAATGAAAACACAACACAACACAACAAAACAAAAAAAGAAAAACACGGCATACAAAGATACAAGGAAACATGGCCAAATCAAAGAAATGAAATAAAACCCCAGAAACTGACCCTAAGGAAACACAGATTTATCTGCTGCCTGACAAAGAATTTCAAATAACTGTCATAAAGAAGCTTAATGAGCTTAAAGAGAACACAGACAACTAAATGAAGTAAAGTAAATGATGCATGAACAAAATGACAATACCAACAAAAATAAGGAAACGACAAAAAAGGACCAAGAACATTTTTGGCTTTGAAAAATACAACAACTGAACTAAAAATTTTACTAGAAGAGTGCAACAACCAACATGATCAGGAAGAGAAAAGAAGTTGAAGACATGTCATTTCAAGTCACTGAGTCAGAGGAGCAAAAAGAAAAAGAAAATGAAGAAAAGTGAAGAGAGCCTCTGGAATTTACAGGATATAACCAAACAGCCCAATATATACATTATGGAAGAAGCTCAAATCCTCTGACCAGGAGAGATCTAAAGAGACAACAGGAGGGTGCCTGGGTGGCTCAGTTGTTAAGCCTCCAACTTCAGCTCAGGCATGATCTCGCAGTTCACAAGTTCGAGGACTTTGGACTCTGCTTCAGATACTTTGTCTCCCTCTCTCTCTGCCCACCCCTCATTTGTGCTCTGTCTCTCTCGCTCTCAAAAATAAATAAATATTAAAAGCAAAGACACTACATATATGTATACATGTGTGTGT
Organism: Lynx rufus; assembly: GCF_022079265.1. Taxonomy (NCBI): domain Eukaryota; kingdom Metazoa; phylum Chordata; class Mammalia; order Carnivora; family Felidae; genus Lynx; species Lynx rufus. The sequence continues at coordinate 170,298,408 of NW_025814845.1, forward strand.
GTGTATGTGTATGTATATACATTCCCCTCTCATACCATAGTGGAAGGACCTCTCCTCTTCCCCATAGAGCCTGAAATACTGAAATCTGGGGGGTGCCTGAGGGCCACTGATGTGCACTATTAAGCAGAGCGAAAAAATATTCATGTGCCTGAAACAAAGACCAATATTTCCACACAACATGGTAAGCCCAACACAGACTGTGTGGATTCTTTATCTCTTGGTAAGAAACTTGTTCCAGGCTCAAGGCATTCTTATAAAACTAAGCAGGAGTTGAAAGACTGCATATATGGGACTGTTTTTCCCAATGAGATGTAAAGATGTAATTTGTGACCTCAGAAACATAAAGCGGGGGAAGGAATATATAATAATAAAATTTCTGTATGTGATTTAAAGTAAGTTGGTATCAGTTTAAAACAGGATGTTATAACTTTAAATGTTTCATGTAATTAAAATTATATCCACAAAGAAAATATCTATAGAATATACACACAAAAAAATAAGAAAAGAATCAAAGTATGTCACCACAATCAATGCAACACAAAGGAAAGAAGGGACAAAAATCTATAAGACACATGGAGACCAATTAACAAAATGGCAATAGTAAGTTCTGCTATATAAGTAATTACTTTATTACTTTATTACTTTATTTATTTATATTTTTTAAATGTTTATTTTTGAGAGAGAGAGAGAGACAGACAGAGCATAAGTGGGGAAGGGGCAGAGAGAGAGACACACACACAGAACTCAAAGGAGGCTCTAGGCTCTGATCTGCCAATACAGAGGTCAACATGGGGCTCGAACTCACAGACTGTGAGATCATGACCTGAGCCAAAGTTGGGTGCCTAACCGACTGAGCCACCCAGATGCTCCTATAAGTAATTACTTTAAATGTGAATGAATTAAACTCCCCAATATAAAGACATAGATTGGCTGAATCAATTTAAAAAAAATGGATCCAACTATATGCTGTCTACAAGAAATTCGCTTTAGATAAGGAGACACACAGAATGAAAGTGAAAGGATGGGAAAAAACATTTCATGCCAATGGTAACCAAAAGAGAGCAGGAGTGACTGTACTAATATTAGACTAAATAGACTTTAAGTCAAAAACTGAACTTTTGAGAGTTTTGATTACTGAGAGTTTTGATTACTGATTCAATTTCTTTACTGGTCATGGGTCTGTTCAAATTTTCTATTTCTTCCTGTTTCAGTTTTGGTAGATTGTAGGTTTCTAGGAGTTTGTCTACGGAAAGAGGTGGATGAGGGATGGGCTAAATGGGTGATGGATATTAAGGAGGACCCTTGTTATTATGAGAACTGAGTGTTATATGTAAGTGATGAATCAGTAAATTCTACTCCTGAAACCAATATTAAACTATACATTAACTAACTAGAATTTAAATAAAAATTTGAAAAAACAAACTGTTACAAGAAACAAAGAACATTATATATGATAAAAGGGACAATTTGCCCAGATATAACAATTATAAACATATATGCACCAAACATCAACTTTCCTAAATATATGAAGGAAACATTGGAAACATTGAAGGAAAACGTAGACAGATCTACAATACTATTAGGAAACTTAACTATTATCCCACTATCACTAATAGGTAGAACAACCAGACCAAAGATCAATAACGAAATAAAGGACTTGAATAAACCTTTAGAACAATTGGACACAACAAATTTAATACACTCTAGACAATAATAGCAGAATACATTTTTTTTCAAGTGCACACGGGACAATCTCCAGGATACACTATATGTTAGGCTTCAAAGCAAGTTTTCATAAATTTAAAAAGATTTAAATTATACCCAATATCTTTTCCAATCACAATGGAATGAAACTACAAATTGATAGCCAGAAGAAAACTGAAAAAAAAAAAACCCAAATATGTGGAAATCAACCCTTAAGCAGCCAAAGGTTCAGAGAAGAAATCATATTGAAATTATAAATTACCTTGAGACAAATTAATATGAAAACAAAACACATCAACATTTATGGAATGCAAGGAAGCATTGTTAAGAGGGAAATTATAGCTGTAAATGCTAACATTAAATAAGAAGAAGGATCTCAAATTACAATCTAACTTAATATTTCAGAAGCTAGAAAAAGAAGTAACTGAACTTAAAACTAACAGAAGTATGGGAATAATGAAGGTTAGAGCAGTGATTAATAAAATAGAAATAGAAAAATAATTAAAAAAATCAACTAACTTAAGAGGTTTTTTTTTTAAAGATACAGAAAACAGGATGCTTGGATGGCTCAGTTGATTAAGTATCCAACTCTTGATTTAGGCTCAGGTCATGATCTCACAGTTCATGAGTTTGAGCCCCACGTCAGGCTCCACACTGATAGTGGAGAACCTGCTTGGAACTCTCTCTCTTTCCCTCCCTCTATCACTTCCCCCAACCCTCAAAATAAATATATAAACTTAAAAAAATAAAAAATGAAAAAAATACACAAAATTAACAAAATGGACAACCTAGAACAAATGGATAAATTCCTAGAAGCTGATAACCCACCAAAACTGAAGCAGGAAGAAATAAAAATTTAAACATACCAATTACCAGCAATAAAATTGAATCAGTAATCAAAAAAACTCCCAACAAAAGTCCAGGACCAGTTGACTTTACAGTTGAATTCTAGCAAACATTTAAAGAAGAGTTAATACCTATTCCTGTCAAACTTTTCCAAAAAATGGAAAAGGAAGGAAACGTTCCAAATTTATTCTATAAGGTCAGTATTACCTTTATACCAAATCCAGGTAAAAACACCACACAAAAAGAGAAATGCTGGTCAATATCTCTGACAAACAATGATGCAAAAATCCTTAACAAAATATTTCCAAACCAAATCCAACAATACATTAAAAAAACCCTTTACCACTTCAAGTGAGATTTATTCCTGGAATGCAAGTGTGGTTTAATATTCACAAATCAATCAATGTGACACATTACATCAGTGAAAGAAAGGATAAAAAACATGATCATTTTAAGAATGCAAGGATGGTTCAATGTACAACAATCAATCAATAATACTCCACATTAACACAGTAATTGATGAAAAGCACATGATTATCTTAATGGATGAAGAAAAAGCATTTGACAAGATACAACACTTTTCATGATAAATACACCCAAAGAATTAGTGATAGAAGGAAACTACTTCAACATAATTAATACCATGCATGAGAAGCCCACAGCCAATGTCATAGAAAATTGTGGAAGACTAAAAGCTTTTCCTTTAATATCAGGAATAAAGCAAGTATGCCTGCTCTTTCCACTTCAATTCAACATAATATTGGAAATCCTAGCCCGAGCAATTAGGCAAGAAAAATAAATAAATGCATCCAAATTGAAAGGAAGAAATAAAATTATCTGTTTGTGGATGACATGATCTTATCTGTAGAACCCCCCAAAGATTACAGACACACACACACACATACACACACACACACACACACACACACACACACACACACACATCAAACCAGTGGAACTAATAAAGAAATTCAATAAAGTTGCAGGATACAAAATCAATGCAAAAATCACTTGTGCATATACACTAACAATAAATTATCTGAAATGGAATTAAGAAAACAATCCCCTTTGTAATAGCATCAAAAAGATGTAAATACTTAGGAATAAACCTAACCAAGGAGGTGAAAGATTTGTACAATGAACATTAAAAATTGCTGAAATAGCTTAAAGAAGATACAAATAGACATCCATGTTTATGGATTGAAAGACTTCACATTGTTGAGATGCTTATATTGTTTAGATATATTGTTTATATTATAAATAATATTCAAAGAGATCTAAGATTCAACACAACCCCTGTCAAAATCCCAATGGTATGTGGAAGTAGAAAAAAAATCATCTGAAAATTCAAATGTAATTTCAAGGGACCTCGAATAGTCAAAACAATTTTGAAAAAGAACAAAGTTGGAGGAATCGCACTTCCTGATTTCAAAACATATTACAAAGCTACATTAATCAAAAACAGTGTGCTACTGGCAAAAATAAGACATATACGCCAATGGAATAGAATAGAGATTCTAGAAACAAGCCCTCATGAGTACAATCAAATGATCTTTGAAAGGGTGCCAGACCACTCAACGGGGAAAGGACAGTCTTTTCAACAAATGGTATTGGGAAAGCAGGATATCCATGTACAAAAGAATGAAGTTGGACCCTTATACCTGCAAAAAATTAACTCAAAATGAATTAAAGACCTAAATACAAGACCCCAAACTATAAAACTCCTAGAGGGAAATATAGGGGGAGAGCTTCAAAGCACTGGATTTGGCAATCCTCCTGGGACAAGAAAGAGGGTAGGTCTTGGGCTGTGGGTGGGAAGATCTACATCTTTCCATTGGACTAGGAGTGGTTGGATTTGGACTTTGGAAAGGAGGATATTTGGGGAAGATAGCCTAGCCCTTGCAACATGGTAGCAGGTCAGAAGAGAATGGGGTAAAAATATGTAGGGCTAGGAGGAGACCCCTGGAAAACCAAGGCCCATAACTAGAAGCAGTGATGACTTAACCAGTTTTTAAGTTTAGTTTTGTGTTCAAATTTTCTTCTGTGGTGTTTTGTTAACACACAACCTAGTTTATGTATGCTTCTAGGATTTAAGAAAGGGGCCTGTGTCCATACCTTGGGCTAAACTTGTAGAAAGAGTGGTGGAAGCCATGAGAAATAACAAAACCACAGTGACCATCCGGGGAAATTTCTCAAATTTTTGCAGAAATTACATACAGAGGGGGAACTTGCAAGCAGAAGGGAATTCTCATTCCAGGGAATGGGGGCCTGTTCTGTTGTTATTTGGGAATTATGTGCAGGGAAATCCACAAAGACTGGAACATTTAGATACCTGGTTTACACTCAGGAAGGCCTTGAAAAGGCAACATTTGGACATCTTTACCCATTGGGCAGGTCGATGTGATAATTTTTCCGTTTCTTTGATTCTTTCTCATTAGACTATTTACCCTGCCTTTTAAAAAAAATCACGTATATTTCTAGTGACTGTATCCCATTATACATCAAGCCATACAATATTGTAATTTGTAAAGTTTTTAGGCACTTCAATTACAAAACATACTTTTTTTTGCACTGAACACATACTATGTATCATTAAATTCGCATGTATTAGCTCTAATCCTCCTAACAATTGTGTTGAATATATGTTATTATTCCAGTTTTACTGATAACGAAAGTGAGACTAAGCCAAATTAAGTGCGTTACCCAAGGTCTCACGGTTAGTTGGTGGTGTAACTTTGATCTGTACGTACATCTTCTGGCTTCCGAAGTCTACAGACTTCCCACAAATACTAAACTTCTTACCTCTACCCTACTTCAGGTCTCACTGATGGCAAGAGGACACCTTCTTTACTAAAAAGGGACTTGGGGACATTGACCTCTTTTAGTATCCCCAAAAGCATTATTATTAACATATTATTATTGCTATTAATTATTATTATTGCAAAGAATGATGGCTGAGTGGGCCAAGATAGTGGACATATTAGTTTTCAATACTGTTGTAACAAAGTAGTATAACCTTAGTGATTTAAGTAACACAGATTTAATATCTTATAGTTCTGCAAATTGGATGTCTGACAGGGTCTCACTGGACTAAAATTAAGTTGTCGGCGGGGCTGATTCTCAGCGGGAGAATATCCCCTTGCCTATTCCAGGTCCTAGAGGCCACCTCCATTCCTTGGCTTCTAAACCAGCAATGACGGGTTGAGTCCTTACTTTGCATTGCTCTGATCTCTTCTCTGGTCATATCTCCCTCTCTCACACTTTCCTCTGCTTCCCAAATCTACTTTTAAAGACCGTTGTGATGACATCTGACCCACTCAGATTATCCAGGATAATTTCCTTGTTTTAATGTCAGTTGACTAGCAGCCTTAATTCCACCCGCAACCTTAATTTCCCTTTGCCGTGTAACCAAACATATGCACAGATTCTAGGGATTAGGACATGGGCATCTTTGGGGGACCACAGTTCTGTCCACTAGAGTGGATTACTGATTCAGATTCAAAATTAGATTGGATCTCGAATTTGGTCCTGATTTCCTCTGGGATTGCTATGAGTCCATTTTCTTTCCCCACTATGCTTCAGTATTCATTTTTTTTTTTAATGAAAAACTGAATGAATATGAATTCATATATGAATTTGAATGAAATGAAAAATACTGAATGAATACTGAATTCATGTTTTTAATGAATACTGTCACATGGTAGTGACAGGTAATTAATTGGAAAAAATGGTAGATGGTTTCAAAATGGCTCAATATCAAAAGCATGGAAAAAGATCATGGCTATCTTCTACTAGGAAGTATAATGGGAAGATTGAGAGTGTGGGCTTTGGGATCAGGGTACCTGAATTTAAATCCCTATTACTCTACCTACCACAGATAATCTTGGGTGAATTCCTTACCCCCTCTGTGCCTCAGTTTCCTCAGCTGACAAACAGAAATGATAAAGATAGTACCCTAGTTGTTATGAAAATCAAATGAGTTGGTTCTTGGCACATAATAAACACTCAGTAAATGTTAGCTGATACTACAGAGATACGCTTCGTTATTCCCCAAAAGGTTTGGTGGTTAAAATTTAGAGGTTGGCATTTGTTTGAAATGAGAAGTATGACAGAACAAAAATTGCAAGAGGGTTCAGGAGTCTTGTACCGAAGGACGTTTCTGGACTTGACTTGCATCTAAGTGGTTATGGGCTGGAAGGATTCATGATGAAGAACAAACTTTGGTGACACTCATGGGCCATCTCTGTCTGCCTTTCCATCTTTGTCACTTCACCATCTCGTGAGAACGCTTCCCCTCAAACCCAGTCTGGGCTTTCTCAGCTCTGAGCCTTTGCTCAAGCCATTCTCTCTCCCTTTGATTGCCTCCCTCCCATCTCTGCCTAATGAAATATCTCAAAGAACATTTTCTCCATGAAGCCATTATGGTGTCTCCAGCCAGAAAGGACATTTCACTCTCCTGAATTTTTATAACCCTTTGCAACTCTTGGATTGTGGTTACTTCTGCCTATGTCTTTTCTTCTTCACTAGAGGTAGGTTGCCTGATACCTTGTTTACCCTGTGTCTTTTACAGCATGTGGTAAATGCCCAGCAAAGTTCTGTTGACTAAATGGTTGGTGAATGAGGGAATGAGCGTCCCATATCCAGGACAGGATGTTTCTGTGCTTTTTGATGAGAAATTAAGTGATGGTATTTGTATCATTTTACACCTTAAAAGTCTCTCTTCTCTGATTAAATATACACTCCCCTTGCCCTGTTGCTGGTCCCCAACCCTGAGTGTGAGTGAGAATTCTCTTCTGAAATATGAAAAGAACTACAGATGTTCTGAAACTATCCCTAAAATTCCAAATCAATAAATCAAAGGTGGGGCCCAGACATTTGTATTTTTTTTTTTAAGCTTCAAAGTGTTTTTCTAAAGTGTGTTCAGGAAAGGTAATTATTGACATTGGGATTGGAACGAATTCCAGATATAGGCTAAGAGACATTTCATGAAAAATTAACAGAAAAGGAAAGCCTATCACTTTTCTATTCCTGTTGTTAAAACACACTACCAGTCATAATTTCAGAGGAACATCATATATGTCAATACATGCATTAGTGATGGGGTTGAAGTTTGGGCAAAGTGTTTTCTTCCTTTGTTTTTTATTTTTTTCCCTTAGTCTAGTAAGAGCCAAGAACAGCATCAATGAATCATGAGACAGACCACACACACACACACACACACACACACACACACACATTGTACACTCCTAAGCTATAAAGCGAAATGTAAAACATAAGTCCACATGGGCTCAATTGAGAAATTTGCCCCAGGGTAACAATTCAACAAGAGATAAAGTGAACCAGGCTAGACTTAGATAAAGAAAAGAACAGGAAAACTGTCCACACCTGGAATTTGTTGAAAGATAAGGTTTTTCTAGAAGTCTCATCGTGAATTCACTTTATCCAATGGAATAAAGGGATTCAACCAGTCATCAGTGCCCTGACAGTCAAGAGCTAAGGTAGATGGGAAGAGCGAGCTAGGCAAGGAAGGGAGAATGAGGAAAATGGCCAAGGGTCTCAGAAGTCAGGACTGGTTTTATTCGCAAGATGATACTTCTAGTCTTGCTCTACTGTCTTGATAAAATGTGTAATTTTATACCATGACTTTTATTTCACGATAGTATAGTTTCATTTCCCTTATGCTTAACAACAGTTACACATATATTTTTCTTCTTTGTGATGTTGATGTATTTCATTGGGTTGTTTGAAGGGAACAGGATACAGCCTCTCTTTTCCACCCTTCTCTCAGCCTATGCCTGGGGACTGATGGAGTGCTCCCCCTAGATCCTTATGCCCCTCTGCTTTCAAATAAACATGCCTACTTTTCTCTAGTTCTCTCCTTGAAATCACAGCCTGGAGCTCATGGGCATGACTTGGTTCCGTGGTTTTTGTGACAAATGGGGGTTTCCTGTGGAGAGGACAATGCAGTTGGCCTGGACAACTGAGTCACCATGGAGCAAAGGCAGTAGCATAGGTGGGGAAGAGTACATATTTTAGTATCCTCCAGCCTATTTTTTAGACATTAGGAGGAGTGTAGCCAGTTTAGGAAGTCATTTTGCATCTGAGGAAAGCAGACCTAGGAAGACCAGCTCACATTTACAAACGCTAAAATCCCAAGAAAGAGGGTGAGCAGAATGTACTCACTTGGAAGCACTAAGGATGCAGATTGGAGACATAGAATCCTGGAACATTTGCACTAGAAAGGACCTCGGAAATCATTTAACCTTCTTCCCTTATTTTACAGGTTAGGAAACTCAATCCAAAAGAGTTTCCTCTTTTGGAGGAAGCTAATGAGAGAGGGCCCAGATCTTGTACTGGAAAGCTCTTTCTACTCTCCTGAGCTGCTGCCACATTTGGCTTTGAGGATTATCATGAGATATTTTTTTTCCAGAAGTTGATCTAGCCATTCAATTTTGCTCTCTATGGCCTGGTATTAAAATGGCGCCTGGGTGGCTCAGTCAGTTAAGCATCCGATTTTGGCTCAGGTCAAGATCTCACAGTTCATGAGTTTGAGCCCCGCATTGGACTCTGTGCTGTCAACGTGGAGCCCACTTCATGTCCTCTGTCTTCCTCTCTCTCTGCCCCTCCCCGACTCGTTCAAGCATGCGTGCTCTCTCTCTCTCTGTCTCAAAAACAAATAAAAACATGGAAAAATAGCAAAATGTTCTTGTCTTCTGTGCACCAGTGTTCATAGGAGCATTATTCATAATAGCCCCAAATCAAGAGTAACTCAAATGCTCACCAGGAGATAAATGGACAAATGAAACGTGGTATATACATACACTGGGATGTTACTCAGCCTTCCAAAGAACGAGATTCTGACACAGGCAACAAAATGGATAAAACTTGAAAACATTGTGCTAAGTGAAGGGAGACGGACGTAACAGGACAGATGGTTCCACTTCCATGAGGTACCCAGAACAGGCAAACTTTTAGAGACAGAAAGTAGAATAGAAGTTTTTAGGGATGGGGGGTGGTGGTGGTTGGAGGAATGAGAAGTTACTGCTTAATGGGTACAGAACTTCTTTTGGGGGTGATAAAAAGTCCTGAAGATGGATGGTGGTGGTGGTTACACAAAATTGTGCATGTCCTTAATGCCACTAAAATAGACCCTTAAAAGTGGCTAAAATGGTAAATTATACGTTGTGAATCATTTGCCACAAAAAAAAAAAAAAAAGGAAGCAAAATTTTGTCTTCATCACAAACCAGCAGCGGCCCCAGGGAGCGGAGTTTTGGGAAGACTGGACAGGGAGCTAGCTGGAACTGAATGTCATTCCACGTCTCCAAAGGGTTGATGTTCTCTTCCTAAGTCCTAGCACTGGCTGAAGGAAGGACAGCTCAACATTCAAAGAACCAAGAATCAAAAGGGTGCTGAGCTTCCCTGCTGGCCCTCATGTACACATAAGAGAGACAGGTGGGATGGACGGTCTAGAAGTTCGGAAAGCAGCAGTGGTCTTGAGCTCACATCCTTAATCCATCACAGACTAGCCTTTTGACTCTTGTGTGGTTAGCTCTCCTGTCTGTGTTTACTTTCCTCATCTCTAAAACCTACATGATATCAGAACCCACCTCAACCTTCGTTATAAAGATGGCGTGAGTCCGCATTCCAGAACACTTAGAATGGGGTGCGCCGTGAGTTGTTACCATTATTTTGGTTACACGCTAGGAAGGAGAGGGAAATACAAGGGCCTCTGGCTGCTCTCAAGGAACTATTTATTATTGGGGAAAACCAGACTAAGACTGAGAAATAACTAGTTAACACTGTAAGTAGTCTTTGCTGGAATGACGACAAATATCACAGAACTCTTCGCACTTCGTAAAGTTCGTCCACGTACATGGGTTTATTTGGTCCTTACAACCTCTCCACCATTTTTACGTATTAGAAAGCAGAATCATTGCCTTGCCCAAGGATTCACAGCTTGTAAGTGGTACAAAGAATAAGAATCTTAGGAACTCAGATGAAGGAGAAACCAGTGTGGGCTAGGCCCATCAAGGACGTCTTCATGAAAATGTGACTTGACAATGCCTTAGTTAAGACGAGAACACTGAGAAAAGATCTGGAGCTGACGCATGGGTTACAACGTGAAAAAGGGTGTTTTTTTTCTTTTTCTTTTCTTTTTCCTTGTAGAGCTGTGCAGTACGCCCCCTGCGGGGCTGTACAGGGCATCCCTGCCTGCCAGGGGAATCACGTGAGCGGGAATGAGCAAATTGTCTTTGTAGCACAGGAAGGAGTCCACATGTGACAGAAGGAGAAATAAGAAATTGAATGTGATACTAAACTGTTTTAGTGTTTTGGATGCTGAGAATTTCTACAGTTCAAGGAGCTCTAGAATAGGAGACCTGTGGTCTCACTCTTGACTTGCTCGCCTCCAACCGTGTCACCCCGGTAAGGCATTCTAGTTCTTGGGCTTCAGAGGGTCCAGCTGTAGACCGAAAGGGACTGACCGGGGTGGCTCTGACATTCTGTTTTAGGTCCGTTAAGAGACAAATCTTCTTTGTCACATGACCCTCCTGCTCCCCTTACTGGAAGAATGAGGGCTTCCTTTCCCAATGTTTCCTTTACCCTAAACACAACCACTCATTAACAGGAGTGGAGGCTCTCTACAGCCCCTTTCTCCGAAGTATTTTAGAGGAGTCGGTGTAAAATTGAGGTCTTTCTTGGTATTTTTATTCTTCAAACACCAGGATAGGGTAAAATTATGCTTTTTCTTCTCTGAGTAATTAGCCTCTCTCCTTTCTTTCCCCTACATGGGGGCTGTAGAGTCAGATACTTCAATTTCGCTTTCTCCATCATCGCCTTCAAAGCTCAGAGGGTTCTACTGACACTATGTCCCGGCCTGTCTTTGGAATCAATCTGAGGGGCTAGAAACTCTTCTCCCCTTATTCTGCAACCACACTCCATCTGACAGGCCAAGATAGATGCAAAACAGTGTACCCTTGAATCGGATCCAGCCAAATATATATCTAAAGAGCAACGATATTTGCCATCATTTTACAGTTGGAGAAACCAAGGCAAAGAGTGGGACAGTGATCTAACTGATGGGCAAAGAAAGACCAGGTACGTTGACAGATTTCAAGCCTTCCATTTTCCAGTCCCCCCCATAGGAATGACAGCGGGTGAGGGACAATGGCTTGCGTGGGAGGGAAGTTAGGTTTTGCCGGGGCCACCAGAGGGGTTTGGAAGCCAAGTTGAGGGCAAGCATTTTACCCTCCACGTTGTCATGGGCGTTCACCGCCATGCGCTTCCAAGAAACACTAAACAGTCTTCCACGTTTTCTCTAAGCGAATGGGACGCTGCAGGAAAACCCTGAAGGGAAGCGTCTGAGAAATCGGTGGCAAAGGAATTTAACTATGAGGAGAATGAGCCGGTGCGTTACTGTTGGCTTATTAATAGGTTCTGTGTCGCCAGCTCCAGGGGGAATGGCCCCTGGAATCGCTGGCGGGGAAAAGCCGTCAAGGGCTCCGTTTGATGGAAATAGGGAATAACGGGAAGGGAAGGGAAGGGAAATGACTTCAGAAAAGACTGGAGAGCTTGTCCTCTGGAATGAAAACCAGCCGCTGCTGATGTGACTGTCCAGGTCCCGGCGGCGGCTGCTGGAGAGCCGAACACGAGGCTGAGCCGCTTCGAGAACGCCAGAGTCTTGCTTCTCCTGGGCCTCGTTTGCAATTTATATATGGTGTCTATGACGTCTCACTCTTTGGGATAAGGCTGTATCTAAAATCCAGCACATTTCAAAAGACAACCTGCTCTGGCTGGGGCGGGCACACAACCTGGTTAGAGAGGCTGGTGGCACTGGCCGTGGATTCATAAATACACGGGAGGTATGTGCCTGCCTCTGCGAGGTATCTTCCAGACACAAGGTGTGGCAATGCCACCCTCCTCCAGGAACAGTCATCTGGTCAGCGAATATTTATGCCTGAGCCAGGCCCTGAGCCGTGCTGAGGCCTGGAAGCCCCGTTGAGTTGTGTGCCCTGTTCTCCAAGAGGCTGGCGGGGAAGAGAGAAAACAGAGACGATCACAGCACAAAGTGATAGGGCACCCAGGGTGCGGGTGTGCGTAGGGTCTGAAGGCAGGGGTGCCTGTTCCAGGCTGGTGAGGTTGGAGAGGGCGGGACCCAGCAAGAGCTGCCTGGAGGAGGAGGTTTCTGGAGGAGAGCTACGAAGCAGTTGGCGGGGTTTTCTTCCCGAATCAAGGATCTGAATTTTACATACTCTGGGGACCCACTGAAATTGTCTGAAAAGTCTTTTGGGTGTTATGTGCATCCGCCTGTCTTCAGAGGATACATCACGTTCATTGGACGCTCAGAGGCCCGAGACCTTCTCTTTCTCCAGGTAAGACATTCGATTGCCCCCCCGAATATGTACAGGTATGTATTTAATGCGTGCGTATATGCAACTGTAGCAAACATCCGTGTAGGTAAATCTTTGTGAACACATCTGAATATTTTCCTAAAGTCTTAGAAGACCTATTGCTTCCTCAAAGAATGTGAATGCTTAAAAAACTTTCGCTACATAGATTGTCAAAATCCCCTCTTCAAATTTGCACAGGTTTGCACATGTATCAGCAGGAAGTGCGTGCCATTTTCCTGAACTCTTGCCAACATTATTTTCATCGCCTTTCAAGAAAAACTTTAAACAGGGGGCGCCTGGGTGGCTCCCTCAGTTGAGCGTCTGACTCTTGATTTCTGCTTGGGTCACGCTCCCAGGGTCGCGGGATGGAGTCCCGCGCCAAGCTCCGTTCTGAACGTGGAGCCTGCTTGAGAATCTCTCTCTCCCTCTGCCTCTCCTCTGCTCCTGTGTGCTCTCTCTCTCTCTCTCTCTAAAACAAAATTTTAAAAAAGATGTATTAAACATTTTTTAAAAGGGAAAGCTTTAAACCTAAAATGGTACATAAGACACCCCTCCGAACTTATTTGCTCGGATTTAATAGATAGTAACAACTTGCCAATTTTCTTATCATTTAATGAAGAATAATGACAGATACAGAAGCCCATTTCTGCCCCCATTCATATACTGTCTCTCCCAGTATTTTGCAGGTGGACGTTTTCTCATTTTCACCACTCACAGATATCTCTGACAATATTTGATGTTTGTGCTTTAAAAATATGTGATAATGGGACGCCTGGGTGGCTTCGTCATTAAGCGTCTGACTTCAGTTCAGGTCATGATCTCGTGGTTTGGGGGTTCGAGCTCTACAGAGCCTGCTTCGGATCTTCTGTCTGTCTGTCTCTCTGTCTCTCTCTGCCCCTCCCCAACTCTCTCTCTCTCTCTCTCTCTCTCTCTCTCTCTCAAAAATAAATAAATAATACGAAAAAGCATTCTTAAAAAACAAACAAAAATAAAAATATGTAATAATGGCATCATACTGAATATAGTTATGGTAGTTTTCTGGTAAAAATGTATTTATAGCCTCTGTGCTTCTGCACTTTTTCTTCACTTCCTGCCCCTCCTTTTCCAATTGAACTGAACAATTTTTGTTAGGCTCCACTTCACCTCTACTGGTTTAGAAATTATGCAGATAGTCTACTTTTTTTTAGGGGTTGCCCTTATAAGGTGTTTTAAACAACTTCATTGAGATATAATTCACATGCGGTACAGTTTACCCAGTTAATGCGGGGAGTTCAATGTTTTTAATATATTCACACAGTGGTGTCACTACGAACCTCAATCTGTTTACAGCATTTTTATCACCCTAAAAAGAAATCGCATACCCGTTATCAGTCACGGTATCAGTCATTCTCCTCTCCCCTCTCTCCTTGGCTACCAGGAATCCAGTTTCTCTCTGTATGGATTTGTCTGCTTTGGCCATTTCATATAATGGAATCATACAATATGCGGTCTTTTGTAACTGGTCTTTTTGTAACTCACTTCACACCATGTGTTTAAGGCTTATCCACATCGTACCATATATCAGTGCTTCATTCCTTTGTGTGGCTGAATGATAATCTACTGTGTGTCTAGGCCGTATGTATTTATGCATCGGCTGGTGAATGTTTGGGTTATTTCCACTTTTTGATGACCATGAACACTGGTGTAATGAACATTCAGGTACAAGTTTTTGTGCAGACGTATGTTTTCAGTCTCTCTGGGTACACACCTAGAAATAAAGTTGCTGGGTCATGGGGTAGAGGCAATATTTAACATTTTTAGAGGGATTGTCAAACTATTTTCCAAAGCAATCGCACCATTTTATATTCAAATTTGAGGGTTCTAATTTCTCCACATCCTCCCTCACACTTGTGATCTTTTTTCCCCCTTTCATATAACTGTCCTAGTGGGTATGAGCTGGTATCTCATTGTGGTTTTAATTTGCATCTCCCTAGTAGTTAATGATGTTGAGCATGTTTCCATGTGCCTTTTAGTCATGTCTATATTATGTATATAATTTGCATTTTATTTAACATACAGTGCAATGTTGGTTTCAGGAGTAGAATTCAGTGATTCATCACTTACATACAACACTCAGTGTTCATCACAACAAGTGACCCCTTAAAACCCATCACCCATCTAGGCCATCTCCCACCCACTTTCCTCCATCAACTCTCAGTTTGTTCTCTATCATTAAGAGCCTTTTGTGGTTTGTTTCCCTCTCTTCTCCCCCACCTTCCCATATGTTCATCTGTTTTGTTTCTTAAATTCCACATGAGTGAAATCTTATGGTATGTGTCTTTCTCCAACTGACTTATTTCATTTAACATAATACATTCTAGCTCCATCCACATCATTGAAAATGGCAAGATTTTATTCTTTTTGATGGCTGAGTAATATTCATATATATATATATATATATATATATATATATATATATATAATGCTGCTATAAACATTGGGGTGCATGTACCCTTTCAAATCTGTGTTTTTGTATCCTTTGGGTAATTACCTAATAGTGCAATTGCTTGGTTGTAGGGTCGTTCTATTTTTAGTTTTTGGAGAAAACTCTGTACTGTTCTTCAGAATGGTTGCACAAGTTTGCATTCCCACAAACAGTGCAAGAGGGTTCCCCTTTCTCCACATCCTCGCCAACACCTGTTGTTTCTTATGTTGTTAATTTTAGCCATTCTGATGGGTATGAGGTGGTATCTCATTGTGGTTTTGATGTGTATTTCCCTGATGATGAGGGATGTTGAGCATCTTTTCATATGTCTGTTAGCCCTCTGGATGTCTTCTTTGGAAAAGTGTCTATTCATGTCTTCTGCCCATTTCTTAACTGGGTTATTTCTTTTTCGGGTGTTGAGTTTGATAAGTTCTTCATAGATTTTGATACTAACCCTTTATCTGATATGCCATTTGCAAATATCTTCTCCCAATCTGTAGGTTGCCTTTTAGTTTTGTTGATGGTTTCCTTCACTGGACAGAAGCTTTTTATCTTTATGAAGTCCCAATAGTTCATATTTGCTTTTGTTTCCCTTGCTTTTGGTGATGTGTCTAATACGAAGTTCCTCCAGCCATGGCCAGAGAAATTGCTGCCTGTGTTCTCCTCTAGGGTTTTGAAGATTTCCTGTCTCACATTTAGGTCTTACATCCATTTTGAATTTATGTTTGCGTATGATGTAAGAGAGTGGTCTAGTTTCATTCTTCTGCATGTTGCCATCCAGCTTTCCCAACACTCTTTGTTGAACAGACTCTTTTTTCCATTGGATATTCTTCCCTGCTTTGTTGAAGAGTACTTGACCATATAGATGTGGGTCCATTGCTAGGTTCTCTATTCTGTTTCATTGATCTCTGTGTCTGTTTTTGTGCCAGTACCACACTGTCTTGATGACTACAGCTTTGTAATGTAGCTTGAAATTCCAGAATCGTGATGCCTGCAGTTTTGTTTTTCTTTTTCAGGATTGTTTTGGCTATTCAGGGTCTTTTGTGATTCCATGAAAATTTTAGGATTGTTTGTTCCAGCCCTGTGAAAAATGCTGGTGCTGTTTTTATAGGGATTGCATTAAATGTGTAGATTGCTTTGCGTAGTATAGATATTTTAACAATGTTTTTTCTTCCAATCCATGAGCAAAGGATGGTTTTCCATTTCTTTGTATTCTCTTTCATAAGTGTTGTATAGTTTTCAGAGTACAGATCTTTTACCTCTTTAGTTAGGTTTATTCCTAGTTATCTTACTGTTTTTTTGCTGTTGCAAATGGGATCAAGTCCTTGATTTCTTTTTCTGCTGCTTTGTTGTTAGTGCATAGAGATGCAACAGATTTCTGCTCATTGATTTTATATCCTGCGATTTGCTAAATTCATGTATTCATTCTAGCAATTTCTTGGTGGCTTCTTTTGTGCTTTCTACATAGAGTATCATGTTGTCTGCAAATAGCAAAAGTTGGACTTCTTTCTTGCCAATTTGGATACCTTTTATTTCTTTTTGTTGTCTGATTGCTGAGGCCAAGACTTCTAGTACTATGTTAAAAAGCAACTGACCCTTTCTTTTATTATTGTGGTGTATCACATTGATTGATTTACAAATATTGAACCAGCCCTGAAGCCCAGGAATACATCCCACTTGATCATGTTGAAAAATTCTTTTGATGTACCATTTTTAATGTACTGTTGAATTTGATTTGCTAGTATTTTATTGAGAATTTTTACATCCATGTTCATCACAGGTATTAGTTTGTAATTCTCCTTTTTAGTGGGGTCTTTGTCTGGTTTTGGAATCAAGGTAATGCTGGCTTTGTAGAATGAGTTTGGAAGTTTTCCTTCCATTTCTGTTTTCTTGGAACAGTTTGAGAAGAATAGGTATTAACTCTTTTTTAAATGTCTAGGAGAATTCCCTGTATCTTTTTTTTTTTTAATGTCTACTTAGATAACTTACCCATTGTTAAACTGTGTTACTTATTTTTTTTTCCTATTGAATTGCAAAAGTTTGTTTGTTTGTTTGTTTTTATTTTTTATATTTTGGCTACAAATCCCATAGCAGATAATATGGTTTTCAAATATTTTCTTCCATTCTGTGATTGTCTTTTACCTTTTTAAAAAAAGTTTATTTATTTATTCTGAGAGAGTGCAGGTAGGGGAGGGGCAGAGAGAGAGAGAGAAAAAAAAAGAGAGAGAATCTGGGGCTCAACCCACGAACTGTGAGATCATGACCTGAGCTGAAATCAAGAGTAAGATGCTTAACTGACTGAGCCACCCAGGCATCCCTGTCTTTTACGTTCTTGATGGTATCATTTGTGGCACAAAAGTTTTTAATTTTGGCCAAGTCTAATGTATGTATTTTTTTCTTTCGTCACTTTTGCTTTCTGTGTTGGGTCTAAAAAAGATTCTGCCTAATCCAAGTTCAGTAAGATTTACCTCTGTGTTTTCTTTTAAGAGATTTATCATTTTAGCTCTTACATGAGTAACTATCACGTATGTTGAGTTAATTTTTTGTGTATGGTCTAAGGAAGGGGTCCAAGGTCACTCTCTTCCGTGTAGGTATTCAGCTGTTGCAGTGCTGATCATGACATTTGTAACATCCATATCTGACTTAAGATAATCTTAGGTTTATCATTATATCTTCAGAACAATCGGGACTCATAGACCATTTCACCTCTTTCAGGCTATTAAGGTCTGATATTTTACATCCACCTTGTTTTTAACCCCCCTCAAATTCTTGCCACTAATGCTTATTTCGTGTCTTTCTGGGTTTCCCTTCCTTCTTAACTAAAGTACATTCGTCAGTGGCTGTGGCAACCCTGGTGGGAGTCTTTGTCTAAAAATGTCAGTAGCTGGCCCCTACTCACTAGGAAAGCTTAACTGGGTGTCTCACTTTGAAAATATCTCATTGTTGGGGAGCCTGGGTGGCTTAGTCGGTTGAGCGTCTGACTTTGGCTCAGGTCCTGATCTCGCAGGTCAAGTTCGAGCCCAGCATCAGGCTCTGTGCTGATGGCTCCGAGCCTGGAGACTGCTTTGAATTCTGTGTCTCCCTCTCTCTCCGCTCCTCCCCTGCTCATACTCTGTCTCTCTCTCTCTGTCTCTCAAAAATAAATAAATGTTAAAAAAAAACTTAAAAAGAACATATCTCATTGTCACTTGGCTTCTAAGGTTGGGTTGACTGTGGAACCCCAAATCCATCCTTTCTTCTAGATTGTGTTTAAGACTTTGTCTTTCTTCTTTCTTCTTCTGTTTTTCCTTTGTGCTTGCATGAAAGCATCTCAGAGTGGGTTTCTTTTTATCTGTCCTTGTTTTGTTTTGGGAAAACAAGAGCAATGAGGAAAACATCCCCTCAAATTTTCACTGCCACACTTACCCACTTACTTGCATCGTGTCCACACACACGATCTTTTGTCTTTCTTTTAAATTGAAATACACTTAACATATAATATTTTACAAGTTTAAGGCCCACAATATGTTGATTTGATATATTTATATACTGCAGTGTGACTGCCATTATAACACTTCTTTCACATCACCAAATTATCATTTCTTTTTCGTCGTAGGTGTAATTAAGATCTCGCCTCTTAGTAAGTTTGATGTCTGTGGTTCAGTATTGTCTGTAATCACTGTGCTGAGCATTAGATTTCCAAGGCTTATTCATCTACTACTTATGAGCTCATGCCCTTAAACAACATCTTTCCTGTTCCCCCAGACCTCGGTAACCATCATTTTACTCTGTTTTTTTGCAAGTTTGGCTTTTTTTAAGATTCCACATAGAAGTGTGTAAAGCATAGGAAGAAAAAAAATCTCGTTTTCCTATGTTGGGAAAAACCATGTCCTTCCCTAGCGTGTTGGTCTTTAATATTTCACGTCTGGTCACCAAATTTATGGAGGCTTTTTTCCCCACACCAAGCAATTCTCCATGACATTAGCAGGGCGTCCTACAATTTAGCGTACTTCTGACCCTATCTACCTGGAGACAGTGTCAGATCCCAAAGGTGAAGTGCTCAGTCCCACAAGACTGTTTCCCATCACATGTCAGACACTAATCGCAAGAAATAAGTCCCCGGGTTTCCCACAACTTCTGTCCAATTGGGCTACAAATTGTAGGTTCTCATGACTTCCTCCCCGGGTCTGATTAATTTGCTAGAGCAGCTCACAGAACTCAGAGAAGCACTTAGTTACATGTGCCAGTTTATTAAAAGAGAGGCTAAAGGGTAAACTTCCAGGTGAAGAGATACATAAGGTGAGATCTGAGAGTGTCCTGAGTGCAGGAGCTTCTATCTCTGTAGAGTTGGGCTGTGTCACCCTCCTGGTGTGGATGTATCTGCCAACCTGGAAGCTCTCAGAACCCCATACTTTTGAGATTTTTGAAACTTCATCGTATATGCATGATGGATTTTTTTTAAGTTTATTATTTATTTATTTATTTATTTATTTAGAGAGCAAGTGGGGAAGGAGCAAAGAGAGGGAGAGAAAGAATCCCAAGCATGCTCCACACCACCAGTGCAGAGCCCAATGCAGGACTTGAACTCAAGAACCACAAGATCATGACCTAAACTGGATTCGGACGCTTAACTGACTGAGCCACCCAAGCGCCCTAGGCATGATGGATTAACACCATTTCCAGCTCCTCTCCCCTCTCAGGAGAATGGGGGTGAGGCTGAAAATTCCAAGCTTCTAATGATGGCTTGATTGTTTTGGTGACCCGACTTCATCCAGGAACCATCCAGGAGCCTGCCTCTGGAGTTACCTCATTAGAACAAAAGGCACTCCTTCCCCCAGAAAACTACAAAAGTTTCAGGAGTTCTGCGTCAGAAACAGTGGTCAAAGATCCATATTGGAGCAAGAGATGCTTCTGGTGTTCATATCACTTAGGAAATAACAAGCGTGTTAGGAGCTCTCTGCCAGGAACTGGGGGCAGAGACCAATCTGTATTTTCGATCATCTCACAAACGGATATTCTACAGTATTTGTCTTTCTCTGTCTGACTTACCTCACTTAGCATAACGTCCTCAAGATCCATCCATGTTGTTAAAAGTGGCAGAGTTTCCTTCTTTCTTGTGGCTGAGTAATATTCCATTGTATATATTTATATTACATCTCCTTTATCCGTTCTTCCATTGATGGTGCTTCGGTTGTTTCCATGGCTTAGCTACTATGAATAATGCCATAATAAACATGGAAGTGCAGATATCTTTTTGATATCCTGTTTTCCTTTTCTTTGGGTATATACCCAGAAATGGAATTCCTGGATCGTATGGTAGTTCTTTTTTTAATTTTCGAGGAACTTTCATTTTGTTTTCTCTAGTGGCTGCACTAACTTAGAATCCCACCAACAGTGTACAAGTGATCCATTGTCTCCACATACTTGCCAATATTTATCTCTCTTTTTTTTTTTTTTTTTTTTTTTTTGCTTGACAGCCATTCTAACAGCTATGAGATGACTGGGAAGGGGTTAATATCCAAAACATATGAAGAACTTATGCTCCCCAATGAAAAAATGGGCAGAGGAACTAAATAGACATTTTCCCGAAGATGTCCAGTTGTGAAAAGATGCTCAGCATCACTAATCATCAGGGAACTACAAATCAAAACCCCAACAGGGTATCACTACCTTCCATTTTGTTACTTTGGAAGAACTGTCCATACTCCTGGCTCAGGCCCATGTCTCCACTTAGACGCAAGGTGTCATCTCTTCTCACCTACTCAAAGACATTGTTCCTTCCACCAACTCTTCCCTCTCCTATGTTCATTTCCTTTCCCTACTGGACTTCCCCATCAGCACACAGATATTATTTTATTTATCCCATCTTAAAAAATAACCTCTGTCTTGACTTTACTGCCATCTGGCTGGCACCCCATTCTCCTCTCTCCCTTCACAGCAAAGCCCCTAGAAACACTTGTCTATCTTTGCTGACTTCAGTCACACTTCTGTTTCTTCCTTATGCACATTCTATTCAGGAGGTCGCTAATGACTTCCGTGTTGTTAAGTAGAAGGGTTAGTTCTCAGTCCCCATCTCACTTGACCCACCAGCAGCATTTGGCACAGATCATCCTGATTGAAAGCCATCCTCCGCCAAGCTCTCACACCGGCACACTGTCCTGCCTTTCCTCCTCCCGCACTGATGGCTCCTTGTCAGTCCACTCATTGATTTCTCATCATTTCCTTAACTCTTTACTTTTGAATTGTCCGTGGCTTTGTACATGGACATCTTTTCTTTTCTGTTTGCATCACTCCTTTAGTGCTCTTTTCCAAACTTGTGGTCTTGGAAATCGTCTGTAGCAAGGTGTGTAAACCTGCTTTGCCTTGTTACCATGAGCTGAAGATGGTTTTTATATAAGAATATGCAAGAGAGATCGGATGTGGCCTGTAGAACAAAAGATATTTACTATCTTGCCCTTTATAGACAAAAAAAGAGTCATCCCCTCATCTATAGTGTGGTTGTGACTTCCAAATTTATATCCGTGATCAGAATCTCTCCGAGATGAGTTTATCCAACTACTCGCTGGATATCTCCGCATGAATGTCCAATATGCATCTCAGATTTAACTCAAATGGGGCTTTGTGTTCCCTTCACCTGTTCGCGCTATAATCTTTCTTCTCACAGTCAATAGCAACACAATCCTTCCATTTGTCCAGACCAAGACCCTGAGCATCATGGTTGACTTTTCTCTTTTATTGGTACCCACATCCAATTTTAGCAAACATGTTTAAAGTATGTCCAGGTTCGGGGTGCCTGGGTGGCTCAGTCAGTTGAGCGGCCGACTTCGGCCCAGGTCATGATCTTGCTGTCCGTGAGTTCAAGCCCCGCGTCGGGCTCTGTGCTGACAGCTCAGAGCCTGGAGCCTGTTTTGGATTCTGTGTCTGCCTCTATCTCTCTGACCCTCCACCGTTCATGCTCTGTCTCTCTCTGTCTCAAAAATAAATAAACATTAAAAAAAAATTAAAAAAAAAATAAAGTATGTCCAGGTTCGAACCACTTTTCCTACTTTTACCTTGGTCAAACTCCGTCCTCCTTCACCTGGTTAATACTACACTCTCTTAACTGGTCACCTGGCCACTACTACAGTCTCCTAACTGGTCTCCTATGCTTCCCTATGCTTCCTATGGTCCGTTCTCCACCCGTTTGCCGAGGTGAAATAGAAGACCGTGTCATTTCTTTGCTCAAAACCCATCCGGCTTTCCATGTGACTCCGAGTGAAAATCAACCCCTACAGCGGTCTCTGAGTCTCATGTAATCTGGTCTCTGTTATCTTTTTGATCTCCTCTCCTACCATTCTTCCTCTCCTTCGCTTCCTGACAGTCACGGTGCCCTCCTTCTTTCTCCTCAAACACATCAGGCCTGCTCCTGACTCAGAGCCTTCGCATTTGCTGTTCCTCTGCCTGGACATTCTTCCCCAAGATATCAACATGATCCACTCCCTGCTACCCTTTAGGTCTTCATCACATTTACTCTTTTGTGGCTTCCCTCACCTGCCTACTTAAAATTGCAACTTCCCCCTAAGGAGTCCTGTCCCCACTCCCAGTTTCGGTTTTCTCCATAGCAATTACCACCACCAAACGTGTTATACTAGCTTATATTTTTGTTCATGATTATTTATTCCTTCTCCTGTAAGAGATTATACATACCCACCTTGCCATGCTTGTCTCTACCATGGTAGAGTTGCAGTAGAGACAAGCTTCCTCATGACGTAGTCAGGTTTGGGTATGTGACTTGTTTTACCAATAGAATGTGAACAAACATGACATATGTCACTTCTAAGCAGGAGTTTTATGTACAACAGCATGTATTGTATACCATACTTTAAAAAAATGTTCTCTCCTTTCCTCTTGAAAGTATACAACATAAAAACAAGGGGTTTTGTCTGTTTTGTTCACTGCTGTCTCCCCCGCACCTAAAAGAGTGCTTGGTACATGGTAGAGCTTTATGAACATATGTGGTATGAATGAATATATGCTGGAAAATTCTTAGACATTAAAAAAATATATATTGTCTCTCTACATTCTCCCTGTTCTCTTTTCCAAGAACTCTTACTGAATGTATGCTGGATGTCCTCATTCTGTCTTCCATATCTCTGTCTTTTTTTTTTTTTTTTTAGAGAGAAAGAAAGAGTGTGAGTCGGGGGGGCAGAGAGAAAGAGAATATTTTTTAATGTTTATTATTTATTTTGAGAGAGACTGGGAGTGGGGGAGGGGCAGACAGAGAGAGAGGGAGAGAGAGAGAGAGGGAGAGAGAGAGAGAATACTGAGTATACTCTGCACTGTCAGCACAAACCCAATGCCTGGCTTGAACTCACAAACCGTGAAATCGCGATCTGAGCTGAATCAAGAGTTTGGACGCTTAACCAACTGAGCAGCCCAGATGCCCCAAAGAGAGAACCGTAAGCAGGCTCCGTACTCAGCATGGAGCCTGACACAGGGCTCGGACTCAGAACCCTGGGATCATGACCTGAGCCAAAATCAAGAGTTGGATGCTCAACCCACTAAGCCACCTAGGCACCGCATGTCTTCCGTATCTCTTAACCATCCTTCTACCTTTTCCATTTCTTTACATCTCCATGCTTCATTCTGGGTTATTACCTCAGAAGTCTCTTCAAACTTTTCAATACTCTTTTTATCTGGGATTCATCTGCTGCTTAATTTACTCATTGAAGATTTATTCCAATGACAATATCTTTTATTTCTTTAAGCTCTATTTTCAAATCTGTCTTGTCTATTTTTATAACGTCCTTTTTTTCAATACGGTGTCTTATATTTTCTTTAATCATTTGGAGAATTTAAAACATATTAGCTTATATTCTTAAGTGGAAAAAACTTCCATTATCTGACGTTTTGGGGCATGGTAGATGTCCACCTTTTCTGAGATTGTGACTCCTGCTCATGGATGATTCTTCCCTTTTGTGGTTTGTACTATTTTGGGAAACTCATATCCAGTGAGCATTTAAAAAAATTCTTATGAGATCCACCTATGCCCTTTGAAATAAAATCATTGGCTTGGGATTTCTTTCACCAAAAAGATAGTGCTAATTTATACTCCATGCGTGCATGTGGCATAGACTTGGGTTTTCACCTTCCTCCAGGAGATTTTTTTTCTCCCAGAAATGTAGTCAGAGAGTATGATGCTTTTTCTTTCCTCTGTTGCTGGATGGAGTTTTTATGTTTTCACTTTACAGAGGGGAGCAGCCTTCTCTGGGTCCCTGGTGTGGGCAAGAGTGTTCATCAGTATGAAGACCTACACTTAGCACTTAGGTCTATATCTTTCTTTGAAAGTCCCCACAACTCCCCCATTCCGAGCTCTGAGAAATCAGCTTTCAACCTTCGTGTTCTATTTTTAAGTTTTCTGTTTTCCAGAGAAAGGTCTTTCTTGCCCAGAGATCCCTTAAAATATCCATCTGTATTTTTTCTATTTTTTTAATTACTCCTTTTTTTCTTAACATAAAAATTTTAGCTCCTATAAAATTTATTTTTCTCTCTGGTGTAAGGTAAGATACTATCTAACTTTACTTGTCTCCCAAATGATTAACCAATTCTCTAAATCATTTACTCTTTTTCTGTTTTTACCTTTATAATAAATTCTTATGTATGTGGGGTGAGTTTCAGGGCTTTCTGTTTCACTTTAATGACCTGTCTGTCATTCCCAGTGCTATTATCATATTCTTTCAAGTAGTGTGTCTTTCTAATACATTTTAATATGGGTAATTCAAGCCACTTTGTAGTTCTTTCTTTTCTCTTTTTTTTTTTGTTTGGCCCAATGACAGGTGCTTATTCTTTCAATGAACTGGATAATTATTTTATTCAGTTACAAAAAATATGTTTGAGATTTGATGGGAATGAATCCTACTTAGAAATTAATTTAAAGATAATGTCATCATTGTGATATGGAGCCATCTCATCAAGGAACGTAGTTTGTCTCCCCATTTAAGGATTTTTTTCTTTTAGGGGCACGTGGGTGTCTCAGTCAGTTAAGCAACCAACTTTGGCTCAGGTCATGATGTCACGATCTGTGGGTTGGAGCCCCGTGTTGGGCTCTGTGCCGACTGTGGGGAGCCTGCTTGGGATTCTCTCTCTCACTTTCTCTCTTCCTCTCTCTCTGCTCCTCTCTGACTCATGCTTTCCCTCTCTCTCACAATAAATAAACTTCAAAAAGAAAGAATTTTTTTCTTTTATATCTGTTTCCTGAGCTAACTCAGCCCAAGAAAGAACTTGGAGCCAAAGATATATAATTATAGTAATAATTTTTTCTCTTATATGATTCAATAAAGACTTCAATTGTTCCTCATATAACACTTATTAGAAAGTTTAGCATAAGTATTTTTTGTCTCTCTTATGCACTTTTAAAATTTTTAATTGTGTTAAAATATACATAACATAAAATTTGCCATCTTAACCATTTTTAAGTGTACAATTCGGTACTTGTCAGTACACTCACATTGTCATATAATCAACTTCCAGAATTCTTTTCATCTTGCAAAATAGAGACTCTCTAAGCATTAGACAACAATTCCTCCTTCCCCCTGTCAATTTCCTGTCTCTGAAATTGACTCGAGGCTCTAGGTACCTCACACAAGTGAAATCACACAGTATTTCGTGACTGACTTATTTCACCTAGCATAATGTCTTCACAGGTCATCCATATGGTAGCATATGTCAGAATGTCCGTCCTTTTTAAGGATCAAATAATATTCTATTGTATGTACAGACCACGTTTTATTCATCTGTTCGTCTCTCAGTGAGCGTTTACACTCTTTCATCTTTTGGCTATTGTGAAAAATGCTATTAACATGGGTATGCAAACATCTTTTTAGATCCTGCTTTCAGTTCTTTTGGGTATATACCCAGAAATGGAATTGCTGGCCATGTGTTAATGCCATTATTACAAATATTTTGTATTTTTCTTGGTTATTGGTAAGACTTGGTACATTTCTTATGTTTGTATCAATGGTTCTCAAACTTGGATGCACAGGAGAGTCATCTGGGGAGATTTTATTTTTGTTATTTTTTAAAATATTGATACATTTTCGAGATAGAGAGCATGAGTAGGGGGGGCAGAGAAAGAGGAAGAAAGAGGATCCGAAGCGGGCTCTGTGCTGACAGCAGAGAGCCCCATGTGGGGCTCAAACTCATGAGTGAGATCATGACCTCAGCTGAAGTCTGACGTTCAACCAAATGAGCTACCCAGGAGCCCCGCGGGGAGATTTTAAAACATACTCAAAGCCAGGCCTCGCTCAAGAACAATTAAGTCAGAATTTCTGGGGTGAGACCCTAGCCTTGGTAATTTTTTTTTTAATATGAAATTTATTGTCCAATTGGTTTCCATACAACACCCAGTGTTCATCCCGACAGGTGCCCTCCTCAATGCCCATCACCCACTTTCCCTGCCCTACTACCCCTGATCAACCCTCAGTTTGTTCTCAGTATTTAAGAGTCTCTTATGGTTTGCCTCTTCCTCTCTAATTTTTTTTTCACCTTCCCCTCCCCATGGTCTTCTGTTAGGTTTCTCAGGATCCACATAAGAGTAAAAACATATGGTATCTGTCTATCTCTGTATGACTTATTTCACTTAGTGTTGGTAATTTTTAAAAGCTTTCCAAGTGATTCCAAAATGAAATAAAGGTTGAGAAGTAGCGGTCTAAACCAACTCACTGAAGTCTTCGTAGATTTGTGCAGTTGATTCGCATGGATTATTTATTTATTTAGATTTTGGGAGAGCGCAAGTGGGAGAGGGGCAAAGAGAAGGGGACAGAGGATCTGAAGCAGACTCTGTGCGGACAGGTTGACAACAGTGAGCGGGATTCAAACTCATGAAGCCGGAGATCACGACCTGAGCTGAAGTCAGATACTCAACTGACTGAGCCACCCAGGTACCCTCACATGGATATTTGAGTAACCAATACTATCACCTCCCCAAAATAATTTTCTTTACTTTTTTTTTAAATTAATTTATTTATTTCAGAGAGATAGTGATCAGGAGAGGTGGTAGAGGGGGAGAGAGAGAGAGTCTCAAGCAGGCTCCACACTCAGCATGGAGCCCGATGTGGGGCTCGATCCCATGACCCTGAAATCATGACCTGAGCCCAAATTGAGTCAGATGCTCAACCAATGAGCGACCCAGGTGCCCCCCCCCAAATAATTTTCTATTCTTTTCTATATTTATACCTCTCCTTAATGTGCATTTTGACTTACTGGATTGACCAAAACTTTCTTAACAATGCTAAATGCCTCTGTGTTTTTATTCCTGATTTTAAAAGAAGGCGTTTTGGCCTTAGGTGTAATGTTAGATTTTGATTTCAAAGAGATATTTTCTTTTTCTTTAAAAAAATTTTTTTATTGTTTATTTATTTTTGAGAGAGACAGTGTAAGTGGGGGAGGGGCAGAGAGAGAGGGAGACACAGAATCTGAAACAGGCTCCAGGCTCCCAGCTGTCAGCCCAGAGCCCGACGCGGGGCTCGAACCCACGAACTGTGAGATCATGACCTGAGCCAAAATCAGCCACTTAACCGACTGACTCGACCAACCACCCTTATTCTTTTTATTTTTAAAGAGGGCTTTTTATTATCTATTTTTGAAAGAGAGAGACAGAGATAGAGCATAAGCAGGGCAGGAGCGAGAGAGAGAGAGAGAGAGAGAGAGAGAGAGAGAGAGAATTTGAAGCAGGCTCCAGACTCCAAGGTGTCAGCCCAGATCCCAACGCAGGGCTGAAACTCATGAATTGTGAGGTCAAGACCTGAACCGAAGTTGGACACATAATTGACTGAGCCTCCCAGGCGCCCTGAGATATTCTTTTCCTTGTTAAGAATTTTTCAAGTAAGATATAAAAGCAGGGAGGATTTGAAAAGTTTACGTAGTATCCTCGCCTGTATATTTTGAAATTTTAGTATATATTTTCCTGAAACAAGCAGATTATTTTTATTTTTATTATTTTTTATATTAAATATAATTTACTGTCAAATTGGTTTCTGTACAACGCCCAGTGCTCATCCCAGCAGGTGCCCTCCTCAATGCTCATCACCCACTTTCCCTTCTCCCCCAGCCCCCAGCAGCCCTCAGTTTGTTCTCTGTATTTAAGAGTCTCTTATGGTTTGCCTCCCTCCCTCTCTGTAACTTCCTTTCCCCCCTTCGCCTCCCCCATGGTCTTCTGTTAAGTTTCTCAGGATCCACCTATGGGTGAAAACATATGGTATCTGTCTTTCTCTGCCTGACTTATTTCACTTAGCATAATACCTTCCAGTTCCACCCATGTTGCTGCAACTGGCCAGATTTCATCCATTCTCACTGCCAAGTAGTATCCCATCGTGTATATAAACCACATCTTCTTTGTCCATTCGTCGGTTGATGGACATTGAGGCTCTTCCCATGATTTGGCCATAAGCAGATGATTTTTTAAAAAGAAATCAAATTATGAATGTAGTTTCCATTCATTTTACTAACAAATTTAGTGAAACTATATGTCGACTTCGTGTGTGTTGAGTTACCTTCCCTTTCTCCCTCTCTTCCTTTCTTCCTTTTTGTGATATTTGTCACGTGGTTTATCTTATTTCCCCAACTGATATGTTGAGAGATATAAATGGATGAGCTGGTATTGAAGCCATGGGTTAGGGCTGCTTTGTAATAGTTCTGCCTTCTTCCCTTCCCCTGGGATACATAACCCTCTGCACGGATGGCTTCTACAAGCCATTACAACGATCTTGTTTCTTCTTATCTCTGCTCCTACCTAAAGGGCCTTGTTTGCTATGCAGTATATCACTACCTTCTTCCACATTTCCCTTTTCAGATGCTTACTGGGAGTCGTTTTATCTGAATGACTGTAAAATAAATGTCGAGCGAGAGTGTGTGACAGAGGGACAGGTACTCCGCCAAGACTAAGAGGCAGCGCCCGTGTCATAGAGGCCGGCCTGCCAGTCTCACGGATTCTGGGGCTCCGAGTCGGGAAATGGTGACAGAGAGATGATTTGTCCCTCCCTCCCTTTCTCTGCAAGTGCAGATTATTTTTTTAAGGTTTATTTATTTTTCGAGAGAGATTGAGAGCACAAGAGGGAGAGGGGCAGAGGGGGGTGGGGAAGAGAGAATCCCAAGCAGGCTCTGCACTGTCAGCACAGAGCCCGACAAGGGGCTCGAACTCACAAACCGTGGGATCATGACCTGTGCCGAAGTCGGACGCTTAACTGACTGAGCCACCCAGACGCCCCAGGATTCCCTCCAATTTCGACATGATTTTGTCTGGCAGATTTTCTTTCCTACTGGTTGTGAGTTTTTATCATCTTTCCCCGCTCCCCTCCCCGCCCCCCCCCCCAGAAGAGACTGAATTAAGGTCCAGATTCAGATACCACTTTAAACCAGAAGTCTACTATCCTTTCATCTTCTTTGTGCGTTCTGCTCAGGAAAGTGATGTGCAGATTTGGATTTAAGAGGAGGCAAGGGGGGAAGCATGGAGACTGGTAACGAGTCAATTACACAGATTCAAGTGCTTGCAGACGCTTTAAGGAAGCGTAAGATAAGGTACCAATCTGAATGTAACTGTATACAGTTTTGACTACCTCGTGTAGTAAAAACATCACTGGATATGGTACCAGGAGATCAGAGCTTTAATCCTAGTTCCAACTCACCCTAACTACCTGTGTAATCTTGCAGAACTCTCATAACTTCTGAGTGACTCAGCTGCCTTATGTGAGAAGATCGAAGTAAATGACGTCTAATTCTTGACCCCGTCCTGACATTGTAGGTTTGGATGATTCCGCACGTGAAATAGGTGGGGTTGACATCAAGAGCGGTTGGCTAGAAGCAGGAGGAATGTGGGAGGGTCTTGGAAGAAGATCCAGGGGCAGGACAGTGCAGGCTGTCCCGCTGAGTGCTGGCCATTTCTAGGTCACGTGCCAGGGTTGACAAGATGGTTTGTCTCCAGCGGAAGGAGTAAGAGGGCGCTGTATTAGAGTGGATGTTTCATTCTGGCCTGGGATATTACGATCCGTGTGGATGGTCTTTGCAATAATTCATCAGAGTTTTCCTACACAAAGCAGTCTTCCCGATGGGTCCTTTACATACATGACGTCATACAATCTTCATAAGTAACTCCAGTGGGTAGGTGCCATCATGCCTCGGTGAGGTTACGTAATGCGGACAAGCCTGCACAGATTGTGAATGGACAGACTTCAGGTTCTGTCCATCACTGTATGACTCCAAATCCTGTGGTTTTCCCACTAAGCTGAGCTGCCTTAACTCTCGGGTCCTGTAGGTGTGGCTGTGCTGTTGATAGTAGAACGAACGAAATGTGATCCGTTTTGTGGCCTGGTAAGAAACCGTGAGCTCCTCGAGGTCAGTGACTGTGTTTTATCAACTTTCTAAACCCAACGACTAGCCCAATTACCAGACCGTGTTGTAGACACGCAATAAATATAGTTAAGTGGAACTGAATTACACGCGCTACCAAACGAACGCGCTCCCTCTGCCTTTCTGGACACTCTGACTGAATCTGTCCTGAAGTCTTGGCCTGAATTTCTCCCTCCAGGTGCTTGTCAGGGAAGGAAGGGCACAGACTTGAAGTATTTGCTTACAAGTTACTTTGGAGATCAGCAAGACTGAACCTCTGCACTGAGGGGAAGGAGAGTGATGCCTTCAGGCTGGCGTTTTGCACCAAACAATGACGTTCATTAGCAGTAATGGAGCGCTGGAAGACAGAGCAGCAGGGAAAAGCCTGAGTGTAAAATGAGCAGTAGCCCTCCCCTCACCCTTCTCTCCCCCTCCTCACTCCCTTTCACTCTCCTCCTCTCAAAGTAAAAGTTGCTGACCCTCTGGGCTTTGTTTACCCCGGTGAACTGTGAAACTACTGCGTTCCAGAATAATAGCAACTAATCACGGGGAAAAGACCTTTTAAAACAAAGGTCTAATTTAAAGCAGCTTGGGACAAAAAGGCAGATCTTGCATTTTGAAAAATATAAAGGGATCAATGCCGACTCTCAGATCTCTGAAGACCGGGACCAAATCAAAGTTGGTGCGTGTGTGTGTGTGTGTGTGTGTGTGTATTTCTAGGGCAGTGCAATGCTTGGTATAGAACAGGTGCCCAAACTGTGTTTGCTGAATTGCATGGGAGAGACAAGTCTTGAGCTTCAGTGTGAAATGACCCCTAGGTTCTGTTCATCATTGCCAGCTTGGCGTTGGCTCGGCGCGGTGGAGGGGACCGACAAAATGACCCCACGTCTGTCAACTGAAACAGACCCGTGGAAGGCTCACCAGCAAAGCAAATGCAGGGCCATGGACAGGACCAGAAGGATGGGAGGAAGGAGGCCAGGAGGAGGGCAAGCCAGTCCCGCCTGGCTGGGGCGTGCTGTGACGTGCTTCTAATAGGCGAAATAAAATTGTAGTCACCCCTGTAAAAGACTTCTGCTGCAATTTATTAATCAGGGTCTGGGGAGATCGATGACACTGAATGATTATGTAGCATTAGGCTAACCCCCGTCCTTTGGCACAGTTGCTCTCTGGATGGGGTACAGATGCTCACATCTGCTTTTGTTAGAGACCCAAACTCCTGCGTCCTGGTGTGAAGTTAATGAAGGCCCCTGCATTATTCCCCACATTCCTTTAGCAAAGTAAACCATATCTGGCCAACCTGGAAATCCAATGAGTTAATTAAGGGAGAATTGTCTATGATTTCCTTTTACATTATAACTGCCCCCTCAACCCCTACCCACCCCCACACGGACCTCGTCCCCCTCCTCCCTGCAAACCTAAGCAGTGAAACTGCCTCTTGCCCCATGTGCCAGAATGATTAATGGAGGGACTACAATGAGGTCAATTAGCCAGGGTCGGCTCGAAGCTGAAAGGTGGAGTGTGTTTCTTTATTGAACACTGCATTCACACTCCAAACAGTGACCTGCGCTGCAGTGATTTATTACGAGGGCAGTTCTCTGATCACTTACCTTCAGTGCTTGTACCTTGGCTTTGAAAACCGGGCTTTCACTGTCAATTAACGCCAGACAAGGAGATCCATTCAAAATCTGAAATGCATACCTAATAACCGGGTGGGGGAAGGGGGAGTGAAGGGGAGCTGGGGAGCATGGAGAGGGGCGTCCAGCACAGAGAGGCTCTGCCTCTGGCCGGACACGCAAGCTGTGGAGGGGCTGGACAAGTGTGGTTGGGCTTTCATTTGGGGACAGCAATGCTCTGGGTTTGAAAGCCGACTCCCCTGCCTAGCAACAGACTCTCAGAGGGCTGGCTTCCTCGGCCCCAGAGGGCACACCCTTCCACTCAGCTTTGTAGGCATCGGGAGCTACAGGAAAAACTTCAGGGCTCCTGTGTGTTCTCGAAGCCATGTTTATTTCTTGTAAACGTCTTTGAAATGGAATTCCAAAGTGAGTCATTTGCATCTGGGGGATTTTCAGATAAGGGCTACTTTCCTCTCTGTGTCGATGGATTGAAAACTGTATTAAAAATGCCAGGGTGGGGGCGCCTGGGTGGCGCAGTCGGTTAAGCGTCCGACTTCAGCCAGGTCACGATCTCGCGGTCCGTGAGTTTGACCCCCGCGTCAGGCTCTGGGCTGATGGCTCAGAGCCTGGAGCCTGTTTCCGATTCTGTGTCTCCCTCTCTCTCTGCCCCTCCCCCGTTCATGCTCTGTCTCTCTCTGTCCCAAAAATAAATAAACGTTGAAAAAAAAAATTTATATAAAAAAAATGCCAGGGTGGAAGGGCACCTGGGCGGCTCCGTTGGTTAAAGTGTCCGACTTCAGCTCAGGTCATGATCTCATAGTTCCCGAGTTCGAGCCCCGCGTCGGACTCTGCTGACAGCTCAGAGCCTGGAGCCTGCTTCGGATTCTGTGTCTCCCTCTCTCTCTGCTCCTCCCCACTCTCTCTCTCTCTCTCAAAAATAAATAAAGATTAAAAAAATTGAAATGCCAGAATGGATAAAAAATGAATGCAAGTTCATTCCAGGGGTGACCCAGGCTTGTGAGTAAATAAACTGTTTCTTCCCACTATTGTACCCAGTATCCTCAGAACACTCCCGCAGTGTGGACTTGCCCCTGGGAATGTTCCAGGGCATTAAGTGAGTTAAGAGGTATTAGGCCCTCACTCCCTAGAAGGCTCTCTCCCAATATCAGCACAGATCACCCCTTCAAGGTGACAAAGTGTGACACCTTCTTAGTGAGACCTTCCCTGACCACTTACTTGGCTCGAAATTCCCCTCTTCCCCTTTCCTGTTGTGTTTTCTCCTTAGCTTTGTCCCCAACTGCTGTGCTGTTTTTCAGTGATATATTCGTTCATTGGGTCCACCCCAAGAATTTAAGACCCATCAGGCCAGAGACTGACTGTGTGGACTTTTGGGTCCATTCTTGTATCCCAGTGCCAAGAACGAGCACAGGACACCTCCCTTTACCCCTGCAATGTTGCCCCCAAAGCCCGTGTGTTTTATTGGTTCCCCCGACTTGTTTAATTTACATGGAAATCTATGTACCGTTCTACATTTAATTCTTATTTTTTAGACCAGTCGACAGTTAACGGTGCTAATACCACTACTTCTAGTATTAATGTCTCATGTCTGATTATAACTCCTAATACCCGCCCAAGCACTTTGGCATGCCTCAGTTTCCCTCTCCAAGCCTCAGTTTCTCTCTTTAAGTTGGGGATAATTACCCCTTTTTGGTGGCACCTTTGTGCGGCTTAACTGACTTGACATGTTTTGCATCTAGCACATAGTAGGTGCTTAGTGACACCAGCTCTTAGTACTTCGCATCTGAGCGTTAAAGCGCTTCTTCTGAAGTGTACACAGAAGCGGGCAATGAATTATCCACATCTGGTACATGAAATTCCTATGGTCAGAAATCAAAAAAGGTACACTAAAAAATAAATTACATTCAATCTCAGAGAACTGCGGAGACGTTGCTAATGGCATTGAGGAAGGAGGTGGTTTTAAGAAGACAAAGTCCTGGGGCGCCTGGGTGGCTCAGTCGGTTGAGCGTCTGACTTCGGCTCAGGTCACGATCTCGCGGTCCATGAGTTCGAGCCCCGCGTCGGGCTCTGTGCTGACCGCTCCGAGCCTGGAGCCTGTTTCAGATTCTGTGTCTCCCTCTGTCTCTGCCCCTCCCCTGCTCATGCTCTCTCTCTCTCTCTCTCTGTCAAAAATAAATAAACATTAAAAAAAATTAAAAAAAAAAAAAGAATACAAAATCCTGGGACGCCTGGGTGGCTCAGTCGGTTAAGCGTCCGACTCTTGGTTTCGACTCAGGTCACGATCTCACCGTTCGTGAGATCCCAGTGCCAAGAATAAGTGCAGGAAACCTCTGCGATGACAGTGCGGAGCCTGCTTGGGATTCTTTTTCTCTTCCTCTCTCTGCCCCTCCTCGGCTTGCACTGTCTCTGTCTCTCTCAAAAGAAATAAATAAACTTAAAAAAAAAAAAAAAGAATACGAAGTCCTTAAATGTTTCCCTATCTGGAGGGAAGGGATACATGCATGCATATTCTCAGCACAGTGCCATGGGAAAAGTCAGGGGCGGCTCCCCTGTCACTGGCCTTTACTCCATTCACTCCTTTCTGTCTTGCTCATGGAAGCATGTTAGAGTAAGAATGAGGGGGGAGTTTCAGGTATTCTCTAATTTAGAGGAAACATTATTTGCAAACCTTAGTATACATCGACAGAAACAAATTACTGTTCCCACATGCCTTGGGGGTGGGGGTGGGAACCAACCCTTCTTCTCCTCTCTGGCCTTGCAAAATCATCCTCACCTTGAATTTCCTCCCAGAAACTGACACGTGTAAGGGGCAGCAGAGCGCTGAACAGGTGCCTTTCCTGGTGGCTAACAATGGTGTCCCTCTACTGACTTGGAACTACTCAGCGTCTATAATGAGGAGACAAGAAGAATGAGACCAACCTTTCCCCAAATCTACCCTGGTCCCTCTGTCCCTCTCCCCCAGGAGCAATTTAACGACAGACATGTGAGTTTGGAAAGACAATTTTGGTTGTTTCTTTCTTTCCCGATTACAGATTGGTTCCTGTGGAAGGTTTCTGGAAGCTCTCTCTCAGCCCACTTCAAATGCACAAGTCAGTGGGACTTCCCTGGATTTCTCTCGGGAGGTCAT
The DNA here is from genome assembly GCF_022079265.1 of Lynx rufus. Lineage (NCBI taxonomy): Eukaryota > Metazoa > Chordata > Mammalia > Carnivora > Felidae > Lynx > Lynx rufus. Next base: position 170,333,908 of record NW_025814845.1, read on the forward strand.
CCTGCCAGCTTGAGAGTCTCTCATGATCGGCAGACGGTAGCTCCCTTTGCTTGGAATGAGCGTGGAAATGGGAAACGTGGGGATGGCGTTCTGTATCTGTGATGCATTTGGCCCATGGGAATCCCGGCCAATTCCCTGTCCTAGGCAGTTGTCTCGCCGTAGCTTCGTGTCATGGAGTGAGCATGACATTTGGAGTCAGGGCATCTAGGCTTGGATGGCGGTTCCACCCTAACCGTCTACGTGTCTTTGAACATGTTACATTTTCAGTTTCCGTGTCTATGCAATGAGATTAGTAGTGCCCCCATCCAGGAGCGTGATAATGTGTGAAGGAGGCATACGCCCAAGCATCCTGACTGTGCTGTGGCCATTGGAAAAGGCGCTGGAGGGGAAGGCTCGCCCCCCTCCAACTTTCAACAGGTCTGAACCCCACCTGTGCTTTGTGAACCTCCAGGTGAAAGTGAACCTGTAGAAGAGGGGCAAGAGGGTGTCCAGAGAAGGAAAGGGATCTTCAGGGTGCTGCTGAATCCAGGAAGTCCTGGGTTCTAGGCTCAGGTTACAACTCCTTGGCTGTGGTTCCACGTGGGAGTGGAAATGTTCGGCCAAAGGAAGGGATTCCGGACGAAGGATGGGAACCCATTGGCAGTTATTGCCCCACCAGCAGCCACTGGGGTGCTAGAAGGTGAGCATCGGTAGCCCAGAGAAGTGAATCACAGTCTTCTGTTTGAGACCCTGCCCTCAGATGGCCAAGTGGGAACCAAATTTGGGGAAAGTGAGAGTTTGAGTTTGTGGCTATATTAACGTTGACCAAGGAATAGGGCCTAGCCTGGTAGGTTAGGACCATCCCAGGTTTCCTCTTCTACACCAGTGGGGGCCCATGGGCATCATACAAGAGGAAATGGAATCTGCATCCTAGCTAGGGCATTCTAGAGAGGTCTAGAGTATCATGTCCCAGCAAGGAGGCTGAGAGCTAGAAGCATGTCCAAAGTGCAGGGCCAGACCAGATAAAAAGAGGGGGGCTCTGAGGCAGAGGGTGAGGAGTTTGTGACAAAAAATGGGATTCAGGGGAGCCCACGAAAGGGTCCATGAGGAGGGAAGGGGCCATGAGGGCCATTGGCTGGCTCTCAAGACTAATGGGATTAATAGAATTGGACAGGCACATTTGTCTTCCTTTGATTACTTTCTTCCCCTGCTCTTTTCCTTCTCTCTTCCAGCCTGCGGGTGCACCAATGTAGAGCCAGGGGCAACTTCTGTTGGCAAGACACCCTTGTCCTTAGAAAGCCAAATGGCAGCAAAGACGGAGTCTAGGACAGCTTTTCTCCCTTCGCGTCCCTAAAATGTTCAGTAAAAAAAGGTTCGGCGTTCAAAGAATTTAGAGAAATGTTGGGTTACACAAAGTTAGGCACCCTTCTTTATGGGTGGATTTCTCGGACCCTTATACATGCTGCATCAAAGGCTATCATATGAGTCCCATGTAGGCAGGGCCTTTGTGGTGTTCTCTGTGGCAGGGAACCTAGACTATGCCTTGACACAGAGAAGGAGACCAATAGGTATTTATGGAATAGATGAAAAATTAAGTGCAAGAAAATTAATGTTCCCAGCCTTATTTGATGACAAAAGTCTGACTGCATTTGTCTAGTAAAATTTCACAGAGCAAGGGCTCCACGGGGCACCCCCATAAATGGCTAGATGGAACATGGAACAGTTCTTTTTTTTTCTTTAAATTTTTAGTATTTATTTATTCTTGAGAGACAGAGAGAAACAGAGAATGAGCGGGTGAGGGGCAGAGGGAGAGAGGGAGACACAGAATCTGAAACAGGCTCCGGGCTCTGCGCTGTCAGGACAGAGCCTGATGTGGGGCTCGAATCCACAAACCGAGAGATTGTGACCTGAGCCAAAGTTGGACACTTAACCAACCGAGCCACCCAGGCGCCCTAGGACAGTTCTTTTTTTTTTTTTTTTTTTAATTTTTTTTTTCAATGTTTATTTATTTTTGGGACAGAGAGAGACAGAGCATGAACGGGGGAGGGGCAGAGAGAGAGGGAGACACAGAATCGGAAACAGGCTCCAGGCTCTGAGCCATCAGCCCAGAGCCCGACGCGGGGCTGGAACTCACGGACCGCGAGATCGTGACCTGGCTGAAGTCGGACGCTTAACCGACTGCGCCACCCAGGCGCCCCTAGGACAGTTCTTTAAAGCCTCTAATTTGTCTCTAATTCGGGGTGCCTGGGTGGCTCGGTCGATTAAGCAACCGACTCTTGCTTTCGGCTCAGGTCACGATCTCCCAGTTTGTGAGTTCAAGCCCGGCGTCAGGCTCTGGGCTGGCACTGTGGAGCCTGCTTCAGATTCTTTTTCTCTCCCTCTCTGCCCCTCCCCTGCTCTGGTGCACACACTCTCTAAATAAGTAAATAAATAAGTAAATAAATAAATAAATAAATAAAATAAACGTTGTCTCTATTCAGACTTCAGCGAAGTCTTTTGTGCTCAGATTTAGTCCAGTTCACTGCACCGGAATCTGAGGAATTCAGGATAAAATTCTAGCTGTTAATGATTAAATGTGTTGGAAATAAATCTTGTATGTTGCCGGAGGAGCAGCTAGGGAGGTAGCCAGTATGAAAGACATATGACAGAGGCTTTGGAGACACTGATCCTGTTGGACAATAACTAAAAGCTTTCATTATCTCTTAGGGTGTTTCTCAGTTTCTTCTGGGTTTGCATGTAAGATATTCTAAGAGTCCCTCACACAGATCTGTCTAGAGGTGACCTAACTGCAAATACATTTCTCCTGAAATTGACTCCAAAAGAGGCTTTTCTGATTCTTTTTTCTGGTGGAATAGGATTAAAGCCAAAGCTACGACCCACTTCTGAGCATCTACTGCGTGTTAGAGACCAGCTGACCCGGATGCGGACCCGTTCTGGGCTGGGGCACTGATGTCACTCACCCATCGCTCCAGAGGCAGAGCCTCCCCGGGTGTGTTCCACGGAGACCTAGCTCCAAAGAAGAGAGTGCTGTGGTCAAAGATTTATTCTCACAAACATGGCCTTTGAAACTAACAAGGATCGTATGAGTTGGGCAGGCCAGCGGTTACTATCATCACTTGGCAATGAGGGAAACTGAGTCCTTGAGGGGCCAAGTCAGTTACTCAGATTCCCTCAGCTGCTAAAAGTGGCAACGCTGGGATCCAAAGACTGTGGATCAACTCACTCTCCCGCAAGCCCTGTCTCTACACACCTGTGCCTTGACCCTGGTACACATGAGGTGGGTATGCACACGCACACATAGGTGTATTCATTTCATCCTCCTAAAGTCACGGAAACATGGCGACTCCAATACGTGTGGTCATTGATCGAGAAGCAGCCTATACTGATATTTAACAGCAACGCTATTCACAATTGGAACAAATGCTCTACGTAGTTTTACAGAAGGAGATGGAATGATTGCAGACAAAAAGCCAGCTAGTCTCAGAATCGAAGTCTGTGTCAGCTGAGAGGAGAAAATCCACTGCTCCTCTCAGGATGGGTCGTAGATGGCTTCTTTCCTAATTCAAACCCAACTCCTAAAAGTTAAAAATGAGACGTATGTGGAGGGAAGGGAAGTGGATTAGGAGTCAAGAGACCTGGCTTTTCATCCCAGCTCCGTGGCTAATTAGCTGTGTGACCCTGTCAAATGATTTAATGTCTCTGGATCTCCGTTTCCTCGTTTGTGAAAAGAGTGGGTACAGCAGATAATCGCGAAGGTCCTTTTCAGTTCCACAAGGCTACAGACTTACTAACTGAATGAGCTCTTTAAGACACCCTGATGGGTGTCTAGAAATGTATAGTTTGGCTTCACTCTTATCACAAGCCCCTAGGAAGGGCTATTCGCGTATGTCATTACAACTCATTATAAGGTTAGCATATGCACCTCCGTGGAGGGAGGTTGTGGCCCCTGGGCTTACAGCCCCTCCCCCCCCACTTTTGCCAACTCCTCCGTCTCTTACAGCTTGAATCCTGTCCAGAACCTCATGCCTGGAGCAAGGGGGTCCACTCCCTCCTGCATGGCATGCCTGGAACTTCAGATTCTGTTGCTCCCAGATTCCCTGGGGCCATCCATGCTTTTCAGTGGCTAAGGGCCTATCGGTCACCTAATCTCGGTGGGATTAGACAGCCCTCCGTTGGTAGCACCTGGTCCATTCTCTGTTTCCCCTTCCCAGGTAACCAACTTCCCAGAGTGCCTAGTTTCTATTTGGGCAAGTGTGGAGGTTGTTCTGCATGGCATGCATAAGTCAGGGTGGCAAGAAGCATTAGGCAGGGGGAAGAAACTGAGATTAGCAGGACCCCCCCCCCTTGCTGATTTTAATTTTTATTCTTTTTAATTGGTAGCAAAGTAACATCACGTAAAATGTACCGTCTTGACCATTTTTAAGCGGCTAGTTCAGTGGCATTAAGTGCATTCACACTGTTGTGGAACTTTCCCACCATAAGCCTCCAGAACTTTCTTCACGTTCCCAAACTACAACCCTCTACCCACGAAACACTAACTCTCCATTCCCCCCTCCCTCCCAGCCCCTGACAATCATCCTTTGGCCTTCTGTCTCTAGAATCTGACTCCTCTCGATGCCTCCCGTAAGTGGAATCGTACAGTAAGTAGTCGCCTTTTGTGACTGGCTTATTGCGTTTAGCCTGATGTCTTCGAGGTTCCTCCATGTGGTAGCCTGCGTCAGCGCTCCCTTCCTCTCAAAGGCTGAATAATGTTCTGTGCCGCGGATAGACCACATTTTGTTTATCTCTTCATCTGCCGCGGACGCTTGGGTCGCTCCCACCCTTTGGCTAACTGTGAATAATGCTAGTGCGAATGCGGGTGTGCGAATAACCTTCTGGAGACTGCTGTCAACTCTGTATACCCAGAAGTGGAATTGTTAGATGCTGCGGCGGTCCTGCTTGTAAGTTGTTTCAGGCACAGCACAATCTTTGTTGCAGCGACGGCACCATTTTGCATTGTACCGCCAAGGAACGGAGCACAGGGCTCCAATTTTCCACCTCCCCACCAACACTTTTTATTTCCTGGTTTGGGGACAGTCGCCATGCTGTGGTGGTCCTTCTCCTGCGACGTGATGTGATGGTTATGGTAGTTTCCAGTCAGCTGTGTAGAACAGCAGGCACAGGTGGAGGGTGACCATCTCTGAGGAGTCGTAGAATATCCAGCACTTACCCCGGGTTCTGGCCCCAGTGCCATTCTATTTTTGGATTCTATCCAAGGAACTAAACCTCTTTTTGTCTCTCTTCTCCGCAAAGATGGTGATGGGGCGGTAGTCGCTGGGAATAAAAATGGCTGCCTTCTCTCCACAGGGTTGGCGAAGCATCGACTGGGATAATACATGTGAAAACACTATGAAAGGAAAACATCTATTTAAATCCAGGAGGTTGTTATTTACGGTCTGAAGATGATATCTGCCTGCTCTCGTTGCCTACCTTTAGCACAGTCCACAGGAACTTTGGGGACCAGAAGAACCACAGAACGCGATGATTAAATTCAGAAACTCAGGCTGACCCGATCTGTTTGGGTTGGCAATCTCCCGGTTGTAGTTGTCTCGGTTGGGGCCGAAGAAGCTTTATAGATGGACTGTGAGGAGGAAGGCTGCTGGAGGCTGGTGGCAGGCTGTGCCTTCAGAGAGGGAAGCCTCGCTTTTGTTAAGCCTGCTGGCTGATTCCTTGTCAGTGTGAGGTGATTTAATGGCTGTGCACGTCGACCGCCCCCAACCAAAAATCAGTCTGGGACCGTGTAGGAGAGAAACAGTGAACTCCATTTCGCGGGACGGAAGGGAGCAAGACAGACGGTGAGGAAATGTCCGGCAGAGGCCACAGACTCCTTCCGAAGCACATCGACGGGTGTATCTGGTGTTTTGTTTTGTTTTTTTCTTTTTCTTACGGATGTATCTTCTAGGAAGCCCTAGGCGTAGGCGTTAAATGTGTGGCCTGTGGGGTCAGGCGGACTGGAATTCAAATCCTGGCTCTACCCAGGAGCCAGGGTATGTTGCTTTGCCTCTCCGTGCCTCAGTTTCCCCATCTGCACGGGGATAATAAATTACCTACCTCCCATGATTATTGTGAGGCTCACATGCAACATGCACAAGCGTTCAATAAAATGCCAGGTCTCCTCGTTCCTATTATTAGATACACAGTATCTCCTATGTCGGTCCAACTCTTTTAGTTGATTGAAATCGTTGGCACTGTGTAATCTTGGTGTTTCCTGAAGAAGCATCGCGGTACAATGGGAACGAGTCAGGAAGGCAGGTAGGGAAACTGGAATTCTGGTGCATCTGTGGCTCAACAGCTCTGGGACCTTGGATTAATCATTACTTTGGCCTTCTTTTCTTTTTTTTTTTTTTAAATATTTATTTACCTTTGAGACAGGGAGAGACAGCATGAACGGGGGAGGATCAGAGAGAGAGGGAGACACAGAATATGAAACAGGCTCCAGGCTCTGAGCCGTCAGCACAGAGCCTGACGCGGGGCTCGAACTCACGGACCGCGAGATCGCGACCTGAGCCGAAGTCGGCTGCTTAACCGACTGAGCCGCCCAGGCGCCCCTGGCCTTATTTTCTTGATGCGTGCAATGAAAGTTGCATGTGCTCAACCAACACCCAATGTGTTCAAGACATGTAGATGATACAGAGAAGTGGCAGCAATAATGGCCGGTGGGTGGGGAGCAGCCCGAGGCAGAGACTGGCAGAGGCGGGGTCTCCCCGTGCGGGACACTCCAGTGAGGTGACAGGGCCGAGAGCTGCGACGGCCTCTTCAGGGGTATAGGAGAATTGGAGGGTACAGGGTAGCATCAGTTGTGAAGAGGCCTGTGGAATAAATGAACCCCCGAATAGCTGAGTCCATTATCAAACAGATATCTGCAAGCCAGGGTCCAGACCAAGTGGGCCTGTGAATGGTTCGAGTCTGGAGGTGGACACAAGGGTTACCTCTCTTTCATCCCTTGGGCCCTCTCGTGCCTGTAGCGCCGGGAAGGGAAGCAGAGACGCAGAAAAGACCCGAGGGCGGCTCAGCAGTGAGCGGGAAATCCCAGGACGCCCGGAAGCTGGAGCTCGGGGGCCGGGCCCATGGGGACGCACAGGCCTGGGTTGGAGGAGTGTCCTGGGCTCTTGCTGACTGGAGGAAGTTGGGGACAGGGACCGCCTTAGCGCAGGGCCCCAGGGCCCGAGTGCTCATGTTGCCTTAGCAGAGAGCTGATGCTGATCGCCCCCAGACCTCACACTGAGGGGGACCCCACCTACTTGATTTCTGGCTGGGGATCAGTGATTAGACAACACCTCCCACCACCTCGTTTTCTGGATGAGATGTTGCTGGGGGGTGCCGTCACCGCGCCCCTCCTGTCCTCCACCCCTCCTGCCCCCCACCCCTGCACCTTTTCCCTTTTCTTCTTCACTCCTAGGTTCCCCTCACCCTCCTTCGGGGCCCCCCTTTCTCCCATCGTTTCATCCCGTTCCCTCCCTGCCAAATATAACCTGATTTTTAAAGGGCTGTCCTCTCGGCTTGGAAATCCTGGCATGAAGTCCAGCATTTGACCTTCCTTGATTGCCAGGCTGTCGTTTCTGTTGGTGTGGGGTGGGGGGTGGGGGTGGGGGCGAGGGGAGACTCTCCCACACTTTCCTCTTTCTGCCTGTTAAAAAAAAAATTTTACCCACCTCCCCTTTCAAATAAAAAAAAAAAAAAGAGAGAGAGCGCGAGAAAGAGAGAGAGAAATCTAGAGACGGAGAGCGAGAGAATTTGACATTATTGTATAATTTAAAATTGCACAGCCTAGAGCCCACAAAACCGAGCATGTAATTACACACTTACTAGAGGTAACAGCAGTGCTGATAATTATTCTTTACACAGGAGAGACCCTGCTGATATCCCACAGTCAGAAAGTGGGAACTACAATATCTTTAATACCATCCTCAGAGACCCTCATAAGCAGAAGAGAAGTATGAGAAGGCTCACAGGGTCCAGAGCAATATCTTCATTGCGCCAGAATGTCAGGAGCTTTAGCACAACAGAAATCAATAGTTTCGAGTACATTTTTTGGTACAATTTTTTTTTTTTTTGACCCAACCTGAGAAAGTACAGGGAGAAGGCAGCGGTCCTGAGTAGTGTGAAACAAAACCTTTCTAATGGAAGGCCTGTCTGTTTAGACGTGCCCCGCAACGTCAGTTTATGAGACACACGTTCTTTATCAGAGCAACGACACAGTGCAGCTGGCGAGGCCCCCCCTCCTGGAATGCTTTTGGTCATCGCTAAAGCCTTTTCGTTTCAGTCACGAACTGTTCTCCCTCCCAACGTCCCCTGATTAAGACAGCACCTTTGCTTATCATCAGCTATAAAGTTATGCGGTATTTAGTCTCAAAAGAAAGGAGATAAATATACGGGCACTCGTTTCTAGGCCCTGGACCCTCTTCATCGCCTTTCTTCCTCTCTGCAGGGAAGGAGTTGGTTGCGTTCGAAAAATAAGGAAAGTTGAAACACTGAGAAGATTCAGGACAACAGCCAGTGAACTCAACGCAGTGAGGTAGAAGGTTTTCACGCAGAGAAGTCAAAGTACAAGTTTCACACTGTGCTTGCTTTCAAAAGGAGACCACGCATCTCTATACTAACTACAGAAGCTGTGACAAGTGGTTACCTATTTCTGCTCTGTGGCCATAAGTCCTAAGTGTGTAGTTTGCTCTTTATTTTTTTTAAGTTTATTTATTTTGAGAGAGAGAGAGAGAGAGAGAAAGTGTGGAGCAGGGGAGGGGCAGAGGAAGAGGAGACAGCAAGAATCCCAAGTAGGCTCTGCCCTGCCAGTGTGGAGCCTGACGGGGGACTCAAACTCACGAACCCCGTGAGATCATGACTTGAGCCTAGGTCAGGTGCTCAACCCACTGATCCCCCGGGGCACCCCTGTAGTTTGCTCTTTCAGACACACTGCCTTGATTGTTTGCAGGTTGTGCCGACATTCTGACTTGCCAATGTGCATGATGTCGGTTGGGCTAATCAACCGTTCTAATTGGGGTCATTGTTCAACAGGAAAGACAGCTGATTTTGGCTTGAGGCTCAGGGGAAGAACCCTCTGATTCCTCGCTTACTGTGTGCCAGGCACTGAGTGAGCTGTGTTACTGTGCGTTCGTCGTTGAAGGCTTCTACTCGCTCCATGGGCTCTATAGAAGCGTCCTCCCATTTTTAAAGGTGAAAAATCTGAGGCTCACGCAAGTGAACTTGGCCAACGTCACACAGTTAATAAAGACGAAAGAGGTAAGACTCAACTGAAATCTATCAACTGTTCGGTCTGATGGGTATATCAGGCCATTTCAATTCAGAGTTCAGGTGATAATGGCCAGTGAGTTTAAAGGGGTGAGGCCATCACAACAGAGAAACACGGTGGTCAGGGGACCCTTTGGTCACTCCCCAGGGAGACAGATCCCAGGGGAGGCCCTCTCTAGGCTGGTCTGCACCTGGAGCCCAAAGAAAACAGCAGCTAAGTGTTGGGTGACCTGAAGACGGGGAGTTAAGCGGGCATTTGCAGCAGGTGGGCAAAACGAGGGGGTACTGGCATGGGAAGCAGGAAGCCACAGTCCAAGAATCTGAGACACCGAACTGAAGACCATTCTGGATATTTCTGGCAAAGTGTTGGCAAGCCAGTCAGCTGTTTGCTGGCTTTTGGTACAGTCTGAATGGGGGCGGGGGTGTGATTTAACTGCCAAGTTAAAGGGGCTGTATTGGCGGACGTTGGTGAAAGGCCCCACAGGTGTGAGAAGGCTGTCCCAGCAGTTACATTTGGCTTTGCACCTCCCTTGGTGACTGGCTCTGGATAGCCTGACATTCCTGCCGTTACCAGAAAGGTATGGGGATGTGGATGAGGCCACACGCTAGAACCTCAAAGAGTGGGTAGCAGGACCACCTCGGACCACACCTGTGAGGAAATCAGAATTTGTCTTTTGGTCGGCAGCTCTGCCCTTGGCCATGTCGGTAGCCCCCGCTCAATCTGCTGAGTCTAACGTGTGACCCATCTCACAGCTGTGTTTTTACTGGGATTCAGGGATGCTGGATACCACCAAAGCCCTCTGGTCTCAAACCTATGGCAAGATGAGAGGGACGTGATCGACAGTGTGACAGATGTTTCCGGACAGGGGGCCTCGTCCGGTGTCCTCGCCACTCGGACGGTTGGGGTGGGTGACCCTCTTGGCCCTCTGTAAACCCATCCCTGTCTATACTTTGAGTGAACAGTTTTCTGGTTGGCAAGGGAAGGGACATAGGTTAGGGCCTGATATCACCCAAACGTCTGGGGCCCAGGAAGGTCAGCAAAACAGGAAAGCTTGACCCTCCATGTGGAATAATTCACGATGGGACTGCTCTGGAGGCCCAGATTTGGATTTTTTTGGATTTGTCTCTGGCTGTTTGGATGTGTCTCTTTTATACTTTCGTCCCCAGTAGGCAGTGGCTTGGAGAGCTGGTATGACAGGAGTCAAAGAAAGGGACAAGATGAGTTCCTGCTGGGGACCCAGGCCAGGAATTTCTTCAGGTTTCCATGGGAGAAAGCTAATCTGAGACAAGGCCTTTAGAGCCCCCAATTTAGGCTGCCGACTCAGATACACAAGTCCTTTCTCTTAAACCATATTTGTGAATATCTTTGAGAACGATCAGGTCACGAGCACGGGCTTGGGGTCAGACAGATCTGGCTTTGAGTTCCAAATGGGCGATTTGACAGCCATGTGGCTTTGAGCAAGTTACTCGCTCCAAGACTCAGTTTCTTTGCTTGTAAAATGGGAATAAAACTCTCTGCTTCGGAGTTGCCTTGGGGAATAAACAACGCGTGTCATGGCACCTGGCACGGTCATTGGTACGTAGCAGAGACTCTATAATGGTTTCCTCCTTTCCCCTGGTTTTCCTCCATTTCCCACCCCCAATTCTGAAGCACCAAAGACTCCGGGGGAAGAATAGGTCCAAGTAAAAAGACACGTCCCATGAAACACCACTTGGGGAGAAGTCTCGACTTCAGAGAGCATCCAGGACCGTTGTTCACCTCCTGCACAGGACAATCCAATCCCGTGGGAGTCCCCGCTGGCATGTCTATTTCATTTCCAAACCTGTAAGCAAATGGAAGCCATCCTCAACATGAGGAAGCAAATGTGAGAACCGAGACATGCATGCAGAGAAATAAAATTGGCTAATGACCTCTTTACCACCTCCAAGCTAGACAAGACATATGGGGAGGAGGGCAGAGAGAGGGGTTATCCTGAAATCATTCATTGTTTTTGCTGTTATTGGGTGCTGGTACCCTAGTCTTTAGATTATCCGGAGCTGCAAGACACTCACTCACCATACGGTGGAGGAAGTGGGGGTTATTGATAACCACAATTGCCCTAGAGCGAAGGGCTTCTCGTCATATACATGTCTCATAAGGTGGAGCTGGTCTTTCAGCCTTCTCGCACTTCCCTATGGCAGTGGGCAGGTTGGAGAACACTGTAAAACACTTGACTTTGCTGTGTCTCAGGACTTTTCACCCTCTGTCCATCTCCCGCCCCCACATACCCCCAAACCTCCCCTCCTTTGTGCAAATCTGTTTTCACCACAGGAGCACATGCTGTCTCTTCTAGCTACAACACTACTTGCTAATTCAACGATTCATCTTTAATGAGGCCCCCTGCCAATGTTTAAATAGCATTCAGAACAAAGAAAAGGCAATATTTCCAAAACAGCTGCTTCTACTGCCTCCTCATAGCTCATCTCTTCAGAAAATCAAGAAAAACACATCGATAATGATAGATGATGGAAAAATACTTGGTTACTATAGGTATCTACCCATGTATCTATAGACGCATGTAGCCATTGATAAAATGCTCGCCTCTGTGGTGCCAGAAATGTTCAGTCTAAGCACCCTAAAAAGTTTTGTTGGTTTCGGATAGTACTGCTCTAGCCAGATTTTTCTTATTTAGCTTCTTGGTTCTTTTTCAGAATTGTTTGGGAGGCACAGGCGATAGTGGAAAGAGCGGGGGATTTGGAGTTAGGGCAGTATAGGCCACCTTTTCGTTCTGTCGCTTACGAGCTGTGGAAGTGGGCAAGTTGCTCAAGCTCTCTGCCCAGGTTTTGTTTAGTTGGCGAATGGGAGATTGCACCCGCCTTCCTTTCTGGGTGTAAATTGACATGACTAGTACAGTACTTGGCAAGCCGGAGGCACGTGATAAATACCAGTGTCATTTCCTGTGTAAACGCAGGCTCTTCTGGAACCATAAAGAGTGGTCGCAGGCTGGAGGCTTCTGCCTGTGTTTCCAGAAGCACTGCTTCCGTGGCCCCCCCGGCGGTAAGAAGTCTTCACGTTAGCCACCCCGAAATGTACCTCTTCGTCCCCGTGTCAGAGTCGCTCTTGGGACGAGAAAGTGGCGGATGGAGTATTATCTAAGGAAAGTGCCTGGTAAAAGTTCACGTGTGCCTTTTAGTTATTTGTTTTCTAAAGGAAGATTGAAAATAACGGAGACTAGAAAAAGGACAGCAAAACGAACCCAAGGAGTCATTGGAGGGGATGTGGGAGGGGGGATGGGCTAAATGGGTAAGGGGCACTAAGGAATCTACTCCTGAAATCATTGTGGCACTATATGATAACTAATTTGGATGTAAATGGTAAAAAATAAACATAAAATAAAATAAAATAAAAAAATGAACCCAAGGAAACCAGAAGGGAAGAATGAATATATTTTTAATAAGTTAATAAACTTTAAAACGGAAAAATAGTAGAATTTACTTAAAAGAAATCCAAGAAATAGTTTTCTGACTGGGGGAGAAAAAGGAAAAGCTTGAAGAAAAATCGAATTAAGAAAAAAGGGAGAAACATTCAACATTAGGCCTGAGATAGGATATATAAATGCAAACGAAACTTCTTAGTTATTAGTGAAGAATGGAGCAGATGTTCAGAGAGGTACGGGGAAAGAGCCCAAGAAGGCAAAAAAAGTAATGGGAATGGGAAGTAATTCTACATGTGTTATCAGGGAAGGAGAGCCGGTCAGCCTTCAGAAGCAGAGTTGTGTGGTCTAGCCAATCAGATTAGCTGGATCTCAGATGTCTCCTTAAGGAGTTCAGAGCCTGGCCCTGGAGGGAGGGGGCACAGGACAGTGATGTTTCAACAGCAGGAGGACAGTGTGGTTGCAGTAAGGACCAGTGTGATGTAGGACGGACACCAGTGGGTGATATTAATGGGATGAGAGTTTAAGGGGCAAGAGGAAGGAGCTTGCAAGGATATCCAGTGTTCACAAAGAAATCCTGCTAAAGGACGCGGCTTTTATGTTTGATTGCCAAGAAGAAGCAGATGCCTGGACGGTGGTTGTAATCAGTGATCATTTGGTTGCAAGGAACAGAAATTCTTTCACACGTAAAGTTTAAAAAGGTTTCATGAAAGGAAATAGGGACATCTCACGGACCCCCAAATGTAAACCACAGCCTACTTTCTCTCCATGTTTCTTTCTGTCTCCCTGACTCTGTCTCCCTCTCCTTAAGTTTGTTGGTTTCTCTTCATTTCTCTCCCTTCTTCCGTCCATAGCCCAGATGCAAAGCTTGAAGCCACCTTTTATGAAACCAGAGAGTGCCAGCCTCACCCATTTTGAGCCTTCCAAGGCACATTACCTTGTGGGGCAGTTTTCTGTATTTGTTTTTTGCACCTCTATGAGCTCATTAATGGTAGAAATACACTGGTTCCTTTTTCTTTTGTCAATCACCAGAAAGCTGCCCAATAGATAAAAGTTTGTTTTGAGTACCAAATAGGACACCATCAGTGAAAATACTTTATAAACTGGAGGACCATGTAATTATACGATATTTTGTTGTGTTCACTCTAGGCAGTCCCTCTTGCCTTCTTACTCCAGGCCTGCTTCTACTAGAACATTCAGGCAGGCCAGGAGAAAAACTAGAAATGATCTTACCAATGGATCTGGCTCAGAAACCAGATGAGCTGAGATGTGTGAAGGTGCCTATCACCATACCTGGCACATAGTAGCCTCTTACATTTTGTTAAGTCCCTAAAGATGAGTCCGATCTCTCAAGAGGGGCGAGGGGCAGGCTACACAAAATAGAACCAGATGCCCTCAGAGGCTTCCTGAGGTCCTGGAGGCTGTCAATGAAGAGACTTTTCCAGCAGTTGGAGGTAGGTTATGCCACAGCCCATTAAAGAGCCCTAATGCCCACATCAGGCTCTGTCACACGGCTTTGTTGTATTTATTTCTCATCTTTTCCCACGATTGTGGCCCTTTTATGTCCAGAAACTATAGCTCTAAGGACCCCTTTTTGATGCTTGACCTTCCACTTGGCGTGGCTCATACTCAATATCTTTCTACACTAACTCGCAACAGGATTGCACTTCTCCCCAGATGTTCTTAGATAAGTCCCCTTCGTTTTTATCCTGAATTGCTTTATTTTAGATTGTTTTGATTAGGAAATATGATCTCACTCCTTTTAGAAGGAGGGTTAGGTAAAAATAAATCCCCATCCAAATAGCTATTCCACGGGGCGCCTGGGTGGCTTAATTGGTTGAGTGTCTGACTCTTGACTTTGGCTCAGGGTCATGATCACATGATTCATGAGTTCGAGCCCTGCACTGGCAGCGTGGAGCCTGCTTGGTTGGGATCCTCTTTCTCCCTCTCTCTCTGCCCCTCCCATGCTCATTCACTCTCTCTCTCTCTCTCTCTCTCTCAAAAATAAATAAATAAACTTAAAAAAAAAAAAAAAGCCGTTCTACTATAGCCCCACTCAGTGGCCTTTAGGAGTATTTCCTGTTGAGCAGAACTCATCCTGGCCATCAGCTTTCGCTTTTCCAGCCCTATATCCCATCATTTCCTTCCACGAGACATAGTTCAACAAGTATTTGTTCAATGTTAACATATGCCAGGTCTCTGGTGTTGTTTGTTTGTTCATTTGTTTGTTTTGATATTACTAAACCGTTGCTTTCAGGGAGCTCGGAACACAGACGAATGACAAACAGTTCTAAAATTTGTTTCAGTTCATCTGTGGCAGATATAGTAGTTTATGTCCAGTCACTTTGCCTTTGCCTTTCTGTCACACTGAGTTTGGAATGCTACAAACAACCCTTCCAGATTCCCTTGCAGCCAGGAGGGACCGTGTTCTCAGTCCGTGGCCAACGAAATGTTAACAGAAGCAGGGTCTCTTGTCACCTTCCTCCCTTCTGCCCGGAGTGAGTGTGGGGCATGAGGGATGGCAGCCATCTCTAAGACTGGTGGAAAGGGATAGGAAAAAGCTTGAATTCTGGATGGCATTAGCTCTGGGCTGTCTATGCCATTGCGTTGTCACGTGAGACACGTCAGTGCCTTACCATTTAGCCATTGTTTGTTGGTTTACGGAAGCTTGTAGGCGAGACCAATCCCAAAACACACATCTGCTCTCTCCTAAGAGCTTGGTTGGCAATATTTCACTTCGTGTAGCATTAGCCCATCAAATGCGTTAAACGGACGGTCCAAATTCACTCCTGTAGGGACTACTAAACTTTGGTTATGAAAGTAATCTTAATTAACAGCAAAAATCATATATGGTATCATTTAATGGGCAGACTACACATCAGCGATGAGCACCATTTCGTTCACAGTCAATGGGCACCCGTCAGGTCCCTTCCTCACTAATCTGTTTCTACTTCCCATTTTATTCCCCCCGTTACCCTGGCCTTCCAGCACATACCACTTCATTTGATTCCAGATCCATGGGTCCTTGCCCTCACACTCCTCTACAGCATTGCCTTCTTGTCTGTTCTCATCATGCTCCTTCTCTTCTAGGCCTCCTCTCTTCTTCTTAAGGAAGCCATTTAGTAGTCCTGGGGCACACATCTTAGTGAATTGTCTCCCTGGTGGTATTCTCTACTCATACCATCTACATCACATAGCTACCTCTCAAACAAAGGGACAAGATGCTACGCTTCTACAAAAATGTGAATCAAGTGCAGGAATACAGAATTAAGGAGTTGGTCCCTGGGGGGTAGGGAGGTTGGGTTGGAGAAAGCTTTACAAGTTTAATGTTGATATTGGGATGTGGAGAATAGAGAGGGCTCTCTTCCTAGACAGAGAAGAGAAGTTCCAAGCGGAGGAGGCAACGCATCCAAAAACATGTGGGTGGCATGGCTGCAGAACACTGAATAGTCTATCACAGTAGAGAGGCGGGGGAATGGGGAGAGGGCACCCGAGCATGAGGCGGAGAAGAGGTGTTTGGGCCAGAGTTTGAAGAAATGGAGAAATTGTGAAGGTTTTTAGAGGTGACTAGTAGTCAGTCAAGGCCCGAGAAGGAAAACTAGACAGTATATTAAGCAGGGGAGGAGGAAAGGATCTATATGTAGTAAGTACCAGCAACTCAGCAGCTCTGTCCTCTTTAAGATCGTAAATTAGTTTGTTTCAGAGCCTAGGCAGTACATATTATACTTCCCATTTTGTAGCTGGAAGGAGAAAGGCCAGTCAGGCAGCGAAGGCGATAGTCCCTGCCGGAGATGCCTGGGAGCCTGGACCAGTCTTTGCAGGAGCAAAGAGAATCGAGAAGAGATGGATGTAAGAGATGTTTCAGGAATAAAGCCAATAACGGAGACTCAACGGGATGTACAAGGAGATAGTGAGGAAAGTAAAAGATGGACGTGAGAACTGTTTTAGAAATGGAATCAATAGGCCCGAGATGGTTTACCGACAGAATCAACAGAACTCAGAAAGAACCAACAGGGTGTGGGATCAGTCAGGTTGGATAGGGTGGTCCCTGGCGTCCAATGTTGTGATAAGTCCGGGAAAAGCAAAACTGAGAGAGCTTAATGAAGAGGTCAAGGGACAATTTAAGAGACGCTTTCCTCTAATGGTGGGGGCAGAAGCTAAATAAAAGTGTCCTGAAGAGAATGGAAGGTAAGAGCGGGGAACCACGCATATGTGCAGCCTTGTTTCCAGGAAGATTGGCGGTCAATAATGAAGAGATTATGTGGAAAATTAAGTGGGCGTTGGCCATGAAAGTTGAAGAAACATCTTCTGAAGGATGGGAGATTGAACTTGTTCAAAAGCTGAGGGGAAGGCGAGGAGGTAAGGGAGACACCTTGGTGACAAGAGGAGGAAAGGAGGATGATAATCCCTTCCATCTCTGGAGAACTTTACAACATATACAGTGTTGTGTCTGTAGTGTCTCACGTAGGGTGGATAGAAACAACGTCACCATCTATGAACTGAGGTTCAGAGAGATCGAATGACTTTAATAAAGGGGAGAGAACTAGGATATGAATTCAGGACACCTGAAACCAGTCCAGCTTTTGCTTGGTTTTGTTTATTTCAGAGAGATAGAGCATGAGTTGGGGACAGGGAGAGAGATACAGAATCTTAAGCAGGCCCCACGTTCAGCATGGAGCCCGATCCCACAATCCTGGGATCGTGACCTGAGCCGAAATCAAGAGTCAGAAGCTCAACCGTCTGAGCCACCCAGGCGCCTCGACTTTTGTTTTTGTTTGCTTGTTTCTGGTTTTTATTCTTTGCTTTCCCTATGAGGAAGAAGATGGCTTTAAAAATACTAAAGAGTAGGGCGCCTGAGTGGCTCAGTTGGTTAAGCACCTGGCTCTTGATTTCAGCTCAGGTCACGATCTCACGGTTTGCAAGATCGAGCCCCATGTCTGGCTCTGTGCTGACAGTGCAGAGCCTGCTTTGGGATTCTCTCTCCCTCTCTACCCCTCCCCTGCTTGTGCTCTCTCTCTCTCTCTTTTAAACTAAATAAACAACAAAAAAAATTTAAAGTACTAAAGAGTGGCAAATTTTTCGTAGAGAAACATATTCATTGCCAAATTAAAAATTTTTTACATGTATTTATTTTTTGAGGGACATAGAGAGACAGAGCATGAGTTGGGGAGGGGCAGAGAGAGAAGGAGACACAGAATCCGAAGCAGGCTCCAGGCTCCGAGCCGTCAGCACAGAGCCCGACGCGGGGCTCGAACTCATGAACCGTGAGATCATGACCTGAGCCGAAGTCGGACGCTGAACCGACTGAGCCACCCAGGCGCCCATCACTGCCAAATTGAAATTAATCCTGTGAAGTTGCTCAAACTGGCGTTCTCCTCATAAAATGGAACGTGAGCGAACCGAGTGAGGGGCAGTGAGGCGGGCTGAGTTCCATAAGACCGCATAGCTAAGAAGGGGTTGAGAAGAGCCTCAAACTCTTGCCTCTGGACTCCTGGTCCAGGGTTCTTCTCAACGAAGCCTTCTTGTGGACAGTGCTGTCGCCTCCTGCACATGTGGATGAGAACGTGTGTGAGCCCTGCAGAAGATAAACGGTGCCCCGTATTTCTGACCCTCTTCCCCTTGTGGAAATGTGGGGAGATTGTACAGCCCCAACCCCTTGAATTAGCCACGACCATCTGACTTGTTTTGGACAACACCATACAAGCTAGTGTGCAGTTCTCCACGTTCTCCCTTCTTCTGCCTCGGCAGTCTTGGGAGAGAGAGGGCTGTAAGACAGAAGCCGCCCGAATGAGGAGGCTAGCTGGCTGGACAGTCATCTGAACCAGGAGCTGACTCACAGTGAGTGAGAAATGAATTTAGATGCCTGATATTCAGGGATTATTATAGCAGCATGATTTTTTTTTTAAGTTTACTTATTTATTTTGAGAGAGAGTGGTGGGGAGGGAAGAGAGAGAGGGAGAGAGAATCAATCCCCTGCAGGCTCCACGCTCCCTAATGTGGGGCTCGAACCCATGAACCGTGAGATCATGACCTGAGCCAGAATCAAGAGTCGGACGCTTAGCTAACTGAGCCACCCAGGTGCCCCTGTAGCAGCATAATCTCTAATCTAATCTATACAGCTGAAGACCAACACAGTCTTTCCAATGGAAAAAAATATATATACCCCGGTGTCTCATAGATAGCCCTGTTCCAAAAAGGCAGAGGCGAGCATCTTCCCAGGATAACTAGGAAATAAACATCACTAGGTCCCCCTAGTAGTTAAAATGCCATCAGGGCTGCTTTTGTTTTTTTTTTTTGTTTGTTTTTTTTTTTTAAGACTATATTGGATGGTGAGTTTTTATTATGAGGTTCAGTTGTAGGCTTGAGGAGAAATTGTTTTTACAGATGTTCAGGGTGTGTTATGAGGAAATGGCCTTTTACAGGGGTTCAGATTGATGGGCTCTCCCGGGACCTCCTCTGACTACATGCACAGAGGAAGTAGGGAGGGGTCAGGACAGGCACAAAAGGACACAGTGGAGTTTGGGGAAGCTCATGAAAGGGAGGCAGTTGAGTCCATGAAATGGAATAAGATTCAGAGTCACATAGACTCGGGTTTGAGTCCTGGCTCTGCCACTCATTAGCCAAATTACTGAACCTCTTGAGCCTTAGAATGATTGTCCAGAACACGAGACTAATGATAATTACTTCGTAGATACGACGAATCTAGATAGATTTCATCCATCTCAGTTATCATTACTTTTGTTGTTATTATTGTTACTACCTTCCAATGGGGGCCCAGTGGTCCAGTTCTTTACTTTTTCTCCAGAAACTTCAAAGGGTCTGGGAAAAGGGTGGCGTAGGGAGAGAGGATCAGAAACTTCTTCTGTGTCCCTTCTCCTTTTAGTTCTTCTTTTGTGGCAATGCTTTGGGGGTGGTGAGACCTTGGGAAGAAGAACATCTGGGGCGCTGTGGGTGACTTCTTGGTAGAACTTGCATTTGAGTCTTCAACGCTAAAAAGAGCCAGGGGGAAGCTGAGGGAAAGGAGGAGATTGCTAACTGTTCAGATTGGCTCCAGGGTAATGGTTTTAAGTGGGAAGACAAAGAGGCTTTCAGCGGTTTGGCCTTCTACATTGTCCTGTCCATCCGGCCAGAAATGACCCAGGGCAGGATTCTGATCAGTGTTAAAGAGAACCAAATGCACCAAACCTTCCTTCTGACCTACGTCTTGGGGAAGCGCTGGGCAGCCGCACTGGGTTACGGTCAAAGAGAGGCGAAGGGAACCTCCAGTACATTCACTGGCCCTAAATGGAGAATTTGTCTGGTGGGTCCCTACTTTTTGCCCTGTCATGTCAAGAACTTTTTCCTCCCGCTTGGAAAGTTACCTAGTCCTGACGGAGGACCCTGGAATCTTTCCTTTAACTCAGATTTCCCAATGGTCACTCCATCCCTTAAAACTGACTCACACTTTTAAACACCTACTTTCAGTTTTACGCTAAGCGATAATATCCACGAACTCACAGGTTTCAGTTCTAAAACACACTACAATGAATATGTACCGCTTAACACTTTTGAAAGAACACTCATCCGTGCCTCACTTGGAATCATCTCGTGCACCACGAGCGGTGCACGGGCCACATTTTGGGATCCTGGCTTTAGAAGTGGAGGGAAGCAAGGGGCATCTAACCACAGGGGGTGGTGAGTAGGGGGCATTTGCATAGAGCAACGGATGTGCTCTCAGCGCCAGCCCCCCCGCCCCGGGCGGCCTCCATCTTGGTTTAGGCGCCGCCATCTGCTCTGAGTGAGCAGCCTTTTGTGAAAAGCTGTGGGAGGATCAGCCTGGCTGATTGGCTGGAACCATGCCCAGAGTGCCCAGATGTACATGTGCCCCAAAAAGGGGGCACAGCTGGGGTTCACTGCCTCCCTTGAGGTTTGGTTATTCTGGTGAAGCTCAACTCTGCCTCCCACTTTCCTGCGGTGCATTCTGCTCGGGTTGGCGGTGAGGGAGAAGGCCCACTGCGGCACTGTGAGCTCCCTTACCGCCGTCTGCCTGCCATTTGCTGCCACTGGGGACATGAGATTGCTTCCATGGAAACAGAACCATGGATTGTTTTTCCAGAAAACGTCTCAATCTAATTTGTGTGGAGCTGCGCTGTGTGTGTGTGTGTGTGTGTGTGTGTGCACGCGCCCGCGTGAACACACATGTGTATGTGGAGTGTATGAGTCGCAGAAGAGGGGTGAGAAGACGGAAGGGAGAATTTGCATAGAACCCCCAATTTTCCTTGAATCCCAGGGAGTTAATTATTTCAGGTGAATGTTGGAAGTTATGGAGACTGAGTCTAATTAAGGTATGGTGTTAGGAAGTCCTTACCCATTTTATTTGGCTGGAGTACTCAGAAATGTTTGAATTTTGTTGGTCTAGACAGTTCTTCTCAGGGGGTCTCCCTCAAAAGAAGAGGTGCACAAGGGAGGCAAAGTAAGGCAAGGCAGCAGTATTTCTGCTTAGTATTTCCTCCCAAACCCCAATGTTGGACTCCAGTAATTGGACTGAATCTCCTCTGCGGTGCCTTTTCCTAGATCCGGCAGGGCAACATAGCCTAAAAATAAGGAAGTTTTGTGAACTCTGTTTTTCTCTCAGCGTTCAAATAGGAGTCTTGGATTTCATGCAATGGAACAGCAGGCCAGACTCCTAGCAAAAAAGAGCCAAAGACAATGGGTACCTCAGTGATGAGAATGAAATTGACCTATGCTACTTTCCTAAATGCCTAAATGGCACAAGATAGATAGATAGATAGGTAGGTAGATAGATAGATAGATAGATAAATGATAGAGGAAGAGAGAGAGAGAATCCAATGGGGAGAGAAAATAAAAGGTGACAGCTGCTCAGAGCAGCTCAGACATTCTTACCTCTCTTGGTTAGAAGAAGGAAGTGAGAAAAGAAGGGTTGCCAGAACTTGAACCTGGGACACCTCACAACACTGCTGCATTGGTATTAAGATACAACATTTATGCGCCCTGTGAACTTTGGTTCCATTAGATGCTCCACCCAGAGGAATGGTGGCCCCATAGAATGTTCTAGAACTTAAACAATTGAGACCAGAATTTCTCCTCCTTGGAGAGGGAATGTCTTACTTCCCCCAGAGAGAAGAGAGAGCTCTGGAACCAGCCTTCCGCTCTTCTCCTTGGGAAAGAAGATGCAGAACTTCTACCGTGAGATGGTTTTTGCTTCTGCCTCGTGTCTCTTTTTTCTTTTCTCTTATGACAGTGACTTTGGGTTTGGCCAGTAGGTAAAGATTAGTAATGGTGCACCCGGGTCTTCTTGGGTACTGGTAAAAATAACTCCAGGTGACTAATACGAGATGCCTGGAACCTTCCCCAAGGTTCTGCATGCTCCACATTTAGGCGAACAGCACCAGCACGCACCCTTGCTCTAAAGTAGTTATAGTTGGCTGAATGTTTTAGTCTACAGTTCTGTGTCACTTATTGAGAGACTAGAATCTGGCGCCATGATTTCTGCAGGTGGTGGAGCTCTTAGCAATGTGCCAAGCCAGTGGATGTGCCTTAGGTTGCTTGGTCCAAAGTAAGCAAGCAAATAATTGTTGAATGACCAAATAGCTACATTTCCTTGCTATGTTGTGGGATTAGAATTCCTTTAGGAGTAAAAAAAAGATCTGAACAACATTTTTCCAGTGACCGCTTTTTAAACTCTGGATTATCACAATACCTTCAAAGAAAAGTCATCGGGGGTGTTCACACCATCTGACAGGTCGAATCTCCCCCGTCTCATTTTGTACCTTAATTCCAACTGCTCTCTTGGGATATTTTTCTTCCTCTTCACCCTTCAAATCATGTGTTGTTGTTGTTTTTTCAAGACCCCCTCACCACTAACTTGTTCCACTAACTTCTGCATCTTTCTGTCCACCGAAGTCCTGATCTCTCTGTCTCTGTTCATATTCGTACGGCTCTTCCTTTCTGCGTTACCCATTTAGGACTTGACACTTGTCAGATTAAGTCACCTTTCCTTTGTGTGGATTTTGTTTTCCTGCGTTATCATAAATCAGGACTGTGCCTTGTAATTTTCTCCCTCTCTTCATGTTCTGGAAGAGTGTTTGACATACAGTGAGGCCAAATGAATATTTTGGAATTGAAAATCAGTCCTGGGAAATTTCCTTCTAAGTAAAATGAGGTCGATACTAAAATATGTGTCCAAATGGACTAGGAGGGTTAGGGGAGATGCTGTCATAAAGCACCTAGACCTCGGCACATACTAGCTCCTCAATAAATGTTATTTCTTTTCCTGTCCTTCCGGGAAAGATGTCCAGCTTTGACTCATTACCAATGACTTGTACGGGAGCCACTTGTTACTACTTGTGAAAGAAAAGATAGTATTCCTTTCCTCATTTTACTGTGGTGGTGGTGGGGGGGGTATCCAAAGACCTGTATTTTGTTTTATAATCTCTATACATTGAATTCCCTGTCTTTCTAGAGCTGCAGTTCTTTATATTCCATTTTTTACCCCCACCCCCACCCCAATGCCACATGGCGTACATTTCCTTTATTATTTAAAAAAAAATTTTTTTAACGTTTATTTATTTTTGAGACAGAGAGAGACAGAGCGTGAACAGGGGAGGGGCAGAGAGAGAGGGAGACACAGAATCGGAAACAGGCTCCAGGCTCCGAGCTGTCAGCACAGAGCCCGACGCGGGGCTCGAACTCACGGACCGCGAGATCGTGACCCGGCTGAAGTCGGACGCTTAGCCGACTGAGCCACCCGGGCGCCCCCGTACATTTCCTTTAAAAATGAAGCACGTGTCAATTTTGTTTCAAGAATATCAGCGTACCTCTGACCCATCTCTGGAGACCTGTAGGGTGGCCTCCTGGCCCCAGATTGCGGGTATCACTGTTAGCATCCATCAACCATTATTCAATCCTGGCTCCATGGAGCTGCTTGCTTATATTGCGTCTGTGCTCCCCATTGGCACTGCCCGCCTGGCAGTCACCCAATCCGGTCTGACACTTGCTGCTGAGGATGGGGAGGGGGACCCAGGCAGGCTTCCAGTTCTTTCATGAGCCGGGTGCTGCCTGCAACCAGAAAACTGAAGCCCCGTTCTAAGGCTTCAGAGGTCCCCAGCACAGTGGAGTGGAGCCCTGAGCCACGGGAAGTGTATAAGCAGAGAACGCAGTGGAAAGTAAATTAGCTCTTGGCATTGAGTCCTGCTGATATAAGCTCTTGATTTTTTTTTTTTTTCACCCCTCAAGTACCACTTAAGTCCCTGTGCTTGCTTCCTCACAAACAATGGAGCGGAATGTTCATTTGTTTGCTTGGAAAGGGTTGGGCTTTCCCCCCTTCTCAGTTCCGAAGGCTTGAAGTGCTCAGCTGTCCTCTTTCCAGAAGCCTGCTCCTCCCCACCCCACCCCGCCCACACACTTGGCTTAGTGTCTTCTGTGTTTAATTGCAAATTATTGATTTAAAGGGATTACTTTTTAGCTCTTGCCAGATTCAGTCGCTCCTGGGTTGGACTCCCCAGCAGGAAACTCTAGGGACCCCAGCTGGGGAGGGAAGGGAGGATCAAGGATCATCAGTTTTGCTGGGTGGGAGGCCACCCGCCTCCACTCACAGACTGATTGGACGCCAGAGTTGAGCCCAACATCCTATTTTACCGGAGAGAAAACTGAGGCCTGGGGATTGCCAAAGCTTTTTATAGCCGGAGAGAACGGAACCTGTAATTCTGAGGTTGGGACTTCTACAGAAGTCCTTGACGTATATGGACTCATTTAATCGTAACCAAAAAACCCAAGAGGTGGGGATCTTGTTCTAATGCAGATTTGATTTAGCAGATCTGGGGTGATGCCCAAGATTTTGCATTTCCAGCGAGCAGCTCCCAGGAAATGCTGATGCTGCCTGTCCCGGATCACACTTTGAGAAGCAAGGATCAGAACGATAGCATGGGGTCCTGACCTTGTCAGCACGATGCAATTGCATGTGAGTCTGAAAAATTACTGATGTTTGGGTCCCATCCCTCGGACAACAGGAACTTTAAAAGCTTCCTACGTGCTTCTGTCCGGCATAACAGTTTCATTAGGGAATACCTTCCAACTGAACTCCCCTGAGCCTTCCTAAATTGTGTGCAAATATACATTGCTTGCATCGAGGTGTCCTCATACATGCACACGTATGCACGTGCTTCACAACTCCAGAAATCTCAGAACCAAAAGAATAGAATAGTCATTTATAAAAACATAATCTTTTTTTTTTTTTTCCTGAGCACCTGCTCTGCACTTTCCACGCATTAACTCATTCGTGTATCACTAAAACCCTACGAGAAGGTGATGCTGTAGGTCAGCTGGTTCTGGTCCCCATTCTTCCAAGTTTGGCACAGTCATGCCCACTCTATTCACGGGGCATCTCAGACTTAAAGATCATCAGTCCCAGGTGTCACTTGGGGCCGTTGCCCACCCAGGCTGGGTGAGGAGGTGCTGGGCTCGTTTTGGGATTTGCAGAGGTGAGGTTTCCGGGGAGTGGCAGGGGCAGGAGCTGGCAACGTTCAGAGGAAGCAGCTGTGGACATAGAACGCCGGAAAGCACAGCTAGTCATGGGTGATTTCATTGATCTCATTGGTGGATTTGAATTTCACAGTCACAATTTCAGTCGTGCAAAACAGAACCTTTGTCTCTGCAATTGAGTTTGCACTTAGCTGGTAAGCTCTCCCTTGTGTCCTTAGCAAAAACTTACCTAATTACTCTCACATAGATGCAGCCCCTTCCACACTTTTCCCCTCAGTGTCTTTGACGTAAATACTCAGTTGATGCAGGCTCCTTCTCTCCTTTTCTTCTACAAAGTGGGTTGGGCAGCGGGTGGGCTTATTGTCTGGGCATGGTGTGTGTATGCATGTGCACGCATACACGTGTATGTGTGTGTGACTAGGTCCTGTGTTATGTCCCCTGCCGTCCCTCCCTTCCCACCCTGCGAGTGTCCCTGCAAGTGTCTCTGCATCATCCTTCTCTCATCTGTGAGGCTCTACAAGTCCTCCTTTGCCACTCCAAAGCAAATAGGCATATGGGGTATATATCCCATGGGCCAGGCTCCATTGTAAATGCTTTACATACGTGAACTTAGCTCTCATGAAAAACCTCAAAGGTGGGTATGTATATCACCGCCCCTCCCCCCCCATTTTACTGATGAGAACACTCAGACATAGAGAGGGTAAGTAACTTGCCCAAAGTCACATGATGGAGTCAAGATTTGAAGGGTCACTTTGTCTCTAGAAGCCACACTCTTACTGATGCTACTAATTTGAATCCCGAACGTCCAGAAAGACTACCGCACTGGTGAAGGAATATGATTAGATGATTTCCTAATACCTCTCAACTCTGACTTTGTCTCCTAACACCGTATGGACCAATAACACCGTGGGTAAATCTTCCACCGTCTGTCTGTCACAGACACTATACAGTTGACCCTTGAACCACACAGGTTTGAACTGCCAGGTCCACTTAGACGCAGATTTTTTACAGGACAGGACTGTGAATGTGTTTTCTTTTCCTTGACATTTTTCTTAATGACATTTTCTTTTCTCTAGGTCATTTTATCGTAAGAATATAGTGTGTAATGTATATAACACACAAAATACGTGTTAATCAACTGTTTTTGCTATCGGTATCAGTAAGTCAAGAGCAGGCTATTAGAGGCTAAGGTTTTGGGGAGTCAGAAGTTATACACGGATTTCTTTTTTTAAAAATTTTTTTTCAACGTTTATTTATTTTTGGGACAGAGAGAGACAGAGCATGAACGGGGGAGGGGCAGAGAGAGAGGGAGACACAGAATCGGAAACAGGCTCCAGGCTCTGAGCCATCAGCCCAGAGCCCGACGCGGGGCTCGAACTCCCGGACCGCGAGATCGTGACCTGGCTGAAGTCGGACGCTTAACCGACTGCGCCACCCAGGCGCCCCTATACACGGATTTCTGACAGGAGGAGTCGGTGTCTCTTCACCCCCCGCCCAAGTTCGTCAAGAGTCAACTGTACTTCCTTGTTTCTTGGGGCCACGGATCTGTTCACATCTGTGACACATGCCTGTTTCCCCCTTGTTACATCCTCTACAAGCACAGAATGTCACGTGCCCCTGTGTAGAGTTCTAATGTCTGACGCAGCGTAGCTGTTCGGCAAGCCTTAAGGAACTTGAATGGCATCGAGTTAGCCCAGAGACTCAGTTTTCTGGATGGAAGGAAAGGGAGAGGAGGAGAAATGGAAGAGACATGACAGGCTATGCAGGCGGCCGTTCAAGTTCAGTGTTTTCCTTTAATTTCATTCACATTAACCTTCTGATCTGTGGTACTTTGGAGGAAGATCATCAAAAGAGAGTATTTTAAATTTCTCAGTAGAGCAGTGGCTAAAGATCCCAGAGCCAAACCTCCACGTTGTGTCCTGCTCTTTCCCTTTCAATTTCCCAAAGCGAGTACGTGGGGATCTGGACCCCGCAAGTCCTGAGCGATGGAGCGATTCATTTTACGTAGGATTCTGCCTCCACAGTCCCTCCCTGCCATAATTAACACCTCGGGGAGGGAATTTAAAATCAAGTGCTTCTTTTTCAATTACCACTTCGAAAACTGTGTAATAAAACACCACCGCAAGCCTGCTTGCTCTTTTTGAAAGTCTAATTAATTCATTGGTGGAGGTTGCATCTTGCCTGGCCCTGTGTCACTTGCTCATTTAAAAAGGTGCCAAGGCTTGGAATCTGTGGGTCACCACTTGAACAAATCCATTTTCATGTCCCGTTTTTGGAGGCTGACAGAAGGGCAGTAGAGGCTGATACAGCCGAGGGATAATACAAATGTCCTATGACCCAACGGGAGAGCCTGCTTTGGGCTGCCCAAAGAATTAATCACCAAGCTTACTTACCCTGTATCCTGGGAGGCAGGTGACGTGGGTTTAGGCCTGGCTTGGCCACTAAAGGGCAGCAAGATCTTGAGCAGTCACTACCCTTCAGGTTTTTAGCCTCGGTTTCTTCATCTGAATTCCCCTCCTCCCCCCAACTCTCCTATTCTAAGGCAGGTCTAGCTCCGGCCATCACTTTTTTCACCAAATGTACCATTAACTTTCACTGATTAACCTGAAACCAGCCGGATTCACTGCATTTCGTTTATGAGGTGCCTGGTGGACAAATTTTTGGCGAAAGGGCTTGTAGGGGCAGAGATGAAAAGAAGTCATTGGTTCACAAAATTCAGTCTCTCCCTCTCCTCAAAATAGTTTGTGCGTAGTGACCGAATTCTAGCCACGGGTCATCTGGTGGATTTCCTCTAGGGGTTCCATTTCTCTAGCCTGCGATACGAAGCAAAAGTCATAAATGGGAATTGTTTAATTTCCTACAATATTATCTCATTAAAGCTCTCCCCACATTACCAGGCAAGTGCTTCTAAATATTTCTTTTCTACTCAAGGGCACAGGCTACTAAGGCTACATGCTGAGGCTCACTGAGCTGGCTCTCTGAGCCGCTGGAGTGGGGGCATGGCACGAGAGTCCACATGACACGAGAGAAACCAGAGGCCTCAGTGGGTCCATCTGAGCTGGAAAGAGCACAGGTGAAGGCAAGTGTGGAGACCAGCAAGAGGCAGTGAAGGCGAAACAAACTGCCATGGGCCAACGTAGGCAAGGAGTGGGGAGCAGGGGGCTGGAGACGAGGCAAAGCGTGAGACTGAACAACAGAATTCAGTGGAACACAAGAGTATCCCCATTTCCAAGAGGCAAAACCGCTGTTGAACAGGTGAGTTCTGTATCAGAAGTTGTACTTGTTTTTTCATTGCTCTGGGCACCCAAGGTGTGGCTCCAGACACCTTCCCATCAACACCTTTTTCTGTCCATCCCTTGAGAAGAATAATTGATCAGAGGCTTTCAGTGTCTAAGTTACATCATAACAGGACTTGAAGCAGAACTTATGTGGTAATGCCTTACTGGGGAAGGAGCAGCGGGTATGTGACACCAGGGTTTCAAGAGTGAAGGAAATAAAGAGAAGTGTCAGGAAAGGAGGGAAAGAAACCACTCAGTTATGCAGTCGTGGGGCCATGGGGCCATCTTTGGACAGGTTATCCCAAATATTGTGCCTGAGAATCTTTTGTCGGAGGGTTGTATTCTCATCCTGTCTCTTGTTGGTGAAAGTTCATGCTCCACATTTAAGGGTGTTTTTACCTGCCCCCACTGAGTTACTGCCAGGGAAATGGATCCCATGCCCAGTGGCACAGCACTGCACCTGATTCTGCAAATGGTGGGAGGGGCCAGCGTCTCCATAGGTCTAGACATGTTGTACCTGGGCACTGGAGCTGCTGTGGCTTCTGTCACACAAGGATGATGAAAACCATGCTACAATCCACCACCTACATGTGGCAGTGGGGGTGGGTGGGAAGGGGGGCAAGGCAGCCAATGGTACCATGTGGGGAGGTAGCAGTGACTGAAACTGAACCTCTCCACTGGGTAAGTGTCAAGGACTGGAAGATAGAAGAGGCTATGTGAATATGGACAGGTGGTAAATTAGGTCCTATGCTCTTATGCAGTGAGGAATTTGGGGACCATGATGGCGGGCAGATAGGGGAGAGAAGAAATGTGGCTTTGACTATGAGAACTGACTTAGGGATGAATCTAAGTCTCCCAGGCTCCCAAATGACGGTGGTCAAGAGGCACTGGAATTCTGGGTACTGACTGGTCACACTTTGTTGTCCATGGGATCTTTTAGACCCTCTACTGGCACTGGTCTAATTCCCTGCCAGGGGGTTGGGAGTGGGCTGGGCCCAGTGAAGCCCATTTTGGTTGAAGCAAGATCCAGCAGGGTCCTTGGCTATCTTCCTGGAGGACGTTACAAATAGGTTTGCAATCCGGTTCCACACTCAATTTGCTATTAGGAATGCTGGGATCCTGTCAGGCTTGGTATTTCCTGTCTTAGGAGAGTGGTCTGAACTGATTACTATCCAGGAGTGAACCAAGTTACCTTGGTCAAGAAAGAGGTGAGGCACCCTCCCACCACCGCCTCCACCACCCAGGAAGGTAGAATGTTGGAATACTGCTAAGGTTGGGTTAGCCTATTATTAATTTTATCAAGATGATTGAGGAAAAGAACACTAGTAGGAAGAATTTCAGCTTTACTAGACCAAAGGGTGCCCCCCCACCCCACGCTCTACTTTTTTCCTTTGGTCATCTTTGTCTTGGAATCACCTTTGCTCTAAAAGTCATGAGACGTATACAGAAATGTGACCGTTTCAGAAAATGTTTAGCTGCTACCTCACTGAATCTCATGGGCCATCCACATTTGCTTCTAGAGAGAATGGAGTCAAATAAGAGGCACTAATATAGTCAGAAAGTCTTTGGGGCATCGTGTGGCCTAGCTCAGCTCACCAGGGCTAGGGTTCTGTGTTGGAGTTGAAAGTCTCCAGGGGTGCCTGGGTGGCTCAGTCAGTTAAGCTTCTGTCTCTTGATTCCTAGTCAGGTCATGATCTCATCGTCATGGGATAGAGCCCTGTGTCAGGCTCTGTGCTGACAGTGCAAAGCCTACTTGGGATTCTCCCCCTCTCTCTCTGGCTCTTCCCTGCTTGTGCTCTCTCTCTCTCAAAATAAATAAATAAACTTAAAAAAAAAAAAGTCAAGTCTGCAGTCAAGAGTGTTTCTTTATCTGGCTGTATTCTCTACTCAGATATCTTTTGATCACGTCAAAATGCTGAGAGTTACATCCGGATAGGCTTTAGGTGCTCAAAACCGTGGGTCCTAACCAAATATCCTCTTCCCATCACAACATGACTTATGCACATGGAAACATAACATTTTGAACTATTAAATATGATTTTTTTTTAAATTTTTTTTTTCAACGTTTATTTATTTTTGGGACAGAGAGAGACAGAGCATGAACGGGGGAGGGGCAGAGAGAGAGGGAGACACAGAATCGGAAACAGGCTCCAGGCTCCGAGCCATCAGCCCAGAGCCTGACGCGGGGCTCGAACTCACGGACCGCGAGATCGTGACCTGGCTGAAGTCGGACGCCCAACCGACTGCGCCACCCAGGCGCCCCATAAATATGATTTTTAATCCTCTCTGGTTCTGTTCCCTCAGCCCCTGTATCATGAAAAAGACCTCACTGGGGAAAGTGGACTACAGAAAACAGACTCAAATTCCTAGCCATTGTCATGCAAAATAGAACTTTTCATTGTAAGCGTTGTGTT
The DNA here is from genome assembly GCF_022079265.1 of Lynx rufus. Classification (NCBI taxonomy): domain Eukaryota; kingdom Metazoa; phylum Chordata; class Mammalia; order Carnivora; family Felidae; genus Lynx; species Lynx rufus. The sequence continues at coordinate 170,364,757 of NW_025814845.1, forward strand.
TTTTTTTTTTTTTAGAGAAATGAAGATTTTTGTGTCCAAACAGGCTAAAATCCCAAGACTTAGCATAAAATTTATCTATAACAGAATTTTTTCAAATTTTCTGGTTTTAAGACTCTTCTATGCTCTTAAAAATTATTGAGGACCCCACAGGTTTTTGGGGGAGGGAGTGGTGGATAGGTTATACATACTGATATTTGCTTTATTAGAAATTAAAACTGATATTTTTTAAAAAATTGCAAAATAAGACAACAAATTATACTTCCTTTTTCTTGAATTTATACGTAAGCATAACGGCAAATTAGGATTTTCAAAATAATGATTTATTGGACAATAATGAAATTGCAGAGGCAGATGTTATAGCAGATATAAGAAGATAGCTTATAGAAGCTCAGTAGAATCCCTGAGAAAAAAGAGAGTTAATCTCTGAAAACACATATGTTCATACCCTCAACCAAAAATCTGGGAAAATTCTGGAAAACTCAAACATACAAAAGCATATATTTCTTTAGCTATCAGAGCAATGACATCATATGTCATGTGGTCTCTGGAAGAATCTATTGTACACTCATAATAATGAGTTTGAAAAAGGCAAATATTATCTTTGTATTATTATAAAAATAGTTTTGACTTTGCCCACCTCCTGAGTGAGTCTCAGGAACCCCAGAGGTCCTCAGACTGCACTTTGAGAACTGCTAATTAATACATAGGATGAACATATGTCCTGATTAATGTAGGATAGTCTCACCTTATGCTTGTTGCCCCAGTTAATAAGGATCTTACAAGCACCTCTAACTCTTAAAAGTTTAAATAAGGGGAGCCTGGATGGCTCAGTCGGTTGGGCATCCGACTCTTGATTTTGGCTTAGGTCATGATCCCAGGGTTATGGGATTGAGCCCCGCGTCAGGCTTCGCGTTGAGCGTGGAGACTGCTTGGGATTCTCTCTCTCTCTCTCTCTCTCTCTCTCTATCCCTCTGCCTCACTTGCTTTCTCACTTTCTCTAAAAGAAAGTAAGTTCTGAAAAATGTTTAAATAAAATACTATGTGGACAGCATCTAGAAGCAACAGTATTTGTGTATGAAATTTTCCTTTAGAGATGTTGAGAATTTTCTAGAGAAGACCTGAATCCAGACTGAGTCCCTGGTGTGTCTTCTAGGGAGAGAAAGCCAGTGGCCAAACTCTGGGTTGAGCTCCATGGAGGTGAAAGAGAGATGAAAAATGTACCTTGTTTAATGAGTAGGAGAGTTTCATTTGGGGGAGATCAAGTTCTGGAGACGCACAATGGTGGTGGTTGCACAACAGTGTGAACATACTTAATGCCACTGAACTGTACCCTTCAAATGGCTGAAATGGTAAATTTCATGTTATGTGTATTTGAGCACAATAAAAAATGTGCATAAGTTTGGGAGTGTGGCTTCAGGAGACTGTCAACCTTATAAAGAAGTCCTGAATCTGCTCCAGTAAGAAAACAATGGACCTGAGATGGACAGAGAACGAATAGAGACCTCTGTCTCATTGCGAAGCTCTCACCTGTGTCCAGACATGGGCTGTATCAGTCAAACGTCTTGGTGGGAGTACTGACCTCAGCTGGGTGGAGCGGGTACAGAGGCTGTCCCAGAAAGACCGGGCAGGATGAAGTCTATCTCCGTAAAAGCTAGAGGGGAGCCGAGGGCAGCCTGTACCGATAAGCCCCCCACTCTGAATGTCTTCCGTGCACACTCCGCCCCCCTGGAGGTGGACCTTGAGAGAAGGGGGAGAGCAGACTTGAGCTGGTTGACAAAACCTTGAATTGACCAGAGAAATGCTATCTGATAGAAATACAACGTAAGGCACATTTTCTGGTAGACCCATTAAACGAACTAAAAAGAAACAGGCGAAATTAATTTCAATAATGTATTTATCCCAATACATCTAAAACATTCTCATTTCAATCTGGAATCAATATTGAAAAGTGGCGAAGGGAATGTTTTACAGTCTTTTTGGTGCTAAGTCTTAGGGAAACCCAGTATTTTTTTTACTTCCGGCACATCTCACCTTGCGCTGGCACATTTCAAGAGCTCACGAGCCGCATGTGGCTAGGGACCGATGTATCAGACAAGGCAGAGTGAAGTTTAAGCCTGAAGAGCCAACCCCCCCAAAGGGATGACAAATATGACCAGATTTACTTGGACACGATTAGGCTATGTTTTTATTCCATTGAATGGAAAAAGTGGAAGTGATATGATGTGTATTTTTGCTAAGAGTGGAAGCATTTAATTGCCTGTGTGATATGCTGTAGCTCTTCTGGTCACCCACAAGGTGAGTGTGAAAGCACACGCCTCCATCAGATGGAGTCCCTGAACGATTAGGATGAGCACAGCCACCTGACTCCCCGTATTGGATAGGTAACACGAGCAAGAAATAAACTGTCTGAGATTTAGGAGGTATTTATTATTGCAGCAAAAGGTAGCTTGTCCTGACTGGTACGTGTGATTATATACTATTTTGGCTAATTAAACTTCTAAATATGTGTGTAGTAAAAGTGCGTGCCTTCTCTCTTATGTATTTGCAGGATTTCTGGTTAGAGATGGGAAATGTGCCCCTCAGTCATGTCTGGGGAACCTATGTACCTGGGAATATTAGTGAAGAGTTGTATGGAGGGAGATGTTGTACACACAGGCAGCATAACTGTAATTTTGAAAGTCAGCTTCAAAAAATAATTTTACCCATTGGTGTTTATGGAGAGATAGGGGCAGGAAAACAGGTTTTTAATCTTGCAATAACAACGCCAATGAATTATTTCTACTTCAAGTGTTCATCATGACATATGAGAGAAATATAATCCTGGCGTTGGTGAGACCTTTTCTGTACAGAGTTTGAAGCATTTTCCACTTATTTGGAAACTGATGCTTTATTATTATTTATATATTTTCTGAGAGACAGAGCACATGCGTGGGAGAGAGGGTCAGAAGAAGAAGAAAAGAGAGAGAGAGAGAGAGAGAAAGAGGGAGAGAGAGAGAGAATCTTAAGCAGGTTCAATGCCCAGCACAGAGCCTGATGTGGGCTGGATCCCACAACCCTGGGATCATAACCTGAAACGCAATCACGAGAAGCACCCAGACGCCTCTAGAACTGAGGGGCCTGAGTTCAAATGACTGAGCCACCCAGCCACCCCTAGAAACTGATGCTTTAAACATAAGAAGTTTTAAAAACCTGAATGATTTGAATAATCCTTCCATTTTTAAATAAATGGGAATAACAAAGCCAGCCCAGTTTTCGCCGATGTCCCCAGAATTTGTATTTGTCAGTGCAAGTCTTTTACGGAACATATACGAACTCACGTATATTTATTTAAAGTGTTTTGAAACTATATATAGAACTTTATCATTGCAAGGACTTATCATTATGAAGCACAATTAGAATTTTTCATAATGAGTACTAAAAAAAATCTTCTAATTCCTGAGCCTTCCTTTCTCAGGTCAAACTTTTAAATTATCGAACTCATTTTCTTTGAAACTCCCTTTGCACTTCTTTTAGGGCACGGAATTACCTTCAATTCTTTCTTCATATTCAGCGAGATAAAAGAAATTAGTGCATACCTGAAAATTTTATTTTCTCTACACTGAATATCATTTCCAGCTGTCATCGGGAGTAAACCCAATTTATTGTTTTTCCAATACTTACTATATATATCATATTGTGTTTGGTGCCGTGAACAACTAATGGAAATGGAAGATGCATTCACTCCCTTGAAAAAACACACAGTCTCGCTGAGGACATAGGCACACAGAGAGGAAGTAGCCAAATGACTAACAAGGTAGCAAAAGAATTAAGGGACTAAAGGAATGGCGGGGCAGGATGGTGTAGAAACGGAGCACCAGCTGGGTGTCTGGAGACTTGAGTTTCAGCTCGGATTCTCCATCTGAAATGATCAGACGTTTGTATGAAAGGGCACCCTTCAGAAAGTGTTTTTGCACATTATCTCATTTAACAGCACTGAGACATCAATATTATTAAGATCCTCAGGCAACGAAGGAGGGGGACACAGAATTCCGGACAGTTTGTGGTTATCTACGCTAAAGCTGCTGGTTTAATTGAAAAACAGAAATACTCCTCAGACTTTTACCTCCAAGTCTGCGTCTCTTTCTGTTTCACCACACTTGCTCTGTGACCTTAGATGAGTCGCTACGCTTACCTGGATCTCAGTGATGTTGTCTACTAAATGAGAGGTTTGGCCTACATCCTCATTTTCCGACATGGGTTATGGGAAATACTTAATAGCTGTACAGGACATTAATCACTGACAAACAGGTATAGAAAATGCCGATTTTTTTTTTAATTTTTTCCCCACGTTTTTATTTATTTTTGGGACAGAGAGAGACAGAGCATGAACGGGGGAGGGGCAGAGAGAGAGGGAGACACAGAATCGGAAACAGGCTCCAGGCTCTGAGCCATCAGCCCTGAGCCTGACGTGGGGCTCGAACTCACGGACCGCGAGATCGTGACCTGTAGAAAATGCCAATTTAAACAAAATTTAACAATGTCTTAGTTAAAAAAAAATAATTAATGATTATCTTATCAAACATATATTAATGCGTTTCAGAAATAGATTTTACATAAGTTATATTTTTATTATTAGAATATTGATTTCTTAATTATAATAACTTTATACAAACCTCTCAGAGATTTTTTTTTTAATTTTTTTTTTCAACGTTTATTTATTTTTGGGACAGAGAGAGACAGAGCATGAACGGGGGAGGGGCAGAGAGAGAGGCAGACACAGAATCGGAAACAGGCTCCAGGCTCTGAGCCATCAGCCCAGAGCCTGACGCGGGGCTCGAACTCACGGACCGCGAGATCGTGACCTGGCTGAAGTCGGACGCTTAACCGACTGCGCCACCCAGGCGCCCCCAAACCTCTCAGAGATTTTAATGTGCTACTGAACATTACGAATGACTCAGAGAGATCATAACACACATACAGGGTTTCTGACCACATTTTTTACCACTTACGTTTGTGGTGGGAGGGCACAAAGCATTTTATAGGATTGGGGTGTCCTCCCTTTAGGAGATGCCGAGCTAAGTTACTCTTAAGGCGTTTGGATATCTCAAATTTTAAGAGTTCATGTTAGGAAGTGGTGTTTGATGTTTGATGTTAGAGGAATAATTAATGTCAGAGGATGGAAGTGATGGACGGAGCTTTCTAGAAGGTGTTTAGGTATGTCCAGGATGGGAGGCCCAAAGAATGCATTCCAGGTGGGAAAAACAACATAACCAATGGTGGAGATGTCTGTCCACAGAAGAAGGTGCTCTTGATGAGTAGGAGAGCCATAGGAGACTGGAACACCGGGTTGGGACAGAGTATGAGAGACCTTGAATGCTAAGCATATTGTACATTACTGTAAGTCCCCGACTTTCTTTCCCCCATTGGGTAACAGCAAAACTTCTTGGGAACTGGACCTCAGCTCAAGGGGTATGCCCTGGCAGAAGGAAAATCTCCACCCATTTGCCGGTGATGGGTCCAAGAATCAGTATGTGACCCAATTGGTCCGGACAATATTATTATTCCTGATCCTGCTGCCCCTGTCTTTGGCTCCCACTGATTCCCTGGCCTCAGGGATGTCAGGTTTGGTCATGAGGCTCATTTTGATCTAGGAAAGTGAGCCCTGGTATGGTTCTAGGAACATCCCATGTAAGGGCTGCTCCTTCAGCCTGGATCTGGAATGAACATGACAGGAATGAAGATGACAGGCAGAATGGCAGCCAACCGTTATTGGACATGTCTAACAAGCAAGAAATAAACACTCGTTGTAAATTTGCGCCAGCAAATCTAACTCGCTAAAGAGATGAAAGGAAAGGTCTGCTGGATGCTTTTGGAGACGTTTTTCTCTACTCTTAAAAAAACCCACAACAAGCAAATCTGACGGTGCCTGTAGCCCTTGATGTCACCATGAGGCAACATAAATGAGAGAGACCGGGCGTGGCATGAAACCAAGGCTGGAGAGATGCAAAGGAACCCCCTAAGCTGTGAGATCTTGATTCTGAACTCTAGATTCCCTTGCTTAGACCAGCGCAAGGCTGGGTTTTACTTGCAGCTGAAAGCATCCTGACTGAGTCACAGAAGAGTGTCACGTGATCCTGGGGTCACAAGCCGCTGAAGGAGTTGAGAGGGCAGTGATGAGATAAGGGCAATGCATTAAGAAGACTCATTTGGCATTTGTGAAAAAATGTTCAAGAGGGATTGGAAGAGAGACGATGAGGCGAGAATACTAGTTTTAGGAAAATTACAATAATCCACAGATACTACAATGGGAGCTGGGCTGAGGGAATATAATGGGCCCGTGAGAAGTGAGGGCCATTCCGAAGAACTGAGTGGACTTAGTGCCTGAAAGAGAAGCAGGTGTTGGATACCACCAAGCTTGTGGGACTGCGAGAATGGTGGAGTCTTTGATGGAATACAGCAGAGGAAACTATGGAGGTGATGATAGTTTGCTTCGGGAAATAACGACTTCGAGGTGGAAGCCGGAAAATAATGTAATGAATGTAATGCAGTTGATGTAATTAACTTGACACTTGCACGGAGTCAACCATGTGCCAGACGCTAAAGGTTATTGAGAAGAATAAGACCTTGCCCATCTCCTGGGGGATTCCCTGCTGCCCGGAAGGGAAGCAGTGGCGAACAGAGGAATTGTAGAAGAGAGCTGCGAGGTTTAGAGGCAGCACAGAGGTGGAAGATCCGAGGAGACGTTTACCCATCTATGCTCTTACGGAGATAGGTGGGAGCTGGTGAGAAGTCAGAACTGTCAGAACAGATATAGGTATCATTTGCAGAGAGGCAATAGACGTGACCGCACAGAGGATGAGTCATCAAGCACACCAAGACACAGAGGGAGCGGCACAGAACAAAAGGGAAGGCAGATTTGGGTCGGTGACCTGTGTCTGCACTTACTGGCTCAATGAACTTGGACTAGGTATTTGGTCACCTGAAGCTTGGGTTTCCCTCTCTCTAAAGGGGAGTAAGACTGGCTTCCTCCTTGCTTTGTTGTGCAAATTAAATGATATTACTCATGGGGAGTGCTTTGCACTGTGTCTAGAACCTGATAAATGCTCGTGAAAGGTTACCTTTATTATCTTCATTATCATCATTACTATGAGTGGCATTTATTGCTGCATGTCAGACTGCCTCAACACAACCCTCCCGAGTCTGCAATTTGGTCAGGGGCCTGTTGACTCTTCTCCGTTCCATTCATTGTCAGCTGGAATGGCTAAAATGGGGCCAGAGGACCTATATCCAAGATGGCAGGTTGGTGTTGGATTTGGATGGGTGCTCCACTGGGGGCCTCAGTTCCTCTTTATGTGGGTGCCTCCAGGAGGCTGTTTTGTCTCTGCCACAGCATGATGGCCGAATACTCCGGAGACAGGAAGTGGAAGCCGCCAAATTCTTAAGGCCAGGACCCAGAAACCAGCCCAGCATTGCTTCTGCTGTATTCTTTGGTTCAGCAGGAATGGCCCCGGATCCAAAGGGAGAGGACAGAGACCCCATCTCTCAGTAAGGAGGATTTGTGGCTGTCTTTCATCCACCATGTGATAGAATCAAAAGGACAACTTAGGGAAGCCTGCTATCAGGAAGCAGAGTTGACGTTCTATTGCTTTGATAAAAGCGTTCGAATGAGGCGTTAGAAAGCAAAGCTTTAAGAACACATTTAAAGGGAATCGTGCTAGAACGTTATATGAATAAAGCTCGGACTTAATCAAAAGTTAGAACAGATGACGCCTATCTTTGAGGCTTAACAAAAGAGCTAAGAGGTCTGAAGGAAAACTTCAAATTACAGGGAACGTTAGATCTGAAAGGACCGTAGAGACCCTCTAAGCAGGCCTTTGTTATGAGTGGGTTGCAGAACACGCTCTCGGGAGAAACACGTATTACGGACCCCGCCGCTGGAGCACGGGTGATATTTGCAGCTGCGCGTTTGTGTAGACTCAGACGTATATTCACGTGGGTTAGCATAGCTGGGCTTCTCGGATTATCATCTCACGCTTGTTTTGGAGCGACAGGGAATAAGTGAGGAGTGTTTCCTCAGATGAAGACATCAACCACAGTTGAATTCATCCAAACATATTAGCTGGAAATGCCACTCTGCTTCTATTCCTCGCCAAACACTCCTTAATGTGACACACTGTATTTCAAAAAACGGCTTATTGGTCTGATGGAGAGCAGCACTTTTAAAGCCGGTTTGTCAAATCCCCAGGATTTTGCAGCCAAATGATCTGTATTTCTGTCCTGTGGCTCAGATCTGGCTTTCCAGCCTAGCGGAATGAAGTTGGAGTTTTGGTGGCCTATCTAGAGAGCACTAGGGGGGCCGGGGAGGGGCAGGGGTCCCCTATAGAGCTTAGCCCCTTACTAGCTCTGGGTCTCTGGCACAGTTGCTTTACCTCCGAACCCCTGTGCCCTCTTCAGCAAGACAAATGGTCTTCTAGAAAAGGTCCTTCTCACTTCTTCGGTCAAGGATCGTGCGATGGAGTTTGCTGGGCGAAGGGAAAAATCACAGCGGATCCTTGCTGACCCGTGAGTCACAAGGGAGGCACGTTTATTGAAACACAAGCTGCCCGTGGGTTCTTGGATCTCCATAAAGCTTTTCCGAGGACAGTATTTGAGAGATACGTTCCCTGATTGTAAACGGTGCCATGACAAAGTCTCATATACCAACATTCATGTAATGAAAGGCATCCACATGGCTCCTCAGGCCATTCAGGGTCTTTGTTATTTTTCAAATAATGTTGTGCTGCTGACTCACGTTTGCCTTGTGTTCTGCTCTGACCCCTCCGTATTCAGGGCCCTAATCACCGTCCTCATTATTATTACTAATCAGTGCCTATGAAATTATACTACACTCTGGCTTGTTATCAAGTCCTGGAAGTATGCAAATAGATTAATCAACACGCTCCCTTGCCTCGAACCTTGAATGGATCTTGAAGTATGGTGGAAGTCTTTGCCCCGGCTCTTGCTTGTCTCCTCCAATCAAGCCTGAGGTGTGTTTTCCTCCTAACTTTTAATTGCATGACCTCTGAGAACCTAATTTCCAGAAAACCCATTTATTATTTTAATGCTCATTTGGCATTATTATTTTCCCAAAGCAATCTTTTTGTCTCTGAATCTCTTAGGAGAGTTGAGAAGCAAGCCAAGAAAAGCTTCATTTTCTCCTCCTGGCCCTCAAAGGGAGCAGAAATGAAACATTTAAAATCTTAGTTTCTAGCTGGGGATGGGAGGAGGGAGCGAGGAGGGAAGGGGTTGGGGGTGGGGTGGCGGTGGGAGGGAGAGGGATTGGAAGGCACTTGCGTTGGTCCCAGATGGAAGGCAATCCAGCAAATTGCCTTTAAACAGCAGTGTCCCTGCAAATAGGGCACTCTAGCTGTTTCGTGTCACTTGAAAGCATCTTGTTGATATTTTTATAGATTTTATGATACATTCTAAAGCATGCGTCAAACAGCCACTTGGAGTTCTGGCAGTAATGAACATTGTTATCCTCACAGTCTGGGTAGTCTTTACTTCAAAGGGAGGCGTTGGTCTCATCTTCCATCTTCTCAGCTGCTGCTTACCAGCGTCTTTAGATACTGTTTGAACTAAAAACCCCGCGTTTCCTGGTTTGAGTGAGCAATTCCCCTGACACTTCTAATCCTCTCACTTGGAAGCTACTAAACTGTGATTGAATGATGCCATTAACAAGAAGGAGGGAGATACATGGAAACATGCAGACTTAGACTTTACTCAGATAATAACCGGCTTGTGTCTTCTTTGTTTACAGCAAGTCTTGTTCATTTACTGAAACGGGGAGCTTGAGAAGGGAGAAAGAAAAATTAAATGAGGCATGAATGAATGAATGCATGTGGTAAGCGGTAGTGGGAAATAGACTTCTCCCACTACTCTAAAAGTGGAAAGACAAGAAGAAGAAAGAAAAGTACCGATTCCACCCTTTGGAGACGGCAAACTGGATTTTTCACAAGGGAAGTGCCTTATGTCTTTGGTCAACCTTATTTTGGGTTGCTTTCCATTAAGAACCATTTACTTAAGCCAGGCCAATTTGCTCAGGGATCCCTGAGCAATACTAATTTTCTCCCATCTCTGTTTTTGGCTATTTGCATTTAACTGTAAATTAATTCAAAGGAATACAACCTAAAATTTAGTTCCTCCGTTGTGTCCTTAGTACTTAGTGTAGGCCAGTGGCTACTGCATTGGATGATGCAGACATGGAGCTTTCCATCTCACAGATGTCTATGGATAGGGCTGCTCCGGAGACCTCGCAAGGGCTCCCTCTTCTTTCCTAATTATGGTTAGATGGATTAACCATCATGTTTAGTTCATACACATTCTCATCATCGATGTGTGCATGGCCCAATATTTATTTATTTATTTATTTATTTATTTATTTATGTTCTGTTTGTCTCAATTCTGTGATAAATATCCATAAGCCCTAACTCAAAATTCAAGCCATGGCCTTAAAAATAAAGAATCAGGTGTCTCTCTCCCCCCCCCCCACACTGCTCTGCTCTCTCCTCCCACCAGATATAACCATCACTATGTTCTTATGTTGATTCGTGCCCTTGCTTTTCTTTTCATGTATTTTATGGACTTCCTTTTCACATATTGATAACATTTTGTGTGTGTGTGAATGTGTGTTTGTGTGTGTGTGTGTATTTTGTTGATTGAAAAAAAATTTTTTTTATTCCGTTTATTTATTTTTTGAGAGACATGGAGAGACAGAGCACAAGTTGGGGAGGGACAGAGAGAGAAGGAGACACAGAATCCGAAGCAGGCTCCAGGATCTGAGCTCTCAGCACAGAACCCAACGCGATCCGGGTCTCGAACTCAGAAGCTGTGAGACCATGACCTGAGCTGAAGTCGGTCACAGAACCGACTGAGCCACCCAGGTGCCCCTATTTTTTTGTTGATGTTTAACTATAAAATATGTCGACTGTAATCTTGGAGGACTTTCAAAATTTATCATGATATTGTTGCATGTTGCAGTCGTTTGTTTTTTTCTGACATGCGATATGCTATTCATTGGGTGAATATATCACAGCTTTTTCATTTACTTAGTTGTTGATGGGTTTTTGGATTACTTCAGGCTTTTGCTATTGTGAACATCCTTTCTTAAAATTTTTTTTATGCTTATTTATTTTTGAGAGACAGAGAGAGACAGAGTGTGAGCAGGGAAGGGGCAGAGAGAGAGGGAGACACAGACTCCGAAGCAGTCTCCAGGCTCTGAGCTGTCAGCACAGAGCCCGACGCGGGGCTCGAACTCACAAGCCGTGAGATCATGACCTGAGCTAAAGTCGGATGCTTAACCAACTGAGCCACCCAGGCACCCCAGTGAACATTCCTACATATATTTCCTGTTGTAAATGTGCAGGAATTTCTCTTTGGTATATAGCAAAGCAATATGCAAAGCATAGCTTTTTTTTTTTTTTTTTTTTGCAAAGCAATCATGAGTCATAAGATATATGAATGTTTGACTTCAGGAGACAATGACAAACTGTTTTTAACATTTTATTGTCACAGCGATGTAAAACACCCTATGGATTCACATCCTTTATAAGCACTTGGTATTGTCATTTACAACCAATTAAATGGGTATAAAATGGTATATTATCATGGCCTAGATTCACATTTCCTAGATTGTCAGTGGTGTTGGACATATCTTCAAGTGTTTAATGGTCCCATGGGCTTCCTATTCTCAAACGCCTGTTCTTGTCTTTTGCCCACTTATTTTTATTTTTTTATAACTTTATTTTTTAGTTTTTAAAATTTACATCCAAATTAGTTAGTATATAGTGCCACAATGATTTCAGCAGTAGATTCCTTAGTGCCCCTTCCCCATTTAGCCCATCCCCCCTCCCATAACCCCTCCAGTAACCCTCAGTTTGTTCTCCATATTTATGAGTCTCTTCTGTTTTGTCCCCCTCCCTGTCTTTATATTCTTTTTGTTTCCCTTCCCTTATGTTCATCTGTTTTGTCTCTTAAAGTCCTCATATGAGTGAAGTCATATGATTTTTGTCTTTCTCTGACTGACTAATTTCACTTAGCATAATACCCTCCAGTTCCATCCACGTAGTTGCAAATGGCAAGATTTCATTCTTTTTGATTGCCAAGTAATACTCCATTGTATCTATAGACCACTTCTTTATCCATTCATCCATAGATGGACATTTGGGCTCTTTCCATATTTTGGCTATTGTCGATAATGCTGCTATAAACATGGGGGTGCAGGTGTCCCTTCGAAACAGCACACCTGTATCCCTTGGATAAATGCCTAGTAGTGCAATTGCTGGGTCATAGGGTAGTTCTCTGTTTAGTTTTTTGAGGAACCTCCATACTGTTTTCCAGAGTGGCTGCACCAGCTTGCATTGCCACCAACAATGCAAAAGAGATCCTCTTTCTCCGCATCCTCACCAACATCTGTTGTTGCCTGAGTTGTTCATGTTAGCCATTCTGACAGATGTAAGGTGGTATCTCATTGTGGTTTTGATTTGTGTTTCCTTGATGATGAGTGATGTTGAGCATTTTTTCATGCGTTGGTTGGCCATCTGGATGTCTTCCTTGGAGAAGTGTCTATTCATGTCTTTTGCCTGTTTCTTCACTGGATTATTTGTTTTTTGGGTGTTGAGTTTGGTAAGTTCTTTATAGATTTTGGATTCTAACCCTTTATCTGATATGTCATTTGCAAATATCTTCTCCCATTCTGTTGGTTGCCTTTTAGTTTTGCTGATTGTTTCCTTCACTGTGCAGAAGCTTTTTATTTTGATGAGGTCCCAGTAGTTCATTTTTGTTTTTGTTTCCCTTGCCTCCAGAGACGTGTTGAGTAAGAAGTTGCTGCGGCCAAGATCAAAGAGGTTTTTGTCTGCTTTCTCCTCGAGGATTTTGATGGCTTCCTGTCTTACGTTTAGGTCTTTCATCCATTTTGAGTTTCTTTTTGTGTATAGTGTAAGAAAGGGGTCCAGGTTCATTCTTCTGCATGTTGCTGTCCAGTTTTCTCAGCACCACTTGCTGAAGAGACTGTCTTTATTCCATTGGATATTCTTTCCTGCTTTGTCAAAGATTAGTTGGCCATATATTTGTGGGCCCATTTCTGGGTTCTCTATTCTGTTCCAGTGATCTGAGTGTCTGTTCTTGTGTCAGTACCATACTGTCTTGATGGTTACAGATTTGTAGCATAGCTTGAAGTCTGGGATTGTGATGCCTCCTGCTTTGGTTTTCTTTTTTTTTTTTTTTTTTTAATTTTTTTTAACGTTTATTTATTTTTGAGACAGAGAGAGAGCATGAATGGGGGAGGGTCAGAGAGAGGGAGACACAGAATCTGAAATAGGCTCCAGGCTCTGAGCTGTCAGCACAGAACCTGACGTGGGGCGCGAACTCACAGACCGCGAGATCACGACCTGAGCTGAAGTCAGCCACTTAACCGACTGAGCTACCCAGGCACCCCTGGTTTTCTTTTTCAAGATTGCTTTGGCTATTCGGGGTCTTTTCTGGTTCCATGCAAATTTTAGGATTATTTGTTTTAGCTCTGTGAAAAATGCTAGTGTTATTTTGATAGGGATTGCATTGAATATACAGATTGCTTTGGGTAGTATCTACATTTTAACAATACTTGTTCTTCCTATCCAGGAGCATGGAATCTTTTTTTCCATTTTTTTTGTGTCTTCTTCAATTTCTTTCATAAGCTTTCTATAGTTTTCAGTGTATAGATTTTTCACCTCTTTGGTTAGATTTATTCCTAGATATTTTATGGTTTTTTATGCAACTGTAAATGGGATCAATTCCTTGATTTCTCTTTCTGTCGCTTCATTGTTGGTGTATAGGAATGCAACCGATTTCTGTGCATTGATTTTATATCCTGCAACTTTGCTGAATTCATGAATCAATTCTAGCAGTTTTTTGGTGGAATCTTTTGGGTTTTCCATATAGAGTATCATGTCATCTGCGAAGAGTGAAAGTTTGACCTCCTCCTGGCCGATTTGGATGCCTTTTATTTCTTTGTGTTGTCTGATTGCAGAGGCTAAGACTTCCAATACTATGTTGAATAACAGTGGTGAGCGTGGACTTCCCTGTCTTGTTCCTGACCTTAGGGGGAAAGCTGTCAGTTTTTCCCCATTGAAGATGATATTAGCATTGAGTCATTCATATATGGCTTTTATGATCTGGAGGTATGTTCATTCTATCTCTACTTTCTTGAGGGTTTTTATCAAGAAAGGATGCTGTATTTTGTCAAATGCTTTCTCTGCATCTATTGAGAGGATCATGTGGTTCTTGTCCTTTCTTTTATTGATGTGATGAGTCATGTTAATTGTTTTGCGGATATTGAACCAACCCTGCATCCCAGGTATAAATCCCACTTGGTCGTGGTGAATAATTGTTTTAATGTATTGTTGGAGCCGGTTGGCTAATATCTTATTGAGGATTTTTGCATACATGTTCATCAGGGAAATTGGTCTTTAGTTCTCCTTTTTAGTGGGGTCTCTGTCTGGCTTTGGAATCAAGGTAATGCTGGCTTCATAGAAAGAGTTTGGAAGCTTTCCTTTCATTTCTACTTTTTGGAACACCTTCAAGAGAATAGGTGGTAACTCTTCCTTAAGTGTTTGGTAGGATTCCCCTGGAAAGCCATCTGGCCCTGGACTCTTGTTTTTTGGCAGATTTTTGATTACTAATTTGATTTCCTTACTGGTTATGGGTCTGTTCAAATTTTCTATTTCTTCCTGTTTCAGTTTTGGTAGTGTATATGTTTCTAGGGATTTGTCCATTTCTTCCAGATTGCCCATTTTATTGGCATATAATTGCTCATAATATTCTCTTCTTATTGTTTTTATTTCTGCTGTGTTGGTAGTGATTTCTGCTGTGTTTTATTTCTGCTGTGTCGGTTGGTTCTTTTATCTCTCCTCTTTCATTCTTGATTTATTTGGGTCCTTTCCTTTTTCTTTTTGAACAAACTGGCTAGTGTTTTATCAATTTTGTCAATTCTTTCGAAGAATGAGCTTCTGGTTTCATTGATCTGTTCTACTGTTTTTTTGGTTTTGATAGCATTAATTTCTGCTGTAATCTTTGTTATTTCCTGTCTTCTGCTGTTTTTGGGTTTTTTTTTTTTTAATTTTTTTTTCAACGTTTATTTATTTTGGGGACAGAGAGAGACAGAGCATGAACGGGGGAGGGGCAGAGAGAGAGGGAGACACAGAATCGGAAACAGGCTCCAGGCTCTGAGCCATCAGCCCAGAGCCCGACGCGGGGCTCGAACTCACGGACTGCGAGATCGTGACCTGGCTGAAGTCGGACGCTTAACCGACTGCGCCACCCAGGCGCCCCTGTTTTTGGGTTTTAATTGCTGTTCTTTTTCCAGCTCCTTAAGGGGTAAGGATAGGTTGTATATCTGAGATCTTTCTTCCTTCTTTAGGAAGGTCTCAATTGCTACATACTTTCCTGTTATGACTGCCTTTGCTGCGTCCCAGAGGTTTTGGATTGTGGTGTTATCATTTTCATTGACTTCCATATACTTTTGAATGTCCCCTTTAACTGCTTGGTTAGCCCATTCATTCTTTAGTAGGATGTTCTTCAGTCTCCAAGTATTTGTTACCTTTCCAAATTTTTTCTTGTGGTTGATTTTGAGTTTCATAGCATTGTGGTCTGAAAATATGCACGGTATGATCTCGATCTTTTTGTACTTACTTGGCGTTGATTTGTGTCCCAGTATATGGCCTATTCTGGAGAACATTCCATGTGCACTGGAGAAGAATGTATATTCTGCTGCTTTAGGATGAAATGTTCTGAATATATCTGTTAAGTCCATCTGGCCCAGTGTGTCATTCAAAGCCATTGTTTCCTTCTTGATTTTTTGATTAGATGATCTGTCCATTGCTGT
This sequence comes from Lynx rufus, assembly GCF_022079265.1. NCBI lineage: Eukaryota > Metazoa > Chordata > Mammalia > Carnivora > Felidae > Lynx > Lynx rufus. Next base: position 170,380,634 of record NW_025814845.1, read on the forward strand.
GAGTGGGGTGTTGAAGTCTCCCACTATTATGATATTACTACCAATGAGTTTCTTTATGTTTGTGATTAATTGATTTATATATTTGGGTGCTCCACATTTGGCGCATAAATGTTTACGATTGTTAGGTCTTCTTGATGGATAGACCCCTTAATTATGATATAATGCCCTTCTGAATCTCTCGAAACAGTCTTTATTTTAAAGTCTAGATTGTCTGACATAAGTATGGCTACTCCAGCTTTCTTTTGTTGACCATTAGCATGAAAGATGGTTCTCCATCCCCTTATTTTCATTCTGAAGGTGTCTTCAGGTCCAAAGTGGGTCTCTTGTAAACAGCATATAGATGGATCTTGTTTTCTTACCCATTCTGTTACCCTGTCTTTTGATTGGAGCATTGAGTCCATTGATGTTTAGAGTGAGTACTGAAAGGAATGAATTTATTGCCATTGTGATGCTTGTAGAGTATATATATATATATATATATATATATATATATATATATATCTTTTTTTCATCTTTTCTCCCCACAGAGAGTCCCCTTAAAATTTCTTGCAGGGCTGGTTTAGTGATCACAAACTCCTTCAATTTTTGTTTGTCTGGGAAACTTTTTATCTCTCCTTCTATTTTTAATCACAGCCCTGCTGGATAAAGAATTCTTGGTTGCATATTTTTCTGATTCAGCACACTGAATATATCCTGCCACTCCTTTCTGGCCTGCCAAAGTTCTGTGGATAGGTCTCCTGCAAACCTGATCTGTCTTCCCTTGTAGGTGAGGGACTTTTTTTCCCTTGCTGCTTTCATGATTCTCTCCTTGCCTGAGTATTTTGTGAATTTGACTATGATATGCCTTGTTGATGGTCGGTTTCTGTTGAAACTGATGGGGGTCCTCTGTGCTTCCTGGATTTTGATGTCCGTGTCTTTCCCCAGGTTAGGAAAGTTTTCCACTATGATTTGCTCACAGAACCCTTCTACCCCTATTTCTCTCTCTTCCTCTTCTGGGACCCCTATGATGTTGTTCCTTTTTAATGAGTCATTGATTTCTCTAATTCTTAAATCGTGCTCTTTTGCCTTAATCTCCCTCTTTTTTTCTGCTTCATTATTCTCTATAAGTTTGGCCTCTATTTCACTGATTCTCTGTTCTGCCTCGTCCATCCTTGCCACCGCTGCATCCATCCGTGATTGCAGCTCAGTTATAGCATTTTTTATTTCATTCTGGCTATTTTTTACTTCTTTTATCTCTGCAAAAAGGGATTCTAATCTATTTTCAACTCCAGCTAGTATTCTTATTATTGTGATTCTAAACTCTGGTTCAGACATCTTGCTTGTATCTGTGTTGGTTAAATCCCTGGCTGTCGTTTCTTCGTGCTCTTTCGTTTGGGGTGAATTCCTTCATTTTGTCATTTTGAAGGGAGAAAAGGAATTAATGAGGTAGAAAAATTAAAATTAAAAAATTAAAATTAGAAATATATTAAAATTAAAAAATTAAATACACTCACACACACCCACAAATCATAAATGATGCTAGGTCCTAGGTGTGTTTTGGTCTGGGTGTTGAAAGTGGTTTGACAGATTAGAGAAAAAAGGGGGGGGAGAGGAAAGGAAAACAAATGAAATCGCTTGAGAATTCGAAAAAATGAATACACTGAAGTAGACTAAAATTAGATAATGGAGGTAAAATAGAATTTGAAAAAATGTACACAGAAGTAAAGAATATAGTAGAAAAAAACTAAAGAGAAACAGTTTTATTAAAAATTAAAAATAAAAATGAGTTTTTTCTTTTTCTATATTCAAGAAAAGGAAAGAAACGAAAAAGAGAAAAAAGAAAAAAGAAAAAGGAAAAAAGGAAATCGTTCGAAAGTTTGAAAAAGTGAATACACTGTAGTAGACTAAAATAAAATGATGGAAGTAAAAGAGGATTTGAAAAAATGTACATAAAAGCAAAAAATATAGTAAAAACATTAAAGAAAAATATTTTTAATAGAAATTGAAGGTAAAAATGAAGTTTTTCTCTTTCTGCATTCAGGAAAAAGAAAAGGAATGAAAAAGAAAAAAAGAAAAAGAAAAAAAAGGAGATCGTTTGAAAATTTGGAAAGGTAAATACACTGAAGTAGACTAAAATAAAATGATGGAAGTAAAAGAGGATTTGAAAAAATGTACATAAAAGCAAAAAATATAGTAAAAACATTAAAGAAAAATATTTTTAATAGAAATTGAAGGTAAAAATGAAGTTTTTCTCTTTCTGCATTCAAGAAAAAGAAAAGGAACGAAAAAGAAAAAAAGAAAAAGAAAAAAAAGGAGATCGTTTGAAAATTTGGAAAGGTAAATACACTGAAGTAGACTAAAATAAAATGATGCAAGTAAAATAGAATTTGAAAAAATTTACACAAAAGTAAAAAATACAGTAATAAAAATTAAAGAATAATATTTTTAATAAAAACTGAAAATAAAAATAAATTTTTCTCTTTCTGCATGCAAGAAAAAGAAGTGTAAGAGGAAAAAAAAAGAAAATTGAATAGATGGACCTGCTAACAGATTGAAATAGGACTGAAATTACTTCTTTTTCCCCTAGAAGTCAGTCTATGTAGCACTTTATAGTCCATAAACTAAGCCAGTGGTGAGACTCGTGTTCTTGAAGAGCGAAGTTGGCCCATTTGGTCCAGGCTCAGCGTAATGGCTCCGCTCTCCACTAGACGGCGCTGCTAGCCTACTGAGGTGGAGTGTTGTGGCGCTGGTAGGTGCATACGCGCCTGCGTGGGAACGGGGAAAAATGGCGCCACCCACCTACCGAGTCTGTTTTCCTGTATCAGCAATCGCGCACCCCTCCTCTGTCTTCAGCTTTCGTCCACTCCCCGCTTTTTCAGTGTCCGTGACCAGGCCCCAGGCAGTACCTCTCTCCTGAGTTTTGTCTCAGATGCGGCTGTTTTCCCCGGCCCCTTACTTCCGAAGGACTGCGGCTTTGACCTGTTCGTTCCGCCCCTCTGCGGGAGGGTCTCCCCGAGCAATGGCCGAATGAGCAATGGCCGAATGTCGGCTGCACCCAGGAACGCCCGCTGGACCCTGCTGCTGCCGGTGCCCCGAGACTGCGGCCGGGTGCCAGCCCGCCCCAGAAAAAGTTCGCGAGACAGTGTAGCAGCAGCCTTTCAGAGATTGTGGAAAATCACAACACACACCTGGCACCAGGCTTCACCCTTAACGACCTTGTTCCAGCACCAGCGAATGTGGCCGTTTTCCGGGGTCTGCTGGGACCAGGTGGCTTCAACAAGTCTCTACCGAATGTCCTTCTAGCAGTGGAACCACTTTTCCCCGTGTGGCCCAAGATCCTTCCGGACCCCACTCTGTTCCTGGGGATTCGCCCTTCCCACCAGATCACCACCAGGTATGGAGCTGCGGAGTTGCAAACTTTGAGCTCCCCTTGTTTACAGTCTTAACGGAGTTTAAACTCTCTCCTTTCTCCTTTCTCCCTTTTTAGTGTAGTCCCTGCGGCTGTTTCCAATTTTCCACTTTCTCTCCAGCTGCTTTTGGGGAGGGGTGCTTTTCCCACATTCTCCCCCCACGCCACTCTCCGTCCTCTCTCTGCTTGCAAAAGCACCTCCCTTCCTGCGCCTTCTAGCTCCCCAAGTTCACTTCTCCGCACCGTGTACCTGCTGAATTCTGTGGTTCAGGTTGTGCAGATGGTTGTGTTAATTCCCCAGTTTTCTAGGTGTGTAGCATGGTTTAGTATTGGTCTGGCTGTATTTCATGGACTCGAGACACACAAAAAACTTCCATGCTGTTCCACCACCTTGGCTCCTCTGCCCACTTTTATATTGGATTGTTTGCGCATTATAGTAGTTCTCTATATGGTGTTGATACAAATACTTTATCTGGGTGGCTCAGTTGGTTAAACCTCCAACTCTTGATTTTGGCTCAGGTCATGATCTCACGGTTTATGGGATTGAGACCCGCTTTGGGCTCTGCCCTGACAGCATAGATCCTGCTTGGGATTCTCTCTCTCCTTCTCTCTCTGCCCCTCCCCCACTCACGCATGTGCGCCTGTATGAACTCTCGCTCCCTCAAAACAAATAAACTTAAAAAACAAAACAAAACAAAAACAAAATCTTTATCAGTTGTGTGCATGGTAATATCTTTTCCCAGTTTTTGACTTGTCATTTCACCCTCCTATGACATGTTTTAGGTGAACAAAAAAGTTCTTAATTTTAATATAGTTAAATATATCTGTCTTTTCCTTTGTCGTCCCTTTTTGATATCTTGTATAAAACTATTTTTTTAACCTCAAAATTTAAAAGGTATTTCCCTTTATTTATTTATTTATTTTTTCGGCGAACAGTTTTAAAGTTTTGGTTTTGCATTTAAGTCTTTGGTTCACCTGGATTGGTATTTGGCCATGAAGTGAGATAGGATTTCATTTGTATCTTTCTCCATGTCAATAACTCTTTGTTTCCATGCCGATAACATCTCAATCCTCAGTTTTCTTCACTGATCAGACATCCCACTTTTGTCCTAATCCAAAGTTCCACATGTTCGTGGATCTAGTTATGGTCTTTCTCGTGTATTCCATTAAGCAATTTGTCTATCTTTGTATCAATACAAAGATATTACAAATACAAAATCAATACAAATATATTAATTACTATAGTTTTATACTGATTCCTGATATCTACTTAGGGTATATACCCTCGTCCTGTACTTCTTATTTAGAAGTAATCGGCTTTCCACTTTTTATTATACATTGTACAATATTATCAAATTCTAAAAGCAAACAAACACTGTTAGCATTTTAATTGGAACAGCATTGAATGGCAGTTTATAGTTAAATTTGGGAACAATCACTTTTATAGTAAATCTTGCTAAGAACATGTTCTATCTCTCCATTTATTTAAGCTTCCTATAACATCTCTTACCTTGCATATGTTTTGTTAGTGTTATTCCTTGATTCTTGATATTGTCTAAGACTATTGTAAATGCTACCTTCTCTTTATATTTTCTAGTTGTCTGCCACTACTGTCTAGAAACGCAACTAATTTTTAATATATATATGCAAACATATATATAAATACACGCAAGTATACACACACACACACACACACATATTTACCAGCCAGTTTTTTAAAAGTTTTCCTTATTTACTTATTTATTTATTTAATTTTAGTTTTTAAAATTTACATCCAGTTTTAAACTCTTCTTTTACCTTAAAAAAATTTTCTGTAAATTATTTCAGATTTTCCTTATAAATGATCGCATAATCTATATATCGTAACAATTTTACTTCCTCCTTTGCAATCCTTGTAACTCTAATTGCTTTTTGAGTCTTATTACATTGGCTAAGATTACCTGTTTAATATTGTTAGAAGTGCGATCACATTGCTGTTTCTTTTAAAGAAAATAATCCTAGCGTTTCCAAATTGAGGATAATGTTTGCTTTAGGACATTACAAAAAATGGCTACCCTTACCAGCTGAACGGAGTTCCCTTCTACTTCTAATCTACTAAGAGTTTTTGTTTTGTATTAATATTAAATTTCAACAAATACTTTTTCAGCATATATCGTATGATGGTACGATTTTTCTTTTTTAATTTGCTAATGTAGTGAATCCCATTCAAGGATTTTCTGTTATTAAAATCACCCTGCTTTGGTGGGATAAATTCTACTTGGTTATGATGTCTAATCTTTTGTATGCACGATTGAATTAATTTGCAAATATCTTGCTTAGAATTTTTGCACGTGTATTCATGAATGAAATAAGCCAGTAATATTCCTTTCATAGAATGTATTAATCTGGTTTTGGAATAAGAGTTATGCTGTCCTTGTACAATAATATGGGAAATGTTTTTCTTTATTACCCTTTTACTGCTAGAATGAGTTTGTGTACAAATGGTATGATCAATTCCTGGAAAGTTTTGTAGAACTTATGTATAAAATCACCTGGGCCTACTACTTTTATGGTGGGGTATTTTTAACCATCATTATGTATCTTTAATAAATACAGAATTTTCAAGCTTTTTAATTTTTATTGAGTCAGTTCTGATCAGTTAGATTTTTCTATGTATTTGTCAATTTTATGTAAGTTTCAAATTGTTAGCACACAATTCTTTATAGTGTTCTTACTATATATGTGGTTATGTAAGATTTTCCAGTTGATAAAAATTACTTATTTGTATTCTCTCCCTTATTCTCTTGAAAAGTTTTGCTAAAGATTTGGCCAGTGTTTTTAATTTCAAAGGGTAAGCTTTGGGCTTTCTTGACTGTCCCTTGGTTGTGTTATTTCATTCATTTCTACACTTACTTTAATTATGACTCTCTTTCTACTTTACTTGAGTTTATTCTATTGTTCATTCATGTAACTTATGAAGATGGACACTTAGGTCATTAATTTGGAAGCTTTCTTCATTTACAAAGAAATTACCTAAGGCTCCATGGTCCTCTTGAAGCACTGCTTTTGAGAATTCCTTTCTTGTTGTAGCCTAATCATATCTAAACTTCTTCAAGCCTCATGTCAGATTTTACTTCTTTTGTGCAGCTTTACTCCCCTGCCTGTGCTAGTCCACAGTCATGAGTTTGGTTTTACAACTGTATAATATAATTAGCTGGAATAGACATAGACCCAGGCTAAACCCCAGCTCGTCCACCTAATAGGTATTTCACGTTAAGCATAACAATATATATCATTTTTCATCTTAAACATGGAAAAGACAAAAACTAACTCTTCAGGTTTTTGTGAAATTTAATCTCTCCTTTTTTCCTTCTAGGTTTATAAGATTGCAGAGTTAGTTCTTCCCTCTGATTTACATTGGAAATCATTTCTACATAAAAGCTGAAAAATGCAGAGGAAATGAACTTGGCTAGGTTTTTTTTCTCTCTTGGTCTTTATTTTTCTCTTGTGGATATTCCCCAGTCCATTTTTCCCCTGATGGAGAAAATCAGAGCATAGTGTCAGCTGAGTAGTTCTATCCCTACCCAGCCCCCAACATGGTTAGTGTTATGAATTCCTTAATCTTGACCTCAGAGACTTTGTTTGGCTATATAGTAACCTTCTGGACCAACTCATCAAATTGCTGAATCTGGATTCTTGACATTTTAACTCATTTACCGAAGGAAGACTTTTCCTGTTGAAGGATCAAATTTACTTTCTTATTTATTTACTTACTTTACTTACTTACTTATTATTTTAAGCTCAAAGATCTTGATTTCCTCTATTTACCTCTTTCCACACTGTTATTTAAGTCGATGAAGAGAAGTTGTCATCACTTATATGTATTAACTTCTTAATATTCTAACATTTCTCTATTATTTAAATATAATTTATTGTCAAATTGGCTAACATACAGTATGTTCAGTGTGTTCTTGGTTTTGGGTCTATATTCCTGTGGTTCATCTCTTACATACAACACCCAGTGCTCATCCCAACAAGTGCCCTCCTCAATGCTCATCAACCATTTCCCCCTCTCCCCCACCATCCCATCAACCCTCAGTTTATTTTCTGTATTTAAGAGTCTCTTATGGTTCGCCTCCCTGTTTGTAACTACTTTTTTCCCCTTCCTTTCCCCCCGTGGTCTTCTGTTAAGTTTCTCAAGTTCCATATATGAATGAAGGCATATGATATCTGTCTTTCTCTGACTGATTTATTTCACTTAGCATAATACCTTCCAGTTGCATCCATGTTGCTGCAAATGGCATGATTTCATTCTTTCTCATCGCCAAGTAGTATTGCATTGTGTATATAAACCACATCTTCTTTATCCATTCATCAGTTGGTGGACATTTAGGCTCTTTCCATAATTTGGCTATTGTTGAAAGTGCTGCTATAAACATTGGGGTACATGTACCCCTATGAATCAGCACTCCTGTATCTTTTGGATAAATTCCTAGTAGTGCATTTGTTGGATCATAAGGTAGTTCTATTTTTAATTTTTTGAGGAACCTCCACACTGTTTTCCAGAGTGGCTGCACCAGTTTGCATTCCCACCAACAGGGCAAGAGGGTTCCCATTTATTCACATCCTTGCTAGCATCTGTTGTTTCTTGAGTTGTTCACTTTAGCCACTCTGACTGGTGTGATGTGGTATCTCAGTGTGGTTTTGATTTGTATTTTCCTGATGATGAGTGATGTTGAGCATCTTTTCATGTCTGTTGGCCATCTGGATGTCTTCTTTGGAAAAGTGTCTATTCATGTCTTCTGCCCATTTCTTCACTGGATTATTTGTTTTTTGGGTGTTGAGTTTGGTAAATTCTTTATAGATATAGATTTTGGATACTAACCCTTTATCTGGTACGTCGTTTGAAAATATCTTTTCCCATTCTGTCAGTTGTCTTTTAGTTTTGTTGATCATTTCCTTTGCAGTGCAGAAGCTTTTTATCTTGATGAGGTCCTAATAGTTCTTTTTTGCTTTTAATTCCCTTGCTTTTGGATGTGTGTCAAGCAAGAAATTGCTGTGCTGAGGTCAAAGAGGTTGTTGCCTGCTTTCTCCTCTAGGGTTTTGATGGTTTCCTGTCTCACATTTAGGTCTTTCATTCATCTTGAGTTTATTTTTGTGTATGGTGTAAGAAAGCGGTCTAGTTTCATTCTTCTGTATGTTGCTGTCCTGTTCTCCCAGCACCATTTGTTAAAGATACTGTCTTTTTTCCATCGGATACTCTTTCCTGTTTTGTCAAAGATTAGTTGGCCATACATTTGTGTGTCCAGTTCTGGATTCTCTATTCCATTGGTCTATGTGTCTATTTTTGTGCCAATACCATACTGTCTTGATGATTACAGCTTTGTACTAGAGGCTAAAGTCTGGGATTGTGATGCCTCCCGCTTTGGTTTTCTTTTTCAATATTACTTTGGCTATTCGGGGTCTTTTCTGGTTCCATACAAATTTTAGGATTATTTGTTCTAGCTCTGAGAAGAATGCCGGTACAATTTTGTTTGGAATTTCATTTACTGTGTAGATTGCTTTGGATAGTATTGACATTTTAATGATATTTATTCTTCCAATCCATGAGTATGGAAGGTTTTTCCATTTCTTTGTGTCTTTTTCAATTTCCTTCACAAGTTTCCTATAGTTTTCAGCATACAGATCTTTTACATCTTTGGTTAGGTTTATTCCTAGGTATTTTACGGTTCTTGGTGCAATTGTATATGGGATCGATTTCTTGATTTCTTTTTCTGTTGCTTCATTATTGGTGTATAGAAATGCAACAGATTTCTGTACATTGATTTTGTACCCTAAGACTTTGCTGAATTCATGTATCTGTTCTAGCAGCCTTTTGGTGGAGTGTGTTGGGTTTTCCATGTAGAGTATCATGTCGTTCGTGAAAAGTGAAAGTTTGACTTCTTCTTTGCGAATTTTGGTGCCTTTTATTTCATTTTGTTGTCTGATGACTGATGCTAGGACTTCCAACACTATGTTAAACAACAGTGGTGAGAGTGGACATCCCTGTCATGTTCCTGATCTCAGGGGGAAAGCTCTCAGTTTTTCCCCATTGAAGATCATATTAGCTGTGGGCTTTTCATATATGGCTTTTATGATATTTAGGCATGTTCCTTCTATCCTGAATTTCTCAAGGATTTTTATGAAGAAAAGATGCTGTATTTTGTCAAATGCTTTTTCTGCATCTAGTGACAGGATCATATGGTTCTTATCCTTTCTTTTCTTTAAAAAATTTTTTTGTTACATTTATTCATTTTTCAACAGAGAGAGACAGAACATGAGTGGGGGAGGGACAGGGAGAGGGAGACAGAATCTGAAGCAGGCTCCAGGCTCTGAACTGACAGCACAGAGCCTGACGTGGGGCTCGAACTCACGGATCATGGGATCATGACCTGAGCCGAAGTCTGACATTAACTGACTGAACCACCCAGGCACACCTTATCCTTTCTTTTATTAATGTGATGTATCACATTGATTGATTTGCAAATACTGAACCAGCCCTGCAGCCCAGTAATGAATCCCTCTTGATCCTGGTGAATAATTCTTTTTAGATGCTGTTGAATTCGATTTGATTTGCATCTATGTTCATCAGGGATATTGGCCTGTAATTCTCCTTTTTTATGGGATCTCTGTCTGATTTGGGAATCAAGGTAATGCTGGCTTCACAGAATGAGTACAGAGCCTTTCCTTCCATTTCTATTTTTTAGAACAGCTTGAGAAAGATAAGTATTAACTCTGCTTTAAATGTCTGGTAGGATTCCCCAGGGAAGCCACCTGGTCCAGGACTCATTTGTTGGGAGATTGTTGATAACTGATTCAATTTCTTCACTAGTTATGGGTCTGTTCAGATTTTCTATTTATTCCCATTTGAGTTTTGGTAGTGTGTGGGTGTCTAGGAATTTGTCCATTCCTTCCAGGTTGTCCAGTTTGTTGGCATAGAATTTTTTATAGTATTCTCTGATAATTGTTTGTATTTCTGAGGGATTTATTGTGATAAGTCTATTTTCATTCGTGATTTTATCTATTTGGGTCCTGTCTCTTTTCTTTTTGAGAAGCCTGGCTAGAGGTTTATCAATTTTGTTTATTTTTTCAAAAAACCAGCTCTTACTTTCATTGATCTGTTCTACTTTTTTGGGGGGGGGTTCTATATTGTTTATTTCTTATTATTTTCTTCTTCTGCTGGGTTTGGGGTGTCTTTGCTGTTCTGCTTCTAGTTCCTTTAGGTGTGCTGTCAGATTTTGTATTTGGGATTTTTCTTGTTTCTTGAGATAGGCCTGGATTGCAACGTATGTTTCTCTTAGGACTGACTTTGCTGCATCCCAAAGGATTTGGACTGTCGTGTTTTCATTTTCATTTGTTTCCATATATTTAAAAAATTTTTTTAATTGTACGGTTGACCCATTCATTCTTTAGTAGGATATCCTTTAGCCTCCATGCATTTGGAGGTTTTCCAAACTTTTCCTGTGGTTGATTTCAAGTTTGATAGCATTGTGATGTGAAAATGTGCATGGTATGATCTCAGTTCTTTTATATTTATTGAGGGCTGTTTTGTGAACCAGTATGTGCTCTGTCTTGGAGAATGTTCCATGTGCACTCAATAAAAATGTGTATTCTGCTCCTTTGGATGAAAAGTTCTGAATATGTCTGTCAAGTCCATCTGGTCCAGTGTATCATTCAGGGCCATTGTTTCTTTATTGATTTTCTGCCTAGATGATCTGTCCATTTCTGTAAGTGGGGTATTAAAGTCCCCTGTAATTATCACATTCTCATCAATAAGGTTGCTTATGTTTGTGATTAATTGTTTTATATATCTGAGGACTTCAAATTGGGTGCATAAACATTTATAATTGTTAGCTCTTCTTGATGGAGAGACCCCATAATTATGATATAATGCCCTTCTTCATCTCTTGTTACAGCCTTTAGTTTAAAATCTAGTTTGTCTGATATAAGTATGGCTACTCCAGCTTTCTTTTGACTTCCACTAGCATGATAGATAGTTCTCTATCACCTCACTTTCAGTTCTGAAGGTGTCCTCAGGACTAAAATGGGTCTCTTGTAGACAGCAAATAGATGGATTTTGTTTTCTTATCCATTCCGATACCCAAGTCTTTTGATTGGAGCATTTAGTCCATTTACATTCAGTATTGTTATTGAAAGATGTAGATTGACAGTCATTGTGTTATCTGTAGGTTTCATGCTTGTAGTGATATCTCGGATCCTTTGGTGGTCTTTGCAACATTCCACTCGCAGGGTCCCCCTCAGGATTGTTGGAGAACAAGAAGCCAAAGGCACTGTAAGAATGTCCTGAAGGAAAGGGACAAACCAGCAAGGAACTGAAAGCAGTTTCATTCCCAGGACGGAAAGCCACCGGGACTGCTCGTTCTCTCCAGAAGGACATCATCTGAGCGCCAGGCCTGGGATAAGAATGTTTTGTCTGGCGCCAGATGTACTCATGACCCAGTATGGAATACACTGCAGGTGCATGACCTGTCAAGATGCCAAATACTATGTTGTATGTGCTTGCTGTTATCAGACAATTTGAAAAATAAAAGAGGCCTGAGCCAGGGGACCGATGCTTTGGCTTCTGGAGAGTCTTAGCCCCTGCTTTCTAATTCTCTCATCACTGCACCTTTAGGACCTGTCTCTCTACAAGGATCTCTTGTAGGGCCGGTTTAGTAGTAATGAACTCCTTCAGTTTTTGTTTGTCTGGGAAAACCTTTATCTCTACTTCTATTCTGAATGACAGCCTTGCTGGATAAAGAATTCTTGGCTGCATATTTTTCCTATTCAGCACATTGAATATTTCCTGCCATTCCTTTCTGGCCTGCCAAGTTTCAGTAGATAGGTCTGCTACTACCCTTATGTGTCCACTTTTGTATGTTAAGACCCGTTTATCCCTAGCTGCTTTCAGAATTTTCTCTTCATCTTTGTATTTTGCCAGTTTCACATGATATGTCGTGCAGAAGATCGATTCCTGTTATGTCTGAAGGGAGTTCTCTGTGCCTCCTGGATTTCAATGTCTGTTTCCTTCCCCACTTTGAGGAAGTTCTCAGCTATGATTTGTTCAAGCCCCTTTCTCTCTCTCTTCTTCTTCTAGAACTCCTATGATATAGATATTATTACATTTCATTGAGTCATTTATTTCTCTAATTCTCCCCTCATGGCCTAGAATTTTTGTCTCTCTCTTTTTCTCAGCTTCGTCTTTTTCCATAATTTTATCTTCTATTTCACTTATTTTCCCCTCTGCCTCTTCAATCCTTGCTGTCACCATCTCTAGTTTATTTTGCACCTCATTTACAACATTTTTAAATTTATCATGACAATTTTTTACTTCCATGATCTCTGCAGCAATAGATTCTCTGCTGTCTTCTATGCTTTTTTCGGACGCCATGACTAATCTTATGGCTGTTATTCTAAATTCCTGTTGAGTTATATTGTTTATATCTGTGTTGATCACTTCTTTAGCTGTCATTTCTTCCTGGAACTTCTTTTGAGAGGAATTCTTCTGTTTCATCATTTTGGCTAGTTTTCTGTCCCTTATGTGTTTTAAAAGCTTGTGATGTGTCTTGCCGTTGTGAGCACTACTATAATAACGAGGCATCATACACTGTCCAGGGCCTGGCCCTTTCAGGCGTTTTTTAGAATGTGTTGCTTGCTCTGTGTTGTTTTGACTCTGGTTGCTTTATCTCCCTACTAGCAATGATGTTTTGGACCCTCCACCAGGTGTGCTTTGATTTGTTCGTTGAAGTAGCCCTGGAAAAGAAAACAAACAAACAAACAAAAAACAAACAAAACCAAAACAAAACAGCAAACAGAAACAAAACAAAAACAAAAACAAAACCCCCCCAAACCAAAAACACCAGCAACAGAAAAAAAAAAAAACCACAAACAAACAGCAGGGTAGGGGTGGTGTTGATGGAAGAGGCCTTATCACACACAAAGAGAGAAATGACAGGGGCAGGGAGAAAGAAAAGAAAAAAGAAAATTGACCAGACAGAGAAGCTATATGGCTTAATCCAGAGAGAGAAAGGGAGGAAAATAAAAAAGGAGATATAGAGCAGTATAAAGAGAATAGATTAAATATGCTTGAACAAACCAACAACCAGAATAACCAGACTAGAGGAGGGATGAAATAAGGAGAAAAGATACACACACACACACACACTAAGAATCATCCAAGAATTAAGTCAGGAAATGCAAGACTGCTGGGTGCCTTGGAATCAATGGTAGCTCTGGTCTGGAGGAGGGGCTGTCTGGTTTGTCAGAGTGAATCCTGCTCCAGTTGATATGCAGTTACCAGACGCAGAGGGGCATGGTTTTGTGTAGGCAGACCCCGCCTCCACTGTGGGACCACTGTCCATTCCCTGAAGCCCCACCTTGTTGGTGATGGGGACAAAAATGACGACCCCCCAGTTCTCCACCCCCCCATCCTCCCCGCCCCCCCCCCCCCCCCAGCGCTCCGCTGGGATTTAAACCCTGATGTCTTAAAGAGTCCGGCTTCATGCTCCCTGGTTCTGGGGAAGTGCTGCTCCATACCGCCGATATGTGGCCTCTGGTTATATACCTTCTTCCCCCAGCACTCCAGGAAAGGGATTGTTTTCTCCCACTGCAGACTGTGCCCCTGACCTAGCTACTGAGCCTGGGGCTGGCTCCCCTCCTCCCCAGGTGCACGAACAGGGCAGCTGGCCCCAGTCCGGAGAAAGCCCCGCAGTTAGAGATTGGATCTTTGTCCGTCCAGGGCTGTGGTTTTTCTCTCATCCAGATACAGTCCTACCCTTCCCAGCCTCTCTCTCGTTTTCCTTTGTCTCTCTGCAGAAGGGGATCTCTCCCCTCCGTGTCTACTCAGCACGTTTTATCTCTCCCAGTTCACAATCACGTGCCTGTGGCCTGCCAGGTTGTCCCTGTGGGCCCCTGGAGATGTCTCTGTCACTCCGCAGCCCGGACTCTTGGAATTCAAAGTCCTTTGGCCTCAACACTGCTGTGTTTGAGGGACGAGGGAACTTTGCATTCCCCTGATTCTCTGCCATGTTGGATCTCTTCCCTCTAACATCTCTCTAAAGGAGCTGCCATTGATAGGGGCAATCCTTAACCTCCCACAGTGGTGCAATGATTATCTCATGAACTGCAGGGTGTCAGCAAATGGGGGCTACATATTTCACAGCTCCAAGTGGAGAGATTTCTTTGATTCTGCTTGTTCTTTAACCATATACCCTTCCATGAGGTTCCAATACCTGACCTCATCCTGGTACAAAAAGTATTAGGTTAGACAACTAGAATTCAATATGGATTCATTTAGCTGTGGAGAATAGCCAAACCAATTTCACAAAGAACAGGCAAAATATACCCATCAGCATCCAGAGGTGTTTCTACATCCTCTTGTTCCACTGTGAGGAGTATGTTGCAACATTAGTTGTCAATCAAGAGCCCTTAGCACAGTGCGAATTGAAATGACACATGTTCCTCTAAAGCAGTGGTTATTTATACTATGTCAGAAATATCTTCCATAAACTGGTGGTATTTTTTTCTTTCTTTACCAGTGAAAACATAGACAGCTCTCGATGCAAGGTATTAACACCCAAGAATCTTCCACTTATCTCTTAAAATCCTAACATTCTACCTCTGAAGTCTTAAGAAGTTCTAATAACAATTTGCTTGTTTTCAACAGATACATGAACAAAACAACCTAAAATCTGACTTGGCCTTTTATCAGTTCCTGGGCAAGCCCAGATTTGCTCATAGAGTTCAGGGATGAATTATTGTACTCAGTCCCTCAACGTACGTG
Organism: Lynx rufus; assembly: GCF_022079265.1. Lineage (NCBI taxonomy): Eukaryota > Metazoa > Chordata > Mammalia > Carnivora > Felidae > Lynx > Lynx rufus. Next base: position 170,395,822 of record NW_025814845.1, read on the forward strand.
TCACTACAAGTCACAGAGTGACTTCTGTAAAGATAAAGATGAGGTGGGGTTTATAAACAATGAAAATACCCATATATAATACCAACAGAAATGAAAGCATAAGACCCTGCCCAAATAATAACTACCATATAACCAACTTCAGTAATGACCTAGTAAGTGTTCCTAGTGGAAGAGGATAGCATTCCCCCTCCAGTTACTGCCGGAACATATCCACCCTCAGTTCCAGGACCTTTGGAAACATCTTTGCCTTTCTTTCTGTTCACTGATTCTAAGTGATACCAACTGGGGTCTTGAATTTTCAGGATCTGCTCTGTCACACCTTATACCAAGGATTCCTGCGCAGGAGAGATTACCGAGATAAGTGAAATCTCCTCATGGCTGAGGAATCATCTCTAATGGCTAAGTCACCATTTTAACCTGACATCTTTCTCCTTTGTTCCTTCAGTTGTGGGGATGCCATGCTTCCTTTTGTTATGAAGGACGGTCTGAGATTTTGTGAGGAAAGACTGAGATCTTATAAGGAAAGACTGAGCTCTGGGTAATCTCAACATTCCCTTTTACTCTTTCAATTTTCCAATAACTAGCCCATTTCCCAGAATGAATTATGACATGCAGATACCTTGCTTGGCTTCCATTTTCCTGACTGCACCCCAATGGATTACATGTCTTTCCTAAAACCTCTTCAAATTTTTCACTATTATTGCACTGCATGGACATGCCGTAATCCATGTAATCACTGGAGTTAATAAATCCAGCATAGATTATTTACCTCACTTACCATAAAATTACTAATTTAATAACTAAATATTCACACAGATCTTTAATGATGTTCTTAAAGCAAATTCTAATGGGGGGAGTTATTGATTCAAAGATTAAGACTTTTATTAAGTATTGTGAAATTGTCCTCTACAAAGACAATGTAGTGGCGCCTGGGTGGCTCAGTTGGTTAAGCATCTGACTTTGGCTCAGGTCATGATCCTATGGTTCATGGGTTTGAGCCTCACGTTGGGCTCTGTGCTGACAGCTCAGAGCCTGGAGTCAGCTTCAGATTCTGTGTCTTCTTCTCTCTCTCTGCCCTTCCTCTGCTCTTGTTCTCTCTTTCTGTCTGTCTGTCTCTATCTCAAAAATAAATACACATTAAAAAATTTTTAAAAGACAATGTAAATACACAATTTCACTAATAGAGTGTGGAAGTTCCACTTTCCCTATATGCTCACTAATCCTAGGTATTTTGATTAAAAAGCAAATAAAAACTATTTCAATATGAGTATCCAAAAGACTAAGTTTTAATGAATCATCTTTGAAAATGACTTCCCATACAGTTACTTCCCAAACAGTTACATAATGTTTCCCCATGAAAGTCTTAAAAAAAAAGCTTATTTTTAATGTAACTCCCCGCTTAAAGTTTGTTTGTATATGTTCTTTAAATTTCTTCTTAAGGGGCGCCTGGGTGGCGCAGTCGGTTGGGCGTCCGACTTCAGCCAGGTCACGATCTCGCGGTCCGTGAGTTCGAGCCCCGCGTCGGGCTCTGGGCTGATGGCTCAGAGCCTGGAGCCTGTTTCCGATTCTGTGTCTCCCTCTCTCTCTGACCCTCCCCCGTTCATGCTCTGTCTCTCTCTGTCCCAAAAATAAATAAACGTTGAAAAAAAAAAAATTTCTTCTTAAGTTTATTCCTAAATACTTTATATTTTTCTTCCTATTCTGGATGGAATTTACCTATTTAAAATAAAAATGTTTTTCTTTTTCTACTAATTAAAAAATATCTACTCATCATAGAAAATACAAAACAGTGATAACTTACACAAAGAAAAAACCTCCAAATCTCAACACTCAGAGATCATCCCAGAGAATTCTCTCATGGGTTTCTTTCCAGACTATTTTTGCCATGAGCCTGTTACAAGCACTTTTATTTCCCAAACGATGAGTTCACACTGTACGTAAAATCTTGTAATTCTGTTGGTTTTATTTGCAATATATTATCAATGTTTTGTTCATGGGAAAAATATCCAACTACAACATTATGCTTAAAAGACTAAACACTGTATTTTGTGTTATCAACTGGCAATTGTTCAGGTTTTTCTATTTTTACTATTTATGAAAATATTGTGATTAATATTCTTGTAAAAAACTCTTTGTAAACATTCTTAATAATTTCCTTAGGAAAAATTCCTGGAAATTGAATTGCAGATTATAGGGAATATTATGCATTTAAGGTTTAATTTACAGTTTTGTTAAATTGTCATTTATATACAGATTGCTAAATTGCCCTAAAGAAAGTTGAACCAAATTCACATTTGCAAGAGAATAGCCAGTTGCCTGAACCTCCCTTATTGGGTATTGTTCTTAAAGAGAAAAGGAAAAATAGCCAGCACATAAGATGAGAGAATATAGTTTTAATTAGAATTTATTTGTTACAAAAAGTTGAAGAATTGTAATTATTTTATCTATCATTTATATTTCCCTTTTGTGAACTACTCTTTAATGTCTTTTGGCAACTTTAAAATTAGGTTCTTTTCTTTTCCTCTTGTTCATAGAAGTATTTTGTGCTGAAAGGACATTAATCCTGCATCTATCATGCATATTAAAAATATATTTCGAGGGGCGCCTGGGTGGCGCAGTCGGTTAAGCGTCCGACTTCAGCCAGGTCACGATCTCGCGGTCCGTGAGTTCGAGCCCCGCGTCAGGCTCTGGGCTGATGGCTCGGAGCCTGGAGCCTGTTTCCGATGCTGTGTCTCCCTCTCTCTCTGCCCCTCCCCCGTTCATGCTCTGTCTCTCTCTGTCCCAAAAATAAATAAACGTTGAAAAAAAAAATTTAAAAAAAAAAATATATTTCGAGTATTTTGTCATTGTATTTTACTTTATTTTCTCATTCAGATATTTCATACTTTTTCCCAGCTTTATTTAGCTATTATTGACAAACAGCAATGTGTAAGTTTAAGGTGTACAACGTGATGATTTGATGTACTTACATATTATGAAGTAATTACCACAATAAGGTTAGCTGTTTGTGTGTGTGTGTGTGTGTGTGTGTGTGTGTGTGTGTGTGTGGTGAGAACATTTAAGACCTGAGCCACTTGGGTGGCTCAGCGGAGCATCTGACTCTTGGTTTCAGTTTAGATTATGATCTCAGAGTTTGTGAGTTTGAGCCCCACATTGGTCTCTGCACTGACAGCATGGAGCCTGCTTGGGATTCTCTCCCTCCCTCTCTCTCTGCCCCTCCCTGGCCTGTGCTCTCTCATTCAAGATAAATAAAACTTAAAAAAAAAAAAAAGAAGATTTAAGATCTGATCTCCTCTTACTGAATAATCCAAGTTTGCCTTACTGATTTGAAATACTACGCCTGAACTTTTGGTTCAATATGGCAAATTGAACACACACATTTATCTCTGCTTTTTTTTCTGAAAGCCCATTTAAAATGACAATAAAAACGCATACAAAGGCTTAAGCCCACATTCAAAAGAAACTGGGAGAGATTACAGGAGTTGAAGGATGTTCACCAGAGGAGCTCAAAACGTACTCATGCACAGAGAACTTCCAATCAATATTCCTGAAAAAGTCAGGTTCGCTTAAGTATAGTTTACATACAAGAAAAATACCTCTTAAAAGTATACAGTCTAGGCATGCCTGGCTGGCTAAGTTGGTGGAGTAGGTGATTCTTGACCTCAGGGTTGTGAGTTTGAGCCCCACATTGGGTGTAGAAATTACTTTAAGTGATTTATTTTTAAAATAGTCTATACAAAAAATAAATACAGTATACAGCCTGTGCATTTCTTATTTAAAATTTTTTAAAATGTTTATTCATTTTTGAAAGAGAGAGACAGAGCACGAGCAGGGGAGGGGCAGAGAGAGAGGGAGACACAGAATCCAAAGCAGGCTCCAGGCTCTGAGCTGTCAGCACAGAGCCTGTCGTGGGGCTCAAACTCACGGACTCTGTGATCATGACCTGAGCCAAAGTTGGACACTTAACCAACTGAGCCACCCAGGCGCTCCCAGCTTGTGCATTTCTTAAAAAATTTTTACTTATTTATTTATTTGTTTATTTATTTATTTAGAGAGCACATGTGCTGGAGAGGGGCAGAGAGAGAGGGAGAAAGAATCCCAAGCAGGCACCACAGTGTTAGTGCTGAGCCTGATGGGAGCTCAATCTCATGAACTGTGAGAGCATGGTCTGAGCTGAAATCAAGAGTTGGCTGCTTAACCAACTGAGCCACCCAGGTGCCTGTAGTCTATGCATTTTGAAAGTACACTCATGTAACTACCATAACCATCAAGATATAATAATAGTTCAATCAAGACCCCAAATTACTTTGTGATTCTGTATAGTCAACCTTCCAGTTCCTGGCAACCACAGATCTGTTTTCTATCTCTACAGTTTTGTCTTTCCTAAATGTCATATAAACATAATTATATGGCAAGTAGCTTTTTGATCGGCCTTCAGATTCATCCATGCTGTTGGGTATATGATCATTAGTTCTTACTTTTTTATTGCAGTGTAGAATTCCAATGTTTGGATGCACTACAGCCATTTTTATCCATTGACAAGTTGAAGGACATGTGGGTCGTTGTCCATTTCCTCTCAATCTGTTGCTTGTCTTCTCATTTTCTTAACAGTGCCTTTCAAAGAGTAAACGTGTTTACTTTCTATGAATTTCAATGTATCAATATTTAATTTTTGGATCATGCTTTTGGTGTCATAGCTAAGAAATCTCTGCCTACCTCAAAATCATGAAGATTTTTCTTTTACATTTTGATCCAGAAGTTTTATACTTTTATATTTTCCACTTATATCTGTGAGGTTTTTTTTTAATGTTTTTATTTATTTTTGAAGGAGAGAGAGACAGCATGAGCGGGGGAGGAGCAGAGAGAGAGGGAGACAGAATCTGAAGTAGGCTCCAGGCTCTAAGCTGTCAGCACAGAGCCCGATGTGGGGCTTGCACTCATAAACTGCGAGATCATGACCTGAACTGAAGTTGGACACTCAACCGACTGAGCTACCCAGGCACCCCTAGATCTGTGAGTTTTTAAAGTTAATATTTGTGTATGATAAAGAACACAAGTTGAGCTTCCTTTTTTTTTTTTTTTTTTTTTTTTTTGCATATAGTGTTCCAATTCTTCCACCATCTTTTGCTAAAAAGACAATCCTTTCTTCATTGGCTTGTCTTTGCATCTTTGTTGAAAATTGACTACCTCTGTGTGTCTGTGGTGGTGGGGAGGAGTATTTCAGGATTGTATTCTGTTCTATTTATCTACATGTTTTTTTCCCACTAATAACACCTGTATTGATTTTTGTAGCTTTATATAAAGGTAAGTCATGACAGCAAATAGTTTGAGTCCTTCAACTTTATTCTGTTTTTAAAACTTATTTTGGCTATCTTAGTTCCTTATTCTCATATAAATTTTAGCCTGTCTACTTCTAAAATGAAGTCTGCTGGAATTTTGACTAAGATTGCATTGTCTACAGATTGGTCTGAGAGAACTAACATGTTAACAATATTGAGCCTTCCAATCCATGAATGATGGTATATCTCTTTATTAAGTTAGGTCTTCTTTGATTTCTTTTATCAGTTCAAGAGTAAGTGTGTTGTTAATATTGTTCAAATTTTCTGTCTCTGTACTGACTTTCTATCTACTTGTTCTATCAGTCACTGATAGAGTAATGTGGGAGTCTCCTACAATAATTATGGATTTGTCTCTTTTTATTTCCTTTCAGTTCTATAACTTTTTCTCTCAAGTATTATGAAGCTCTGTTTTGGTGCATACACAATTATATTCTTATGTGTACTTGATGAATTTACTCCTTTATATAATATCTTCTTTATCTAGGTAATATATTCCTTGTCGTGAAATCTTTGTCCAGAATTAATATAGCCACTCTAGCTTCTTTTTTCTTTCTTTCTTTCTTTCTTTCTTTCTTTCTTTCTTTCTTTCTTCCTTTCATACAAGTTCTCTCTGAAGAATTTCCTTTAATATTTTCTTGTAGGATAGGTCTTATTGTAATTTATTCTCTCAATTTTTGTTTGTTGGAATAAGTCTTTATTTCTCTTTTATTCATGAAGATATTTCCATTGGGTATAGAATTCTGGGTTGACAGGTTTTAATTTTTTGCAGCACTTTAAATGTTATTGTAATAAAAATAAAAAATGGTAGCATATTAAAATAAATAAATAAGTTATTCTCTTGTTTTCATATTTTCTAAGAAGAAATTCACTGTAATTCGTACTTTTGTAAGTATGTAATATGTCTCTTGTCACTGCTGTTATAATTTTTTCTTTAAATTTTTTTTTCAACGTTTTTTATTTATTTTTTGGGACAGAGAGAGACAGAGCATGAACGGGGGAGGGGCAGAGAGAGAGGGAGACACAGAATCGGAAACAGGCTCCAGGCTCTGAGCCTTCAGCCCAGAGCCCGACGCGGGGCTCGAACTCACGGACCGCGAGATCGTGACCTGGCTGAAGTCGGACGCTTAACCGACTGCGCCACCCAGGCGCCCCTATAATTTTTTCTTTAAATTTAGTTTTCAACAGTTTGAATATGATCTATCTTTAGGGAATGAGGAGGGAGAATTTACCTTGCTTAAAGTTTTCCGAGTTTCTTGGAACTATGATTAATTTCACTTATTATTCTTGAATGATTTTTGTCCCTTATCTTTTCAAATATTTTTTTCTGCCAATTCTTTCTTTCTTCTGGAATTAAAAATTTTAATTTTTTTGTATTGTTCCAATAGTTATTTGATAGCCGCTTCTGTTTTTGTTTTCCTCTTATTTTCACTCTTATTATTATTATTTTTACATTTCAGTTTGGGTAACTTCTATTGACCTATAATCAAGGTCACTTATTCTTTTCTTCTCTGTATTGAGTCTGCTGAGGAGTCTGTCAAAGGCATCATTCATCTCTATTATTCTATGTGTGTGTGAATGTGTTTTACTTCTAACATTTACATCTGACTCATAGTTTCCATCTCTCAGCTGAAATTCCCCATCTGTTCATTCATGTTGTTCATCTTTGTCATGGGAATCTTTAACTTATCAGTTATAGTTATTTTTAATTCCTTATCTGAGAATTCTAACATCTGGTCATATTTGAATCTGATTCTATTGATTTCTTTGTGTCTCTCCAAGGTTATTTTTTCTTGTTTTATTGTGTTTGGAACAGTAAGGTCTCAAGTACATAGTATTTGTGTCTGGAAATAGGCATATTCTTCTTCTCTTAGGTATTAGTGGGTGGGGCTTTGTCAATCTAAATGTAAACTGAGTTAGTTTTCATTTTGTTGTTGTTAACTTTGGTGCATCGAGGCTTTAATTTCTTCTAGTATTATGTTATGTTTAGGACAGAGGCTGGTTTGTCATAGGGTTTCTTTTCCTCAATGTGTCTGTTGTACCTTCAGCTTTAAATCTTCTTGATGTGACTGAACCTCAGAAAACTCTCTCCCTTCTTTCTTCGCTCCATATGTATTAGTTTCCTAGGACTTCCATTATAAGGTATTATAAGCCGTATGGCTTAAAACGATAGACATTTATTCTCTCACAGTTTCAGAAGTTAGAAATGTGAGATCAATATGTCAGCAGGGTTGGTTCCTTTTGAGGGCTTTGAGAAGCCATCTATCTCATGCTTATCTCTTAATTTCTGATGGCTTGCTGACAGTCCTTGGTATTTGCTGCCATATTGATATTTCACTACAATCTCTGCCTCCATGTTCACATGGTGTTCTTCCTATGTCTCTGTCTGTGTCCATGTTTTTCTCTTCTTATAAGGACACCAACCTTATCAAATTAAAGTCCCACCCTACTCCAATATGACCTCATCTTACCTAATGCTAATATATAATGCTGCTATTAATATTATCATGCCAGTACAATGGAATGCTACGTTAGCACATAGTACCATATAATATACACTACAGTACACTCATATACTGGTTTGATACTAATACTAATAACCAATAACATAATAACTAGTTACATCTTCAGTGACCTTATTTCCAAATAGTACTGGAGGGGTAGGGTTTTGAGGTATCTTTTTGGAGACACAATTCAACTCTTAACACCAAAGGTATAGTGCTGTTGCTAGTTACCTGGTATGTCCTAGCCTAGTTTAGGGTGGGGTGTGTGTTTTTCTGGTCAAACCTCTGTCTTATAGAGGAGGCCCTGGGTTCTTGAGTCTTAGAGATGGAGTTTTCTCAGTGATAACTGCCCTTCTCCCGTGGTTGGAGACCTCTTATGGCCTCCTGTTCCTATCTCAGGATAGACGGCTTTTCTTTTACTTCTTTTCGGGCACAGTGAGTCTTTATCTGGGTTCTCAGAGTAACAGGGTTTGCTGCCCTGCCTCCAGATACTTAAGGCATTTGTCCTTTGAAGACAAGTGTCCAGAAAGGGCCTTCTGCCTTTTCTGCAATGTACCCACTACCCTCCTCCAGTTATACATCACTGAAGGAGGCTTTCTCCAATCTTCCACCCTGCCTGCAATCTTTCCTTTATGAGCCTTGAGGTAGAAAATGGAGAAAGATATTGGCAGACTTCTCTTCTATCCATAGCATCCGGTAGTTTCAGCCTTTGTTGATATTCTACACTCAGACTTCAGCATTTCATTAAAAAAAAAAAATTGAGCGGAATTGTTCTTATCCCCTTGTATAGTCATACTGTTTTCTCCCTATGTTCTTCTATAGGTTAACCAGTACTCATGACCCCTTTCTCCTTAAGACTGCCTGTATTTCCTTAAATTTCAGGCTGCTTGGTTGCTTTGTGATCTTAGCACTCTGATGGCTTCAAGAAAAGTTTCAAGTTTGAACATTATCCTGTTGTTGCTGTTTTTCTTATTTTTAAGGTTTTAAATGCTACCCTTTCAAATAAGAACACAGGCCAAGTTTCAACAAACAGGAAAAAATGCTTTAACATGAAAAAGAGATTAATAAACAAACAGAAAAAAGCTAACTCAGAGGGCACTAAGACAATGTAGGGAGCAGAAGAAAACATCAAAACAAAATAAAAGCAATATCCCTAACAAAAGATTATATGTTGCATCCACAAAATGTGAATATAAGTATATACGTGTGTGTGAATTTGTGCTTGTCGTGTGTATATAAATAGAACAAAACATAACTGTTGATCATAAATATATACTTAAAATGATAGTGGAAAAATAATGTTAAAAAGGTAGGAAGGTAATATTGAGGAAATCTCTCAAAAACACATCAAAAAGGTAGAAAATGAGAAACAGAAGAAGGCGTTGGATAATCAACATACAACGTCTGATATCTGATTAACAGAATTTTCAGAAAGGGAAAATAAAGAACATACAAGGTGGGGGGCATGGGAAGATGGCAGGGTAGAGGATCCTGAGCTCACCCCGTCCCCTGTTTTCAGGGGATATGTCATCTATATCTAAGTCTGCAGAGTGATCCGAAGACTGGCAGAGCGAATTCCACAACTAAATATAGAGAAGAAGCTGCAGCTGGAAGGTTAGGAAGGTCAGAAAGGTGGAGGGAGGCTGCCCAGAGACGGGAGGGAGCTGCATAGACAGAGAGGGCAGGGAAATAGGCCCTCACACCAGGGAACTCGGATGAGGAAGACTAATCCCCACGACATTTGGTTTTAAAACCAGAGGGGCTAAATTCTGTGAGTTTATAAAACCAGGGGTACTTGGAGTCTGGAGCTTTAAAAGTCTACTGACTCAGGACTGGGCAAGCCAGGAGGGTGAGTGATAGCTCAGTCACCACCCTTAGAGAGACTGCAACCTGCTCAGAAAGGCAACATAAAAATGGCAGTTAAAAAAAATGGCAGTTGATACAATGCCAGGGGCAAATGGAAGACAGGTCTGTTTGTACTGATTTTGGAGCATGTTGGGGGACTTCTCTGAAAAGGTGGGAGCTGACAGGTGCTATTTTTCTTCCCTACCCACCCGCCCCAGCATAAACACAGAGCCACCTTCAGGAGGTGGGGCTACACAAACACTCGCTACCTAACCTACTAGTGGTGTGCCATGCCCGCAAGTTATCCCGAGGACTAGCCCACTCCAAGCCTGCTAACTTTGGCCCCGGGCTCAGGGCAAATCTTGTTAATGTTGTGCATGCACCCAGCCAGCATCCACGGGTACAACTGGCATCATGTGCTGGGCCCGGCCGTGCCTCCCTGCTCCCAACCATCGTTGCCAGCTGTGCCCAGCCTCATTCCCCTGGCAACCACGGCATGCAACCCCCAGCCACTGAAGGGCTTTGGGGGACTGGCATAGGACTGGTGGCCCGGTGCAAACTTCGCTAATATGGCCCCCTGCTCCCAAGTTTCTTGCCAGGCACGCTCCCTCAGAGCTGCCCTGCCTGGGTCCCGCTAACACCACAGAGAGAAAGCACAGCCTACAACAGGGAGCAAGGCACTGCAGATGACTGTACTGAAAGGAAAAGTGACTCAGACACAATAGCAAGGTGTAAGCAACACACATAGGATACTCTCCTGAAATGCCAGGTTCTGGTGAAGAGGGGACACTGGGTTCTCAGAGTAACAGAGCACTCCAGCACTTCTTCTTCATAAAGTCACTATTTTTAACAGAAGAAGACACAGCTGACCCTTAATACATAGCCATAGTCACAGAGAGGCAGATAAAATGAAGAGACAGAGGAATCCATCGCAAATGAAAGGACAGGACAAGACCATAGCCAGGGATCTAAGTGAAACAGATGTAAGTAACATTCCTGATGGATAATATAAAGCACTGACCATAACGATACCACTGGACTTGAGAAAAGAGTGGAAGACATGAGTGAGACCCTTAACACAGAGACAAGGAATAGCAGAGCAGAGATAAAGGGCTCAATAAATAAAATGAGAAACATGTTTGGTTAAATGGACAGCAGGATGAAAGAAGCAGAGGAATCAATTAATGACCTAGAAGACAGAGTAATGGAAAGTAATCCAACTGCACAAAAGAGAGAGAAAATTATCAAGCAACATAGGAATGACTTACAGAACTCAGTGACTCCATCAAACATAATATCTGTATTATAGTCATCCTCGAAGAAGAAGAAAGAGCAAAGGGGGCAGAAAATTTATTTAAAGAAATTATAGCTGAAAATCTCCTTAATCTGGGGAAGAAAATAGATATCCAGATCTAAGAGGCTAAAAGAACTGCTAACAAAAGTTTATCCACACCAAGACAGATTGTAATTAAATTTGCAAACTATGGTGCTAAAGAAAAAAACATGTAAAAACAGCAAGACGAAAGAAGTCAATAACATGAAAGGGAGATTTTTCAGCTGAAACTTTCCAAGTCAGAAGGGAGTGGCATGATATATTTAAAGTGCTGAATGGGAAAAATCTGCTACTAAGAATACGCTTTCCAGCAAGGCTATCATTCAGAATAGAAGGAGAGATAAAGAGTTTCCCAGACAAAATAAAACTAAAAGCGTTCCTCACCACTAACTCAGGCCTGCAAGAAATATTAAAAGGGAAATTTGAGTGGAAAGGAGAAACCAAAAGTGACAGTTTGAAGGTAGGAAACACAAAAACATTAAAAATGGATATCTCTGTAAAAAATCCATCAAAGAACTAATAAAAAAGCTTATAAAATGTAACAAACATATACCTAAACATGGGGAGAAGGGGAATAAAGAAAGAGTTCAAACTTAAATAACATCAACATAATATAGAGTGCTGTATGAAGAAGTTATATACAAACTGAATAAAAACCATGGATCAGAAACCACTAATAAATAAGCAAAAGAGAAAATAATCCAAATATATCAATGAATAAAATCAGCAAAACATGAAAGGAGAAAGAAAGACAAGAACAGATCAGAGAAAATCTTCAGAACCAACCACAAAACAAGTAATAAAATGGCAATAAATACATATCTCTCAATAATTACTTTGAATGTAAATGGACTAAATGCTCCAATCAAAAACATAGGGTGACAGAATACATAAAAAACAAGATCTATCTATATGCTGCCTACAGGAGACCCATTTCAGACTTTAAGACAACTGTAGATTGAAATGAGAGGATGGAGATACATCTATCATGCAAGTGGAGATCAAAGAAAGTTAGAGTAGCAATTCTTATATGGGACAAAATAGACTTTAAAACAGACTGTAACAAGATACAAAAAACAACACTATATAATAATAAAGGGGACAATCCAAAAATAAGATATAACAATTGTGAATATTTATGCATTCAACATGGAGCACCCAAATACACAAAACAGTTAATAACAAACATAAAAGAACTAATCATTAATAATACAATAATAGTAGAGGACTTTACCACCACACTCACATCAATGAACAGACATCTAAATGGAAAATCAACAAGGCAACAATGGCTTGAATGACAGATACACTGGACCAGATGGACTTAGTAGATATATTGAGAACATTTCATCCTAAAATAGCAGAAGACGCATTCTTTTCAAGTGCACACATAACATTCTCCAGAATAGATCACATATTAGGCCATAAAACAGATCTCACAAATTCAAGAAGACCAAAATCATACCATGCATATTTTCTGACCACAACACTATGATTCTAAAAGTCAACCACAAGGAAAAATCTGGAAAGAGTACAAATACATGGAGATTAAATATCATGCCACTAAACAATGAATGAGTCAACCAGGCAGTAAAAGAAGAAATAAAAAAGTACACAGAAACAAATGAAAATAAAAACACAACAATCCAAACTTCTGGGATGCAGGACAAGCAGTTCTAAGAGGGAAGTTTATAGTAATAAAGGCCTACCTCAAGAAGCAAGAAAAAAACAGTCCAAACTTCTGGGACGCAGCATAAGGAGTTCTAAGAGGGAAGTTTATAGTAATAAAGGCCTATCTCAAAAGCAAGAAAAATCTCAAACAACCTAACCTTACACTTAAAGGAGTTAGGAAAAGAAGAACAAATAAAACCTAAAACCAGCAGAAGGAAGGAAATAATAAAGATTAGAGCAGAAATAAATAATATGGAAACAAAAAAAAAATAGAGTAGATCGATGAAACCAGGAGCTGTTTCTTTGAAAAAAATCAATAAAATTGATAAACCTCTAGCCAGACTTACCAGGAAAAAAAGAGAATGGACTGAAATAAATAAAATCACAAATGAAAGAGGAGAAATAATATCCCACACCCCAAAAAAACAATTATAAGAGAATGTTATAAAAAAAACTATATGTTAACAAATTGGACAACCTAGAAGAAATGAATAAAATCCTAGGAACATATAAACTACCAAAACTGTAACAGGATGAAATAGAAAATTTGAACAGACCAATAACCAGTAAAACAATTGAATCAGTAAAAAAAAAAAAAAAAAAAAAAAAAAATCCTCCCAACAAAAGTTCAGGACCAGATGGCTTCACAGGCAAATTCTACCAACCATTTAAAGAAGCGTTACTACCTATCTTGTCAAACTATTCCAAAAAATAGAAAAGGAAGGAAAATGTCCAAATTCAGTCTATGAGGCTGGCATTACCCTGATACCAAAACCAGATAAAGACACTATGAAGAAAGAGAACTACAGGCCAATATCCCTGAGGAACATAGATGTAAAACTTCTCAACAAAATACTAGCAAACTGAATTCAATAATACATTAAAATAGTAATTCACTACAGTCAAGTGGGATTTATTCCTGGGTTTCAAGTGTAGTTCAATATTCCCAAATCAATCAATGTGATACATCACATCAATAAGAGAAAGGTTAAGAACGACATGATCATTTCAATAGATACAGAAAAAGCATTCGACAGAGTACAGCAACCATTCATGATAAAAACCCTTAACAAAATAGGTTTAGAGGGAGCTTACCTCAACATAACAAAGACCATCTATGAAAAACCCACAGCTAATATCATCCTTACTGAGAAATAACTGACAGCCTTTCCTTTGTGGTCAGGAACAAGTCAGAGATAAGTCTCACGACTATTATTTAACATAGTACTAGAATTCCCAGCCACAGCAATCGTACAACAAAAAGAAATAAAAGGTATCCAAATCTGTCAGGAAGAAGTAAAACTTTCACTATTTGCAGATGACATGATACTATATGTAGAAAACCTGAAAGACTCCACCAAAATACTGCTAGAGCTGATAAGTGAATTCAGTAAAGTTGCAAGATAATGAAGTGGCAGAAAGAGAAATTTAGAAAACAACTTAGTTTGTAATTGCACCAAAAATATTAAAATACCTACAAATAAAATTAACCGTGCAAACAAAAGACCTGTACTCTGAAAACGATAAAGTATTGATGAAAGAAACTGAAGATGACACAGAAGTGAAAAGATATTCCATGCTCATGGATTGGAAGAGCAAATATTGTTAAAATGTCTATGCTACAGAATGCAGTCTACATATTTAATACAATCCTTATCAAAATACCAATTGCAGTTTTTCATAGATCTAAAACAAAAAAAAAATCCTAAATGTATGGAACCACAAAAGACCCTAAATAGCCAAAGCAATCTTGAAAAAGAGAAGCAAATCTGGAGGCATCACAATTCCAGACTTCAAGTTATCTTACAAGGGTATAGTAATCAAAACAGTATGGTACTGGTACAAAAACAGACACAGATAAAAGAACGGAATAGAAAATACAGAAATAAACCCACAATTATATGGTTAATTAATCTTTGATGCAGCAGGAAAGAATATCCAATGAGAAAAAGACAGTCTCTTCAACAAATGATGTTGGGAAAACTGGACAGTAACATGCCAAAACAATGAAACTGGATCACTTTCTTAAACCATACACAAAAATAAATGCAAAAGGGATGAAAGACCTAAATGTGATACTTTATTTTTTTATATATTTTTAATGTTTATTTATTTTTGAGAGAGGGAGAGACAGAGTGCTGGTGGGGAAGGGGCACAGAGAGAGAGAGAGAGACACAGAATCTGAAGCAGGCTCCAGGCTTTGAGCTGCCAGCACAGAGCCCAATGCAGGGCTCAAACCCAAGAAACAAGAGATCATGACCTGAGCTGAAGTCAAAAGCTTAACTGACTGAGCCCCCCAGAAGCCCCCTGAACGTGATACTTTAAACCATAAAAATCGCTGGTGCGCCTGGGTGGCTCAGTTGGTTAAACATCCAACTCTTGGTTTTAGCGCAGTTCATGATTTTCTGGTTCGTGAGATTAAGTCTCATGTCATGTGTGTTTGGGATTCTCTCTAGCCATCTCTCTCTGCCTCTCCCCCATTTGTGATCTTTCTCTCTCTCTCTCTGTCACATACACACACACACACTCTCTCTCTCTCTCTCTCTCTCTCAAAATAAATAAATAAATGTTTTTTAAAAACCTATAAAAATCCTAGAAGAGAATACAGGTAGTAATTTCTTTGACATTGACTGTAGCAACTTTTTTTCTAGATGGGTCTACTGAGGCAAGGGAGGCAAAAGTAAAAATAAACTATTGGATCTACATCGAATAAAAAGCATCAGCACAGTGAAGGAAACAATCAACAGAACTAAAGGGCAACCTACAGAATGGGAGAAGATATTTGCAAATGACATACCCAATGAAGGGTTAGTATCCAACACATATATAGAACTTATACATCTCAACCCTCAGAAACAAAATAATCTAGTTCAAAAAATGAGAAGACATGAATAGATTTTACTCCAAAGAAGATATACAGATGACCAATGGACACATGAAAGCATGTTCATCATCACTTACCATCAGGGAAATGCAAATCAAAACTACAATGAAACATCACTTCACACTTGTTATGATGGCTAAAATCAACAACAGAAGAAACAACAGATGTTGGCAAGGATGTGGATAAAAAGGAACCCTTGTGCACTATTGGTGGGAATGCAAACTGGTGCAGTCACTCTGGAAAACAGTGTGGAGGTTCCTCAAAAAATTAAAAATAGATCTACCCTATGACCCAGCATAACACTGCTAGGAATTTACCCAAGGGATACAGGAGTGCTGATGCATAGGGGCACTTGTACCCCAATGTCTATAGCCACACTCTCAACAATAGCCAAATTATGGAAAGAGCCTAAATGTCCATCAACTGATGAATGGATAAAGAAATTGTGGTTTATATACACAATGGAATACTACGTGGCAATGAGAAAGAATGAAACATGGCCTTTAGAGCAACGTGGATGGAACTGGAGAGTGTTATGCTAAGTGAAATAGGTCATACAGAGAAAGACAGATACCATATGTTTTCACTCCTGTGTGGATCCTGAAAAACTTAACAGAAGACTATGGGGGAGGGGAAGGAAAAAAAAGAGAGAGAGAGCGAGCCAAACCATAAGAGACTCTTAAAAACTGAGAATAAACTGAGGGTTGATGGGAGGTGGGAGAGAAGGGAAGGTGGGTGATGGGCATTGAGGAGGGCACCTGTTGGGATGAGCACTGGGTGTTGTATGGAAACCAATTTGACAATAAATTTCATTAAAAAAAAAAGGAAGCCTAGATTTTCATATAACTACACACTTATGTGCTGTGTGAATGGGGGTGGTTGTTATTTAATTTACATGCTCTGCTTTCTTCTAAGATGCAGATAAAAATAGCATCTACCTCACAGCATTATTATGTATATGAGATAAAATTAGTTAATGCAGGGAAAGTACTTAGTGCATGGAACAAAGAAAGCAACTGAAAAATAACTACTATTATTTTATTCCAGCAGTAGTTTAGCACAGCTTTATATTTATTAACACATGCTAAGGGAATTAGCTCTAATTACTCTTCTATTTTTTTTTCCTAAATTTTATGAGATTGTTTTCTTCTAAATAAATTCAAGAATCTTTTTATCTTCTCTATAAGAAATATATTTTAACTCTGAACTTATTCAAGTCTTTCATATCTATGCATAGAGACTATGGCTTTCTTTATCAAAGTCTGTACACTTCTTGTTCAGTTTATTACTAGGTATCATGAATATATCTGTACACTTCACCTCTCTCACTCATATTCTTGCTCTAGGTCTTGTCCTATTTTATAAACTCTTGTGTATGAGATCTTTCCTTACATTTTCATCTTGTCTCTGTATATGGAAACAATCTTGATTTTTGGCATCTTATTTTTTAGCCTGTCACCTTTGTGAACTTTCTAAAATCAGTTTTAATATTTCATTTGATACTCTTGTTCTTTCCTATTATATAATTATAGTATCTGCAAATTATATTTTCTCTGCCTTTCCATTTGTTTTGCTTCCTGTTTTTATCTTATGATATATATAGTTATATGAAAGTTGACCTTTTGTTTTCATGTTACTTTGATTTTGTTTTGTGCTTTCCCAATGTTTTCTGTCTTTTCATTTACAGTATGTTTTCTTTGGTTTTAGTCTTCCAATGTTTTAGTTTGACATATGTCCCATTTTTATTCAAATAGAGATAACAATACCGGTGATAACTTTACTGTTATTATTATTATCATAGTCATTTATTAAAAACTTGCATGCACCTGGCCCTTTATAGTTTTCAATAATACTAATACTATTACTAACAATATCAACAAAATGATAATAATTGCTAACAATATTGAACGTTTCCTATACACTAGACATGTTTGAAGCACTTCACATGCCTTAAACTCCTTTTATTCTGACAACACTCTTGATATTCTTCTTCCGGCAAAATCCTATGAGGCATGTACAATTATCTCCATTTTATAGATGAGAAAATGTGATTTTCAGGTATGATGCCAATACCTAACAATAATCTATGCTGTCTCATACTTACCTATTAGGTCTTCAAAAATGTTTTTCTGATTTTACCTTTTTTTTTGAATCCTACTACTTCCCCTCCTCCTCCCCTTCCTCTTCCTTCTCCTCCATATTTTGTATCTGTGGCCACTTTTCTAATCTTCTCTCCCTCTATCATGGGTGGTTCCAGTCTGCATTTCTTTTTTCTGTCTTCAAAGACCAGTAGTAAAATATGTATTAGAAAGGAAGACAAAAAGAAAAAAAGAAAAGGAAAAGTTAGGAAAGAAATCCTTTTCAAGACAATGATTTCAGGTTATTTCCAGTAACGATCTTCTTCCTTATTCCGAGATCAGACCTCCTTATTCCTGCAAGGCCCCGGGGGCAGGTGGGAGAGACTGCACATGCCCAGTATCCTGGGTGAGATGGTTCCTGTGAGGGTGGCTCCTCCTGGGTTCAGGTGCCTGACAGCAGCCACAGATGGTGCAGGCCATTACTCACTACCCTAAGGCAGCACAGCCAGTCCCCCATTGTTCAGGACATAACAAAGTACTTAGATCAAGCCAGTGACAAAGGCATTCTCTCCGAGCACTAATTAGCCTCTGAGTAATTTCTAATCTAACTCCAATTTCAACCATATGTATATACAGATGCAGTTTGCTTTACACTTCTTGCGTTCTTTCCCCCATCATTCTGGGACCCTCCTGCCACCACCCTCCCCCATGCCTGCATCCTTTTAATTCTATTCATCAATTTCCTTCCCTGAGATATTTTACCATTTAACTTGGGACTTGAAGGTGGACAACTTTTGGGATCCTCCATATTCTCCCGCACAACTGTGTGCGGTTCTCAGGAACCGATAAAGTGAGAAGCAGCGAAACTCAGAATCCCTTTTTTTTTTTTTTTTTTCAGAATGACAACATACAAGTACGGATGCAACTGAGGCAGGGGTTGTGGCAGTCTGCTGACACTGCTACATTATTATTATTATTATTATTCATTTCTTACATTTTTCTTTGTTTTATGTTTAAAATGTTTTCCCTGAGTTACCTATAAAAAGAACATTTTGTTACTTTGCGTACCTTTCCTTTATCAGTCACAGCATACCCTAGGTTCTCAGAGAGACCTTTCCCCACATTTGCTCCTATTCACTCAACGTCAGAAGCCTTCTTGAGTCATGGATTTCTTTAGAGGACCGCATTTATCTTTCTATTTCTCATTAGCTATGATTGATTTGTAGCAGCTTTGCTTTGGGAAGTTGTGGCTCTTCTTTTTCTCCATTTATAGGTTGACTTTATTTTTTCTTTCCTTTTTTTTTTTTCACTGTCAAGAATCTGTTTCCCAGTTTGCATAGCCCATACTAACCACACCTTCTATTCTCTTCCTAATTGACATGAATTCCAAGAAGACAGTGGCATTCTCCCATAGGTTCTCCTTGCTTCCATATCCACTGTTAATTTATCTTAATTAAGGTCAAGGTGGTCATTAGCTCTGCCAGGAGACTGCATGACACCATGGAAAGTGATGGCTTTGGAGACAGGTAAGCCAAGGTTAAAATCTTGGCTCTATGTCTTAGTAGCTATGTGGCTTTGAGAAGTTACTTAGCCTACCTGAGCCTTAGCTTCCTGATGTTTACAAATGGAGAGAATCACACCTACCTTGTAATATTACTGTGAGCACTAGAGGTCATTATGTAAGTTACCTGGCATATGATAGATATAAAGTAAATGAAAATAACTTTTATTTGGAGTCATTCAAATGTAGGATTCGGATCCTAATTTCTCCACTTCCCAAGAATTAAAAAAAATTTTTGATGTTTATTTATTTTTGAGAGAGGCAGAGACAGAGAACGAATGGTGGAGGGGCAGAGACAGAGGGAGACACAGAACCCGAAGCAGGATCCAAGCTCTGAACTGTCAGCACGGAGCCTGATGTGGGGCTCGAACTCTTGAACAGCAAGATCATGACCTGTGCTGAAGTAGGACGCTTAATTGACTGAGCCACCTAGGCGCCCTCCTAGGAGTTTTTTTAAAGAGAATTTACTTAATCATTTTTTGAGCCTCAATTTCCTAATCTGTTAAATGGGGACCAAGTTCCTAATCTTGTAAGATTCTAGGGAGACCATAGGATCTGACAGAGTATAAGACACTTTGCACATACCTTCAACAAATGTTCTTTCTCTTTTACCTTCTGGATAAAATCACACCCTGTTGGACATGTCTGAACTTTACCTGAAGTGTTGGGTTTTGTTTTGTTTTTAACAGAATGAAACTTGCAGTAAGATTACACTAGTTTGAAGGCCTCACTTTGGCTCAGTAGACTGCTTGTTTTGATATCTTAGGAAAGCAGCAACCATTTTCTCTTTCTGATCAACAGAAATACGTTTTCATGAAAATATGACTTTTGATTTTCTCTCTTAACAAGTGTGTACAGCTTTTACCCCCAGGGTACCATTTGAATAAAAAGAAAGAAAGCAATGAGAAAGAGAAAACCACAATTTACTGGGGTGGTATTTTCAGGTAGTATGAAAAACAAAAGAGGTATAGAATATCCCATTTGTGCATCTTGATGAATTCATTTTTCACAGTTACGTGGAAGAAAAATTGTTATCCTCATTCATTTTTTTAAGGATTTAGAAAATGCTAAACAAGAGGGAACTAGTAAATTAGGAAAAATACTCTCACCACAATAGACACCTTTTGCTTCTCACAGGACTCTGAAAAAGAAATGCCTGTAAAATGCAGATCGCTTCCCATCAGGGCCCTGATTTTAGTCCAAGCTGTGTCACTTACAATGCATTTGACCTCAGATTTCATTTCCTTAGACAGTAAAGAAAACTGGGCAGTCCAGTTCTTCCCTCACATTGTTTTTAGGAGGAACAAATAACATAATTGATGCACGCTAAAGCAATTAGCACAACATCTGATATAGAATTGATATAAGAATGCTAGTGGCCCTTATCCTTTTCCTGTAAGTCTATCCAATAGTGTGAACTTGATAATCATAGATGATCAATACAAGTAAATAATGGGACCTGTTGGAAGAATGTATCAGTGGAATTTATCTCATTTTCATTAGTATAAATCAATTTGAAGAAGCATCTGTTCTTGAGAGAAGCAGAAACAGTTGAATTGTTTCTATACTTGGGATAACTTGATTTTAATTTTGATGAGCAAAATAAGGATCCCACCTGTATTATGATGATTGATTACATTATTTTGTATAAATATAAATGTTACTGTTTGTTGACTTAGCATGAACCATGTGCTTGCCTCTTAAGGAAGGTAATACACATCTTACAGGTAAGGAAACTAAGGCTCGAAATGGAGAGATCTCCTCAAGTTTACACAAACAATGAGTAGAAGAGCTAGCGTTTGAACTTGGGTCCTCCTTTCCATGTTTGATATTTTGTACCATGCACATTTATTTGGTTCATAATATAACTAAATCCATGATCATTTAAAAAAATTCTTATTTCATATATTTTCTGGTAAAACATAAACAATCTGGAGGTATGATAATTTAATTTTTGTTCATTTTTAGCATCTAATTGTATTTTATTGAGTTTATCTAGAAAAGTGACTAGAATGTCTTACCATTGGATATAAGATATCATCTTCCTTGCAAACGAGAGCAAATATGGCTGAGGTGGTGATAACTACATATTTACCGACAAGTCAGGGAAGTAAGAAATACATTTTTTTCTTTTGGGGTTTTGACCCTTTCAGAAGGAAGTGAATTAACATTCAAAATGTAGTTACAAAGTGACAGGAATTATAGGTAGGGGCTTAAAATGAATTCTGTCATATAATCCCAACAATGGGCCAAACATTATTATCTCCATTTTAGAGTGAAAAATGGAGGCTTTGAGAAACATAGCTAGGTTTTGAGGCCTGGAAAATGCACTTACACTGAGGAACTCATTCCACAATGTTGCTAGTAAATGAAGTATTAAGAGTTCTTTCCTCTAATTTTCTACTTACCTTGATAAGCAAAGCATTCATCACTTTTCCCAATGGTGCCTTGGCTCATCCCAGGGTCAGGCTATCTTTTAACTAATTGATACAACTAATTGATGTACAATTTGAGAAGCATATATGACTGGACCATCTTCAGCAAAACCCCTCAGTCTTCAAGCTCAAAGGGGTGGGGTGTAGGGAGGACACATGGATGAGAATAATGTAAAATGATGTGATGTTACAGAAATTTAGATTTGGAAGTGATTTTTAATCAAGTTTAGTCAGGAGAGCCTCTGTCCAGGTGTAACCAAGATGTAGTCAATAACTGACATTTCTAGCCCTCTTGTCTCCCATGTGATTTTATTGAACACAGGTTTAATTGACCTGAAAAAGAAACTTGTCTGGAAAGTTGTGTGCACTGCCAGCAAAATAAACTTTCCTCAGTTCTTGCCATGTAGGGGTGTTTGCTGGACTCTTTTACATGGTAAAGCAAGCAAACAAACAAACAAACAAACAAAAAGAAAAGAAAGCTGTCAGGTTACTAAGCTGCAAATGCTTGAGAAATAACAATCTAGGAGACCACTTTGATGAGAGAAACTATAAAAGGTGGCAAGGATTTCCTTTCTTTGGGTTTGCTCATTCCAGAAATTGAATTGGATTGGTTACCACGGAAGAACTCCACTGCAACCATGCTCAAGAGGGGCAAAGTGGTACAAAGGTGTCAGACTTATACTATAAAAATTTAACTCCCTTGACATTGTATAATCCATGAGGACCCTACTTCAAGGAAATGGACTTACAATTGTTGCTCAAGGAAAAGTCCCATTTATTTGTAAGCTCAGACTATGCACTTTGTCTCTCCATGCCTTAGTTTCCTCATCTATAAAATAAAAGTAAGTCTTGCATTGTTAGAATGGTATGAACACTTCTGGATCTCAGCAACTCAACAGAACTGAAGCTATGCTTTCCCTTTGATCAAATTCTACTCTTGTACACTGAGCATCTTGGTGGTCTGAAAAATCTTCTGCGAGCTTCACATTTCCTACAGGTACACTGAGAGGGGTGAGCTAGATTGCCTATAAAGCCCTTCCCAACCATAATGCTTGCACTTCCACCAATATTCTAGGAATAAGCAGGCTTGCAATTACAAAACATTCCAGGCTCATAGAGCTGCTTTAGAAGGCAGCGATTTCACAGAAGCACCTGCAGTTAGGAGACCTGCACTTGAGTCTCACTGGCCACATCCTTGAAGTGGGGATTTTGGCAAGGTATTTCACATCCTGAAACCTGAATTTTTTTCAGCTATAATTTGAGGACAATAATAACCCACCATACAGAAAGGTTGGTATAATTTTATTAGACTGGCTATTTGGAAGTGCTTTCTACACGATAAAATCCTGTTGACATTGAAATATTTTGGCTATCATTAGTGTAGCCCATTCATGTATTTTTCCCCAACAAAGAGCTTTTAAAATTCGTATTTAAAAAATAAATTATTTTATTTTATTATTTAGTTTCTGTTTTCATCAAGGTTATGCATGCTCATAGTCAACTACCTCTACAGAGCTCGTTATGTAACATGTAGTTCCATGCCCTCTCTCCCCACAGTCACTGATGTCGTGTTCCGCAGAGGCAACAATTTTCAACTCTATGTTTTTTTTTCCAAGTGTTAAACTTCTGTGTTTCTAAATAACCCACATTTGGTGCCGTTTCCTGATTCTTCAGTTCTAGGCATTATACTGACCTACCAATTATGGAAAATGAGAATTTAGCCAATTTATATCGCTATCGCTCTACTACAAGCAAATACATGCACATTATTCATATTTCCGTTCTCCCAATATAAATATATCATAATATCATTTTGGTCATCAGTGCTTAAATCAACTTGAGTGCGTAAATGTTATTCACAGTTGAACCACATAGAGTACTGTCCTTTTCTTCCTTTCTTGCATAAGTATTTTTTCTCCAAGATTTGATAATTGGCTTGTTTTCTTTATCTGCTACATTTTCTATGGTCTTGTTAATTCAGCCCCCAGTTCTCTCTGAATATTCTCAATGAATTAAGTATTTTTTACCAATTTTTTTCTTTCTGGAGACATCACTGAGTCTTCTGATCTTTCATTCACGGCTTGTTGGTTACTAAGCCATGGCCTGATGCCATCCTGGGGTTACTCTTTGTCATTCTGGGGATTTCTCTTACTCTTTCCAAATTGCATTCCATTACTTGAGCCTCACGTCTACATTTTTATTAGTTTATTCCCTTGCTTTTAAAATGGAATCACTTCTGTAGTAGCTTCCCTCAAATATGTGTATTTTGAGAAGTTATGTCAGAAAATATATTTAGTTTACTCTTAGACTAACTTAGTTTGACTAGGTTTGTAAATAAGGTTGAAAATAATTTTTCCTTATAATTTTGATGGCGTCACTCCAGTATTACTGTTAAAATGTCTGGGGCTGTTCTTATCCTTTGTATACTCAGAACACTTTTCTTTTGAAAAACTTTTAATATCTTCTCTTTCCCTAGTGCACTGAAATCTCATGGTGATGTCCTGGGGTCTAGTTTCATTGATTGTGCTGGTGCTGGGCCTTGGACTAGATGGTCTTTATGTTCTTCTCCAGTACTGAGATTCAGCGAGCCTCTTCTTAGCTGCTTTTAACTGAGTACATTACGCTCCTCTTCTGTAACACTACAGACACACTTCTATAACAGCTCTTGTCACAGTTTCATAGTGAGTTGTCTATATCCATAGCATATGGCATAATGCACCCCATGATGGAAACTGAACTGACTTGGACTGTGTAAATGAAAACAACTTACTTGTGATCTGCTGGCAGCATGGACGTAGAAGCATAGTATGTGATATGGATATGAAAAATTAATAACAGCTAGAGTTGTATTCGTTTTCTGAAAATATTAGCTCTACTTTAGAGATTTTACTATCTGCTAGAAATTTTGTAACTCTTTGTAATAAGTGACTTAGTTATCAACCCGAACAATTCTGGTTGCTGTCTGCAACCACTTGAAACTTGAAAGGAGAGAAATAAAAATAGTTTGAGGTTCTTGAGGTTTCCAAAGACCTTTAAACACCCATTGTTGGTTATAGCCAGCATGTTTATAATCAAGGAAAAGGAAGTGTTCTGGAGACAGGCCCTCCTTTAACATTTGTGAGTCCCAAGACAAGAATATACATGGTGGCCCACATGTATATGTTTAAATATTTACAATTCATAACTCAAGCTTTAAAAATGTTATATAAAATAAGTTCTAGCCTCATACCTTAACTAATAGACTGTCATCAAGACCTGGAAGGCCAAATTGCACTTAATTATGGGATTCCTTGAAAGCCTGGGAGGAGCCAGTTCTCAGTCCTTAGCTTGTCTCTCTTATCTTCTTACTTTTAGCTGGATCTGTTAGATCTTTGAGACATACTGACATGTAGACACACGGACACTGTAGCCACACAGACTAGTTCCATTCATATGCTTTATGAATAGTCTCCTTTTGGTCAATAGTTAGGAAACCAGTAAGCACACTAGCGGACCAGTCAACACTTGGGAAGGCAGTCTTGGACCAGAGGCCTATCCAAACCATGAAAGTAGTCTAGGGGTTAGGTGAAAAAGGAAATCAAGGCTCTTGTGAAGAGAAGCCTAGAGAACAGACACAGCTTCCAGGTAGACTTGTCCTCGTGGCTCCATGGACTCCTCCACAGGAGAAGGGTCAGAATGGGGCCCTCTAGGAGCAGGGTCAAGAGCAGTCTCCTTCTGACTGGGGCTGAGGAGAGACTCTCAGAGAATAAGAGGAACATGGCTGTGATCATTTAATCAATTGATGGCAAATCTGAGAAGGAAACACAGATTGTTCTGGTCTATTCCTTTGACCTCTAACTACCTCTTCCAACTCCATAATTAATGCCATTAACCAAACAGGAAGGAATTGAATAAGTTCAGTCCTTTTTCTTTCACTTTACAATAAAAAAGAAAAAGCAATGGGGTGCCTGGGTGGCGCAGTCGGTTAAGCGTCCGACTTCAGCCAGGTCACGATCTCGCGGTCCGTGAGTTCGAGCCCCGCATCAGGCTCTGGGCTGATGGCTCGGAGCCTGGAGCCTGTTTCCGATTCTGTGTCTCCCTCTCTCTCTGCCCCTCCCCTGTTCATGCTCTGTCTCTCTGTCCCAAAAATAAATAAACGTTGAAAAAAAAAATTAAAAAAAAAAAAAAAAGAAAAAGCAATGGAACATAAGACTTCTTGATGGATTATACTGGTCCAGCCTACATCATAAATCAAAATTTAAATGTTCGTGGTTTGAGGTAAGGCCTAAGGTAGTGTTATCCTTCCCATTTATGAAGCCTTGGAGGTTCACAAATGGAGATTAAGACTTGGTGGTTTGGATATTAAAAACTGGTTCCTTCCATGGGTTTCATGTAACCACTTCAAATCCCAGTAGACAAGAAATAGGGTTATGGTAGGAAAGCTCAGAGTACAAAGAATGCCCACCATTGCCTCCAGGAAAGATCCTCAATGAGAATTTGGAAACTCAAAATATCTTTGTGCTTGTTGGATTGCCTGATGAATCTGAAAGCAGCTAATCTTTGAATTTGAAAAATTTTGGGGTGCCTGGGTGGCTCAGTTGGTTGAGCGTCTGACTTCGGCTCAGGTCATTATCTTGCCCTTTGTGAGTTTGAGTCCCACGTTGGGCTCTGTCAGAGCCTGGAGCCTACTTAGGATTCTGTGTCTCCCCTCTCTCTGTCCCTCCCCCTCTTGTGATCTGTTTCTCTTTCTCTCTTAAAAAGAAATAAACATTAAAATTTTTTTTATAAACAATTGATGTCTTGAAAAGAATCTAGAGTCCTTCCCTCCACCCCAATCCCCCCAATATTCTCCAATATTTTAAAGGCACTTCTCATTGCTTTCATTTCTCCTACTCTTTCCACTAAGCTATGGAAACACAAAGGGAAGACAAACCAAAATTGCCAAGCCATGACGGTAACTTTCAAATAGGAATTAACTTTTCAGTGCATGGTATTTATTTGTCACTTAGTAAATACTATTCTTCCACTCTCTACCTCCACTCTAGTTCCACCCTCAAATACTATACATCAAGACAGCTGAAAAGACAGGGTGAGTGGAAGCAAAGGGACTGCTGGACAAGAGCCTTAGTATAAGTCTTGTTTCTATTTCTTCTAGTGGTTCAGATCTTGGGTTGGATCTTAGAATCTGGTTCCCACAGTTGTGGTATGAACTTGGCATCTTATGCTGATTAACTCTTTCTGATCTGAATTCACATGTCCTTTATCTGTTGAAGTGTGCTTTCCCACCTACATATATCCTATTAATTGTCTTGTTCTTGTTCCTGTCTCTGGATAGCCATTGCAGTGGAGTAACCCAAAGGAACTGCTTAGCTTTGTGCCCAAGATAGGACACTGCCCACCTTTAAATTAGAGTAAGGAAATGCTTTCATCTCTCAGTTCATTACCTCCAGGGCCATTTCATGCCTATCAATTCCTATTGCCACCTTCAGAGTTGTCCTCTTTTTGTGAAATTTGTGCCATTATAAGGACTTAGGCTTTTTTTTTTTTTTTAAAGCAAATATAGCAGAACATATATACTACTATTGGCATGGCTCTTTGGTACACTTTCCTTAAGACTTGTGCTTGCATCAATAGTGCTCCTTTGCTCAGTACATTTTAGGAATTACTTCTCTTTTGGAGATACCTAAAAAATGCATTTTTACTGTTATTTCTAAGCAACTAAGATTTTTTGAAAGAAGAAGAAGAAGCACTATTAAGATGCTTCAGAAAAGAAATTTAAACATATATATCCACACCAAGCATGATATTACCTAACATGGCATTTTATCCTTTTCACAAAATTTGGCCTCCAGGTCTTTTCCAAATTGAAAACAAAGCAAAACAAAACAACAAACAACAACAACAACAACAAACAAACAAAAAAATCTGTTAACCAGGGTGTAAACTGTGCTGCCACAAATAAAACTATAAAAACAAATATTCAGAGTAT
Source organism: Lynx rufus (assembly GCF_022079265.1). Taxonomy (NCBI): domain Eukaryota; kingdom Metazoa; phylum Chordata; class Mammalia; order Carnivora; family Felidae; genus Lynx; species Lynx rufus. The sequence goes on from NW_025814845.1 coordinate 170,423,437, forward strand.
TGCTTCTGGTTAGCATAAAGAAACATGTGATGACCTTCGTTTCTGTCAAGACAGTAAGAAATTACCATATAAAATAAAAATCATAGTTTTACTTCTTATCATTAAAGAGCTGTAGACACAAAGAAATCTGAAGGAACTAAGCTTTAGAGACATGAGCTCTTCTAAGGTATGGAAGGGAGAGGAGATTTTCCATGCATGGGTTCAGTTGCCGAGACTGGGGATAAGGTGGCCAGGGGAGTGAGCTGCAAGAGAAGACTTGCTTGGGCAAGGAGAAACCTACCAAACTTTGGCAGACTTGGAGCTTGATGTCATCAGATGTGAATCTGGAGGAACTCTGAAGGCAGAAATAATCCTGTCTGCCAAGTATTCACTAATTTTGCTAAATAAACAGAGGCAAGAGGAGAAGCAGTTTCCCAAGATGATCCAGCAATCTAGCAGAAAGAGCTCTCAAGATCTAGCAGTCTCACATATTCCAAAATCTCATGCTCTCAAAGCCATATGGTTTCAGTATCATTACCTTCAAGTCTCATGATCCCACAGTCTTGCTGCCTTGAACTTGTGGTCACAAAGCTTGGTGGTTTCAGTCTCACAGTCTTCTGGTCTCACCATCCCTCAGTTTTGAGGGCTAGCCACTCTCCAGGGTTTGTCCCTGGGCCTTCCTAGAGAAAGAAGCCTGAATTTACCTTCAACGGGTTTGAAGGCAGAGGCAAATTGAGTCTAACCAACACCAAGACCAAACGTACTCAGTTCGATTTCAGATGCCTTCCAAGATTTCAGCTCCAACACAAGAAATGAATTAGAGGCAGTGCTGAAAAGCAAAGATCCCTTTTGCTCAAATTCCTGTCTTGCTAGAGGAATGCAATCTGCAATTCTGCCCCCAAAACAGTTCAACTCCTGATTGGATCATTTTGTTTAGCCACTCCCCCAAGTTGCACATACCCATTTTCTTTTTTCTTCAGTCTCCACTCTTCTTTAAAATCCAATGTCCACGGGGCGCCTGGGTGGCGCAGTCGGTTAAGCGTCCGACTTCAGCCAGGTCACGATCTTGCGGTCCGTGAGTTCGAGCCCCGCGTCAGGCTCTGGGCTGATGACTCAGAGCCTGGAGCCTGTTTCCGATTCTGTGTCTCCCTCTCTCTCTCTGCCCCTCCCCCGTTCATGTTCTGTCTCTCTCTGTCCCAAAAATAAATAAACGTTGAAAAAAAAAAATCCAATGTCCAACATACAATAGATAATTATGAGATGGGCAATGAAGCAGGGGAATATGACACAAATTGGGAGAGAATGAGTGAATAGTAACAAGCACAACAACCCAGATGTTAGAATTAACAGGCAAGTTCTTTACAATAGCTATCAAATATTTTAAATCTGCTAATAGTTTAAAAATATGTTATATAGTTTTTCCTTCAGAGTTTATAAACCCAATAAGATCTTGTGGATGGGTATTCCTTTAAATAGTAAATTGCATTTTAAAGAATTTAAAATGGAAAAAAGTTTTATTTTGCATTATGGCATATTAAACAACCCACAGAAAAAGTTAGAGTAAATGGATAAAGAGCTAGAGGAATCTATGAAGAGTTTTATAAACAATAACAAAAAAAGTGGAAATCCTGGAATTGAGAAATAAGGAATCAGAAATGAACATTTCACTGGATGAGATCGATATCAGATTGTGCCAAACAGAAGAAAATGACAATAAACTAGAAGAAAAATGAATTAAAGTCATCCAAACTGAAGCGCAGAGAGAAAAAAAGATAAAATACAAAAAGAGTGGATCTTCAACAATCATGAGATAAAATAAATAACCAAACATATGTGAATTTGGAGTCCCAATAGGAGAGGAACAAGATACTAGAACAGAAAAGGTAATCAAAGATTATCAGCCAAAATGTTCAAATTTGAATAAAAAATTGCCACCCACAAATCCTAGAATTTTAGTGAACCCCAAGTAGAATAAATATAAAGAAAACCCCATAGAAAAATATGCGTTACATATACAGGAACAAAGACAGCTGACTTCTCACAGAAGACAGTGGAATAAAATCTTCAAAGTGCTGAGAGAGGAGACCTACACTAAAAGAATGCCAAAGGATATTTTTCAGGCGGTGGTGAAATTCTACCAATTGAAAATTTGAATATGGAGAAAGATATGAAGTACACTGGAAATGGTAAATATGTGGCTGAATATAAAAGATAATTTTTTCCATTTAAAATTCTTTAAAATATAGTTTACTCTTCCGGAGACCTGGGTGGCTGAGTTGGCTAAGTGTCTGACTTCTACTCAGGTCATGATCTCGCAGTTCATGAGTTTGAGCCCCACATCGGGCTCTATGCTGACAGCTCAGAGCCTGGAGCCTGCTTTGGATTCTGTGTCTCCCTCTCTCTCTGCCCCTTCCCCACTCACGCTCTGTCTCTCTGTCTCTCAAAAATAAATAAACATTAAAAAATAAAATAAAATATAATAAAATAAAATATAGTTTAGTATTTACATGAAATATAATAATAATATGGGGTTTATAAAGTATGAAAAGAAAAATATATGACACTATCAAAAATGATAAGGATGTATATTTAATATTATATTGTAAAATTCTTGGATGATAAAGGAAGTAGAATGTCATTAATTCAAAGTAGACTATGACAAGTTAAGAATACATATTATAATCTCTAAAACAACTACTACAAAAAAATGGAAAGGAGTATGTCCAAAAGCCAATAGAAGGGATAGAATGGAATACTAAAACATAGCTGAGTAATCCAAAAGAAGACAGGAAAGGACGATAAAATAAACAAAGAACAGAAGGGACAAATAAAGCAAATTAGAGCAAATGTAGACTTTAACTTAATCATATTGTGAAATACATTAAATAAACACTCCAACTAAAAGAAAGATATTGTAAACTGGTTAAAGAAGTAAGACCCCACTAGATATTATTTACATAAGAAGCACTTTAAATATAAAGACACCAGTTGAAAGTAAAAGTTGAGAAAAGATATACCATGTAAATACTAAGATTAAGAAAGTTGTTTTGGCTCTATGAATATCAAGATGTAGATTTAAATAAAGAAATGTTACCAGAGATAAAGAGGGTAATTTTACAAAAAGAAGACATAATCCTCATATAACTTTGTGGGTATGCTAAAAACCATTTAATTGTGTATTTTAATTTTTTTAATGTTTATTTATTTTACAGAGAGAGCACAAGCAGGGGAGGGGCAGAAAGAGAGAGGGAGACACAGAATCAGAAGCAGGCTCCAGGCTCTGCGCTGTCAGCACAGAACCTGATGAGGGAGGAGCTGCGAGATCATGACCTGAGCTGATGCCAGAGGCTTAACTGACTGAGCTACCCAGGGACCCCTAATTGTATACTTTAAATGTGAGAATTGCATGGTAGATAGATTATATCTCAATAAACCCATTAAAAAAGAAAAGAAAGGTGACCCGGAAGGTTATTGAAATGATTTTCACTGAGTAATACACTATATCACACTCCCACTGGTTCAGCCATTTTTTCTGCTTTAGTCACAGAAAGTGTTGAATTAAATTGGTCAAAAGCTCCCATATAGTCAAAAGTTTATCCTTAGAGGCATCAGTCTTTAAGAGATGACCATGCAGGGCCTCCTGGGTGGCTCAGTCAGTTAGGCATCCGGCTTAGGCTCAGGTCATGATCTCACAGTTTGTGGGTTCCAGTAATTGATTTTATCTCATTCTTCATTTCTAATTTGAGTATTATTCAAGCTATGTATCCCCCATCTAAGAACTGTTTGGGTTGTATTCCACATTTTGATATATACATTTATTATTATTATGTTCAAAATATTTTCTAATTTTTATTTCTTTTTTTAATGGCTTTTAAGAAGTGTTTCATTTTTAAGTTTGGATGAATTTTCTAGGTAGTTAATTGTTATGGATTTTTAGTTTAATGCTGTTATGCTCTGGAAACATACTCTGTATGATTTTGCATATAATTTGTTCTCTTTTATCTAATTACTTATGATGGAACAACAAATTATATTCAAAATTAGTATAAAAATAATTAAAATGAGAGCAGATATCAATATAATGGGAAAAAGCAATAGAGTGAATAAATAAAGCCAAAAGTTGGCTTTTTGAAAAGACTGACAAAATTGATAAACTTTTAGCGAGGCTAATGGAGAAAAAAAAGAAAGGAAAAATATTGAGATTAAGATAGGTTAGCTTTATAGGACCAGTAGATGTCAAAAAAAATTATAAAAGGCTATTATATACAACTGTAAGTCAAAAATTGTGATGACTTAAAAAATATTGTGATGACTTAGATGAAGCTGACAAATGCCTTAGAACTAGAATTTTCCACAAAGAAAGCTACTGGGACAGATGGTTTTACTGGTAAATTCTATTAATAGTTGAGAAAAAATAATATCAGTCTTACTCAAGCTCTTTCCAAAAATAGAGGAGAGAATAATTCCCAAGTCATTTATTGAATCCAGGATTATCCTAATATCAAACTCCAACAAGATACAAGAAAGAAAATTATAGACCAATATGTCCCATGAACATAGATGGAAAAATCCTTTGAAAAATGTTAGCACATCAAAGCAATCAATATATACAAATGGTAAGACAATATGACACGGTGGTAATTTACTCATGAGATATTATATTGGTTCAGCTTTTTAAAAAATTTGTTTACCACATTAGCAGAATATGCCAGAAAAATATGTAATAATCTCAATTGATACAGGAAATCACCCATTCATAATAAACAATCTCAGAAAACTAGAGAGGGAAAAGAATTTCCTCAACCTCATAAAGGGCATTTATGAAATCAATGAAAAGCTGATAGCTATCATCATTCTTGATGTGTATTGAAGGTTTTTCCCCTCAGCTTGGAAACATAGCCAGGGTGCATGATCTCATTGTTTATGCTCAACATTGTTCTGGAGTTCCTAGCCAATGCATTAAGATGTGAACTAGATATACATAACATACACATAAGGACAGAAGAGAGAAAACTATATTTGTCTATGAAGAAAAAAAAACTGTGTAGAAGATGCTAAGAAAGCCACATGAAAATGAATACAATTAATAAGTGGGGTTAGCACATTTTCAGGATATAAAAAACTATTCTCTTTTTCATTTACTAACAACAATTAGAAAATGAAATCTTTTAGAGAGTAGGAACATGGCAGCAGAGTAGGAGGACCCTCTGCTTGCCATGAATATGAGATAACTATCAAATCATCCTAAATACCTCAAAAATTGACCTGAAGACTGATAAACGCCACAACTAAAGGTAGAGGAGAAGCCACATGGAAGAAGACAGGAAGTACAGAGACGTGGTTTGGGAGAGAAATAGATCATGGTCAGTGTGGTGGGAGAGAGCCAAGGTCGTGCAAAGGGCGAGAGACAGACTAGCACATAGAGAAGTGCATGGGGAAAAGGAATCCCCATAGAAACTGACTTGAAAAGTGAGAGGAACTGACTTTTGTGAGTGTTTGCAATGAGAGGTGCTTAAAGCTTGGTTTTAAAGGTCAGTGTGTACTTAGCTCTGGGAGAGCTCAGAGGGCATTGGGGCTGCTCTTGGAGAGAAGGAAGGGCAAACAGTCTGGGAACATAGTGTGGAAACAGTGCTCTGAAGAACTCCTGGGGTACAGTAGGGAGGTTATTTGCTCATCTCAGAGCGAGTCCCAGAGTTTTCACAGAGAGACCCCTTTGGGAACAAAGGAACTAGCTAATGCCATTTCCCTCCTCCACCCCTTAGCATAAGCACAAGGCCACCTGTGGGAATCAACACAGCATTGACACTCCCTACCTAACTTACTTACCTCAAGCACCACTCCTCATGCTTGAGGTGGAACCTCCTCTCCCAGTCACACTTACCTCAGTCCCAGTATGGCAGACCCCCTCCACAGAAGACCAACACAAACCCCTGCTTGCACCACATCTCCTGATGCAGGAGTTTTGTGGAGCCTGGTTCTGGCAGCAGTGGTGACAGGTTCCATTTCAGAAACAGACCTGAGCACACCTCGTTAAAACATGCCGTAATCCAGACAGGGATGGAACACTGCCCAAAACGGGCAAAGAGAGCCTCTGTAGACAACTAGCTTGAAGGGTAAAGTGGCTAAGATAAACCAATAGAACACATGGAGCAAACATTGGAGACACTCCTAGAAGAGCCAGGCACAGAGGAAGAAAGGTGACTATAGGGCAGTGCAGTACAGGACCTCTTCTTCATAAAGCCATCACCCTCAAGAACAAGAGAAATGGTTGACTTTTCTAACAGAGAGAAACAGGCACAGGGAATTAGGCAAAATGAGAAGACAGAAATTTATCCGAAATGAAAGAATAGGACAAAGTCATGGCTGGAGATCAGAGTGAAACAGATATAAGTAACATGGCTGATGGAGAACTTAAAACAATGATCACAGTCACTGGACTTGAGAAAAGATATCAGTAAGTCCCTAACACAGAGATAAGGAATGACATAGCAGAGATACAGGGCTTAATGAATAAAATGAGAAACACACTTGATTGAATGAATGGCAGGAGAGAAGAAGCAGAAGAATCAATTAATGTCCTAGAAGACAGGGTAATGGAAAGTAATCAAGCTGGAAAAAAGAGAGAAAAAAGAATTATGCAAAATGAGAATAGACTTAGGGAACTCTGTGACTCCATCAAATATAACATTCACATCGTAGGAGTGCCAGAAGATGAAGAGAGAGAAAAGAGGGCAGAAAAGTTATTTGAAGAAATAATAGCTGAAAACTCTAATCTGGGGAAGGAAACAAATATCCAAATCCAAGAGGCACAGAGAATTCCCATCAAAATCAACAAAAGCTTATCCACACAAAACATATTGTAATTAAATTTCCAACATATAGCGATAAACATTTTAGAAGCAACAAGACAAAAGAAGACAGTTACATACAAGGGAAAACCTCATAAGGCTAGCAGGGGATTTTTTTTTCAGCAGAAACTTTTCAAGCCAGAAGGGAGTGGCATGGTATATTCAAATTGCTGAATGGGAAAAATCTGGAATACTCTAGCAAGACTATCATTCAGAATAGAAGGAGAGATAAAGAGTTTCCCAGGCAAACAAAACTAAAGGAGTTTGTGACCACTAAACCAACTCTTCACGAAATATTAAAGAGGACTCTTTGAGTGGAAACGAAATACCAAAAGGATGGAATAAAAACCACAATAACATTAAAAATAAATATTTCTGTAAAAAAACCAGTCAAGAAACTCATAAAATAAATGGATGTAAAATATAACAACATATACCTAAGATGTGGAGAGGAGAGAAGAATAGGTTCAGACCTAAATGACCATCAACCTAATGTAGACTGCTATACGCAGAAGGTGTTATATACAAACCTTATGGTATCCATACATCAAAACCACTAATAAATATGCAAAGAACAAAGAGAAAGTAATCCAAATACATCACTAAAGAAAATCATCAAACCATGAAGGTGAGAAAGAAAAGAAAGGATAAGGGATAAGAGAAAATCTTTAGAAACAACCACAAAAGGCAATAAAATTACAATAAATACATACCTATCAATAATTACTTTGAAAGTAAATGAACTAAATGCTCCAACAAAAGACATAGGGTGACAGAATGGATTAAAAAACAAAACCCATATGCTGTATATGCTGCCTACAGAGAATCGTTTCAGACCAAAAGACACATGCAGACTGAAAGTGAGTGGATGGAGAAACATGTATCATGCAAATAAATGTCAAAAGAAAACCAAAGCAGCAATACTTATCTAGGACGAAATAGACTTTAAAACAAAGACTCTAACAAGATACAAAGAAGAACATTGTATAAAATAAAGGGGACAATCCAACAAGAAGATATAACAATTGTAAATTTTTAAGCGCCCAACATGGAAGAACCCAAATACATAAAACAGTTAATAACAAACATAGGAGAACTGATTGATAATATTACAGTAAGTGTAGGAGAATTTAACACCATATTTACATCAATGGACAGATCATCTAAACAGAATATCAACAAGGAAACAATGACTTTGAATGATGGATCTAAGCAGATGGGTTTGACAGATATATTCAGAATATTCAATCCTAAAATAGTAGAATACACATTCTTTTCAAGTGCACACAGAACATTCTCCAGAATAGATCACAGATGAGGCCACAAATGAGGCCTCACAAATTCAAGAAGATCAAAATCATACCATGCACATTTTCTGACCACAACACTATGAAATTAGAAGCCAACCACAAGGAAAAATCTGGAAAGAGCACAAATACATGGAGGTTAAATAACATGCTACTAAACAATGAATGGGCCATCCAGGAAATAAAAGAAGAAATCAAAAATTACATGGAAACAAATAAAAATGCAAACACAATGGTCCAAAGCCTCTGGGATGCAGCACAAGTGGTTCTACGAGGGAAGTTTATAGTAATAAACGCCTACCTCAGGAAGCAAGAAAAATCTCAAATAAACAACCTATGCTTACACCTAATGGAGTTAGGAAAAGAAGAACAAATAAAACCTAAAACCAGCAGAAAGAAAGAAATAATAAAGTTTAGAGCAGAAATAAGTGATAGGGAAACAACAACAACAAAAAGAGATCAGTGAAACCAGGAGCTGTTTCTCTGAGGAAAAAAAAATCATTAAATTGTTAAACCTCTAGCCAGACTTACCAAGAAAAAAAGATAAAGGACTGAAATAAAGCAAATCACAAATGAGAGAGGAGAAATAACAACCCATACCACAGAAATACAAACAATTATAAAAGAATATTATAAAAAACTATATGCTAACAAATTGGACAACCTCGAAGAAATGATAAATTATTAGAAACATATAAACTACCAAAACTGAAACAGGATGAAATAGAAAATTTGAACAGACCAATAACCAGTAAAGCAATTGAATCAGTAATCAAAAAACTCCTAACAAACAAAAGTCCAGGACCAGATGGCTTCATAGGTGAATTCTACCAACCACCTAAAGAAGAATTAATACCATTCTTGTCAAACTATTCCAAAAAATAGAAAAGGAAGGAAAATTTCCAAATTCAGTCTACGAGGCTAGCATTACCTTGATACCAAAACCAGATAAAGACACTACGAAGAAAGAGAACTACAGGCCAATATCCCTGAGGAACATAGTTGCAAAACTTCTCAACAAAATACTAGCAAACTGAATTCAACAATATGTTAAAACAATAATTCACTCTAGTCAAGTGGGATTTATTCCTGGGTTTCAAGTGTGGTTCAATATTCCCAAATCAATCAATGTGATACATCACATCAATGAGATAAAGGGTAAGAACCATATGATCATTTGAATAGATACAGAAAAAACATTTGACAAAGTACAACCATCCATGATAAAAGCCCTCAACAAAGTAGGTTTAGAGGGAGCCTACCTCAACATAACAAAGGCCACAGCTAACATCATCCTTAATAGGGAAAAACTGAGAGCTTTTCTCTTAAGTTCAGGGACAAGACTAGGATGTGCACTCTTATCGTTTTTATTCAACCTAGTATTTGAAGTCCTAGCCACAGCAATCAGACAGCAAGAAGAAATAAAATATAATCAGTAAGGAAGAAATAAAACTTCCACTATTTGCAGATGACATGATACTATAAATAGAAAACCTGAAAGATTCCCCCAAAAAAACCTGCTAGAACTGAAATTGAAGAAGACACAAAGAAATGGAAGGACATTCCATGCTCCCGAATTGGAAGAACAAATATTGTTATGATGTCTACACTACCCAAAGCAATCAACATACTGAATGCAATCTCTATTAAATATCAACAGCATTTTTTCACAGAACTAGAACAAAGAATCCCAAAATTTGTATGGAACTACAAAAGACCCCAATAGCGAAAGAAATTTGGAAAAAGAAAAACAAAACTGTATGATCTCACAATTCCAGACTTCAAGTTACATAACAAAGCTGTAGTAATCTAAATAGTCTGGTACTGGCATAAGACTACACATGTAGATCAATAGAACAGAATAGAAAATACAGAAAGAAACCCTCAACTATATGGTCAACGAATCTTTGACAGAGCAGGAAAGAATATGCAATAAAAAAAAAAAGACAGTCTCTTCAACAAGTGGTTTTAGGAAAACTGGACAGTGACACGCAAAAGAAAGAAACCTTTCTCACACCGTACACAAAACTAAATTCAAAATGGATTAAGGACTTAAATGTGAGACCTGAAATCATAGAAATCCCAGAAGAAGAAAACAAGCTGTAACTTCTTTGACATCGGCTGTTGCAATTTTTTCTAGCTAGGTCTCCTGAGGCAAGGGCAACAAAAGCAAAAGCTATTGGATCTACCTCAAAATAAAAATCTACGACACAGTGAAGGAAAGAATCACCAAAACTAAAAGGCAACTTACAGAATGGAGAACATATTTGCAATGACATATCTGATGAATGGTTAGTATCTAAAACATATAAAGAATTTATACAACTCAACACCCAAGAAACAAATAATCCAACCCAAAAGTGGGCAGACATTTCTCCAAAGAAGATATGCAGGTGGCCAACAGACACATGAAAAGATGTTCCTCATTACTTACCATCAGGGAAATCAACACTGTAGGAAATATCACTTCACACCTGTTAGAATGACTAAACTCAACAACAAAAGAAAGGACAGAGGATGGTAAGGATGTGGGGAAAAAGGAACACTCATGCATTGTTGGTGGGAATGCAAACTGGAGCATGTATGGGGAGAACAGTATGGGGGTTTTTCGGAAAGTTAAAAATAGAACTGCCCTTTAATCCAGCAATTGCACTACTAGGTATTTACCCAAAGAATACAAAAACATGAATTCAAAGGTATACATGCATCCCTATGTTTATAGCAGCATTATTTACAATAGCCAAGATATGGAAGCAGCCCAAGTGTCCACTGATTGATGAGTGGATAATGAAGAAGTGATATATCTATATCTATCTCTATCTCTATCTCTATCTATATCTATACATATCTGTATGTATCTATATCTATCTATATCTATATCATCTATATCTATATAGATCTATCTATCTATAGATCTGTTAATTAGGCATAAAAAAGAATGAAAATCTTGCCATTTTCAACAACATGGATGGAGCTAGAAACTATAATGCTAAGTCCAATAAGTCAGTTAGAGAAAGACAAATACCATATGATTTCATTCACATGTAGAATTTAAGAAACGAACAAAAGGAGAAGAGAGAGAGAGAAATCAAGAAGTAGACTCTGAACTATAGAGAACAAAGAGATGGTTACCAGAGAGGAGGTGGGTGAGGGATTAAGGAGCGCACTTGTGATGAGCACCAAGTGATATATGGAATCACTGGTTGTACACCCGGAACTAATATAACACTGTATGTTAACTTGAATTAAAATAAAAACTTGAAAAGAAAGAATGAAATATTTAAAAAAAACAGTTCCATAATATGGAAGAAAATATAGAATATTAGGAATGAATTTAATGAATAAGGTATAAGACCTCCTTACTGATAATTAAAAAAAAAAAACTACAGAGAAAAACAAAAAGAAACCTAAATGAATAGAGAGGTGTACTATGAACTGGAAGATTAAATTTTATGATATGGAAGATTCAATTTTGTTCAGATTTCAACTCTTTCCTAATTGATCTATAGATTCAGCATAATTCCAGTAAAGTTGCAATAGTATTTTTACATAGAAATGGAAAATCTGAATCTAAAATTTTACATTGAAATGTAAAAGATCTAAAAGAGCTAAAAAAAAAAAATGAAAAAGAAGAATGTTTGAAGATTTACACTACCTGATTTTAAGACCTACTATACAGCTACAGTAATTAAGACACTGTGTTATTGGCAGGAAGACAGATAAATAGATCAATAGAACTGAATAGAGTCCAGAAATAGGTCCACACATGTACAGATAATTGATTTCTGACAAAGTTTCCAGGTTAATTCAACAAGGAAAGGATAGTCTTTTGAACAAGTTGTGCTGGGGCAGTTGGATACCCACATGAAAAAACATTGAACTTTGATCTCTACTTCCCACAGTACACAAAAAATTAATTCAAGGTAGTTCGTAGACCTAAATATAAAAGTGAAACATAAAAAAACTTCTAGAAAAAAAAAGTTTTTCTGACCTTGAGACAGGCAGTATTTTACTTTATTTCTTTTTTTTTTTTCTTGAGAGAAAGAGTGAGTGCAAGTGGAGGAGGGGTAGAGGGAGAGAGGGAATCGTAAGCAGGCTCCATGAAGCCTGAGGTAGGGGTTAATCCCACCACCCTGAGATCATGACCTGAGCAGAAATCAAGAGTCAGATGCTTAACTGACTGAGCCTCCCAGGCACCCCAGCAACGTTCTTTTAGACATAACGTAGGAAGCACTAACCATGAAACAAAAAATTTATTAAAATTTAAAACTGTGTTTCACAAATGTGCTAGACTGTTTAGTAGTCAAAGTTGCATCTAACATGTCCATTCCTTTTCAATGTGACTTTATCATTTCTCATGCCCAGAAACAGAGCCTTTGTCTCAGTCTTTTGAATAAAGACTGGTCTTGTGACTTGCTTGGACCAAAAGAATGTGGCGGAAGTGATGTTTTGCAAGTTCCAGAGCCTATGTCTCAAGCTTTGCAGCTTCTGCCTTTGCTTTCTGTGTCAGTGCATGGAGGCTTCCATGTAAGGAAGTCAGGCCAGCCTACTGGCGGATAAGAAGCCACGTGGTGGAGAGCCAGAACTCCCCCGGTAGCCCGTGCCAGCTTCTATACACGTGCATGAGGACATCTTAAGCCTTGTAGCCAGTTGACCCTCCCGCTAAATCAAGCCTCATAAACGATCCCAGACTAAACCAGAAGTGGAGGTGCATGGACTTGAGAAATAAAAAATCATCATAGTTTTAAAACACAAAGTTTTGGGATGTCAGGCATACAACAAAGGCTAAGTGAAAGAGAAATCGGTACCTGGAGGTGGGATGCTGTGTTACAAAACCTGAAACATTGTCATTGACTTGGGGACTTAGGTGACAGATGGAGGCAGGAAGGACGTAGAAAGAAAGAGCTAGTGAAGACTGAAAGATCACAGGAGAGTTCCACGCTAGGCTGGAAAAAAAGACCTATGTTATGTAATGGTGGAATCATTGGCAAAATTGTCATCTGTAGCAGTTTAGAAACTAGAAATGTATTTAATGAACTTGGGGGTGTGGATAAGGAGTTTTCTCTGTACCATGTTGAAAGTGTCAATTCATGTTTTAGCTACACATGGTAAGATACATGAAGAGAGAAATGAGCTAAAACAGTAATTGTTGGGTTTTCAAGAAGAAATTAAGACGTATTAGACCCAGTGATGGAAAAAAATGTAACTTGGAAATAAAACTAACTTGGAAAATAAAACTATAGTTGACCCTTGAACAATACAGGCATTGACCCTCGCACAGCCAAAAATGCATGTATAACTTTTGAGTCCTTTAAAAACTCAACTGCTAATAGCTTACTGTGACTGGAAGCCTTACTGATAACATAAACAGTCAATTAACACATATTTTGTATGTTGTACTGTATTATATACTGTGTTTTTATAATAAAGTAAGAGAAAAAAATGTTATTAAGAAAAATCATAAGGGGGAGCGCCTGGGTGTCTCAGTCAGTTAAGCTTCAGACTTCGTCACCGGTCATGATCTCACGATTTGTGAGTTCAAGCCCTGTGTTGGGCTCTGTGCTAACAGCTAGGAGCCTGGAGCCTGCTTCAGATTCTGTGTCTTCTCTCTCTCTCTCTCTGCCCCTCTCCCATTCACTCTCTCTCTCTCAAAAATAAATAAATATTAAAAAAAAAAAGGAAAAAGACAATCATAAGGAGAATACATTCACAGTACTCTATTTATCCAAAAAGTGAATTTGTTCAGGTTCAAACCTGTGTTGTTCAAGGTTCAACAGTATTTCTTATTCCCAGTCTCTCCCAGTAGAAGTTGGAAATCGCCTCTGGGTAGAAATCAAATTCAAGGTGTGGCTATAAGACAGTGTTTTTAGGAGCTCAGAACGATTTAAGACTTGTCTGGAAGACCCTCCTAAATTTGACAAAAGGCTGCTAAGAATCACGAGGGCCTGGTGCCCAAAGCAGCCCCACACATGACATCTCTCCAAGTGACAGATGTAGCTTTGGGGGCATGTAAAGAATTCCAACCGAAATCCTGGGAAAGCCACCGTTTCTAAAAGGTTGTATTAGAAGATATACCACCAGCTTTCCAGACACATGTTTCCTCTACTTCCTTGCATTCATCATTTTGTCCCCTCCAAAGTGGCTTCTGCAACTTCTACTCTCTAGAAAGTGCTCTCTTAGTGGATGACAATCAGTGCCCCCTATATTTATATATAGTATATTGCATGTACTTTTTATTCCTTGAACCTTTTGGAATATTTCACACTAGTGCTCCCTTCCATTTTCTTGACACTCTTCTCTCCATCTGATACTACATAGCCCTAGTTCTCTTTCGGTTTCTCCAGTTGATTCTTCTCTGATGTCTTTATGATTTTTCTTCCTCTTGCTTACTAAATAAATCTAGTTTGAAGCCATCCTCCCTTCTTTCTCTATGTTTACTTCCAAGGTAGTCCTATATTAATCCCATGACTTAAACTTCATGTCCGTATGGATATTTACATCGGTATTTCATACCCTGCCCTCATTTCAGAACTACAGACCTTCCATTTCAACTACTTTTAAGTCAAGGTCCGTCCTTTGAAGCGCAGCTCACTTAGGACAAGGTCTGAACTTTGCCATAGTGCCATGCACAGGGTCTGACATACAGTGGGTGTGGAAGTTAGTGATTTAATGGATGTTATAGGTGGCTGGGTGCTAAGTATGACAATGACCCCCAATTTGTTTTTTTTTTTTATTTGCGTTACTGCATAGATGACCAAATCTATATCAAACACTCTAACCTGGAACTTAAATGCTCCACAATCTGGGCTCTACTTAGCTTCCCAAAATGATCTCAGATCTTTCCCTTTTACCAAACATCTGCTTTTCATCTCCTGGGCATGCGTCAGACAGTCTCACCTCCTGAGCCACTCCTTCCATCTGGAATGCACTCCTTCTCCAACCTTCCAATCACAGTCCTATGCATTCTTTAAGACTCAACTCAAATAGCATTTTATGCAATTAGAATAGTTTCTCCAATTACCCCAAGCAGAAAGACTTGTACCTCCAAGGACATATCAATCTTGTTATATGTACTGATCTTATAACATTCCTTCTTACTCGTGCTGTAGCCATTCGCATATATGTTTTATTACACCTATGAGACTTAAAGCTTTAAGAGGTAGGGATTGTGTTTCACTTATATTTTTAATCCTTCCAAGTACCTAGCCCATCATGTGACATGTAATAAATGCTTAACAAATAATTATAAAGTGGAAGAAGAGAATAGAGATGAATGAATAATCAAAGGCAAGAAGGAATGAATGGATGAAGCAGTTGGGAATCATTGTTCCCCCGTTGCTTTTACATACATACCCTTCAGCAAGTTCTTAATAACTGCACTGAATGTGCCAACATTGAATGAAGCATGTGTTTAAGAAAAAATAAGAGACCAAGAAATCAGCTTGTTGGAAGAACTATCAAAGTTTGGGCTAATTGATCCATGGCTCAAAGTCTGTGGCTGTTGGTCCCAGGTAGAACTCCTGTGCCAATTAGTAGAATAGACAGTAAAAATAGAAGCCAAGTGAAATGTTTATACTTCTCCGGGCTCACTATATATAAATTATTAATGCTTCCTGATACTACATTTTCCCTGAATATATTTAAATGTGAATACATTGATGGAAGCAGAAAATCCATTTATATTTCGATTGCTCCAATGTAACTTATAAACCTAACATGTATATTTCTGATTACCAAATAAATGCTTTCATTTTAGAAAACTTGCAAAGTGCAGAGAAGTACAAAAAGGAAATTATGTGAATGAAAAACAAGCTTTTTCTTGTGGTATAAATCAGTTAATATATTGGAATAAATTATTTTAGGATTTTTTTTATCTGAGTATGGAATAATTGCATCTTCTAATTTGCTTTCTTTCTCTTAGTGTACTTAGAATATTTTCTGCTATTAAACATTCTTAATAAAATGGTTGTTACATGTTCCATAATATCAACATATCATGTAGCCAATTTTTTTTATTATGGGACATTTTATTATGGGACAATTACATATAAGTAACTGTGATAAACATCCTGTACTCAAAGCTTTAGCACTTCTCTTATTATAATTATAATAAATTCTAGTTGTGGAATTACTGGTTCAAAGAGGGTGCACAGTCTTATGGTTTTACACACATATTGCCAGGAGATTGTGTTTGTTTTGCTCTGTTTTTATGAAATTTACACTCTCATTGACACTGTGTGAAATTTTCTATTTCCCATACCCCTTCACCAGTTTTATAGGTCATTGCTGTTTAATTTACATTTATCTCAGAACTTGTTTGTTAAGTTCCTTCCCATCTTATAAAAACTCTGTTTCTTCTTTTGCTCTTTAATGGTTTATGTCATTTGTCCTTTTTTATACTGATGTTTATAAGAGTTATTTACATATTAAAGACATTAATCTTTTGCCATATATTATAATTGTAATTTCCCAGTTTCTGTATGCTTGTGAACTTCATTTATGTTGATTTTTTATATATATAGAATGCTTTCATTTTTATGGTGTCTGACATACCATTTTTTTTCCTTTATAAATTCTACCTTTACATGTATATAGACCGATGTGCATTAGCTCATTCTTGTATTTCACTTTTAATATTTTAACTTTTCAGTCAACCCATAGTTTGTACTGAAGATGGTGTGAGATAGGATTATGACTTTATTTTCCCCTCAAATAATTAGTTAAGCCTCCTAGTACTATTATTAAATAATTCCTTTATTTGAACAATTTAAACATCACTCTTATCATATATTAAATTCTTACACATATCATTCTCTGCTCAAGATTTTCCATTTTGTTTCATTTATCTGTTTATCTCTTCTGAGAGGACACATTTCATTATGTTAGAATTATAAGGTGTATAAATATTTACTAAAGTAATTCCACCTTCATTATTCTTCTTTTTAGAAGATTTGTTGGCTCTTCTCATCTATTTATTTTTCCAGATAAACTTTTAAAATGATTTACTCAAGTTCCAAAAAAGTCCTTTTAGGATTTGACTGAAAACTCATTAAGATTCATAAATTAAATAATGATGAACTGACAACTTGCAAAATCTTATGTACCCATCCAGAAACCTGATTCTATTCCAACTGTTCCTTAGTCAATTAACTTTTCTTATGTATAAAGCAATTTCCTTATTTAATTTATGTATAGGAGTCTCATTTTGTTATCGTTGCTATCATGGATAGAATCTTAATTCATTATGTTTCTAACAGAGTATTGCTGGCATATTGTACATTTATTTTGTAACTGTCCAATTCAGTGAACTCTCCTGTAAGACCTGAGGACCTTACTTACTTCTACAAAATTCTTTTTTTATTAAGTTTTTATTTTAATGCCAGTATAGTTAACATACAGTGTTATGTTAGTTTCAGGTGTACCATATAGAGATTCAACAATTCCGTAAATTATTCATCAAGATAAGTGTACTCTTTAATCCTCTATTCCACCCATCCCCCAACTACCTTCCCTCTGATATGTCTCTTTTAAATGAGTACCCTCAGTTAAAGTTTTTTTTTTTCAACAAGAACACTTTTACTTGAAAGCGTACTTCAGAATACATTCTTATGTTGTTGTTGTTGTTGTTGTTGTTGTTGTTGTTGTGTTTAGAGACTGAGAGAGCATGAGTGGGGGAGAGGGGCAGAGGGAAAGAGAGAGAATCTTAAGCAGGCTCCACGAACAGTGCAGAGCCCAATGCAGGGCTCAATCCCACTACCTGAGATCATGACCAGAGCTGAAATCAAGAGTCAGACACTTAACCAGAGCCACCCAGGCACCCCCAGAACACATGATTCTAAAAGTTATATATAAAATATTTCATCCAAGAAAAATAGAGTATACATTTTCTTTAAGTACACACAGGAAAATTCCCTGGTTAAATCACATAAAAAGTGATTTAACAAATACCACAAAGTTAAGAAAACTAAAATTTTCCAACCACAATGGTACAAAACTAAAGATCAACAATAAAAAAGCTGAAAGACATACAATCTAAATATTACATATTCAGTATGTAAATATTAAACAACACACTATTGCACAAGCAGTGGACCAAATAAGAAAGCCAACAGCAAATCAAAATGTCTCAAAACAAAAGAAAAAGAAAACACAATATCCCAAAACCTATGAAATACAGCAAAGGCAGATGTTAAACAGAAATTTATGATATAAATGCTTGTATTCAGAAACAAGTTCAAATAGACTTAACATTACATCACAAGGAACTAGAGAAAGAAGAAACTTAGCTGAAATTTAGTAGAGGAAGGAAATATAAAGAAAAATTAGAAATAAATAAAATAGAGACCAGAATAAACAATATCATAACATTGAAAATAATGATCAATTAAAAAAAAATTAGCAATGCTTTAACTGTGTTAACTAAGAAAAAAAAACTCAAAAACCAAAATGAGAAATAGAAGAGAAAACAATACAAAAGATAACCACAGAAATATTGTGTGATAACAAATTACTATAAACAATTACATACTAACAAATGATAACTTAGGAAAAAAAGATAATTAATTCCTTAAAAAGCACAAGTTACCAAGATTGAATCATGAACCTTGAATCCAAGAAGTAGGAAATCTTTTTAGACCAGTAACAAGAATGAAAGTTGAATTAAGAATCAAAAATCTCCCAGCATAGAAAAGTCCAAGACCGTATGATTTCGTTGGTAAATTCTACCAAACATTTAAAGAATAATTATTAATGACAGTCTTCATCAAAATCTTACAACTAATGGACTAGAGGAAACACATTCAAAATCATTCTAGGAGGACAGTGCTACCCTGATACCAAAGCAGGATAAAAACAATACAACAACAAAAAAAAGTCTAGTTTGTCTGATATAGATAAGTATTGCTACTCCACCTTTGTTTTGACATCCATTTGTGTGATAAATGTTTCTCCACCCCTTCACTTCCTATCTACAGTCTAAAATGAATCTCTTGTAGGCAGAATATAGATGAGTCTTGGATTTTTTACCCATTCTGACACCCTCTGTCTTTTGATTGGAGGATTTAGCCCATTTACATTCAAAGTATTTGATAGACATGTATGTGTTGCCATTTTATTGTTTTGTCATTGTGTCTGGAGATTTTCTCTGATCCTTTCTTATTCTTGTCACTTTTGGTCTTTCCTTTGCCCTCAAAGAGTCCTCTTTAATATTTCTTGCAGGGCTGCTTTAGTGGTCACCAACTCTTTTAGTTTTTTTTGTCTGGGGAAACTCTTTATCTCTCCTTTATTCTGAATGACAACCTTGCTGGATAGACTATTCTTGGCTGCAAATTTTTCCCATTCAGCACTTTGAATAAATCATGCCACTCCCTTTTGGCTTGCCAAGTTTCTCTTGAGAAATCTCCAGCTAGCCTTTTGGGTGTTCCCTTGCAAGTTAAGGATAAGTTAAGGATTTCTTTTGTCTTAGTGCTTTTATGATTGTTTTCCTTTATCTCTATATTTTGCAAATTTAATTATACTATGTCTTGGTTGGCCTCCTTTTGTTGATTTTGATGGGAATTCTCTGTGCCTCCAGGATCTGGATGTCTGTTTCCTTTTCCAGGTTAAGAAAGTTTTCTGCCATTATTTCTTAAAATAAATTTTCTGCTCCTTTTTCCCTCCTTTCTTCTGGGACTCCCATAATACAAATGTTATTGCCTTTGATGGAGTCACTGAGTTACCTGCGTCTATTGTCATGTTCCATAACTGTTTCTCTTTTGTTCAGCTTCATTATTGTCCATTATTTTATCTACTAGGTCACTAATTCATTCCTCTGGTTTTTCTAGCCTGCTGTTGATTGCATCAAGCCTGTTTCCAATCTCATTTATTGTATCTTCACCTCTGATTCTTTGGTAACTGTTTTATCTCTGTGGTAAAGGTCTCACTGATGCCTTCTATTCTTTTCTCAAGCCCAGTGAGTATCTTTATGATTTTTTCTATAAATTCTCCATCAGGCATGTTACTCATACCTGTTTCACTTAGATCTTTGGCTTATTTTGTCCTTTCATTTGGGATAAATTGCTCCATGTTGGAATTTTAAATCTCTGCCTTTTTCTGTATGTGTTAGAAAAGCCAGATCATGTAGTGCCCAGGGTGTGGCACTTCAGGGAGTGTCTCCAGTGTGTGCTGCATGCATTCTGCCGTTGTGTTTTGGCTGCTCTATCCTTCAGGCCAGTTCTCTATAGAGGCTCTCCTTGACTGCTGTGGGCAGTGTTTGGTCCCTGGCTTGAATGTGGTAAGTTTTAACTAGGTGTCTTCTGGTCTGCTTGTAAAATGAGACCTGCCATCACCTCCACCAGAATTGAAGACCTGCAGAACTCTCTGGTCAGGAAATGTGGTGTAGACAGTGGTTTGTGTTGATCTTCTGGGGGAGAGGGCCGGCCACACTGAGACTGAGGCAAGCTTGCCTGAGAAGAGCAGTCCCACCAGAGCACAGAGGGGTGGGGCTTGGTGTAAGCAAGTTAGGCAGCCAGTGTCCATGCTGGGCTGCTTCCTTCAGGTGCCTCTGTGCTTATGCTGAGGGATGGGGAAGGGAAATGGTGCTAGCCAGCTCCTTTGTTCCTGGAGTAGCAGTCTCCATGAATGCTGCCTCTCAGGGAAGCATTCCTAGAACAGTGAATGGTGTCTCCCCTATATGCCCCAGGCATTCTTCAGATGCTGTTTCCATGCTGACTGCCCCCAGGTTGTTTGCCTGCCTTCTTTCCAGAAGCAGTGCAGTGACCTCCTTCCTGGCTCTATCCCAGCCAAGCCCACTGACCTTTAAAACTCCAGTCTTTAGCCCTGCTGGTTGAAAAGAACTCACAAAATTCATCCTCTCTCTTTTTCCCAGCCAATGGCTTTGGGGTAATGTTCTCCTTGTGCATTCTCCTGTGTGCTTTACTCTCTACCTTTCTCTGGGACCACAGCTCACTCCCCTCTGCAGCACCCATGATCTCTTTCTCCCTTAAACTGTGTTTCCCTTTGATGTGGCCTCTTCTCTCCCTTTAGTTGTGGAGTTTATTCTGTCAGGCTTCAGGCTGATTTCTGGGGTATCCAGGATGATTTGATAGTTATCTAGCTGTGTTTATGGGACAAGATGAGTTTAGGGTCCTCCTACTCCACCATCGTCTTGGATTCCTTCAAGAGACTGTGATTTCAAATTCTTAAGTATATCATCTACAAATATTTATCTATTGGTTTTGCCATTCTTTTATTTTTTTGATTTGTGGGAGTCTTATTTTTATCCTAGATATTAATCTTTCATTGGATTTGTTGTCACTCAGCAATTAACTATATGCATGGTATACTTCATTTAACAGAATTCTTTCATTATGATACCAAGTCATCAAAATTTCATCTTAAAGTTTGTGTTTTGGGGGTCCCAATTAAGACACTCTTTTCCACCTGTAGGTAAGATCTACTCCAACATTTATTAACTTTATAGTTTCATATTTTACATTTTGATTACTAACCCACTTAAAATACATTTTTGCAAATAGTACAGCATAGAATTCCTCTATTTTGTGAACCAGTTTTCTAACATCATTGGTTAAATAATCCATCCTTTTGACATAATATGTGGTGTGTCACCTCATTGATAAATCAAAAACACATATTCAGGAGTATAACTTTGAGTTCTTTATTTTCTGCTACTTGCCATGTTCATATCTGATAGGATAAATTCCCTCAATACTCTTTTTTATTTTTTTCAAAATTGATTTAGCTATTCAAGAACTTTAATTCTTCCATATAGATTTTTAGATAAGTCTGTTGAGTTTCTGGAAAAAAAAAAAAGTCCTGTTGGAATTTTAATTGGCCTTGCATCGAATATATAGACTGATTTTGTCATATTAAAATCTTTATACCATGAGATTCTATCTTATCCATGACTATGGTAAGTCTTTCTATTTTATTCAAATCTTCCTATGAGTTGTAAACTTTTCTCTGTAAAAGTTGTGTACATTCCAGGTACTTCTTAAAATTTGTTGTTATTGTGACTGATACTTTACTTTCTAATTTATTTTTGAATTGGTTATTGCTATTATCGAGGAATACTGCAAAAGTCCATCTGAGCTCTTTCTTTTTTTTCAATTATTTTTTTAATGTTTATTTAGTTTTGAGAGAGAGACAGAGTGTGAGTGGGCTAGGGGCAGAGAGAGAAGGAGGCACAGAATCCAGAGCAGGTTTCAGGCTCCGAGCTATCAGCACATAACCTGATGCAGAGCTTGAACCCACAAACCTCAAGATCGTGACCTGAGCCTGAAATCTGATGCTTAACCAACTGAGACACCCAGGTGCCCCCCACCTCCCCCTGGGGCTGAGCTCTTTCATTAGTTCCAAGAGCAACTATTAGGTTTTCAGTATAGATGATCATATAATCAGAAAATAATGATAGTTTTGATTTTTCCCTTCTTAACCTTCAACCTTTTACATTTAATACTATATTAAGTGTAGTAGTGATGGAGAAAATGCTTATATTACTTCTGATCTTAAAATAATTATGTTCCTAAGATTCGCCATTGAGCCTGATATTTGCTTTACAGTTTTAGCATAAAATCTTTATCAAGTTAAGGAAATTCCCTTTTATTCTCACTTCTTATGAAGTTTTTTTTTAAATCATAAATATTTTAATTTAATCTTATAAAGTACTTTCTCTGCATCTACTTTTAACATGGTGAATTATATTCTTCTTAGGATAAACTCTTTGGATCAAGATGCACACTCTTGGGTTTAGTTAGTATTTTCTTTAGAATATGTGTTCATCTGTAAAATTGTTTGTAATTTTTTTTCTTTACCTATACCATGTTCTCTTTTGTTGGTTTTATCTCGAATTTAAATATGGATTGCAATGGATATGTGGTAAATCTAATATGGTAAATTCATATTATATTTACATTATGCTATCTTCCTTAACTTATTTTTTTCTGCTAGAATATTTTCTGTAAGAGTTTTTCCAAAAAGGTATTTGTAGCAAACATTTTTATGCATAAAAATATCTTGATTACACACTCATATTTAAATGATGATTTCTGTGGACATAAAATTCTAGGCTTTAAAATAATTTCTTTTGGGGTGCCTGGGTGGCTCAATCAGTGAAGTGTCCGACTCTTGATTTCAGTGCAGGTCATGACCTCATAGTTTGTAGTTTGAGCCCCACATTGGGCTTTACACATGGAACCTGCTTGGAATTCTCTCTCCCTTCTCTCTCTGCCCCCCCACTCACCTCACACTTACGAGTGTGCTTTCTCTCTCTCTCTCTCTCTCTCTCTCTCTCTTTCTCAAAAGAAATAAACTTAGGAAAAATTTAAAATCATTTCTTTCAACATTTTGAAAATATTTCCCCATTGACATATGCCTCTGGTGCTACAGTTAAGAAATCTGATATTGGGACACATGGGTGGCTTAGCTGGTTAAGCATCCAACTCTAGATTTCAGCTCAGGTCGTGATCTCGAGGTTTGTGACTGCAGGCCCCACATCGAGCTCCATGCTGGCAGTGTAGAGCCTGCTTGGGATTCTTTCTCTCACTCTCTCTCTGCCCCTCCCCCCGCCTCTCTCTCTCTCTCTCTCTCTCTCTCTCTCTCAAGTAAATAAATTTAAAAAAAAAGAAGCCTGATGTCAAACTGTTTCTTGTTCCTCTGTCGGCGATTCGCTCCTTTTTTTGGAAGCTTTTGGAAATATTTCTTTGGTTTTGATGCTTTAAAATTTTATAATTTAATATGTAGATGCTTAGTGTAGGATGTTTTTATGTTTACTCTGGATGTCTTTGTAATTTGAAGGTTGTATTTTTTAAAATACAGAAAATTCACAATTATTTATTTCCTCTTAATGGTTTATTTTCCTTTTCTTGTGGTGTTTTTAAAAATTTTATTTATTGATTTTGAGAGAGAGAGAGGGAGAGAGAAAGTGCCCACACATGAGCAGGGGAGGGGGAGAGAGAGAGGGAGAGAATAATCCCAAGCAGGCTCCAAGCTGTCAGTGCAGAGCCCAACTCAGAGCTTGATCTCATAAAACATGAGACCATGACCTGCGCCAAAACCAAGAGTCAGACGTTTAATTGATGGAGCCACCCAAGCACCCCTCTTTTGGCATTTTAAAATATATTTTATGTATATTTTTTTGTTTTCTTAACACATTCCTTGTGTCTTTTGGGAGAATTCCTTAATATGATCCTAAAAGGATTACATGTTGCCTTTCAAGCTATCAACTGAATTTTATCCATTTTGTTTTTCATACATAATATGTCCAGATAAGTTTTATTTATGACTTCTACCTCCTTCAGTGTGGAACACGTCCTTCTTTTATGCTCCTCTTTCATGTTTTGAACACCAGCCCCCTTATCTCATTGATAATAATACATTTACTTTTAAATTTTTTTTTCCAACGTTTATTTATTTTTGGGACAGAGAGAGACAGAGCATGAACGGGGGAGGGGCAGAGAGAGAGGCAGACACAGAATCGGAAACAGGCTCCAGGCTCTGAGCCATCAGCCCAGAGCCCGACGCGGGGCTCGAACTCACGGACCGCGAGATCGTGACCTGGCTGAAGTCGGACGCTTAACCGACTGCGCCACCCAGGCGCCCCAACATTTACTTTTAAATTCTTGCTCTATCTGTTCTACCACTTTGTCTTTGCCTGGTTTAACTTGTTTGGGTTGCATTCCTTCTTATAAAAGTTGTGAAGATGCCTTGTGATTGTATCTAAAACCCTTGCAGTCTCCTGGAGGTTTTGTTTCAACCACCTTGGTTCATGATTGAGGCTCGGGTGCCCCTCCCGATGAGAAAATGCTTAGGCTCTGTTATCTCTATATTTTCCCTGGTTCAGACTCTTCAAGAGCTGTAATCATCTAGCTCTTGAAAAGTGGATAGGTATTGGGGTAAGAACACTCAACAACAAGCCCTAGTTGTATTTGTTTTTGTTTTCCAGTTTTCTTGAAGTATAATTAACAAATAAAAATTGCATATATTTAAGGGGTACAATGTGGTGTTTTGATATACCTAAACAGTATGAAATGATTACCTACCACAACCAAATTAATTAACACATCCATCACCTCACATAGTAAGAGTTTTGGGGTGGGGCGTGGTGGTGAGAACACTTCATGATCAACTCTCTTAGCAATTTAATGGATAGTGCTCAGACCTAGAAAAGAAGGAAATCCCTTGTGACAACATGGATGAAACTGGGGGACGTTATGCTTGGTGAAATGAGCCAGACACAGAAAGACAGTGATCACTTATGTGTGAGATCTACACAAGTTGAGCCCATAAAAGCAGAGAATAGAATGGTGGTTGGCAGGGGCTAGGGGGTTGGGGAAATGGGGGTGGTGTTGGTCACAGGGTACAAAGTTTCAGTTATGCAAGATAAATAAGTTCTGGAACTCTAATATACAACAAGCCCTAGTTTTTAACTATACTCCATTCCAGGCAGGTTGAAAACTAGCTTGATTTTAATCTCACCCCTCATTGCTGGGGCTCCTACATTGCTTCTGCTGCTGTACTCATTGTAATCTGTGATGTGCTATATGATGTTCTGCCTTGCGGAAGTAAAGAGACTAACCCTGGAGGGAAAAAAAAGCCACACTGAGAAAGCTTTCCCTAGTCCAATCTGTGGTACTCAGTTCTCTTTTCATGTTAACTGCCTATATTCCAACCCTACCAGGACCCTAATCACATAACTGGAGCTTCTAGCCGCTTTTTGTTTTGTTTTTTTGTTTTGTTTTGCTTTGTTTTACGTCAACTATGAATCATTGATCTCCTCCTAGATTCTATTGCGTATGTCGCACATGTATTCATAAGAGGAAGCCAGCAATTCTTGCTAGGGCTGTTATCCTGTCCATTGTGAATTTTGTGTTTTATATCCAGCACCTTGCTGAATCCCTGTGAATTAGTTTGTCTGTAGAGCAGATATTCTGTGTAGAAATGGTATTTTCTAGAAATAATGTCAGTGATGCATCTTCCATGGCAATTATTAAACTTCTATTTTTTTCATGTCTTGTTGTATTTGCTAGTATCTCTAGGACACTATTAACAGTAGAACTGATATTGAGAATCATTATCTTGCTCTTGACTTTAATAAGAATGATATTTGCTTTAGGTTTTGAATAGCTGTCCTTTATCAGCATAAGAAAGTTTCCTTGTATTCTCTGTTTAAAAACCAGTTTTTGTTTTTATTTCAAATTAAGAATGCTTTTGAATTTTGTCAAATATGTTTTCATTTACTGTGATGATTATATGGCTTTCCTTGTTTTTTTTTTATTTTTTTAACGTTTATTTATTTTTGAGAGAGAGAGAGAGAGAGGCAGATTGCAAGCGGAGGAAGGGCAGAGAGAGAGGGAGACACAGAATCTGAAGCAGGCTCCAGCCTCTGAACTCTCAGCACAGAGCCCAATGCGGGGCTCAAACCCACGAACTGTGAGATCATGACCTGAGCCGAAGTCGGCGCTTAACCGAATGAGCCACCCAGGTGCCTCTCCTTGTTTTTTTTTTCTTCCCTTCTTTTCTTCTTGTAGTTTATTCTTTTTCTCTCTCTTGCTTTTCATTTAATCTATTAATTCATATGGCAGGATTAATAATAATGTGGATTTTCTGATATTGAAACTTCTTTGCATTATCAAAATAATATATATTTGGATTTGATTTGCTACTAGTTCAAAATTTTTGCATTTATGTTCCTAAATGAGATTATGTTATATTTTTCTGGTTTTATTTTGTTCAGTTTGTGTCAATTTTGTATCTACCCTTTAAAATGAGTTGGATAACTTTCCCCCAACTACTGAAACTATTTATGTAAGATATGGAATAGCTATTCCGTGAAACTCTAGAAAAATCAATCCATAAAACCATTTTATTGGTAATTTTTTTTATGTGTGGGGAGAAAAATTTTACCAATCAAATAACTCTCAAGGATATTGACAGGTTTTTAATTTTTTCTTGAGATAATTTTGAGAATTTAGATTTTTCTAGATAACTACCCATTTCTCTAAGTTTCAAAAATTTATTGGGATAAAATTGCTTATAATGGTCTCATGATCTTTTTAAAAACATCTCTGTTATACGTATAGTTATGGTCCTTGACACATTACTAATTTTTATTTATGACTTTCTTTCAACCATTATATATTCCCTTCCCTTCACTCTAACCCTTTCTGGTTTGGAAATTATAATTTTTATTTTTAGTCTTTTAGTAGTAAAGTACATATTCTCTCTCCCTCTCTCTCTCTCTCTCTCTCTCTCTTTTTAATGACAACTGTATAGTAATCCTTGGCCAGAAGTTCTTCAGATTGCTAGAATTATCCGTTAGCACAACTCTCCCACCATCTTCTTTGTTATTGCTGTCTGCAGCTTTAGGTTTGCTTTAAAAAATATACTAAAATGAATGACGTTAGGTTAAAATATTTTATTAAATCTATAAGCATACCTTATGAGCTTCTGGGCTCACCACTGTTTCTAACAACACTCCTTTTTGCTAGGGTCACTGGTCACGTTTTAGTGGTGCCTTCAGTGTGGGTTGGAAGATGAAAAGCAATTTTAGTTTCTATATGTCTAGAAAAGTCTTATTTCATCTTTGCTTTTAAATGACAACTTACAAGGGTATTGAATAAGACAAACTATTTGTTTGCCTCAGCCTTTGTTTCTTAGCATCTGTTGTTCCTGGTGAGTGGTTTGCTGTCAGTCTAATTATAAATCCTTTGTAGGTAATGTGTCATTTTTCCCTGGCGGCTTTTTACTCTTTTTTCCCCCCTCCCTTTGGACCTCTGGTTACAGATTTGGAGTGATCATAATCCATGGTTCATGAACACTAAGTACTATCTATCTATATCTATCTACCATCTATTTATTGTAATTTATCTATCTCTATATGTCTCTCTATACATTTATATCAGTACATTAATATTTATATAGAAATAGAGATAGAGATATATATTGATATAGACATATAGTACTTAATATCTACTATTTAATGAACCCTTAAGAAAAATTAAACTACTACCAAAAACATACATCTTTTAATGGGTTCTTTTCCTATGCCATCTTTCTATCATCTTCCCTTCCAGAAGTAATCTCTAGCATGAATTTTGTGTTTATCTTTTCTTTGTTTTAAGAAATGTTTTATCATCTATGTACCTATAATCTATCATCTATCTATCTATCTATCTATCTATCTATCTGTCTATGTATCTATGTGTCTATCTATGTATCTGTCATCTATCATCCATCATCTATCTATGCCTCTACACTACATTATTTGATCTAGCTTGATTTTGGACTTTCTAAAAAAAGGTGTCTTACCTTATAGTTCCCTGGGACTTGCTTTTTCTCACACAATGTATTAAGATTCATCCAGGTCATTGCATGTGGCTGTAGTTCTTTCATTTTCTCTGCTGTGAAATTTCCATTGCATGAATTTACACAATTTAACTTTTTCCTGTTAATTGACATTTAGGGCAGTTCCCATTTTTTTCTGTATGGGTAGTGCTGTTATGATATTTTCGTACATGTCTCTTGAGACACATATACTAACGTTTTTCTTG
Organism: Lynx rufus; assembly: GCF_022079265.1. Lineage (NCBI taxonomy): Eukaryota > Metazoa > Chordata > Mammalia > Carnivora > Felidae > Lynx > Lynx rufus. The sequence goes on from NW_025814845.1 coordinate 170,452,117, forward strand.
GACATATATTTAGGAGTGGAATTGTTGAGTTGTGAGGTAAAAGGGTGTTCAATTTCACATTATAATGCCAAACGGATTTTTAAAATAATTGTATCAATTTACACCCCCAAAACTTACACCTGGGGATGAAATTGACACATATTCTTGCCAAAACTCAATATGGTCAGATTTCTTTAATTTTTACAAATCTAATCAGTAAGAAAATGGCATCTTGTTTTGTCTTAATTTGACTTTCCTTGATGACCAATGGAGTTGGACATCTCTTCACTTTTTTATTGGCCATATGATTTCCTCTTCCTCTTCCTTTCCTCTTCTGCAGAATTCAGATAATCTTTTTTGTTGTGGTTGTTGTTAACTGAGTTGTTTGTTTCTCTATTATTGACTTGCAGAAATTTTAAAAGATAGTCTCAATTTGAATATTTTTGTTTATATGAGTGTTTTCTACCAATTTCTAGTTTGAATTTCACTTTTTAAATTTTTTTAGAAGTTTTAGTGATGTTAGTGTAGTTGAATCTACCAATATTTTCTTCTTAAAGTTGGCACTTTCAGTGTATTATTTAAGAAATCCCACCCTATCGCATAGCCTGAAAGACACTTGCCTATACTTTTTTCTAAAAGTTTTATTATGTGACCGAGCTTTTCCGTTTTCATTTCTTATTTTGTTCCAGTTTTATTAAAAAAATACTGATTCATAGGGGCGCCTGGGTGGCTCAGTCGGGTTTGAGCCCCACGTCGGGCTCTGTGCTGACATCTCAGCCTGGAGCCTGCTTCGGATTCTGTGTCTCCCTCTCTCTGCCCCTCCCCCGTTCACACTCCATCTCTGTCTCTCAAAAATAAATAAACGTTAAAAAAATATTGATTCACACATCACTGTATAAGTTTAAGGTGTACAGCATGATGGTTTGATTTACATTATAGTGAAATGTTTACTACAATTAATATCCATCGTTTCATATCGATACAATACAAAGAAAAGAAAAAAAAATCCTCTCCTTGTGATGAGAACTCTTAGGATCTATTCTCTTAACATCTTTCCTATGTATCATATGACAGTGATGTACAACATGATGGCTAACGGCTATCACATTCTCAGTACGTATTTATCTTAAGTACTGAAATTTGTACCTGGAAATTTGTACCTTTTGACCACCTTCCTCCAATTCCCCTTCCCCCAGCCTTCTGTCAGAGTAGACACGAATCTGATCTCTTTTTCCATGAGTTTGGTGTTTTCGTTTGTTTCTTTTTAGATTCCACATATAAGTGAGATCTCATAGTAATTTTCTTTCTCTGTGTCACATAGTTCACTTAGCATAATGACTTTAAGATTCATCTATGTTAGGGGTGCCTGGGTGGCTCCGTGGGTTAAGCAACTGACTTCGGCTCAGGTTGTGATCTCACGGTTCATGGGTCCCAGCCCCACATCAGGCTTTGTTATGACAGCTCAGAGCCTGGACCCTGCTTCAGATTCTGTGTCTCCCTCTCTCTCTGTTCCTCCCCTGCTTGTTCTCTGTCTCTGTTTCTCAAAAATACATGAATGTTAAAAAAAATTTTTTAAAAAGATTAATCTATGTTATTACATACGGTAAGATTTTTTTCATTTTTTATGGCTGAATAATATTACATTATACATATACCACAACTCCTTTATCCATGAACATTTGGGTTGTGTCCATGTCTTAGCTGTTGTAAACAATGCTGCTATCAACATGGCAGTGCAGATATCTTTTCAAGTTAGTGTTTCAGTTTCCTTTGGTTTCCCAGAAGTGGAATTGCTGGGTCATATGCTAGTTGTATTTTTAACTTTTTGAGGAACCTCCATGCTGTTTTCCATAATGGCTGTGACAACTTGCAATCTCCCCAACAGTGCATGAGAATTTCCTTTTCTCCATATCTAGACCACTATTTGTTATTCTTGTCTTGTTGATGGATATTTTGACATTTGTGAGGTGATATCTCACTGTGGTTTTACATTTCATTTCCCCAGTGACTAGTGATGTTGAGCATCTTTTCACATACCTGTTGGCCTTTCATATATCTTCTTTGGAAAAATATCTATTTAGATTCATTGCCCATTTTTAACTGGATTATTATTTAACTGACTTTTTTTGCTATGAGTTGTATATGTTCTTTATATATTTTGGGTATTAACCCCTTATCTATGATTTGCAAAATTTTTTTTCTGATTCCTTAGGTTGTATTTTCATTTTGTTGGTGGTTTCTTTTGTTGTGCAGAAGCTTTTACGTTTGATGGAGACCCTCTCGTTTATTTTTTATTTTGTTGCTTGTGCTTTAGGAGTGATTTTCTTTTCATAACTACTTTTTAAAAAATTGTTTCTTACATTTATTAATTTTTGAGAGACAAAGAGAGACAGAGCACAAGTGGGGGAGGGGCGGAGAGAGAAGGAGACACAGAATCCAAAGCAGGCTCCAGGCTCTGGGCTGTCAGCACAGAGCCCAACATGGGGCTCAAACCCACAAACCATGAGATCATTACCTGAGCTGAAGTCGGAGACGCTGAACCGACTGAGCCACCCAGGCACCCCATTTTCATAACTACTTTTTAATGGAAGCTGAGAATCCTCAATCTATTACCCATTTTTCAACAGCTCTGTCTGTATATTTTAGAGAATACATTTTTTTTACATTTTTTTACATTTTTTTACATTTTTTTACATTTTTTTACATTTCATAATCTTGTTCTTATTTGTGGGTGCTAATCCTTCATTTATATCTTTGAAGACCCTAAACATACTTATTGTAAAGTCTATTTCAGATTGTTCTGGTACTTTGTTTCTATCTGCAGTACATTCATATTCTGGTTGTTGGCTTTATCGTTTTCCTCCCTATCTTTTGTTTTTTTTAGAATTTATATTTTTAGGCTCATTTTGAATGGGTAGCTTTTTTTCTCTTTTCCTCTTTTTCTTTGAGCTTACTCTCCATTTAGTAGTCTTGAATTAACTGTCCCTAGCCCTCCCCCCACCCAAAACCATGTTTATATTGTTGCTCCAGCTTTCAAGCTCTGCAGTTAAATTTGGGATGTCATAGCTTCAGCCTGCTTGATTTTTTTCTTGATATTAAGGCTGTCTGCTTTCTCTTACTAGCCCTGGCCCCCAAAAAACTTGGCAATACAATAACATTTAGGAAGACTGAAAATCAACCCCAAGGTATCTTTTAGTCTATATTTTCACTAATTGTTAAAAACAAGAATGAGATAGTATCTCTTGTCTTGTCCTACTTTAGTTAAGGAATTTATCATGTAAATTCCTCCTTCTTTTTTCTTTTTGGTTTTGCTGGTATGATTTGGGATTTTAAATCAGGATTATTGTTCTCAATTTGTTATATTAAATAGCCATCTTCTCTGTTAAACTGGAAATGCTCCAGTTTAAGGAATAGGCACACTTCTGGTTTTCTCACATCCATAACATGGAGCGCTGGTGAGCATAAAGAAGATGAAGATATTTGAGGGTACTCCCAGTTTTCTTCTACCCAAATTGCAATAAATGAAAAATTAAAGTAGCATAACTAAAATAGGTCCTTTTTGCAGGTCTTTCTAAGAGTTATCTTTTTTTTCAGCGCAGCTTTTGGCTTGTCCCATCATTATAAGTAGCTTACCCAATAAGGGTTGGAAATACACATGAGAATGTGAAAGTATTTAATAAAAGGTATTTGTAGGTACTGGAAACACAGCAAAACCATAGGCTGGATAGCCTATGTTATCATGGAATTTATAGTCTAGTTAAACAAGCTCATGAATCATCCATAGGTCCTCTTCAAGTTCACCTTCAACACATTTCATTCTGTCTTACGTCTCCACAGCTTCTGTCAAGGACACTTATGGCCTCCATGTTGCCAAATCCAAAGGACTCCACTGTAGTTAACTTCTTGGCAACATTCAAAGAAATTGACTATCTTCCTTAAATCAATTTTCCCTCTTAATTTTGATGAGACAAAACTCCTGGTTTTCCTTCTATTTTTTTCTGGCTGCTCCTCTATAATTTTGCTGATAAATATTGGAGTTCTCAAGGCTTACTCCGGAGCTTCCATTTCTATCAACGCTCTCTCCTTATGAAAACTTACCCAGTTCCATAGCTCTAAATAATGTATAAAATGAGGAGTCTCAAAATTAATCATCAGCTTTAAATTTTCTTCTAAGCTCCAAACTCACAGGTTTAATGCATATTTGATATTACTACACGATGTGTAATAGACAACTCAAGCCATCAGTTGTCGCCCACTAAACTGTTCCTTCCCCATTACTCCCTTATCTCAGTAAATGATTTTACCAGCCATTTGCTAAGTTAACTAACAGCCTAGGAATCCTTCATCACTTCTTATCCCAAATATCCAATCCATTGCATTACCCACAAAATGTATCTTGGGTCCGTGTACTTTTCTCCATTCTCATTACCACCACTGAAATATAAGCCAGCATCATCTCCTGTCCAGACCACAGCACTGGTCTGCATGCTTTCATGCCTGTCTTACTCCAGTCTCTTCTTCACGTGGCAGACAAAGTGATCTTTTTATAATATAAATCATATCATGTTATTTCCCTGCTTAAAGCCCCTCATGACTTCCCAGTGCCTTTAGAAAAAGTCCAAATCCTCTTAATATGGATTATTTCAACAACCTTATTCTTTTCTCCCCCAATTCCTTTCAACTGTTCAAAAATAGCAGATTTTGTTCCACCTTAAATCCTTTGTATCTGCTCTTCACTCTGCCTGGGAGGTTCTTTCTCTGGCTTTTTACAAAGTCTTGACTCAACTACACCATCATCAAAGAAGTTTTTGTCTGAAGGGTGCCTGGATGGCTCAGTTGGTTAAATGTCTGACTCTCAGTTTCAGCTCAGGTCATGATCTCACGGTTCATGATTTCGAGCCCTGCATCAGGCTCTGCACTGACAGTTCAGAGCCTGCTTGGGATTCTCTCTCTGTTTCTCTCTGCCCCCTCCTGTGCTCAGTCTCTCTTTCTCAAAATAAATAAATAAACTTAAAAAAATAAGTTTTTCTCTGATCACACTCCCCTGGATTATTTAATTCAATTAATGTTTTCCCTTTTCCCTTCACAATGTTATATGAAATTATCATTTTGTTTTTTAGTTTATTATCTATTTCTACCAATTAGAATGTAAATTTAGTAAGGGAAGAGATTTTTGTCTTGTTCACTGATGTATTCTCACAATCTAGAACTAGGGCGACAGTATAATTTATTTCGACTGTGACACTGGTTTTTGTGTTAAAATAGTAAGATGTATGGAAAACAAAGACAGCAGTTGTAAACAGGGATTACCCCAGGCAAACTGTGATGCATAGTCAATCTGCTGAGAGCATTATCTGACACCTACTTGGTCCTCAACAATGAACTTTTTCAAAAAAATTACAGAATCACATAGTGCTAAGTGAAAGAAGTTGATGTGAAAATGCTTAATATGAAATCATGCAATTTATGTGAAATTCTAGAAAAGACAAAACTATAGAGATGGTAAACAGACACATCAGTGGTTGCTAGGGACTTGGAGGAGGGAGAGGGTTGAATAGGTGAAGCACAGTGGATTCTTTAGGACAGTGACCCTACCCTATGTGATATTGTAGTGGTGAATACATGACACCCTACATTTGTTAAAACCCATAGAACTTTGCAGTGCAATCCATGAACCTTAATAAGTGCAGGATAGAATATGGGCTATGACAAAAGACTTTAATTGTACCACAAGTGTATAAAATAACCTCAACGAAAGAAGTGTGTCTGTGTGTGGGGAGTGATGCTGACCTACGTACCTTTAGAAGTGGATGGAGACTGTGAGAGTAAACCATAAAGAACTGTACAGAAACGCTGTGCTCTCTTTGCTAAAGTTGTTTCCCACAGGGTATGGGTTAATAGTTCTGAAACCACTATACATGTATACTGGAAGCGAATAACGGATTAAATGGATGCAGTTGTTGTGAGCCAGGTTCTCACTGTTGGAATGGAAGGTGCAGAGAAGCAAGGAGGGAAAGACTATCTGAATGATCCATATGGTACTGAATTAGAGTTGGAGGCATCAGTACAATTTCAGGTTTAATTTAATATGGATATTGATGAATAGATAGATAGATAGATAGATAGATAGATAGATACATGTATGTACAAGAGTTAGCATACATATATTTCCTTGATCTGCCATCAATGAGCATATTCAGCAGGCAGATCATGGTTTCCAATATCTTCCCCAATAAGAGAAATCACAGCTTTTGGGAAAAATGGCTGACTCTAGACCTGAGGCCGGGAATATATATATAATATGAGCTTCTGGTAGTGCCAGAAAATAATGAAGTGCTCACAGACACACAGACAGAAAGATGAGGGTATGTCAAAGGAACACAGCAGCCAACCTGAAAGAGCGCTCTTGGGCCCAAACTCGAACACTTTGAGCAAGAAAATGAGTCTGAGAAACTGCAACAGTCCAGAGGAACCTAAGAAAACATACTGATCAAATGTAATGTGGTATCCCAGATGGGACCCTGGCACAGAAAAAGACGTTAAGTGAAAAATGAAGGAACTCTGAATAAGATTTGGAAATACATAGAATACTCTAAGAATACAAAAATGAATAGTTGACTTAGTCTGGCGATGTGGGGAGGGGAAGGCATCTTCAGCAAAACTATGTATAAACTAAAGCCTCAAAGATGAGTAAAAGCCAGTACAAGCGTGGGTTCTAAGTTGGGAACAAACTGAAGAATGTTCTGGGCAAAGATAAGCTTGTGGGATGACCCACAGGTAGAAAAAAGCATGTAACATTGAAGAAAAGTAAACAAGTCTAATATCTTATGTTCATCAACCTGTTCTTCTCCAGAATAGTTCTTGAAGAGGCTATGATTAGTCCCAATTTACACATGAGGAAATGGAGGTCACGTTCCCAGAGACATATGGCTGACTAAAGCAGAATTGGGAGCTCAGCCCATCCGACTCTAAAACCTATATCCTTTTCTCTCACACTACTTTCCATTTTCCTAAGAATTGTATCAAAGTAGGCCGTGGTCAGCCAGTTCTCACTTCTGAAAATGAGCAAAACTGAGCCTGCAAGGAGTTAACAAACAGATCAGCAGGGATTCTGGGAACAGTTGGCCAGAGCACCATTGGTTCTCACTGACTTGCTCTCACAAGAAGCATTCTCTTACTTGCCAGGAACCAGAGCCCTCTGAATCCAGAGGTCAAATTCCAACCTGTGAACCCAAGGGGAATTATGTATCATGAAAATATGGCCTGGGAGCTGGAACCAAAAGAAAAAAAAAAAGCCTGTTATAGAAATGAGAATTATAGCAGTGGAAGGAGGGATGTGGTTGGAGACAGGCTGTCCTTGGGTTGGGGAGAAGTGGACAAGGTGAAGAATTTAGTCTCATCTTGGAAGGTGCCATCAAGAAGAGTCAAGAGTCAGGCCATCATTGTTAATTTAAAGGATTCTGTCCCAGCTGCTCCTTCTGGCCCCTTTCCTCCTCCTCCATAGCTAACACTTTAGTAAGCTGTTTAAAACAACAGCAACAACAACAACAAAGAAACAAAAACAGGAAGAACTATCCAAACCTAGCACCCACCTGAAAAATCACATTGATGTCCACACGGGCCAAGCCCAGGAACAAAGCGACATTTGGCGGAGGAGGGTAGGAAGAGGGATACCTTAGACAGAAAAACTCAAGCACTGGAGTGAAGCATTACGGCACTGGTAGCAAAAGGAGTGATACAGAAGTTTTTTAAATGCCAAAAGGAAAGCCAAAAATAATTTTAGAACACCCAGAACAATGTCAAAAAAGCACTCAGAAGAGGTTGACTATTAGGGAAACTTGTTACAATGAATCATTAGATCAACTGCTTTTAACCTAAAGTTCTGGGGATACTTTTACAGTGGAAAGGGATGGCAAGTATAATGCTATTATTATTGGCCAAAAGAATGTGGGCCTGGGAAGGAGGGCAGAGAAAGGCAGGTACCCTTGTTAGGCCCTCTGTCACAGTTCCCAGGCGAAGCCCTTAAGTGAGTAACCCCCAGGTTCAACAGTATGTTGTATCTTGGGTGCCCTTGAGCCCTCCTAGTTGGGCCCCAGATCTGATCTGTCTTGGGTCCCGCCCACCTAGAGGATGGCCTTTCCAAAGGCTGACCTGTTGTTTGTGTGGTCGTTTGAGAGATGGCCAGAATTTTCTCTAGGGTGTATTCTACTATAGGGATCCAGGTTTGGGGCACGCCTCGTACCTCCTAATTACTTAACTAGAGAAACTCAATTTTACCACACAGATGGAGTCAGGCATGTTTTTCTCTTTCCAAGCAAGTTTGAATCAAAGGGAGGTGTGGTAGAGATTCAGAACTTTGAAGCTGGAAGCAATTGACATTTGGATCCTGGAGGAGGAAGGGGAAGTTTTTGTGGTTCGTGTTTACATTGGCTCAGATAACAGGGCTCAAACAGTTGCGGTATCATCACGCCCTCTGCATCAGCTGCACAGAGCTGGCTAAGTGGAGTCCTAGGGACATTCTTCACCAGCTGACCTTTGTCCTGGCTGTTTCTAACACAAGCACCATTAGCTGCCTTGTAGCTTGGGATATTAAATGTCGGAGAGTGGGGGGTAGGGTGGGAGTTCACCAGGTCAGCCTTCTGCTCTGACTCTGAGTATAGCTTAGTGCTGATCATTTGCCAAGAAGTTCTGTACAAGAAGACTCGAAATTACTAACACAGGATGGGGCTGCTTGGGGACAAACATATAAGATATGTATATTAAGTACTACAAATTCTTTACAAAACAAAACAAAACAAAACAAAACACCCAGAAGGTAACACTTTTGGCTCAATACTGCTGACTTCATGTACTTACTCACTGAGGCCAGCTGTGTGCTGATGCCATTTTGATCCTAACACTGGATACACTTAATGCTGGAACTCATCTTTGAAAACGGTCTTAGGGGACTTGTTACATTCCTTTATATATTATCAATGGTGAGTCTTCATTCTTGGAGGATGTATTTGATTTGAAGAAAGAGCCAAAAGTCATTATGACCTCATTATGGTAGGTAATTTGGCAGAGAATTATTGTTTTTGGTGAAAATAATTATAAAACCTTTCTTCCCCCTCTCTAGCATCATCTCTCCGACTGACATCATAGAGTCTAAGATTTTTAGTTTTGGAAAGATTAGGAGAAATAATGTAAGGCATTCCAAAAGAACTTCACGTTGAATGGTATTTGGACAATCTAAACTCAGCTCTGAATTTGGAGTATCAATATCATCTATTCAGGGACTATTAAAAAAGAATGGTATTTCAAGCCAATACAATTAGTAATACTAATATTTGTGCAATGCTTCTAACTTTTCAGAGGGCCTCTGGAACCCATATTTAGTGGTTGCCAAGTTACAATGAGGCAATATTTGATTGCAGCAGCAATTTTTAACCCCTTCAAGTATAGCTAAAGAGAGGGGCTTAAACTAATATTTGAAATACTTGGTGCCCTGATTGGGTGAGAACTGGTGAAGAAAATCTTGATTATTTTTTAATATATTTTCATATTTTATGGTGAAATGCTTAGGAATCTGCGCTCAGGAACCAGCTTGCCTGCATTCAAATCTTATGTCCATTGCTTACTTGGCTCAAATTAGCATCTTGGAACCTCAGTTTACTTCTCTGCAAAATGAGAATAATAATAGCACCCACCTCAGAAATTTTTTGATTATCAAATGAATTTAAGGTATACATATTTCACACAGTAAAGCGCTCAATGAATCTTAATCGTAACTACTATTAGTATAATTATTTCCCAAACCACAGTATAAAATAGGCAGAGCAGGTATTCTGAATTTCAATTTTATTTAATTGGCACAATAATCGTGACTGTGAGACATGAAAATGCCCAAAGAATAAAGTGTAAGAGCATGAAACTTCCTAAAACTCCCTGCCTACAAGATAGATTATAACAATAAGATCTGTTTTTCTTTTCTGTTATTCTATTTTTATTCTGTTATTCTAGTGAGCTCTCAGTTTTAGAACATCATAATTAAACTGGAATTTCTAAGCTCTGTTTTTATCAGTTGCTTCTTCCCTAGTCAGGGCATTTCTGAAAAGGTTTAATGAATGCCAATGTTTTAAAATTATCATAAAAGTAATGCAGAAGATGTATATCACATGTATTTTCTACCGTAGTTCATTCAGAATTGATGAAAATGGCCACACATTCCTTTCCCAGAGTACATTCTAGAAAACTTTTTAGGATTTTGGTGATGCAGATAAGTGGAAAGGTCTTCATCAATTTTTTAATCTGGAGCTTACGTAGTAGAATTGAAGTATCTGACTATACATGATATCCTCTTTTCAGCCAAAATGCCATCATACCTAAAGTAATGCCTTGTGATGAAGAACAAGTCATTTAATTATTCTGGATAACCTTTAGTCAAGTTATTCAACTGTGAAATCTAAATTTTCTCATCAGTAAAATGGGGTTAACAAAATAACATTAAACTGAGAGAGAGGATATGTGAGTGTTATGTATAAACAATCTGCCATCATTTGTATAAGTGTCTCCATGAGGGAGTTAACTGTTCTGAAAAATGACAGGTGATACCTGGCTTATTCAAGCTCTCCATAAAGACGAGCTGCTAATATTAGTATTAGTATTATTACTACTACTATGACGACCACTGCTGCCTTTCAAGATCTCATTCAGGGGCACCTGGGTGGCTTAGTTGGTTGAGTGTCAGTGTCGGTTGAATCCTTTGGCTTAGGTCACGATCCCAGGGCCACAGGATTGGGCCCCAGGCCAGGCTCTACGCTGAGTGTGGAGCCTGCTTGAGATTCTCTCTCTCTCTCTCTCTCTCTCTGCCCCCTCTCATGCTCTCTCTCTCTCTTTTTTTTTTTTTTAAATTTTTTTTTTCAACGTTTATTTTTATTTTTGGGACAGAGAGAGACAGAGCATGAACGGGGGAGGGGCAGAGAGAGAGGGAGACACAGAATGGGAAACAGGCTCCAGGCTCTGAGCCATCAGCCCAGAGCCCGACGCGGGGCTCGAACTCACGGACTGCGAGATCGTGACCTGGCTGAAGTCGGACGCTTAACCGTCTGCGCCACCCAGGCGCCCCTCTCTCTCTCTCTTTAAAGAAAAAAAAAGATCTCATTCAAATATGAGCTCACTCTCCTGCCCCAGCCCCAACACGTGATTTATTCACTAATCACAAGATGCTGTATTTTATTGTATGCACGCATAACCCAAGAGCTTAGAAGGATACATGCACACTTTAAGAAGTTCCCTTCTACTGCTCCAAATATTAGGACTTGTGCATACTTATGAATGTAACCAAGAACAGAGCCCAATGTGGGGCTCTATCTCATGAACCATGAGCTCATGACAGGAGCCGAAATCAAGAGTTGGACGCTTAACCGACTGAGCCACCCAGGCCACCCCAAAGGATTGAGTTAAATCTATAGATCGCTTTGGATAGTATTGACATCTTAATAATATTAAGTCTTTCAAATCATGAATATATGGTGTCTTTCCATTTATTTGTATCTTCTTTAATTTCTTTTATCAATGTTTTATAGTTTTCAGTATGTAAGTCTTTCTCCTCCTTGGTTATTCCTAAGTGTTTTATTCTTTCTGATTGAAAGTGGAATTATTTTCTTAATTCCCTTTTGGGATTGTTCATTGTGAGTGTTTAGATACACAGCTAATATTTGTGTGTTGATTTTGTATGCCACAATTTTGATGAATTTGTTTATTAATTCTAATAGTGTGTGTGTGTGTGTGTGTGTGTGTGTGTGTGTGTGTGTGTAATCTCTGGAAATTTTTACATATAAGATTATGTCATCCGCAAACAGAGGTAATTTTACTTCTTCCTCTTCAATCTGGATGCTTTTTATTTCTTCTTCTTATCTAATTGCTCTGGTTAGGACTTCTAGTACTATGAGAATAAAAGTGGCTAAAGTGGGCATCCTTGTCTTGTTCCTTATCTTATAGGAAAAGTGTTAGCTGTGGGCTTCTCATATATGGTCTTTATTATGTTGATACAGTTTTCTTCTACTCTCAGTTTGTTGAGTGTTTTTATCATATAGGATGTTTAATATTGTCAAATGCTTTTTCTTCATCAGCTGAGACTATTATGTTATTTTGTCTTTCATTCTGTTAATTTGGTTGGTATATTGCATTGATTGATTTTCATTTGTTGAACCATCCTTGCATTCCAGGATAAAAAGCCCCCTAGGTCATCACTATGATCCTTTTAATGTGCTGTTGAATTCTTTTTTCTAGGATTTTGTTTAGGATTTATGTGTCACTATTCATCAGGGCTATTGGTCTATAATTTTATTGTAGTGCCTAGCTTCAGTATCAGAGTAATGCCAGCCTCATGAAATGAATTTGGATGTTGTTACTTCCTCTTCAACCTTTTTGATGAATTTAAAGACGATTACTTTAGTTCTTCTTTTAATGCTTAGTAGAATTCACTAATGAAGCCACCTGGTCGTGGGGTAGCAGTTTTTTGATTAGCAAGTTTTTTGATTACTGATTCAATTTTCTTACTCATTATTGGTCTGTTTAGATTTGGGGGGGGGTGCTGAGGGGCTGCTCTCCTTTTATTATTGACAGAGGTTTCTCTAAAGGGAGTGTAACACCCCTCCCCTGTGGGACCACTGTCCAACCTGTGCATCCTCCCTTCAAGTAGCCTCTCAGAAGAAGAGCCCCTGCATCTGCCTGCCGATGCCTTGTCGATCATAGAGGACGTTGAACTTGTTCACAAACTGGTTCATGGTGTTGCACATTTTGCTGATGGTGCCAAGGTAGGCCACGAGCCCGACGTCATTACATTGATCATAAAAGTCTGTCTTGAACTTGTCTGTGCTGAACACTGGGAGGCAGTGACACAGAGCATAGGCCTCCCGCAGGATTTCTTGATTAAAGGGGACCTCCCCTGCTTCAGAGGCCTTAATGTATTCCCAGATGAGCTTGACCCGGCTGTGCAGCATCTTAATGGCACTGTGTTGCTCTATCAGGTGTTCAGCCACAGTGGAGTTCTCCCCACGGCCTGTGGCTGTCATTTGGGCTACGTGGTTTACACCGATGCGTTCAGCTTCCTCTGTGGCCAGAGTGTAGGTCAGCTCAGCAAACAACATTGTGGCCTCTCCATTGATTATATCGATGACAGACTCAAAAACACTGTTGGGAAGATGTGTGTGCCTGGTCATAGGGTTCAACTTAAGAAAGAGAGGGCTCTCGATGATCTCGCACGCCTGCTTCTGGACGTGGATGTCAGAGGGGTCAGGCGGCCCCCCGGGGGTATACCAACCCAGAAGCTCCAGCTCCTTGAACACCTGTTTGAACTGCTCCTCCTTGGTGTAGTAACACTCCTTGTCAATGATAATCTTCTCTTCCACGGCGTGGGACAGCAGCTCAAAGGAGTTCATCACCTTGATATTTCGGCCCTCCTGTTTCCCGATCAGAGCCCCAATCACCTGCATAGGCCGCCCCTCCCGGGAGCGCATACGAATCCAATGGTCTGAAATGTTGAGAATGACAAGGGGATGAAGAGGACTGAGATGCTCCCTGTCACGCCGGAGGCCATCACGCTGGGGACTACTGCTGCATCCACCTCCATCCCGCTGTTCCCTCCGGTCCCGTTCGCCGCCGCCGCCATTTTCCCCGCGCCCGCCAGCCTCGGCCCCGGTCTGTTTAGATTTTCTAATTCTTCATGATTCAATCTAGATAGGTTGTATATTTCTAGGAACTTGCCCATTTCATCAAGGTGATCCCATTTATTGTCATACAACTGTTTTATGGTAGTCTCATAACCCCTTTTATTTCTGTAAAACTGGCTGTAATGTCCATTAGTCATCATATTTTTATATTTACCCTATCCAATGCCTGCCCAAGTTGGGATACTTGGTAGCCATTTAAAAAGAGAATGTAAAAGAGAAAATCACCGGACCCTTCGAACCATGTGGACAACCTATCATGGGTAACTTCACTGAGAAGGGATAGACTTGGAGAAGGAGGCCACCACCAGGAGGTCTTCAGGTCAGAACTTGGGCTAGCAGGAAAGGGCTCCCAGGGCTGGCCCTGAGTGCGGGGTGATGACTCTCTGTGAGATGTGGCAGAGTCTTCAGGCAGGGTGTGGATCAGGGAGACAAAGTGGTCTGGCCCATCATGGAGCCCAGGACCTGCAGAGTGAACTTGACTTGACCATGAGTGCCAGTGGATCTAGCATGCTTCCTGAGCCCAGCTTGGGCAGTTCTTTTCACACAGCTACAGAGATGACTAAAGGTATTGTGTAGTAATCCACATGGGAGGTTGTCTGGCAGGGGCAAAATCTGTCTATCACTGTGTTCTTGGAGAAGTAGAGTCCAGGCGAGGAATCTCTTAGTGATCTTTCTTCGGACAGGGTGGGGCACTCTGACTTCTTGCCCTTTCATAGTTGTGACCAGGAAGAGCTATAGAGAACCACACATAGTACCTAAATGTTGAGAAGGCATGGCCAGCTTTGTCTCACGGTTGGTCTTCCTCCAGCAGCTTTGAGCCTCCTCTCACAAAAGCAATTCTGTAATCTGAGGGAGCATGCCTTATTCCCTGCTATGGACAGCCAGAGTAGGCAGGCTGTTGTTTTTATGTAAAGGGCTATTCTACTTGCCCAGCACGATTTGAGACACTGATTTGCAGTTCTTCCCTTCCCATCAACCCCGACCCCACCAAGAATCTCTCCTTACCACCTACGTTAGCTCACTTTTGCACATTCCCCACATCTAGTGCAGTGCTTGGTGCTTAGCAGGTGTTTGACAGATAGGTGCTGGATTCCTTCTATTACTGTAGTCTTTCCACAGTGCCCTACTTGAGGGAAGATGGAGAAGGGGCACATTCTCTGCTGCGATCATAGAGACCGAAGGGAAATGTGTGTGTCAATGAGTCTTTCTTCTATTTCCTTCTTCTCATTTTTATTCAACTACCCAGAGACCAGCATTCTCATTTGAGGTGTTTTGAGAAGCAAGCAAACACAGCAGATGACAGGCAATGCTAGCTAACAAATTTTTTCCCCTTCAAAGCAGGTTAGTAGGTTCAAATAAAATACACTGAAGAGGCATTACATGAAAACAAAACGGAAACTGTGAAGTGCAAGCTGATATTTTTAGAAGTTTGTATAATGACAGGTCAGATTCCTGAGGATTAGCCAAAGTGGCAAATCTAACACCACTTATTCAAAAAGGGGTAAAAGATATAGCAGGCAATTATACTTTAGCAGCAGTTGCAGGGGGAAATCAACTCTTCTTGAACTTACTGAGGGGACAGCTTGAAAAGTGTAATTTGAATATAGATAGCCAACTAGAAGGTTTCTATGAGGAGGGGGTTGGGAAGCTGGAGGAAAGGGAAGAGGAAAGGAAGGGGGTTGCCAGGAGTTCATTATTTTCATATTTTAAAGCCCTGCACAGTTTGAAAGGATGATTGCCAGAGGGGACCAGGAAAATTAGTGGTTGTTTGATTCAGGATCAATTTTCAAATCTGCCCAGTTTATAATTGTGCACCTCTCCCTGTCATCACTCATGTGATTCAGGCTCCAGATGTTCAGGGTTGAAATGTCCCCAGGGCTCACCACCTCCTTGGTATGCCTCCGGGCCTCTCTGTCTTCCCCCACCAAACAGTTTTCCCCTGGACTTATTTATTGATATCTGGAATGCCTGCATAGGGACTTAGAAATAAGAAGTGAAAAAGAAACACTTAAAACACGGGGCTCAGGCTTAATGTGTATCACCTTTGCAAGGAGTGACATAGATTAAACCCACACTCAGACATGAAGGGCCAGGATCCTGCTCTTTTCCAAGAGCAGATCTTTGTGAGGACAGAGTTCTGAGATTCCCAGGAATGAGAAAGATGAAGGAGGGGCTGGATCACAGAAGACAAATTTGGATAACCTGACAGTTTTAATTAGAACTCACCTGCGTTTGCTGTTTATCATTCCTGACTTTAAAGATAACGGGAGAACTTCAGAACTGGAAAGAATCTTTAAGATCATCTGGCACAGCCTTACTCAAACTGGGTTCAGCAGACTCTTGGGATCCACAAACATATTCTTAGTCTACAAGTTTTTTTATGAGATTTAAAATTTGTCTTCTCACTCTGATGGTGATATAAATATATTATCAGAGTATCAAAGGCATCTGAATGCAGATCCAGAGTTATGTGATCCTAGGACAGTGTTTATGGTTTTTTTGGAGGGGAGGGCACTACCCAAAGGGAACTTATACTTGGGCTTGTCCAGCTGGAAGCAAGTTGGTAGGTCCTAATATCACAACGACAGCTACCAGCCTCTGTTCTCTGTATACTCACACTGAATTCTTTACCAGCAATAAACACAAGCCTTATTTGCCAAAGATAATTTACAATTAAGAGACATTTTCATAGACTATGATTTTTGTCCCTAAAGTTTTTTTTTTAATAAATTAAGACTTTGATTTGACATCATGGAAATGACATACTATAACAGATGGCTAATGAAAAAGAACAGAGTCAGGTTTAATAGATGAATTATGCATTTCATAAAGTTAAGATGAAATACTATCATGGCACACTGTCTGAATGAAAGTTTCCAGTAATTTTAAGAGAAGAAAGTGATATGAGAAGTTTGTCATCACATAACACACAGAAATATAAACATATCAATCAATCCCCAAAGTAACTGAGTTGTAGCCTTCATCACTCTGTTCATGTTGGGGATAACAATTTAGTTTCTGCCAAACAGCATTACTTATTATCTTAAATTAATGACTTTTATTGTCTTTTGGGTTTTGTTTCTACTCACTTTGCGAATATGCCTTTGTAGTTATTTAATACTTATAAAAAGTGATGCTGAATTTTATATTTGTACAAAACATATAAAAATATATTAACATTGGATGTTTACAAATTTTTTCTCCCCCACGACAAGGAGTCTGAATATAACTTATCCTTGAGTAACACTAATCTGGTTCTTTGTTCTTATTTAAAAAAGTGACCTTTCAGTATTATGGGTATGTCTCAGTGTTGGAACCTCCACAGTCTTTCCAAAGAAAACTCAACCATCCTCTCCACCTATATATAGGTTATTCTATATTCCGCCCGGTGTTGATTGCTTTTTCCCTATTCCTACGTTTGCTTCTTTCACTCCCCCAGATTCCCTCAGTGTTCCTACATCAACCATAGCAAACTTCTGCTCATGTTTCAAGACCAGCTTATTGAAGGCTGCTCTTCTGAAAGCTGTTTTGTCCAACACCATCAAGCAGTTTTCCAAATCTCAGTGGATACTGACTGGGTGTCCCACAAACTTCACCCAATTCTCCCACTACCTACCTGGAGATAGCATCAGATCCCACAGGTTAAGGGCTCAGCCCGAAAAGGCTGCCCCCACTTCAGACACCATCACAGATCCAGGTTGTCACCTGACTGACTGGCTATAAATCACAGGTTTCCATGACCCTCTTTTCAGGCTGGATTAATTTGCTATCATGGCTCAGAGAACTCAGGAAATCAGTTTACTTACTAGATTATTGATTTATTATAAAAGATATTAAAGTATCTGAATCAGTTGTCAGATGAACAGATATATAGGGTGATGTTTAGAAGAGCCCCCAACACAGGGGTTTCTGTCCCCCCCACCGTGGAGTTTAAAGTGTGCCACCCTCCCAGCACATGGACATGCTCTGATTCACCAACCTGGAAGTTCTTTAAACCTGTCTTTTTTTTTTTTTTAAATGCCCATTTCATTACATAGGCATGATTGATTAAACGTTTGGCCATTGGTGATTGAACTCAAACTCCAGCCCCTTTCCTCTGTTTGGAGGTTAGGGATGGGGCTGAAAGGTCCAGCTCTTTAATCATAGTTCCACTGGGAACCAACTCCATCCTTAGTGCCTTTCCAAAAGTCACCTCATTAACATACTCAAGTATGGTTCAAAGAAGTTTGTTATAAATAACAGGACACTCCTTTCACCTTTATGGCTCTGGAGCTATTTTAAGAATCAAGGACAAAAGACCAAGTACTACAACAAAAGATGCTCACATTTCTCTTATCACTTAGGAAATTCCTAGGGTTTTAGGAGCTCTGACTCAGAAACTGGATGAAGACCAAATATATATTTCTTACTATAAATCACAATATCACAGAAGCCTTCCTTCTTTTCCCGGTGTGGTGAGTGGCTCTCTCTGTGTTTGCCACAGCTTTCAGTTTCTATGTCTCATGCCACACCCTTCATGAGACATTGAACATATCTACTTACTCTCTAAACTTCTGACTTGCGCTCACCTTGAGGAGCCTAGCCTTACTCATCCACGATTCTAGTCTGTGGCTCATTGTCAATTTTTAATAAAAGTCTATTAAGTAAGTTAGACCTCTCTATATTAAAACAATACATCCTAATGAAACTGATCATCACCCCATGAGGCACAACCTCTAATGTCACCCTTGCAAGATTTTTAGGAGACATTACCTGCTAGATTTATTTTTTACCAAATTAGAGCATGAGAAGAATAAGACAGAAACAGAGGAAAATTTTGCCAGCAAGACATTAGAATCCCTGGAATTTATACGCAGAGGTGGGCAGGAGGCTATCTCCAGGGTCAGCTTTTGACCTTCCCATTTATGTTTGAGGAAGAAGGGTTGGAAGTTAATTCTTGCTTGAATCTGGCCTTGTGATTGGTTGCAAATGGAAAGACTTCTCGTCTCTGCAGGAAATGATGCCATCACATTGAGAAGCTGTTTTTTGGACTGGCAAATGGAAAATGTTCTTAATGAAAACACAGAATAATCACTCTGAGTGTGGGGAAGAAGCACTGGGAGGAAAAAGGAGAAAGAATACATATTAAATAGATGTGCCTACCAGCATACTGATGAGGAAAGGGATTTAGAGGTTATTGTAGGAAAAAAAAAAAACCTCTTCATGTTATTATCCTAATGCCTTTCTGTAGCTTAAAAAGTGAATATACAGAATGTGTCACAGTGGAAGGAAAATGCCAATCAGTGGTCTCTAAAATAGAGATATGGTGGTCACTTTCTAGAGCTATTATAGAAACTGTCACCCAGTCCAACCCCCAAATTCACTTTCACTTGTCAGACTATTTGTCCAAAGCTTTGTTTGGAAAATATGGTCACCAAGTTATCAGACATATATTGTAATAATCATAGTGGCTCATGTTTACTAAGTCCTGACATATGTTCTAAGCGCTTTATAAGTATTAATTCCTTTTTCCCATTTTACTCAGGAAATGGAGTCACCAAGCAGGTAAGAAATTTGGCCAAGGTCACATAACTAGTGCGTTGCTCAGCCTAACTTCAGAGCTCCAGCTGCCTAGCATTATGACAGTCTGCCTTCATAGCAGAAAAACATGGGCTTTCGAGTCATGCCAGTCTCCCCACAAATCCTGAGCATTGGGCCTTGGCACAGGACAAGTTATTTAATGTTTATCAGCCTCCATTTTATCCTATGCAAAATGGGAATGATGATATTTAACTCATAGGGTTTTGTGTGGATTAAATAAGCTGATATACATAGAGTTCTTGGTACAGTACAGAGTAGATAATTTCCCTGCACCTACATTCTCCTTGCCTTAGGAATCTTTATAAGACAGGGCTTTAAGGTTTTTGGAGTGAGACATGACGTGTTGAGGCTGGCTTTATGGGATGGTGTCACCAAGAAGGTATACCCCATCGGGTTGAGGTGCCAGTGAGGTCATGGACAGGTGCACGAGGATGCTCAGAATCAGAGACTGACAGAATTGTTCCTCTGTCCTTGTATGTTCTCTTCAAGGGGGATATGGCTTAGGAGAATCAGCAAGATGAAATTTAAAATTAAATTGCTTCCGCTAATCCTGTGTGCTTTCTGCAAACTGAGTAAAATACCCCCAGACGTGCACAAATGTGACTACCATGGTATTGGTGATTAGCTCATGTCATTTGCTCAAATGGAGCTGAAGTCCTGATATTCTTGGGGGAGGGTAGAGATGTATGATACAGAGGCAGGGGATGAAGCAGCACTGGAAACAATAAAAAAAACTTCATGTTGGTGGGGGCTCACATCCTCAGTCCAAACCACTCACATTGGACAATGAAGCGGATTCTAACCAACGGGGAAATTCTTGAAATCCTTTCTACTGCCCTAAAAATGCCCGTCTACAAACCGGGAGTCTTCTCCATCAATATTTAAGCCAGAGTGAAGAACTACCATCAGGTGGCACCAAACCACAGCCCGCACAGGAAGGATTTGGATTGCATAGCCAGACCACTGGAATGCTTCCAGAATTTCAAGCTGGTCACATGTGCAAAGTCCACCTGGTCATTTCATTAACCTTGGACAAATGAGAGATGACACTTTTGCACAACCGAAGTTTGGGGACATCACACACCATGTTATTGTGGGTTTTCTCATGTACGCTGACCACCTACTATTTGGGGACATATGTTAAGTGCTTGGGATTCAGAAGCAAAAAAATCTAGCCCCACCTTCTGGGAGCTGATGGTTCAGTGTGGAGATGGTCGAACAGTCAAGCAATCACACCATGATGTGACAAGCGCCACCACAGTGGAAAGCAAGGAATGCTTTGGGACTGCAGAGGAGACACAGGAAGGACATCTGAACCATTTTCCTGAGGCAGAACCGGAGGATGAGAAGGGAATTCCAGGCAGAGAGAGCAGCTTGTACATCGACCTAAAGGAGTCATGGTTTGTTCCCAAAAGTCAAGAAGAAGAACATGAGAATGAGGTATGAGGCATGAAGGACCCCAGCTTCCATGATAAGGAGCTTGAGCTTTTTGCTGTGTATTAATAATCCCTAGCCTTTTCTGGGATGCAGACTATAGTGAGCTTTCTGGTCCCTTTTCTCTGGAAAGAAAAGCTATAGTGACACACACATACACATGACTCTTACATTTGACATTCAACTTCAGGGACAGTTTGGGGCCCTCTGGCACACACTTATTTATGGACTCCTACTTAAGACATCCCACCTAGAAGTAGTAGAGATGAGTAGAAATCAGATTTTGGGTTGAGCAGGAATGTGTCCATCAAATAACTAGAAACAGAAGATGGATTGGAAGATGTACAGCCTGAAGACGAGGAAGATGGGACCACAGTTGGGAGCCTGTAGTCACGGATTAGACAAAACAATAGTTTTGTGCAATCTCCTCCATCTCCAAAACTTTTGTTGGGTGGTGGATAAGGCACAGAACCCAATCACTGGACTCAGAGCATTTTCTGCTCCACCCCATTCTTTCTCAGGAAGGCGCCAATGATCTTGAACTCAGCTGTGAGGGAAGGCAAGGGGAGGATAATAAAAGAAGCTGTAATCTACAGGTGATATCGCCAGCCCCTAGGGTACAGATTGCCTAGGCTAGTACCCCAGAAGTTCATCTCTGAGAACATGCCCCTGGAGTGTGTCGTCTGCTTCTAACAACCACAGTGGTATCTCACTAGGAGACCAGGAAGCCTCTGGGTAGCAAGACATCATTGCTTCTTCTGTGTACTGGGGAGATGGGCAGCCATGCAGAGAGGGAAAAGTGCTTTCCTTTAGCAGTGAGATAAGGATGTGGAGATGTGAACTTAATCCCGACTCTTCCTGGGAGAACCTGGCAAGTGTCTCTGGACTCCTATTTCTACATCTAAGGGAGTAACAATAAAAGTGCTAACATGCTCTGGGAGGAGTGACAAGGAGAAGCATTTTGTAAACTCTGCAGGAAGGTGATGCAACAGTGGCGGATGGCAGGTTCACTGGAGGACACAGCAGAATTATAGCCATCCTTGCTTTCTGGCCGACTTTTGATTTCCGCCATCACTAAAGGCCCTCCCAGAAGTAAGGGAGCCCTGCCTCCCTTTCTTGTTGCCTTCTGCAACTGTCTTGCCATGTGACAGCAATATGGTGGAAACCGGAGAAAAGAAAGTGTCCTGAAGCAGTGGGAAGCTTGGAGTGTTGAGCGAGCCTCACTATCTCTCTAAAATAGCTGCTTAGGGAAGCCAGGGCTGGCTCCACTGCACATGGTGTGTGTGTGTGTGTGTGTGTGTGTGTGTGTGTGTGTGTGTGTGTGTGTTTTGTTTTAAGTTTGGGTGTAATTGAATTTTCATTGATGCCAAGAGCGCCTATAGCACTTGCTGTCCCCCATAAAGTGGGCAGTAGCTGCTCAGAATGGCTTGGTTTCCTTGAAGTCACGTTGTGGCAGACTGAGACCCCCATCCATCCAGTTCCATGCCTGCTGCTTTTTCCTTAGGACCGTCCTCGCACCTGAAGAAGGTGGGAATGATGAGCCCTGCTGGAGTCTAAACCAATCTGCTGTTCCCTTCAGACTTCCAAATGCTTTCTCCGCAGCGTGATGCCTTGTTGGGCTTGAGGTATTTTGTTTTTTGTTTTTTTCACGAGTCGAGTTTTGGCACCATTTCTATCAGTTGCAATGGAACAGAAGAGGAGGGTGGCTACAGGTAACAGATTATTTTTAATTCTGCCTTGTTATTTGGAACTGCTTTCCCATATGTTGTTGTTGTTCAATTCCTTGCATGAATTTTCTCAAATATTTGTAACATATGTCATATCTATATGCAGATTTTAAATTATGGATGCCTTCATCCAATCATTTTCGAAGGAGGAAAAATCCAAGTCTAATACTCTCAGGCAGGACCACAGTCTCCTGGGCATCAGTTATCGTTCAGGTAGACACATCTGGTGAAATGCATCACATCAAATTAGTATCAAGGGTATTGAGACTCTGAGACTACAGGCAGACAACCCCCTTCTAATGTACTGCTTTTTAGATTGTTGGGGAAACTTGAATCCCAATTCTCCTGTGAAATGAGTGATACTAACATGCCTGTTCAAATGCTCAAAGTGAAGATCAAAGCAGCAGTGTCCAAATTGCCTTTGCAAACAAAGCAGCCCCTTGCATCCCCCCTGGGGATACCGTGCTAATTTTATCTACTCTCCCTGGCTCTTCTGCTATTAAATAGCAATAAATAAATGTTTTTTTCTGGGTTTGCCAGTGGCTTATTTGTCTGACAAACAAGCTCATTTCCTTTTAAGTGTGAGGTTTTAGTCCAACTAATAGAATTAATCTATTTTTAATGAAAATGCGAATGGCTTTTACTTAGAAATCTACCTACCCATCTCCCTCTTGGCAACAGGCCCCTCCCCCCAGTGCCTTCTCTGAACACATACAACCAGCCATGAATATTTCAATACATCTCAGGCTTCCAGATCAATATAGGCAACTCTCAAGCCCTATTGATTTTCAGAGGTTTGACTCACAAGGGTGATAAATATTTCTCGACTTATGAAACCTGAGTTAAAGAGGCTTTGCTGGCCCTTCAACTTTTCCAGACATCTTTGTCTCCTCTTCTGTCCTCTTCCCATATCCCTTCTGCTCCTTCTCCCTCCCTCCCTTGCCCTGCACCCCGCCTTCAGTGTCGCCCTCCCCCGCCCCCAGCCCCCCAACAGCCCTGAGATGGAGTTTATGACTAAGCAATACGTCCTGGAGAAGCAGGCACTATTTCCCCACTGGGTCCACTTCAGTTCAGAGGGAGAAGAGCCACGGGAGGAGAGCAGTCATGGCACGATTCGGCCCCCATCCATCTCGCCTGCAGGGACCCTGCCAGCTTTCCTCTTGTCTCTCTGATTCATTTATCAGCACAGCCAACTCCTCCTCCTGCACACCTCTGAAGATGTAATCCCAGAAGGCGACCCTAGCAACATATGAGGAATTCCCCACTGAGGCACAGGAGCTGAGCTGCTCCATATGGGTAGGAAATAAGCTAATTATACAGTCAGCCATGTCCAATGCCAGGATGTATGTTGTTATAAGTTTATCCAGCCTAGTTATGAAGCAGTGAGCCTGAAATTCTTGGAAAATTTTACCGAACCTTTGGCATTTGATCCACCGTGATGTGCATTGGATTAGGAGGAGTTTGGAGACCCGGGTACGGATTTCTCTGGCTCGCCCTGGGAGGTTGGTCAGATCAGATGACTTCCCTTCCTGAGCCTCTATTTCCTCATTAACAAAGTAAATTCATTCATTCACTTACTTACCAAATCATTGCGGAGTTCCTCCTATGTGCGAGGGACAGAGGCTAGAACGGCAAACGAGATACGGGTCCCTGCTCTGTGGAAGCCCATCATCCAGGCAGGACTAGTCAAGGCTATACTAATGGGGCTTCCTCCCCTGAACTCCCATATTGCACGCCCCTAGATACTGCAAAGACATTGTATATAAATATGTCATCATCACGTTTCCAACATGATCCCTTGCTTAAACTGTGTGCGGCTTGTTGGTCTGGGTTGTGCCTAGATCTTTGGAGATGCTTGTCCGCTGGATAGCAGTTGAATAAATTGGCTCTTTATACTCTGCGTCCTGCTGAACATCAAGTAGAATTGAGGTAGCGATCCTGTGTGTGGAGCCACAGCAGAAACATACTCAGTAGTCATAGATCCTGCTCCAGTGGTTTTTCGTTCCGAGTCTTGTGTAAAGAAAAGCATATGAAAGGACTTACAGAAAGCGAGTTATAAACTTGAATAAGTTGAATAAATTGTAGTGAATATAATTAATATATTTGTAGTGAATATAATATATAATATAGGTAAATATAATATAGGTATATAATATAACATAGGTATAATATAGGTATATAATATAGGTATATATAATTGTAGTCAATATAACAAATAAGTGAATAAGTAGCTGTGTTTTCAATGGAAAGTTAGAGATGACCAAAATGACCCTGTAACCAAAACAGACAGACTAACGTCTTTCTCTTGAAGCACAATCACGTTTTGAGTAAAAGTATGGTAGAATATGTGAGTCAGGGGATAAATCATTTATTCTAGTAGCCAGATACGTTTTTGCATTTCAACTTTTGAAAAAGTTTTAAATTTATTATTATTTTCTTTTTTTTTTTTTAATTTTTTTTAACGTTTATTTATTTTTGAGACAGAGACAGAGCATGAACGGGGGAGGGTCAGAGGGAGGGAGACACAGAATCCGGAGCAGGCTCCAGGCTCCGAGCTGTCAGCACAGAGCCCGACGTGGGGCTCGAACTCATGGACCACGAGATCATGACCTGAGCCGAAGTCAGCCGCTTAACCGACCGAGCCACCCAGGCGCCCCTAAATTTATTATTATTTTCAATTTGAAAAGTTTTTCAAGCTTTATTGAGATACAGTTAACATATAATGTTGCGTAAGTTTAAGGTGTACAGTGAGCTGATTTGTTATACATATATGTTGCAGAATGATTCCCACAATAGTATCTGTTGACAGACGAATGGATAAAGGAAATGTGGTATATAGTTACAGTGAAATATTATTCAACCATTATCAAGAAAGAAAGCCTGCCATTTGTGACCATATGGATGAATCTTGAGGGCATTATGATAACTGAAATAAATCAGACAGGGGAAGGCAAATACTTTATGATCTCATTTACATTGGAATCTAAAAATGCAGAATCCGGGTGCCTGGGTGGCTCAGTCAGTTAAGTGTCCTACTCTTGGTTCCGGCTCAGGTCATGGTCTTATGGTTCATGAGTTTGAGCCCCACATCAGGCTCCATGCTGACAGCATGGAGCCTGCCTGGAATTCTCTCTCTCCCTCTTTCTCTGCCCTTCCTCTGCTCTCTCTGTATCTCAAAATAAATAAACTTAAAAAAAAAAAAAAGAATGCATAGAAACAATGAGTATATTGGTGGTTTCCAGGGGTGGGGGTTGGGAAAGAGAGGGAGTGAAGAAATGAGTGAAGTTGATCAAAGCGTACAAACTTCTATCTGAAATTTTTAAGTGAAGTCACATTTGCTTCTTTTTTTTTTAATTTTATTATTTATTGAGAGAGAGAGAGAGGAAGAGAGAGAGAGAGAGAGAGAGGGAGAGAGAAAGAGATTGCAAGAAAGGAGGGGCAGAGACAGAGGGAGAGAGAAAATCCCAAGCAGGCTTCACACTGTCAGTATGGAGCCAGATGCAGGGGTCAAACTCACCAACCGTGAGATCATGACCTGAGCCGAAAACAAGAATCAGACGCTTAACCTACTGAGCCACCCAAGCTCCCCAAGTCACATTTGCTTTTAAGTGACCTTGATCAACACTCAAACAGGCCCAGTGACTTGGGTTGGAAAAGATGCACAAGTCTCCTTCCAGCATTGGTATTGCTTGATTCTGCATGGCATTGTTTATAATTTATGTGAGCTCAGAAAGAAGTCCCCTCTTCTATGCTACTCCCTCATAAGTCACGCAGGGTCAGCTCCCCTTTCTCAGGGAAGCCCTCTCTGGGAGCGTCCTTCACCCAAGGTTCAGTGAAGGGCCTCTCCCACACTTACCTCTGTTTCCATGATAAGTTTTCTTGACTGTCTCCACTAAACTTGGAGCCCTCTGAGGACAGAAGTTATGTTTTATTCTGCATGACATTTCTAACATCTTCCTACCACATTGCTGGCACAAAATAAGTACTAATAAATATTTACACTGAGTAAAATTGAGAAGTTCTCTGCTTAACATATTGAATAAATAAATATTAATAGAAGATCTAGAGATCTAGAGTGGGGAGGTGCTGATGCAATTCCTTCTTGCTCTTAAATCCTCAGGAGGCATGTAGGAAAGAAATCAGGAATCATTTGCTTTCTGTTTCCATTTCACTGGAAGAATATGGTGACCATTTTGGTACCATTGAAAGATATTTGGTCTTTGTCCCCAGTTCCTGGCACAAACCTCCTAAAATTTTGGAATTTCCTGGGTGATAATTGTGATAGAAGCCCCTTTTGTTCTAATGAGGCAACTCTAGGCAAGCCCCAGATAGGTTCCGGATGGCAGCTGGTCATTGTTTCAATGAGGGATGGTCACTAGAAAGACCAAGCCTTGATTAGAAGCTTGAAATTTTCAGCACCCCCATCCAACATCTAGGGAGGAGAGAGGGGACTGGAGATTGAGTTAATAACCAATACCCAACAATTTCATCAATCCTGCCTACATAATGAAACCTCGATAAAAACCCCTAAACTACAGGGTTCAGAGAGTTTCTGGGTTAGCAAACACACTGAAGTGCTGAGGGGGTGTTGTGCCCTGCCTATGTGTTTCCCTATGTGTCTCTTCCATTTGGCTGTCCCTCGTTGTATTCTTATAACAAACTGCTAATAGTATGTGAAGTGTCTTCCTGAGTTCTGTGAGTGTTCTAGAAAATTATCAAACCTGAGGAGGGATCGAGGAACTCCAAATTTGTTTCCAAGTCATACAGAAGTGTGAATAATCTGGGTACCCTACTTGAGACTTGTGTCTAAACTGAGGGCAGTCTTATGGCTTAAGCACTTAAGTCTATGGAGTCTGGTGCTAATTCAATGGTAGGTAGTGTGAGAATTGAACTGAATTGTAGGATACCCAGCTGGTGTCAGAGTTGGTTGATGTCAGGAGAAAAAGCCACACATTTGGTGTCAGAAGTGTGAGCAAAACCGGTTCAACCACGAAGACAGCCTTTGCTGTTTGCTTTGGCAATAAGGGCATCTCCTGCTATGAGAGAAGGCCCAGTCTTCCACCATGAGGACATAAGCTTGTAGCTGGGTAGGTATTTCCTGAGTGGGTTGTGCAGGGAGTCATGTACAGAAGTGATGATATCATCAAGAGTTCTTAGGGGCAGGAGCTGGTTTGGGGAGAAGATGGAACTCTACAGCGTTTCATTTGCTGTGGAAATTCTGAAGGATCTCAAAGACCTGCCTGGGGAACAATCCAGTTACTCTCCACCAGAGACAGAAATGCAAACCGCACTGCAGAGCACAAAGTTGCTCTCCAACTTGACAAACTAACACCTTGATGGTGGCAGAGCTAGCAGTGGAAGTGGGGGTGGGAACATGGCATGATGTGGATGACAGCAGCTTTGCCCTCAGTCTGCCAGATGCTTTGCTGGTTGCTTCCACCAGCTGTCTCATTTTCTACCTCTCAAAATCCTTTTATAGATAAAGTACTATGATCCTTAGTACACAGATCAAAAATTAATTCTGAAGTTCTGGGGAAAGAAAATCTGATTTTCACATCAGAAGTCACAAAGGTTGCAAATGTTCCAAACTGTGTGTATGGCTAGGAGATACAATAAACAGAGCACTTACATTGCCTCAGTTTTATTCAAAGTGGTGGGGGTTTTGGTGGTGTTGGGGGGGGCTGGTTGCATTTTATTTATCAAAAATGTGAATGCAAACTTTACTTCAATATGTAAAGATTAAAAGCACATCTGCAAAAGGGCTGGCTTAGTTGGTGGAGCATGTGACTCTCCATCTCAGGGTCATGTTGGGCATGGAACCTACTTGAAAAAAAAACCAAACATATCTTGGGGTGCCTGGGTGGCTCAGTCAGTTAGGCATTCAACTCTTGGTTTCAGCTCAGGTCATGATCTCAAGTTTCATGGGTTCAAGCCCCGCATGGGGCTCTGTGCTGACAGCGTGGAACCTGCTTGAGATCCTCTGTCTCCCTTGCTCTCTAACCCTCCCCCACTAACACACTCTCTCTCTTTCTCAAAATAGTAATAATAACAATTATAAAAAGCCATACACATCTGCAAAGAAAGTGTGCATGGTAGCAGGTTTGCACACCGTGCTCCCAGTACTTCCAGCGGCGTTGTGGTTATGTGACAGAGAATTTGAAACACAGGGATGCACGAGTCCTGGGGTGTCACGGCTTGCTGTGATGGAGCTAGAGCTAGCTAAAGAAGTTGTGAAGAATGTCAAAGAATATTTAGGCATTAACTCTGGAGTATAATTTCTTTTTCTGTTTCTGAGGAGGAAAGAGGGGACAGACTGCTTTACTAATTAAACGTGCAAGCAACATTTGTTCTCCAGCTAATAGTTTGATGCTTCCCACTCAGTGACATGCCCTCCATTGCCCCCCACTTACCTCTTGTTCCAAACAAGACACCCTCATAAGTACAGTCAATCTGGAATAAAAAATCAAGTTGCTGTCTGTTAGTGTCTAAATGCATCACATGTAAACACGTGGATGGATTTCTCAGTAAATCTTGAGGGGGTATGTGGTGTGGTCTGGTTTTAAATCTAGGTTATGTAAAGTTTGTGAAATTTGCTTTCAGGAGCTGAGGGGGCACCTAAAAGAGAGAGACAGCTATCCTCTGGAGCATCTGAAACTGAGTTTACTTGGGATGTCCCAACGACTTCTGATCTACAACGTTATAACTTCCATGGAAAGGGAAAAGAGTTTCATATATGAATCCCAAATTAGAAGTCTCAAAGGCAGGTGCTCTGAATTGATTCACTGTGGAGCTACTTCTAGAATGGGCAACTCTATCTTATGAGGCCCAGACTTCATTTACATGATATCCAGTGAGACTTTATTACTACCCTAAGTGATGCTGGAGGCGGCGAGGGGGGCCAGCTAGTAACACACGTTTCCTCAGCTGAGCAGCCTTCCTTTTACATTTGCCTCTTTTGCATTGAGCCATTCTCTAATAAGCATTAGCTGACTATCCCAAACAGGGCTAAACATCTACTCTAAAATGTAACCCACTGCAGATTAGCGTTTTAGGGCTAAAGCGCACTGAGAACATCACCTTGTCAAAGCCTCTTACTTTAACAGTGAGGTAACAGGCCCAGAGTTGTGAAGTGACTTGCCTAACGTCATTAAATTAGCTAATAGTAACACTGAAACAGGACAGGTGTCTCCTCTCATCTGAGTGCTTTGTTGTTCCAGATAGCGCCCTATCTTTTCCAGGCGAATACCATGGAATTTTCAAAAGTATTTGGCTTATTTGAAGGTCATTTTTTTTCTGAAAACAGGGAGCTCATGACTTATGAAACAAACTGAGAAACTGAAAATAATTTCTCATCGGGGTGTTATTGTTGAGCAAATGTTTCCTGTCCTCTGTCTCCCCCAGGAAAGGAGTAGACTTTTAGACACCACTGGTGGGCCGTTTGGCCAGTGAAACGTGAGCAAATTTGAAAATACCACATCTGAGCAGAGGTGTGCTGGTGTGGTGTGGGTTCTGTGCTCTCTCCCTTTCCCGTAAGAAGGACATGCTCCAGCTTCCTGGGTCCTAAAATAGAAAGACATGAGACAGCCCTGAATCCAACTTGCTGCTGAGATGCTAATCAACAAACGCATGGGCAAGGATATAGGTGTTGGAGTCTATGGAAATTAGGGGGGTTTATTATATAGCATATATTGGGGGATATTTATTATATGGCATATCACAGAGCACGCTAATGCACTAAAGCAAACCTTTCCTTATGTAGTCGTACCTTGCTCTCACCTTTCATGTTGCGGTGTATAAATTCAGACTGTCCCTTAGTTTTCATACAAGAAAGTTGCATCCCAGGTTAGATGCTTTATATAAGGGCACATTGGAGAAAATAGAGGCATAGCTGCAGTTAAAATTCATATATCCTTCCTGATTTTCAGAATTCAGTTTCACAGGGTATTTAGACATGAGATTCGTAGTACCTTTCAGGTTAGAGAAAAAACCAGGCTATTTGCTTTTTTGGTTTTGTCTATTTCTTATCTATCTATCATCTTTCTTTCTCTCTACTCCCCCCCACCACCACTCTCCCCCACCTTTATCTATCTATCTATCCATCCAACTGTGTATTTGTTTGAACTAGAGAAAGGTAGTCTTAAAGTTCTATTGTGTTCACTGTTGTGGGGTTGACATTTTAGTGCCTAAAAAAAATTCAGCTGAGTTGATAATGTTTAGTTGATCTGTCTGCATCTGATTATGCTTGTTTCCAGATCCAAGCAGTTGTTAATGAAACAGTTGCTGTTTTGTTGACAGAACATTAATTACTTGATCTTAGGACTCAGTAATTGCACAAGCCCCCTCTGTATACATTACTAATTACATTAGCAATTATATGGCATTTTAAAGACAAAGAAGTGACTGAAGCAATTGCAGTGTCACAGGTAACCTGCTGCTAGATTTCAATCACATTCCTCACGTGTCCATGATGTGCTGAAGCAGTTCTGATGCATCTGTGACACCGACTTGAAGAAATGGCCTAAGACTTCTTGCCTATGAACCCACTGCCTAGTGGGAAGCCCATCAGGTGGGCAGAGATAATGTTAGGAAAGTCTCTTTAGCACTCATTTCCTTCCTCTATTGAAAGAAAAATCAGAGAGAGAAAGGTTGGACCAGAAAAATTAATTCATGTATTTAACAGATATGTATTGAATTTCACTACGTTAGCTAAGTTACAGGCCTAGTCGATGACTCTGTAAAGTTTATAATCTTGTGGAAAAGACAATAAGTAATAAACACTAAAATAAGTTGGTATTGGTCAGAGTAAAGCTTGTTAGCTGCTGTAACAAATAGCCCTCCAAATCTCAGCAACTTACTATAATAAAATTCTATTTCTTGTTCATATCTTGGTCAGCTCTTTCTAAGCGGTGGCTCAAGGATCCAGCTCTTCCCTTGCATGACCCCATAATTCTGGGCTTCTTCATTCCCAGCTGTGGGGACAGAAGAGAAAGTTGAGGATCTTGGGAGATTTTAGAGAGCAGGCCTGGACGGCCATACTCCATTTCCCCTACATATTACTAGCTGAAACTGATCACAGGGCTTCTTCTTCCCTGCAAAAAAGGCTAGAAAATATAAAGAAAAAGGAAGAAATGAGCACTGATTTTGTGTCCACCGCACTACACAATTACAAATGGTGACTGGTGCTATGGAGGACAAGCACATAGTACGATGAAAACATGCAATGGAAACATTCACTCATTTGACATCTGGCATCCATTCTTCTTCCTGATAAGAATGCCCTCATTGCCTGAGAAGGGAACTACCCTCTATCGTGTGTAGTTTTTGTGGAGCTATCATTCAAGTTTTCCTATTTCTCCATCCTATTCCTATCAGGCTTGTGCACATGGTATAAACTATGCCCATCAGATTCCCTCCCTGGACCTTAGCCTCAACTGGAGAGACACAAAAGACAAGGAAAGGTATCATTTCATTCTCTACTGTGAAAGAACCATACACCGACCAACTTGTCACTTGGATCTGTATATGCCCAGTCCCTGTCCTTCTGGCCTATTTATCAGCTTTCCTTTCAATCTCCGCATGATCTCATATTGATCCAAAGGATTCCCTTTCTTCCTAGATTAACCAGTTGGTTTCTGTGCCTACACCCAAGAACTAATTGACACAGGCATATGAATTACATTGGGAGGTTTAGTGTCTCTCTGTGGAGCAGCATTTTTGCTTATAAATGAAGTATAAGTTGGGGTTACCTAGATGAAGTGGGGAAAATGGTTTCTAAGGCAGAGAAAATCATATGCAAAGGCCTTGAGGTATTAAAAAAACCTTACAGGGTCTGAGAATCATAAAGTATGCCTATCTGGCTGGAGGTTGTGGAGTGAAGGGGAAAATAACAAGATGGAACTGGACAGGTGGGAAAATAATAAAAATTGTGAGCAGTGTTGAGCATTTTGGATTTTGTCTTAAGTGCAGTGGGAAGCCACTGAAAGTTTTAAAAAGGAAAGCGATACAATTCAATTTACACTAAAAAAAAAAAAAAACAAACCACCACCACCACCAACAACAACAACGCACCCAAGCTAGTCTGTGAGAGATAGAATGGAGTCAGAGTAGAAGCAGGAAGATCACTCAAGAGTCCAGGAGTCAAGAGACAGGAGGCATGACCGTGGTTTGTCTTGGTGGCTGGCAGAGAAAATGGAGAGAGGAAGGCACTCTGGATGTGCATTGGGATAAAACTGACACAGCTTGGTGACGAATAATATCCTGGAGGCAGGAAAGGAGGGACAAAAGGAACGACGTCAATTTCAGGAGGTTATCATTAATTACTGAGATTTAGAAAAAACTGACAGAGGAATAGGCGAGAGTGACAGAGTTAAGAACGCCTTTTTGGCATTGAACTGCTTTAGAGACTCCAAGCAGTCATGTCAAATGTCGATATGTAGGTCTGGCATTCAGAAGAGAAGTCTTGGTCAGAAATACAAACGTAGATAGCATGGACTTAGACATTGCATTTGAAGCCATGGAGAGGAAGAGACAAGATATCTGATAACTCCCGAATCTACTACCCTGGGATGGGTGCCTAGGTGGCTCAGTCGGTTAAGCGTTCGACTTCAGCTAACTAAGGTCATGATCTCATGGTTCCTGAGTTCGAGCCCCACATTGGGCTCTGTGCTGATAGCTCGGAGCCTGGATCCTGCTCCAGATTCTGTCTCCCTCTCTCTCTCTGTCTCTCCTCCCCCTCAAAAATAAACATTACTACCTTGGGAAGCAGACAACAATATTGCACCACCCATCCACTCACCTAACCATGTTTGGGCTATGCCGTGTCTTCGGGCTTAGGGCCCTGTCCTTTTAAGGAAGCCAACCCTTCCTGCCCGACTCTGCCAGGACACAGTTGGAATGGCTCCCTCTATTCC
The DNA here is from genome assembly GCF_022079265.1 of Lynx rufus. Lineage (NCBI taxonomy): Eukaryota > Metazoa > Chordata > Mammalia > Carnivora > Felidae > Lynx > Lynx rufus. The sequence continues at coordinate 170,485,462 of NW_025814845.1, forward strand.
TGAAGCTTCCCTCACTCCCCAGTCATTTCCCCTCTCCTTTCAATCCCCTTGCCTAGTTTTGAGCAAAGCAGCCCTGCTCCCACTTCCCCAGATCTGAAGCCAGTTGTGTTCCTCTAGTGCAGCCCCTGGCTCCCTCCCTCAATGGCGCGTGCTAGTTCTAATCTGTGGGTTATTTTTCCTTCCCTACCTGATCCAGCCTGGCCTTTGAGCCGTGCCCCTGGTGAGCTCCAACCTTTGAGAACTAGCGCCATGCCCTTAACATTATTTCATGGCGCCTGGCCATTGGCCCGACTACTGCTTTCTAGAGTTGAAGGAATGGGTAAAGCAGAGAGAGAACAGCAGAGACTAGCTCCTGGGAAACCAGGCTGGTGATCTGAAACTGGAGAAGTTCCCCAGACGGTGTGAGGGGGATTGTCCTCCTGACCCCTCACCTCCCCACAGCCCTGGGTCATCTTCCTCTGTTTACTTGAGAACACGCATGTGAGAAAACAGGACCTGCCCGGGCCAGTGAGCCATGTATGAGAGAATTTGAACTTTATTGGTCCTGACACCTCTGCCTTGGTATGTGTGACTGTTCGTACACATATGGATCGGATCAAACGAGATAATTTATGCGAAAACACTTTGAAATTTTTAGAGGGCTATCCCAAGTATTGCTTGTTGTTATTATTACATTCCACAGGAAAGCCTTTCCTCTTTAACATACCCAAGTATTTGATTAAAATTAGGTGGCAAATTGGCAAACCTATAAAATGCTTTCTTGTGTAGCCTGTCACCTATACCTATGGTGACCATATGGTCTCCATTTTCCAGGATGGCCCAGATTTCATGTCATTTTATTCTTTACAACAGAAAAGTGATTTGTTAAATTCTTAACCAAGTGTCACTTCATTATTAAGCCTCTGTAAGATTTTTCTCAAGAATAAATTCTTAAGTCAGGATAAAGAGTTTTGTCAGCCCACGCATTTTAATTTTTTGGACAGGTACGGCCCTCCATATTTAATACTGTCATCCATGTAGAATGGGAAGTATTCTGAAAAGTCAGAGCACCTCTTTTATCTCCTGCATCTGGCAGGAGGGGAAAATGAGAAGAAAATCAATTCTCCTCCTTTTAACAAGTGAGTAGATTCAAGCCAGAATGGCCTGGGTGGCACCATGGCCTTGTGAGGACAGCCACCCTGGAATTAGTTGGATTTTAATGGAAGGGGAAGAGACGAAGGGGGACTGGCCACAGTACCTTTGCCCCTTGTTGGTTCTCCCCTCTTTGTTTTCTTTTTTTCTTTTTGGTCATCCAAGGCTTTCCAACAGGGACTCTGCAATGGCAGCCTTTGGGTTCTCATTGTCCACATATGCTCTGTGTCCCGTGGCTGTGGGAAGAAGTCATGAACAGAAATTAAGAGGGAAGGAGGGACAGTGGGGCTCCTGCTTGATGCCCACAGGCTTATTCTTTAGGGAAGAGAAGGATGTTCATGGGTTTTTTCTCTGAGACATCATTTCCTGATCTATTCTGAAGTAGCTGGCCCACCAGGCATCTGAGAGATGTTTCATAAATGGCTGCATCCTCTTCACTACTTCCTCTCCTTCTCCTTTCAAAACACCTTCTCCTTTGCACAGCCTTCTCCTAAAATCCTAACACAGGGGCTCATTTGGTATTGTTCCGCAAAGGATTCAGTGAAGAGGTCACCTTAGGTTTTCCAGTCAAGAGAATTTCTATGAGTAAGAGTCCAGTTTCTAGAACATTGCAGGCCAGGTTGCATTTGAGCTTCAGTTAAATCTAGCCCTGACCCAACCACCAATGAGCACCGTGAGACAGAGCAGCTCAATGAGCACCTCAGGCCTTACTTTGCTTACCTGTGCTGTGAAAGAATGGTCCTTCCACCTCCGTGGAACAGTTCAAAGAACAGAGCACCTTTTGTCCCAGATACTCTTCATTGGGTTGCACACTTTAAGCCTCTGTACTCAGCTCTTCCAGCCGGGCACACAGCTACCATTTTTCTGCTTGTATAAATCTAGTTTGATGAATCTTGGAACAAGTACCTGCCAGATGCTTGGCACTTTGACACAGTTTTTTCTCATCGAGACTCATCTTCTGAAGAACAGTGTAGGAATAAGATGAAACAACATGGACAGAAGCATCCAAGAGAGAACGAGGACTCTGGGTTTCACGGAGCTCATACTCCCCACGTGAGGTCACTTAGATGAGAGGCAGCCAAACCAGGATTTCAATCCGGGTGTTATGGCTCCGGGGCCAGTGTTCTTCCCAGCACATCACAGCAATTGCATTCAGAAGTTGTTGCTCTTTAAAAAGAACCAAAAAAAATGAAAATTCTGTAATCCAGGAAATCCCAAGTCTTCTAAAATTAAAGAAGTTTAGAGGAGAGCGTAAGTCATTTTGAAAAGTGAACGCTGTGAATCACCACAGCATGGCCTAGCCAGGGAAACGTTTGAAAGGAAACAAATAACAAAGATATAAATGTTACCATTCTGACTTTTGATAGTATTAAGATCATTTCACTTCAAACAAGCGTGTTTATTCTTCAATATTCAGCGTCCTCAGTCTTTGAGGACACTTCTGGTATGCACTTACAGAAATAAACTCCATATTCTACAAAGGGCCTAAAGGAAGACGTTTGGAACAACTTGTTCTACTTTTGCTAATGAAGAAGCTGAGGCTAGGGAGGACGGTGGCTTGCGTATGGTTGCTCAGCCGGTGGAGAAAATGGCAGAATCTTGAATGAAAGAACCTTAGCATTTTTGCTTGAATGAATGGATGCATGGTATTACCATTCGCTGATGTAAAAAACACTTGGATTGGAGGATACGTTTTGGGGAGATTCAAAAGTTTATTTTGGATATGTTGGGTTGAGCTTTCTGTGAGATATCCAAGTAAGCAGCTGTCTGAACCTCAAAAGAGGAAGTATAAATGTGAGAGATGTCAGCATATAAACAGGTACTAAAAGCCAGGCTCGGGCTGAGAGTGGAAATTGGCGCAAGCTCTACAGATAGAGGGGACCATTTGGTTTATCATCCAAACCAGCCACTTAAGTGCAAGAGGTATTATTATTAATAACTACACTGGGACAATGTCCTTGGCAAGCTAGAGTGACGGTAGTCTCTCTCTTGAAGGTAATCTGGCAATATTTGAAAAATGACAAATGCACATGTTCGTTCACCCACTTCTGGGAATTTGTCCTGCAAATATACTATAACTCTTCTCACATATGTGCAAAAGGACAAATTTATTAAATACCAATTATATTATTATTAGTGGCAAAAAATAGAAAACAACATAGATGTCAATAAATAGAGGAATGATCAAGCAAAATATATACATTAACAATTGGAAGGGATTGAAAGGGGAAAAGCACTGCCCGCTGGGCCTGGAGATGGTTTGAGGACACAATCAGAGAACAGCGGGAGCCCAAAGCTGCTGCTGGGACCACTTGCCCCATGGCTGGACCAGGTCCTGGACTTCCCTCTTGGTTCTGCCCTTCCTACCCCTCTGTAGGCGCCTCCCACCAGGAGAACCCTCCAGGGCTTGGGCTCTGCTCTCTCTTAAAAAAAGAAAAAAAGAAAAGGACTACAAGACAACCATTAAAAGCCAAGCTGTTATTTATGCACAATGGAAGTCTTTAAGATGGTTAGTTTTATATATATATATATTTTTTTTATTTATAAATTATATATATTTATAAATTATATATTTATATATTTGTTTATATATATTTAATATATATATTTATTTTATATATATTTAATATATATATTTATTTTATATATATTTATTTAATTTATATTTATATAAATATTTATAAATATATATTATAAATTTATTTTTATATATATATGGTGCAGTTATATTTTTTTAAAAGGTACAAAACAGTGAGTAGCCTGTGTTACTGTGGGAAAGACGGGCAGAGGATAATATGTATATGTATATATGGAGACTACCTCTTAGAAAATATACAAGAAATTGGTAAAATTGATTACCTACAAAGAAGGAAATTGGGTGACTAAGGGACAGTTGTCAGAGGGAAATTTTTCAGCATACCTTTGGACTATCTTGAATTAGGAACCATGTTAAAATATTACCTCTTAAAGAAAAAACATTAAAATTAAAGATGAATCAATAAAATAAAGTCAGCCTGAACTTTAACCCATAGAAAAAAATGTATTGTGAGGCTTGTAGTGTTTTATACATTTTCTTCTTACAAGGTGAAAGCCACAAATGCTTAGACCATACCGGAAAAAGGGTACGTCTCATGCATGGTAACCAAGATATCCTTTGTAAGACCAACAGACTGACACTAAATAATATCAGAGTGGCTAATATGTCAGAGTGGCTAAAATGAACAAATCAGGAAACATATACAGAATTGCAAATTGAAATTAAAAGCTGTAAGAAGTTTCAGCCACGGTGGAGAACTGGGACCAGGTTAGTCCTTCTTCTTAAACAACAAGGAAACTAGACAAAATATATGAAATGATTCCTTTCAGACACTGGAAGTGAGCAGAGAATGACTGTGACAGTGAGGGAAAAGAAATAGCGAGGGGAAATCATAGCCCTACAATTACTGTGGCTTTCCGCCTGGAAGCACTTTCTGGAGCTCAGCACAGGGAGGAGGAGATCAAGCACAGCAGGGCCATCTTGCTGAGTTGAGGAGACAGAGATTGAGGTTTAAATGGTCTAAGGTGGTTGGGAGTTGTGAGGAAGACTATTAGAGGCAAAGAAGCAATGCAGAGAGAGAGAAAGATCCAGAAATCTACAGAGGAGCCTCCTAAAGTCTGATGCTAAATGTTAAGCTATCTATCTATAAGGTGCAAGTCCATGAAGCCATACAAAATCCACTGGTGAGGACGGTAAGGCTGAACAGTTGGCAGAGCTCACAAGACCTGACAGATGTTCAATTTTCAATCAGCCAAAGAGGAGACACATTGTCTAACACCCAGGCATGTGGTAGATACCCCAGAAGGGTCATGTCTCAATGAGAGTTAAATTAACCCTAGAGAAAAACTACCCTAGATTTTCCCCTACAAAGTTTAACCAAATCCACAAAGGATCAAACTAATCCTTTTCAAAATAAAAATCAGCTCTTTCAAGCCTGACAACAAAATCCAGACACGCAACAGTGTTAGATCCACAATATTTATAAATATTTATATGATATCCCACAATAACAAAAAAATTACTAGACATATAAAGAAGCAAGAATATATGGTCCGTAACCAAGAAAAGAGTTGGTTGATAGACCAGAAATTATAAAGATAATGGTATTAACAGAAAAGGACTTTAATACGGCAATTATAAATATGTTCAGGGGTTGAGGAGGAATGGGCGTATAAAAAAGAATCAGTTGGAAATTTTAGAACTTCATAATGCACTATCTGAAATTTCAAAGTTAACCAAATGTACTCAGTAGAATATTATACGCAGAGCCAGAAGAGCTCAGTAAATTTGAAGACAATAGAAACTATTCAAACTGAGGCACAGAGAGCAAAAGTTTGGGGAAAACAAGTGAAGAGTGAAGTGACTTGTGGGACATTATCAAATGATCATATCATTGCAGTCTCTGAAAACTGCAAAACATTGCTCAGAGAGTTTTAAAAAATACCTAAACATATGCTATGTGAGGGATAGTATGTTTGTCAGAAGACTCACTATTAAGAAAGTCATTCGTCTTAAATTAACCCATAGAGTCAACACAATCCAAATCTCAAAAGGCTCTTTGGTAGAAATTGACAAGCTAATTCTAAAATTTATAGGAAAATACAAAGATCTAAAATAGCCAAAAATTTTTTTTGAAAAAGAACAAAGTTGAAAGACTGATTTCAAAATCTACTATAAAGCTCTTAAAATCAGTGTGGTATTGGCATGAAGGTACATATATAGATTGATGAAACATAATAAAAGAAATAGGCCCCCACCAAAAATATGCTCAACTGATTTTGATACAAATGCCAAAAAACAAAAACAAAAAAAAACAACCCAACGTGGAAGGGATAATCTTTTCAACAAATGGTTTTGGCACAATGGATAACCTTAGGAGACTAAAAATAAAAACAAAAAACCTTTTACCCTTGTTTCAGACCAAACGCCAACATAACCTGAAATAGATCATAACTTAAATATAAATCTAAAACTCAAAGTTCCAGAAGAAAACAAAAAAGAAAATCTTTGCAACAGTCAACCGTTTAACATTGGAGTAGGCAAAGATTTCTTAGCCCAGATGCATAAAGCACTATCTGTAGAATTGAAAGAGATTGATAAATTAAATCTGACAAAAATGCAAAAGTTCACCTCTTCAAAAGACATTTCAGTTGTATATCCATAGGCAAAAAACCCAACCCAAGCCCACACCAAACCCAAATAACCCTTGCCCCCAGACACAAGCCTCACACTTTTATAAAACTTAACTCCAAATGGATCATATACAACTTTTAGGAGAAAATCTTCAGGATCTAGATTAGGTGAACGGTTCTTAGACTTGAAACAAACAGTACAATCCATAGAAGGGGAAGCTGATAGATTGGACCCCATTAAAATGAAAATTGTTGTTCTGCAAAAGTCTCTCTTAAGAGGAAGAAAAGACAAGCTACAGACTGGGAAAAAAACATTTGTAAATCTCTTATCCAACCAAGAACTAGTATTTAGGATGTATGAAGAATTCTCAAACATTAGAGTAAAAAACCAAAAAAAAAAAAATTCGATTAGTAAATGAGCAACTCATGAAGAAACATTTCACTGAAGGTGAAATATTTAGAGGGCAAAAAAGCACATGACAAGATATTCAATTTCATCAGCAATTAGGGAAATGCGAATTAGAGCTACAATGAAAACCACTATGCACCTATCAGAATGGCTAAAAGAAAAAACAGTGACAAGACCAAATGCTGGCAAGGAGGCAGGGAAACTGGATCACTCACATTTTGCTAATGAGATTGTAAAATGGTACAGCCACTTTGGAAGATGGTTTGGCAGTTTCTTATAGTACTAGGCATGCAATTACCATATGACCCAGCAATTGCACTCCTGGGCATTTATCCCGGAGAAATGAAAATTTATGTTCACACAAAAACCTGTCCGTGAATGTTCATGGCTTTATTCGTAACAGCCCCCAAGTGGAAACAACCTGGATGTCTTTCAGTGAGTGAATAGTTAAACAAACTGGTATATGGAATGCTACTCAGAATGAAAAAGCAACAAACTACTGATACATGCGACAACTTGAACGAATCTCAAGGGAATTATGCTGGGGGGGGGGGGCGGGGAATCCTCAAAGATTACATCCTACATGATTCCATTTATATGACATTTTTGAAATGAAAACCTGAAGATGGAGAACAGATCGGTGATTGCCAGGGGGTGGGGACGGGGTGTGGGTGGAGTAAGGAAGGTCTGTGGGTGTGGTTATTAAAGGGCAACACAGGGAGCATAGTATTCCGCTTCTTGACTATGGATCCATGAATCTACACAAGTGATAACTGAATATAAACACACACACACAGGAGTATACATAGGACTGGGAAAATCTGAATATGATGGGTGGGCTGCACTTAGGTCAATATCCTGGTTGTAATGTACTACTGATAGTTTTGCAAGGTGTTACCACTGGGGGACTGGGTAAAGGGTCGCAAGAGGTGTCTCTCTACTACTTTTCACAACTGTGTGTAAGTCTATAATGATCTCAAAAGATGCTTAACATTATTAGTCATCAGGAAAATGCAAATTAAAACCACAGTGAGATAGGCTATACACCCATTATAATGGACAGAACCAGAAAATCTGAAAATACCAACTGTTGGTGAGGATGTGGGGCAACTGGAACTCACATGCATCGCTGGTGTGAGTGAAAATGACACAGTAACTTTGGAAAACAATTTAGTCTTTTTAATTTTTTTTTAATGTTTATTTTTCAGAGAGACAGAGAGACAGAGAGAGTGCAAGCAGGGGAGGGGCAGAGAGAGAGGCAGGCACAGAATCCAAAACAGGCTCCAGGCTCCAAGTTGTCAGCGCAGAGCCCGATGTGGGGCCCGAACCCACGAACTGCGAGATCATGACCTGAGCCGAAATCAGGTGCTTAACCGACTGAGCCACTCAGGCGCCCCCAACTGAGTCTTTCTTAAAGATAAAATAAGACATATGCTAACAATATGCTTACAATTCCCTTCATAGTCGTTCACCCGAAAGAAATGAAAACATCAGTCCACAGAAAGTCATGTATGTGAATGGTCTTGGTGCTTTACTCATAATAGCTAAAAAATAGAAAAAGTATAAATATTTATCAACAGGTAGATGAGTAAATAATTTATAGTATATTCATACAACGGAATACTACTCCTCAATAAAAAAAGAATGAACTACTGACACATGCAACAACATGGATGAATTGCAAAAGCATTATGCTTGATGAAGAAAGACAGATACAAAAGATTACATACCATATAATTCCATTTATATGAAATTCTACAAGAAGCAAACTAATTTATGGAGGCAGAAAGCAGAGCTTTCAGAAAGCAGAGCAGATGCTTGCAGTCAGGGGTGGAGGATGTGTTTAGGGATGATGGAAACACTCTAATCTCAGTTGGGCTGGTGTTGATGTGCCAAAACTCACCACACTGTATACTTTAAATGGATTTTTTTACGTCAAAATGAATCACAATCAATTTTACAAGTAACCAAGGAAAAAAAGGTTTCAGAGAATACACAGATTCTGTAAAATATAAAGTCTCTCAACTAGTCAACAAGTTTGCCAAACTCTCGCAGACAGTGAAGTCAAAGGACAGAGAGAGGCAATGAGAGAAAGAAAGTATAGATGTGAAGGTCAGACCATGGAAACTTGACATATGGCAACTATTGTCCCGAAGAAGACAACAAATGGGAATAAAAAAAAAAAAAAAACACCTTTAACGTGTAGTCATAGGAAAGATGATAGCTAGCTAGGAGGGTAGGTAGATAGAGCCTCAGACTGGTGTACCTGTTGCACAATTGATAACAGGATGTAAATAACTTCTCAGTCTGAGAGAAAAAGGAAACCTGGTGCATACGGCTAAATAAAGAAAATTGCAAAAAGGCACAAACTATAAAAAGTGGTGTATCAAACATGAGACAGGGCTTTTGTTGATACCGTTAAGCATAAATGGATTAATCTTCCGCATATGAAAAGAGTATTTTGAACTTCTAAAATAACAACAAGTGAAACGCAGATATTTGATCCTTCTTCCATTTTTAACGGAAATGACAAGAGAAAGTAGAAGAAACCAGGATTTCTAGATGTTGGGAAAGAAACAATCCAGCTTCCTTAAGCTTTGGAGGTTTGTGCCAGATGCACAGAGAATGGAACCAAAACAGAGAGATAACATGAACATCCTTGAAATTTACTGCCCAAAGAGTAGGCAGAGATTTGGGACCCTACGAATATCCCTCAGCTCTTAGGAGGAAAGAGTGGCTGTAAAGGCAGCCACTGTGTCTCAGTGATGGTCAGTACCCAAAATAGCCAAGTACCTCAAGTCCAAAGCCAGCACTGATGGTAAATGGATTTATTCCAATAAAACAACAGAGCTCTTATCTTTTGTGGAAAATGACAGCACCAGAAAGGAAACTGACCAAGAATGGAGAAAACACATTTCAACAAATGGTGTGGGGAAAATTGGATATTCACATGGAAAAGAATGAAGCTAGACCCCCTATATTACACCACTTAAAAAAATTACATCAAAATGGATTAAATTCTTAACATGAGACTGGAAACCATAAAATTCCTAGAAGAAAGCATGAAAGTAAATAGCTTTTGGACACGGGTCTTGGCAGTAAGTTTTTGGATATGACACCTAAAGTACAGGCAATAAGATAAAAAATAGACAAGTTGTGACTACATCAAACTAAAAAGTTTCTGTACAGCAAAAGAAGTGATCGATACAATGAAAATACATCCTATGGAATGGGAAAAATATTTGTGAATCATATATCTGATAAGGGGTTAATATCTCAAGTCTATAGAGAACTCAAACACCGTACTTGTCATAAATAGACATTTTTCTGGAAATATATGAATGGCCAACAGGCACACAAAAAGATGTTCAACATCACTCATCGTTAGGGAAATACAAATCAAAACCTCATCTTGAGATGAGATATCATCTCAAGCCTGTTAGAATGGCCATCACGGAAAAGACAAGAGATGACAAACAATAAAACTTCTAGAAGAAAACATAGGCAGCCAACTCTTTGGTATCTGCCACAACAACATATTTTGGAAGCCATCAACAAGATGAAAAGACAACCTACTGAGTGGGTGAAGATGAATACTATATGACCTCATTTACATGTGAAGTAAGAAGAAAAACTCATATAAAAATAAATCAGCCTTGTGTTACCAGAGGTGGGGAGTGGGGTGTGGTGTGGGGTAATTAGATGAGGGTGGTCAAAGGGCACAAACTTCCAGGCATAAGATAAAGAAGTTCTGGGAATGTCACGTACAGCAAGCTGACTGTAGCGAACACTGCTATGTGATCTATGGGACAGTGGTTAAGAGGGTAAATCCTAAGAATTCTCATCACAAGGAAAAAAATATTTCTCTTTTTTTTTTTCGTATCTATATGAGATGGTGGGTGTTAACTAAATTTGTTGTGATAATCACTTTACAATGTATGTCGATCAAGCCCCCATACACCTTAACAGACATCCAATTCTGCGTGTCATTTACATTTCAACAGCACTGGGGGAAAAAATATGAATCTTTAAATTAACCTATATATAAAAAAAAGGAAGCTGAGTACAATTTGGGGGCACAATCCTCTCAGTCCTTGATATAAATGGTTAGCAAGGGATACATAAGGCTGGAGAATCTCAATAATGTAATAACATTGATTAATAGACATCTTTCTACCCCAAAGCTTCATCTTTTTCTCCAGTATCCTGAACTACTTTTTTTATAAAAAATAAATGCGGTCATATGTTAGACCACAAAGAAAACATGTCAAAAACACCGGAAATCAGAAAATGTACAGTCTGCATCCTGAAATAATGCAAGGAAGCATAGAAATTAAGGACGAAATTATGAAATAAAAGTCCCCACTGCTTAGGAATTAGAATGCACACTAAATCATACCTTTAGGGCACCTGGGTGGCTCAGTTAGTTGAGCATCTGATTCTTTTTTTTAATGTTTATTTATTTTTGAGAGAGAGAGACAGAGACAGAGAGAAGAGAGAGTAGGAGACGCAGAATCTGAAGCAGGCTCCAGGCTCCATGCTGTCAGCACAGAGCCTGATGCGGGGCTCAAACTCACAAACCGTGAGATCATGACCTGAACAGAAGTCAGACGCTCAACCAACTGAGCCACCCAGGCGCCCTGAGCATCTGATTCTTGATTTCGGCTCAGGTCATGATCTCAGGGTCATGGGATAGAGCTTTGAGTTGGATTCCATGCTGAACATGGAGCCTGTTTGGGATTTTCTCTCCCTCTCTCTCTCTCCTTCCCTTTCTCTGCCCCTCTCCCTTCCTCATGCTCACTCCCTCTCTCTAAAATAAAAAAATAATAAAATAAAATAAAATAAAATAGCTATTCAGTACCAATCTTGCAAAAAACAATGCAAATCCAAAATTAAGAATATTATATCGGTTCCATCATTAAGCAACAAAACTGATCACATTATACAAGATAGAAGGATGTATTGAGAGGATCCTGATGTAACACAAAGAATTGAAAGACAAGCTGAGCCAAGGTGTCTCAGGAAAGCCACGAAAGGCTGTTGTAGACTCTCACACTGGGAGCTCGTGGGATCTCACTAAGGCTTTAGCTAAACCTGGGAGAAGCAAGTTCAGTAGACAAAAACAATAGTTATTATGACTCCATGGATCAGAAAAATACAAGTTAAAACCAGTGGGTTGGAACCAGATCTGTCCTTGGAGAGAAATTAAATAACATTAAATCATTTTGTTTCTAATAAGTGAAAAAGGTAAATAAACTTCACTTAAGTTAAAACAGGAAACATCCCCACTACACCATCCCCAAAAGGAAAGAAATAAGAGAAACTTAATAAAAGTACCCTGAAATTTAAATAGAGGATTAGTAAAGCTAAGAATTGATTCTTTGCAAAAAATAATCAAGTACCAAATTACTAAAAGTCTAACAAAAGGATGTACTAAATTAGACCACAAGAAAAATCCAGTAGGAACTGTATGCAATTCTATGGTATTCATTCAATTTAAAATTCTCAATGCAATGGTCACATATGTAGGAAAATTTAAAGTAATAAAATTGACAAGTGATGAAATAAAACTCCTTAATTAATCAATAATGATGAGTAAAACAGAAAAAGCTGTCAGAATATTATCTCTAATTGCAGCTCCAAACCCACAAGTTTTTATGAACAAATTTTAAATTTTTTTCAAGAAAAATAATTCCTGTTACATAAACTAGAAAATAATGAAAATTTTCTAATTTATTTCATGGTTCTATGTATCCCTCAAGAACGCAAACTTGGCACTTTGAAAACTGAAAAATAAAAGCCAATCTTCCTTTGGCCTTGTCCACAAATCAAACACAGCAGCTTAGTTTAAATAAAGAACACAGCAGAATCAGGAATGCAAAAATGGCTTGATGATAGAACATCTATTCATATAATTCATTAGTTTTGTAAATAAAGGATGAGTCACATGATTATCTTACTAGATGCCAAAATACGTTGGTGATTTCCAATGTCATTCTTGATTTTTAAGAAAAAAATTTCAAATGAAACTTCTCAGCAAGAAAGGAGACTTCCTTAACCAGAAAAAGCATATTTATGTCAAATTGGCCAATATCACATTTAATTGGGAAACCTGGATATAAAAGTCAGACCTAGGCATGTGAGCTTGCTATCATCACAACTTGTTAGTTAATATTTTCCTGGAACCCTTAGTCAACAGGACATCAACAGAAAGAAATATGAAGTATAAACTTTGGAAAGGAGAGAAAAACTGTGATTTGCCTCAGAGGTTACTAGAATAATATCCTTGATGGGCTTGGGCTTTTGGAAACCAAATTCTCTTTATTTTCTGCTTTTTGCCTGTTCATTTCTCCCCTGAGGCAATGAGCAACATGCTTTCTATCTGCTTCAAGTAGGGAGAGAAGGAAAAGGGAGATGGACTGAAAAGAAAGAGGGAAGGAATCGGGAACAGCCCAAAAATATTACTGCACACACTCACGCACACAAATACACATGCACACACAGAAAACAAATCTGGAGAAAATGATAACAGGGCGTATTCCTTAACAGTAAAATAACTATTTTTTTTTCTTTACACTGGTCAGCAGTCTCCAAATTTTCTACAGTGAACATTTATTACTCATGTAGTAGGAAAAAAAAAAACACATGATTTCAAAAAAAGAGGCCAAACAAGGGGATTGTAAGAAATTAGTCCCGGAGCTGTGGCTGGTGGGGAGTGGGGGAGCAGAATCCAAAGGGGAGGGGTCACCGGGATGTATTGAAAGAACTGTAGCTCCGTATCCAGAAGACCTGAATTCATTTCTGGTTGCATCGCTCATAAGCCTGTTAACTCTAGGGAAATCACTTAACTATCCAAGACTCCATTTCCTTTGGGGGACACACCTATGTCCTAGTCCTCATGTTCCCCCCTGGAGGGGCTTCCCTGGAGAATTAGGACTTTCACCTTGCCTGACGCTTGAGCTTATGGCTCCAGTTACCATACATCACAATTTGCCCAGCACAGTGAATGCCTTTTGTCTCCCAGTATTTATACATTTCTTTCCTTTTCACTCTCAAAACTGTCCTGGTTTAAACACTAACTTACGTGGTCACCCTACTCGTGACAGCTTTGTCTATGTGAAAATGGCTATTTTTTATTGTTTTAAATACACGTGGACTTCAGCGAACTCCGGCTGCCAGGGCAAGCAGGCTGCTGGGGTCTTGGCAAAGTCCACCTGCCTACGCGACTGGTGCCGTTTCACCTGCAACCACCCAGGCTCGATGAGGTATTGTCACCTGCTAGGCATCAGTAGGCAGAACTGTGCTTGCATCTTTGACCATGGATCTCAGCCAAGTCTGCAGGCCAAGAGTTTAAACTGTGTGGTCAGCAACGATGTACAGAACACGAAGGTGTCTTGGGCCGGGCACAGATAAAGCGAGGCTAGGTCTGATGTCCCGGAAGTCATCCGACTGTGTTGCTTTGGATCCCCTTAGAAGCTGAGGGAGAGAACCATGGAGGGATTAAAACTCCAATTGGATTCCCATGGCTTATTCACACTTTCCAGAATTCGCCCCCGTTTGGCTCTGGTTTGTAAAATACGTAAGCACTGGCCAAGATTTTAGATTTCAAGACCTATATTGTGGGTTAGCCCACAGATTTTCTCCTTCTCCCAACACTGCTTGCCTCTGACAACATTACATACTGGGTTCTGAAAAAAATAATTGTGATAAGTTAGCTTCTCAGGTGGCTGGAGATTTCTTGTGGTTCTAAATTTTGTGGAATATGGGCCTGATGTGATGATAATCTTCTGTGTTCCATTAACTCTTTGAACCCTTTAAAAATGGAGCTCCTGGGGGACTGTGCAGGAGTCACGCCCATTCCCATGGAAGACAGCCCAGTCTGCAGCTGGTAAAGGCCAAGACCCTCTGGTTGAGACTGAGCAGGGCTGGAAATTGAGATGAAATTTTGGACATGAATTTCTCTGTGTATCAAGTCACAGGAAAAAAGAAAAATTCAAATTCAACTTTAATTTCTTTGGACTTTTAACCCCACAAGTTAAAGAAATTTAACTTTGGGCCTTAATTATTTTGGCCTGAAATGTCTTTGGACTTTCTTTAGAGGAGTATTATTTAATTTTTGGACTTCAATATACCCCTTGGAATTTCCTAATGGGAAGGAGTTTCGATTCCAATTTGGTCCCCTCTATGTTGCTGGCATTATACAATTGAGTATATTGTTACTTAACCACATTGCAGAACCTCTGAAAGGCATATCAGAGAACATGGCTGAACAGTTTTGGGGGGAGGAACACAGAATCAGGCGTGCCTTTGCACTTGGTTAAGTTCATGTAGTCTTTGGATTCGTTCGGAGTCTTCTGAAGGCAAATTCTAAACTGTCTATCTACGATCCCAGGAGGATTTTCCAAAGGAGCCGTGGCAAGGACTGGGGGGCTGGCCTCGTAGAGTGGGAGCAGCACGGCTGTGAGATAAAGCCCCTCAGAACAAACAGCCACACCTGTGATGACCATGTGCTTGGCGGTTAAATTCCAGGCATTAGAACAAAAGAGCTGGGATGTACCAGGAGAAATCCCTTCCCCTCCCCTCCTTGTGTTTCCATGAACAATATTGCTGGCTCTCCTGCCCTCTCACCCACTCAACCTCGTAAGGAGGAGGGAGTTATCCACTCGTGAAATGACAGCCTCAGTTGCATGGAGCTCATCTATCAAAAGCCTTTGAGCATGAGGGTTGTGCTCTCTTCCCCCTCCTCCTGGATTCGTGGTAAGTGAATCTGCTGTGAAGACCAAACTTGTACTTGAATGGGCTGCCCTTGGTCTATGCTGATGTCCGTTGTGTGTGCCTGTGGGGAGAGGGGCAGGGATGTTAACAGACTCATGGCATATGTCAGCAGCTCTCCCTGGTAAGTTTTAGCAGTAATAAAGCCGACATTTTCCTCTTCGCTCGCCTGGCTTCTGTAGGTTCCGCACTTGGGCAAGAACAGAGGTATTTGTTTAGTCTATAGAGCCCCGGAGAAACCTCATATTTGAAGGGTGAATGATAAGTACCGCTACCATACAAAGTTGTATTGAAAAGTTAAGTGGATAACGGATGTGAGCATATTTGGTGAATTGCTGATCATTACGTAGTTTGGCCAATGACCACTGTTACCTTTATTAGGTCTAAGATAAGCATCACCTGCTTCCCAAATCAGAATTTAAAAGGGCACTGCTGGCTGTTCAGTCGGTTGAGCGTCCGACTCTTGGTTTCAGCTCAGGTCATGATCTCATGGCTGCTTGGGATTTTCTCTCTCATTCTTTCTCTGTCTCTCTCTGTCTCTCTGTCTCTTGTCTCTCTCTCCCTTTCGCATGTGCATGCTCTCTCTCAAAATAAATAAATAAACATTAAGAAATAAATCAAATAGGGGCATTCTGGGTAGCTCAGTCAGTTACGTGTCAGAATTCAGCTCAGGTCATGATCTCAGGGACCGTGAGTTCGAGCCCCGCATCAGGCGCTATGCTGACAGCTCAGATCCTGGAGCCTGCTTCGGATTCTGTGTCTCCCTCTCTCTGCACCTCCCCCACTCGCACTGTCTGTGTCTCTCTCTCCGAAAAAATGAATAAACGTTAAAAAAAATTAAAATAAATAAAATGAAAGCGCACCTCTGCCTGTTGCGTGTTAGCAGAGTGCCTGGCCACCACTTACGGACTCCCTACTCCGTGTACGGCACTCGGGACGGTTTCCCCCTCTGAGCATTTCTGGCTCTACATTTGCAGTTTTCATCAGAATATGAGGGGAAAGGAAGCTCGTGGGAGAACCCTGCCACGTGTGCCACCGGGAGGCCCCCGGCTGTCATTTCTCATGAACACAGAATAAATACATTTGCTGTTGATAGCGCCTCATGCAAAAAGAGCTGGGAAGTGGCCGCCCCCGCTCTGTATTCCTCTTCAAGGTTGCGAGGGGGGCATAGGTTGCCCACGTCTTCTCTTCTAACTTGATATCTTTGTGTGTCAACTTCCCATTAGCTATTCTGTCGACACGGCGCTCGGCCCCAGCTGCCCCGCGCACCCTATCCCCCAAGCAGAGATAATGAGACAGTGCTACTTATATAACCTGGTCTGATTAGAGTCTCAGATCTTTGCACCTCAACAGCTGTGTGTTGTCACCAGTGGAAATTTTTAACTCGTCTGCCAATTCCCAGGTCGCCCAAATAAGTGGCTGAAAGAGTGGCTGCTGTTTCACCGTTTATTAGAACAGAATTTAGGTTCTGATAAACCCTAATGCTGAAAATTAGCTCCGAGGAAACTGTGGCCGCGGTTCCTGGTCTCTGGCCGATAGGCACAAGGAGAATTTATTCAGGTGGGTTTTTTTTTTATCCTGTAGCCCGTTCGGCACACAAATTACTTCAGAGCTATTTTTAAAAACGTAATAAGACCAATACTTAGGAGAGCCAGACACAGTGTGAGGAGGATCAGAAAGCATCTATTATGGGCTCGACATTCGCTCTCCCACAAAGCCTCAGATGATATTGAAAAATCTCTTCCTGGTCTTCCTGGTGGCTGAGCCACGTCGCTGGAATCCTCTGGGTGTTGGTCAGACTTGCCATGGGTGGAGAAGTCATTTTGGCCTGCTAAGTCATGTCGGAATTAGCCTTTTGATATGGGCAGAGTGGGGGTACCCCGCTGGCTTTCCAGACTGTGTGACACACGGCGAGGTCACCTCTAGGACCGGCGCATTCAAACCTCTGGCACTTGAACACTCTCTTCAAGGTCTACAGAGAGAGAGGCCTTGTACCCTTGGTGGTGCGTTCAAGTGTTTCACACCCAGTTCAGAGGAAAAAGGAAAATTCGTTTTCAGACGCATTCTAGAACTTTCCTTCTTGTTGTGACACGATGAAGCATAAACCCTCCTTCATCACCACTCCCCTCTGAGTCCTTTAGGCATGGTTCTTGGAGGTTGTAATGAATTCCACCCCCTTGGCCTTTCCTTGTGCAGACCAGAGTGATCCATAGATCAACCAGGACACATTGCATCCCCAGCTGGGAGCCTCGGAGGGAGAGGAGGAGGCCGGCCACTAAAGCAAAGTTATATGACACCGTTCCTGGCCCCGTTGGAACCTACCATCTAGTGAACAAATTCTTTAATTTTTCCCTGTCAGGAAGAGTTTTCTTGCCTCTCCCCCGAGCTTTTGTTCATTTTGGCCGCGTCCTTCCCAAGCCTTTCCAAGTTCTCCCCATTCTCGCCTCAGGTCAGAGGCCCAGCTTGAATCTCGGACAGGAAAACAATAATCTTATTTTAAAAGATTTCTACATTCCAAACACCTATAACATCTTGCTTGTATTATTTTAACATTCAAATGGGAAATCAGGAGAATTCAAGGCAGGGCTTTGCCACTGCCCAGCTGCTCAACGTCAGGCAGGGCCCCTAACCTTTCCTGGCCTCAGTTATGCCACCTCTCAGATGTGGGTAGCCACAGTCCATTACAGGCTTGCCGGGGGGATCAGAGACTAGGTAGTGAAAGCTTCTTGCACTGATTTTTTTTTTTTTGTCCTTGGAGTGAAACATTTTAAACGCTAAAAATTACTACTGCCTTCTCGTGGATGAAAATAAAACAGGCCCATGGTCCTCGAAAGCAACAGCAGTGCGCCCAGAGACCTCTTCTGCGACACCTTTCCTAAGACAGAGCTGGATCTCTGCCGCCAGCTGCCCCCCAACCCTCCGTGCCCCCTCCTCCACCCCCTGGCCGTGGTTCAGGCTTTTCCCGCCTGACCTGGGCGTCTTGGAGTTGTGTGTCCATAAACGAGCTCCTCCCTCAGGTAATGAAGCTCCGGAGGTAATGAAGCCCCTAGGAAAACATGGGGCGTCTCCTCACCTGGGCGTCCCCAGAACATTTGCACTCACCTCCCAGATTATGTTAGTAACACTTCCACATGTACTAGCATATTATCTCATTTAATCCTTCCGACACTCACGTGAGCTTGTTCTTTGGGCCCATTTTACAGAGGATAAAACGTGCTCAGAAAGACCGAGTCACTTTTCCATGGACAAAATGCTCATGAACAAGGTCACTTGCACATGAATCTTGGTCTCTGGGTTCTCCATTCCTGCTCCCAGTTCTGTCCCTTTCACGCAGTCAACATCCTCCTGGAGCTAGACCACCCCCAGGCGTCCTGAAGGCTCAAGTAATCCCAGGGTTTGTGCATTCCAAAAACACAGCTCAAGCCCCCAGGTATCTGAGAGCCACCCAGAGAGAGAAGCCCACCCAGAGAGCACCAGGCTGCCCTGGGAGCTTGCTCAGTCTCCCTGTTGGCTTCCTCTGGGCACCAGAATCTTGCCTGAAATGGTTCTGTAGTACCTACAAAAAGCTCGTGAGTGGTTTTAAACCCCAGACGTCACGTGGACAAGAAAGGTGTCGCTGGGAATGGCTGAAGCCACACAGTTGAGTAGACTCAGAGTCGAAGGCTGTAAACATCTCCCGGCGGCTTGTGATACTAAGTCCTATTGAGTTTTACTTCCTCATCACCAAAATGCTTAGCAAGTGCAGATAAGGGGATCTCTGTGCTGGTCGTGACCAGATTTATCTTCCCGAGTTAGAGTCGCCGCAGTTCCCTGTCCTTGTCTATCAGGGGACATACCTGGCTACTCTTCCTCAGCCTCTGCCAGCGTCCCTTGCTCAAGGCCCTGTCTGAGCAGAAGTGTGGTCAATCCCCATGCGCTCCACAAACTGCTCGTTGCTTCCCCCTCTCGGGGAGAGGGAAACAGCTCTTTCTGTTTCCTGAACCCTGTAGTGTCTCAACTCAGTCGATTCTGGAAGCTCTGTGCTGTCTGGCTGGCCGTCCCATGGCCGTGGTGAGGAGGCAGGTGCTGTCTTCCACTCCTTTTGGACAAAATGTGGGTTCTAAGATAAAAATGGATTCCCCGGTGGACAACAGCCTTCACCTTTATCAACAGTCTTTCTGATCATAGCAGACAGCACTCTGACATTTTTTCTACTTCATTTCCTGTCATGGATGGGCTCACTGTGCGTTCAGGGAGCAGCCCTTTCTGGCATCTTCGCCTGAATTAGAAGGGGAATGGGATGCCCCCAGCATTCTTGAGAGTGGGAGAGAAGTGCTCGTTTCCATTGCCTGTGTTATTTATTTGTACAGCCTAAGGATAGCAAAGTGGGGAGCAGGAGGAAGAGGGAACAAAACAGGCATGTAGGCCGCTCTAAGGCTTAGACACTTCTTCCCTTGGATTTATCTTTCTGTGTCTCTTTGTGTCTCTTCATCTTTCTCTCTCTCTTTTAAACCATCTTATGAAGTATATAATTGACATACAGTAAACTATACGTACGGGGTGCCTGGGTGACTCAATCGGTTAAGCTGTCTTACTCCTGGTTTGGGCTCAGGTCATGATCATGCGGTCTGTGGGTTCGAGCCCTGCACTGGGCTCCATGCTAATAGTGTGGAGCCTGCTTAGGATCTCTTTTTCCCTCTCTCTCTCTCTCTCTCTGCTCCTCCCCCGCTCTCTCTCGAAATAAACTTCAAAAAAAATTTTTTAAAGAGTCTGTTTTAAGAAAAAGAAAAAAGAGACTATGAAAACGTAAAGCGTGCTCTCTGACGAGTTTTGACATATGTAAATACCCACATAACCATTACCGCAGTCAAGCTAGTGAATATCTCTATGACCCTCAAAAGCTTCCCCATGTTCCTCTATAATCTTCCCCTCAACCCCCAGCAACCCCTGGTCCGCTTCCTGTCTCTATAGATCAGTTTGCTGTTTCTAGAATTTTATAAAAATGGAATCCCACAGTATGTAGTTTAGAAATAAGCACTTTATTGAGAGAGAATTCACATACAATAAAATCGACTTGCGTTAAGTCTACTTTTCATCAGGGTTCTCCGGAGGCACATCACTAATACGTATAGGGAGAGAGAGGGAGACGTTTATTTTAAGGAGTCGACTCATACAATTGTGGGGGCTGGCAAGTCTGAATCTTCCAGGGCAGCCCAGCAGGCTGGAAACAAGCAGAAGTTCGGTGTCACAATATCGAGGCAGAATTTCTTTTCCTGGAATCTTTGGTGTTTGCTCTTATTAAGGCTTTTCAATGGGTTTCACAAGGCCCATCCATATTATCACAAGGAAGTCCTCTTAACTGATGGTAGATGTTAACCACATCCATAAAATACCTTCACAGCAACACCTCGGTAAGTGTTTGGTTGGATAAATAGGTAGTGTAGCCCAGCCGAATTGATACACACAGCCACTAAGTGCACAGCTCGATCATTTTAGTCTATGTATTTACTAAAGTTGGCTCCCTATCACCACAACCTAATTTGAGAACAGTTCCATCACCCCAAGGTCTTTACACACTTTTTCTCTCAGATTTATCTCTGTCTCTTTCTTTGCCATCAAGGTTGTGAGAGGGAAAGGGACCAAGCTACCTCTAGTCTAATTCTTTCAATCTTCAAATCCAACCATTTTTAGCAAGGCTTTTCTCTAATTGCTTACTGATGATCTGTTACTTATCAATATACCAGAATTGAAAAAGTCACTCTGTAACATGAGCCCATTCCTTGATTCATGTTCAAGAGCACTGAGTTCTGCTCTGTGCTAGGGGCATTCACAGGAGTCATATGTGATTCTTATCACAACCGCACAAAGTAAGGAGGAGTTGGTCCATTTTGCAGAACACAGCAGAGTCCCAGAGAGGCCGAGAACTGACATATTCAATCCATAGGCAAACAGATTTGCGAACCGTCCTCCCGATTCTAAGTCCTTCCCTTGCAGCCCAGCTGCCCTCTTTAGATGTCACATGTCGTATGTGTGTTAGAGAGCCTGATACCGCATCACACGCACATGACTAAACCTTGCCAGGTTGAAGAAAAGCCTTGTGAAGGTCCTGAATGCAGGAAGCTTGGCTGGGAAGTGAGAGAATCCTCAAGAATTTTCACCTGGTATTTCCACTGGCGCTTCAGAAAGGACACCACAAAAGGGCATTGGCATATTTCAGTAGATTTCTTGGTTACAGCTGTTGAAGTCTTTGGTTGTTAGAAAACTAGGCTAGAGCGTGTTGGGGAAAGCACCCTTCCCAGATGTATCCCCTCTTGTCTTTCTATTGCCAACACAGTCCTCTGTTAGGCAGAAAGAACCCGGCACCTGTATGAGGGACCTGAAGCATTTTGCCTAAGGCTTTGCACCTCCTTTGCTCCTTCCCTGCTTCCTGCACCTGCTGCCTTTCCCACAGTCTCCTTCTCTTCTGCCATGCTGATGAATGTCAAGGGGAGGCTCCACGTTCTGCTGTCATTTCTGAAGAATGGATGCCATCAGTCGTATATCTTGTGCTCCCACGAAGGGACAGCCCTCTCTTCATTCCCCACGTCGAAATGTGTCCTACAGGACAGAACCTCAGTGGGACTTCTCCTGCTTGTGCCTATTGCCTCTGAGAATTTACTTAACTGAACTTTTCTCCAGCATGGCACTCTGTTCCATGCCAGCCAAACCCGCCATGCTAGAAAATTCTTCCTCTGTTCTTGTTTTAAGATCAAATGGGTATCGTATGGCATATTTCAAAGTCGCTAAGAGTAAATCTTAAAAGTTCTCATCACAAGAAAAAAATTTTTGTAACTCTGTGTGGTGACAGATGTTGACTAGACTCACTGTGGTGATCATTTCATAATATATACAAATATCGAATCATTATGTTGTACACCCGAAGCCAACAAAATGTTGTATGTCAACTATCCCTCAATAAAAAAAAAAAAAGATCAAATACATACTGTGTTCTGTCTTCATTTTCTCTTTTCTTCCACTCTCTGACATTCCTCCTTAACCCAAAGCGCAGTCAAACAATTAAGGAAAGACAACAGTAACCGGAATGAAAACTATATGCTATGCAAATTCGCATCTGCTTACAACCTTGGGTCCTTTGGCCGGTACAATATGATTCAACGTAGAAGAGAAGTTTAGCCTGAGGCGTGAGCATTTCCCCAAGCTTCTGGGCACACCGCCTTCTCTACCATCGCTATGCCAACCCTGCTAAGCCTGAAGAAAGGACCAATTTTTACAAGGCTTATTATACAGGAAGAGATTTCTTTCTGGTTTCCTTGCAAAGTCAGGGTACGTTTCCCAGAAGAGCTGGTTTGATTTCTGTTCTCACCTCTTGCCCACCTTAGTGAACCCAGGGAAGTGATAGATTCTTGGGTCTCAGCCCACACATACATAAGGACGGTGAAGACAAGAACCTGTGGCTTTCAGTTTTCAAAAATAAGAAAGTGAAGCTTTCACCTGCACTGCATCACGTGGTAGGTGATTTTCATGGCTTATACCGTAGAACTCTGTACGTCCTGGATTTTCCACGACAACCCGTTTCAGATACATCTCTGCTTGTCAAATCCCAAGTCCTGATATGTGCCCTACAAAGGATGATCACCTTGGTTATAGGTGAGCCTGTGCTACGTGAGGTCATTTTGGTAACTAATTTTTGTCGGATGGTGTCAAAGATGACTCTGAGTTCTGCCACACTGTATAAATGAGTCATATTATTGAGATGATACAGTGCAGTTACCAGGTGGTTTTGCTAATAATTAGAAACACATTTCTATATTTCATAGAACCAAGGCAAGGAAAACATGACCAGGAAAATGTTACATGTGGGGACAATTATTCAATAGGTCCTTGGCTGAGATTTGTGGATATGAACATAATTCAGAGGCAAAAATGAAATACTGGAATAATACATGGAGATTTCTTTTATTGATGCTGAATTACAGAACACAGGAATTAACATTCAGCCAAGTCTTGATAATTCAAGGAATGATGACCCAATCTGTAGAATACCAGACCTTTTCCTCCTCTTTCTCATTGCCATAGGCTTCTCAAATTTGAGTAATGTGTTTCGGAAAAAAATCTTTAAGAGGCTACAGTGTTTCTTAAGTTACGTATACTAAAATTGTAAAATTTGCACAGAACTAAACTTTAAGATCGAATACTTATGCTTTCATATATGCTTGTTTTAAATAAAAATAATTCACAAAGGCCATCAAAATCACAAAATCAATCAATTGGGTATTCACAACATGAATTTACAGTGATGGATGGTGTTGTTTTGCTGAAACAACATGGAACACCGCGATCTTTCTATGTGACCAGAAGCAGAGGGGAACGAAATATTAGAGACCAGTGTGAGACCCACAAGCCCCAAGTCCTCCCATAGAACATCATGCTCCTCCCCCAGGGACGTATGAACCCTGGCTTGAGGAATACTGCCTTTATCCATTTAGAATCGATCTTTTTCTATATTCCAAGATCTACAAGGGCAAGGAGAAAATGTGAAACCAAAATGGGCCAGCTATCCTTCTTGTTGGTAAAAGTTGTCACTAAAGGGGACTTACGGGTGATTTGTAGATTTCGATCAGATCAACTTTTGACCTCCTTTTATTGGTTTCCCATTGCCCTGGCTATTAGAGGATTATCTATAATATTGCCTGCCCCAAATTGCCTGCCTACTGCTCAGAACAGGCTGTAGTGCAGCCTGCAGACCCACGGCTTTTCCAAAGACTCCCACACTGATTTTTGAAAGACTGGAGCACTTCTGTTAGGACTCCCTTACATTGTAAGCAGATCCAGTTGAAGGAGCCGCCAACTCATGTATTGTGATGTAAATGGTGTTGTTCCACACCCAGTGCTTTTCATCTTCCAAGAGTTTCACAAACACGGACTAATTAATAAGCCTCTTTTCCATGCTGGCAGGGAGGAGTTGTAAGAAAAGAGCTGATGGGTGGTTTTCCAGATCAACACATGTTAATTTTTATCTAAGGCTGAGGAGAAAGAAAGAAAAAAATGTATAGTGTTGAACACGTAACTGTGTCGGCCACTTTCACATTCTTTATTTTCTTTCAACCTCACGACAGTCTTGGCAGGAAAAGAATCTTGGCACAGAGGTCTTTTTGTCACCAGTTTTACAGATGGGAAAATGACGGCTCCTAAAGGTAACTTTCTGACAGTTATACAGTTATAAGTGAAAGCTGGAGGTGGGACTTGAACTCAGGTCTGTGAATTTCCTGCGCTCACACTCTTTCTGTTCTTCCATAGGACGCAGACCGGAAGTTGAGCATTTTCGCTGTATTGGTGATTATCACTGTTATTGTTACCAGTTAGTGCTATTAATATTTAATGACCATAATATTTCACAATTATTAAGTCACAATCTTTGAGGCACTTAGAGTTCTATGCAACTATTCTGCTTTTGCTCAGTTCCAAAATGGCAAATATTTGGATTTGATATTACAAGTCATTTCGGTCTCATTTCTGTCTTACAAGAAATTTTTCATGGGTTCAAACTCTTGGAACTTGCAAAACTCTGGAATTAAAAACAATGCTTGCTTTGTCCTCAGAAGTTTTGTTCATGATGCACCAGATGTTCTGGTCTATGATAAAAAAAAAAAAAATTCTTCTTAGTTTTTAAAGGAAGAAAACACAGACGGTGTTAAGGACACATCTTTCAGTCTTATGATCACTTACAAAGAACTGGGACTGTGGCTTCTCTTGAGTGGACCACTTCCAGGTATGCAGAGCGCTAGAGAACTCTTTCCTGGCCTGGGGTCGATTATCCCTCCTTGACTTTTGCTATCGGTTCAAAGGGCATCATGGCCAAATAATGGTCCCAGTGCTGTTCACTCTTCAATCCACCGAACAGACCGGACTGAGCCTTGTGCTCTGACTCCTTCCCTTCTGAGCACCTATTTGAGAGGCACCTGGGACCTGGGACCATAAGAAGGAGATATTAACTGACCCCAAGGCAGGAGCAGTTGTAGTAGTCCTGTTCTCTCAAAGATGATAAACCAGAGACTACAAGGTCTCACACACTGGCAAGTGGGAGAGTGAGCCTGGGGGCCTCAAAAACCCTGCTGGAGCTATTGTCAAATTTACTGAGTCTCTACGGAAGGCAGGCATTTCACATATTCATTTAATTGTTAATTTTTTGTTGCATGCCTACACTGTGCCCAGTACTATTCTAGGTGTTGGGAACAGAGCAGTGAAGACCAAAAACAAAAATTCAACACTCACGGAGCTTATGTTCTTTAACGTATGTAGGTGTTGCTATTTAACCATAACAATGATACATACATACATATGTATATATGTGTATATATGTATATGTATATATACTCCTTAGCCATGTATATTTTTATTGATGTAATCTTGCGTAAATCACTGCATTGAGTCTTGTCTCCTCAAGTGCAAACCAAGGACAACCATATATATGTATACGTATACATATGATATACATGTGAATACATGTGTATACATATATACATATAGTTGTTTTTGGTTTGCATTTGAGGAGATAACGATTTAATGCAGTGATTTAATAAAGATTGCATAGCTAAGGATGATAGAATTTGAATCCAGATCTCTGCTTTCTAGCCATTTCCATTTTATCATACCATGTTCTGTGCATATAATTAAATAATTTATGGAAAATAGAATTTTACTGTTCCAAGTGGGATCAGCTATAGGGAAATAACCAAAAGCACTGATGTGCCATTTCAACATATTTCCAACATTCAGGCCATGGGTCCCTTTTTGTATATTTTTTCATTGAAACAAATTCCAGTAGTAGTTTTGGGAATTACTTGTATCTTATTATTTGTATTTGACTATTTGAAATCATCCAGGGGAGAAGATGAAGAATGTAGCCATCGGCCTGGGCCACAGGAGCTGGTTAGCAAGGGGAATCTACAAGGTCAAAGGTAGAATGGAGGGGTTCATAGCACTACGCAGCAATCCCTTTTTCTTGAATTACTATGGTTCGGAGAATACGAAGCCATCAGATTAACACACTATCATAAGACCTTTCCCATCAATTCCCACTCAGAATCACTCAATAGAAAATAGGGAAATGAGAAAGAGAGGCATGAATTTCATCTTGGATGAAATTAGGAAAATCGGTGACCCCAAATCACGATTTGTGAGGAAGGCATGGCAATGGCATTGAGAGTCAAACAGGAATGTGTAGAGACTGAGAAAAGATGCTTCAGCTGCTGCAGACAAAGCTGGCAGGATGAGGTGTGATGATCCTAAGGTCCAAACCAATGGTCTTCTGTTGAAACGACTGGAAGTAACATATAGTCTGATGGCAGACACACCTCTGGACACCATTTGGCAGAGGCATAAAGCACACTAGGTAAGACTGATGTGGGAAGGACGCAAGGAAGCCATGGACGTATGAAGTAGTCAGTGAGGAAGAGTAGCAGCCACTGTGAGAAATAGCACAAATGCTGTTTTACCTTGCCCAAGAGGAAGTAAAAGCTAAAACAAGCATCTCTCTCTTTCTCTCTCTCTTCTCTTGTACACACACACACCCCACATCCCTCTGAAATAAGAATTCCTGCTAGCCTGTACATGGTCCTAGACCCTTCCCTTTCAAACTTCTGGCAACTAGCTGATACAGAAAAAACTCACTTTAAAGACGAGTATTATTGGGCACCTGTGTGGCTCAGTTGGTTAAGCATCCAACTTCGGCTCAGGTCATGATCTCGAGGTTTGTGAGTCTGAGCCCCACATTGCACTCTGTGCTGACAGCTCAGAGCCTGGAGCCTGCTCCGGATTCTGTGTCTCCATCTCTCTCTGCCCCTCTGCTACTCATGCTCTGTCTCTCTCTCAAAAATAAACATTAACTTTTTTTTAAAAAAAATGAGTATTATGAAGAAGGTATCAAAACATGATTTATATACATAACACCAGGAGAGAAAATAAAAAAAAAAAAGGTAGGTGATGACAACACTCACCAGAAAAAAAAAAGAAAAGTTTTCACAAACCTGATGGTAATTCTGATCAAGCTCATTGCCATAATAATAATAATAAAATAATTTCTCTATGAAACAATAGCTCAAAGCAGAGATACAATAGCTCAATGTAAACAAGCAACACAATAGAAAGCAATGGGGTATAAGCTGGTACAGCTGATGAAAAAGTGAAGGAAAAAATAGAAGCATCTGAAAAATTAAGGCCACATTTGAGGGAGTAGAGAAGAAGACAAGCATACGAATGGCAATATACAGGTACACTAAGAGTCAAGGGTGGCTAGAGAGACCATGATAGATATGAATGATGGACACTAGAGATCCAACTTATCAATAGCTGGAGTCTCTAGCAAGACAGACTGCAATGAAGGAACAAGGAATGTATTTTATGTTACAATTAAAGGAAAGTTTCCAAAAATGAAAGAAGCCTGGAAGCTACACCTTGAAAGGGAATGCCGTATCCCAAGGGGGAAAAAATTACACATAGCTATCAACACTAAGACAAATCACTGGACTTCACATACAGAGAAAGGCACTTTTAGGCAGGCAGATAAAAATATCAAGAGTGAGACCAACTGCCAGTTTGCATCTGTTTTCCAGGCATAATTATTTACTGTGTCCCTTCTCACGGTCAGAAGTGTCTGGACTTCACCAATTATGGGATTTCCTTGCTTATATAAGGGAAATTAAAGAGAGGAATGAAAAGGGAAGGCATGACTGCAGACACCCCCATAGCAACATTCAATACTGGGAGCTAGCTTTAAAACAAACCCTTGTATGATGTTCTCAGAGATATGCAGTGTAACCCCAGAAATTTTATACCCAACTGAACAGCCATTCAAATAGAAACAGAGCAACCATTTTTTTAAATATGCATGAACCAAAGTAATAATTCTCCTGAGTCCTTGAATCAACTGCTGGCAAACAGTCTTCAGCTAACCAGGAAAGAAAAAAGGAACTGGGGCAGTTGTGCCCCAATTTAAAATCATGATATCTTCACATTCCCCGCAACCTGTTTCTCTTTATTCCCTATTTCGGTTAACGTTATCACAGAATCCAATTGTCTAACCAGCAGACTGGGACTTAATACCAGCCCCCTCTTCTCCCTCATTCCCACATCTAATCAGTCTGTAGGTCCTGTCAAACTGCAAGGCTCACTCTCAAATCTTTCCTCTACTTTCCATCTCTATTGGCAATCCTTAGGTCAGGTATGTCACTCTTACCAGGATTATTGCGACTTCCTCCTAATTTGCAGGAGTCATTTAAAAACACTTACCAGCGGGCATGGCATAGGTACTGATCAGTCAGTATGGACACCTGCCGTAGGCACCAATACAGCACACAGGTGCATATGAACCATCTTTCATCCCTCGCCTGCTTGGACTCCTTGCCTCCAGTAACCACTTGCCCCAATCCATAATCCACACTGTAGTTACTGTCATTTTTCTATAGTTGAAAGCGTATCGGGTCACTCCTTGACTCAAGTTCCTGTAAGAGTTTTCCGTGACCTGCTGCACAGTCCTGGGGATGAAATCCAAACTCTCTGGCATGGTCTCCAAGATCCTTTAGGACCTCGCTTCCACTTCATTCATAAAGTCTCACATTCACTGCCCCACAGCCACTCTGAACTTGCAGTTTGGTGAATGCCCTAAAAGCTCTTTGCGATTCAAGAGTGGGATCGACAAGTGTCATATCTGGAACAGAAATGGAATGCACATTTCCCTAAAAGTTCCTGATTCTGGTTCTGGAATTACATCATGAAAATCCACATGGGATAAGTTCCAGGGCCAAGGGGTCAAGCAACTGACCCAAGAGGCTACCAGCCAGAGAGGTCTCTTCTCTCTTTCTTTCTTTCCATTTTGAGATTTCTATATTTATTAAGCAACCAGCCACTTTACATCATAGACACACTTCATCTTTTTTTTTTTTTTTTGATTAATTGACTGACAAGATCGTCCCTAAGGAGTGGGCTCTCAAAGCGATGATATTTCCTACCATTTGTGACAGATCAGCTACCTCTCCCACATGGAAAGGCAGAGCTGCCTCTGGGGATCAAAATTCAGTGTGTTCGTTCACTAATTTAACAAGTATTTGTTGGGCACCTCGGGTACTGAGCTCAGTGCTCCACATAAAGTGTTGAGAGAGAGATGGCCCCTGTTCTTATGAGCCTTCAGTCTAAAGTAGACAACAGATGAATCCAAATCATGACAAGGACACAAGCAGAGTTCCGTTAAAGAGAGTAAGTGGGAAACCTGCATGATCAGAGGTCGGCCAAGGCCTCCATGAGCACAGGATACTTGATCTCAGGCCTGAAGGACGACAAGACACCAGGCTGCAAAGAGCAAGATCTTCCCCGTGAGAAGATCAAGGGCAAGCACGGTCAAGGCAGAGAGATAGTCTTCACAGAGAAAATCAGAACTGAGGTGACTTTCTCAGATTAGTGCTTAGAGATACCATCTCATCCACGCATGCAAGGAACGCGGTTTACGTGGTTTCAAGAAACTATACCCTTGTAGACAGAAAGGAGATAATCCAATCATGACTATGCTTGTGAACAGTCTGCTTGAAAATGACATTGAGGAGCACATTCACCGAAATGTGCTTTGTGAATTTCCCTTTACATGTCTCTGTTTGTGATGGCCTTCCATCTGCAGCATTCACTATCAACCTCTGCCACAAAATTCCTACCATTCTTTGAAGGCCCTTTCAGCCCTGCCTCCCCCCATAGAACCTTCTCTGACCACTCCAACCCTCTGTGATTGCTGTCTTCTCCGAGTTCCTGCAGCCCTTCTATATTCCTGTATGAGCTATTCTTTTTTTATTTTTTTTTTTAAATTTTTTTTTCAACGTTTATTTATTTTTGGGACAGAGAGAGACAGAGCATGAACGGGCGAGGGGCAGAGAGAGAGGGAGACACAGAATCGGAAACAGGCTCCAGGCTCTGAGCCATCAGCCCAGAGCCCGACGCGGGGCTCGAACTCACGGACCTCGAGATCGTGACCTGGCTGAAGTCGGACGCTTAACCGACTGCGCCACCCAGGCGCCCCTGTATGAGCTATTCTCTATGGATTATTTCCTTCCAGGGGCATGCACCTTGCTCTCTTCCTATGACTTAAGACTGGCCTCAAGCCTTTGTGTCCAGCCTCCAAATCTTGACCCAGTGTCTGATGGGTCAGTTATAACATTTGTTCAACATGCAGTTTCAAACTTAAGTAGACCACCCACCTACCTCAAGAATTCCATACAGCCAAAGTCCAACCCAGGAAGTAGGATCCTTCTGAGTTTTTATGAAGGAATTTGACCAGATGGATACATAAATAAATGCATACAGAAAAATGACCTAAAGTCATACATACTCTCTCCTGCAAGTGAGAACCTCAGAACGCTTTCCATGTAAGCAAAAGCTGTAGTAAGATTTCCTCAACCAGAGCTCAGGGACTAATAGTTATGAGAAAATCCCCAAACATAAGAACAAATCCCAAACTATTTTTTTTGCACTTCAGGGGGGAAAAAAAGGCAAAGTTCCAATCATTTTTACAGTACAAAAATTTTATTTTTTGTTAGGATAATTTAAAGTTTAAAACTGAAGTAGACGTATTCATTTTACAAACAAGATATTCTTTAATAAGTAAGACCATTAAAAACAGTAAACAAAAAAGCTGTCTTTACAAAAAGCTCTGTGCATAGCAACTTTATACTGTATATAACTGACAAAGCAAAACGATAAAAGGAAACTATACAGTTTGAAAATGAGACCTTACTGTACAAAAGGTAGAGAAGATAATGGTTTTTAAACCATGCATATTGAAATGTGCAAAGAAAAACTGGAAAAAATATGATGCTATAACAAAAAAATGAGATAAATAATGAAGTAAATTGTCCCTTTACATGGAAAATCTTACACAGCTCCTCTTACAAAGATAGGATAGAATTTGTAGTTACCTATAGAAATACTCGTATTCCAAGTGGCACAAAAGTAACCTGGGACCGGAATGACTCAACAGCAAGACTGAAGAGGAGAGAGTAGCTTTGTTTTTAATTTATTAGTACACTAAAAATAATCCGTACACACATTTGTACAATTAAATAGATCTGTCGCTGCCAAGGTTCTAGCTGAATGGTCAAGGATGTCTGGTATTTAGTTACACACATTTTTCGGTGTCAAGCTATCAACAAATTCTACAATCATTTTGAAGACAGTACTCCACTCATCTTCATGCAAGAGCAAAATTCACAGATTCTAAAAGCAATGCTACTTAAAAAAACATTTCCTTATGTTGGATTGGCTCGAATCCAGGTCTAAACACGCTTAGTTTTGTTCTGCCTTCACTTTTGGATGGTGGTGTTTGTATTCCACATACTCTTCCTCTTCGATCAGAATTTTCACAGGGAACTTTCTCTGGTGCGTTCCCTATGTTTTGGTGCTGTAAGCCCTGACTATGAAGGACTGTCAGCAGTAATTATAAGCATGCCAGGTTTCTAGAATCTTGGATTCTCATGTGCATAGAAATAATATTTGGGTCATATTGAGTAATTCCAGAATGGATTGAAGGCAGGTAAGACCGTTGGGGGCTGGACAGCTGTGGGCAGGTATCAATGGGGCAAACAGAAGGGAGGTGGGATTTGTGAAGTCACCTAAAATTGGCTCAGATGCACTGAAGATGTGTTTCCATGAGAGCTGCAACAATTTCTGATGTTAGAACCCCAGACCGAAATCTGTATACAGACTGTACCGTGGTACCAATGAGGCAACGAGGAGAACCCTGGCCTAGAATAAATGACGTCCTTACCAGAAATCCAAACGAGTCTAGATACATCTTCAGGATCACAAAGACTTTCAGGACTCAGCCACTGTTAGCCGCTCCTGCAAAGTTTCCCTAAGAGCTAGTCCCAGAACTAGGAAGAGTCCATTGCAGACCTGGGTACCAGTGCTGTTTCAGCACAGAGGTCCTTAGTCTCTGACCCTGCTAAGAATCTGGGTGTCCATCTTTTTGAACATTAGGAGAGGGATTTAGGGCTTTTAACATTCTTCTTCCACACAACCATCCCATTCTTGTCTGGAAACTGTGTCAAGTTAGATACAGATTTTTTCAAGAAAGTTGAATGCCATGAGAGGGGAAAGCTGCAGAGAGAAGAAAGGACATGGACATTCTAAGACTAGTGCTTACGAGTCCAAGAAACAGGATCATCTTCCTTAAACCCTGTCTCTGAAGTTCCGTGGAGCTCATAACCTCTGTGCTCAGCCAGGTAACCAACAAGGAGGGGGCATGTGGCTCTATCAAGGGAGAATTCCAAAGGGGCCACTTGGTTGGGAAAGTCACATGGCTTTGGCTCCTCTTTAAGGCGAGACACGTCTTGCTCCGGGATGCAAAGCCTGGGACACACTAAAACATGGGAATTTTCCGCGCTGCTTGGAGGAGAGTGTTGAAAGCCAATATAAATTTTTCAAACATTCACAAAGAGAGAATACCAAAAGGGACATGTAGACTAGAAAGTGGACGGAGCTGGGAATGAGTGGATGACTTTGAGTATTTGTGTACGCGCATGGACCGAATCTTTGCTTCTGCCTTGGGCTCTTCTGTAGGAATCTGTGGAAGGTACGCGTTCTTGCCCATGGGTCAATAAAATGATGGGAAAAGTGGGGGAGGGGATGCAGGAGGGGGGATAAAAGTCTAGTAAGTAACTGCAGGAATAATCACACACCTTTTAAACTCGTTACTACTTGTTTGCATCATTTTCATTTTACATCAGGAAGAGAAATTCCTCTCTCTTCCAAAAAGGTCTTAATTTCTACCTCTACTTACAATAAGTTACACGTTTATTTATTTAAATAATTGTAAAACATTTTAAAATTTTTCCCTTTTTTGTTTTTTTTTTGTTTTTGTTTTGTTTTGTTTTTTAAAGAGATTAAACTATAAGCAAACACACATACAACATTTCATCATTCAGTTCAGGTTTCGTTTAAGAATGTCTTCCATGCTGGTACCCTGTTGTGTTCAATTTTTTTTTTTTTCTGCATAAACTAAATTGGTATCTGAAAGGCTTCATAGAAAATAGAAACTTTCAACTTTTTTTTTCCTACAAAGAAAAACAAATAGTATCCAAAATATTAAGCATGAATTGTTTGCCAATTTTTTTTTCTTAAATATTTTACAAACATAGGAAGGTGGTTCTCATAATGTTCATAACAAAGAATTGCATTTCTGCTCTTAGCACTGACTACGTCAATGACATCTTTTGTCCTTGTCCCCAAGAGGGTCAGTTTGTGTAGCCACCATGAGAGCTATCCAGGAAGCGGGAGGCCAGGTGAGATGCGGCTCCTTGCACACCCAAGTCTGTCCGTCATGTTCGTTCTGGGGCACAACTCTCCCCAAAGAGCTCATAGTGCTTTCTTCAGTATTGGTCCATCAGAGTAAGTAGTTTTGTGCTATAAGAAAGCAGTTCCTCTTCTTTACATCGGGGGCACGACAAGTCCAGTCATGGCTGCAAGGAAAGAGTGGCACAGAAGTGAGACTCAGAGATGTTGACACTCGTGTCTATAACCCGGAGTGAGGGGCGGGGGGTTGGGACTGACAGAGTCTGGTACAATCCGGGGAGACGGTGCACGGATACGGGAAACCATTTCCTCCAGGTCTGGTCTAGCAGACAGCCCGGTCAGAGGCACCGAAGCCTTACGGAATCACTGACATCTACACAAGGCTTGTTGAAGTTTTGTTGGGAGGCCAGGAGCTATGTTTTGTCTTGTTGTGTATCAACGGGTTGCATTCCTGACAGAACAGAGGTAAACATGTAAACTAAATACTCACATCCTTGCGTTACATTCATTTTGTAGCATCAGACTACAAAGAAGATTGTATGGTCTCAAATCAGTTGGAACAGGAAAGAAAGCTCCAGGTGCTGAGCCTACAGCGTCACTCACCGGGTGTCGTTTATGACCAGTAGGGTTTTCTATCCATCCTAGGTTTCTATCCATTCTAGCTGAAATGTGATGAGTTTTTTTCTTGTTTTTTTCTAACTAGCTCATCTTCCTTTGGTGCTTACTGCTGATACGCGATACTCGTTCACTAACGAATGCTGATCCCCTGGAATAGACGACTTAATTGTGTTCCTAATCTGGGAGTCACCTGATCTCCACTCTTCAGCCCCTAGCCAAGTGTGGTGCTCAAGGTCTCCTCCATCTAGTGAGGAGGACACACACGATACCTGTTGGGGGCATCGGGTTCAAGGCTTCCCCTTGATATGGGAAACAATGTAGCCTCGGCACAATGTGGAAAAGTCACACGGCAAAATGCACCCTCTGACCTTGGCTTTGGGGTGATGAACCCATTCTTGGGAATCAGCAGAGGAGCTTCCTTGCATCAAACCTGAAAACCCTATCTAGAACTTGATCCTTTGAGTTTTATTGTCTCTGTCTCATCTAGAGCTCACCGGATACATAGAAGCATTTTGCTGAGTGGTGCTGACCAAGCTTCTAAGCAAATGGCCGAGATTCTTCCTGCTTCCCCCAACACCACCCCTCTTCCCTCCTCCCCTCCTCTTCCTCCCCCGCCCCTCCCTCTGCCCCTTCTCTCCGTGCCAGCTAGTCTGCTCGGGCAAAATTGTCAGCCGCCTATTTCCCTGCCCATACAGCCTTTATTGAATGTTTGTGAGATCTGGATTAAGGTCTTACACAGCTAGCAAAGCCTTAATTATTTTTGCCTGTATTACTATATATTGAATCGATGTAACTTTTCAATAAAGGCAGTTCAATTCTGGACACTCCCTGATGATTTGGAGACATAGCAACCCTGGTAATTATCCCAGAGTGTAGGAGGTTTTTTATTTTATTTTATTTCTTTTCCTGGAGGGAGCTGGAAAATGAATCAGGCACATAGTGCATAATATTATCTCGACAATCTATACTCATCACTGCAAATGCCTGATAAATGAGGTAGAAGCTGGGAGAGTGAACACTACACGTATAACTCTCTGGCAGTGGGATTCTGGCTCACGTTTTCAACTTTAACTTGTCCATTACACTTAAAACTCATCACCCCCTTCCTTTTTCCGGGTCCTCAGGGAGTTACCCAAGCTGCTTAGGGCAGAGCCGCTCAAAGAAGAGGATCCACTGCCTGCAGGAAGAACAACAGATCTCACATATTTTCCTTCTTCCTACTCTCACCTCGGGGACTGGGTGGGCTGGATCTCCGCTACACGGTGACCCTGACTTTTTGCTTATAGAAACCATCGCCAACAGACAGAAAGCAGACGTTAAGTGGAGAAAAAGTAAGCATGCTCACTGTCGCGAGGGGAGCGTGCTTCACCGCACTTTGTTCAATTTCTTTCTGCCTTTGGCGTTTTCCAGGAAAGCAATAATCCCCCTTTGGTCCAGGTGGAAAGCAGGTATGGGCGAAGGGTGAAGAGAGGAACTGCACTATGCCTGTCCCCGGGGAGACAGTGGGCTGTCGCAGCACAGGCTCTGGAATCCAAACGTCTGAGGTCACCTTGCTTGTGTGGCCTTGGGAAAAACGACTTAACTGAGAACGGTGAGAATGGTACGACCTTCCCTTTTTGGTCACATGTGCGGCTTGGGCAAGGTAATCCGTGTAAAGTGTTTGGGTCACTGTCTTGCACGTGGTGCTCAAAAACGGCAAGCCTCAGAGACGGCTGGTTGCACGTGACCTCTGCAGATGATTGAGCCCCTCTCATCTTACGGACCAGCCTGTGACCACCCAGGCACCTCCGACCACACTCTTACTCTCCCGCCGTCTGTCTTTAGAGAGACGCGGCTTCGTGCTGATCGCCCCGGCAATCCCAAGACTCCTTCGCTCGGGGACTGTGGCTAGCTCGTTTGAAGCCAGCTTTTTTTCTCCTTCTAGGCATCAGCGGGACACCTGGTAGCATTGGACCTTGAAGTTCTAGTCACCTGATGCCAAATGAGGAGAAGTGGGAGTCTGCACCCCTAATTTAGGCATGGCTCTCCCCCTCCACCTCCTCCCTACTGTCTTCCTTCTTCTTCAGGCTCAAATTGCCAGAGGAATTTAGAGGGAACTGTAGGGTTCCCAAAGAGGCTCGGGACATTTCAGCGATTCTATAGAAAGGAGACTAGATCCCAGAGCCTGTGCCTACGCGCAACTGATAAAATCGTCACTCCTGCCGACACGGAACGTGTGGCTCAGCCACCTCCTCAGTCTATTCTGACCTGTGGGGGACCAGAAGCTCACATGGTGGAGGACCCTAGGGAGGGTCTTCTGGTGACTGCTGTCCCTGCAGAGAAACCTCACTATGACCGCATAGACCCTTCCAGCATTTGGGGCCAACTCAACTCTGAACGGGTCACACCACAGCTAGACTTAGGCAAGCAGCCACAGGCAGGGGGTAGATTCCGGGTCATGGGAGCCGGTGAAAGATCTGTCCCGGCATTCCTGAGGGCCAAAAGCCAGGCAGGGCCCATCGCTGAGTATCTTCTGCCCAGAAGATCTGAGGCAACCAGCTCAACTCGCCCAGCTGAGTGCACGCACAAGAGAGATAAAGGAGGGAGGGCAAGTGGAAGTGAAGTCGTACTTTTCCTCCTCGAAGTGAAGCTGGAAATGTTGGCAAGGGTTGCCTGCAAGGAGGAAAGGGCTGCATCCCTCCCGACTTCCTCCTACACCTGCACTCCTTCTTAGCCTTTCGGGGGGCCCTCGCTCTACATTTCCCCAGCGAGAACTGTGTGGCCCCCACTTGGTTAAGGGACGTGACTAAAATCACAGCACTTAGAAAGCGGAGACATCATCACCGACGCCGGCAGGCAGAAGGGAAAGATACACCAAATATTCAACAACTGTATCCACTTCCCGGTCTCGAGATGAGGCCATTCATAGACAACGTTCTGAGCATATCCCCCAAGGACGGGATGGAAACCACCGGTTGTTGAGGAGAGACCAGGCAGGTAGTGACACTGAGCCGCGGGCTGAGCCTCTTTCTCTATGGATCAGGCATCTAGATTAGAACCAAACAGATCTATATTGTCCCACTCAAATATACAGATGTTTCCAACTACTCACACATTGGATGGCATGTTTCCCAGCTGCTTGTCTCGTTGAAAGTGAAAGAATTTTCAGGGACCTCTTCTTAGGGCTGAGCTTCCAGTTCCCGTTTCACAGTCTGTCTGTCCAGTCACTGGACTTTGAGGAGACACCACTGTCTCTTATGGTAGGATGGGACAGGAACCTACCGTGCCTCCCAGAGCTCTGCTCGGCCACAACTGGCAGATGAACCCTCACAGGTGACCCAGAGGGTCAGGAATCTACGCATAATCATAAAGCTACTAGGCAGATGCCGTCCTGCGGACGGCACAGGTCATCTGAGGTTCTGCTGAGCTCAGAGGCTCTGATCCATAAGGGGTTAACCAAACCTCTGCCCTGCTCGGTTTTAGCCAATGCCGCTAGTCGTGAATGTTTTCATGTCAAGACATGAAAAAGAGCCTAAAAATAATGTGGGTCGTCAGGATCCATGGTGTTCAGCAGGTTCCAATTTGCTCTTTTGCCATCAGCTGGCTCCCATTCACAGCGAGAT
This sequence comes from Lynx rufus, assembly GCF_022079265.1. Classification (NCBI taxonomy): domain Eukaryota; kingdom Metazoa; phylum Chordata; class Mammalia; order Carnivora; family Felidae; genus Lynx; species Lynx rufus. The sequence continues at coordinate 170,523,469 of NW_025814845.1, forward strand.
GATTAGATTCTCGTGCACTCATCACATTTGTGTAATGTTATGTCATACTCTATTTTCAGACATTGCTCAAAAATGGGTTGGATGGGCGATATTCATTTTTGTTCTTAGACGGTGTATGTCTTTTTTCTTTCTTTCTTTCCTGCCCCACCCCAGATCAGGCACCTGCTATCAATCTGACTGGCATGTAACCAGAACTCTCACAATGGGCTGGTTGCTCCCAATGGATCCTGTCCATTTGTGCCATGGGAATATGTATGCAGTGTAGACGGCAAGACAGTTAGGTAAGCAGCAATCACCATACGGTATCTGATGTGGCAACGAGGCACCTTCTGGGAAACGGTGACACGGCCCTGTGGAAACCAAGGGTCTGGGGAGTCCAGACACTCCAGGAGGGTGTATATGGCTCTATCATAGTTAACTCTGTGACCTCGAAGAGCTGTCCGACTTCTCTGTTTTCCTCCATCTTGCTCTTAGATGGAGTACAAGCTCAGTTGTACAAGCCGTCTGTGACCCATGGTGAAAACACCAAAGCACCTCTTTGTAGGTACATGGTTAAAGATGGGGAATGATGCTGTGCTGTTTGCTCTTACTCTGCTGGCCCTGTGGCCCATCTAATCATGGCGGTACCAAAGTGGTACCTTTGCTTACCTCTGAATCCATTTCCATTGCCACTGGAGCAGGCAGGTGAAGGGGAGCCTTGTGGCCTGATGACAGGGGCAAAGGCACTCTTCTGTTTGACAGCAGGAAAAACTGAAGAGGAAAATGGAAGGATGGAGGACGTGCTAGAAGATCCAACAGTAGGACTTGATGACATGACTGGAAAGCAAAGGCACAATCCTCTTAGGAAGGGACAAACCTAGGCACGAAGTCCTTTCTTCAGGACATACAACCAACACACATTACTCATTGGTTCCAGGCATTGTCCCAGATTCTGGGGATTCAAAACAAAGTAGAATGCAACAACGTCCCCACCTTGCCCAGTGGAGGGAACACACAGACAAAATAATGAACAGGTTCACAGTCCTACTGGAGGAACATACACGATGCTAAGGAGACTCAGCAGACAGAGTCCTCTTCTGCCAGGGAGTCAGGAAGACAGCAGCAGGAGGTAATACGATGATAGGTCTTTGCTCACGACTAGAAGCTTGACAAGAGAACACTAAGACCAACATCGGCAAAATCATCAAATCTACTCAAGAATGGAAACCTCTTTTTCACCCTAAAAAGAAGTCCTGGCTGGGAGCTCTGCGCTTCCCTGGTAATTCTCAGCGCTCCAGAGGTTTCATCTACAGGGTTAACATCTCTGAGAGTACCATCTCTATGGGCCACTGCCTCATTAAATGTAAACGTTTATTAACATCTAGGAGATTACCTCCCTCTCTCTCTCTCTCTCTCTCTCTCTCTCTACTTTCAAAGCCCCTGGGAAATGAAGTTGCAAGTTAGGCCCCTCTGATGTAATGTGTAGAAAAAAACACCAATATTAACACTAAAATTACTTAAAGGAAGCCAAAAGCTAAGTGTTGTAATTTCCAAGAAAAATAAAGGCAATTTCCACAATGAAATGCCCTACCTCTTAATGTCAGATACTCCACCAAGTTACATCATACAAGAAGATAATTTTATCTTTTCTGTTCAACTAGCTCAAGTAAGGGGTAATCTCCAGTTCACAAGGGTAAAATTGGCAGATACAGCATCTTGGAGAATAATGTCAAGTTCCAGGGATTCATTTTAGCACCGTCTCCAGAATTCTGAACTGTCATATGAGGTGGTGAAGGAATTACTGAAACCTAATGGTCAAGGCTAGGAGTGCTAACTTTTGCTTCGTATCTTCAGTGGCCCAGCTACCCAACAAAGTAAATTTTGAAAGTGAGGACATGTATGTGACTTATGGTTCAAAGACCAAGTACAGGGTGAATTGAAGGTCAACTGTTCTGATGTCCTCTGTAAGACTCCATTCCCGTTTCTTGTCTCTCCATATTTTCTACCTCCATATGAAGACACACTTTGGGCTATGTTCACACAATTACATATATAAAATCACCATATAGCATCCCTGCAATATGATGTCTTTTATAGCCAAACTACAAACCAAAGACCTCAAAAAAAGAGCTTTATCTAAAAACTGCTCGTCCTTATGTAGTCCTGATTTAAGCGCAGAAAGACGCATCTAAGTACATGTCTGTCTTTCCGCAAGTAATAGGAATCAAGAGAAAAAATTGGAAAGGAGGATGAAGTCTTGGAAGAATCTCACATCATACTTGAAAATTAAACTGAAGAAAAAATTGGGCTAATTCACTATTATTACAGAATAGGACACAGGGCTAACCATTGGGAGTGGATTGTATTCATACTCTCAAGCAAAATCTCCTCTTCTAGCATTGGCTTTCACATCAATAAAATGAAGTCGGGGACCTTTCCCCTTTCGGGAAGGCACACAATTAGAGGCCAAAGAAAAGCTGAGACTCCGGAGGCCCTGATTCTGATCACAGTCCAATCTCCACCACTCCATGTGAACCATGCAGGCACCAAGATGGCGCCTTGACTTCTGAGTCTGCAAAAGCACCACCTCTCCTCCTACACCATGATAGAGGAGGGTTTTTATAACATTAGGCACACATATACACCCTTGATTCCATTTATATTCAGCATCTGATTCACTTTTACAAATACCTCTTTTCTAAACAACAGATCTCAAGCTAAAGTAGATTCATTAGGTCAAATGTGGCTGCCTCTTCATGAAAGAGTCGCCTCAAACTTCTCTAAGTAACATGGAACAATTGTTGCAGAGTTGAATAAGCACAGAGTTATAATATGCCCAATTAAAATACCTTTTAGGAAATTTTTGTGAAATGCTAAATACCCAACTTAATTTAAAATTTAATGCAACTATAACAAAAATCCCAAGAGGAATTTTAATTTGTTTATGTCCACAAACCCAATTGTTATGTTTATCTATTAAAAAAACAACAACCCTATAAGAGCCAGAAAGTTCTGTTAATACTTCAAAAGTACTAAGAAAGCATTTATCTTAACAGATATTAAATCTTACGAAAAATCTACATCAATGAAGTCAGTGTTATATGAGTGTAGAAACAGGCAGACAAATCCTTGGAGAAAATAGAGGCCAGAAACAGACCTGGATATATATGAGAACTGAAACTTAATAAAGGCGACATTTCAAATTAATGGGGACATAAATGCATGGGAACAATATACAAGCCCCCCAGAGACAAAATTTAAAGTGCTTCCTCGTGTTAAACACTAAAGTAATGTAAGTGGATTAATGAGTTATTTGCTAAAACAAAATTATAAAGGCGTGAGTAGAAAAATTAGGAAGGTTATATAATCTACATAATCCTTTCAACCTCAAAGCCTAAACAGAACATCACGGAACAGATTTGCCCCATGACGCAAAACTTCCTTAACACACAGAGAAAAGGCAAATGACAAATTAGGAAAAATCTTTATCATAATTATTTAGATATGTTCTTATCCTCAATAGCTAATAGGCTGTTATAAATCAATTAGAAAACAGAAAAACATCCCAATGAGGAAAATGGGCAAAGGATCGGAAAAGCAAGGTCACAAACATGAGTGAGACATGAGTGAAAATGACCAAAAGACTTTCATAGGCCTAAAACATGTTCAAACTGATTAGTAATCGAATGCAAATTAAAACAGTAATGAGAGGTTACTTTCCACTTTACCAAACTGCCAAAGATTAAGGAGAAAGGAACAGGGCAGGGAAACAGATACTCTTCCTTTACTAAGGGGAGGTTTCATCTCTCTGGGGGGACTTTGGCAATGTGTATTTAAAATCAAAGTATTTTAAAATGTGCCCATTTTTTAACCCAGCAATTTAATTTTGAGAAGTTAATCCCAAGGAGATAATCATAAATTTGCAAAAAAAAAAAAAAAAAAAATTGATCCAAGGGCATTTTTATAATTGTGAAAAATTGGGAAATAATGGAAATGACCAAGCAATGGGGTAAACTATATTAAGTCTATAAAATAGAATGCTACGCAAATATTAAAGCTAATGTTGGAGAAGAATATTTGCTGACATTGAAAGATATGCCTACTCAGGTGAATAGGACAAATTACATCATAACATATACATCAAACACAATTTAATTTTTTTAATTATTAACTTTTTTTTAATTTTAGAGAGAGGGAGCATGTGAGCAGGGGAGAGGAGCAGAGGGAGAGAGGGAGAGAGAGAGAGAATCTTTTAATTTTGTTTTTAACGTTTGTTTATTTTTGATACGGAGACAGAGTGTGAGCCGGGGAAGGGCAGAGAGAGAGGGAGACAGAATCTGAAGCAGGTTCCAGGTTCCAAGCTCTGAGCTGTCAGCACAGAGCCCAACGCCGGGCTTGAATTGACAAACCGTGAGATCATGACCTGAGCAGAAGTCGGACGCTTAACTGACTGAGCCACCCAGGAGCCCCAAGAGAGAGAGAGAGAGAGAGAGAGAGAGAGAGAGAGGGAGAGAGAGGGAGGGAGAGAGAGAATCTTAAGCAGGCTCCACGCTTAGCCCGGAGCTCAATCCCATGACCCTGGGTTCATGACCTGACAAATCAAGACCCTAACAAATCAAGAGTCAGGCCTTCAACCATCTGAGCAACCCGGGGGCGTCAACCCAATTTTATTTTCTAAGAACACGTACAAAGCAAAAATTTAGAAGGATGCGATATACATCAAAACTTTTAACAATGTTATCTCTGGCCGATGGATTATGAATGTTCTTAAATTTATTCCTTTAACTTCTCCATATTTTCAAAATCTTCTATGATGAACATGCATTAATTTTGATGTAGCAGAAACCAATAAAAGCTGTTAAAAGAAACAAATGGAAAATCTCCTTTTTTTTTTTTTTTTTTTTTTGGTTAAAAATTATATAATCCAGGGGCGCCTGGGTGGCGCAGTCGGTTGGGCGTCCGACTTCGGCCAGGTCACGATCTCGCGGTCCGTGGGTTCGAGCCCCGCGTCGGGCTCTGGGCTGATGGCTCAGAGCCTGGAGCCTGTTTCCGATTCTGTGTCTCCCTCTCTCTCTGCCCCTCCCCCGTTCATGCTCTGTCTCTCTCTGTCCCAAAAATAAATAAAAAAACGTTGAAAAAAAAAATTTAAAAATTATATAATCCTTAGCACTAGGCCTAATAGCTTTTCTGGCTGTTAATGCTCCTCTTTGATTTAAGGCTTTACTACCTGTAAACAAGGTTGCCTGTTAACCTTTCTGCTACAAAAAAGCAGACACTGATAAATTTTCAAAATCCCGGGAAAAGCTTATTGATTATAGTGAACTTCGCAAGGCAAACATCACTCCTTCTGTCTGTTCTCCATTCTCAGGACCCAGGTCTGCATCATTGACAGATTTTATGGAGCCTAGCTTCCAATCTGTGACTTTGATAATTTTGCCACTTTTCTTTTACTCCCTCTTTCATTGATCCCCTGGCAGAATTCCATTTGTTGTGCGTCAGAGAAGACACTGCAATTTTCAAAATGTATCTATCCATGACTAGAAGGTTATCCTTTAAAAGCTAACGGCGGTTGTCCCTGCACGGAAATAAAGCGTGTCATTTCTCTTTTCCTTTTTACATATACTTGCTTTTCAAATTGTGTATAATGAGAATGTTACTATTGTAACAGGGTTTCTTTTTCCTTCCCGGAGTAAAAGACAATAGAAATATGTCAAAATGTTAACAAGGTGGTTTTTTATGGTGGGAGTACACTTTCTTTTTGAAACTACTTCCATATGTTCTAAATTTCCTATAATAATCATTTAATACTCTACCATAGAAAATGTCTTGATATCTGTTGTTGAAAACATAAAAATATTGAGCCCCAGGGCCCAGGCTAAAACTATGTAAATGAAGTAGGAGTCCCTGAGCACGGGTTGGATTTCTGCCCATATAGATTCTGCCCCAATCTTTGGAATTGCTCGATGGCTACCCTGCTTTGGAAGAAGTGGTCCCACAAGTGTCGCAAGCCTGTTGAGTAGACCATCTTTGGGGACACCAGCGGGCGCCATTTTAGGAAAGCTGATCACATCCACTTGCAACTGAGAATTTCTCTGGACAACTCTCTCTCTATGGATAGAGGCCAAAGTAAAGGCAAGTCCGTCTGGCCCCCAAATCTCTGTGAACATGGGGAGTTAAGGAAAAACCACTTTTCTTCTTACAAGGATTGATTGGCCTGCATAGGCCCAGCTGGAACTCACCGGGCACATATCCTCCTTTGCATCGAGCCATTGCATTTGTTGGCGCTAAGGGGTCTGTCGGCATTTCATTATAACCCCCTATTGTCAGGGGTTTAGAATTCAGCCATAAAAAGCTGCACTGAGCTGGAACTTGGCACACATGCTACCGCCAGGAAGTGAAGTTTGTATGTGAAATTGAAAAAACATCTGTCCGGCCATTTTTGAAGCAGTGTGAGAGCGAAAGCAGTGAAGACGCAGGTTTTTGATACTCTGCGATGGACATCATGCAAATCAACTTGACCGAGAGGCTTGGCTTTTTATTTATTTATTTTCTTAACGTCTCTGGCAAGTGATTGCTCCGGGGCAGGGCCCGGCTGCATCAGCATCGCTTAAAAAAGAAAACGAAAAATCATAGACTGGTGTTTTCAGACACAAGCAACTGAATTGACAAAATGGTTTCCCCTGGGCTGTTTTTTATATTTCCCAGAGAAGTTAAGACTTAGCTGGCTAGAAATACAGGTCAGATGCTATTGTAATGAACTCCATGGGGTATTCAGTATTTTTGCAGTAGGGGATTTTATTGTAATGAATGCACTGCTTGGAATCCATTCTCGGTTTGCAACTGCTTCGGACCCTCCTTCAGAAAATAACGGTGCGAGAGATCACACAGACCCAGGAGGAGCAAGGAGAAGGTTCTCTGTCGTGTTTCCCTACTCCCGTTGGGCAGGGTGCCTCTTTCTGGTCTGTATAAGCCATCTTGTTTTAATGGGTGATTTGAAGAATTGGGTGTTATCATTTTTCTTGTGGCAGTGGGATCGAATGATCAAGAAAGTATAGTGGAAGGAAGTTGTCACTGCTGCAGTGGGAAAGGAAGCTCCCGACCAAATGAATTAGCTAATAAGAAACAAGCAATTACCCAGTGGGCATATTCATTTAGCTGTTCCTCTTTTCTCTCTCTGTCACTCTCTATCTCTATCCCTATCTTTCTCTGTCCCTCTCTGTGTCTCTGTCTCTTTCTGTTCCTCTCTCAATATATATATATATATATATGTCTCCCTGCCTCTATCTCTCTCTCTCATCCCTACTCATCCACCCCTGTCTTTCTTTTGGTCTCTCTCCCTCATCACCACACTACATACTATATTATTATATTGACCATTTTTGAGCTACAAAAATGACAATTAATATGGTTCAGCTTTATACATGGATTTTTATTGATAAATGTATGTTGAACATATGAACCTATTTGGGGGAAAAAAGTAATTTCATGCTGTTTGGTCTAATAATGTATTATAAATACAAAAAGTATTTCCTACAGTATTGAATAATTTTAGAACATGGTATTCTGAACCTGGTGACATATTTCTAGTCCTATTTTTATGATTTATTGGCTACAAATCCTTGAGTAAGTCATTTAATATCCCTTGATAACTTAAAGGGAAAATGATAATAATAATTACAATCATAGCCATGTCATAAATTGTTGTGGGGATCCCACTGGGGTCTATATGTGAACATGCTTTTTAGACTGTAAAGTGGAATGCAGTTGTGAATTACTCTTGTTGTCACCATTATTATGTGACATTCTTTACACAATGGCTCTCTTGCCTTTGTATCGCTTGTAGGGGCTATTGGAGATGTGGTCCCTTCTACACAGTGATGCATGGGAGATATCTCTCCAAGATCTCAGCAACAGAAAAATCAGGTTTCTTCAGAGCTCCCCGCCGCCCCACACCAAGAAATGTGTGGACACAAAATCTTATGACAAGTAACGTTTCTCTCTTTGCTTTCCCATCTTGTAAGCCTCCGAACCAAGTTTATGGCTCTCTTGAAAAGACTGAATAGCATCCAGGTTAGTCCTTGGATTCGTCTAATTTTCCTATCCATATTTTTTAATTTTATCTCAGTTTCTTATAGTTATTATTTTATACTTTCAAAGCACTCATCTCACTATTAATATCCCCCCGAAATATTTTTGGAAGACGATAAGGTAAAAACAAGTAAAGAACTAAACAAATCAAGAAAGCGATAGTTTGTTTATCTAGACCGCCATGATCTATCCATATTTTTAAATTTTATCTCAGTTTCTGGAGGTCATTATTTTATACTTTCAAAGCATTCATCTCACTATTAATATCCCCCCAAATATTTTTGGAAGAAGATAAGGTAAAAACAAGTAAAGAACTAAACAAATCAAGAAAGCGATAGTTTGTTTATCTAGACCGCCATGATCTAATTGATCCAGGCCATTGGACATGACAGACACAGAACTCATGTCTTTACAGCAGTACGATTTTAGTTGTAGTAGAAGAACCAACCTCTAGTCTCTCTGCTACTTGGTTACTAACGTCCTTATCACACTGAGTAGACTGTTGAAGGTAATGAATTGAACAGATAACACAGAAATAACTCATGGGTGTGTGTCCACAGAGAACCACAAGGCTGTGAAAGGCAGCCTCCAGATCCTTGGCATGTCACAGGCTGAGCTGTGTGCTGCCCTTGACTTGCCCTTGTCCCTGGCCTGAGGGAACCATTCTGGTGAACAGAGGGCTTGCTGTAGAGCCTTGCAATTGGAGCCAGAATTTCAAGAACGTTCCACTCGCTCACACAGACTCTCCATGGCGGCTTCTCCCCTGGCCTGAAGTATCCCCCAGGCAGGTCTGAAGTACACATATTCTCTCAGGTTTCTTAGCCCGCGAAGCAACCCAAAAGAGTTTTCACGACCCCCTAGGACATCTAGCTAGCCCATAATAGGATTAAGAGATCCGTCTCACAACACTCTCTCATGAGCAGCTAAATTCCATCTCTCGGAAGGTACGTAAGGAGGAGAGGGCCATGTAACAAAGCAACATGGGAGCATGGTGTGATACACAAATCAACCAAACCACAAATTCTGTGTTCAAATGATGGCCCGGCTCTATCCTCGCTGTGTGATCTCGGATAAGTCAACTGCTGTGCGCCTGAACCTCCTCACCCACAACAAGGAGGAAGTTCTTATAAGGATTAAATAAAACATTACATCCCAAAGTGCCTAACTGAGAGTGTGCATAATGGTAGCTGAAATGGAATCTCAATTCCCCTCTCCTGTCCATATGAGCCGCATTGCCCTTTCTTTGCAAAAAGCAAGTATCTTCCCTCTTTGTCTTTCCTTCAGAAGGCTTTGAGCAACCAAGTGCACCAAAGTCCAACCAACGGCGAAGAGCAGAGGGCAGGAAGGACATTTCCTCGGGAAACTGGGTTCCTCCTCCACGAGTCAGTCAGATGTAGGGATGCAACTCTCCCTCAAAAGGGTGAACAGTAAAGCCCAGGGACAGAGAGACAGGGAGAGCCGGACAGAGGGAAGGGGCACTTACTTCCATACGGGGAGCCTGTGGGGGAGCCGTTTAGAAATCCTGGTGACCCGGGGACGCCCAGGTTGGCCATGGGGACGTTGCTGTAGCCGTTCATGCTGTTACTGGAGGTGCTGTAGTTAGACTGCTGGGGGGTGGAGCTGGAAGAGTAGCCCCGCGGAGAGATGCTGCTTGTGTTGCGGATGTACCCTGGACAACAAGGAGAAAGCCCAGGTAAAGGAACCGGCACACGCAGCCAGCACAGGCCAAACATGGCGGCGTGGGCCCATGTGGCCCTCAGATGGCAGAAACCCCCCCGGAGCCACCCTTGGGCAGGGTGGAATGTCTGCACTTTGTCTTCAGCCTTCTATCCTCCTCTCCCTTCCCCATCCTACAACCAGGCCATGTCCCTGACAGCCCCTCCTTCCTCTTGGTCCCCATTTGCAGTCAACATCTCCGGCTCAGACCGAGGAGTAGTGACTAGCGGTTGGGTGCAGTGACAGCTCCCAAATCATCCTTCATGTCAAGTCCTGTGAGATCTCCAGGGTGTCACTGAGGAAGGCATTCTGGGGTCAAGTTGTGTACCGTAGCTATCCCTTGTCTTTTCACGTATGTGGGGCCTAGAGAATAAGCAAACCAGTTTACATCCGCTAACCTAGTGTTTCCCAAATTTAACACACCACAGTATCTTTCCCGGGAGCGGTGGGCAAAAGGGATCCTGATAACCTCCCAAGGGCCACCAGGACTCTGCAGATCATAGCTTTGGGAACGTGAGTTCAAGGTTGTTACCATGCCCTGGGTGGGAGTGGGGAACATCTTCATTTAAAAATTGCTGTTAAATTCATCTAAATGTGCCATTCTTTGGCCAAAGACTTGGAAGCATCCGCCATCGAGTGCAGGGAGATCAGGTCTGTGGGAGGGATGGGAAGGGATGGCAGGGTTCTCATACTTCTGAAACCCCAGCACGGAGACATCACCTAACCTATCCTGAAATAATCCATTTTGGATAACAGTCTCTAAAGCTATGTAAAAAATGACCCAAGTCAGAGAAGGAGGAGGAGGAGGAGAAGGAGGAGAAGAAAAAGAAGAAGAAGAAGAAGAAGAAGAAGAAGAAGAAGAAGAAGGAGAGGAAGAAGAAGAAGGCTATAATATGTCCACACCCATCCTTCTATAAGAAAAACGCAGCCTGGGCATGAAAATGAGGCATTGCCTTCCGATGGATGAATGAAATTGGAAACAAAGCTATCCCAAAGTTAGGGACATGATTAGGAAATTTATTCCTTTTAAAACATGATTTGTGATAAACTTAGCACCTTAATAAAATCGACCTCAGTGACAAAAATCTTTACACGATATACTTCAGGTGTAGAAAGCACTGTTAACTAGAAAATGTGCTGCTACGTATTTGTATATGAGATAATACACATATAGAAGTCACCAAATAAAGCCAAGCCACTCACCCTTGGCTCCTAGGAAGAGAGGTTGGGCATAATAAATAAACGATAATGGCAATGACTCAGCCTCCTTTCACTATTCAAGCTGATGATCCCAAGAGCAGAAGTGCACATTTGAGTCAAAGAGTACCTGTAAGTCTAGTTTCAGGAAGCCAAAACCATTCTAAATAAGTAACAGTCCCTCCTAACCTTAAATATCTTCAGTTAAGGGGATTCGACCCGGGACCTAAAAAGCCCCAAATCTAACAAAACATCACCTATCATGTTGAGATAATCTAATATGTGATCGGGAAGGGGGGGACACGCTTTTCTGATGGTACATGAATCAAGCTTCACCTCCCTCCACTCATGCAGAACCAACGTTTTAAATGGAGAAGGTGCTTGAAGCCTGCCTCCGGGAAAGGCTGTACCTTGATTATTTCCCTGTGTTGACTCTGAGATGCTGACGCCAAGCTGGCTGCCGTATGAATTGATGCCCATCATGCCACCGTGAGCCGGAGAGCTGGAGAGAGCTGGGATCTGGCTGGGATTCCTGGGGACGCTGTACAGGGCTTCCGCGATGTCTGCGGCCCGCTTCAAAATGATGTCCTACAGAATGGCAGGTTGAGGTGAGCGTTTTTATTCAGCGCAAAGACTCAAGCTCAACCGAGTGTAAGAGGTCAACGTCTAACCTGGTTATTGTGTGGTGTGCCATAGAGGGCCTCCACCAGATCCGCAGCTCTTTTCAACAGCATTTCCTAGGAAAAGGGAAGAAAGGGTAAGGGATGAGCAAAGGTAACCCCCCCCAGTGGCAACCACAAAGGAAAATTATGCATAAAAATCAAAAGTCCAGACATCCTCCCTGAAATATAAATAACTGGCTAAGGGGTCCTGTATAATTGGTGTGACAGGCAGAATTATACCTGTACGTATAAATCCCTCTATAAATATGTATCTACACGGAATCCATCTAGATAAAACGGTTCCATACATGATTGCACTACCAAAACCAAAACGCGACCAGATTCAAGGTGGAGCTGGTTAAAATTAATAAGGTCTGGGAAGTGCCATTAAAAACTTTCAGACCATTCCATTTATAAGATCTGGTACTCTAATTAACCAGAAATTCTTCAAATGATTGACTGGCCTGAGTTTAGCTGCTTGCCAAGGAGTTGTTCGTAATACTGAAATGATCTTGGCAGGGCCTTCTGCAAAATTTTATTCTAATAAAGATGAATTCTTTCAATAATATTTCCCCCTGTTCACTTTAACCAGAGAGAATTAGTAATCAGTAATCCCTTTCGTCTCATTTTGTCTTTTCCACCTCCTGCTTTGAACAGCCTCTTAAATTGCTATTAACCTACTTTCCAGATATCATCTAATTTAATGGTGGGGCTGGGGATTTTTCCAAGAGGAGAAATAAAGGTGTGATGGAGAAGTGAATGTGGTACTTGAATTTTACTCACAGTACAGAGAAGAGAACACAGCATATTATAACGTGTGTACTCAAAATGCAAGTAGAGACGTTAAAGTTTAATAATGTATCCTTAATTGAATGTCTAATAAATTAATGTGCTTTTCAATACGGAAAGCTAAAATAATGGGCCAAGTTCATGACATAATTGTCCATAAGCAAGTTCACTTAAAAGTGATTCATTTCACAGAAATTTTACATGGAGGCATTTTTCACTTCACAAAATACCCACATACAGGGTAGTGCCTCTATGAATACCTGATTGTGGGTTAATGTGCCCTTGCAACTATGGGCACATAAAATTAGACTGAAACACAAAAAAGGGAGGACTTACATTTTTAAGCAATTGTACAATTATTTATTTTCATAAAGTTGGCAATGTTTTATAAGCTGGATACTTGTAGTGTATCTGTTTTTGAGGACAAAATTTTCAGATTTCATATTCCCTCAGGTATTAATTTTCTGGATTCATCTAAGTTTGCTGAAATCCTATAATAAGGTTTTCACCTGTCAACTTCCAAAGCATTTTTTTTTACCTTAGCTAATCTCTCTGGGTCCCCAGGATGCCTTGGAATGACTTTCTGCAGTCTTTGGAAACCGTAGTCTATGGTGGGTTCATTTAATGCTGAAAAATAAAAGTCCTCTTTTTGAGTATGTTTCATGGTCATAAAGCAGAACTTCTCAGTAAGTCTTCCACCCGCAAAGAGAAAGGTTCTGGTATTATCTGAGAATCGATACATAATGGATACAATTCGTTAAGGAATTTTTTGCTGTCGACATTGGTTAATTCACATTTGCAAGTTTGGAATTCACAGTAGTTTAGTGTCTTTGCATTCAAACGATATTTCAGAATTTCGGGATTATTACATTTACTTACCATTCTGCCTTAAGTGTATACAACTTATCATTCTCCGCTCACTCTCAAATAACCAGAAATATTACACAATCGACCATCTCCCAATTTTCTACGAAGACAATGAACTACCCTTACATGCTTTTTCTCTTCCCCCCTCTTCTGTTTCCCAAGTATACCTTTATCATCTATTAATTCTCCTAATTATCAGTTTTTCTTATTCTCCTAAATATTTCCATTCATACATATACAAACCTTCTGTGAATTTATTCTCTCAAAGCCCTGTTCTTATGCAATACACTTTCAGAATTTCCCATTACATTTTGCTACACGTACATTCGTATACTGTCAGGCTCCACCATATGCTGAAAGTTCCATAGAATCAGGACACATGCTTTGCTTTGCCACTGTGTTCTCATTGTTGAAGACAGTGCCCGGCACATAGTAGGCACTTGGCATCAGCAATTTGTAAAATGAGTGAGGGACAGAGTGAATGAATGACACATCTCCCCATTTCTACCATGCTAAAGAATTTTTGGAGTGGATTCCCTTATCCTTTCTCCTTCTTCTTGTCTTCTTTGAGTTCTTATAAGTCTGTTGTTTAAATTTTGTAGTTTCAAAATTAATGCATGATCAAAGTAAAGAAAAAAGATGCAAAGAATAAAAAAATAATCACCTGCACTCCCATTAGGCAGCAGTAAACACAGGAGGGTGTACTTCCTTTTTTAATCTTCCTTTTTGCACATATGTTTTATGAATATTTGTTGCTATTATTCTAAATATCAAAGCAACACCTTTGGTTCAAAAGAATTATTCAAAAAATTTAAATGCGGAAATAAAAATACAATCATCCATAATCTCACCATTTTAGAGATGAGCTGGGTTAGCATTTTTGCTCATATCCCTACAGATCTAAACACGCACGCATACTTAAAATTATTCACACTGTTACATAACCTACTTTTTATCAATTTAGCAACATATCAAACTTTTCCCCAGCTTATTCAATATTCTTTTATAACATTATTTAAAATTCCTGCATATTTTTCCATGTCATGGCCTATAATTTATTTAAATGGCTTCCTAACGTTTGCCATTTAACGTGATCCTTAATTTCTCACTATTATAAAAATCAGAGCCATAATTATCCGCTGTGTATAGGTTTAATGATTTCAATTGGATAATTCCAAGAATTAGAATTACTGGACCAAAACTATGATTTACGTTTAAGGCCTTCCACACATCCTGCCGAACTCTTCTCAGAAGACTGTACAAATTTGTATTCCCTCCAGCGGTGCATGTGGTCACTTTAATGTCTATTTCGTTATTCATCAGTGAAACTGAAGAGCTTTTTCTTATACTTGCTGATCATTTTAATTTTTTTCTTTTATGAACTGCTTATTGATTCCTTCCATAGTCCTTTCAATTGGGGATTAGTCTTTTTCTTTTTTTTTTTTACTTGTAAAAACACTTTATGTATAAATATTTTTAACACTCTGAATGTCCCCATGCTATAATATCATATCCCAGTTTGTCCTCAGGTATTATATGTAAAAAGATCATCCCAATTCCATGATAAGTACGCGCGCACACACACACACACACACACACACACACACACACATGCAATGCGTGTGGTATTTGCATATACATATACAAACATATATGAATTATCTTTCTTCTTCTTTTTTCCCAGGTCCACCCATAAAATGTGTACTGCTCATCATCTAGGTAATACGTTTTTTATTTTTTGGTCTGTATTTCACTTTTTATCATTTTTCTTGTCAATACGATTACTCCCTCATCACATTTTCTAGGAGTTTTACTAGTGCCTAGAAACACTTTTGGTTTTTATGTGTCTGTGCAGGCAGCGTGCAGGGAGTGGGTGGTCGTATATGGCCTAGTCATTAAGAGATTCCGCTTTAGAGTCAAATGGATCTTGGGTTTGAATTTTAGCTCCACCATTAATTTCTCTAAGCCTCTGTTTAAAATCCATCTTATGGGTTTGCTGTCAAAATTAAAGAAAACCATTTATATAATGTCCCAGCTCAGTTCTTGGCCCAGAGAAGTTCTTAACCAAGGGCGGCTACCTGTTATTTTGTAACCAAACCCCTGACAGATGTCATTAATGTTTTCTGTTCATTCTTAGGACCATCCATTCATGGCATCAACATATGAGGATCATTTTGTCTGTATATTAATTCCAACTAGTTCTCTTAATCTCATTCTCATGTTAGCTAAAATGTCCCAAATGGTCTAAAAATGAGGGTGATAGTGGAAATTCTTGCTTGTTTTTCTCCAAATGGGAATGACATTGACATTTCACCATCAAATTATTTATTATGCTTCAATAAGGGTTTTTTATCAGGACTTTTTAGAATTTGAGGAAATTATAATCATGAATTTGCTCATTTGACAAGTATACATTATATTTGATAAGAGATTTCCCAATTTGTCACAATTAAGTGTTTAGTCATGGATATGGTATATTTCTGAATACAGTTTGTTAATATTTTCCTAAGATTCCTGCTGTGAGGATTAAATCATTTAACTATTGAGAATAGTGCCTAGCACATACTAATCATTCAACAAGTATTAGTTACTATTACTGTTGCTGGGGGTTTATGTGTCCATATTAATAATTGGGATTGTGTGCTTGGTATTGTCCAGCTTCTGGTTGATTTGTGTTTTATACAAGCTTTGAAAAATAAATTGAGAAGCTCTGTATTTCATCCTATGCTTTGTAAAATTTATACGGCATGGATACTCTCTCTTGACTAAAAGTCTGGAAGAACCCTGTGAGATTTCTCTCATTAAAGTCACCAATAACATTTTAACCAAACCAAGAGGAACTTTGCCATTCCTCTTTTTTTTATATATATTCTTTGAGAGAGAGAGACAGAGAGAGCACATAGGGAGAGAGGCAAAGGGAAAGGGAGAGGGAGAGAATCCCAAGCAGTCTCCACACCCAGCGCTGACTGGGTGAGTTCTCCACATGGGATTCTATCCCACAATCCTGGGATCATGACCTGAGCCAAAATCAAGAGTTGGGCACTCAACTGACTGAGCCACCCAGGCACCCTGGAACTTTTCCACTCATATGATAAAGACAAGTTAGCATTTGACACTGGAAATACTCTCCCCTTGGAAATTCTTCCACCCATCGCCTTTCCTGAAAATGCACTGCCTGTTTCACTCTACCTCCTTAGTCACACCATCTCAGTCCACTTTGAGGACTGCTCTTCCTCCATCTTGTAAATGCTATTGCTCCCCATGACTGTTGCCAAGCCAGTCTTCTGTTTGGCTATACATTCTCCCTCAACCACCTCATCAGTGCCCCCATGATTTCCATGTCAAGCTACATGCCGACTGTCACAAACCTTTGTCTCTAGTCAAGAGAGCTTGCCTAAGATTCTGCCTTATCACTCCAAGTATTGGCTGGAAGTTTCCACAGGATAGCCCATAGACTCCTCCCACTTAAGATACCCCAAGCTGATGTGGCTTTCTGTGAACTGTCATGTCCGTTAGGTTGCCAATCAGAAACCTTAGATTCGTTCTTTATTTCTCAATATCATTTGTATTCTTCTAGACAATTCATGCATTTCATCACGATTTTAAATGTTTTAGCACAGATTCTACACAGTATATTTAGAATTTCTAAACATGGGGCTTAGTCCCACACCGTGAGATCATGACCATGAGATCATGACCTGAGCCAAAATCAAGAGTCAGCATTTAACCGACTTGATCCACCCAGGTGCCCCATGAATAGTCATATTTCTAATTTTGTCTTCCTTTTGTTCCAAAGAAAATATCTGAGACGCTTGGCTGTTAGTTAATTATTTATTCCAGCTAATTGCATTGGATTCTAAAAGGTGGCCTGCAGAATATCTGTCTTTTGGAATTTAAGTTTTTTCTGAATTCATACGTATTAGTTTTGTCTGTGTTCTATGGGTAATGCTTCAAGTATATTATTTAATATATCTTTTTGATCATATTATTTAACATATTTTATATATAATTGCTACTATAAATTTGTCCTTCCACATTCTCCATGTATTTCTGATAGTTTTTTAATGGCTATATTTCTCTCTAGTAATGAGAAAGATACACATCCTATTTTAACTTAAAACAGTGCTTTTATGTCCGACTTCAGCCAGGTCATGATCTCGCGGTCCGTGAGTTCGAGCCCCGCATCAGGCTCTGGGCTGATGGCTCAGAGCCTGGAGCCTGTTTCCGATTCTGTGTCTCCCTCTCTCTCTGCCCCTCCCCCGTTCATGCTCTGTCTCTCTCTGTCCCAAAAATAAATAAACGTTGAAAAAAAAAAAAACAGTGCTTTTAGGGGCACCTGGGTGGCTCAGTCGGTTAAGCATCCAACTTCAGCTCAGGTCACAATCTTGCGGTTCGTGAGTCCGAGCCCTGCGTCGGGCTCTGTGCTGACAGCTCAGAGCCTGGAGCCTGTTTTGGGTTCTGCGTCTCCCTCTCTCTCTCTCAAAAATAAATAAATATTTTTTAAAAATTTTTTAAAACAGTGCTTTTAGGTTTTTCTGAAAATCTTTTTTTCTAACTATTTGAGTCCGGTAAGCCCCTCCACACGGAAGGAATTTGGTCCACCCTTAATTTCTCTACCTCATACTTTCTACTTTTACATTTTGATTGTTCGGTTGTCATCTTCAGCTAACATTACTATCGTTAGACTTTCTATGATCCGTCTCTTTTAGACTAATTTTCACATTGACATTAGCCTTTGTCATTACATTGACAATAATTGAAATACTCTAACTGCTTTCTCTCTTGTGATACCATAACTTTTCCATTCTTACGTTTTTCACTGGTTCAATTCCCCAGCAGTCAGGTTACATCAGTAAGAAGAGCTGAATTCTATCCAAGCCCCTGCAATGAGACAATATCTTTTTGTCTCCCTCATATGTAAATGACAACTTCTCTGGATGTAGCGCTGCTAGGTACCCTGGTCTCCATTCAAGATCAAGTTTCTGCTTGTGTGGCTTGTTCTTACCCTTTGGGTAGGGGGTCAGAGGAGGCCTGGAGGGGAATGACGGGTGCAGCTTTCTACACATCCTCCAACATAACCCTGTTTGCACACACCAGCACACAATTTCTGGCATATTGATGACACCAAACTGGCTTCAAACATGAAGACTAGATTTCCCTTATTTTTGTTGTTGTTGTTGTTGTTGTCGTTTTCTTGAAAATATCCTCTGATATTTTCTGGGGCTGAGGGCAGATTAAACACTTGGACTCACATTACCATTTTATCCAGAACCACATGTGAGAAAACCTGTGTGTATAATTAGAATCCTTCCATAAACCTTTTTTTTTCCCACTTAGCATTAAAACGTCAGCAGTTTCTGAATCCTTTTTCTTTAATAACAGTATTTTTAGTGGCTATAACATTCAATAATGAAAATCGTTATTGCCGCCGTTAGAATTAACCAAAGGCTTGCTGTATTACAGGCCTTTTACATACGTTAGCTCGTTTAATCCCCATTACAACCCCACGATATGGGTTTTATCCCCATTTCGAATGTGGTTCCAGGCAGTAAAGGTGGAATTTGTGTCCTGTCTTCTCTAACTCCTAGGCCTGTGCCCTGAACCTTAGAGATGTTGTCTCAAGCCTTATCCAGATTCGCCGACGGCCGCCTGGGTCAAAGGCTACCCCTCTGCACTGAGCTACTGGGCTGGAGCTGGTAAAGAGCAGAGAGTGTTGGCAAGTGGCCATGCCACCTTCTGCTTCCACCCACTCTTTGCACCCGCCCTTCTGCCTTCCCGCGCTTCCTCTCTAGCTTCTGGCAAAGGGCTGCAGATCTCCAAAGCGAAGCCTCGCCAGGTTGCCTGACTTCGCAGTCCCTGAGTGTGGGAGAAGGCCCCATTTGGTATCAATCAGCAAACACAAACAGCTGCCCAGGGCTGCAGGGAGAACAGACCTAGTGACAAAATGCTCTAAATCAATCATTGCCTTGTCTGTTTTCAAACAGGCACCATTTCGTTACCTGACGTACTGATTTTCTTATGTGGAGAAAATGGAAGTTATAGAAATTAGTATGCTCACAATGTGTTTACTAGAAAGTAAGGGAAGATCCCCTAAGGTAGAAAATCTAGCCCCTCCGAGGGCCCTCCCCCTCCTGTCTCCACTACTGTCCTTGTCCTTTCTAGCCATTTGCATGGCTACTCCCCCCCCCCCCACCGACAGGTTCTCACTCCCCCTCACTACAGCTCCAGGGGTCCCCCCATGACCACCACTAATCCCCGTATCCCTTGTGCTTCCTGCCACTTGCAGAGGAATTCTCTACGGCTGGGCTTTAATCAGTACACAGAAGTGGGATGTAGATGGAAGTTTCTCTTGCACAGAATTGATCGCACATTTGTACCCACTGTTCTTCCCGTTGGATGGGAAACCACCAGGTCCCAAGGGTAATGTCTGCTTTATCTTGCCTGCCCTCCTCTCCTCTCTCCCCACCCAAATCAGAAATAGCAGACTATCTTGGCCACACCGGGTTAGTGATGCATGTTTTAAACTGAGAAGTTGATCAGGCATCCTCATCTATTTCTGATGTTGAGTGTTTTTTGGCAGGCCCCTGCCAGACTTCACAGCAAACTGTGGGAGGGGTTCTGTGTGTATCCCAGATGAGAAGACAATGGTAAAATACACTGTCGCCTATACGGACAGGAAAAAAAAAAAATCACACGCATGCACACACGCGCGCATGCACACACACGACTTCGTTTAATCAAGGGCACGTCTGAAGCACAAATCATGGGCGGTGCTTAGTCAACGCCAAGCCAAAAGAAGAAAAGTCGGTCAATGCCTCCAGTTTTCGGCCGTCAGAACATCCAGGTTGAACTGGACAACCTTTACTTTGGTCCCAAACTGACTTCCCAACTGACCAGCTGGTTTTGCATCCTGTCGGTTCAGCCTCACGTTGAATCCCGGCTTCCCTCCTCCCCGTCTCCCTGGGTGTTCTCTGACATTTCAGGCCTCGGCGCGAGCCAAGCAAACCTCAATTAGCTAATGAGGTGCCCAAGATCAGCACCAAGACTGCCTCCGAGGGCCAACCAGATCATTAACCACCATCATCAGTGTGAATTTCCAACCTCTCCTACCACATGGAGTGGGGGGGGGGGGGGTGCTGTGAAACGCTGCCGGCCCCTTGGCTGACAGGGACACAGAGAAGTGCTAGCAGGGCAAAAACAGAGTAAATTAAAAATGCACTTCGATCTATAGGCTCTATTTATCTATGTCTTTCTTTAGTAACATCACATTAAGGTAAAAGGTCATATCCCCGCTGAAATATAATTTATATTTACCTTTTATTAAATAATTACGGCATGGCATGAAGTTAAATATTACAGAAGCTAATCAAGGGGGAATTCAATAGAGAAAACTCAGACATGAGAATTTCGTCTTTGCTATACATAGAATGTCTTAATCCTCCACTGGGAGTCATTCGGGTTTGCTTAAGGAGTTTAATAATACACATTTCAACTGCCACAGAATCTAAATCCCATTTGGATCAGCCTTGGAAAAACTTTCATCAATACCTTGAGATTTCATAATATTTCTCCTGAGAGCCTGGATCTTATGTGTCATTTCTCATTTTGATTGCGGGTATAATATATGAGGTTTCTTACATATCTTGGATCCGGCAAATAGATATAAACTATAAGCAGTGTGTAAAGGTTTTATTTTATAAGTAAATAGTATTTAACTAAAAATATCTACTGGGAACCACTCATTAGAAAAAAAGCTGGCTGGTGTTCAATATTAATTTTCCCCAGAGGTTGGTGAGATGTATAAATTCTATATGATTATTGCTTTCCTTAAAGGGAGGCACAGAAACCAGATAATGCCTACCCTCTACTTCTGTTTCCAAAAAAAATATAGGGGACACTGGCTAACATGGAATGGGGAGTCTTTGTGACAGTTCTGGTCAACCCTCAACAAAGACAGCATTGACATTGCAGGCAGGAGGTCATTTATGCCCTTGGCCGACAGGAGTACTCATCACAAAAATGGCGGCTTCAAAGGCTGATCAAATTCCTTTGCAGAAATTTGAGAAGAGACAAATCAGATGATGTGGTGAGGGAAGATCTGAGTGCTCAATTGGGCTGTCACTCTAGGATGTTGGCCTGGGTTTCAGCTTTCCTCACTGGTAAGTCTTCAGCTGGAGCCTACGATCATCACGGAGTGTATGGATGGCCATCAAGAGGCCAATAAAATTCTAAAAGTCTGAGCCTAGCTGTATGTTTGCACATATGTGCATTTATCGGCAACAAAGGATCTTCACTTTTATTAGATATGCATAGAGCCCATGGTCCACTGAGGGGTCTAGGCCACATAAATAGAGGATCTCTCTAGTCCTAACTTGAAATCTTATCCTTCTCCAATAATAAAGAAAACAATGGAAAAGAATCAAATCTCTGCAATGTGACTGCCAGACAAACACCAAATCAGAAGATGGACTTTGATACGCAAGCGAAGGGGAAAAACTGCATCACGAATACCTCTCTGTGTGGCTCTGGTCAAAGTCCTGTTGACAGGACAGGAAGGTGGAGAACAACTCAGCATGGGGAAGAATTCAGATGTACAGAGACCAGCTCTTGCCTTCATGTTACCTCTAGGACTTCATTCTGCTTTTCCCTCAGTGTCCATCTCTTCAAAGAGCCTTGAGCCTCCATATTGATTCCTGTGGGGTCTGCCTTCTTTGTGCTTTGATTTTAGTTTCTCTCTCTCTCTCTCTCTCTCTCTCTCTTTCTCTTTCTCTCTCTCCTCACCTTCCCAATGTCCTTGTCCAATCATCTACCTTCTGCCCCACTGCTCATGTGTCCAACATGCAAAGCCTACGTTCATTTCTTTTAAGGCCTATGTTCAATTAGCATCTTAATGCTCCCAAATTAAATTTTTTCAGAGCATTGGATAGCCAATGGAGGTAAAATTGGTCTGGCCTGGGATCTGCCTTATTCGCCCACCCATGACCGACCATACACCATCTTCAAGGCCGGGTGGACTTTGGTTTCTCTCTCTGCAAAGACAGAAGCTGGGGCTAAATGGCCTCTAAGATCCCTTGCAGGCCCTTGCATGTGATCCGAAGGCTATTATTTATTTGGTGCAGTGAAATTCTTCTTTGAGAAGCGGAGACGGGGGGGCTGAAGCCATAGGCTGTTGAATTACATCGTCGTTAACCTTTGCTACATTGAAATCTTTCCCCACATCTGCTTGTTTCAATGTAGCAAAAGTTCAGTGTCACCAATTAAAAAAAAGGACAAAGATAATATAAGAACACATTATTAAGAGGCGGTACCCGCCTTCGTGGATACAGGAACAAGAACACGAGGTGAGAACCAGCAGTGCATAAGTGAAAGATTAGACTGAAGCCTTTGATATTTAATTTTAAATGAAATATTAATTTAATATTTAATTATGCTTTGGTTTCAAGAAAAACTGCAGCAGGAAGACAGATTGTTTGAAGAAGGGAGTAATATACGCGGTTAAGGAGACAACTGTAAAAATTAAAGATAAATTTCAAGGGTAAATCTAAATGCCACAATGGAGCAGTTATGAATATGATCACGCTCTCTGTAATGTGTATTTAGAATATTATAGCCGAGAGCACCAGGCCATTAAGGGGCTGAGATGTCTCCAGTGAAACAACAGCCCCCTATTCTGGGGCTTCCAATGGAGACATCATTCTTCAGGCTCAGCTATATGATGGATCCGAATTTTACAAGAGGTGGGGGCAGAGGCGACCTCAGTAAAACTGCAGGCTACCAGGAGGGCTATTGATTCAACCTGTTTCCAGGGTGAACAGGGAACAATTGTACTCGGGCCAGTTTTTGATGTCTGAACTGGGTATTTTTAACTAAAAATCAGATTCATTTCTTAAATGGGAATTTTTTTTTTCAGGGTACCGCTCTAAGAAAAAGAAAGAACGAAACGTGAATTGCAATGAGCTATTCACATTTGCAATCCCATTTGCACACCTGTGAGGTGCAGCTTTATGAAAAGAGGACCCCACGCCCTACCCCAAGCCTCGGGTATGATGGAAAGGTTTGTGGAAAAATCCAGGTCTTCCATTTCTTCTCCCAACTGCTGCCTGTTCTTGGCCATTTTCTTGTTAACGCTTTGTCTTGTTAACACATGGAATCAGATGCAATTGTTTGTGCTAAAGCAAAAGGTAAGAAGGTCTCTGGGGACGGAGGTGAGGTGACATGAATTCTTTGGCTCCTCAGCGTCCCAGGGTCCCCATCCGTCCTCATTTGCCAACATCCAAGTTCAACCACACACCTGGGCAAGCAGCTCCTCCGTGCGTGCCTGGGCCACCTGGGCCGATTAGGTGTCTTCTGTCCCCCTTTGAAAACCCGCTCCCCCTTCTCTCCACCTTCAGAGCCCATGTTCTCAGGCTGCCTCAGCCCCCTCTGGCCCCGACAGAATCCTGATTTCTAATCTAGTCCCAGCTATGAAGAGCACGGTGTGGCGGGCCTTTCAAGAAGAATCCACCTTTTTCAGAAGGGAAGACATGCCAAAAAGCCCACCCTGGGTTCAACGGTGAAGAAGGCGAAGCCACGTAAAACTCATCCCAGAAACGCGTGCCCCCTGCCAAACGGCGACAGGAGTGAGCTGGACTTCTATTTCGATACTTCTAAGCATACGCATGCAGAAGGGTTAAGTGATTTGCAGGAAAGTTGGGACTCAAATCCAGGCCTCCAAACTCAGTCCCTGTCTTCCACTCCAGCAGTAGGTTCTCTCTTAATAAGAAAGTGGAGTTGGTACTCCTTTCCCAACTTCAGTTATTCGTGGAGAGGATAGTTTCTATGACTTCTAGGGAATTGGAAGCACTCCATAGAGTCTCAGCCGATCACACGACACCGTAATAGAAATATCCCACTTCGCAATGTGGAACAGCAGGGCACAGGCAAGGCATCGTCTTCTTCTTTTTTTAAAAAATCTTTTTAATGTTTATTTATTTCTGAGAGAGAGAGAGAGGATGAGCAGGGGTCGGGGAGGGGCAGAGAGAGAGGGAGACACAGAGTCTGAAACAGACTCCGGGCTCTGAGCTGTCAGCACAGAGCCTGAGGCGGGGCTCGAACTCACAAACTGTGAGATCGTGACCGGAGCCGAAGTCAGACGCTTAGCCGACTGAGCCACCCAGGCGCTCCAGGCAAGGCATCTTCTGAGCCCCTCCGTGCTCATTGGCCAGGCTTATCTCCTGTGCATTTCCTCAGAGTACCGGCCAGGGAGGCAAGGCCACTGGCATTTGCCAGGTAAAATATTGGATGAAGCCAAAGAGATGGCCTTGGTGTAATTTCTTCTATTCGCTATACGGGATTGGTGAGTAGCATAGGTCAGTGGTGAAGAAGGCAGCTTTGAAATAAGACACCTGGGACTGCACCTATCTCGGTGACCTTAGGCAGCAGCATTCTCATCTATAAGGTTGAGATACTAATAGAATCATCACCATGGGGGAAAAGCAGTGATGCTATGAGCTCGTGAGATATGAGCCTGGCCCTACCTCCTCAGACGATGCCAGATATGACTACTGAATTCGTATCATCATTTCTTTTTCTCGCTAGTCTTATCTGATGACAGAACTTACAGGAGACTCCTTCACCAACAATCAAACGTTTACACCAGATGTTTAGGCCAAAGAACCAGAGGAGTAGCACTGAAAAGCTGTACTCATCTACCCCCATATCCTCGATGACCTGCCTTCAAAAACCATGACCTCTCACTGGTTTCTGTGGGTGGTGCGGATTTTATCATTATAAACTGTGGCCATTCTACCCCCAGATGCACACTCCAGACATCCCCTTCCTGCACCCACAAGACAGCCAGGAAGCACCTGCACAACCAATAACCACGATCCCACTGGGCGCCTCTACCGTGATTATTTTTCTGCCCTCCAAGTTCACTGTGGAAGGGTCTGTGAGGAAAGCAGAGGTCCTTCTTCCCTCTGAGCCCCGGCTGGTATACCATGCCTCGGTCCCCAAGCAGACAGAGGCAGTCGGACCTTTCCCGAGGAGCTGTAGTCTCACGTGGATCTCTCAACTCCACAGCAGCAAGCCACGCTTTAGCAAACCACGGTTGGAGGAAAACAGATCTGCAAAGTCACACGTGTGAAGCAAATGTGTTGTTTTTCAGAGCCCCGATGCTGTTTATGCTGTACTTGGCGCAACAACCGCGGGGAGCTGATTACTGCATTTTGGCTAATTATATCAAGTAAGTTACATCTAATAGGCTTGGGTTTATTATGATGGTGTATCCTTGGATACAGCAACCATCAATGGTTGGACCTTGGAGCCTCCTTTCCCACCTCCTGCTTTTTGAGTCTCCTAGAAAGTTCCACCTGAGAGTAAATATTATTGTGTTCGCGGTGCAACGACTCAGTCTCGAAGGAGCTGCCCCCGTGCGCAGGGTACTTTACCAGCAAGAAAGTCTCCACGACGGCCTGATGAGCAGGACTCGGGCTTCTCAAACTTGTTTCTTTGTTTAAAATACAGATTCTCAGACCCTCCCCAAAGAGAATGATTCGGTATGTCTGGAACGAAGCCAAGCATGATTCTCATGCTCAGCCAAATTAGGAAAACACCTATGGGTAACAGTATAATTAGTACCAGAGCTTTACAGATGAAGAAAATGAGGCTCAGGAAGGTTAGCTGACTTGTCAAAAGGACAAACAAGTCATTGGTGCCACAGCCGGCATCCGAAAGCACGTCTTCTGGCTGAGTCCAGTGCACTCTCCCCTTGGATGCCAGCCGATCGCTGGTGCCCAGTCCGTCCCCACTAAAGCTCTCTAGATTTCTCAAGGTTTTCTTTTCCTCTGGAATCAAGATGCGATTTTCCACGTGACCACTGGAGCTGAGTATTTTGTCTAGACCTCTAGGGGTTTCTGACACACTATCCTGCAGCTAAGCACATTCTGAGGCTCCGCACGTGTGGCTCGGGAGGCCGGGCTGGCTGGAAATCCATAAGTTCTCTCCCCATCACCACCCCGAGAGAAGGTCAGGATTCTCCAGGCTCCCTGAAGCCGGGCCTCGGCTCGGGAGGCATTGTAGCCCCACCTCCAGTCACGGGGGGAAGCCACTGCCTCTCCAGCTCTTGGACCAAGATTCCCGACGGGCTGGAAAGTACTTTCCGTGTTGGTGGCTGCTCACTGAGTGGGCAAGACGAGAGATCGCCAAACCACTTCCTGTAGCGCCTGGGCCCCTCCGCGAATAACGTTAGCCACTTGTCTCTACCAACCCTAGTCCCATTTGGCTCAGTAACCTCAGGTAGAAGTTTTTAGAGAGAGTGACCAGCCGCCTGGGCCACCTGAACAGTGTTTGTATTTTTATTTTCTTCTCTATTTGTGAAAGAATATACTACTGTGTCCCGACCCTCCTCACCCTTAACTGCTTCCCATGGTCCTTCTTTCTCAAAGGCAGTCTTCTGGAAGAAGCTTCACTGCTTCCCTGGCTGGAAATACTCTTTTTTGTGCCTAAAGAATCAAGTCGACCAATGTGTGTTGTTTCAGAATTTAAATATGGGGAACATTAATTTTTTATACCACGTTTTCTTTGTTTAATTATTAATTAAAAGTTACTTATTTTTTTCAGAAAGTAATAAATATAAGTAAGCAAAACTTAAAATAATAACAATAATGCCAACACCTAGAAACCACCATTGTTAAGACCTTCATATGCAGGGCTTTTTAATCTTACTGGGGTTTTTTATACAACTATTCCTTTTTCATGTATATGTGTATGTGTATATATATATATATATATATATATATATATAAACACATACATACATATATGTATACACACACATATATACATACATGTATATATGTATACATGTTCATTAAATCAAAAGGAAAAGGACAGAGAACATATTCATTACTTGTGATATATTATCTTATGTATAAAAAGATTCATTCATTTGTTAGCATAAGCTTATTTTATGCCTACCATTTGTCAACAACTATGTTACGCATGTGGATAATTATATATATATACACATATAAAATATATATGGATGTTATATATATAATATCCATATATATTATATATATAATATGTGGGTATTATATATAATATATATTATATATAATATTATGTATATAATATGTGGATATTATATAATATATCATATATATTATATATTATTATATATATTATATATATAATATCCACATATTATATATATTATATATATGGATATTATATATAATATATGCACATTATATATATAATATATATAGATATATATGATATATATAATATATATGGATATTATATATATATAATTTATGCTTTTTTTAACCTATATCACATCTTTCATGCAACTAAATATTCATTCATAGCATTACTTTTTTTTTTTTTAATTTTTTTTTCAACGTTTATTTATTTTTGGGACAGAGAGAGACAGAGCATGAACGGGGGAGGGGCAGAGAGAGAGAGGGAGACACAGAATCGGAAACAGGCTCCAGGCTCTGAGCCATCTGCCCAGAGCCCGACGCGGGGCTCGAACTCACGGACCGCGAGATCGTGACCTGGCTGAAGTCGGACGCTTAACCGACTGCGCCACCCAGGCGCCCCCATAGCATTACTTTTAACATCTAAAATGTGTTTCAGTGTAAAGAGACTTCATTATTTATTCAACGAGTCCCCTAATGGACACTAAGGATGTTTTCAATTTTCACTACCACAAACAGTGTTCCAATGAACAGCCTTCAGGCAAACTGAGTTATTTCCTAGGTATACATTACAGAAAGTAGAATTGTTGGGTCAAAGGGTATATACATTTTTAAAGCCAGTGCCATCAAGGTACTCTTTAGAGCCATCTACTCTCCTGCAGTAGAGTGTTAGAAGTCCCACTTCCTTCTAATTTTGCCAGCTTGGGTATTTTCATTTGTTTAAAAACAATTCTTTGCCAACCTGACAGGGAAAACAAATGTTATCCTATAGTCGCCTTAATTTGCATATATTAGATTATTAATGAGATTGGGATTTTTAAAAATACGTTTGCTGCTAAACTGTATTCCTTCCTGAATTAACTCCTGATATTCCTTGCTAGCTTTTAATTTACATATCTTTCCTTTTCTCCTTAGTTTGTGAGATATCTAACATGCATCACTTTACCCACAAGGCATAACATAGTGGTTGACAAATTTAGTGGTTGGCCTAAAGTAAGCTTTTGCTGAACAAATGAATGAATCTTTTTATACCTAGGGTAATATGTCACATGCAATGAATATGTTCTCAGTCTGTCCTTTTCCTTTTGACTTAATGACCATCACCCTGACATGCAAAAATTTTCTTTTTATGTCATCACAGATGTATGCTTGATGGTTTCCTTGGGGTCAAGGTTAGCAAGGCTTAAGATTATAATATTTTGAACTGTGTACATTTGTTTAATGTTTACTTGTTTACTTTGAGAGAGAGGGAGAGAGAGAGAGAGAGAAAGAGGGAGGGAGAGAGAGAATCTCAAGCAGGCTCCACAGTCAGCATGAAACCCAATGTGGGGCTCGATCTCACGACCACGAAATCATGATCTGAACTGAAATCAAAAGTCACCGACTGAGTCACCCAGGCACCCTGAACTGTGTACATTATTCATTCAAAACATCTAATTCAAATATTTCAGTTTATAATATAAAATTAGTTATCTAACTTTTTTTTTTTTTTTTTAATGCTTAACTAGTGAGCCCATTCCCATTGGTTAAACATTCCATCTTTTCCACATTGACTGAGATGGCTCCTTATGTATCCATAGTACTCATGTGTACAAAACCTGTTTGTTTTTAAATGTTCTCTTCTGTGGCATAACGTTTCTATGTATTCCTACAAAGCCCCATATTCTTCTAATTACTGAAACTCGCAATAGGTTTTAAGTCTGGAAGAGCATGGCCCTTCTCATTTTTCAAAAGGAGGGGTTCTATTTAGCACCTTTATTTTTCCAGGTGAACTCTTGTAAAGTTTCCCCAAACATTTTGTTAGTACTTTGATTGGCATTGTGTTAAATGTATTCATTAATTGACATCTTTACAATATTAAATCTTCTCACCTCTCCACCAGCTGGAAGTATTTTGGCCTTCCTCTGAACTCCCTTAGCACTTTATACCTTTTTAAAAATCCCTTTCTAAACTATACCCACCCAATTTTTCAAACTTGAAACCTGAGAGCTGCCTCCTCCCCTCCCTTCCCCAACCTTCACCCCATCCAATCAATCATCAAGTGATGCCAACGCTACCTCCTAGATTCCATCCCCTTCTGCCTGTTCCCACTACTGGTACTCTGGTCCAAGCTGCCATCATTTCTGGCCGGGGCCACCACACCGGCCTCCAGCTGACCTCCTTGAATCCACCCTGGCTTCCAAGCCATTCTCAACAACTCAGCCAGAATGATCTTTTAAAAGGCAAATCTGATCATGGCACTCCCCGGCTTTAAAATATTCCAATAGCTCCCCATGGCACTCGGGGTAGAACCAAATGATCAGCCCCAACCCTCCCTTTCCAGCTCGAGGCCAACCTTTCTTCAACTCATTCTTTCTTCCCTGTTCATAGTGGCCATCATATATATCCCATTTTCTTTCTTACTCCAGGGCCTTTGCACCTTCTGCTTCCTGTGTTTGGACTGTTCTCAGCTTTCCCCATTATCTCAGTTTAAGAGGGTTCAATTTCCCAAGCATATGTCCCCAGCATCCTATGCAACTCCTTTTTAGGATTCATCACATTTGTAATTACCTGCTCAAGTTTCCATGGTAATAACCCTGATAGTAAAAGTTTCCATGGTAATAACCCTGATAGTAAGCATAGGAATATTATTAGTAATAAATACTTTTTTTTAAATTTTTTGTGTAACGTTTATTTATTTTTGAGACAGAGAGACAGCATGAACGGGGGAGGGTCAGAGAGAGAGGGGAGACACAGAATCTGAAACAGGCTCCAGGCTCTGAGCAGTCAGCACAGAGCCCGACGCGGGGCTCGAACTCACGGACCGCGAGATCGTGACCTGAGCCGAAGTCAGACGCTTAACCGACTGAGCCACCCAGGGGCCCCAGTAATAAATACTTTTGAATAATAAGATATAGTCGCTCCCCCTCCCAAATGCTTACATACAGAGGCGTTCTAGACCTGGTTTCCACCAGCTCGTGAGAGCAAGCTGTTAAATTTTCAGAAATTTTGTGAGCCAGCTGATGTCATACTGGTAGCTAGAAATCGCCCACAGTCAGAGTATTTGCACCATGGAAATCAGCAAATACTACAAACCCTACTGCTCCCTCCCCCTGGCTTTTCCCTGAAGAGCCAATTGTGAAACTTTTACCAGCACGCCACTGTTTCCATGCCCCATATTTTTAGTCCTCACCACAGCTCTGTGAGGTAGGCAGCCCATTTTGTAGACGGGAAGGCTACGACGTGAAGTCACGTATACAAGACTTCATAACTATTTAGAAGCATCCAAGCAGCCCAAGCTTAGAGCATCACTGGCTTATCTTCCCATCACTGCACCATAATGAAGGAAGGATCCTGCTGGTCTGACTCATCTACAGTGTCCCCAGCACATGGCACAGTGCTAAGCACAGCAAACACACTCCACCAATATTTGCTTCCTGTGGGGGCTCAGTTGGTTAAGCATCTGACTTTGGCTCAGGTCATGATTTCGTGGTTTGCGCGTTCGAGTCCCGCATCAGGCTCTGAGCTGTCAGCCCAGCCTACTTCAGGTTCTGTGTCTCCCTCTCTCTCTTCCCCTCCTCCACTTGTGCTCTGTCTTTCTCTCTCTCTCAAAAATAAATAAACACCAAAAAAAAAATTTTTTTTTAAATATCTGCTTGGTGAATAAGTCAATAAAATCTCAGCACATCAGGAAGGCCGAGCTGTTGGTTAACAAGAACTGCTAAATAAAAGATGCCGGGCAGGATGGCCAGAGACCTGAGTCCTTATTCTGACTCTACCTTGAATTCAAGGGGCCACTGGGAACAAGTCACTTCTGCCTGGCTCTCAGTTCTCCCATCAGCAAAAGAGGGAGCTTGACCACGTGGTTTTCAATGGCTCATCATCTCTACCGTTCTTGGAATTTACAAGTAAGATAATATCTATTATTTTCATGGTTATGTGGGCTCCTCTTTGCCAAACACTTTGTTTCCACAAGCTGTGGATCACGGCCTCTTCTATTCTGTCTGGCAAGTTCCTACTTTAGAAATGTCACTCCGTTGTCACCTCCTGGAAAGCCTTCACTGATTCCCCGAAGTCAGCCACTCCCTGCTCAGTGCTCCATGCATTTATACCTCTTGTGGGACTTAAGCCAATTATCATAATCTCCATGTGTTCGTCTCCCCTTCTAGAACTGTAAGCTGCTAGAGACATACTGAAATTACTGATTTGGTGCCTTGAGCATAATTTAGAGCTGATGTTTGTTCAGTGAATATATGAAGTGCATGGATACCTGGGTGGGTCCTGCCCTCAGAGATTCAGAGATACTTGGTCTGGGGCCCAGGTGTCAGTGACTTAAAGTGCAGCAAAGGGTGAGGACTTCTGCTGCAGAGACAGTTTTCACATGTACACACACATATGCGTGTACAAGCACACAAGCCCTGGTTCCACACGTCCACAGCCTCCCTGAGGATTGATGTCTTTCATTACTTCACAAGAGAGCTGAGGATTGGCTGCAGTGGGATTGCTATTAGTCCTACCTGTCCCCTCACAGGCCGATGGTCACCCATATACAGTGAGTATACTAGAAAAAAACAGAGATGCCGAGTCCTAAATGTGGCAAGTGCCCCCAAAGTGAGACCCGTTCCTCACCTAACTCTGGGGACAGCCCACATTTCTGCTGTCCTCCAACCCTACCAACCACTCCTTCTCAGTCACCTTCACAGGCTCCTCCTATCACCCCGAGCCCTACATGTTGGTGCTCCTGAGGCGCCATCTTGAGACTTCTCCATCCTGTAGCTACACTCCCTTCTGTGGCCCTCTCATCCAGCCCCGTGGCCTTCAGTCCTGTCTGGATGCCCACTGCTTCCCTGTTCAACATCCTCCGTGTCTTCCCATTCAAACCCCTTGCTCTATGTGCCCTTCCAACCTCGTCTCCCATTGTCCTCCTCCCCCCCAGTGCTACTCCAGCCACAGGCATTCATGCTTTTCCCTGATGACGCCAGGCTTATTCCGACCTCTCAGTCTATAATCCGTTCTCTGCTTGGGACGCTCGCCCCCAATTCACTGAGAGTCAGACACTGTGCTAGAGAACACTGAAGAGCCAAACAGAAACACAGGCCTGAAGAGTTCCAGGCGCAGAGGGAAGGCAGTGTGAATGGAGACGAGAGAAAGTGAGAAAGATACGGAGGCAGGGGGACAGCTTTGCACACCTGTGATACAGGTCTTCACGCAACGTCCCTTCCTCACAGCGTCACTCGCTGACCACCTCACCCCAAGCCCTCCCTCATTCTCTATCCCTTACTTATTACTGTTGAAATTATATTACCTGTTTTCCGTGTTGTCTGTCTTCCCCTCTAGAAGTCAGTTTTATTAAGATGAGGGATTTTCTCTTGCCCATTTCTACATCGGAGAGCCTAGACATGTGCCAGGCCATGGCAGTAGGCATGTAAGAAACACTCATTTAAATGAATGAGTAAACTGTGTCCCTCTGGGGGCGAGAGCAGCAAATAGCTTACTGTTCCTGCAATAGACTCTTCCGTAGACACACACACACACATACACACACACACACGCTAACCCTGAGAGAGAAAATTCAAAGGTGGAATTTTAAATAATAAACCTAAAAATTACTCTCCATCTACTCCTCATTGATATCTAACCAGACACTTACACATAAACGAGAATAGGAGGCTAGATCCAAACGAGAGACGAAGACGCTATAAAATACGATCAGAATTTCGTAATGTGCCTGATATATTTTTTAGGTTCATATGATTCTTTCTCTACAACCCTTATTTTCTCCTTCAAAGTACAATGTGCTGGTTGATCTTCCTGCCTTCAGTCATTCCCCTGATTGACTCAGTCTTTATATCAATAGCATTTGTTTTTCTTATGATAACCCGTTTGAGTTACTCTCCCTTGCCTGGGAACATTTAACATTGTCTTACAAATCAAGCCCTAACTCCCATACGAGGTGCTTTTTTTTTTTTTAATTTTTTAAAAAATTGTGGTAAAACATGCATGACAAAGTATACCATCTTAAACCATTTCTGAGGGTACAGTTCAGGCGTGTGAAGTACATTCACACTGTTGTGCGACCCATCTCCAGCATTCTTTTCATCTCACAGAACTGAAACTCCGTACCCATTAAACATCAACTCCCATTCTCCCTCCCCCGACACCCGATAACCACCATTTGATGTTCTGTCTCTGACTTTGACCACTCTAGGTACCCTACAGGGCTCTCAAACTGTTTTATGTTTTCCTTCCCTCCCCTGCGTGGCTCATGTGGGCTAAGTTCTGGTCTAAGTTCTACCTGAGTGCATTGCCACAGCTGTAAACCGGCCCTCTCTTCTCCAGACACCTGCTCGCCTCACCCGCTGGGCCTTAGTATGTGAGATTCCCATAGCTGGAACATTCTTCCTTCTTCTCTTTGTCTATTCAAATCCTCCCCACCCTTAAAAATAGTCTTTGGGGCACCTGGGTGGCTCAGTCAGTTAAGCGTCCGACATTGGCTTGATCTCCCGGTTTGTGATCTCACGTCATGATCGCACAGTTCGCGGGTTCGAGCCCCGTGTCAGAGCCTGGAGCCTGCTTCAGATTCTGTGTGTCTCTCTCTCTGTCCCTACCCCACTTGCGCTTTCTGTCTCTCTCTCAAAACTAAATAAATAAACATTAAAAAGACAGTCTTTGATTTCCATCTCCTCCTTGAAAACCCTTCCTCCTACTCTAGGCCACACCAAACTCATATTCCATTCATCGGAAACACTAAACATTTTGAATATTCAAATTCCTCGGCTGTTCTGTGCAATATACCATCCCTCCTCCAAAAGTTTCTACATTTCCAAATAGGAAGCATGCCTTATAAGTCATTGCACCTTCCATGTAGAAAAAGTAGATACAAAGTAGATATTCAACAGATACCGAAATAATAATTTCCACTTCCATAAAATTTTAAAATACTTTGAATCAGTCTGTAGTATCATTGGGTAATTTTTATGAATCTTTTTCAAGAAAATTTAGTCACAGCCAGCAACTTGGTCTATTTTTTTTTTATCTGATTGCTTAGACAAAATTCCATTCTAGGTGGTTCCAGCTGAGTTAAATCTATGAGGATATATACTCATGAAATGAACTCCCGTGATCATCTCTCAGACTGTTGAGAAACTGCTTGCATAAAATAAACTTTAGAATCAAGTCTGCATTTCCCCAGTCAATACCTATCACCCAGTCCACTCTTCCCACACTAGTAGAAAGGCCTAGAAAAGGTAAAATCATTATAAATTGGAGACACTGGGAGCTAGAGCAAAGGTGAACCAGGAGCCAGTCTCCCTTGGATCATTTTCTCACCCACCTGTGTAAATGAACCTCCCAGGAGCTCCTTTGCAGAACTGCTTGGATTTATAAGATAATGTCACTTCCACTACTCCAGGGATGTGCCGGGGAGGAGTCTGCACTCGGATGGCATGAGGAGTTATTAGCTGAACAGGCAGGGAAATAAAATACCTGTTATACAAGTTATCACCGAGGATATGGGGAACAGGAGCATCTCCCTCAACAACCCCCCGGGGCAAACTGGCTGTACTCACAGTGCTCCAAACGCTCCAAACGCCCCGTCCCTGTGTCGCACGTGTTTCTCTCTCCCACTCTGGAATTTCCTCGCAAGGTAACCTGTCTGGATCCTTGCCTCCCCACCAGTGCTGCTCAAGTCCCACCACCCCCTGTATTCACTCCCTCCCTGCTTCCTACACTGCTACTCTCTCACATCGTGATTTGCCACTTTCCATATCCAACCCAGCACTGTACTCGTCTTTTTGTAATGTCTCGTTGGTTTTCTCATTATGACAGTGGAACATACCTACTTTAGACAGTTTGGAAATTATAGAAAAATATAAAGTAAAATATTAGCATTGCATAACCCAGAGACAGCCACTGTTAATCTTTGGTGTGTTTCTAGCGTTTTTCTATGGATGCATGTTGTGTAATTAGATTTTATATCCGTAGATCTTGTTATCCTGAATTTTTTTTCACTTACCATTATAGCGTAAGTACGATCCCCTCTCCTGTGTCATTAGAACTTTGTCAAAACCCAATTTTTAATAATGGATTTTAACCATTCCATTATTCAATATTTAGGCTATTCCTAATTTTTCACAATTGTAAACAACGCGCAACAAATATTTATCTTTTTAAGGGATTCGTGCCTACAATAAACTGTGGTTTACATGTCTTTTAATTCTCGGTGACTCGCTCATAGCAAGTACTCAACAACAGGCAATCACGTTTTTGCTGATGACCCAGGAATTACACTTACCCAAATCAAAACAATCTTTGGGCCAAAGAAAATCAGGGAAGCAAGTTGCCTTTGCCTACCTCACTCCATACAAGCATGGTCCCAAACACCACTTGGAGGCCATCAAAGAAGTTGTCTCCAATGATGATGACCATGGCTCCTCCCGTGGTCCAGCCTTCGCTCGGGCTAATGGCTTTGATGCAGGGGGTAGCTAGGAAGATAGGAAAGGAAAAGTCAGGGCTGTCCTTTGATGGTTAAAATTTAGAGTTTTGGGGATTGGCTGCTCTTGAAAGCTGTTGGTTATTTCAAGTTCAAGTTGAGCTTTGCTGACTTGCCATCATTCCCTAATTGGTTGCTGGTTTTCACCAGGTCATTAAAGCCTAATGAGTTGACCACTATATATGAAAACGTGGAACACTTAGCTAATTGTGCAAAGGGTGTTTTTAAAACCCTGTTGTTTTCCCCCATATTTTTATAAGTTGATCACACTAGAAATGTGTAAATCCCTTTTCTCTCCCCACCTCCTCTGCCCCAAGATGTTAAGATTTACAAGGCCTGTTAATGTGCTAGCGAGAGGAGAAAGTAAAATCTATCATAGTTGAGTTTTTTTCCGGCTCTATTAAGAGACAATTTCTAATCAGTTTCCTAACTTTGTAGGAAGGATTCCGCCCCCCCCCCCTTCTTCCATATGTTCAAGGCCTCTGGACTTTACATCCCAACAGGAACCCAATATGGTTTTCAGGCCATAACTAAAGTCAATCCATCACTCCATTTCCAAAGTTGACAGGGTCAAAGGTGGAGGAGAACTTTGGCAGGACTCCAAAAACATGAGCCCCCTTTGAACAGCCAGTCAATCACATCCAATCAGTCAAAAGAAACTGGATGGGTTCCTAGTTCTGAACCCTGGGATTTTCTTCTCCCCTTTCAATGCCCACTGTGGGAGAATTAACACCACTCCAAATTCTTTACTGATTCAATCATTTTCTTTCAGTTCATTAATTCCTATTTAAATTGATACAAGACACATTTTAAGGGCCAAGCTGGAGCGGGGGGCTGGTGGGCAGTACACAGCAAAACATCACAATAAAATAGTAGCCTAGGTTAGCCATTCACCCCCTATAACAAAGCCTTACCCAACTCTGGCGAGTTGGGGAGTGTGAAAGATGGAATTTACTTAGGTATTTGTCAGTTATCTTCCTTGATATGCTTTAATTTTTTGGACAACTTGAAGTTGAACAGTCACCACTATTTCTGACGACTCTAATGCACATGGAAAACTACCCAGAGCAGATCATGATTTCTTCTTGTCCAAGCAAACAAAAATCAATTAGTGTCAATTTCATTCTGCACATTGTTTTGTTTTGCCCACAATCTGTTTAAGGGTACATCTGACACTTATTCATACATGTCTGGCAAGGTAACGTTCCTGTTTAACCAAGATGTCATAGGCCCACGTTTGCCTGAAATGCCCGTCTAGCAAAAAGAAAAACACAGAACTGGATGGAGGAGACGGTGAGGCACGGGGGCCTGAGTGTGGGCTGGGACGTGTGTGGCGTTGCAGCAGAAGAGGCAGGCATCCGTGTTTACAACTTCACTTAAAACCCACATGATCTTGTGTGCTTTCCCCACTCCGGCTTAGACATAAATGGAAAATTCAAGCCAGGACAACTGCGGACATCTCGACCCGTGTGCTGTTCTCAGCCCAGACAGCGGGCAGCCCTACCTTCTGACGGGTCCAGCCTTCTCGCTCGCCGTCCATGCTTGGAGTTGTTATGAACAAACATGTTGTCAGAAACAGCCAGCACGTGTCCATCCACATTCACCGTTGTTGACAACACGACCTGCGTATTTCAGGTGAAAATGGGGTGGGGGTGGAGTTAGTTGTCCATAAAGTAGTAGAGGCCGTAGCATACTGATCTGCCAGACTTCCCCATGGCTAATGAGAGACGGAACAGAATCTTGGGCCGGGGCCATGCCCTCAGCATCTCAGCAGGCCATCCCCTCATAATTATGGCAGAGCCTTCTGGAGAAAGAGGCCACCCTTCGCTCACGTGTTGTTACGTATTTGCACGCAAACCACGCCCAGGTGATGAAGTGGGGAAACTGGCCATCCGCCTGCTGGTTCTAAAAACCTCATTCTCAGGAGTGCCTGGGTGGCCCAGGAGGTTGAGCATCTGACTCCTGCTTTCAGCTCAGGTCTTGATCTCATGGCTCATGGGTTCGAACCCCCCTTAAGGCATGGACTGCCAGCGTGGAGGCTACTTGAGACTCTCGGTCTCTCGATCTCTCTCTCTCTCACTCTGTCCCTCCCCTGCTCTCACTCTCTCTCTCTCTCTCTCAAAGTAAATAATAAACTTTTTTCGAAAAGATAAATAAGAACCTTGTCCTCTACCACAGGACTTGGACAATCGTTCCCAGCTGACCCTACATCTGTAGTCACACCAAGGAGCCGACTGTGTGTGCTCAGGAAGTGAAGATCTCGACACCAGTGGGGAGGTCATTTCTCCCAGCTTGGAAATGGGTTCTCCCACTTCTAGCGTGTGCTAAAGCAATGCTGGGCACCAGGACGCTGCCCGGGGAGTGGTCTGCGGTGGCCCCGCCCACTCGAGAGCTGCGGCAGAGATGCTCTGATCTTTTGGTGAGTGGATGAAGAAGCTGGAAGTCAGTGTTGAAAATGTAGGACAGTCGGTAAATCTAAGCAGAGGAAAGGGAAGGGATGGGTGTGGAGTAGTGGAAGGGCATGGACTGGGAATGAGACAGAACTGAAACGCCACACCTGCTCTTCCCCAACCTTGTAACCTGGGACGAATTACTTCACCTTGTCTAATCTCTTTTTTTCCTCATCTGTAGAACATACACAATAATGCCTGTCTCGAGGGCTGAATAAACAGAGGAAGGATAAGGTGAGATATTTCACGTAAAGCGTTTGGGGCAGGGCCTGGCACATGCCAAATCGGGATGACGTCCGACCCTAATTGCCTCACCTCTGCCTTGTTTGACCTGTCAGTAGGACAGGTGACATTACTCAGTGAGCCCCTCCCATAGCGTAAGCTCCGGGGAGCCTCTGGAAAGGCAGGCACACAGGCTGGGTACCAAATTTACGAGGCAGGGTCCCTACCCTTAAAAAGCTCACTCTCAGGCTAGAGAGATATGGCTAACACATCAAACCAACAGCATGCAAAATGAAATCCAATTGAGTTCTATGTGTGTGCCTTAGATCAGGGGTGCAGGGGACATTCAAGACAGAGATCAGTCAAGGCCAGAGCAGTTGGGAAAGCATAGCAGAGGTGGGTGGATTTGAGTGCACCCACCACCTACTTGACCCAGGAAGACGGGCCATGCTAGACATGAATCTTTTTATCAGTTATGCATGCAATTTTTTTGAGAAAGTAACGTGTTACATACATATTCATGCATATGTATAGACCTCTGGAGGAAAGACATTGAATAGGTACATAATGAGGAGCCGTATTTAAAAATGACTCTTCTGTCTACTCCCAAATTAAATTTGCTGATATTCTACTGGTAATTTTTCTGCACACCCCTTCCTTCCTTATTAAATGAAGGGCGGGAGGAAACCTTGACCCTGCCTTATCTCTAATATGAAATAAGATTCATTAGACGGCACTTAAAATTTTCCACTACGAATACTTTCCAGCAAACAAAATAAACAGAATAGTGTAATAAATCCTTTCTCTAAGTTGAAGTTTACATACATTGAAATGTACAAATCTTTGCTGCACAGCTTTGACAAAGAGATACATTCAGGTAATTCACACCATATCAGGACAGTGAACATTTCCATCTCCCCAGAAAGCTATCTTGTGTTCCTTCTCAGTCAGTCCTATCCACTGCCTAACCCCCACCCAAGAAAACCCTTCTGAATTTTTTTTTTACCTTAAATGGAGTTTTAGATGGTATCTTTAAAAATTTTTAATATATATTTTAATGTAATAGGGTTCAAGAAAACCCCCATAAACAGAAGTCCACAAAATATTTCACCTGGTGCTGTGGGCATGACAGTGGCATATAGGAATTTTCCAGGGACATAAGTGGGCTTCAGTCATTCATCCCAAAAGCTTACAATGAGCTCCTGCTACGTGTTGGGTATTACGCCAGGTCCTGGAGATTGAAAGACAACAGAACGTCTTCCTAGTCAGCTACGTGTCCTTCCCACACTTTAGCTCCTGACTTGGGAGTGCACCACAGGTACGGTGTCCCTGCCTCTCTGTGACATCAAAATGAACTTAAAGGAACCTTAGTTGTCACTCAGAAAATTATTGTCTATTAGCTCACAATTCAGGGATGCAGCCTTGTCTAGCTCCGGGTCTGTTTTTAACTGTGCCCAAGTTAACACGTTAGGTGTCTGGGGAAAGTCCTTCCCGAAAGTTCCTATCGTACGGTGGCCACTGTAAGATGTAGACATCCATCACTCTCTCACACATGCGCAGAGGCACAAGTTCTTATCCGGACAAGCATCAGATGGCATCATAGTCAAAGGAAGAGAGAAACTAAGTCTCCTAGCGCGGGGTTAGGATGAACACGAAGGTTGAAAGCACTCACCTCTGTATACGCTCGCCCTCTGAAAACAATAGGAGAAGGCAGAGGAAAAAAAGAGGAAGCGGACCACCCTTGTAACTTGTGTGTGCGAATGGATTTTCAAGGACATGCCTGCCACCTGTGGGAAAACCTGAAAACGCAAGGGTGCTTCTGGCTTTAATTGCCAATGAGCCGTCCTAGGCACAGTGAGGGGAACCCTAGCCTGTCTGAGGATTATGTGGCCAGAAAGAGCATTCTCTCTGAGACCACGTTCATTCATTCCACAAGCTCCTTGTCATACTGTACTGTAACGCTCCTCGTGCATCCCTGCCACAAAATGTGGGGCTTTCTCGAGCCAGCTGATTTCATCATTGTGCATTTGGGTGGAGTGAGATTCAGTTCCAAAGTGAACATTTCCCGAATGACATACCCTGATGGTTCAGATGCACT
The DNA here is from genome assembly GCF_022079265.1 of Lynx rufus. Taxonomy (NCBI): domain Eukaryota; kingdom Metazoa; phylum Chordata; class Mammalia; order Carnivora; family Felidae; genus Lynx; species Lynx rufus. Next base: position 170,564,190 of record NW_025814845.1, read on the forward strand.
TCATTATTTTCTATTAACAATGGAAATAAATTTTAATCTCTTGCTGGCTAGCGCTGGCCTCTCGTGACAGCAAGGGAATTAACCTGAATTATTTCAGTGTCTGCAAAATTTATTACAAGATTTTAAATTACGTCCAAATGTATGTGCGTGTGGGTGTGTATATATATAGATACGAGGCAAGTTCCCATTTTTAATACTCCAACCTATCTTAGACTGTGAGGTATCTAGGAGAGCCTGTCAGTGAAACGGACTTGGCAAAATGTCGAGGACTTAATGTTCAAACTCCACCGCGTGAAACCAGACATGTTTGTTTGTTGCTCTCGTACATGGAGGCACACGCCGATATTGACTTTTACGCGCATTCCCTCTACTCCTGGAAGCAAACGAACCGCATCGTGGAGGCGAAGACGCACTTGGTACACTGAAAGCTTCGAATTTAACTTCCTTCCCTGTTTTCTGGTGAACGATGACAACACCGATATTATTCTATTCAGACAAGTTAAAGTTTCTGAATGTTCGGGGACTAAAGGAAGTAGAATGTGCATTCCAGCATCGCCCCACTCCCAGGCCTTCCCCTTCCACAAGCCAACTTCTTTCCCCTAGTGAGTATTTCCTGGGTCACGAAGGCTGACCTTTTCCATCTGGAATCAATCAGTCAACCCCTGACAACTTCCTGAAACACCTCACTCCATTTCCTGTTCTCTCCCCCTTCTCTCTTTTCCCCTGGTTAGCTTCACTCTTCAAAACTGCAGGCCACAGCAGCTTAATGTTAGAGGGTCAGACACAGTTAGACTCCAAAACACTACACAAGGACACCTTTGACCTTCAAAAATCTTTACATCTTAGCTAAACAAATCAAGGTCAACATTTCTTACCATTACCTTGTTAACTATTTGTATGCATCTCTGCCAACGATCTTCTGATCATATAACCATCAACACTACTTGCTATCTCAGGCTCATAAGCTGATCTGTTTTAGAAGTAGCAAACTTCGGATTGACAAAGGAATACCATTCGGAGGTTGCCGAAACTGAAAACCACGAGTATTATGGCAAACCTATGGAGAATACGGCCTACAAAAGAGCTTCGATGTCTCATCAGTGCCTCCGACCACCTAAACCTGATACCTTGTCTTTTCTGAAGCTGTCAGGCTCTCTTGGAACTCCCGTTCTGCTGGCACAGCCCGAAAGAATGCCAATTAGGAATACAGATGTCCATAATTTGTGTGGGATGGACCCCCGGTCTTAGCTGCTGACACCGTGACAGCTTTCATTTGTTTCTCATATCTGGTGTATCTGTATTTTAGCTCAAAGCTCTCAAAGGAAAGCCTGCAGATCTGAAACCCACGCTACTGTAAATTATAGCTCTCCCCAACTGAAACATTTCAGTTCAACCCAAAAGCAAAAACGATCATATTCATGCAAATATTATTTATGACATGGCACTTGTAAGACAAGTTTCCAAGAAAGAGAAGTAGGGATCCGTTGAAACTGTTTGCATTTAAAAAAAAATTTTTTTAATGTTTATTTTTGAGGGAGAGAGAGAGAGAGAGAGAACGCAAGCAGGGGAGGGGCAGAGAGAGAAGGAGACACAGAATCCGAAGCAGGCTCCAGGCTCTGAGCTGTCAGCACAGAGCCCAATGCGGGCTCAAACCCACGGACCGCAAGATCATGACCTGAGCCAAAGTCGGACGCTAAACTGACTGAGCACCCAGGCACCCCAAAATTGCTTGCATTTTTTAAGTGACAGTAGCTTTGCACTTCTCGCAACTCCCTATTTTGCGCTGCGTGATCTCTAAGTTTTGGTGAAGCCAAATCAATATGCACAGACCAACTGGAGAGTGGCCGTGTGCGTTCCGTTCAGAATCAGCCAATTCAATGGCAGTTTTCGCTACATGAATAAAAAGTCTGTATCTCCCCTTGAAAAGTACGAGAAAGTTGTAAGAACAAAATTTACAACTGTGTTAGCAATCTGCTAAAAGTACCCAAGAAAACTGATTGGCTTCCTCAAATTATATTTTTCTTCTCATTATCTAAAAGTACTCCCATGTCCCTCGTTCTAATAATTTATACAAAGCAGGAGCTGAGCCGTAAAGAGGTCTCTCCTGCCTATACAAGGCCACGGCGGGAGTTACCCTTTAGGTGGGCACATCCATTCACCCGTACAACCAATTTGCCACGAAAGGAACTGTCCCTTTGGTATCAGAATGATAGCATGCAGCCTGGGAACCTTTACCAACCTGACTTATCCCCACCCTTCAGGTATTTTTTATGTCTCACTCTGAGACGTCTTTGGCTTTTTGGAACATCACGCTTTTGGTTTTCTTTTTAACATCTCTCCTTCTCAAAGCTCTAACTGTATGGCTTCGTTGAATTGCTTAAGTCAGAGGAACGACCAGCTTGGAGTCTACCCCCAGCCAGCCTTTCTCAGCTCCCACCCAGGTGTTCCTACAAAGGCCCTAAGCCTCACACAGGAGGGTGAAGGAAAAAGAGAAGTCAAAATGAAAAATGGGTGGAATGACTACACGATCTGCTTTTTGAAACAGACGAGAATCCTAGTGTCTGTCGTCATGAGAGAATAATTACACTGGTTAGAAACCTCCCCATATGGATCAGAGCTCCTGCTTTGAAAACACACCAGATTCCACCATCAGTCAGACACGTTTCCCCTCCATTTCAGTGAGGGTCATGCACCTTCTAGCTGAACGTGGGGCCTTTCGTAGTTTAATCTCAGTAAAGCTACACTACGTAGCATTTATAGCACACTCAAGGTGGAAGGCTCTCGTATACCTACTCACAAACACGCGTCCACCAAGCTACATAAAATGGCCTCGAAAATTCCTGTTATTTTGCCAAGTATGGAAAAAAATTCTTTATGACATTTTACATCTGGAAATGGAATTAAATTCATGATGTGCTTTTCCCTTATAACTGTTCAGTTGCTATATATGTTATTTCAGCTTTCCCAAAGCGTAACTATTATGTGGGATTTTATTTTCCACCTGTGGTAGGAGGAAAGAGACATAGAGACCATTAAAGGGACAGAGAAAATCAAGACAGACTTCTGGTTGTGGTAGGCAACCAAGTCTGGAGTCCACAGCACGAGAAAAAAAATACTCCACTGGTGTTTTTATACCCTGGCTAATTCTCGCATTCGACAAGGGGACTCTGATGAAACAGTTTTGTCTAAGCCTCCGTTAATTCAACCCAGGCTGACAACAAACAATTGGCTACTGAAAATTGTTTCTCCCCACCACTTTACTCTTGGCACACGTCGTATTTTCAAACCAGATTTAAAGACCAGATTCTTCTTTGTTACTGGACTCCAGGGTCTCCAAAATTACCTTTAAACACCTACCCCACAAGTATGGATTTTGTCATCTTTTTTTTTTTTTTAAAGGAATTCCCAGAATTCTTAGCAATCGCTGCTGTTTTGTATTCCCTAAGGCTAAATTTTCTGTTCAGTTAAGGATCAAGTGCCGAAGGAGAGAACACAAAGTTGAGTGCTGTTGAGACAGATGTGGGGCATTGTGGGACTGCTTGCATGAAAGGAGGGGGGACCATGGCATTAATGACATAACTCCTGAGAAGACACTTGCTGAAGTAAGAAGACAGCCCTATGTTTCAAGCAGTCAATGGTATTTTTTGACACTCCCAGTGACATTCCCAGTGACACTCCACGGCTACACGCAATGGAGACTTACAGAAAACATTGTCACGGCTCCAAGAAGCTTACCAGGTAGTTGATGAAGCATAACAAACACTACACATAATCAGAAAAGATGACTATATAGTAATGCATAATTGAAGACCAAATTGGGTGGCCGTTGGATACCCTAGGAGTCCAAAGGTGAGAAAAGTTAACCCGAAGGCAGTAACCACCATTTTCATCAAGGACGTGAAACTTGAGATAGGCCTTGAAGAGCTGAAAAAGTTTGGTTACGTGACTTGAGGTTACTGAAATCATCATTCTGGAACTTAAAACAAAACAAAACAAAAATCTAATGGGCATAAGTGCAGTAGTATGCCAAAGACAGTTTCTGCTGGCATATTTTGCAAATTTGGCTTAGGATGGCTGTCTTTTAGAGCCTGTTTTTTGGGTTGTTTTTTTTTTTTTTTTAAGAATTAAATATGTACAAAAATCAAGTGGCAATTTTTTTTCCAACCCACCTTTCGTGTCATTGGGGAGCCTGCTTTACAACTACATTTGTCCCATCTCAAAGGTCAAAGACACTTGCTGCATCCACCCTACCTCATTTTATTCCATCGAACCCATTGCTTTCCCCGTCCAAAACGTACTCCGAGCGGGATGGTTCTGGTCAAGGGCTGTATTTTACTAGCAAACATTTGGAGAGCCACAAGGGAGCCTTAACATATTTGATGCAGTTCTCGATTCAGTTGGGCCATTTTCTTCCACCAAACTCTGCCCACCGGGGACCTCATGAATCACCTGTCGCTCATCAAAAACCAGGAGCATGCAGTCCCCATAAGCAGCTAAAAATCTACGCACTCTTATTGCAAAACTAAAAAAGCTTTGCTTTTCCAGGAAGTTCTGCATCTGATTGTTCTGGAATGCGTTCAGAGGTAGGGTTTAGGGCCCAAGCTTGAGTCTCCTAAAATGCTGGAGCATTTAAGCTTTGTTTCCACTTACCTGAAATCTGACGTGTCCTTTTCCCAAAAGTTATCCAGAGAGCTACTTGCTACCACTCTCCCTTTTCTCCCCCAAAGAAGTCAAAACACATTCCCTATGGGGGTGAGTCAAACCTTTTATCCACCTGATTCTTGTCCCCATTTGAGATGCCAAAGGTCACGCGTTGGGTGGGGGTGGGGGGGGCAGCAGGGTATCCTGCCAAGCAGAGAAAAGCTTGAAGTGACCCACAGAAAGCCTTCCCTGAGCTTAAAGCACTAGACTGAGGGAAATATCCTCAGCCCCTCGGAGGGTTTTTTTTTTTTTTTTTTCTGACTCCAGATAGATAATTATTCTTTCCTGGACTCTCTGGTTTATTTTACCACCAGATCATGGACTCACCTGTTGATTAGAGAGGCCATAAGTCAAGTGATTTTCATTATGAGCTTTAAACCTGCTACTCAGTAGCCCAGCAACCTTCCAAGGGTGCATGAGATCACAGAGCAGCTGGGGGAGCTCTCGATTTGAAAGATTTGAACTGAAGAAACCTGCAGGCAGCTGGAGCTGTATTAAATTTTTACCATTTGGAGTTCATTTAAACTCTCGTTTCCCTCTTCAATGGGTGTGAGAGAAACATTCAACATTTTTTATTTAAGGAAAATAGATGGTGGTGCCATTAAAACGTTTTATATAAGAACTGGGGGGTTAAGAAATCGTAAGGGTTTGTTGGATGGATCCTGGCCCTGTTCCAAGACATGAGCAGCCCTGCCCTTCGCTCATGCGTTGTTTAGTCACACAGACTAAGGGCTGACGCCCAGCTGTGGGGACTGGGTGTCTCTGTCATCCACATTAATTTCCCGGTTGTTCCTGGGCAGTAACGACTGTATCCGGGCCCCAGGCCTCTCACATTATCCAGCTACCACAGCGATGCCAGTCAGGGCTTACGCGGCCTCACTTCCTTTCTTCATTCTGATGGAGGAGATCTTTCCGCCTTCCGTTCCCTTCTCTCCACATCTCTTCCTCCCAGGTCTGGCAGACCTAGATGTATCCTCAAAAGGCACAACCCTTTCTCTCACCCCCTCCAAGAACCCCTCAAAACCCCCTTCTGGCAGGCCCATCCCGGGATTCTGTGAAGATCCCTATAAACAAGCAGGAATCGACTTAGCACTGATGTCCTTCCCAATCTGGCTCCACGATGACTTTCCTTTCGTTAGAAATGGTGGGGCGCCTGGGTGGCGCAGTCGGTTAAGCGTCCGACTTCAGCCAGGTCACGATCTCGCGGTCCGTGAGTTCGAGCCCCGCGTCGGGCTCTGGGCTGATGGCTCGGAGCCTGGAGCCTGTTTCCGATGCTGTGTCTCCCTCTCTCTCTGCCCCTCCCCCGTTCATGCTCTGTCTCTCTCTGTCCCAAAAATGAATAAACGTTGAAAAAAAAATTTAAAAAAAAAAAAAAAAAAAAAAAAGAAATGGATGCCCGTGCCCCTCCATATATCTTGCCCGATTGTCTCTTGAGGCCACAGGTGGTGAGACCTGTCTGTATATATTTCTCAGTCCTCCCCCTAGAATCAGCGTATAAACAAAAGTTATGATTTTGGTGGACCTAATCCAAAAACGGAATCATTTAGGGGTGAACCTGAGGCATACGAGAGTCACTCAGAAAAGTTCAGCAAATGACAGTAAGGGTCTTTATCCTAACTACACGAAAGCTTTAGGTTTAAACGAAGGCGTTCATTTCATATTATGCTCGGGTGAGAGATATCTCAAGGCACATGCTACTAACTTCAGAATGACTAATGCACAAGTCGGTGCTATCTATATGATGGAAAATACTGCAGCCCTCTACAGTGATCAGGCCTGTTTAGTTTTTTTTTAATTTTTTAAATTTATTTTTGAGATAGAGAAAGAGCATGAACAGGGGAGGGGCAGAGAGAGAGGGAGACACAGAATCGGAAACAGGCTCCAGACTCCGAGCTGTCAGCACAGAGCCCGACGCGGGGCTCGAACTCACGGACCGCGAGATCGTGACCTGAGCCGAAGTCGGACGCTTAACCGACTGAGCCACCCAGGCGCCCCTGATCAGGCCTGTTTAAAACAGACTCCTTTTTTTAAAAAATGTGTGTGTGTGTTTTTTTTTTTTTAATTTATCTATTGAGAGAGAGAGAGAGAGAGAGAGAGAGAGAACACGAGCAGGCGAGGGGCAGAGAGAGAGAGAATCCCAAGCAGGCTCCGTGCTGTCAGTGCAGAGCCTGACACGGGACTCAATATCACAAACTGAGATTCATGACCCAAGCAGAAATCCAGAGTCAGACACTTAACTGACTGAGCCAGACGCCCCAAAACAGAGTCCTCGTGAGGCAAGGGGAAATCATGGACACCCAGGCCTTTAAGCTTCCCAATATCAAATAAGTAAGTGATCTGCTGATGTTAGTGTCCTCTTACAGCTGATGCTCTAAAAAACTTTGAAAACTACATGGAAGAGTATCCCCACTGACTGCTATCATAACGGCGGGTATCGCTTAGTTCTACCTCAGCTGGCCTTGACCACACCACTGGGTTCTGACAGTCAGGGCGAAGACAACTGGCCTCATGCTGGGCCCTGTGCTTTCAGGCAGGTCACTTGAAGACCACGGGGAAGCAGAGCTAAGCCATGTAAATCACTCATTTATCATATTTTCCCTGTGTCTCCCCCTCCCGCCCCGGGAGATAAGTCTCTAAAGGGCAGGGAATTGTATCTGTTTTGCTTGTTGACGTATCTCTAGCACCTAGGATAGTTCCTGGCAAAGAGAATTTCCTCAACAATACTGGTTGGGTGAGTGAATGAAGGAGGGCATCTATGTTTTCATTGACTTGGAGCCGAAGCAGTCCGCCTGTCTATGAGAATGAGCTGGCAACAATTGCCCTGATTGTTATCAACTTCCGTGCTTTCAAATCTGAATGGGGGAAATGGCAACATATTTCACTTCTCCTTGTCTTGGCTTGATTTTCTTCTGGATTTTCCAACTGCCTGCTCTCCACCCACAATGCAGCAAAATAAAGAATGGGGTTCATCACGTCTAACAGGCCTGTCAGCTTAAACTAGGCACAAATTTCTTTTCCTTTTCTTCACTGAGCTGTTAATCTGGGTGTTTCACCTAACTGTTCGATTTCAAGAAGGGCAGAAGTGATTTTCTGCATGTATGGTCCATGAATTTAGATACGTTGGGGACCACAGATATTTTTACTTTCCCTTTCTTCCTTCCCTTTTTTTCTTCTCCCTCTTAAAAATGTATCTGATAACAATTTATTGAGCTCTGCAGAGTGGCTGGCATTGTGCTAGGCATTGGGGAGAAATACAAAAATTAAGAAAACATAGCAGTTACCCTCAAGCAGCACAGTCCCAGACAAACAATAATGACAAGACAATGTGATCGATGGTATAGAAGAAGCGTGGAGAGAATGGTATGATGTACAGAAGAAGGAGGCAACCACTCTGTCCGGTCAGGAAGAGTGAGAAAAATGCCTCACAAAGGAGGTGACACTCAGGTGTAGTCTCTTTTTTTTTTTTAATTTTTTGAAAAATGTTTTAATGTTTATTTTTGAGAGAGACAAAGCGTGAGCAGAGGAGGGGCAGAGAGAGAGGGAGACACAGAATCCGAAGCGAGTTCTGGGCTCCGAGCTGTCAGCACAGAGCCCGACGCGGGGCTTGAACCCATGAACTGCGAGATCGTGACCTGAGCCAAAGTCAGAAGCTTAACCGACTGAGCCACCCAGGCGCCCCAGGTATGATCTTGAAGCATGAGTAGAAGTCACAAATCAGAGAGAGGTGAAGGGTTCTCAGGCAGAGGGGTGACTGTGTGGAAAGGTTCCAAGTAATATTCCATGTCAGAGAAATCAGCGAGAGGTGCCTAGTGAGTGGTGGGTATATGGAAACATCAGGAGATGTGTGTGACAGGAGCACTGCCTGGTGTATCTATGAAGAAACTATTCAGCCTTTTAAAACCTGAACTTCTGTCTAGATACTTATATTCTAAGCAGAGGAGTGACATGTTTTCAAAGTTAACTTTGGCAGTAGGGCTGGGGATGGACTAGACAAGGAAGGAGTAGAAGCAGGGACCTATTGCAGTTGTTTTCAGGAGGAGAGATAGATTTAACCGCTACTTGGGTGGAGGAAGTGATACTTCGACGATAAATGAGGAGGGCACAGATCCAGAGAGGAAGTACTGAGATCTGCTGTGAACATGTGCTCATTAGTGACACAAGAGAAGATGCCCAGGAAGAAGGTAGAATGGTAATTCTGCAGCTCCAGAGAAGGGTGAGGTCTGAGGACAGGGATCCAAGAGCCACCCGAGAACAGATGGCATTTATAAGAGAATGGGAACATCATGAGGGAATTCCCAAATGAACAGGTCCTCTTTGTAAGGGTTAACTTACATGGAGGATGCCCGTTTGGTAGATGAATTTCATTTGTTTAGATCAGGGGTCCATGGAACCCTAAGAAACATTTCAAGAGGTCTGGCCACACCTGATATTTTAAGTAAAACTTGGTTTCAATGTAGCTTTTGGTGGGGAAACTATAGCTTCTACCAAATTCTCAATAGGTTGTGAGCCAAAAAAGGATTAAAACCTATTGTGTTTTGATAAATAGACATATGTATTTGTATAGGTCCAAGATACTTAGGACTTGAACTGAATTAAAGAAAGGTTTGTTTTAGGTTAGAAAATGAATGTAATATAATGGTTTTGTTCTCATGTGCTCATTTTTGGAAAAAGAATTTGGTTCCACCAGTGTTTTGGAGACAGAGGAAAGAAGAGGGGTGAGAGAGGAGAGGGAGGTTGATTGGCGTTGTGATTTGGTAAGAAGAGATTCATATTTTTATTCTGTTCACATCAAATCTCCACAAAAGAAGGCTTCAGATTAAATATGTTTGATTGATCACTTAACAAAGTAGAGAAGTGAAGTAATTGTCTGTATGGTTTAAAAGTGTTACCTTTGTCATTCTGAGTAAGATATGTATTTTAGAAATTCCCAAGTCACCATTCCTTCAGATCACAACCTGCCCCCTGCCCCACCACCATGATTACCTACAATCTCTGGTTTGGTTCCATATGTTGAACTTGACCCAAGTCTCCCACTTGACCCTGATAGCCCACAGTCATAGTCAAGGCTTTTGTCTATGCAAAGAGTATTCATTGAAGACTATACTCTTAATAGAATCTGAGCACAGTATAAAAATTATCATTTCTTCTTTGCATCAAAGAACACTATCCAAAAAGAGAAAAGACAATGATGGAATGAGAAAAAATATTTGCAAATCAATTATCTGATAAGGGCCTAGTATCCCACACATACATATATATATATACCCTCAGAACTCAACAATTAAAAGACAAATAACCCAATTAAAAATGGACAAAGGATTTGGAATGGACATTTCTCCAAAGAAGATACACAAATGGTCAACACACACATGAAAAACTGCTCCACACCATTAGCCATTAGGGAAAGACAAATCAAAACCACAGTAAAATACCACTTCACCTTCATAGGATGGCTAGAATTAAAAAAGAAACAAAGAAACAAACAAAGAGACAAACAAAAACCAGAAAATAACAAGTGTTGGCAAAGAGATGGGGAAATTGCAACCTTTGAACATTACTGGTGGGAATGTGAAATGATGCAGCCACTGTGGAAACCAGTTTGGCAATTCCTCAAAAAGCTAAAGATAGAGTTAACGTATGACTCAGAAATTCTACTCTTAGGTATATACTCAAGAGAATTGAAAACATATGTTCTGTTTGCACATGAAAAAACTTGCACACAAATGTTCACAGCGGCACTATTTATAAAAGCCTAAGTGTAGGAACAACCCAAGGGTCCGTCAACGGATGCACAGATAAACAAAATGCGGTACATTTTTACAACGGAATATTATCCGGCCACTAAAAGGAATGGAGGACTGTCACGGGCTACAGCACAGATGAGCCTTGAAAACATCATGCTAGGTGAAACGAAGCCAGACCCAAAAGGCCACAGATTGTATGATTCCAATTCTATGAAATTTCCCCAAGAGAAAAATCCACAAGAGACAGCAAGTGGATTTGTGGTTGCCAGTGGGTGGAGAGAAAAGAGAATTGGGAGGTGTGGGGTTTCATTTGGGGATGATGAATGTTCTGGAAGCATATAGCGGTGATCATTGCACAACACTGTGAATATACTAAAGGCCACTGAATTGCACAATTTAAAATGGTTAAAATGATGAATGATATGTTCTCTCTGGGGTGCCTGGGTGGCTCAGTCGGTTAAGCATCCGGCTCTTGGTCTCACAGCTCATGAGTTCAAGCCCCACATCGGGCTCCACGCTGAGAGTACACAGCCTGCTTGGAGTTCTCTCTCTCTCTCTCTCTCTCTCTCTCTCTCTCTCTCTCTCTCAAATAAATAAACTTTTTTTTTTTATTTTTTTTTCAACGTTTTTATTTATTTTTGGGACAGAGAGAGACAGAGCATGAACGGGGGAGGGGCAGAGAGAGAGGGAGACACAGAATCGGAAACAGGCTCCAGGCTCTGAGCCATCAGCTCAGAGCCTGACGCGGGGCTCGAACTCAGGGACCGCGAGATCGTGACCTGGCTGAAGTCGGACGCTTAACCGACTGCGCCACCCAGGCGCCCCTAAATAAACTTTTTAAAAAAGGATCAATGATATGTTCTCTGAATTTTAACTCAATAAAAAATACAAAAGAAAATTGCCGATTGATGTTAGCTCTACCCCCAAAATAAGACAATCAGAATCCACAAGCTTAAATAAGTCTTTCTCGTTCTTTGCAGAAGTTAAATATTTTCACATGGGATGAGAACTCGCCATCATTCTGAGATCAGCAATATTTATTCTGACCCTGTTGAAAGCTCAGACACGTTGAAACCCTCACTTAGTAAATAACCGAAGAAGTAGAGGAAATATGAGCATGCGTTTGCTTAGTGGGTACGTTTCCAAAATTTGAGAAAAATAAAATGACAAGGCTTTCTATTAAAAGCCTCTTCACATTTATAAGAGCATTCTCAAATGCAAAACTCTTTGGAAGTGATGGTAGTGAACAGGAAGATAGGAATGCAAACTGCCAACCTCTCCTCCCGACTCTGTTTCTTGGGGAAGTGAAAGCCAAGGTCATTCTGGTCATCGAGGTACTTTGGAATTCTTTTGCATCTCACACTTTTTTTGGACTGACATGCTGTACTATTGCATGTGGAACATGGAATACCATAAACTTCCACCTTGCACAATCCTCCTTGCATGGTCCCCAAGAAAGCTCACTTTATTTCCATTTGTCTTCACGGCATACGGCAAGGGGAAGAAATTGTGTGATGGAGAGGAAGAGAGGCTGGTAATAGTGTTCAATAATGCGCAAAAAGTGGGCCAGTGCCAGGAAGATAGTTCGATAGCCATCAGATGGTGGGAAAAAAAAAATGACAAGAATTTTCTTTTTTTTTTTTTTTTTTTTTGCAAAGTAGTTCTCTCACCGTGTGTGCACCCACCTCCCCTGGCAACTCTTTAAGGACCCTGTTCCTGTTCCTAAACCCGAGAAGCTCTCTGAGCCTCGGGCGGGAGCAGCGACATTATCTGTGCGGTCCAGCGCAAAACGAATACGTGCAGCCCCTTGCTCAGAAATGATCCAGGTTTTTCAAAAAGTCAACAGCAAAGCGCGCACCTAGCTGTTGTACACAGTGCAAACCCGCGGTCTGGTGGAAGGGGTTTGAGCAGACAGACGCTCCTGGCTCCTGGTTCCATCACATCCTTCCTGCGATTAGAGGCAGGTCACTAAGGTCCTAGAACCTCACTTTCCTCCCCCAAAACACGAGTTTAATAATCCCCATCCCTTCCGTTGCTGCCGGATTTTTTTTTTTTTTAAGTCTCAAGCTTGAAGGCTATTGTCTAACGTGTTTTCAATGTTTCCACGGGGAAGAGAGCGCTGTATGTTTCGCCGGGGTGTGAATGGCAGGAAAGCCTTTTGGTGGATTAAATATGGGTCCTTCAAAGATTAAGGAAGGGGGCCGAGGGGGACTGCACTTCCTCTCATCTCCTAGCTGACACACTTTGCCTCTCTCTGTGTTTTTATTAGCTCGTGTCCTCAGTACATCAGTGGCAAGGGTGATGAAACCGGTGGCAGATTTAACTGCCAGGCAGCTGGGTCACTGCCCCGTGGGTCTTGTTGTCATGCTGCGATCTTAAAGTGACCACGGCTGTTTGGGCTGCTGCTTTCCCAAAGGCTCCGAGAGAGACCACTGAATAGTTAATCGGTGGGAAAGGAAAGGAAGAGGCTGTTGCTTGCAGAAAGCACAGAGAAGCCGCTTTGAAAAATCCCAAGGTGGCGGAGTATCAAGAACACGGTTCCTGCTGTGGGCAGCTGTGTGTGCGAAGGGCAGCCTGAGGGCTTAAAATCAAATCTCCAGCACGGGTTGGTGCCCCTCCCCTGGGGCCTTGGCAATAGAGGCCGAGGGCCTAAGCACTACACAATGAAGAAACCCTCAATGCTACGGGATGAGGGTTATCATTTAGAGTTATCTTTATTGTTAGCAGCATCGGTGAATAATGTTTTCTAAGGCAGAAAAAAAAAAAAAAAAGAAGCAAGTGCTAAAGACTGGGAAAACAGGATGACTTATTTAACAGGAAAAAAACCGCAGGCCCCTTACCTGAAACCTTCTCATGTCCCTCGGGTTTCCTGCTGTTTTCAAACAATTCTGATTGCACTTGAGGAAAAATTTGAGAAAGAATCTGCGAAGAGAAAGCAACGTGTTACACTCCGGAGTAAACAGTTTTTAAGAGAAAATAGATCTGCATTATATTAGATTTGATTGGAAAGCGATTGTGTTTCAAAGTCTGGGGAATTTCAGCCAGCCGCCTGGGAAGGAACACCCTGCCCCAACCCACTGCAATTTGCAAATTTGGATGTTTGCAATCACACGTCTGCTCCATCACCCGTTGAGGATTGTGAGGTGGCTCCCAAGCTGGGCTCCTGGTTGTATACCCGCCCCCCCCCACCCCGAGTTGCAAGGGCACTCTGTCTCCCAAAAATAAGCCCTTCCAAGGCAGCAGTGACTCCTGCCTCGCAAAAATGTCTTGCTCCGGGGTAAAAAAAAAATGGCATGACTTCACCCAGAATCCTAGGGTTCCTCACGCATGTGGCTTTCCGCGGGCCACACACACCTTCACGCTCGCACACCTCACACGTATCCCCTCACCCACAAAAGGGCCCCTGATATTTTTAACCAATGTATATAAAAATCAGAAAACGGTATGTTGCCATCCAAAGGCGGATCGGTCTGTGCAGAAATACACTGGGGTTTTTATGATTAATAACAAGTGTGAATGTCCTCTCAGACCATCTGTAGATTATCCCGAAAAATACAAAGGCGCAGCATAATGGTCTGAGGTTATCATTCATAAGGCATATTTTAAAGCCCACAGCCTCTGAAATAAACTATTTGTGCAGGTTTAAAATTGGGAACCTTTAATCAGACAAGGACATGGAACAACAACAACAACAAAAAAAAAATGGCAGAGGTGGTCTTTTCAGCCATTTACCTATTTCATGTTTTGGATTTTGTTGCAAAACACAATAAGTTTCTCATTTATTTCACTTGCAGAGTCCTTTTCCTTAAAAAAAAAAAAAATCCAGCTTTTGCAGTGTTAAAGTCCCAGGTGAGCTAGGCCTATTTCCCTTTCTGTTACTATGACAACGAAATTTTACCGCAGTCCCAAAGTCCCTCCAGAACTCTCACATCCATGCCTTGAATTAGAACTTTAAAGGAAAAGATATACATTTTTTTTCCCAGGATTTACCAACAAAAATAAGTGGAAATCAACAATGCTTCCAAAAATTCTATTTTAAAGCAACGGCTGGTGAGATGCTCTCAGGGTGACCTTCTGTTTATTTTCATTTTTTTTTTTTAAAGAATCACACAAAAGAATTAGAGCGCGCTCCGGTTAATTGTATGTAGCACTTAAAGAAAAAAAAAAATAATAATAGCCCTGATGGAAAGATAAGCAGTACACGATAAAGGAGGAGAGAGTGGGAACTGTATTCTGCACAGTGTTTTCTGTGCTGGAGTCTCTTTTACTCCAGATTCGCTAAAAATATTTGGCCAAGTGCTCCTGACCCCTATCTATGAATAAGGTGGGGTGTGAATTTGGAAATAACAGCTAAATTTTTTTTCGTTCTGTTACGACATCTGCTTTTCACTTCTCTCTTTTAATCTTTGCTGGGGCGGGGGTGGGAGTGGGGCGTGGGGGGTGGGGCGGGGCGGGGGTGGGCATTACTTCCGGTGCCATGCAGCCACCGAGGGTCTGCAGCCGAGGTACCTCTGGAATGACAGGGCAGAGAAGATGCCCCGCACTGCTTTTTTATTTTTTTTTTCTTTTGCCCCTCACTGCTTTACGCAGTGTCCAAATTCACCACCTGCCTTTGCTCCCTAAAATGCAGTGAAATGCCTGCCCGTAGCACTCGGAGACCGAGCAGAATTCAAACATTTGATTTTTGTGAGGGGAAATGTCGCTCCGTTTGTACATTCTCCGCAGAGGCAGCTACTGCCACTCAGGACTCACGGAGATCCTTTAAAACTTGCTTTTTCTCACAGGAGTCCCCTTGCAAACAATAGCCCTCCCCCCCCCACCCCCCATGGGTGATTTACACCTTTTCCCCTCCTCAAACCAAATCAAGTGCCTTTTCTTACCAAGTCCTTGATGTTTGGAAAGTTTTGCTTCAGCGGAGCTCCTTATAATGCACTCTCTGTGTGCTAGACTTTCCCTTACCTGCCCTACCCTCTCCCTGAAACGTATCTGGTGAAGACATTAATGTTCGCGAAGGCATTATTACGCGCATGGTGTGGTAGGTGGAAAAGTGCAAAAAAAATAAATGCTTACAAGAAATCAAATTGATTGGGGGAAACGAGGGGCCTGCCGAAAGGCTCGATTCATTTTCAATTAGGAGTTCTTTGGATGGAAAGTTTTGACTCTTTTGCTGGCCTGGGATTGGAGTTTGTAACCTAGACAGCTCCCTGCACAGTAGGGATATAACCCTCTGTTCACAAAGGAGAAGGGAGTGGTGGCGGGGGGTCGGGGGTAAGTCAAGCGGGGAAGGAGAGAGAGAAAATTCTCTTACATTGTATGGTACTTTCTAAAGGAAGGCACAGCGACTTCTAAATGGCTAGCTCCAGAAACTATGGCCTGGATATTTTGTATGTGAACCTAAAAATTAATGTAAAGGAATTCTGGGGTTTACTGATGTCTCCAGTTTTTTCTCTTCCTTTTCCTGCTGTCTTCCACCTCCCTCGCCCACACCCCCTCCACCCACCGTGCTCAGGGGCTTGCTAGAGAACCCTTTACTAACTATACCATCCATTAGCCACAGGCAGGGAACAAATCCCCTGGGTCTGGATCCCTCCGAAGCCACAGCTGCCTGGAAAATGTCAGCACTCTGCACTCAGAAACGGGAAACCAAAATGAATTACAAGATTCGGACCAAATGTGCAGATTCTCATCAGGATGGATGTTGTTATTTCCACTTTCTCCAAACAGCGTTGACTCCATAAATATTATAGCCACTCAGCATATAGTACACTTTGCAAGGCTTCTGATCTCATCCCTGAGGAGCGAACTCTAACAACTGCAGGACTGTCCTTGTTTTATAGACCCGGGGAGGTGGGATCAGAATGGGAACTCGAGCCATCAGCTTTCAACCTGGTTCCTAGGTCCGCTGAGGCAACCTAAGGTACCAAAAGGCATTCCTGCACTCCACAAATATATATTAAATGCTGCCAGGATTCTAGTCTTGACCTGCTACCAACCAGCTATGCAGCCAGGTTACCTCACTTCCCTGGGCCTCAGTTTCTTCCGCTGGGTTTAACTGGATGATCTCCAGGGCTGAGGCAACATTAACGTTCTATGATCACAAAGTCAAGTGTGTAGAGCCGAGAGCCCTCCAGAAATGGCTGCATTGATAGAAGAAAGCACTGAAGACAAAAAGACCCCGATTTACTAAAGTCCAAGTGGGATGTTTGCAGGGTTTTCTAGAGATAGGGCAAACCCACTGATCTGAGATTGTGGAAAAATAACTAACTAAATAACTAAATAAGGCAGGACAGCTGATGGATGGAAAGTGAGGCATCTTAGGTGATGCCTTGGTCAGAGCAGGTGGTACCCTGGGGCTTGGCAGGCAAACTGCTGAGTGTCCGTTCTCTCAAGACCCCTTCTGGATGCTTCTGAGTCAGGGGAAGGTGGCTCAGGAACATCACAGGTCAAAGCCACCTCTGTCCCCGCTCACCATTCTGGGTTGGACCAGCGGCTGAAGGGTGTCGGGATCACAGAAGGGACGGAAAGGAAGTTTGTCTCTTCTGTGCAATATCATGAGCTAGGTGCTTCATATACAGCGCGTCATTTTTTTCTTGCAACAACTTTATGACTGATGAATCGTCTCACAGCCACGAAAAACAAAGGCACCAGATTTCTCAGACACTTGCCCAAGATCACACAGCTTGTCCGTGGCAGAAACAAGGATTTGAACCTGGGTCTTTCTCGCAGCAAGCTCCATCTGGCGTTCTATGTTTCCTGAACCAATTAGATTACGGCAATGATCGCACAGCTCTGTGAACAGGTTAGAAGGCATGGCGCTGTACACGTTAAATGGGTGAACTTTATAGTGTGTCAGTTATATCTCAAAACAGCTGTTTTAAAACAGAAAATGCTCAGGAAGGAAGGAAGAGGGAAGGAGGGAGGAAGGAAGGAAAAGGGAAGGAGGGAGGGAGAGAGGGACGGAGGGAGGTAAGGGGAGGGGGGAGGAAAGAAAGAGAACCACGTGAAGGATTCTGGTTTCTTGGTGAGAGGGCTATAGCATCGCAAGAGGGAAACATTAGGTCCAAGATAGTTGCATGGAAGTCAATGCCTACTAATGAAAGTCATGTATTTACCTATCTGATCGACTGCAAAGTATATAGTAAATTCCACAAAAGTTCAAGCACCATGGCAAATAAGATGGACAGAATCTTTGCCCTCATGGAGCACACAATCAACCTCTTCAAAATATACTTCTTCAGATTGTGAGAGGCGTCTGGAGACCCCTGAACATGGGTCTACGATCTCACGGGATCTCCTAGTACCCCAGAACTCTTCTTCTCCCAATCTGGAATACTGGAACACACATCACTGTTAAGAATAGAATGAAAGTTCTAGAAGGGTGGGTCTAGAAGTGTCCTGAGCCCTTCCCAAAAGGAACCTGAGTTTAAAACCAGTTGCAGAAATAGGGCGCGGAGTGACGGCCTGGAGGGTGGGAGAAGCGGGGCGGGCAGGACGTGTCTCTAAATCCAAGGAAGGGCAATTACTCAGTATTCACTCCGGATTCCAGAATTATAACCAACAATCCGACTAGTACGAAACCCAGCAGAATTCTGTCCAGATTTGTGGTAGAGGTCATTCAATTCACCTCCCATTTGAAATCCGAGATCTAGCGCCTTCTAAAAAAATTGCAACACGAAAAGTGTTGCGGAGAGCACTGTGGGAAGACATGAACGTCTGCAAGGAAAAGATTAGACAGGGATGCGTATCAAAAGAATGTGAACTAGGGGCGCCTGGGTGGCTCAGTCGGTTGGGCGTCCGACTTCGGCTCAGGTCATGATCTCGCGGTCCGTGAGTTCGAGCCCCGCGTCGGGCTCTGGGCTGACAGCTCAGAGTCTGGAGCCTGTTTCGGATTCTGTGTCTCCCTCTCTCTCTGCCCCTCCCCTGTTCATGCTCTGTCTCTCTCTGTCTCAAAAATAAATAAATGTTAAAAAAAAAATTAAAAAAAAAAAAAAGAATGTGAACTAGCACCAGTAACAGCCACCATCAGGTAAAACCTTACCCTATACAAAATAATGTGTAAAATACCTTTCACTTTGAAACCTTTTCCCTTAAAAAAACATATCTAATTCTGCCTATGCTGGAAATAATTTCTGCAGTACCATGATCACATGTTCCACACCACAGAGATGAGAATACCCCCACCCTCTCCAAAAGCCAAGAGCAAGGGGTACTCTCTCTGGTTCTCTCTCTCTCTCTCTCTGCCACGATGGCCACATAAGCAGGCTGGCTCACTGAAGCCTGAGCCATATGTAGACTGGATATGCCTCACAAACCGTGTAGGTGTTTAAAGGCCGAAGTCCAATGATTTTCGAGGAAGACACATGTTATCTGGATTAACTACTAAACCGCCTTTTCTAGAGTCCAATAAATTAAAATACAATTGGCTCCCACTGCTTGTGGGTGCTTCTGAAAAGAAGGTTAACTCCTGTCCTTTAAGGCACTCATACCACTTCTGAGAACTATCAAATGTAGGGAGAGGCCGGATCATCCAGTCACATTTGAAAGAAATGAGCAGTTGCCTCTCTTGTCCCAGGGCCCTGTCACGCTTGGATCCTCGGGGGACTAGGCAGGATGAGGGGCCGCGCTGGATGGACACACCTGCGGGGGCCATTTTCTCACTCAGAACGTCCAACATGGCAGCTCCCTCTGCTTTACAAGGTAGGAAAACCCCTAAGTGCTGGGTTTCCACTTGAGACCAGTAAAAAACATGATGATAATGCTCCAGCTTTAATCTAGGTCTTAACTGTAACATCCTCTTTGAACCTTCTGACAACAGAAAGAACGCATTTTCCTCTCCCAAAAGCCTACAACAGAATCCAAATCCAGGCGGCCAAAGTGAGATGAAGGGCAGCAGTGGGCCCCATGCTTGGCTCAAAGATGACATTGTCCTTGATAAATCTATTGATTGTTTAGGTATCAGCCCAAGGAAGAAAGGGCCCTGAAGCTTTAAGGGCCTTGTGAAGGGTCTCATTCAAGTCCACAAAAATTAAGAGACTCTGGGGGGGGGGGGGTCAAACTCCCCATTGGCTCTTGCTATGCCTTAAAAACTTGACAATGGGGCATCTGGGAATAGTTGGAACTTGACATCTGCTTGGTAAGATGACAGCCAACACAAAGGTTCAAGAAGATCCATGGAAAGGGGAGATAACTGAAAAATGTTGACTGACTGGGATCTTTAGGCTTAAATCAAATACTCATTTCTCTAAGCTGATTTTCTAGGTGATCTATTTATTTAAATAGTCCCTTAAAATGTAAATATAAATACATGAACAGAGCAGACAGAATCTTTAATCTCCACAGGCATCCCTATGGAAGAGTTTTATTACCATTAAAGTTTATCCACTTAGACTGCTTCGGTGAGAGGTCATTTCAGACCTGAAAAATGTAAGTTTACGGAAAATCTGGAAGCACTACATTGTCTTACTTACAACTACACTCAACCCCTCTCACTCCCGATGGTTGAAAGACTAATTACGGAGATGATTGTAATAACAATAAATAAATAACCCACATTCATCGACCTCATATTATGTGCCACGTGTGATTGTATTTAACCCACCCACCTCTGACAGTAGGAGAATTAACATCTCCGTTTTACAGGGGAGAGGAACAACACTCACACAGGTGAGATTACTTGTCCAAGGTCAAACAGCTAATAAGTAGAAGAGCTAGGAGAGGCACTCCGCTTCGTCTGACTCTTAGAAAAACATGGCTCTGGTGGGAGGTTGGCTGTGCTTCTTTTTTTCTTGTTGTCTTTAATGCTTTCAATGTATATTTATTTTTGAGAAAGAGAGAAAGAGTGCAAGTGAAGGAGGAGCAGAGAGAGAGAGAGAGAGAATCCCAAGCAGGCTCCAGGCTCCGAGCCAGCAGCACAGAGCCCGATGCAGGGCTCGAACCCACGAACCATGAGATGACGACCTGAGCCGAAGTGGGACGCTCAACCGACTGAACCACCCAGGCGACCTTGGCCGTGCTTCTTTTGAAGAAAAAGGTAGGACATACAGCCAAGTGGCTCTTTGCTTCAGGGACTAGGGCCTCACTGATCTATGGGGGGATCATGTGACATCCTTCACCCTATTCCGTGGAAATGAGAGTAAAGTCATTCTTCATGTCACAAAACAAAACAAGCAGACAAAAGTCTATCAGGTATCCGAAAACAAGACATCCCAAGAACCCACGTGGTCCAAACATGACATGACCCAAAGAGTTACAGCCTTCTAGAAAAAGAACACAAAATACTGCTTGAGTGGATGATGAAGATTAGGGGTCGTTTGTCCATCAAGACTGTGGAGGGAAGGGGTACCCGGGTGGCTCAGTCAGGTAAGCATCCAACTCTTTGTTTCAGCTCAGGTCACGATCTCACCGTTTCGTGAGTTCGAGCCCCGCATGTGTCAGGCCCTGTGCTGGCAACGTTGGAGCCTGCTTGGGATTCTCTCTCTCCGTCATTCTCTGCCCCTCCCCTACTCATGCTCTCTCTGTCTCTCTTAAACAAATAAATCAACTTAAAAAAATAAAAGACTATGGAGACAGAAAAGGCTGGGAGTCGAATGTGCAACATGAGCAGTTGAATTAAATCTTGGAAAACATTTTTTGAGAGTCAAGTCACCAAGCTAAATTTTGAAAGCATTACCCAAGGGACCGAGGAGGCTCTCCTACATTGGAGATTTTTTAATAGACCAGCAAGTTCATTTCTTTGGCCGCAGATAATTTCGGTCTTACATGTGGCAGCTCACTGGGGTGTCCCCACCAAGTCACTGCCACACGACATCAAGGCTTCTGCAATTACCGTTATTATTTTTTGCTTGCTTTGTATTTATTGTAAAAAAAGTTAGGGACCTTCAGTTTCTTCCTCTGTAACCTGACCCCCTGCACCAGTGGCGAGGATTAATTATCCACGCCAAGTGTTTGGGTAAACACCTGGGCTGGGGCATAGTAACTTAGCGCCCTCACCTTTCCATAGGCGAACTTACGGCACCTCGCCCTGAATTGCCCCTTCCTCGCCACCACATGTGAAAATGGTTCATTTTCTAAACAAAATTATACCAGAGGGAGTTGCCATAAATTCAGATCTGGTTCTCTCTGCATTGATTACCTCTCCAGTATTAATATATACTCTACTGAAAGATCTTCCCTTAATTTTCAGGGAGAGATCGTTTGTTTGTTTTTTTTTTAAGTTTTTTAATGTTTATTTTTAAGAAAGAGAGAGAGAGCGTGAGCAGGAGAGGGGCAGAGAGCGAGGGAGACACGGAACTCAAAGCGGGCTCCAACAGCACAGAGCCCCACATGAGACTTGAGCTCATGAACCGCGAGATCAAGACCTTAGCTGACTGAGCCACCCAGGCACCCCTATTTTATTATTTTTTTAATGTTTATTTATTTTTGAGAGAGAGAGAGAGAGAGAGAGAATGAGCAGGGTTGGGGAAGAGAGACTGGGGGACAGAGGATCTGAAGCAGGCTCCGCACTGACCACAGCAAGCCCGATGTGGGGTTCGAACTCACGGACCAAAGTTGGATGCTCAACTGACGGAGCCACCCGGGCATGCCCTGGAAAGATACCGTAAAAAGAAAAACAAAAATGCCATTAAATCTGTCACAACAGATCGTAGGAAGAGAGCAACAGCAGAAGACCGTGGGCCAGAGTCCTCATCCGCGTTTTCCGCAAACTACGGTCAGGCAAAACAATTCGGTTCCTCACTGGCAGCGGGCCCCATCAGATCATTTTCTATTCGGCGTTCACTCCAATCACAAGCTCCTGGAAGTGGCACTTCAGTTTGGCACTTCAGTTTCAGATCCTTCATTACCAAACACACTGCCTCTCCAGTAGACCAGGAGGGAGCGACTTCCCCCACTGTGTAATTCTGACTCTGTATTGATAGACTCCATTTCCGAGCCATTTCGGGATTTCTTCCGAAGTGAGGGTCTCCCAGAGCTCAAGTGCAAACAACCGACTGTCAACAGTCGCTGAGTTCCCAAAACAAGGGGCCACTTTGATTCTCCACGTCTGACCAATAACACCCTATAGTTTCTGAGGACCTGGGGTTATGTGGCGGGAGGTTTTTTTTTGTCTTTTTTTTCCCTTCTGGAGTCAGACACACATCCTCACTCCCCTGAATTCCATTACTTGGCAACATGAGGCTCGTAGGAAAAGAATCTCCAAGGAGAAGTCCTTGTTTTTGCACTCGGATGAAAATCTGACACCATTAATGAAAATAATAATTGAACTCTTTGGGCTTGAATTGGAGTGAAACAGAACGCTAAGAGCATGTTTGTAATTCCAATTGTTCTCAGAAAGTGTCTTTGGAGGGCTCTTGGCAATGTGCGCTGTTCCAGCTTTTCCTTTTGTTTTTTGTTTGTGTGTTTGTTTTGCTTTGTTTTTAACCCGCATCCTCTTTTTGGCCAGATCCTTCCCTCTGCCTTCAGATCAATAAGAGGAAAAAAGACGGAGGGAAACCGAACGTGGTACCGGCTGACTTCAGGAAGCATCATTCAGGGAGACTTCAGAATTGGAATACAAATCTCTTTCCCTTTCTAACGCCCACGACGACTCGGATGAAGGAGAGAAATGAAGTTATTAGCCAGCCATCAGCTTAATGGGTCCTTACCACCCTATTTCCTTAGCGCCCCTTCTCCCCTTGGACAGCCTTCCCCTCCCCCTCCCGTGGCTCTGCCCTCCCTGTGAAGCTCATCTATGCTAGGCTGAGCAATGAACACCAATTACACCAAGAGCCCTTTGCTGCTGCCTGGTCCGCTGGTTTTACTGTTTTGCCAGATGGTTGAGGCCAATGTGTAAAACTCTCTACCCTACCATTAATTCATAACTTGGTAATAACTTTCCCACGGCTCCAGGAAATTGAAATGAAGTGCAAATGTGAATATTTGGAAAGGGAATCAAGGTTGGACGACTTTTCTACCTGCCAGCACAGATAACGGTCGGACAAAAAAGATATCCCTTTCTACACAGGTTGGAAGGTTACTTTCCTGAAACTAAGGCGGACCGACCCAATACGCAATATTGGATAAAGTGGCGAGCAAAGTTCAGAGTTTGGGTCCCTCCTCTCACCGCTTCCCCCCGCAGTTTTTAGCTTTATACTTACTGCACCTATGGGTCCACTCACTAATGACCTTGAGTTTGAGCATCTATGTAATGCTATATTCTTATGACAGAGTCGTAGATTAGCAGATATGAGCGCATTCTCTTGGTAAGACAGGACACCATCCAATGTTTTTTAGCATCATTAAACTAAAACTGACTTTTCACCTGCTCCCATACCATATGCAGCTGCAAATTTTTAAATTAAACTATGAAGCCATGCATAAATTTACATATATTACAGACTAGCCTCTCCATTTAACATGCAAATGTACTCCAATGTTTCAGAACACCTTCTGTCGCTAATTAATTTGCTGAATTATAATTAGACTAATCCTGCATAATTAATAAGCACAGATTTTTTTTTAATTTGTAAGCAGCTTGAGGAGATCATTCACTTCCTTCTATAAACTGCTAAGTAAGTGTTAAAAAAAATCTGGAAAGAACATGTGTGAAAAGGTATGTTTGATGTCGCATACAAACTCAAACTAGTGTGGAAGATACAGAAGTCAGTATTGATAAAGGTACATATTTGAAGCCAACATTCAAACAATCAAAAAAATCTCACTCAGAGGATGGGGACTAATTCTCCCTTTGTCTCCTTGTATATAATGTTTTATTCTTTGCCGTCTATCCGTCGGATCTTGCAAGATCACAGAGGCGGGAGAGGATTAAAGTAACCGTATGTTGTATTAGGAGAGATAATGATATTAACACTCCACTGTATATCAAAACACTCTGTGCATGCTGGGTGCTTATAAGCCCCTTTGATGGTATTTGGAATCATTTTCATTTTGGCTGCCAAAAACACCCGAGATCCATCTAGTGGAAACAATTAAGTTCCATTAGTACTGTATCCATTCGGTAATGATTACAATGAAGGGTCCCTCTTTAATGCTGAAGAGTACGGTCTCAAAGAAACGCACGCATCTGTGCGCTTGAAAATGTGAAACTATATAGTTTTACGACCGAGCACGAGGCTCAATTTTGACCCGGAGAATAAACCAGGGGCAGGAGAGTCCAGGTATGGGTCGATAACTTGTTTGAAATTTTGAGGCAAGGCGGGAATCTGGAAGGCCAAAGTGTGCTTAACAGTCACACAAATCGAGGACAAAGCTAGAAACACAAAGTGGGAAATGCATGTTCTGGCAGGGGGGAGTGATCAAACTTTCAAAGAGAGGAGAAATAACAGGCTGGGAGAAAGCAGAGAGGTCCTTGGCCCTCCCACTCTGCGAAGTCACTAATAGTATAGCAGCCAAAAAAGATCGTTAGGCCAAAAGGACGGGGCCACTTGAAATGTGCCTGGCTGTCTATCACTGGAAGGCAGGTTTTCACAGGGAATGCACACAACAGCAACTTCCGAAGAAGGGGAAACATTTTCCCAGGTCCGTTACCAAATACTTCCTCATTACAAGGCAGCCAACATTTTTTTTTTTTTTTTCACAAAGCTAGGACACAAGCTAGCTCAGGAGTGGAGATGAAAGTTTAAATGTTCTTTAACGGTTATTATTTATCTTTGAGAGGTGGGGGTGGGGGGAGGCGCAGAGAACAAGGAAGACACGATCTGAAGCAGGCTCCAGGCTCTGAGCTGTCAGCACAGGGCTGAAAGCAGGGCTCAAACTCACAAATGTTGAAATCGTGACCTGAGCCCAAGTCGGACGCTCAGCTGACCGAGCCACCCGGGCACCCCAGAGTGGAAATGCAAGTTTAGACGTGCACTAGCCCCTCAGAGGCCTGTGGCCACTGCCAGGAGCCAATGCCAGGGGGTCAGACTGACAGGCGGCTCCTGCTTCTGCCCTGAGAGGCATTCATCTTATTTTTTCTTTTTCTTTTTCTTTTTAATTTTTTTTTTAAGTTTATCTATTTGTGACAGAGACAGAGAGCGAGCATGAGCTGGGGAGGTGCAGAGACAGAGAGGGAGGCAAAGAATCCAAAGCAGGCTCCAAGCTGTCAGCACAGAGCCCGATGCGCGGCTCGAACTCACGAACCGTGAGATCATGACCTGGGCCGAAGTTGGACGCTTAACCGACTGAGCCACCCAGGCGCCCGAGAGGCATTCGTCTTAGACCCCGGCTACGGCCTGGGGCTACTGCAGTGACTAAGCAGACTGAGAAAAATATCTTGAAAGCACCTGGAAAGAGTGCAACAATTTTTCTGAGCGAAGTGATGTTATTACTTGGATAGTTTGGAAGCATAAGACACTGGGACGGGTTTTCAGAGTCAAACCATAGCTTTTGCCTTCGGTTTCCACCTGAGGAGATTAAAATGGTTTTAGGCAGGTTTGTAAAAGCCTAAAAGAGAGGGAGCTCTCTGTGTATCTCGTAGTGACTCAGAAGGGACATAACAACAGCTGGAATAATGCTATTAATAAGAGGCAACAATTATCTTCGGTCAAAAACTATATGCATGGCCATGGAGATCCCGAATAACACCTTCATTTTCAAGAGAACCCACTGTAATATAGCGGGCTCGTCTTTCAAACTCCCCACATCCCATTTTTGATGGTTATAGTAGGAAACCTGGTTTCTGTGTAGTCGGGAACGGGTGCGGGTCTGTTTTGCTAAAGCGAGAAAAGGGCTTAACCGTTAAATTCTGACTGAAAGGGAGGGCCTCCCCGCTTCCTCCCTGAAGTGTTGGACCAAGGACACCACATCCTCTCTGCAGCAGACCTTAGAGATGGAAAGAGCCAGAAGGTCACCCAGTCAAGCCCCACGTATGGATAGGCAAATGATTTGGTTTTGGTTTTGGTTTTCTTGGCTATTTTCTCCAGCTTTACCCAGCCAATTTCAAAATACTTACCAGGGGGAGAGAGCCGAGAGAAAGCAGTTGTGGCCCATGCACAGTCAGGTTTTGAGACATTCCTGACAACTTATTAGGGAGAAAGAGAAACGACTTTGTGGCCTTTAAACACTAAGGTGTAAAGCAATTCGTTAACAAACCCACATCACTTGTGGCTAATGGGTTTTTTCCCCCTCGTATATACATTCCAGGAAATTCCTCTAATTTTACTCTTTACCGGGAAGATCTTCCCCTCCCTTGACTATCACTCCCAGTTTCTTCTCGTGATTCGTTCTGTCTCCATCCCTCTGTCTCCCCAGTTCGTAAATTCAGGACGGCATGTTGTGCTTTTCAAGAGTCGTGGGGGGGAGGCGAGTTGGGAAGAAGGGGTGGCCGGAGCAAAGAAGCCGAGATGATAATGACATCAAAGCTCTACCTCATCTGAAATGTATGACGGCTTGCCTCCACCGAAGCCGGGAAGACCCACATTCACAGTTAATGCAACCTTCATGCCAAAAAAAGGAAAAAAGAAAGAATGTGTAACCTGACAGGTAGCAGGTGGTACATATGGAATTATCATTGGCTATTAACACCAGGTCGGGTATCATATTAGCCACTTTCAGACTACATTTGCCAAACCCACATAAAAATATAAAACCAGGTATTTCAATATTCTGTCACTCCCTTAGCAAAACAGATTTTCTTATATTACTCATAGTAGAGTCAGCCGGCTTTCATTAGAATTGTTTTAAGGTTTTTTTTTTTTTTTTTCCTTAAAGGAAGCACTAAACCTAAATGATAGAAGAGAGAAACTAGGACAAAAATCAGGTCAAGAATTTGATACAAAAAGCATCCAGATAAAGCTAATAATATTCCAGAGTGTTGTCAGTATCGCAGCCGATGATGACATTTGTCTAATCTCAACCCAACCCCTAGATCTACATGAGGTCCCAGGAATCAGGTATTATTTCTGATTTTTTTTTTTTTTCATTCAAACTTTGCTGATTCTAAAACCTCTCTTTACTTTCTGGGTATCACTCACTTTCTGGAAACTTCCAAATCTTAGTACCAAAAATGGAATCTTTCTTTTACATGCCACTAAGAGATTTTTTTTTAATCTGTTCCACTTTTTTTCACACGGGGCTCGAACTCACGAGCTGTGAGATCATGACCTGAGCTGAAGTCGGACGCTCAACCGACTGAGCCACCCAGGCACCCCCAAAACTCTAGTTTCTTAAATAACTTCCAAACTGATGAAAATCGGTTTTCTTTCTTTAGCCCGGTTTTATGATATGCAGTGTTTTACAAGTCCAGACCATTTCCAAAGGTAAGAGTGGATTTTAGGTAATTATCCCTGCCCTTCATTAAATAAGATCTGTTCTTTCAGCCAGGGGAGTAGAATGCGTGCCTTCACAGTACCTTCACTTGAGGCCAGAGAATCACGATGACTCAAATAAAGAAAACCTTCCTTCAGAAAAAGATTGCAAAGGTGTTGGGTATCTACAGAGATCCTCGACTTTAATGGTTCAAACGCTCATTTCCTTCACCGGAACAGATACCATTGCCACGTCAAAGTACACACAGCACACACACATACACACACACACGGTAGCACAGGAAACAGGGTAGCACAAAAAATGCATGAAAGTTGCATATAGTCCCCAAAACTCTGTTGAGACTTTCAATGCCATTGGCTTTCTTACTCTCCAAAATGCCTTTGAAGTAAGTGCTGATAAGCCAAATGGACCCACCGCAAGTTCTTTTGGGAACATGGCGGAGAATTCAATGAATGACTAAAATTTTAACACCATGAGGGGAAGAAAGGCTTGATCATTGACACGCTCAATATTCAGCAATCTGCAAAGACTAAAGACTTGGATTGCTTCATATGAGCCGTCCCTTTCCCCACAGCTTAGAGTTGAGTTTGTGGTTTCTCCTCGTGCGGTAGATCATAGAACACAGTCATTAATGAAAAAAAAAAATCACTTCCCTTGGGGAGTCAGCAGCTGACCTGGAAGTAAAACGTCTCAGCCCTTCCCTCAGAGGCCACAGAGCCTGTTCTGCTTTCTCAGGGAGCTGCCAGGACTCAAGCGAACAGTAGGACTGGGTCCAGGAGCATGGGAAAACGAGAGCCAGAGCTCCCTGGGGAAGAAGCACAGAAGGTCGCACAGCCACGCTGGGAGAAGGGCAGCTCCGTCCAGCCCGGCATTTTCTGCTGACTCAGACCCAGGGATCCAATGCCAGCTTCTCCCTGGCAAAGCCATCGGCAGGATCACCACCCCCAGAAACGGCCCAGAAATGCCTCTGGTCCAGCACCGTCACAAGGAAGTCATCTTGGCTCCTGGATGACTCAGAGCTGATTGGCTGCACATTGGCCCCCAATTGAAGCTACAATTCTACTGTTCCTCCTGATAGAATCCTGCCTTGAAATCTGACAGGACAGGAAGAAGAAGGCCCGTTTTTGTTACCATCCCTCAGCTTGCCAAGGTGATTACAGTTTAGCCATGCTGAGCAAACAGCTAATCCATGGCTAAAGTTCTTTGTTTTCTAAGAAAAAGGAGATTTCCTCACTCCCAGGAACATGACTACATTAAGTTTTCTTTAGATAGTGCAAGTTCTGAACTGATCAAAATGTGTTTCCACCCCCCTGCTTTGTTAGCCAAGGCCTAGAGTTGGGGGTAAGGGGAGCACTTGAGTTCAAGTTCGAGATAGAGTCCAACCGAAAGGCCCAGGTGTGGTTCGTGGCCTTTCACAGTTTGTCCTCATCTATTTTTTTATCATTATTTATTTTGAGAGACAGAGAGAGTGCGAGTGGGGGAGGGGCAGAGAGAGGGAGAGAGAGAGAGAGAGAGAGAATCCCAAGCAGGCTCCAAACCGTCAGCATAAAGCCCAAGGCGGGGCTCGAACCCACGAACCGCAAGATCATGACCCAAGCCGAAACCAAGAATCGGACGCTTAACTGACTGAGCCACCCAGGCACCCCTTGTCCTCCTCTTTAAGCTTATCGTTTTATTAAGAATACATTCTATTTTGAGGCTGGCCAAGATTATGATAGCAAAGCCTTGCTCGGTGAACGAAGCGAGGCAGATGAACTTTTACATTACGATTTTAAAAAGCGATAATGCAGTTCTCCAAAATTAGCGGACTCCTTTTGGTTTTAACTCGGCTATGTTAACGGGGGCTGAATGTTTACCCTTCTCCTAATGAGATGACTCACCGAAAAGTGAAGATAAATGTCACCTACTTTTCATGTGATCTATAAAATTAATCTCCCATGCTTATGTTAATACCGATAATGTAGTGTAGGAGGCAGTGCGACCCACAGGATAAAACTTAAGAGGAAAGCGAGCGTGTTCAATTACTGCCTATATTACTCACAATATTTTCACCTCTCTGTTTCACTGCCTACTCTCGGCCCTCGTACACGTTCCCTCACATATCTTCCCTGTAAAATTGGGTATTACCTCAGGGAGATGCCGGGAGAATTACTTAGGTGCTTTGGGAAACAACTTAAAACACCTTTTAGAACTTTCTCGTGAAATAGCAGATATTGTTAACGTCCCTACCGTCGCGGCAGCCTTCGGTAAATAACCATGACACATTTAGCAAATTGTCTTTCTACTCGGTGAAAGACGATCCCACACAGGTAACCCTCCACCCAAAGGGTTCCGTTTATTTCCAGAGAATAAATTACACAGAAGGAGGGCACCATGGATAATAATTAAGTCACCAGGAAGAGATCAATGCTTACACTTCAGGGGTTAAACCAAGAGCTGATTACATCGAGAAGGAATTCATGTTCTGTATTCAGCTGTAAAAGAAACTGGGAGTTCTGTGTTTGGTGTCTGAAACATCTTTCGGAACACTAAATCAATTTAATATCAATAATTGCCAGATATATGCTAGATTAAATGAACCAACACAGATAGCTTTGTTCACAGAGAAAACAGGGCCAAATGGCCTTCATTAGCATGACTAATCCCAAAGTTCTGTGTTTCGATGATCAGATGTCTAAGCCTGAATTCTGACTCTTGCAATATATAGTTTGGCACAAGACATTATACACCCAGCTATTCTTTGCCTTTCACGTGCATGCAGGATGTCGGAACAGCAAGGTGACATTTATAGCGTCCGTATTAGCCACAACTGCGCCCACTGGTGCTTGGAAACATACCAGACGCACAGAAAATGAGGAACCTGCTCTTCAGTGCAGGGCTGAGGCTTTTCCCAGACCCGTTTCTGGGGTGCTTTAGAAACACCTGCTTTGGCCTTGGGAGCCTTAGGGGGACCCTCTTAACAATAGTTTCAAAAACCAGGCCTTTCTTCATAACAACTCTCCAGCAGCCCCATCCTGCTGGTCCCTTTCCTGCCATGATTATAGGACCAAATGGGCCCTGTAACTGAAGGGTTGGTAGTATTTTCACCTCGGACCTGAGAATAGTTCCCTTTTTTTTGAAATTCTAACGTATCTTTTCTCCTTGCGACTTCTCAAGTTTGAAAATTATAACAAATTTTGTCCCTAAACAACCCTGTGAATTTCAGGGTTTCTCTCAGGATCTCTTAACTAGAAAAGAATGGCTTTTCAGAAAACCAGGGGCGTAGAAAATGAGCTGAGGAAGGTCATCAGAATGACTGGTGTGGGTGGAAACTAGGGAATCGTCAGGGCCCGGCTTCCACCACGGACAATTGGATGTGCAGGAAAATGTTGGCAGAGCACTTAGAACCTTGTGGAAGGGGGCTGTGGACATTATCATTTGTCGGCCCTGGTTTTCTAATCCTCAAGTCCACCCCCTCACCCCCAACCCGCCATTACATCACCTCAGCCAGTCCTTGTGAATATACTTCACCAGCTGCCCTTTGAAGAGTGAGTGAGTGAGAGTGTGTGTGTGTGCGTGTGTGTGTGAGTGTGTGTACTGCCAGAAACACAGAATAGCTCTTCAGGGTCTAATCACAAGGCGGCCAAGCCTCTGGACAGTCTCCTTTGGAGGTCTGTGAGCCTCAGGTCAGAACAGCTGCCTCTGAGTCATGGTGGGCTGTGGGGCCCCAAATGCCTTCATAGCTGATCTCTTCAGAGCTGAGAAAATACTTAATTTTCATTTCCATGATAGAAAGGAAGTTGTTTTTTGTTTGTCTGTTTGCAAAACCCTTACAACCCAGGCAGGGAATTATTTATTTTGAGCAAGGGGGGTTGGGGGCGCACAAGCACAGGAGGGGCAGAGAGAGAGGGAGAGACAGGAGCCCAAGCAGGCTCGCACTACCAGCACACGGCTGGCTGCAGAGCTCAAACCCACGAACCCCAAGATCACGATCTGAGCCCAAATCAAGAGTCGGCCGCTTCACTGAGCCACCCCGATGCCACAGGGAATGCATTTTAGAGGCAAGGGTGACTGTCCCTAGACTGTGGCTTTGAAAATCACAGACTCCGATTATGAACGTTCCTGGAGCACAGCCCGTACGCACAAGTACCAGCCATGTCCTTGCAGGCTCTACTCTCCTTTGCTACGTGCGTGTGCACACTTGTGCACTGTAACGGTTCTCTTCCTTTCCCCCATTGACACAGCGGCAAAGAATTCCTCAACTGCCCCGCCTGGCAGGTGCTCCAAGGAGTCTTGACTCAAACGTGCAGTCAGCTCAGAGGGGCAGAGAGAGTCCTTCTGATGGGAGGCAAAACCAGCAGGCGAGGGCTCCACGTCCCCAGGTACGGGGCCACAATACAGAGCGTGAGGAGGACGTCTTTATCCTCTCCACATGGTAGCCTGGCTGAGAAGTCAAGTGTTTCTGTGAGTTTTCTGGGACCGAATCCGAGGCAGGCTGGCTCATCCACTATAGATGCTATTGCAAAGAAAGGTATTTGTTTATTTGTCTGTTTGTTTTTGAGAGAGAGAAAGAACAGGTGTGTGTGAGGGAGCAGGAGAGGGGCAGAGGGAGAGAGAGAATCTTAAGCAGGCTCCACACTCAGTGAGGGGCCTGACGCAGGGCTGGATCCCACGACCTCGGGATCATGACCTGAGCCAAAATCAAGAGTCAGGTGCTCAACTGACTGAGCCACCCAGGCGCCCCCAAAGGAAGGTGCGGAGGAAACATCATGTCTGGCCTATGAAATCTGTCCGCCCACCCCACCTCTCCCGTCTTTCCAAAGTTCTTCTCAAGTCTCGCTAAGAGTAATGCACTAAGCGCTTGGACCGGATGGTGGCGGAATCTCTTGAGAAACAATCTGGAGGGGAGGGCAGGCCTGGTGCCTTTGTGAGTGGAACCTCAGCCTTTACACCTTGACTTTGGCAAAGGAAACACAACTTTCTCTCTGGGCATCCCCTTTCTCTGATTCTGAGCAGGCTGTATTAAGAGTTTTCATTTAGTGAGAAAGTGTGCATTGTTCCTACTCTCCGTGACACTCATCGATTCCCCCAATGTGTCCCACCAACTCACAGAGGCCTGAGTCCCTTCCACATATCGAGGCTACTTCCTAAGAGATGCGATCACCGTCAACGCTGGCGATAGTCTATTGTTGCATGTAAAATTTGAGAAGCACCCCGGAAAATTCTATTCATAATCTTTGCAGCCATCTACGTTCACCACACTTCCCAGAAGAAATGAGAAGAGAATCGCCACCAGCTCAGAAAACCCCTGAGATCAAGAAGGACGTGCACGTGATCTTTGGGGGCCAGTAAGGA
Source organism: Lynx rufus (assembly GCF_022079265.1). Lineage (NCBI taxonomy): Eukaryota > Metazoa > Chordata > Mammalia > Carnivora > Felidae > Lynx > Lynx rufus. The sequence continues at coordinate 170,597,213 of NW_025814845.1, forward strand.
GAGGCAGAAGTCCCAGGGAGAGTTTCAGGACTGTGACGGCTAGTGTGGAGTGTCAACTTGGCTAATGGCTAAGCTCCACTGTCCAGTTATTGAATCGAACATTAGTCGAGGTGTTGCTGTGGAGGTATTTATAGGATGTGGTTAACATCTGTAGTCAGTCGACTTTAAGTAAAGGCAATTACCCTCACAATGTGGGTGCGTCTCATCCAGTTACTTGAAGGTCTAAAGCAAACACTGGCATTTCCTAGATAAGACATTCTGCTTCAAGGTTTACAGCACCAACCCCAGCCTGAATTTCTAGGCTGCATATGGGTTTTGGACTTGCTAACCTCACCGCACCAGTATATGAGCCAACTCATATATACATATACATATATACACACACATATACACACACATACACACACATATATATGTATGTGTGTATATGTATATGTACGTGTATGTATGTCCATGTACATATATATATGTATATATATATACATATATATATACATATACATATATATATATATATATATTCTCTTATTGGTTTCTCCCGAGAACTTTTATCATTCTAGAACTTAAAGATGCAAAGAACCTAAAAGTACCAAAGAGTAGACACTTTTCTGCCTGAGTGGATAACTCCGAGGTGAGTTGTCCTATTCTTGGTACACAGTAAACCTTCTGGGGACATTCCTTCTGAGTGGTACAAGAGGGAGGTGGGGGAGAGGAAGGGGGGAATATTTCTGTGATTCATGCTGCTGTGGCCTTATAACAGTAATTTTTACATACCTGACTGAAAAGTACTCAATTGGAACTTAAACCCTAAACAGAGTGAGTTTCCATGACATTGTCGTTATTATGGCCCAGCTACAATCAAATTGTGTCAAGTACCACGGGCTTTCTCTCCTTCTCTGAGAAATCCCTATATTTCTCTGGAAGAGTTATATAACTCTGATGAGAAAACCTCGTAGAGAATAAAACCTGGCCTTCATGGTCCCAGGACAAGACCAGAATGTATGTATTCCATTCAATAAAGATAGAAATAGAAGGAATCATGCCCGCTGTATAAAGGACGAAGGCTTGTCCCCTCCTCCCCAAGCACCTGTAGCCAGAAGTTTGGAAACTGTCAGAAATGGGTTTCCCCTAGCTTAATGGGAAAAGACATGGGTTAGAATCTGGTAGGGGTGAATGTTATTCTTTAGGATGAATTCAGTTAAGAAAAAAAAAATGCACCGTTAGCATGTATTCCTGAACTCTTTTCCCCACTTTCTTGAGGCTATTTGGCATCCTAGATGCACAGGTTGGGTCTCTACAGGCTGTAGGAAGAGAAGAACCTTTTAGATACCTGGTCATTACCGGCTTAAGTCTCAGTGCTAACTGTGGAAGAGAGAAAGAGAACCCCACAGACTTTTCACTTGCTCTTTGACCCCTTTCACCTTGGAGATGGAAACTGGAAATGACGTAGAGATCAAGCCTTCTCCACCAGGAAGTAGACCACACTTGGCCAAACTACAAACACACCAGGAAATGGTCCCTCCTTTCCAAGATGAACCTGCTACATAGGAGGCACCTACTGTACGGAATGCTTAGCAAGATGCCTCCACATCAACACTCGATACATGATCGTTGTTAGTACTATTAGTTTTAATTCAAAAAGAACGGTATGGAGAGAGTTCAACTGAAAATAATACACCTGGTGAGGGAACCCTGCGGGGCCAGGGGTTGGGCCCACTGGGGTTGGCGGTCTACATGGGCAGAGTTCTCCCCAGGAGTGTTGTGAGATGGGCCAGGGCCCAGATGCTGCAAGCTCACATTCCATCAGTGCGGCCCAAGGCCGAGGGCCCAGGTAGAGTCCATTTAAAAAAAGAAGGAAGGAAGCAAGGAAGGAAGGAAGAAAGAAAGAGAGGGACAGAAGGAGGAAGGAAGAAGGGAGGGAGGGGGGAGGGAAAGAGGGAAGGAAGGAAGAGAAAGAAAGAAAGAAAGAAAGAAAGAAAGAAAGAAAGAGAGAGAGAAGGAGGAAGGAAGAAGGGAGAGAGGGAAGGAGGGAAGGAAAGAAGGAAGGAAGGAAAGAAGGAAGGAAGGAAGGAAGGAAGGAAGGAAGGAAGGAAGGAAGGAGGGAAGGAAATAATACACCTACCTAGTGCTTACTGGATGTTGACCAGTGATCTGCTTCTAGTTCATTTGAATACTCGCAACAATCTTGTGAGACAGGTAGCCATGATATCCCCATTTTACACAGATGGGGAAACTGAGGTATAAAGAGGTAAAGGCACTCACACAGGGTCCCATAGCGACTGGATGGTGGAGAAGGGACAGGAGCCCAGGTATCCTGGCTCCAGAGCAGACTTGTTTAACCACAGCACGAGGGTCCAGCTCCCTACCTCGGGGAAGAGGGAATCGTTGCCATTTCTTTTTTTTTCCTGAAGCATTTCATCACAGTTTATCAGGTGATTTAAAGCACTCAGTACACTGTTTATTGAAAGCAGACACTCGATACAGCTATTCATTATATGATTAAGATTTTAAGGCAAGAGAACTTCTCCATTTTAGTATTTATTCACCTTGTTCCTCCAATGCCTTTCTATTGGGTACTTTTTTCTATTCTGCTTTTGAAACCTTGTAAGTTCTGCCCATCTTTTGGGACGCACACACACGTCCTCTCCTTTATAAATCCCGATCCTTCAGTCCACGGTGTTGTTCTCTCCTTGGCATATCTACATATATCCATGAGGAAAATAACACTGGTCCTGGGCCTCCTTCACAGCTCCTTCCTCCTCCACCCCACCCCCCGAGAGCTGGGCCTTACCCAGATCCAGATAACTAGTGGGGAGAAGAGTAATGGAAGGACTGTGTTAGGAAGGGCTAAGGTTTGGGGCACCCGGGTGGCTCAGTCGGTTAAGCGTCCAGCTCTTGGTTTCAACTCAGGTCATGATCTCATGGTTCAGGGATTCAAGTCCTGTGTCAGGCTCCATGCTGACAGCCCAAAGTCTGCTCGGGATTCTCTCTCTCTCCCTCTCTCTCTCTCTCCTCTTCCCCAGCGCCCTCTCTCTCAAAATAAACAAACAACTTAAAAAGAAAAAAGAAAGGACTAAGGTTTATGAGAAACACAGAGAGAGAAACAGAGACAGAGAGGGAGAGAGGGGTAGAGGGAGGGAAGGGAAGACGGTGAGGACTTGAGAGAATGGACAACAGCAGTGAATATACAGAACTCATGGCGGCTAAGGACGGGAGAGGGATGGAGAATAAAATGATGAGGCAAAAGCTTATGAATTGAATTCCCTTTCATTACTTTACTGTTCCTTAAACTACGCCCGGAAGAAAATGAATTACTTGCAATTACTTTTAGCCGCTGAAAGGTTTGGATGTGAGACCATGCGGAGACAGGCACGCACAGACTTTTGGTTTTATTCAGACTACACTCCAAGGCTCGGCCATGGTCATGGGTACTGCTGGGCTGCACCACTCACGGAGTACTTAATCTTATGCTGACTCACACTGTGTCAAGTAGTCTCGAAAACACCAGTGCTGGAAGACCCGGGCTAGAGTCCACCACTTCGAAGCTGTGTGACCTTCGGGAAGTCGCTGAGCCACTCTGAGCCTCACGAACAATTTCTGTCTATAAGAAGCAATAGGGACAGTATGTGTGGAAGCGTGCTGGGAGCCATCGAGTGCTACCTACACATCACTTGTCTCTCAGTGCCTAGCAGGGACTCATTAAAATCGTGCCGATTGACCAACCGATTGATTAACTCTCTGGCCAGCTTCCTTAAGAGTTTCCTCATTCAGTTGAGAAACGGGATGGCCATTTGTTGTACGACAAGCAACACCCGAGACAATCCACTCGGCTCTGCAACAGCTGAGGCCAAGAGATGTTTTAAGCTTATAAATTCACTTGCGAACACAACTTCTGCCGTTTAATGAATTTCACCTTGGTTGGGACGATGAAATTTGTCAAGAGAAAGGACGATGTCACATTGGCTACGTGCACGTTTGAGCTTGGAAGAACCCGGATGCCAAAGAATCTGAGTGCAGACGGCAAGAACACTAGTCCCCACCTGCCTTGCCCCGCCAGCTCCGGACTGAGATTTTTGAGAAACACCTCAGGGCTTCCCTGACCTCATGAAAACAAAAATGACTTGAAGTTAAATACAGTTGAAGCGAATGAAACTTCAAGCCACATTTTATTGAAATTCTCTTCATTGTCAGCCGACATTTTCAATTTCCATTTCCCTGCCTCAGCCCATTTTGCCATAGAAACTTGGATGTTTTCATTGAACGGCAGCCAGTGAACATTGGACTGAAGGGGCACACTATAAATTTGGAAAAATAAATAAATGCTTCAGAACTTCCACTTGAAAACCACAGCTAAAAATGAAATCAAATCTGACCCACCCCTTTTCTTTTAAATTGTGGGAACAGACTCAGTCTGCCTCAATTTTTAAGCCCATATTAAATTTTATATAAGCACCTTGGAGATCAACGCATGGCCTGGTCTAAAGCAATTGTGGAACTTTTGACTCATACAGCAAGGTTGGGACGACTTGAACCAGAAGGTATCATCCCTCCTCCACCATATTCCTTAATAAACATGTGTGCTTAAAAAATAAAAAGGGAAGAAAAATCAGTTTATGGGCATAGAGAGAATAATTCACTCCAAATTGCTCCTTTGATGAATGTGGACAAAAGAACAAAATTTGTCACCCAGCTAATATTACCATCAATATTTTGTCCAGCTACATTCCTTCCAATTTAAAAACAGTTCAATATCCCTTTTACCTTCAAGTAGCAGCACTTAATAAACAGTGATGGATGGTTTTTATTTTTGTTCGCATTTCAGTCTTCCCTGCTTCTGTTACAAGGGGACTATTTTGCTTGGGGGAAATGTAGATCTTCAGTCTTTCTTGCATTGACATGCATCCCTCAAGGAAAGACGGCCATATTTAATTCATAACCCCCATCGGCTACACAAACATACAACTTCCCATCAATTAGGCAACACAGAGATGTTGTTAAAAATCAATGAGCTTATTATTAAATATATTTTTTTCATGTAGCAATAATAGTTATTGCCGCACTATTGTTATTACTGCAATGACAGCTGTTTAGGCAGCTTTCAGAGAGTTTGATTGGTTTTGATGTTGCTCGCAAGGCATTCTATGAAACAAGGGATCGGGGTGAGGCTTTCCTGTTCTGTCTCCTGCCTTCCCTAGAAGCCATCAAGAGAAAAGGGGGAAGGAGTGCTGTAGGGGAAGGAGCCCTGGAATGTTGGCAGAAGACCTGGGTTCCAATCCCCCCTTCTGCGCATAACTAGCTGTATGACCGTGGGTAGACCCCTTCTCTCTCCTGGGGTTTAGTTTCCTCATTTTTAAAAAGGAGAGGGCCACCTACAGGATGGCTGAGGGCCCCTCCATTCCAAAATTCAGGATTGTTTCATAACTTGTTTTACCAGCAAACAAAACAGGAAGAAACTGGTACAATTCAGCAGTTCTCAGTCGTTCCTTTTCAAAAAAAAATCCTGATTTATAAAAAAAAAAAAAAAAAAGACGGAGACAGAGTGGGGCCGGGTGGGGGGCGGTGGGGGACACTCCTGAATCTGGAACAGACGTTAAATTGATCCGAAGACCAAATACGCCCATATCTGTGTTTTCATCCTCGTTGTGTGTTTATTAAAAATAATTTTGATATTTTGACACATGCCACTAACTGTGGGAGCCTCCTGCCTACAAACAGAGATGTTAAAACCGTGCCAGCACATGCAAAGGTTAAAAACAACATCGCACAGATTTTGCCAACTACATCATGTGCTGTCTGGCCGCAGCTGATCTGAACTGAGTCCCCCGTAATTACAGGAGAAGGTGGAACAGGTTTGCTGCTAATTGGAAAATTCTGCAAATGGCAGCACTGAAGAAAATTGACAGTCGTTAGAATATTAGCAAAATGAGAGTACTGATTAGTAAAAAGCTCAGATGCAGACTCTTTTTTTTTTTTTTTTTTACTGCCGGATTCTACTGGCAAATTGATAATAAAAGCTGAACTTAATAATAACAGCTGTTATTTGACCTGCTAATATTTTTTTTTAATCTGTTGCTGTTCCCAGACCAATAACACATAAAAAAAAAAAAAAGGTCTGTATCCACTGTTGCAAAATTATTTTGAATCCCAAAAGGTGTATTCAGACTTCAGACTCAGTGAAGGAAAACTGCTTCAGGGACAACCCATCTACAGGCACATCCTAATGAAGGTACGTTCACCTGAGAAGCTGTCGCGTCGTCTTGCATTTGCCATCTTCCAGCAGGTCTTGGTGGACATGCCAGGGTGTTACGTGTCTTTTCAGAACTGGGCCCGAATCCTACCTCTAGGACACTTTAAATCTGTGACTGGCGGGGCGCCTGGGTGGCTCGGTCGGTTTAGCATCCGACTCCTGATTCCGGCTCAGGTCAAGATCTCGTGGTTCGCGAGTTCGAGCCCCACGCCAGTCAGGCTCTGTGCACGGACTGCGTGGAGCCTGCTTGGGATAGTCCCTCTCCTCTCGCTCTCTCTGCCCCTCCCCCGCTCATGCCCTCTCTGTCTCTCTCTCAAAAAAATTAAATACATAAATAAATAAATCTGTGACTGGTAAAAAAAAAAATCAAAGTTAACTTATTTTTCACTTTAAAGTGAATGGGAAAGGAAATTAGACGTTGTCAGACAGACCATGAGGCTCCTATCAGCACTGAGCTGTTTCCAACTACTGCAGGCAGAGAAATACAGAGGGGGGAGGGATTTGGGAATATACGTGTTAATGAGAATTGTGGCCATGAATCGATGGACTGTTCAAGACTGTGACTTCACCACACGTAGTTCCATATTATGTGGACACACATGGATAGGCCCAGAAGACCTCCATTTTGGTACAGTCTTCTTGGCTGTATGGCAATCTGGGTCAAGAATCTTAAACCCGCATATGGCCTTTGACCCAGCAATCGTATTTTAAGCGTTTGTCCAAAGAAAGAGACTTGGAAATGCCTAATGCTCCACCTCCAAAAGATATTCCTTGCAGCGTTGCTTAGAACAGCGGAAACCACATTTGTCCTGAAATGAATCATTGTCTCTGATATACAGAAGAATTCTACATAATTATCTAACATATCCTGTAGAATATTTAATGACACTGAAAGATAGTCTAGTAAGTTAAAAAAAAAAAAAAACAGACTACAGAAGAGCCAACATAGGATAATCACTCTTTTTTTAACTACAGAGAAACAAGAGCGGAAGAGGGCTGGCCAAGGGGATTGGTGGTTATTCCCGGCTGGTGAGCTCGCCGGTCGTTTTCATTTTATTCTCTTTTGCCTGTCCGTGTCCTCGAAATTTTCAAAAACGATCACATGCTGTTTCAGTCGGAAGAGAACGTATGCATTATTTTTCGGAGAAAAAGAATCTTGAGGCTTCCCGTTGTTGTTTTAAGCAAAAATTCAATCTGTGACGGTGGGAACCAACAGCACTGCTGAAAGCCAGGTTGGGTTCTCTGCTGCCTTACACAACGTAAGCCCACCTTCCATCAAAGTCAGGAAAAGGGTCAGCTGAAAGCAAATCTTAGAACCCCGTGTGAAGAACTGGCCTGCTCATTATGGTTAATCACACACACACACACACACACACACACACACACACACACACCTTTTTTGATAGGTACCTGTTCTCCAAAAATGCAGGTAGGTCAGCAACACTCTAGGCCCATACACAGACAGATTTCCTGTTACGACTTTGGACTTCACACTCTGCTAATTTTGCCATTTCCTTCTGCTCTTATTATGGTAACGCAGAACCTCCCTTATTTTGAATCAGTGCAGGAGGGAGTCATTGCTGTTTTCAAGTTTTATCTAGCCGTTAGTCTAGGGGGACTGGAGGGGAGTCTGGGGGTTGGACCCACACAAACCCAAATCCAGCTCACAAAATACACCCCGTTCTTGCATTATAACAAGAAAAGTTCGCTCCTAACCAGACGCGGTCACGCTGCACAGGGCCCTGTTGACGGATCTCTGCATAGTTCACCCTCAGCAACAAAATATTAGCGGCTTGAGCTCTCACAACACTCCCTGCACTTGAACATCAGCCAAGAAGTTGAGTGAGGCTGAAGCCTTTCGGAGCCGGCCCTACAGCGCATGTACGTTTGCAAAGATAGACGCATTGCATTTCTTAACAGGTCGGCTTTTTAAAAAAATTCGCATCCTACGGGCGCTGTGGCCAAAAACATAGAATTCCAAAGGCAAATCCCCCAAGTTCAAGCGCTGCCAGAACTGGTCCGACTAGGCTCTGCCCGGGGACTGTAAACTGCCAGTTTCTTCCAGCGAGGAGCACAAAGCCCACGCCATTAGTTTCAGCCACAGGACCAAGCCACTTTCAAGCTGCTTCTCGCCAGGAGTGTGGGTGGGCAGCGGGCAGGATCCCAGCGCGACAACTAGACTCAATTGACTGTAACCCGGAGTTTTTTTCTAAGCGGCTGTTTTGGACGGTGGCACCCAGGCCCCCCATCCTTCCTTCTCTCCAACAGTTATGCATCAGGAAAACAAAGCGACGAGGAGGGGGAGGTGGGGTGTGGCGGCAGCCAGTGTGTTGCCAGATACAGTTAAGGGTGGAGAGGGAGGGAGGATTGGAAAGGGGGGTAAAAATCAAGTCACTTTCAATCAAGTGTCGCACCTTTAAATAGTGGTTAAATCTTTGCATTATGCAGCTCATCCCTTTACAACATGGGGTTCCCTTAGAGAATTCCCTGTTTACACTGGGAATTCCTCCAGGGCCACATCAATAAAGCTGAACAGATGTCAGGGTGGGATGCCAGCGGCAGTGGCTGTTGTCAGGGGTACTGGGGAGGGAGGCACAGAACAATGAGAGAGGCATCTGCTACACAAAGCCCTCACGCGTGGGTCAGGTTCTGCCAGTGTGTAGAGATTCCACCCTACCCTTTGTCTGGGCACATTGCCTTTCTTGTTTCTCGATGACAAGGGTTGACACATGTCACCGGCCCTATCAGGAGTGTTATTTGTTTGCCACTTGCATATGCACCAGCGTTTCTGACCTCCCCCGCATCTCCGCAGAATGCAGCGAGCAATGCTGAAACTCTCCAGCGCTGCCCCAATCTACAATTTCATTATGCACTTTGAGTGGAAAGTGGGATGTAGATGTCCTTCTTTTTAATTAAAAACATGATTGATGAGACTTAACTGACAGTAGGAAATGCAATTTAAATATTCCTTAAAGAGGCACTAACCCTGTTTGTGTGGTGAGGGCTGCATTCTGCCTCCAAAGTTGCAACCAGCGGGAGAAAGGAAATTAAAATAAAAGCCCCGTTCAAGTCCGCTCGGCTGTGGAAGGGTGGTAACGGAAGCCAGCATCTGCAGGCTTGTAACCAGAAACTTCTGCACATTAGGAGCTAATGTGAGGTGTTACTCGGTAATGGTAATGTTCAGTGTGATGAAAGGCCGCAGATGAGTGGAGAAGACGACGATATGAAACCGTGTCAAAGCAAAACACAACTACTTGACCGTATTGCTAAGGGACAACCGGCTTCTAAAAGACCTTCTACCACAACTCCCCCACTTGCCGGCTCTACAGAAGTGGTTTTTGCCTTCGCTGCCGTGTTGCTGGGTTCCTCAATCCTTGACTCCTCTCTTGAGCTCTTTTCCGTACGCTGTCCTTTAAATACGTGCATTTTAAGGCAAGTCCTGGATGCCCCGGGAAGGTTCATCTCCAGCCTGGACTCAGGCTGCGGCACTAAGGCAAACAGGAAAGCGTTCACAATTTTGTTTTAAAGGCCTTCTCAGATTTATTCCCTCGGTGACCGCTAAGTTATTAGGGAAAATTACGCGAACCACAGGATGCGGTAATTCACAAATCATGGGAACCCCAAAACGCAATAGTCGGAGTAGGTTTTCCCAATCACAAGGCCTTCACGTTGATATTTTCAGTCTAGAAATAATGGGCGACGTCGAATCTTGGTCTGTACCAAAATAGCGTTAAGCTAAACACCAACAACGATAGCCGTTCAAAATGTATTTTCAAAATAAATCTGCCTTCTTTTTCTTGGTATCGTTTACAAAGGGACTTTTTTGTTGTTGTTTCCGGACGTTTGTTTTGTTTCGCTTTGTTTTCCACGGAAATAGTTATTTTCTGAGAAACAGCAACTTTGAGTCAAAAAAAAAAAAGAGAGACTTTTTCCTAAATGTATACGCAAGAGTAGCCGAGTCTCTGCTATGGAGCCTACTAAGAGTCTCATCTTTGTATGTTGTTTGTGCCTAAAGATTTTATTCTATGTCGTCAAAATCCCCCAAAGAGCAGTAGATACCACACAGTATAGATCTTTTCCACTTAATTCCTAATTAAGGACTGATAAAAAAGAAAAGCTTTTATTGAAACGCCTGGATTAGAGGAAAACAATTGGAGTTGATTTTTGGTGAGTATTTAACTAGCAAAGGTTAATTAGAATTGTAGCAATGAGATGTAAAAGAACAGATTCTGATCAATTGATTAATGAGATGTCAGAAGGTACAAGAATTCACCTTTGGGAGAAACATATTAAAAATGAAATATATTTGCAAAGCCATAATGTCTTCCCTCTTATTGGGTTTATTAACACTAGCAGCAGCTGTAGATGCTTTTCCGTCTATGACAAGGTACAGAAAATTATGGCCCCCAAATCTACCAAAAGTAGCACCAAAATATTCCGGTTTCTCCTAACCAGGTTCTCCTAACACCCATAAAAGTTCACAGAGGCTCTAGGAACAGGGCAAAATCTTCAGCAATCCCTTTCTCCGTCCCTCTCTGCCTGTCCTCCCCTCCACCCCCCCCCACCCCCACCTATTCCCTTGGCTTTATATATTCAGATTAATTTAAAAGATAAGTGGTTTTGAAGTTCTGGATTTGAAATTATTAAAATAGGGCATGTTACGCCCATTCTGGATTTATTGATTCATTAGCCCCACATCAATTTCACTGCCGACAAGGGCGATGGGGTAGGGAATGGGTCTCCCCAAACGTTTTTCCTTTCTCAACTGATGGTACCGGTGAACAGACACATCTCCCTGTTTGTGGCATAGATGTTCTTTGTCACAATAAACCACAGTATATTATGTTTATATATGTCCTTCAGGCATGTCACAACAGTTTGGCATTCTGAGCGGCTCTACCACTGTGTACATTAAATAGTCATGTAGTTACATTAAACAGTGGGGAGTTCACACTTCACAACCACTCAGTGTTTTAAAACAGATGTGGGCTGTCTGTTGTCAGACGCTGGTGGAAAAGCTCAGAAGGATCTTGGTGGGAATCTCCAAATGATTGAGGGCTCCCCAAATTTTCCACCCAAGTTCCCTCATCCCCACCCCGGCCTAGAGGGTGTGGATGCGAGAGATTTGGGGGGAAACAGATGAGACAAGAAGGTGGGGGAAAGCAACAACTCTTATGTCTTATAGTACAGGATCTGAAAAAAAAAAAAGAATTCAGAATTCGGAATAGTTTGTGGCATGGAATATTTTGAGCGGGGTGGGCTTGCCGGGGTGTCGTGGGATTTACTGACAGGAGAATTTTTGACAGTTGATGGACAGATGAATTCCGTCATGGAAGCGTTAGTCGAAAGCGGCAAGGCCAGATGGAAACTCACAGCTTGTCTTTAATATTAATTTTCTTTTTTTTTCAGGAGATCAGAATTCCCTAATTCCCTAAAATGTTTCAATGCATCTTGAGGTATTATTTTTCAGATGCCTTTCTCCACCTACTCTTAGTAAGAGTGTTCCTTTGTGTTAATGTTATTTTTCCTCCCTTACTTTGAAAAAGAAAAAAAAAAAAAAAGCCCGGTTCGTTCTTTCTCTCTTTCTTTCTGTCTGTCCGTCTTTCTTACGGGAGTCTAGTTGTACAGCTGTTGAAATTCTTCCATCGTTTCCAGTAAATAGGGAAGACACATATCTTAACCTCATAAGATGCTAAATCTAAATAGGAGAAATGCTCCCAAAGTGGTTGTGACTTTGCACCGTGATGACTGAACGAGCTAATGGTAAGATTTTCTTTGTGGCCGAATGGGAGACGGAACTCTTCATGCTTTCGGGGGGTGGAAGGGGCCATTGTTTTTAGGGTGTCCATCTCCTGGATGGGAAGAAGTCATCTACTCTGTTCCGGGATGCAGTTGGGACTTGCTTACTGACTGAGTGGTGTTACACAGGTCACTACACTGGCCTGGCCCTCGTTGTCTCCCCTTGTAAAATACGGTTGGTATCGCAAGGAGGCAGCGAGGCCCAAGTGTCATGTCTCCCTTTAGGACGCTCCAAATCTTCTGAGGGAACGCCGAGTACTCATACCCAAAAGTCACAGACTGTGGCTTTCCTCCACTCACCGCCGAGCTCCTCAGAGACCGAGGCAGCCCCTCCACAGGAGCTCAGCGAGCAGGGAGAGCGCCCCACCTCTACTGTCACCTTTTTCCTTCTGTTCCGCACGAAATGCCATGCATTTCTCTGTCACGGTGACCTCCCTCTTAAGACAAATATCTAAACATTTAAAACTAAGTGACCCGGGGTGACATTCTATATTCTACCAAAACAAAGCTCAAATGCTCCTAACGTTTCTGTTCTATGATCTTTCCCCCCTAGTTCCTTTATGTTACATCACTGGATTCACTCAGGTTGAGAACATTACTTTAGAACTCAGAGATACTTCTTCTATGTCTATGTATTGCCTATTTGCCTAACATCGTTTCAAGTTTCATGTAAAAACGTGAACGTGGGACAGCTTTCCCCAGAGTTTCCAACACATCACTTTGGTTGTATGTCGGTTCTGTGTGTGTGTGTGTGTGTGTGTGTGTGTGTGTCCAGACACACACATATGTTAATAAGTTAGTCTTGGTCAACCAGCAAAACCTTTTACAATTAATGTAATGAAAACATTTGGCCACACAAAGGAACTCAAAACAAAGCAATGGATTGTGGTTTGTTGGCAAAATGAAACAGAGACCTCCCCACATAAGTTCAAAGAGTGTTTCTATGTGTCTCAGGAGGGGTGGGCAGCAGTCATGAAACCTCGTGCAGGAAGCTGTCACCATACCCTGATGTGTCCCCACTATGTAATCAGGGATGAGTCACTTAACTTTGTTCTTTCTCCTTAACTGCGAAGCAGAGAAAAGTTTATTAACCCAGACAAGAGAGATAGAGTGAACACAAATACCTGTAGGTTGTTTAGGGTTCCAGAGGACAGAAAGTAGGAGCGGTGGGCAGGATTTACCAAGGACTAGATCTGGCCCATTAGGAAAAAAATTTGGCTGAAGTGTAACACTGCTCAAAATCACATTTGGTCCCCTTGTGACCCGATTTCCCCACCATGATAACTAACCCATTGTCCAGAATTCCTTAAAGATAATCACTCTGTGACTTTGCACGTTCGCCTAGATGACATCTAAGCCCCTTCTAATTAAAAATACCTATCTTTGATGATTCTAAGACACATAGCTAGACAATGGGGTGTTTCACAAAAATACCCGGAAACATCCTCACGAAAGAATAGACTATTAAAACTGAAAGAGACCTCACGGGGTGGGGGGACTCTAGGCAGTCCCTACACCCCCAAGAAGGCGGTCACGGACCCAGAGACAGCAACAACCTACATCTGAAGAGTATCATACAACCTCTTTTGAGCCTCACAGCACCCTTCTAAGGTGGAACTCACGAGCTACACATTTTACTGTCATTGAAATCAAGGACAGGGAGGTTACATGGCTTGCCTAAGTCCAGGCAGCTAGCAAGGGGAAGAACCGAGGCTGGAACTCTGAGCAGCTCCCGTCCTGAGCTGTCCCCTCTGTCCCTGGCACTTCTCTTTCAAGGACCCGTGAACATTTCTCTCTCAGCGTCTCGGCAGCATCCCAGACATATGCGTTACAAATGATTAGCCACAGAGAATCGCTAACTACCAGAAAGGAAACTCTGTGGTCATGACGCTCCGTCCTTTCATTTACAAAAGGAAACTGAGGCTTGGAGGAGTCGTCATTCAGCAGGCCACCTGAAATAAAAACCTTGATTTAAAAAAAGAAAGAGGGGCGCCTGGGTGGCGCAGTCGGTTAAGCATCCGACTTCAGCCAGGTCACGATCTCGCAGTCCGTGAGTTCGAGCCCCGCGTCAGGCTCTGGGCTGATGGCTCAGAGCCTGGAGCCTGTTTCCGATTCTGTGTCTCCCTCTCTCTCTGCCCCTCCCCCGTTCATGCTCTGTCTTTCTCTGTCCCAAAAATAAATAAAAAACGTTGAATAAAAAAATTAAAAAAAAAAGAAAGAAAGAAAGAAAGAAAGAAAGAAAATCTTGATTTCTGCAAGGTTCCTCAAAGACCTTAAAATAGGCACCCGCCCCCTTGACCAGGCAAGTAATGATTTAAACCAGGTGAGTGCGAGAATGATTTCATACATTGCATTTTGCATGTGCCTCTGGAGGGAAGGCATGTGTAATACGTATATGGAGAGAGACCCCCAACCTCCATGGCCTCCCCCTTCTCCCACACATGGTAGACTAGTAAATGTTTGCTAGCTATTTGTAAGGCTGACAGCAGGGATAATTTTTCCCATGTGCCAAACAACTTCATCCTAAAGGAAATATTTTGCTCTGGCGAGATTTAATAACAATTATAATGATACTTTATATTTATATAGCACCCTATCTCTAAAATATTTTTTCAAGCCTTATTTTATTGGTGAGTTGATAGGGTGTGACAGCAAACCTCACGGGTATGAAGAGTGGTGTGGCAGTAATGGCCGGGATACAGGCCACTCCTCGCCAGTCCCTGGGGCTCTCCCTTCCCCATGCTTCCCCAGCTACCGAGCTGGATGACAACTGGCACCCCCAAAGTCATTACTGCACCCCCTCTTTTTCACTCACTTTTCTCATCTGAGATTTTGGTGTGGGGGGGGAGGAATGGGACAACAACACTACAGGAGAAGCAAAGGAGTCTGGGAAAGGAAGGGGCAGTAGAAACTGTAACTCCTCTATTACCTGACCCCCTAGTCTGTGCCTTATGCCATAGAGAAGTGTTAAAGACACCCAGGTTGACCAGAAGGATCCAACAACAGTCCCAGACCACTGGCTGCTGATAGAGGGGCCAGACTCCATCCACACTGGCCATTGGTTCTGTCTCCTTCCCTTCTTTACAAAACTCCCCACTCTCACCTATGCATTGCTTATAAACACTCCAACTTGTTAAACTTGTTAAAATATGGTAGGGGGTTTCCAAAGTCAACCATTTCCATTCCTAAGATGGCCTGAGGTTTTAGTCCACATGGCAGCTAAATTATGGATCACTTGTTGATTCAACAAATGTTTATTGAGTAACCATTATTTGCTAAGACCTGTGCTAGAGACTGGAAATAGAAAGGGACTTACGGTCCAACCGAGGAGATGAACACTGGAGACAAAACTGTAAGATGGTGTGTTTAGACCCAAGACAGAGGGGAGTCCACGTTGCGGTAGAAATGCTTAAGAAGAACAATGGACTTCGCCGGGGAACACAGAATAGTCCTCAAGCATACCTGCCAGTTTGAAAACTAGACTTTTTTTTTAAGTTTTATTTATTATTTATTTTGAGAGAGAGAGAGCACAGGGGAGGGGCAGCGAGAAGGAGAAAGAGAATCTCAAGCAGGCTCCGCACTGGCAGCACAGAGCCCAACGCAAGGCTTGATCCCCCATGAGATCATGACCTGAGCTGAAATCCAGAGTAAGGCACTCAACCGACTGAGCCACCCAGGTGCCCCCAAAACTAGGCTGTCAAGAGCCACCTCCAGCAACCTGAATTCTAATATAACCTTTCCCCAGTTGAATTTGGTGTGTGTCTGAGAGGAACGAGGTCTAGTTAGATGGTGAGCTAAATCAGACACCTCTTTTTTTTTTTAATTTTTTTTAACATTTATTTATTTTTGAAAGACAGAGAGAGAGTGTGTGAGCAGGGAAGGGATGGAGGGAGGGAGACACAGAATCCAAAGCAGGCTCCAGGCTCTGAGCTGTCAGCACAGAGCCCGACACGGGGCTCGAACTCACGAACCATGAGATCATGACCTGAGCCGAAGTCGGACGCTTAACTGACTGAGCCACCCAGGTGCCCCTAGACACCTCTTTTTTGAAGAATGTACAATTCAGTCACCTACGTATAATGCTGGCACATTGTCAGTCCTCAGTCTGCGGAGCAAAAGAAGCCCACAAGAAAAAGAGGTGTTTCCAGGATGGGGCATAAATCCTACTATGTTGCTAAGCATTCAGTTTCAGAGAAACTGATTGAAATACAACCAATTTGTATTTGATACAAATAGGATCAAATCCTATTTGTATGATATTGTTTGGATATCATACAATATAGGATATTGTTGGGAGACGTTCATAGGATATTGTTGTAGGATATTGTTGGGAGACGTTCATAATTTGCAGTTCTGAAAATTGGTGACAAAAAATATTTTCATTTTAAAAACCAGGTAACTAAAAAGCCTTATACACGGGCCCATGCACTAACCACCAGGTACGGGAACAGTATAGGTTTGTGGATTCACTACGTGACAGTAACTCTGGGCACTTACTTGGGCATGTGTGCACTCTGCAATTTGACCCTGTGAGCGGCTTGCATTTCATGCCTATTAAGTGCCCATGCTTCGATCCTGAAGGATTCTTCGGAGGGACACAGTAAGTGTCCTAGTACTTGACATGAGAAAAATATAATATATAGTATATAACATGTATCATACATAATAATATATAAGATATAGAACATAATAAACTCCATAAATGCTTGTTGGATTGATACACTTACTAATATATTCAATAACTGTAACTGCTCCCTTTCCAGCCCTCTTGGATTTGGGAAGCAGTTCTGACACAGTAAAGAGGAGTCTAAAGCCATTTCCCCTCCCTTTGCTTTCCTTCTTGTATTCTGAGGCTTCCCCAAACCCCTATTCTCCTTCCCTTTCCAGGGCTGAGCTCTTTATTACCTGGAAGTTCGTGGGTCCTTAAATAGTCTGAAAACTGGTTCACCCCAGTCTGGCTCGGGATTGAGAGAAGCTGCAAATTCCTCCATCCAGAGAAGAGAAAGTCTTCAGGCTGCAGCGTCCTGGAAATACACTGTTTTCCTTTTCGCTTTGCTGGGAGGGGCATTCCTCCAGCGCTTGGGGGGTTTTCAAAGCCTTTTACAGTCATTAGTGGACTGACACCACATCCCTATGGGGCTTATCCCCCTTTTAGAGAGGCTCCGTGGAGATTAACCGCTGTCTAAGGTCACCCAGGGCAGAGTCTAACCCCTAGCCCCCTCCTCAGGCAGCTTCAGAGATACATATATGGCAAAAATCATTCTGGAAATAGAAACTGAAAGCCTTTTCTAGCTTGACCTAAGCCTAAATTGGAGATTCTACACATATCTTCTATCTTTGATAATTAAGTGAGGAGGTGGGGGCTGGGAGGGCCAGAGCAACTGCTCTGTAAAATGAGGAGCACTGCTCATGCCCAGTGACCCCCCGCCCCCCCACTTCCCAGCTCAGCGGCCGCGTCCCCTTGGGGCCACAGAACTTAATGACTATTGTGTGTGCTCTTTCAGTGGTCAAAGGCTGCTGTGTGGACTTTTGTGTTTGGGAAATGTTTCCTAGGCGTGAACGTGGTAAGTTGCGTGTGTTTTAAGTCAATGAAGGGGTAACTTCCTCGGGCACAGGGTTTTTCTCCACGAAAACTCAAGTTTACATCCATGAGTAACTTCATAGGACTCTTGTCTCTTGAAGCCTAGCACCTTGCCTCCCCAGCTGTGTAGGAGCTGAACTGGACTAACGCCAAATATTTGTTTCTTTTGTGGAATAATACTGTTCAACTAGAGTAGAACTCCAGAGGCCATCCAGTGGAAACACCTCATTTAAGACCGAGGTTTTGGGGCGCCTGGGTGGCACAGTCGGTTAAGCGTCCGACTTCAGCCAGGTCACGATCTCGCGGTCCGTGAGTTCGAGCCCCGCGTCGGGCTCTGGGCTGATGGCTCAGAGCCTGGAGCCTGTTTCCGATTCTGTGTCTCCCTCTCTCTCTGCCCCTCCCCCGTTCATGCTCTGTCTTTCTCTGTCCCAAAAATAAAAATAAACGTTGAAGACCGAGGTTTCCCGGCTCCTAATTCACTGTCCTTTTCTCTCTACCATCTTGAAAGCAAAGAATCTCGTATGGGGTTGCCCGTGACTTTAGTCCTGGAGACCTAGTCCACGGGTACGTGACAACACTTAGCTGCTTACAATGGAAACCTCTGGGTTTATCTGGGAAGCTGGACAGCCCCAGAAAAAATACAGTTCTTCCTGAAACACCAAAACACCACGAAAGAAGCCTACGGTAATCTGGAACGTTCTTCTCCTCCTTCCCATTCCTTGGCGGAAATAGAGCAGAATAGGACACTCGAGGATCCCCATGACTGCCGTGATATCTGGAAGGATCACAAATGTTCTTCACAGCTTTCGAGCAGAGGAGAAAGATCTAGGGGAGAACAGGGCTGCAGGGTGCTCCAGACTCATGGCCCGGGGCCACACGCAAATAGACCCTGTTCCCCTTTGAAAAAGGGCTTATCTGTGTGAACAGATAAGCTGAGAAAAGAGGACGTCTTCATAAAAAATTCATCCTCTTAAAATTTTTAATTTAAGTGACGTTAAGCATTTGTCATTTGCTTGGTTCACAGTGGGCACTCTACAGGGGTAAGAGAAAAGCTGACGGCCAGGTCCCAGCCCTCCAAGAAACCACAAGCTAATGAGAGGAAAAGACACAAATGACAGAGAGGTAGAAAGAAACTTACAACGTGTCTAAACAACGGTGTCACCATTCAGCTGAAGTTAACTGTCCTCGTCTCTAAACTCCCAAGAACATCTCCATCCTGCTTCTCTTTAGACCTCCGGTCGTTGCCTGCTATAGACAGTTCACTCCTCGTGGGTATCAGTTTTCTCTCCCCTGACAAGACTAGTTTTGGCAGGCAGAGGTCAAAGGATGCTGTTTGAGTCACCCTTAGCATCTAGCATAGGACTTTGTACATGGCCGGCCTTGTACACACACACACACACACACACACACACACACACACACACATATATATGTAAATATAAATATCTATAAATATATATTTATTTATTTATATTTATAATTATATATTATATATAATATATATTTATAAATATATATTATATATATTATATATATTTATATTTCTAATTTATATATATAATATATTATAAATATATATGTATATATTATATATATTTATAATATATTATATATAATATATATTATAAATATATATTTATATATTATATATTTATATATTTATAATTTATATATTTTATATAATATATTTATAAATATATATTTATATTTATTCAAATATATATATTCTTTTTTTTTTTTTTTCAACGTTTATTTATTTTTGGGACAGAGAGAGACAGAGCATGAACGGGGGAGGCGCAGAGAGAGAGGGAGACACAGAATCGGAAGCAGGCTCCAGGCTCTGAGCCATCAGCCCAGAGCCCGACGCGGGGCTCGAACTCACGGACTGCGAGATCGTGACCTGGCTGAAGTCGGACGCTTAACCGACTGCGCCACCCAGGCGCCCCTATATATATATTCTTAAGTGCAGTGTTATATGCAGCCAAGGAGCCAGGACCTTAGTGGTATGCTTTTCCAGGCCCTCTGATCCAGACTGTGGGTCCTATCACCTGCATGATTCCAACTCTCTCTTTGTCATAGGCCCAGTTTGTCAATATTCTTCTGCTGTGGCCCCAAAGTTGAGCTCAATACTTCTGCCTTATTTCACACAAATTGCTTTTGGGCAATATCTCCCCTTGTTCCACATCATGCGGTGGTTGAGATCAGAAAATTTCTAACGTAATTCCGTGGGTTGCTGACTTCCAGGGCAGCTGGCCTAAGGAAATCCAGGCAAAGATGCCCCCTTCTTCTGTATTTTTCCCGCATTTTATCCTCATTTTATTTAAGCTCTGGGCTTGAATGAACCTTCTTGCATCACCAGGTTAGAGAGGCAAAAAGAGTCACTCCAGGTTCACCCAATACTCGAGGCCTCTTATGCCAAAATCAAGATGTGAGAGGCATCATTTATATAGAATCAACTATTTCTTTCTCCTACTTTATGTCTCTTCTGTGTTTGGCTTCAGGGGTACCGTGAAAGCCTATGAAGTTTGTTTCTGATAATGCAATGCTTTGAGGGCCCCTGAATAATGGGTCTGTAACTGGGATTATGGGGAAAAGACAAAGAGGGTTGGAGGGAAGGTGGTTCTGATTCCACCTCTGTTAAATGTTTCATGCTGCCGGAGGGTAACTAAATTGATTGGGGTAAAAGGGAATTTTTATTCCTCGTGCTGTCTAAGGATTCGGGGCTCCTCAACCTCTTAAAATCGTCTCTCTTTCATTCCAAAGATGGGAGAGCCTTTTGCTATTAATAGAGAATGTTGAAACGTAGTCTCAGAATGAGCAGTTGGAACTGGAAGGGGGTACTTCCAGTTGGAACTGGAAGGGGGTACTTCCAGTTGGAACTGGAAGGGGGTACTTCCAGTTGGAACTGGAAGGGGGTACTCTCTACACCCACTGCTATGCCTTCATCCGAGCCTCCCTCACTTCTTGCCTCAATCATGCCAACGCTCCCCTAATTGGTTGCCCTGCCCCAGGCTCTCCCCTCTCATGCATCCCTCACTCCATACTCTAGCCCCAGTCAAAGGCAAATCCATTCAGGCTGTACCCCCTTTTAAAAACTTTTGATTCTTGTCCAACCACCCTCAATGCTGCCACCGTGTTCAGACCAGAGTCCATACTCCTTTGTTTGGCCTAAAAGTCCCTTAATAACTTGCCTCTATTGGCAAGAGCCCTAGTTGAACTTTTGCAGTGTGGCCCATTCCCCCTTCTCTTTTGCACATTTTGTTGTTCCTTCTACCTGGATGTTGTTCCTTTCTTCCCTGCCTTAGTAGCACCTTTTCATTCTTCACCCAGTCTGGGCATCACACACTCTGATTATCCCTGATTCTTTTTTCCCGAGGCAGAGGTATGTAGGAGCCCTGCCTATAAATTTGGTACAGACCTCTGATAAACACTTTCATGCTCTTCGGTCATTTTTGGTTTCCTCACCTGTTTCTCTAACTGAACCGGGACCCCCTAGAAAGCAGCAACTACGACACTCAACTCTCTCCATAGAACAGAAAATCTGTTCCATGGAAGATGCGTAATAAATGTTTCTTAATGGCATGATGATGCCAGAAAGTTCTTCCAAAGAGTTTAGTTGGCCAAGCATGCATTGATTTGTTCATTCATTCATTCAGCCATAGGATACAAGCATCCTATACTTCGGAGGTAGAATCTGATTAGAAATTAATCCTAAGGGAACTGGTTTTCTAAGTGATCTGATTTCTCCTTGGCCTGTCTTGAAGGAACCAAAAATGACAACGTGCAGTGTCTCTCCTGCCACATACACTCACCCCAGCTCAGGAGTTCTGTGGATGAATGAAAACTTGAGCGGGTTATTTCTCCAGAGAGCAGGCATTGTTACTCTGGGGAAACAAACCAATTCCATGACTTCGAGCAAGCATCCATGTAGAGCAGCTTAGACGATGATTGGCAAGAAGGCACTCCTCTTCCAGATACCTCTCTGGTCCAGAGGAAGCAAACCAGCTCATTGCTTCACCTTCCCCAGTTACAATGTCTGGTGAGGGATGGGCCCAGAGTCCCACTCTAATTATACCCTGTTTGACTAGGAAACAGAGTTCCTGATCCATTCCTAAATCTCAAGCTGATGTGACATTTATAACTACGTGAAAAAGGAAATGTTCTTTGCTGTGTGCCTTCACCTGAGATAATTGCACAGTGATAACACTGCTGAGGGGCCTGAGGCCCTTCCCAAAATGACAGGAGAGAGCCATGACTCATAAAAGCAGAGGAAACAGTAGTTCTCTCCCGGAGCCCTGGACACAAGGGAAATAAATGGAGCCTTCGCTGAAAGATGGACCTATCTCGGAGAACTCCTGAATTCTGGAAATCTCGGGGATCCAAAGTCTAATCCCGCATTGGTGCCAACTACCTCTCCCTTCCCTGTTCTCTGCTAAAGGGGACCAACCAGCGTGTGCCTTTAATACAAACTCCAACTACGATTGCGGACCTCTGGGCGGCTGGGGCTTACCGCAAGTGACCTAGGAATCCAAACACACACCAAAAATCATAGCTAAACAGATAACAGGTCTTGCACAAATTTACCCTTCTACTTTTCAAATGCTTTCAGTCGTGACCTTCATCATCATCGTCATCATCATCACCCTCACCATCGCTTCCCATACGCCAATTTTCAAACACCACCCGCACATTAACTGATTTAATCCTCTGAACCACCCAATGAGGTACATGGCCCTCATTGTTCCCATTTTACAGATGAGAAAACTGAGGTACGGAGAGGTCACGTAACTTGCCCATGTCTCACAGCTAGAAAGCAGCGGAGCTGTGATTCAAGACAGGCAAGCTGGTTCTAGCATGCCTTACCCCTATTGCATCATGCTGCCTCTTCCGTTTCTAACAGTTATTATTAAAAGTACCCCCCCTCCCATAATGGCATTGGGAGTCCTGATTTTTCTAATGTTTTTTTTTTTCTTTAACAAGGTCCTCATGTAGTTTGGAACCCCTAATTGGTTAAATAAGAAGGTTGCAGGAGCTACTCCCTGACAGAACATTCCTACCAATGCCTGAAAGCTGGCCATCGGAGATCCCTCCCATGGGTTTAAACGTGGCCATCAACATGTCCTTTTAAAATGCAAGTGCCCCAAGGAGGGTAATATAAAAAGTCACTAGTACTTTAGTACCAGTGAGGTTTCTGGATCATTCCTTTATTAGCATGGAAGAAAAAATCAAGGGCATTAGAAGGATAATGTTGGAAGTAGAGGAAGGGGGGTGGGGTCCGGGGGTGGGGAAAAGAGAAAAGGAAGGTGGTCCTGAAAAGGATAGAAAATGACCACATTTGGAGGCAGTCAGGGAAGTCAAAAAATAAACTTGGCCTACTTCACAGTTTTGCCTAGAGCTGGCCTCGGGGCATTCATCAGTACCACACGGGATGTCATTTTTGGTGAGATGTTTTAAAACCAGTTAAGGGCTAAATCATTATTTCTAGAAATATTAACTTCATCACCTTTTGAAATAAAAACTGTACCAATAAGCAAGAGGCCAAGTAGATCTGGGATTTTACAGAAGACAACAGGGCATAGTTCGTCAGCCTAGAAATGTATTAATGGCCATGGTCTGAAGACCAACTTTGATGAAGGGCAGCCTCCTTAATCAGAGCATCTGAAATGAGCCACCTTGCTGAGCTGGCTGTTTCCCCTTTTATCACTGACTGATAAATAACAGACTGCTAGGTTCCATTACTTTTGCAAAGACCTTTTCCTTCAAAAATCATACAATGGCCCCTCAAATTCCATAGTTTGCTAAAAACAAGAAGGCTGCCATCTCCGATGCCCATCCATATGAGATTTACACATTTTATTAAAAAAATAATAGAAATATACAATAAAATTGGCCTCATTTTTCAATTACAATAAAGGCTACAAAACACATGTGAAGTCTCTACATAAAGGATGCTTCTGCAACACATGGGTCCTCAGAATTTAAATGCCCCTATGTTCCAGAAGGTTCCTGGCTGCCGAGGCAGGTAACCAAACCACCTTTGGCCACTGCCCCAAACATCTCATCTACCTGGTTCAGAGGGAAACAAAAGTAACTATCAATGACACTTTACTCATTGCTGCATCTGAGGAATAAGATTTACTAGAGCTAAATGAATAAGAACAAGATTGGGTCTCCATCTGGGAGGAATGGGTTAAAGTCTGTTAAACCATTGACCCTGGGTCAAAGATGTCACCATAATTGTTCATCAACTGCCTCAGGCATAGAACTACAATCTTGGGTTGGGGCAACCTTCAGGCAATCTTTAATGCCTTGGTGCTCCAAATTGTACCAGAAATGCATAATTCACAGGCCAGTTAACAAATGAGGCCAGTTCTCCACAATTTTAACACAAACTGACAAGAAAAAGCTAGAATGAAAATTAACTGTAACTCAGAAATAAAATGAAAATAAAAGGGTTTTTTGTCCTCCACTTACCCCCACACGGAGGGTCCCAGTCCAGGACAAAGTAGTTTTTTATAGATTTTCAAAGGAAAAAAAAAAAAAATCTCCAAGCATGATGTATCTCTTTCTCTCCAAATGAAAACCAAAAATAGATGCTGCTTCCCTAATCTATCTGATTTGGAAATTATTTGGCATTTTTAGAAATTAATTTTTCCAGACAATTAAATTAGCCAGGAATTTGATATCACCATCTTATGTCATTATATAGAACACATGCTGAAATGACACACAATCCCATTTTCATTTATTATTTTTGCAAATCCAGCGCACATAAAAAGGTGTTGGATTGACTGTGCCAGCAACTAGAATCTTCCCTCCTAGCTGGGGGAGCTGAGGAGTGGTTACGTGAGCTGGAGCCCAGGCCCATCTGGGCTGGAATTACCAGCTGTGAGAGCAAGAGCAAGTCCCACATCGGACAGGACAGCCCTTTATTGCCTGCTCCAGAATCCTAGTTGGCCCATCCAAGTGAACATGATAAATGGCGCCACCACTGGATGGAACCCACCCCCTCACTTCCCAATGGCCACCTGGTATTTCTATGATGCCTGTGTCCAAAGAATTTTTAAACACTTTCCAAGTCATCCAACTCAGTTCTCCAACCCTTTTAGACAAAGACAGATCTTTGAAAACCTGGAAATTCACTTGGGAGGAGAGAGAACACACACACTACTACAGCAGAGATGAGTGAGTTTTTTACTTCTGTTCAGCCGGTAAGGGTGAATTGTTATGTTCTACCAAAAGCAGAATAAGGTTGAAGATTTCACTGGGCCCCGTAAGTCCCTAGGAAGAAATGAAAGCACCAAGTGTTTCATGGGTAAACAAAGGCACAGAAAAGAGGAGCGATGACTTCCAGCATGTGCCTAAGACAAAAAGGCAAGGTCAGAGTTCTGACATTCAGAATTCATCAGAAATGATGAATACTTGTTTAATCATTCTTAATATGGATACTTTGAAGAGTGTTCGAAGGGGGCTCTGGTAATTACACCAGGAAAACAGGTATGTAATCCAGGCCTGTCCAGGGCTACCTGAGACATGTGTTCACCCTGTATATGTGGAATTTACAATCCGGCTGGGCAATCATTAGGTTAAAAACGATTACAAATCATTTCAGCCTTTTGGCTCTTCCCCACTCTGCCATGTTCACTCCTTCTGCAGGCTTTGTTAATCTTTCCCCAACTCCCTGACTAGAGTATCCTCCCTAACCTGCCCTTCATCTAAGCAAATCTTACGCTTTATTCAAAATCCAAATGAATGTCCACCTCTCCCACACAGCTCTTTCGGCCTACTCCAACTCCTTCTACTCTTTCCCCATTCTGAATTTTAAAAAATATTTATTGTATGTATCATATAACATAGCACTGACCTACAAAATACTTTGGATTTTTTCCTACTTGCTCTGTGAGTATGAAGTTCTTTTTCCAATTAGTCTTTAAGTCCCTGGAAGGCTGAGATCTTTCTTGTACTTTTCTTGCATCCTCCATTGGACAGCCTCACAGCTGATTCAGGAAGTTAGGATAGGAAAACAGACAAACAAGATTCAAAGAGAATACCCAGTCAAGTTGCAGCTCAAGAACCTGGGATCTCCCAGCCCTGACATAGCCTGGGATACAGTCCCCTGGTCCATGGGATCTTGCGCAATTCACTTCATAGCACACACATTGTGGTATTTCTTTACTGTAATAATTGGGTGGTAATGATTTGTTTACGTAGCTGCCCATCACTATATTGGAAAGCTCCAGAGGGTAGGAACTCTGTTGGATTATCATATCCTCAATACGTAGCCATAATACATAATAGACACTGAGTAAATATCGGATGAGTGAATGACTGAAGGAATGAATGAACGCATGGTTTTCTTTAAAGTAATAAAATAGGCATTTATTGGACTTAAAATCAAATTATTCAATTTAGTCAGGAGAGGAGAGACAGAATCTTCTCTTCCCTACAAGAGAAGAGACAAGTCATAGGAAGCAGACTGGGATGAGATAGCTGATTCCTCGCTTCTGCTCCTTCCACACTGGCTAGCAGAACCGGTTTCCATTGGCTTTTCAGCCTCATGCCATGCAGGGAAAAAGACACCGGACTCAAAGCCAGAGCAACTACATTGAGGCCTGCCTTCCACTGAGTCTCTGCACCACCAGCAGCAAGACCTTGTGCTTTGGACTTCAGAGTCTCCACCAGAAATAGGGGAAGCCTGGCCCCAAAGACTATAGAAGCCCCTTCCAGCCCCCGAACTCCCTGGCCCAGAAGCCTACCCACTGAGCACTCCTGCAAATAAATGGTGATTCCCAGGCAGGATAACACTCCATCAGGGCTGGATGCACAAGGGCCTGCTCTCCACAGTCAGGGATTGACAGCTCAGCAGACAGAACCTCTGATTCTCCCTTCAGCTGCTTCCCAGTGGGAAAGTGAGCCTCACGGTAGCACATTAGGTTGCATATTAAACAGATGGGATGCCGATTTGAGACCTCTTAAAGGTGGGGGCTTTTCCTTTTTTTTTTCTTCCTTTTTTTTTTTTTTTTTTTTGTATAAGCTGTTGTCAAGGTGCGTTAGTATCTCTTTATTTAAACAATCTCCGTAGTCTTGGTACACAGAGCTGGGACTCAAAAAAAAAAAAAAAAAAAAGAGTAGAATAAATAATCTATCATGCCAGCAACATAATTATAAGAACATATGTTAGCTCAAACTAGCTATATTCTAGTCATAGTAAGGGTATGTGTGGGAGAGAGAAAGATGGCAGGAGAGTCTCAAAATAGTTCAGGCGGAGGAAGAGTGATATTGGGATACATGGAAACCCAAACTGCTTTCCTGAAGCCTCCATCGTGGCGCCCAGAGCACCCCAGAAGGCTGCCGGCACTGCTTGCAGACTGCTATGAAATGCAGCCGCCTGGGTCTGGAGTTCAGCAGCGTCTTGCTGCTCGGCGGCCCTACCTGAGCGCACAGGCCAGGGGAGCTGTGTGCTCCCGCTCCCCCACCCCCGCCCCCGTCTCTCTCTCCATCAGGTGTACAGATAGCACAAGTCCAAGGAGAAAGATCCCCAAGAGGCAAGGGCAACCTGTGGGTCTTGGTTCTCTCAAATGCCTCATACTTTGAAGCGCGAAAGAAAAAAATCCATACATTTGACACCTTCCTCAAGGGAGTCAATAGGAAAGAAATATATACTGTTTCCGCCGCGTCTTCCTCTCTGCTCATCTAGATTTTACCTGCCATTCAAGGCCCCACTCAAATCTCCCCTCTCACTGCCACCCACCTCCAGCCCTCCCCAGCCCCTCCCCTAGGGAACTCCTGCTCATCCTGCAGGAAGCCTTTCCTGCTCCCTGCCCCAGTTTGGGTCTCCTGGTTGTTTGCTGCTGCAGCACCCTGTGGTTCTGGATGATACTAATACCCACTGCACTTTTAATTATACCATGTCGGTCTTCCCCGAATGGATTGCAGCCCCTGCGAAGGTAGGAGCTGTGCCTAATTTGTTAAGCACGGTGACGGCTGTGCTGGCTCTGGGAGCTGGGGTCTCCGTGCTGAGGATGCAGACACAGCATGCCAGCCTGTGAGACAGCTGTAAACAAGGTGCCCCGAGAACTGAGAACTGCCGTAGGCCGGGAGGATCAGAGAAGGCTTGCAGACGACAGCCCAGTGCGCATCCCGGAGAAAAGCTCCAGGCTGCAGCAAAGTGGAGAAACTGGACCGATCGCTGCCAGCAGAGAGAGCCACGGCTCTATCTTAGCCTGACCGAGCCAGGGACCAGGACTGGGGGGCGGGGGGGGGGGGGGTTGGGGGGGTTGGAAGGGCTTTCCTCGCAGGCACTAGGAGTTGGGGTGGGGTCCTGACACAGAGGGCAGATGCCCTCAAGTCTGTGCTCTAGAAAGTTAATTTCTGAGCCAGAAGAAGAGCCTGGAGACAGGAAACTGACCGCAGGCCATTATATTTGCCATGATAAGAGATAAGGGCCTAAATTAGCGGAGGCCTTGGGAATGGAGAGGGGGATGAAATTCCAGAAACATTTGGTGAGACTCTAAGCATTCTGGGGTCTTAAAAAGTTGAGGGCATAATAGAAGTTTAATAAATATTTGCCATCCTATAAAACACATACACTCACGTGTCCAGGAAAGTATAAGAATGGAAAGGGATTTTTATGAAAATATTTTAAAGCATTGTAATTTTAACACATTTTCCATATTTTTAGATAGCCCACTGATGTTGTTAAAAGGACAAGAAATAAAGGATCTGAAGGAAGAAAAAAGAGAGCACTCCGGAGAGCCAATTCTTAGACACTTAATATTTGCAACCACAAGCCACATTCAAGGGCACGTTCACCTAAACTATTCCCATTGAAGCCGGAGCCCTTTAAAAGCTATGATTTTGGCACATTTAAGTGCTACCTTCTGTGTTTGGTGACTACTGATACAGAATTAGGGTACTGATACGCCTTTCCTTCCCCTGGAAAGCATGACCCCGAGTAGTAGGATGTGCCGGTAGGTCTGCAGATGGAAAGGAGAGCCATGATTTCTGACCCAGGAACAGCAGAGAAAGCAGAAGGGCAAAGGTGGAGCCCTACATGGGGACGGGTGGCACAGCAGTGACAGGGAAGCTTTCACGGTCACCTGCCCTCCAGTTCTCACCTAAGGGTCGTTTCAAACGCTCACATGTAAATGGTAGTCTTTCCCAAGATGACAAACCATCAGAACTGAATGTAACCCGGACTATTATGTCCATGGCGCTGATAAAGAACACGTGACATCTGGGCTTCATCCCCAAGGAAACACTGCTGCCCATCAAGGAGAGGAAAGGAAGAAGTCCAGATTGACATATTACCCACCACCATGCAGTTGCCAATATCCATATTGAGAAATCGGGACCTTTTGCCAAGGACCACGGTGACGGCCACATCTTCCACTGCTCTTAAAGCGCAGGACGGAGGTGGGTCAGGGCACACGTCAAAAAGCCCTCACTTTCACTCTTTGAAAGAAGGGTACCAGTAGGACTTCTGTGTCCACACTGCCTTCCTGCCTTGCAGCGCCTCACCTCTCTCTCTAAAACTGCTCTCTCGCTTCCAAGAGCAAACTTTCCCGCCCCACAGATGACGAAGAGGGTAACACACTGCACAAGATGATACAAGATAGCCTGCAAGACATTTTCACACGTATTCCTTCACAGGCGTCTCCCCAAACAAACGTGGATCTCTAAAAGTCACTGGGAAGGCGCTGTTAGTCCTGCTGGGATGGCAAAGTGACCCTGTCCAGCTTCGCCCTCCTATTTCAAAGTCAGAGACTTTTCCACTCCCCCACGGGCCACCCCGTTACCATCCCCCCTGCCTATGAAGCCCTAATATCTGGCCGGGCGTCCTGCGTTATTGAATTATACCCAAGGCCGGACAAGGAATAGAAGAGAGCGGGATACAACCAAAAAGGAGTTCAAGCCATCCTTGCCAGATGGGGGCGGGAGTGGCGACTGGGACAGAACCAAACTGGCCAGGCTTCTTCTCCAGAGCCAACAGAGAGCACGACCGGTAGGGAGGGTCGGAGCTCCTGGCTGCACGTCCTTCCACGAGGTCCCCGGACAGACAACAAACCTGCAGGATGACGCGGGCTCTCCAGAGGTGGCGCAGTCATTTCTAACTAAAGACGACGCGGTGCCTGAGCAGACCCCAAACAGAGACCAGCACCTGGCTTCAGCCTGCCTCGCACTGCCCAGAGCCTCCCCGACAGAAACAGCCCCGTCGGCCCAGAGCAGGAAAAGGTAAAAGTAAATAAACGCTGCCTTAATCTCTCCCGTAGATTGGAACAATCTGAACCAACCTGTAATTTCATCCAGACACGCGGGGAGAATAATTTTTAAAGCTTTGCTGCACAAATGCACCTCCACTCATTATGATTTCCCCGGCATTTTTTTTTTTTCCTTCCTGCCCCCTTCTCCATCTGCACTTTATTCAATGAACACATCTGCATTCCTTCTCTCTCTTTTTCTGGCCAGAAACTCTATACAACCTTATCACTGACACCTCTCTGCAGTTTCAAATTCCAACTTTGTGCCAAATCCCCATTTCCTGCTGCTTAATTTCCATTCATTTACTCTTGTTTTTGCTTCTTCTGCCATTCCCAGCATGGACCAGCTCCAGCCCAGCTTCTTCTAATTTTTTAAGGAAGGCTCCCCATCGAGTGCTATTGGAATCTGAGCCTGCACTCCATGCCAGTGACTGGCCATTGTTTATACTACCTAACGACAGTTGCCAATAGGAATGCTTCTTTCTCTTCCTTTGTTTCACTCCCTGCGTGTGTAGACTAAGGCCCAAGAGAACTTTTCCCCACATATGGTGACCCAGTAGGTCTGGTTTTATTATTACTTCAGTAGACTCTGAAGTAGCCTCTTTCCATCTTTTTTTCGAGAGGAAAAAGGAAAGAAAATCGAGTCTGGGAGCTTTGTTTACAGTTCCGTTAGGAGAATGCTCAGCCCTAGCTCCTGCTAACCTGCTGTAAGGACTGGGTCCTTGGGAGCTTCATCAAGGGAGGCTCAGGAAAAAGATGAGGGAAAGGTACTGGGGGTCAGGGGCGGGGTTAAGCTGAGGCCGAACTCTACAGAGATGTGGAGGGATCACCGCTCAGTATTTCTTAGGCTCAAGGATGACTCGTTAAGATTGTTCGGCAAAGCCAGGAGCACCCTCAGGTTGGTTTCCTGGCTTCCAGGGATAGAACTCCTGTTTAAAATAAGCTCTTCTAGGGGCGCCTGGGTGGCTCAGTCGGTTGGACAACCGACTTCGGTTCAGGTCATGATCTCACAGTTCGTGAGTTTGAGCCCCGTGTCGGGCTCTGTCCTGACAGCTCAGAGCCTGGAACCTGCTTTGGATTCTGTGTCTCCCCTCTCTCTACCCCTTCCCCACTCACACTCTGTGTCTCTCTGTCTCTCGAAGATGAACAAACGTTAAAAATTTTTTTTTAATAATCTCTTCTAAGCAAATGAATTGTGGTTTGAGAAGGTAATGAATATTTCACTTCCCACAGTGGGACTGATCCTGGTCTGGTGTTTACTCAGTTTTGTTTTTTATTTGATTCTTCCTAAATCTACAGATGAACAGAGCTCATCTGCCAGCTCTGTTCGTCACACCAGAGCCATTTTGCCATCGCCCCAAGCATCTCTACCCCCAGGTTCTGTTCGCCATTCCTTTCCCACTGGTTTTCATCACCTACAAACTACATCTCCATAGCCCCATCGAAAACATGGCATCCAGAGCTAAAACATGGCATCCAAAATGGAAGGATGAGAGGTCAAGAATGGAGATGACTCGTAGCAAATGTCACCAAGGAGCAAGAAGAGAAAATCATCAGTTATTGCAAATGCTTAAGGGACCCAAACACTCCTGACTATCTCTTCTCCCATCTGTCTCTGCTACAGACCCTAAATTGTAGACCAGCCTCCCTGAAATCATACCACAACCCCGCCTTTGGCCTCCTGAGACAAAGATTCTCCTATATGGCATTCCTTCTCTGAAGCTATAGTTAGAACATTCTGTATCAGGAGGAAATCTCCATTCCACAAAGTTTGAAATGTTCTCAGGCATGTTCTCTCTTTCCCCAGCTCGCATAGCAACAATATTACTTCTTAAGAGAGCAAAAGGAAGGTGCTGTTTTATGACACAGATGTGCCTGTAAAACATTACCTTTTGTTGATCTACTTTATTCACATTTAAGAGCAAAGTCCTTTTTCCAGTAGAGCAGAGTTGGGTTATCCTCTTGACCCAACTCGGGCCAACAGTCTCTCAAATGGTATAATTCACACTCGTATAATGCTAAAGACTTGAAAGCATTTGTCAGATTTTTAAAAAGTGAGTCGGGGGTATCTGGGTGGCACAGTCAGTTAAGCGTCCGACTCTGGATTTCAGCTCAGGTCATGACCTCAAGGTCATGGGATCAAGCCCGGCATCTGAAGTAGCTCCACACTCAGCATGGAACCTGCTTGAGATTCTCTCTCCCTCTCCCTCTGCCCCTCCCCTGCTCATGCTGTCTCTAAATAAATAAATAAATAAATAAATAAATAAATAAATAAAAGTCTGTGTGTGTATGGTTGGTCCTTCTCAAGAGCAGGAATACTAATTAGGTAATAATGCTCCATTCTGCAGATAAGAAACCAACAGTTCAGGGTTGTACCCAAGGTGGAATAAACACAAATGATCCAAATTCCTGGTTTCTGATAGAGCTACCTTTGAACACATCTGTCACCCTGAAGCAATGATCCTCAAGCATCTAAGGTAGAAAGTGAGGGACCGGTGACTCAGAGATTATGACCATCCACCCTTACTTTGTTCCTCCAGTGCTGGGGTCTCCACGCCATGACAGGCAGATTCAGCCCTTGCTGTAGGAGTATTCAATACCATGGCCTCATTTCAGTTCCCGAGTGACGGAAAGTCTATCATCAGATGGGCCGTCTCGTTTTAAAGAAGTGGGATTCCAACCAGAAGAACCAATTCCATGCCCTCAGGCCAGCTGTGGCTCTCTTCACAGAGCTCAACACAAGGTTCCTAAAGCTAGCTTGTAACACATGCAATACCACTCATTCGTCGTCCCAACCAAAGCGAAACCACTGTCTCTGACAACGAACTTCACGTACAAATCAACAAATAGATGGCCAGGATAAATATTCATCAGATTTCGCCTGTGTAATAAGTGAGGGGCGCCTGGGTGGCTCAGTCGGTTGAGCGTCCGACTTCAGCTCAGGTCACGATCTCGCGGTCCGTGAGTTCGAGCCCCGTGTCGGGCTCTGGGCTGATGGCTCGGAGCCTGGAGCCGGCTTCCGATTCTGTGTCTCCCTCTCTCTCTGCCCCTCCCCCGTTCATGCTCTGTCTCTCTCTGTCTCAAAAATAAACGTAAAAAAAAAAATTTAAAAAAAAAAAAAAGAATAAGTGAACGAGGAATTAAAATCGGGAGGGTATCATTTGTCACGTCAACAGCCAAGGGGAGCCCCATTGGAAAGGTTCAATTTACTGTAAATTTTCTTCTTTGCTGGGGGATACCTGTGGGTGCCTATCACAGCAGATGAATCAGTAAAAGAATGGAAATCCTTTGCCTGTTCAAGAGCCTTTATTCTTTCCCTAAAGCACCATCAAAAAGTCTCCAGAGAGCTGGGTATGTTGGGTTCGGTAGATTCTTCAGAAAGCCAGAGTAGAATATGTACTTAATTAAACTCACTAAAATCTATCTTCCCCACTTCTTTCAGTTCCCCAGTTTTAGACTCTTCAACCTATGGGTATGGTACTTACTAGTGGCATATGCACAAATATATAAATATAAATATGTATGCACCTATCCACATGTGAGTTTCTCATTATATTATTCTCTTTGCTTGTACATGTGCTTGAAGTTTTCCATAAGAGAAAGTTTAAAATGTAAACTTAGAAGATAAAAATTCCGCTCCCCTGGAGTCAATAAAATGAATTTTATTAACTTGATAATTATGGGACATTTCAAGTAATCCACATGGAGACCCTTCCTCATTCTACTGGTTTTCCTAAACGGCTCTCAACTTTTTGAACAGGAAAGAGTAATAATGAGTCTTTTTAGAAAGGGTCTATGCACCAGGGCAGCCTACAGTTGAAAATGGGCGGAAGGTGGACCAAATGGTATTGGAAAATGCATTTGCCATTATTCTTACGAAGTTAAAAACCCTCATTTTTAAAGAATCTTTCTGTAGATTACACCCTCTCCAAAACACCCGTAGAAGATTTATAAGCCAAAGTATATTTTCCATAATTCTAAAATGTCCTTCTACCCATTGCTGAACTGACCTGGGCATAAGGCATGCAAATTCTCTGGAGTAGCCAAATTTAAACAAAACTAATAAAGTTTTTGGGGACGTGCATTCTGAATGCCAAATACAAATCCTATTTGTTTTCTGCTCCATTCAAACAGATATTGTAAGTTAAGGTGTTTACACATGGCAGGTAAAACAAAGAAATAAGAAGGTGGCCCAAATTTTGGTTCTAAGTCCTATCCGGATATGAGCACAGGGTGTTGGTAGTATTAGCTCACTGATGCATCTGGTTTCCCCTGGAACCCAGTTGCAAGAGGGCTATTTTGGATAACAAGTTAGTCCCAGGATAACAGGCCCCTCCAGAAGCAAGAAGCTATGGCCTCAATGTAAATACCCTGGGTCCCAAGGGCCGGCAACCCCCTCGGATCAGCTTCTAACTATTATCCAGACATAACTGAATCTAGCCTCTGAACCGAAACCCATCCATCTATCACGGGCAACACCACACATTTTCTTGGATCCACACAGCCTGACTCCCCCTTCCATCCCCCCCCAAAAAATTCCAGCAAGTGTGTGACATCAACATGTTTTCCTCAGCTAACAAGCTTCTCTATTCACCAGCAGCCAAAAATTTTAAGTGGCTCTTAAACAAAGACAGCCCAACAAAGAATAATGATGTCAAACCCAAACCATAGTTCCGTGGTGTGAACACAAAATCTACAGGACTCAAGTTAAAAATGATTTACACACAGTTTGATCAGAGTCAGATGTAAAATTGTGTCTCACTGGAGACAAGCCAGTGGCTATCAATCCGAATCCCCTACAACAAGTGATGTCATTAGTCAGAATCAATACATTATGGAGACAATTTTCTCTTTTTGTCTCTTGGCCCAGGGAATTTTCTCAGTTGAGTTTCATCACTAGATTGCAAGGCACTCAGATTACAAAGCGGCTGACAGGCATCGCAACCAGGACTCGCCCACGTGGCTCTTCTGGAGGAACAGGGGAAAAGTTAAAGGAATAAATCCAATGAGACATGGGAGACTGAGAATAACAAGTCCAAGGTCCTTGTTGGCAGGTCCATTTTGAACTTGTCTAGCCCATTCCTCTTGTTTTACCCCTTTTAAGGTCATGACTTTGGATTCTCGGGTATAAGAACAACATTAGGGAAAATGCTTAGTTCCCCATCTCCCCTGGAAGGAACGACCTCATCACGTTGGCTTAGCCACGACTTAGAGAAAATGACTCGCTGATGAAGTTCAAGACTTCCAGGCTTTGACTCTGGCCTATATGCCCTCGTTTTTCTCCTGTGTAACACCAAACAGCCCCCATTTACCCAAAAGATCTCCATGCCCATGCTCTCCTCTTTGAACCCTGAAAAATGGCCAGGATGTGGCCATCTAATATGAGGGTAGTTCTGTAAGATCCTTCCCAGGTGTCACCAGGTAAACAGGTACTTCTTCCATCATTAATGTTACCAAGGACCTCTTGCCTCCCAGCCTTGGTGCCATCTCGTAGGACCTTCCAAAGCTCTCTTAAAGGCATGACAGAGAATAAGAAAGAAAACACAGGAAAATTAAAGAAAATGAGACTCTTGTTTCCTTATTGCCTTCAAGCTCTTCCTAAAGAAAAATTCTCTATTCAGTCCCATGTGCAACTCCAACACAGGATATTTTTCCAGCTCACTGGTATTTCATAAACACCATTTGTTGTCATGTGGTTAAATTAAAACTGAGGATATCAAACATCAAACAGTATGTTAATGTCAAGTATGCTTGAATAAATAGTAAGAGTTCAACTGAATGGAATATGTGGATTGCTAGCTAATTAAGCAAGAAGCAGGTGTGAAAAAAATCTAATTTAGGCAATTTTTTATAATTAATAATGTTTACTTGTAGTACCCTTCTAATGGGGCTCTAGTTTAGCCTCTTGTGAATTGCTAGGAGTTTACTCCAGTATTTTAAAATTATAATTGAATGGATAATTTTACGAGATATCAGGTTTCCTTGCTGATGGTGAAGCACGATGTACATAGAAGGTTCCTGACGGTACTTTGTATCAATAGGATCAATTAGCAAATCGCCCCCAGCAATTAAAACTTCAAACACACACAGGCTCACGTCCTCACCGAAAAGTTCTCTTGTAAACTCCAGCACCAGTGAAGGTAGAAGGAAGCCCGGATGAGCCAATTTGAATGAGAATACGGTACCCATTCCAACGGATTGTTGGACATAGATGGTGAGGGTTTTGGTGAACGTCTGCAAAGAGCCGCGACAGCACATTTTGTTACAATTAGGTACAAAATATTAAGATCATATCTAAACTGTCCTGGCAAATTGCATACCAGCAATCAATTAGTCCAAGTATACATTTAAGGTTGGTTTTCTTTCCAAGAAGCCAAATGGAAGTAGAGGAGGAGAAAATGTCCACAGATGCGAAAGCAGACCTGGAATATTTCATGCACGTGACATATCTACTGCATTTAATTAAAAGAAGAATGTATGAGAACAATGTATCCTTCTCAATCCGGGCGGAGGGAACAAAACAGGACTGGATTAGATAGGACAACTGCAATCTCTAGAGACCGTCACATGTTTAATGGGAGCGCCACATGTTTGATACGTAGGGAAGTAAGTGGGTGTCCTGGACATAGTCCACTATTCATCATAATACCACAGCCCTACTCATTCCCAGAGAGGAGACTTAAAACCATGAAACCATATGTAGAATATTAAAAATCATTTAACGTTAAAATACACATTATGAAAGCATGTACTCCGGGCAAGGCTGCAGTCCAAGAGAGCTCTGAGAAATCTCCAGTTCAGGAGATAATGGTTGTAAAGGTAAACACACACACACACACACACACACACACACACACACACACACGGAATTTCACAGAAACCTGGCCCTCATCTCTTCAGTGCTGCCTTTTATCACTCTGTTTTCCTTACTGATTTCTGCAGTGAGATCAGTATTAATAATTGATGGAGAAATGATACCTAGGGCATCAGTACATTAATTTATAATTAAAGATGAGAAACACCAGCTCCTCTCCCACCACCCATCATTTGGAATAGATATATACGGCAGATACTAAATTGTTTCTCCGACAGAGTCAATAACCTTACTATATTTTCGTGGTCTTTTCATTGCCACTGAGTTAATCACAGCCCTGCCCCTAACCACATAGAATTTTATTTCCCATAAGAGCGATGTTTACTTTGGTTTACTTTGTTGGAACTCAGAGTACTTATTCAGTCTATAAAGATTTAGTGTAACAGATTGTGTTCAGCAACGTTAAAAGCGCTCCCTGACAGATCTTGTCTTACGTTGCTTTGCTTCCATGCAGATTCTGTGGGCTTTCGACGTCATCCAGTGCTCCAACAAGGTCGATGCTGAGGCTAGCTCCAGTTGCGTGGAAATGCCAACAACGCCTTTGGAGGCAGAGAGTTCTAGTTATTTTCCTCCGTCGCCAAAAATAATATATGAAGTGAAAAGTGAATGCCACGAACCTGAGCATGCCCCCAGGGAGAAATCCTATTTGTCAACTTTTGGCAGGAGATGACAGACACCAGAGACGGTACCAACTCAAACCATCGGTACTTTCATTCTTAACCATTCCAGCTCAAAACAGAAGGACAGACGGCTGTTGTCAAAGTTACCAGAAGAATGAGAGCCCCCTGGTCAAGGCGACGCGCCTCCTTCCCCATCCCATCCATAAATTCATTGTAGGACCCTAATGCCACCCCTTCTGCTGGTTGCCTCAGTCTCCCCGGCTGGAGGATGGGAGGATATTTACTAGAAGGGCAAATATCAGATCGGGGGAAGCAGAGAGAAATCCAGAGGTCGGTACCTGACCAAGAGCAGCACAGCCATGACTTCCCGGGACAGGGCATCAGCAAAGAGTCTCCTGCCCTCAGCTCTATACTGCTGCAATCGGCCAGTGCACTCTGTGGACACAGCATAACTCATTCAAGAGTAACTATGGGGCGCCTGGGTGGCGCAGTCGGTTAAGCGTCCGACTTCAGCCAGGTCATGATCTCGCGGTCCGTGGGTTCGAGCCCCGCGTCAGGCTCTGGGCTGATGGCTCAGAGCCTGGAGCCTGTTTCCGATTCTGTGTCTCCCTCTCTCTCTGCCCCTCCCCCGTTCATGCTCTGTCTCTCTCTGTCCCAAAAATAAATAAACGTTGAAAAAAAAAATTTAAAAAAAAAAAAGAGTAACTACATGTGGAGAAGGAGTTTCACATCCCTATCTGTAAGGTGGGAGAAGCCAAGGGGAAATAAGGATGGGGAACTTCTAGCAACCCAGATATGGGTACCTACTCCACCCCACCCTGGATCAGGCTGGCCCCTCCTCCAAGGGAAAGAGGGCCTTTGCCCCAGGCCCAAAGTCTTGGGGACGGTAACATCTTTCCCATCAGAGAGGGAGCTATATAGGTACTAGAGATTTTGATGAGTAGTCTGGCACTAGAAGGACAGGAGTGTTCACAGCTCAACACCCAAAAAGCCCAAACAATCTGATTTTAAAATGGCCAGAGGACCTGAATAGACGTCTCTCCAAAGAAGACATCCAGATGGCCAACAGACACATGAAAAGATGTTCAACATCACTAATCGTCAGGGAAATGCAAATCAGAACCACAATGAGATCTCACCTTTCACCTGTCAGGATGGCTAAAATCAAAAAGACAGGAAATAAAGAAGTGTTGGCAAGGATCTGGAGAAAAGGGAACCCTAGCGCACTGTCGGGAGGAATGTAAATTAAGGCAGCCGCTGTGGAAGACACCATGGAGGCTCCTCAAAAAGTTAAAAATAGAAATACCATGTAATCCAATCATTCCATGACTAGTTATTGACCTAAAGTAAACGAAAACAGCAACTCAAAGAGATGTATCCATTCCCATGAGTATTGCAGCATTATTTACAACAGCCAAGATAGGGAAGCAGTTTAAGTGCCCATCAATAGACGAGTGGATAAAGAAGATGTGGTGTCAACACACACACACACACACACACACACACACACACACGCACTGGAATATTACTCAGCCATACAAAAGGGATGGGCTTTTGCCATTTGTGACAACATGGATAGACCGCGAGAGTATTACGCTAAGTGAAGTAAGTCAGAGAAGGACAAATACCGTTATGATTTCACTCCCATGTGGAGTCTAAAAATCAAAACAAATGAATACACAAACAAAAAAAGCAGAAGCAGACCCGTAAATACGGGGACCAAACTGATGGTTGCCAGAGGGAAGGGGGAGGGGGAGGGGGGCAAAACTGGCGAAGGGGAGTGAGAGGTACAGGCTTCCAGTTATGGAATGTGCTAGTCGCGGGAATACAAGGGGCACGGCTTAGGGGACGTCATCCATGGTATTGTAATAGTGCGGTGTGGTGACGGAGGGCAGCTACACGGAGCACACAGCAAAGGATGCAGACTTGGAGAATCACCGTGTTGTATGCCCGAAACGAATGTAGCATTGCATGTCAACTCTACTCAAATTAAAAAAAAAAAAAGTTGTTGTTTTTTTTTTTAAAGAACAGGCCTAGTTGATGTAAGCCATTCAAACCCGCCCCTCGCCCCAAGCAAAGGGAGAAAGGAAGGTATGGCAGGGTGGTAGGGCACCTCTTTGCCTGCACACACTTCCCACCTAAGCCCAAGCTGTTCCTAGGAGACCCAAAGGAAATCATTTCATGGACTCTGCCCTCACCCACACACTTACCAAACAACAACAACCAAACATCAATCTCGGTAGAAAGAAAACGAGCAGTGGTTGCAAGAATGTTACTGCAATCTGAGA
The DNA here is from genome assembly GCF_022079265.1 of Lynx rufus. Lineage (NCBI taxonomy): Eukaryota > Metazoa > Chordata > Mammalia > Carnivora > Felidae > Lynx > Lynx rufus. The sequence goes on from NW_025814845.1 coordinate 170,636,882, forward strand.
GGTGTGCCGTAAACAACAGGGGGTGGGGGGGGGTGGGGAAGGGGAAGGGGGAGCTGTGTTCCATCATATAAAGCATGAGGCAGAGGCTTCTGAGGGAACCTGAGCTCCTTTCCAACATCCTGATGAGATGGGCCCTGACTTCCCTGAATTCTTGAGAAAAGACAGCCCGTTCTACTCCCTCCTAATGCTCCCACCTGCCTGCCATTTGGGCGGTGAAAGAATTAACAGCACAAGGCCACCCACTCCTCCGCGAATGCAGTCAGAAAGTCTCACTGTACAAGAAGACGCGGAGGAATTCTCTAGACCAAGACAGCGACGCTACAAGCCTTAATGCCCTGCCAGGCACGAGGTTGGCCAGAGATCATTTTCTGTGGACCGTCTATAGACAGCTTGCCCAAATACCATCCCTGCCTGTGTATTCATATAATTTCTTGAGACAATGTCAGCAAGGGACGGGAGAAATCATAACGGATACGCTGCAGTCGACGTAGCTACAATAACGGAGGGGAGGCTAATCAATAAATTCGTCAGTAATGATGCAAAAAAAATGAAGATGAGTCTGTATTGGCTGGGAAAGCAAACCTCTAATAAATGGCACACACACAGCATGTTGCTTGGTGGGGGCTGACCCTGGGCGGAGGCTCACAAGAAAAAGACGCCATATTAAGTCATCGCCAAGGACGGAGGCAAGAGGGGAGAGCTGACGCACCTGCGGTTGGGTGCGGATTCAAAAATAGAAAAATAGAGCGCCCCCTTGCGTGGAGAATTGGGATGTCTGTGGACATGTGCTGGGGGCGGGTGGACACATTGAATGGCTGGGATCCTCACCCACTTTCCACGAGAGACCACAGCGCTGGGGCCAGACCTCCTGGGTTCGCACCCTGCTTCCCCCATCTGCTAACTTTCTTAATATCTCTAAGCCTTAAGACATCCACATGTATAACGTGGGTAATCACACAACCCGCCACACAGGAGTGTTGTCGGGAAGACGGAATGGAGCAGCTAGATGAAACCCTTATCACAGTGCCAGGCACGCAGCGGCGACTCACAATAGCACGCATGCACTGTCTGCACGCACGCCGCGCAGCCTGCCTGAAAGAATCCGGGCAGAGCTCTGTTTTAAAAAATATATACGGGCTGCAGGTGGTACTTTTTATGTTCACTGGCCATTTAGTGAAAGACGAGGCACTTGAGACCTACTTAAGAATCTCAGTGAGTCACATAATCGGAAAGTCCTCTTCAAATGGAGATTACGGTCCCGGTCTCTGGGTCCTCCCAGCATCAAAGACTCCTCCTCTGAAGACACCCCAAAGTCAAACCCTGGAGAACAAGGAACTGTCCAAGAAGATTTAGGTTCGAGTCCGACTAACGACCAAATCCATCACTGAAAGTTGCCAAATTCCCCCATCCCGTATGTGAATTGCTTCCCCAGTGCCCAGAACTGGCTCCATTTCTGGTGGGCAGCCTGGGAATCGGGGATCAAAGAATTCAGCAAGCAGCACGAGCCAGAAAGGGAGGCTCTGAAATCAATCACCTGTTTCAGAAAATGGAAGGCAATGGAGACTCTTGTGTCTGGTCTCCCCAGGCTTCCAAGGGCGGGGCCATAGACCTACGGACCCCTCTGAGTTCCACCGGGCCTGGGGCACTTTCGTGGCCGGCAGGAAAGGCGGTAGCGACGCGTGTAGGGCCCCCATCCTGAGAAGTCACTTTCTAAACTGAGACCGTAAAAGGGCAAAGGAAATTCTAAATGAGAGCATGTCTGCTTAACCAGAGCATCTCTTAGGACATAGCAAATGCATGTTGCCACTGGAGTACTTGCAAGTTCTTTCTCAGTGAGTCTCACTTAGGACGGAGCAGTTAAAAGCTCAGGCTCGGCAGTCCGAAGAGTCTGGGTGGCAGAGGAACCATGGGCAAGGAACGTAATCTCTCCTGGCACCAGCTGTCTCATTTACAAGACGTGGATGACCACGTCACCTATTTCTCAGGATCGTGGTAAACATTCAACGGGGCGATGGGTAAAACAGGCTTCGTACAGGGCCTGATACACAGCAAAGGCCTGGCGAATATAGAGACGCATGCTTGGATAATGCTGTCCTGTCCGCACTGCTCCTTCTTCTGGTTCCATTCTTTCTGGCCCACGCTCAGAAGAGGCCTTCGGATCCACTGACAGGCCGGGCCAAAGGCCCTGGTCTCCGGATACACCAGGAAGCCACCTCCAGGTTGGCTGCGGACTTTCCTATCCTAGGGTAGTACCCAAATGTAAGGGAAACGCTGTGCCCCGTTCTTCCATTTGCCTCGACAGGGGCCCTCATCTGCTCTGCCTTCTGGGAGACTGTGTCAGTCTCGGAGCCCGGCACTGAAGCAGGTGCGGGCGTATTTTAAGCTCCAGCAAATAACTTTAATTGAGCTCTCCTTAGACATATGAACCCACAGAGCGATTTTTTTTCTCTCTCTTCTAATAAAAAAAGACCCACAACAAACCAGATGGGTCTCCATCCCTCCCCAACACCCCCTCCCCGCTCCTCAGGCTCCCCTAATAAATCTTTTAACTCTAAAGAAATTACCTTTCTTGGAGTGGGTATTTTATTTGGTTGCATATGTGGACCCAAGCTGCCTCTGCGGGTCAGAATGTGGGTCAGAAGGATGCAGGCCCAAGAACGAGGCCGGAGGATGCAGCCCACTGGTTCAAGGCCCGGTTGGTACTTGAATTATGACTCATCCGGAACTTTTGCCAACTGCCTCCCTCTGCCGGCTCCCCTCACTCCTGGCTCCCTGACCACCACTGTCGCTTCCCCCATCTCTCCTCAGATTCAGCATCTTCACCTAAATCTTCACCTTTCATCGTCCTGACCTAAACTAAAATCTCCACCGCGGCGTGGGCCTTCCAAAGCCGCAGGCCAATGCACGTGGACCCAGACGGAATCTCTCCACCGGGAGCCAGCATAACTCCTCGGCCCTGTGTCCAGAAAGAGCGACAAAGAAATAAGCCTCCTGTCACCCAAACAAGGCAGTGTGGGGCATGGGGTTCTGTCTCATTTTGCAGATGTGTGTTCTTTTTTACTGTCCCCTCCGAAGATGGCAGCAGGGAGGAAGAGAGAAATGCAATGTGAATGGATTCCAGACTCCCCTAGAAAAAAAAAAAAAAAAGACTCCGAGAATCGCCCAGGGCAAGAGAGAGAGAGAAGCAACACGCTCTGGGTTCTGATTTATGAGCACTGAATTATTGGTAGGAGGGCCCAGAAGGAGTCGTTTACAACAGAAATTATTGCAGGCAAATGTTGGTTGGTATTTTAAATCACTCACTAATATTGATAGGTTAATGCCTGTCACACTTGCTTAAGGGTCATGGGGGAAAAAAAAACCCACACAACTTTATCTTAGACTTGTTACCAGCTAAATATAATGATAAATACACCTTTTTGGCTTGCTTTTGGGGTGGTTTTTTTTTTTCCTCAAGCAAAGCTTGCTGTATTATTTACGGTTTTCTGAGTCACTAGCTGTCGCCTGTATCTGGATTTTGAAAAGGTTGATTTGCAAAAAAACAAAAACAGGGCACCCGTCTAGTGAGGCTGGTGGGAAGGGAGAGCGGCCCCTCCGAGGACCCTCGTGCCGCAGCGGCCTGGGCGCCTCAGGCGGCGGGGGCCAGATGGCCAGGGCGTATTGTTCCCTTTTTGGTGACCGTCCTGCTGTGGCAAATAAAGTTAAATCAAAAGGTTAGTGCTCCGCAAGAGCGTGGCTGCAGCCGACAAGGAGCAAGGACGCCGAGCAGTGAGGACACAGCGACGGTCCCCTCAGAACGCAAAGGCAAGGCCGCGGCTGCACACGTAGAGAGGAAGCCCACGGATCTCAGAGGCCTTTCCTTCCTGGGGCCTGAGAAGAGCCGAAAATATCACCTGGGTCTACCCAAGGTCAGGGGCTGAGGGAGGTACAGTTGCTCTCCGTGTGTGCAAGCTCAGAGGACCGATCTTGACTTCCCCCAGACAACAGCGCATTCCTCAGGGGCGGTGGGGTGGGGGGTGATCTGGGGTTATTCTGAGAGGGTCAAGTGCCTGCCACTGTTGTGAGTGGAACAGAACTTTGGAATCCAGGCAAGCAGCACGAGATCACCCTCATGGGCGCATCAGACTTTTAACACTGACACAGAATTCGCGGATTATTTCGTTGCATGTCAGAGCTAGAAAGAAACTGTGGACACCCCCCTCCCCCACCCCGCCACACACACACGTTTTTTACAGATGGACAAAAAGGAGGCCACAGAAGCGAAGCGATCTGCTCAGGGCTCAAGGTCACATGACAAGGAGGCAGAGCTGGCACCAAGCGCCAGTTTTCTGCAGTGCACCTCCTGGGCGACCGTACAGGGAGGATACATGGTGGGGAGCGGGGTGGGATGGGGGTGTCCATGTCTGCCAGGGATGTGCAAAATCACAGGACCCACAACCGCAGCATGTGCCAGTTTTAAATGGTGACTGAGAGATGACGTTTTCCACACCAACAGATACAATATACAGTCGAATGCAGTACTGGCAGTGTTTTTGAAATCACCTTTTTGATAAGTCATGTTTAAGCTCCTCTTACACTTCAAAATCTGCTACCCCCTCCTCAGCTCCAAAGGTGGGATCTCCTGGTTTCCTCTCCTCCCTCCTCTGGGCTCCGCCCCGAGCTCTCACTCAACGATGCACAACTTTACGCTCCTTTTTCCGTGGAGTTGCCAAAGCACACCGTTTACCCTCGAGGCCTGCAGTTTCCAGGGCTTGGAACACAATTAGGCGGTCTGCAAAAGCATTTGTTATTTACCTGTGAGACTCAGGCCATCCTTCAGTGCCAACCGGTCTCACGGGTAAATATGAACTTGGGCAGACTTTAAAAAAAGGCAAACATCAAAAGGTTGTATTTAGGGATTTTTAAATGCTGATTTCATTCTTTTTGGTTAAGTACCTTTCTTTCCACTTCCATCCCCCCCCCCCAACAGAATATTATGTATGCGATTTCAGTGCTGTTGACGCTGTTCTAATCTAGACCACATTTACGGGTACTTGTTTCCTGCCACGTTCAACCGGCTCGAAGGCACAGCAATATTTCTGTTTCTGTTAAGTGATATCTTGACTTCCCTTTGAAAATATAGGAAAAGGGGGAATTTCCAAAGGTATGTAAACTCATCGATGCAACAAGTTTAACATTTTTTAAAAGCGGGAGCTACATTTCCATTCAAGCAGAACTTGAAAACAGCAAAACTCTCAGATCACTACATCTCCATCCTTAAGTCTGCTTGGTTAGGTTGGGTGACCCCCCTTGAAGCTACTCAAGGTGTGTCAGTTCCATTAGGAGACTGTACGAGGCTCTGTTCCTTTGCAAAGCACGTGAGGTCACGTGCCACATCTCTGTCTATTCCGAGTTCCAAATGGAAACTATCTGAGCGGTTTTGACTTCTTGCTAAGGATAAGAACTTCAGAGACGGAAGAGGCAGGTGAGATTGTGCTGTCAGACTGTGATTGTTTTTCAAAGCTTATTTATTTATTTATTTTGAGAGAGAGAAAGAGCACAGGAGGGGCAGAGAGAGAGAGAGAAAGAGAATCCCAAGCAGGTTCTACGCTGCCAGTGCAGAGCCCGACGCAGGGCTCGAACCCATAAACTGCAAGATCACGACCTGAGCCGAAATCGAGTCGGACACGTAACCGACTGAGCCACCCAGCAGCCCCTGTCAAACTCTGACTTTACAGATGAGCTCAGGAAATACCCAGGTGAATGGGCATAGATCCCAGCTGGAGTGGGCTGGACTGAGGCCAGAGGCCAGTACCCTAGTGCCTGGACTCCTCACTCCGTGCTCTTCCCAGAACCTCCCACTGACTTCCTAGCCCCCCCGGTCATGATGGGAGCAACCAGTGACTTTATATTACCGGCCTGACGGCCACCAGAAAATAAGAGGATCTATCAAAGTCCACGGCATCCCCTTGTACTTACTAGTAGCTGAGAACACTGACAGATAGCCTGGTGATCAAAGTGAAAATAGGGGCGCCTGGGTGGCTCGGTCGGTTGGGTGTCCAGCTTCGGCTCAGGTCATGATCTCAGTTTGTGGGTTTAAGCCCCACGTCGGGCTCTGTGCTGAGAGCTCGGAGCCTGGAGCCTGTTTCAGATTCTGTGTCTCCCTCTCTCTCTCTCTCTCTGCCCCTCCCCCACTAGCACTTTCTCTCTCTCTCTCTCTCTCAAAAATAAGTAAACATTAAAAAAAAAATTTTTTTTTAAAGTGAAAACCTCCACCCTGATACCTGTATTTGGACAAACCTCTAGTTTGGACTAATGTCCCACTGTCTAGCCAGTGGCTAGAGCTGAAAACTGAATAATCTGAGTTTGAACTTTTAATGTTGGGAGAATCAAACAAGCAACCGAGAATTTTACCATTCAACTAAGTATTTTTAAATAGATGTTATAATTAATATTTTCAAAATATTTTTCTGACCATACACAAACACATTAGCAGTGACGTAAGTAGGACTTGAACTACAAAATAATGAGCCCTGCTCTCCTTCTACCCCCACCCCCTCCACTCCCACCCCAGCCAAAAAATACAGTTTTCCAAGAACTGCATTTTTCTGACATCTTGTACATTCTGATGTCCGGGGAGACTTCCCATTTTCTACACTCAGCACTTTGAGGGTCATCAGGGTCAAGGCACCAGTATTCCCAAAAGATCCCTGATAGTTCATCCAGAACAATCACGCTCCTGGCTGCTCCGCCCCTCTTGTTACTAGCGGATGCCAATTTCCCAAATAAGCATTACCTTTTTGTTGTTTTCGTTGTTTACCAGAGATCCAAAGCAAAAAGATTAGAGACACTGAGAAGTTGTAGCAGTTCCAGACCCTGCTCTAAATCCTATTCTTTAAACACCAGGTGCCCAAGTTTAAAAAGAAAACAGAAAGAAAAGAAAGAAAGAAAGAAAGAAAGAAAGAAAGAAAGAAAGAAAGAAAGAGGGAAGGGAAGGGAAGGGAATAGGAGGGGAGGGGAGGGGAGGGGAGGGGAGGGGAGGGGAGGGGAGGGGAGGGGAGGGAAGGGAAGGGAAGGGAAGGGAAGGGAAGGGAAGGGAAGGGAAGGGAAGGGAAGGGAAGGGAAAGGACCACATCCTGGTCTCAGCTTCTGTCAGCACAGGAACTACTGTACTGAACTGCAAATCACATCTTCTGCTCAACTCTCTGAGCAGGGACTACAGGGGAAAAGGAAAGAAATGGTCCATGTTTCAAATTTTACAGGAGTTTACATCATGCAAAATGGGAAGGGCCTTAGTGGTTTCATTTTGAAGCATGGTTGGTACAGAATCAAAGAGGTCTCAGGAAAACACGCCACAGGCACATTATGTAACATAGGCAAACATCGAAAGCAACATCAGATCCCTTTCCTGCCTTCCTTTATCATAAAATTTAGATGCACATTTTTACTGGGACTATTACTTAAATAACGGGACAGGGTTAAAGCAGCATTCAAGCATTCGTAAGTTGAGTAATACGCTTTGTAGGATATCAGTATGATCACATACATTGGCTTTGTTAAATGAAATATTTGATTCATTTAATACATAAATACATAAATACACAGCCTGCTTTTTCATTTCTTAACACTGTGTGTTTTAAGCCTGTATGTATATTTTTATATAAACAAGATACATATTTTCGTGTGCTAGATATCTTTATATAAGCAAGATTCTAAGAATCTTTCGTCGTTTTCTTGCCTAACCCCAAACTGCAGTATGACGTAAAATAAGTAGTTTTTATATTTCCAAGCAACATGCTGTTAAATTTTTTTTTCTTTTCATTTCTACAGTAACTCAAACTTATCCCGAGTTGTAAAAATTGGCATTGTGTGCAGAATTACTGAGGAGAATTAATAGGCAGAAAATCATCACAGAATCTAAAAATTGTGTTTAAGCAGAGCTGGTGACTGGTGATTTCAGACCTAAATTTGCACAGCTGCCAAAGGAAAGTTAAAAATTACATCTAAAAGGATGAACAGCTGTGGTCAAAATTATGCCGCAGTGTTAATCTTTATGAGCTGCTTCGATAGGATTCAAACCAATGCCAGAAATTTCCAAATAGATTCCTCTTAGAGCATGAGTCAGAATCACCATGTTCTGAGGTTTGGGTCTTCTTTAAAATAAAACAAGAATAAATTCAATGACATTAAAACTCTCCTCAGACGAAAATGAAAAACTCAACTCTGTTGCATCATGCGTTTTTATGAAGATGAATTAAAATGTCTTCATTGCTTTTAAAGGATGTGGTTAAAATTATTAAGTTATTACTGAATCTCGTTCTCAAAAACCACTCGCAGCTTTTTTCCATGTTCTTCCACATGTTATAACGGAGATCCCTAAAATTTTGCCAATTTGGCAACAGGTCCCATAGATGATTATTAAGCCGTGCTTGACTATTCAGCTTTCTAACTTCTATAATATTTTGTAGTCCTCCATAGAACTCAAGCTGCCATTCGCCATCTTTAGAATCACTCATAACGTTCTGGGCAAAACCTTAGGAAAATGACACAGCGTTAGACTTAGCTGCCAGGACACAATATATTTCAACTGAAGACTAATAATATTTGGAAACGATTTCCTGTATTTCTTTTCTACTTATTTGTTAATCTGATATAGTTTCCAGGGTTTGGACTGTTCATGCCTTTTGTGTTCTAAAAAGAGATCAGGGGCTCCCGGAGGAAAAAAAAAAAAAAAAGAATCAACTTACTTTCTCTTAGCTTGAGTCTCGATGCTGAAGGTCTTGCAAACCTTCTAAGTAAACATAAATGTGCATACATTAGTGGTACTTGCTTTGGGGGTGGGGGCGGGGAAAGGTTGGCCTTTTCCCTGTAAATATGGACTCTTAAGCCTCTAAATGATTTGCCAAACCGAATCGGATAATAAAGGGTTTAAACTTTGCCACTTTGGGGTTAATGTGAAAGGCTTGTCAACATCAGATTGTTTAGACATTAAAAGGAACGCGCTGTGCGCCTCCTTTTAAACCCCATGTTCACTGGAGTTGCAGCTCCCAGTGAATTTACCCAGCTGTAAGTGATTCCAGATGCGCCGCAGTGACAAGCTTCAGTCTCAGGGTACTTATTCATTTCGCATTAAAATCTCATGTTCCCAGGTCTGAGCCGTTATCTGACTGAGATCTGATTAGGGAATACAGCAAAGAGGCATTTCCAAAGCCAGAGCCTGCCCTCGCTCCCTGGCATGGATCTCTGACCAACAGGCACCTCCGATCCAGGGAGAGGTGCTGGGGGCTCAGAGCCACCTTTTCCAAACTACATCCCATACGCCAAGTGCTCCTCCCAGGCTATCTCATTTAATCCTGGACAGAGCCGTTGACATCTCAGCTCGGCTAATTCCTCAACCAAACACCGACTTCCTCCCCCCGGGGACTTTGTCCAGCACAGCACCCACACGCGGAAGGGCTCACAATCGGTGCATTATGAGAGATGATGGATTTGCCAGACCCGCAAGCCTTCCATTCTCTCTCTCTTGCCCCCAGCTCTGTTCGGACAGCGACAGCAGAAGGAAAGTAGAAGCGGTGAGGGGAGGAGGAAGAAACGTAAAGCAGGTCGGGAGCCCGGAGGAAGCACCTAAGTCAACCAAGTAGTCGTGCCTTTGTTCCCCGGGCAAAGGCAGTGATGGACCTTCCCGGCCCCTAGAATGAAACAGGGTACTTGGTTCTGAGTCCGCTTTTACTTCGCTACCCCAAGTGCCGAAGCACAAATGCCGTTGTCTGACACTGTCTTCCATGACACGTGTCACAGACACATGGCTGGAGAACTAGAAGGTGCGCTGAGGACTGTGGACAGAGCCTACAGGTAATGGGGTGCGTGTGGGGAGCATGCTTCCTCCGTGATGCCCACGAAAGGCAACAAAATTACGGATCATTATTATTTTATTTTCCCTTCCAGGCGGCCCTGTGGTTTGCTTTGGGCTTTCCTGTTTTGTTTTGTTTTTCTTTTTGCCCTACTCCGTTGTCACTTTGAAGAGGTAGAGAGAACCCCCAGCTGATCGACTGTGGTCACAGGCTGCTGGGCAGCCCCAGAGCCCGTCAGAAGCTCCTGTCACTGGACTCCCGTCACACTGGAAGCCCCGGAAAACATGCAGTGAATACCGTAACCCCCTCCCCATGGGCTCAGTCTCCCCCAAGAGGAACAAAAAAGAATCACTCAAACCCCAGATTCGGAAGGGAGAGGATTTAAAAACTCAGGGAATCCCCAGACCGGCCTTGGGGGGAGACGGGGGGGGGGGGTTTGAAATGCCGGCGGGGGGTGGTGGGGGGGGGGAATGAGCTGGCCACATGGAAGGAGAGCAGCGGCATTTGGTTTGGCGGTGGGCAGATTTTCTTTTATGACTGCTAAATGCCTGCCTTTCTCCCCAAGCAATTACAGTGCTGTTTCCCATCAAGATGGCTGTTAGCAGCAGATCTCCAAGTTGCTGCAAATAAATCACGAATGCTATTGGCAGCTGTCGGGGACTGTGGCCTGGCTGGTCATCCTGGTCATTCCATCACAGAGACGAGGGGCATGGCAGCAGTGGTCCGAGCTGAACCGTAGTCCGCAGCTCAAGAAAAGAGGGTGGCAGCCCTCCCACGGCCCAGATGGGCGAGAGGGGAAAGGTAGCCTTCGCCCTCTTGCTGCGGGGTTCAGAGCAGGGGCACCTACGAACTTGAACTCCCCGCCAGGGCCATGCTTCGCCCAAGGAAACACAACGAAGGCACCTTCCTCCGGCACACAGACCGGCATCAAGTGCTGTCATTACAGTTAATTAGAAGCAACACAAAGGGGCGATTCAGCGCACCGTGGACACAATTCATCCAGTAATGAAAGCTTTTAAAAGACCGTGCCGAAGACGCGTGTTGGACACTGAGGGCGACTAATGGCTGTGACATACGGGGACTTCTCTCTACAACTTGCCGTGGCTTCCGGCTGGAACACAGGCAGCTCGAACCTCCCAGCGCCTTTGATCTTCTGGTGGCAGGAAGGGTTCTCAGAACCTCCGTACCCGTCTTGGTGTGGATGAGCGCACACCCACGCGAAGGCTCCACATGCCAAGGGAGGGTGAGGTCCCCGCATGGCTGCAGGAATCTCTGCTCCCCGCCACACCCACGGCCCCCCAAAACCACTGCCGGCAACTTGCTGTATGCCCCACCGAGGCAGAAGGCATTTCCTCCGCGACAGTGTTTGGGGATGAAACGAGAGTAAATGATTTGGGAAAGCTGCCAGGGGTGTTTGGAGGCCAGGTGGCCGTGTCCTCGATGGGCAACGCGTGCTGGGCTAAGTAGCGGTCCCCGCACCGGACAGGCTCCGTGTGCCAGCTGCAGACCGAAGCCCCGCCCCCGGCCCTCGAGTCACATTGTGTCGTGCCACACAGCCTTCGGATCAGGAGACGGCTGTGGCGTGCTGCATAATATTTTTAAAAGCCCATTTCCCTGTTCAGGGGGAAGCAGGTGGAAAGCAGGACCCCTGAAGGGCAGATACTTTGAAAGGCCCCACAGGCAATTCTCCAATAAAAGAGCGAGCAAAGCTGGCATATATCCCAAAGTTTCAAATTGACCTTCTCTCTTGATCTGGGACTTAATGCCTCCAAACCAAACTAATTCCAAAAGTCACCTTCTCAACTTCTCTGCACAATTTTTTTTTTTTTAAACAAATGAAAGCTCAGGTACAGGCTCCCCTCACAGCCCTTCTGACGTCCTTAGCTGCTCAAATTAAATCTGAATGGTTCGTCTCTTTTTATTATACGATGGGCCATATGTCACCAAAATAAAAACCCAGCTGAAATCCCAGTACAGATAAAGGGCATGAAAGGCTGTTCCGGCCACAAAATAGAGACCCTGTTTAAATCTTATTAAACAATAACACCCACCCAACCGTCCCCTCCCCCTCTGGAAAAAAAGTCAGGAAGGAAATTGTGGTTAAATCATCTCATAGTTTGGCAAAAACTTCTACCTCTGAAAAATGAAAAGAAAAAAAAAAACTTCATTCTGAGCTGGACTCACACAGGCTAATAAAAAGCAGGACTGTATTGCTTTGCACTGTAACTGTCAAATTCTCAGCAATGAAATACAGATCCTGAGTCTCCTGGTCCCTCGAGTCCTACCCCTCCAGACCACCAAAAACGGAACGGCCGGGGGCGGGGGGCCCGGGGGGGGGGGCGGAGGGGTGGGTGCATTTATCCTCTCCCACTCCAGAGTGAATCTTGTTTGTTGCTTTGTTTTATTTTTAATTTGGGGGTTCTGGGCCCGCGTAGCTCCTTTTCCTGAATAAGGTTTCCAACTGTTCCTACCAACACAGTTTGATCGATGTGTCAGGGGATGTTTGGGGCTGCCGTTTTAAAGAGCTGTAATGCTCACTCTCGCCAAGACACCACACACGTACGTTCAGAGAAGTCCAGGCATTGCCACGACGGTATGTGTGTCTTTAAATTAAGAAAAAAAGAAAGAGAGAGAGATCAAAAAGAAAAAACATTTCCATTTCACAAGGTCCCCCAGTGGCCTCAAACGCTCCTCCTCCACCATCAAAAATTCATAAAGGGGATCAGCATTCTTTACCGAATGGATCCCAGTGGCACCATAGACCTTGTTGGGGAGAGAGGCAATAAATATCGAATTATACACCTCATGGGAAGAAAGGACTGAAGACTCGGCTTCAAGCCCTCCACATGGTCCCTGGGGGAGCTGGGTCCAGACTCAAGGTCCAGCACAGAAAGGAAATGGGTCAAGTGTGTCAATTTCTAGACTGATGACCTTTGACTTGCTTAATGACACTAGGAGGCCACCACAAAAAAAAAAAAAAAAAAAAAAGATGCCAAATGCCTTGGAGGAAAGACATGGGGGGGAGGGGGGGGGTTGGGGGCCACAGGGAAACTGCAGCCACAGCACTGCCGTGGAGGATGGTCCCCGGACCCCCTGCTACCTGTGATCTGTCCTTGTGAAACTCCGACCAGGTGGTGTTAGACAGTCCACGAACGGAGAACTTGAATTCCCACCCACGTTTGGTTCCCGGCCCCAGGAACACTTCACCTTCTGACTGAAACTCCAAGAACATAGGTTTCCCACTGAACCCCCAGAATTTGCCCATGCAGAGACTCCCCTCTCCCTCTCTGTCTGCTGTGCCCCCAGAGCCCTCGTCTTCACCCCCCACTAACAACCCCCGCTTCCAGCGGCCCCCCACCTACGCTCAACCGTGCATGTGGCCTCAACGCTTTGCTGTTTTGCACCACCACCCCCCCTTCCATGTATGGGTTTTTTGCCATCTCCCCACTTCTAGCTCCCAAACAGCAGGAGCTCCCTGCCCCCCCCCACCCTCCTGCCCCACACACTGTGTCACAGACGCTGAGTCAATGCTCTGTCATCCACGTCCATCGACCGCTGCACAGGAAAAGGAAGAGTCTGGCTTCCAAAGTGAAAATTAGAGGGCAGAGAAAGTGGGGAAGAAAGCAGACACGAACGTGTTCACACAGCCCGCATCTGCGTTTTTCCAGTTGAGGAAAGCAATGCAGTTATTCATTCGATAAACAGTATACAGAAGAGGTACCCAGGACTCCTTTCCTTACGTTGAGCGATCTAGATTGAAATTTCCAAAGTACTCTCACAGCTTCAATGCAAATTAGGAGCCTCAAAGTTGGTGAATAAGACGGAATAACATTTTTTACGGACCAGAACACTTTCAGGTAGTCTTACATAGCTCATGGACTAATCTTTAAAAAAAAAAAAAAAAAAAAAGACATTTGGCCGCAGTTGTCCCATAGGGAGGTCTCAGTAGCTAAAGCCCCTCATATTATATATAAAGTTGACCCAATTAGAGTTTGGATCGGGGTGGGCATTTTTAGCTCCTGCTCTCAGACACCTGGGCTGAAGTTGTCGTTTATGCTTCAAAAACGGTTGAAGTTCCTCACCCTCTAGCTTTCTGAACTCTACTGACAATTCGGTGAGCTAGTCCTTCAGACATTCGCTAAAGGGTAAGCGGCAAGAAACCTGCCCAGAACACCCACACTGAACTGCTGTTTCTCCCTGTTCCCAGAACTCAGGCTCGGTGGGAATGAGCCTCAGCCCTCTGCCAGCTCGCCTGCGAAGCGAAAGCTTCCCACCCCGTTAGCCGTGGCCCTGCTTCTCCGTCCTTCACTCCTCCTCCTCGCTTCTTGTCACTTCCTCAGTGCATCTGACCCTCCACAACCAGTGGGCCTGGGAAGTAAAAAGTGAACCTCACACCAGTCCCAGGGGAAGAGGTTTAATGCCAGGCTCCGTGGGGAAGGAGCCTGGGACTACTATCTCAAAGGAAGCTGGGGGACTGTGTGTGGATTTCATTGATCCGTGTTTACACCGCCCTCCAAGACCATTAAGAGGCTGTTCGCCAGCCCCTAACCTTTTTTAAGAGTGGTAACACACTAGCGCTGTCAGATTTTACCAGCACCTTTCCTTCCTCCCCTTCACCACTACAAGGGGAAAAAGTATCCTATGCTTTTCCTTTTTTTTTTTTTTTTAAGTTAAGGTTGGTTTAAATTATTTTGGTTTTTAGAATACGGAGCCAGTCATTAAATTGAACAGAAACACACAAGGGTGACATATGGGCCAACCTTTTTGTGTTTATATTATGTTATTACAATATACATATACAATACAGATAGTGTATATAAATGCGTAATTACGTTATCACTATATTATATTGCCATATGACTAACATGTGTATATATTTCTAAATTTTTTTTAATGTTTATTTATTTCTGAGACAGAACATGAGTGGGGGAGGGGCAGAGAGAGAGGGAGACACAGAATCGGAAGCAGGCTCCAGGCTCCGAGCCGTCAGCACAGAGCCCGATGTGGGGCTCGAACTCACGAACTGCGAGATCGTGACCTGAGCCGAACTTGGTCGCTCAACCGACTGAGCCACCCAGGCGCCCCACATGTGTATATATTTCTATTTATAAGGTTCATATTTATAGGTAAGATAGATACAATCATCTCAATTCCATGGTGAAAAAAATGAGACTCAGTAATTCTCTCCACAAATCACCTAGCTAATATGTGGCAGGATAAGGACACACACCTTCATCTTCTCAAATGAATATGTTCATTACACCATTTTTAGAAACAACAAAAAAATTAGAATTTCTATATACCAGAAATAATGGCAAAATGGTTATGCAAACTATGTCACATTCGTCCACTCGGTGGGATGGTATTTATTCATTAAAAAAAGGATGGAGAATATATAAGAGCATGCCAAATGCTCACCACTCAGTGTGGAAGTTAAAATAACAGAATACAAACTCCTAGGTCCTCTATCACGCATAAAAATATGCCTATTTAGAAGACTGTAGGGAACACACAAAAGTGCTGAGAGTTACAGCGATGTCTTTCCCACTCTCTTCCAGGCTTTGCTTTTGTGTTGCTGTTTCATTTTATCATTGAAAACTTGGAACAAGCCTCTCGATCCAAGCTCAGTGCTGCCTCCAGTGGGGAGACATCTTTTACACTCCTGTCTTCTCCCTGGGGCCACCTACTGGCGCCCAATTTGGGAACTGGGCTTTGCCTTCCCAACACTACCCAACGAACTGGAGTCCAAGGAAGAGCCAGAACTCCTGAGCTCCAATCTCCAGTGCCCGCCCCCCGCAGCCCCAGCTTCCCGGGCACTACGCTTGGCTCTAGCTGTGCGTAGCCCCAGTTCATCAGGGAGGGGCCTCTCGGCTTATGAATTATGAAAGCTCTCTGGGTGTGCCCACTCGTGCATATGGATCAGCTGAGCCCCCAGTGCTGGAGACATAACCAAGGATTTCCCTCCTTGGTATCAATGTCAATTTAAAAATCAGAAACTTTAGGGGCGCCTGGGTGGCGCAGTCGGTTAAGCGTCCGACTTCAGCCAGGTCACGATCTCGCGGTCCGGGAGTTCAAGCCCCGCGTCAGGCTCTGGGCTGATGGCTCGGAGCCTGGAGCCTGTTTCCGATTCTGTGTCTCCCTCTCTCTCTGCCCCTCCCCCGTTCATGCTCTGTCTCTCTCTGTCCCAAAAATAAATAAACGTTGAAAAAAATAAAATAAAATAAAAATCAGAAACTTTACTTTGTGATCTATATCCTTCCACGTCAGTAGGGTGTGGTGTAAAAGGTACCCCAAGATAACTGTTCAATGATTGCCTCAAAAAATAATAAAATCTAAGCATTTTTTTAACCAGTGGATGTATTTCCCCAACATTTGTCACGCGGCCGTATGCCGGGCTCGCTCCTCCAATCGGATGGTACCAGGGTCAAGGAGAATGAAAAGTAAGCCAAGAGGTGTGTACCTGTGTAGGTTTATGTACACACTTGGGTGCAACCTGGAACCCATAAAGGTTACATGTGGAATGTGAAATCGAGGAGGAGGTGGGTCTCCAAATTTACGAAGACTGTAAGAACTCAAGAGTTGCATGGAGCTGTGCAAAAAAAAAGGGGGGGCTGTTTTGCTGAAATAATCTTGGCTGACTCGATTTGAGTGTCAGATTCACACACAGTTGCATTCACCATATCATTAAATGCATACGTAAACAGACCCCCAAGCCCAGGTTTACCAACATTTATAAGCAAACAAGGCACAGAGCCTGGGAAAACTCAGTGAAGTCCATCAAGCCCGCGAGCACCTCAGAAAGCCCCGTTTCCGGGCGATGAAATTTGCCCAATGTTCCTTGATGTCTAAATTTTGGGAGCAGCCCAGGGTTCTTTCTTCGGGTAGAGGCTGTTAGGTTTTTACAGAATGAGATGTGCAAAGCTCAGATCTGCAGCTACCCGTCCTGGGTGTTCTCAAAGATTTTTATCCGCCTACTCCCTGAAATGGAGAAACTTTTCAAAAAACGCATCTTCTGCCAAAAGACAAAAAAAAGAAAAGAAAAAAAATACACTTCTACAATAGGCAAAGGGAAAGGTCTCTTTCTTCTGCCTCCAGATCTCAGGGACAGTAAACTCCACTCTTAAGGGAAAGAATTGTTTTATATTTGAAAAGTGATACAAACAGAACTGAGCGGAGCACGGGCTGTGATGGGAAAGGAGTGTCACCAAGGTGGGAATTCCCCAGTATAATTCAAGCCTCCATTGAGGTCTCGATGTTCTCCAGGGCTCCATGTGGCCAGTCCCCTTTCTCTGCCAACATCATGGAAGACAAGCCCTTTAAAACTGGCTGGGAATTTAGCTCCTGTCTTCTCTGAAATACCCAGTGGCTACATATAAAATATATGGTGCCACAGCAGATTTCTTCACACATGATATACACATAAAATTGCAGCATATTCCGTCAGTAAACCAGGTGGTAGGCCTCCGGAGAGCAAAGATGACTAAATGATCCAGGGGACTGGAGAGGTTTCCAGAGTCAACTTGGCCGTAATGAGAAAGCCAGGCACTTACTTGAGAAGCCAGACTTCGGAACGAAGAAAATGTTATAGTGCTGCCACCAACTAGCTGTGTGACCTTGGGGAAGTCACTTAACCTCCCCGGCTTTCAGTTTCCTCCTCTGTAAAGATGTACACTGAAGGTCCTTCTCAAGGCCCCGACGTTCCCTGAAATGCTACTCTTGGTCCGGCCGGGAGAGAAATTAAGGAGGACAGAAGGTAATGGGAATCTTGCTACTGAAAAATGAGGCGAGGTGCTGGAAACGTTTTATGAGCTTAATGGTGACGTTACATGGCCCTAAGATGTGCACTCGTTTATGTAAAACATAGTCGTTGAGGAACGATTATGTGTATATGCTGGAGTGCAAAACTCCATGGTTCTTGCCTTCATGAAGCTTATGGTTGAGCATGGCCACGGTCTCTGAGCCTATCAGGCACCCTCCTGGATACTCAGATGTGCCAGAGGGGTTCACACTGTCTGCTTTTGCTCATGCTGCAACCACCACCTGCAATGCCCTCTACCCATTTCAATTCTACCTCTGTTTAAACCCCCAGCTCCTCGATGAAGCCTTCCTCCCTCCACTATTAACGCAGTCGACCCTGGCTTCTTTTGCCTCTGGGCTACCGTACTTCTAGGAGCACCGTTGAATATGAAATCGTATCGCTTGTGAACTGCTGGTAAGTGTCCCCAAATTGTCACCCTACTAGATTATAACCTCCCCAGAGACAAGGACATGCCTTCTTTTGTCATGTCCCCCACGGCACCAAATTTAGCTGTGTCTCAGGACCTATGCCTTTGTTCGAACGCTATTATTGCTCCCTATTTTGCAGATGAGGAAACTGAGGCACAGAGTGGTTCAGAAGCTTGCCTGCAGTCACAGAGCTGGGAAGTAGCGGAGCCGGGAGTGGACCCCCGGTAGTCTCAAGAGTCCTTCTCGTACTCACTCTCCGCCAGCCGGCTCTACGGATCATTCAAGCCTTCAAAAACCGTCATGCCACCTTTCACTTGCTCCACACTTCAGAGTTTTCTAAGAATTTTTATGCATGGTATCCCATCTGAGCCATTCAGCGATCACGTATGAGGATTATTGCCTTAGTTCTTCGGCTGAGCAAACTGAGGCACACAAAGGTGAAATTCCATTCAGAGTAACGAAGCCAAAGCCAAACCTAGGTCTCCCGGCCTCTGAGTCCAGTGGTTTTATACCATACTAACCTTCTCTAAAACCAAACTTCGCAAGGACGTCACACCTATTTAATGCCCCTTCAGAAAGCTTCTACCGTGTTCTCTAGAAGCGTCTCCTCCCGGGTGGTTCCAAGCATTAACTTGGGCTCAGTGTCTGCAAACACATCATCAACCACTCAAGTATATTTTATAGTAATACGCCCCAAAAATAATTAAAGAAACCTCTTGAGCTTTGCTGATTTGGTAGGTTTTATTTTTTTTGTTTTACAGGTAACCTTAAAATACAATGAATTCTTTTATGACACAGGGACACTCCAAGGACAGCGTAGTGCTGTCCAAGGGTTTTGCAAGAGACCTACTCTCTTAGAATTACCTGCTCCTCCCAGCCTGGTACGTCTTGTCTAGAGACCCATTTGGCCGGCCATTGGATAGAAGGTTGAAGAGTGTGGAAAGGTGGGAAAACAGAGTTGGGGCACACATTCCCACCCTGGGGCCCTTACCACAGCTCTGGGGGCCCTGGACACATCCAAGGGCTGCCCACAGAGCTGCCACAGGCACAGACAAGTAGAACAGCTTTGATCTTGCAAAAATACCATTGGTCCCTGCACATCAGCCATCAGTGACCCCCCCCCACAACTAATAGTGAACTCCCCACACACATGCAAAAATATTCTACGTGGTCACTCACGCACATGTTTAAATAAATATTACACAGCCATGTACATCCCTATGAATGTTGATACATACATGTATTAAGAAACATTTTTCAATCTGCCAAAAGTCATCTCTGGGATGTCACCATTTGAATGGAAACGTATTATGCACAGGGGGGAAAAACACAAAGGAATGGGAAGGCATGATCTCAGCTTTCCATCAATCAATAAGTCAATCAGCTTATATGTATTGCATAGCTTTTATGTAGGTAGCACTACATTAAGCTACAGAAATAGAAAAGGAACGTGACGTGATCCAGCAAGAAATATACAGTCTAGTTCATGAGAGAATTATAATAACCTTTTACATTTTGCATAATAGTTTATGTTCTATACGATGCTCTCCCAAACACCGTCCCCCACCCCCGCTTTACATCTATCACAAATCAGAATGGATTTTCTCAAAATTGCACAACTAAAGGGTCGAAGAGCGAGAATTTCCGCTCAGTTCTTCAAACTCCAAATCCAAAGTTCTTTCACAGAAACCACACTGCCAAGCAAGACTCGCATGTGAAAACTAAACAGCCAGCATCGTATCATCCAATTATATTAAACTAATTGTGTGAGACACGACCATGAGGGGCAGCTGAGATGGAGAAGAACTGACACGGGACTTAGGTAGAGTCAGACGGCTCGGACTCTGTCCCTGGTTGGTAAAAATCTATGACTTCACAGAAATCCCTCAGTCTCTCTGAGCCTCAGTTTTCTGTAAAATGGGAATAGCGGCAGCTACCCCAGAGAGCCGTCGTAAGGCATAAAGGCCATAATGTACATGAAGATGCTTTACAGGCAGGAAAGGAACGACTGAATATGACTCGTTAGGGGCGGAGGGGTGGGGAGCACAGTAGGAAGGGTGCTCCCCTCTGCTGGGCATGGAGACAGATGAAACACTCATCGCATGAGCCAATGGCAGGTTAGAGCAGTTTCGCCGTCTCGCGTGTGGCATGGAGGGCCAGGTTTTGGCTTGCGGCGCATTCAAATCTGGGCTATAAAGATCTATGTTGTAGTGAACGTGTGAGCAAGACCTCATCTGATCCACCTCCGAAGATGAAAAATATACAATGTGCAAAGCACATTGGGTGCCATGTGTAACTCTGGTTCTTTAAACAAATATCCATGTAACCAGGGGGTTGGGAGAGTACAGGCATTACATCGTGCGGTCTCATATACCCGAGGCCCCTGGGAATAAAAACGGTTCGGATATATGACAATCCAGATATTTGCAGAGAACTCGCCCACACTTACAAGTAGCCTACATTTTTGCTCCAGTCTCTTCTTAGCATTCCTGCCACAGAAAGACGCAATGTATTCCATATAATAATAGGGAAAAGGGCAAGAGAGCTTCCCTTTCCACAAGCTCAGTCAAGTTGCCTTTCTGGATAAAAGGGCCAGTGGGTCGCCCTGTTCCTCTACTTACCAGTAAATAAATGTGATGCAGGAGGAGAACCTGCCAGGAAGCCCTCCATTGAGGGTTAATGGTTTTCCTGTCTGCCAGTTCACTTGGCATCAGGGTCAACTTCTAGAGCATAGAGCTGCATTAGGATTAGCAGGAGAATTCAGCTCCTGGTGACTCCTCCGCCCAGCCTCGAAATTCGCAGATAGAAAAGGAAGCCCAAGGTCAGGAACAAGAGGTATAGTCGTCTGCACATAGTAGGTGTACAATAACATCTTACTGAAACCACAGTTTTACACAACCAGTCATCCTACGTAATTGTGTCCTTATGCACACGCATGCATAGAATACACTGCTCCGGATGTACACACACACACACACGCACACACACACGCACACACTACACGTAATCAACATACCCATTTGTACAATAGTGCATCTTCCCTCTGAGCTTAAAATATTCTATGTATATGTGCATTGCTGTATTAAATAATAATTTTAAAGGTCTATAAATAGAAACTTTATGAGATCATGTACAGTCCTGTTTTAAGCAGAAAGCTTGAAATGCACAACGTTGGAATCATCTGAGAACCCTCCTTGAGGCCAATCCGTAATGAAAAATAAAAAGCTAGCTCCAGTCTTCCTGGGGGCCAAGCACTCGTGTCCAGGTTCTTAAAGACGGTGCGGCAGAAAAAGAAAAAAAATTGCCTGTCCTTCTTATCCCAACAAAAGCCACCATCTCCAGAGCTGAATTCAAATCCTCTGCATTTTTAGGCCAAGAAAAGGGAAAGGGGCTGTCCTTACCACAACAACAGAATAGCCTGGAAATATTAAATTGACTCAACCCATGTTTTATTAGACACAGCTTAACAACTCTGAGTTTACAAAACTCAGCCAAACAGCATCAGGCTTCAGCATAAACTTTTGCTAACTAGCCCACATAGTTCCCATATGCTATGAGATGTTGTTTGAGCCAACTCGGTACCTTATAATTATAAACACACGTCTTTCAGCTCTTCTGTGTATTCTTCCCAGGCAGAACGGAAATATGTCACTTAAATTAGCACTTGGAGTACAGAGTGGGTGCCAAATTTGGGTTAGCACAAACAGGGTAAATAAAGCAGCACCAAATTAAAATGGTAAAATAAACTTCTTTATGCTCCAGTGGAAACTGCTAAGTCCTAGCTGAATGGCAGCTAATGGGTCTGGGAAAAGGATATCCCTCACACTGTAGCTCTTGGCTTTTGAGTAAGATTTTCTCATCCAAGAATCTCGAAGCAATTTCTTGCAAAACCCGAGCAGTGTGAAAAAAAAAAAAAAAAAAAAAGGAGATGCCATCATTTTTCTTCATCATTCCTTTCCAATAATACTGGGAAGGTTTATATTTTTATCCTTATACAACTCGCGAGGAAAAAGAAAGGTTTTAGGGGAATAAATGAAGGCAAATAGGTGTGACATAACTTGGCAAAAGCCGCAGAGCTAGAAAATAATGCAGAAATCCAATCATAAAATATCTTCCAACTAGAAGCCTCTGTGCCTTCTCTGTACAATCACGACTACCACTTGTTGAGCACCTACTGTATACGAGGGACTTACTTGGGAGCTTTTCATACATTACCTCACTTTCTTCACAACACAACCCTGTGAGATAGGAATTATAGCCACACCATGAAGTATCACTTGGGCAACCAAAAAGGAACAACTATTGGGGGTTGGACAAATCTTAAAAACATTGGTCTTTTTTGTTTTGAGAGAGAGAGAGAGAGAGCAAGTGGGGCCTAGGGACAGGGAGAGAGGGAGAGAGAGACTCTGAATCCTGACATAGGGCTTGAACCCACAGACTGCAAGATTATCACCTGAGCCAAAATCAAGAGTCGAACGCTTAACCGACTGAGCCACCTGGGCGTCCCTTAAAAACTTTTTTCTGAGTGAAAGAAGCCTTCCAGAAAGGAGTACATCCTGTTTGTTTCCATTTTTATGACGTTCTAAAACAGGCAAAACAAATCCAGAGTGGTAAATTGTCAGAATAGTGGGGGTCTCTGGAGGGAGAAAGGGGGGACAGGGATTGGTTGTGAAGGGGCATGAAGGAACTTTCTGAGGTGATTGGAAGGTTATCTGTCTTGACAGGGGTCTGAGTTACCCAGGTGTATTCATCTGTCCCAACTCATCCAACGGCACACTTAAGACCTGTGAAGTTTATTGTGTGTAAATTGCAGCTTAAAAGTGGGAGCTGGGTGGGGGCGTCTGGGTGGCTCAGTCGGTTAAGCGTCCGACTTCGGCTCAGGTCATGATCTCACGGTTTGTGAGTTCGAGCCCTGCGTCGGGCTCTGTGCTGACAGCTCAGAGCCTGGAGCCTGCTTCGGATTCTGGGTCCCCCTCGCTCTCTGTCCCTCCCCCACTCATGCTCTGTCTCTCTCTGTCTCAGAAATAAATAAACATTAAAAAAAAAAGTGTGAACTGGGTAGCTCAGTCAGTTAAGTGTCTGACTCTTGATTTTGGCTCAGGGCATGATCTCACGGTTGTGGGATCGAGCCCTGTGTCACACTTTGTGCTGACAGCACGAAGCCTGCTTGAGATTCTCTCTTGCCTTCCCGCTCTGTCCCTCCCTGTCTCCTGTGTGCTCTCTTGCGCACACAAGCTCTCGCTCGCTCTCTCTCAAAAATAAACCTAAAAAAAAATGAGTTCCCTCCTTTAAAAAAAAGGGGGGGGAACTTTAAGCAAATATTGAATTCTAGCTAATGATACACATACTAAAGTACTTATAGGGAGTGTACTGGTCACCGATACCCGAAACGTATTTTAAGATAAAAAAAAATTATAGATTTCTGGGTGGATACAGAGATAAACAGATATGTAATTAACAGATATGTACATTTCATAAGATGTTAACAATGGAATCTGAGTGTAAGTATACTGGTATCACTGTAAAATTTTTTCACCGCTGTATACTTGAACATCTTCATCATAAAGTGTTGGGAAAGAGCAGGAGGATTGGGAGAGAAGACAGAATATGAGGGAAAGGACAGGAAAAGAGGACAGGGAAGTAAAACATTCAAGAGAGGTCTAGGAAAGGAGAAGCAGAAGGAAGTCAAGTGGGCGGAGGCCGGAAAACACAAACAGAGATCGGGAAGGAAAATATAAAGAAAGGAAAGACAAAATAAGAGGGGGCAGGATATGTGATAAGAAAGGAGCAAACTAAAGGCAGATGACATGGACGGAATGGGACATAAAGGAGAAACGCGGCATACAGACTGACGAGACGTGTAGCCTAGGTCTTGTCCAAACCACCCAGCTCAGGGCAGCCGGACTGTGACTCATGTGGCCCATCTTGCAGCTGCCATGCCACGTGCATCTGGTGGTGCACTTGGTCAGAATCTGGATTAAGAGGGTGGAGAGGATTCGAACGTGTTTTATATTAAAGCCACTTGACTCATCAAGCCCAAGACTGGAGGCAACGTGGGATCCTGAAATGGTTGTCAAAATGTATCATTCATCAATAGAATCTCTTTCAATAAAATTTTACATGTATAGATTATAAGAATATAACCGGCAAAGGGGGAAATGCTCTGGCCAACATGGAGGTGACAGGGGCCAGGCCCTATGGGTAGAGTTGACCTGCCACCTCTCCCTGCCCCTCACCCCACCCTCAGTGACCATTCCAGAGTTTCTGCAGAAGCCCAACGTTCTGAATGCACTCAGTAGAAAGTCCACTGCGCTAAAAAACAGAAGATGAGGTCATGATTCCGCCACTAACTGTGACTTCGAGCAAATCATTGAACCGCCCAGTATCTTAGTTTTATTATGTCTAGCTGCACTGTCAACCACTCTGGGTAAAAGGCTCAATTAAGGCATTACTCTATAAGTTTTAAAGCACTTTGCAAATGTCCAACTATTAAGACTCTTCTTTCCTACAAACTTGCCACAAGAATCCGTGAGCCAGCTTCTGGTTCAAAATGGCCTCCAGCTAACAGCTCCCTATCCTGTTTCGTCCTGGATCTCAAGATCCAGAAAGACAGAAGAAGAAGAAGAAGAAGAAGAAGAAGAAGAAGAAGAAGGGGAGGGGGAGGGGAGGAAGAGGAGGGGAAGGGAAAAGGGAAGGGGAAAGGGAAGGGGAAGGACAGCAAGGAGAGGAAGAAAGAGGAGGAGAAGAAGGGGTAGGAGAGTTCACAGCAACATGGAAAATTACTTATAAAATGTATCTCAAGTTCATTTGTTTCTTTCCTTCTGTACTGCCACCACCCTGGTCTGTGCCTACAAGAGCTACCATAACTGCTCTCCTCATTGCCTCCATCCCAAACTACCTTCCAGTCCATTTTCCACACAGCATCCAGGGAGAAAACTAAAACCACTATGTGGACCACCAGCTTGAAATGCTGTCCTAGAAAACATAAGGAAAGGGCAAAATAATAAGGAAGAAACATAAAAAACATAATAAAGAAATATTTTTCTAACTTGAAGAAATGTATGCAGATTTTAAGAGTTCCTTATGTTCCAGGAATAATCAATAAAAGCAAAGTATTACCAGACTTTCACATCTCAACATTAAATACTAGAATACACTGGGCTATGTCTAAGTAGTTTTAAGTGGAAAGGAGTATGACCCAAGAGTTTTATAGCCAATATCTTATAAGTGAAGACCTCAGAAAAAGACTCTTAAGTATACAAGTGTCAGAAAATATAGCACCTATACACCCTTCCCAACAAATTTATCGAAGATGTAATCCAACTCCTGAAATACAAAACAAAATTAGAAGCTCAAAAATGTGGGTATTATAATATGAAGGAAGTAGTTGAGGATGCTGAAACCAATTAAAATAGAGACATGCCTAACAATACAAATATCACTACAAATTTAAATATAAATGCCAAAAAATAGATATTCAGAGGAGGATATATAATGAAAAAGTCTGATGTAATCACATTAATCTGGTTATAAAGGCCAAATTTATTATTTTAAAAGACTAAGAAATGACATAAGAAGAAAAGGGGGAAAAGGTGATTATATAAATGCAAAATTGTGCTAAATTATTTGTATCAAACACAGAGAGAGAGAGAGAGAGAAAGAGAGAGAGAGATGCATTTCGCTTCTGGCTGACAGTAATAGAAATACAGCTTAGGAATTATTTTTGAAAAAATTTTGACCAATAGTAAAAGTAAAAGAAGACATATACATTCAAAGATATTTGAGATTAAAAACAAAGAAAACAAGATCAATATACAGAAAGAGAACAGGCAAAGGAAATGAAGTAGAACAAGATGACAGGTGTTTGGCCAAAAAATATCAGCTACAACAATAAATGTAAATAAGTTAAACTTTCATATTAAAAGGATATTGAATGAGATATTCACATCGAATCAAAAATACATATTATTTAAAAGAATACGCAGATGTCCCATAACTCAATTTATTAAAAATCAAAAATATATACTTAAGGGGTGCCTGGGTGGCTCAATTGGTTAAGTGTTCAACTTCAGCTCAGGTCATGTTCTCGTGGTCCATGGGTTTGAGCCCCACATCGGGCACTGTGCTGACAGCTCAGAGCCTGGAGCCTGCTTCAAATTCTGTCTCCCTCTCTCTGCTCCTCCCCTGCTTACACTCTGTCTCTCTGTCTCTGTCTCTCAAAAATAAACATTAAAAAAATTAAATATATATATACATATATATATACACTTAAAATGGGAGGATTTTATTTATGTCAACCCTACCTCAATAAAACTGTTTTAAATAAAAATAATGCTCAAGTCAGAGATTAGAAATAAAAGGATGTGCAAGTGATTCTGAGGCAAAGGTAAACAAAAATAAAGCTGTCACAGGGCGCGTGGGTGGCTCAGTCGGTTGAGCGTCCGACTTTGGCTCAGGTCATGATCTCACGGTTCGTGGGTTCGAGCCCCGCGTCGGGCTCTGTGCTGACAGCTCAGAGCCTGGAGCCTGCTTCGGATTCTGTGTCTCCCTCTCTCTCTGCCCCTCCCCTGTTCATGCTCTGTCTCTCTCTGTCTCAAAAATAAATAAAAACATTAAAAAAAATTTTTTTAAATAAAATGAAGCTGTCACGAAACTAATGGTAGACAAAGTAAACTTAAAGGCAAACAACACTAAACTGGATAAAGGAGATAAGTTTATAAACTTTATTGTTATAATAATAAAAAGAGCTAACATTTATATTGAGAATAATGCATAGTAATCCTGAATGCAAATGCACTACATGAAAATATATGAATCTTACAAGTATTAGAATTCTAAGGATAAATTTGCAGAATGATAATTATAGCTAGAGATTAACAGAGCCCTCTTGCTCCTTGGAAAATAAAATAGACTAAAAAAAAACAAGGTTGGAGATGATGTGAATAACATTAATAAAGTTGTGGGGTTTTTTTAGAATCACCCAAAATAGAAATGGTCCAAACCACATTTTCTAACCAAAATGCAATAATTCAAAAACATAAAACAAAACAAAACAAAAACCAAAACAAAAACCATTCAATCACTTAGAAATTGAAACTGCAATATGAGTATTTATAAATAAATAACAATTAGAAAGAAAAACGTATTAAAACTCACAAAAACTCATGGCCAAAACATGAGGCCACAAATTTTTCTTGGCCACAAAACATGAGGCACACAGAGGCCCCAAATTTTTCTTTTCGCATGGCCCCAAATGCCTTCTTTGAGTAAAAAAAAAAGAAAAGACAGAACAACTAAAAAATAAATAAACTAAAAATTCAATCAAGGAAACTTGAAAGTGAAACAGACCCACAGAAAGGAAGAAGATGGATTTGGCAGAGACGAAAGCAGACCATAATTAACTAGAATTGACAAAGAATTTTAAATAAATAATTTAAATGTAAATTAGAAAAACCACCAAGGATGATAAGAGAAAGAGAGGGTAAGAAAGTGAAAGAGAACAAGAACACAAATGGGTCTAACTCCTCAAGAATGAAGGACCTGGGGAATTTACCCTCGCTTAACTGGAGATCTTTAAAACTGTAGGGGAACAATTGCGTTAGGACCCCTGGGTGGCTCAGTTGGTTAAGTGGCAGACTGTTGGCCTCACAGTTTTGTGAGTTCAAGCCCTGCATCAGGCTCGGCACCAGCAGCGTGGAGCCTGCTTGGGATTTTCTCTCTTCCTCAGTCTCTGCCCCGCCCCTACTTAAGCTGTCTTTGTCTCTCTCAAAATAAACAAAAAAAACTTAAAAAATAATAAAACTGTAGGGGAACACTATATACAATTACACGCTAATAAGTGTGAAAATGTTGACTTAAGTCTGCTACTTTTGGGATAAGACTGCATTTGAGAATAAAACGTCTTCCAGTAGAAAATGTAAACTGATCCAAAATCATTATGAAACTGGAAACATTTTCAAAAGTCATCCTTTTAAATTTTTTTTCTTATTGAAGGATAGATGGCATATAACATTGTATTAGTTTCAAGTGAATAACATAGTGATTGGACAATTCTACACATTATGCAGTGTTCACTGTGTTAAGTGTAGTTACCATATTACTGACTACATTCCCAGGCTGTACATTACATTCCCGGTGACTTATTTATCTCATCGCCAGAAGCTGACACCTCTTAATCCCTTTCACCTCAACCCATCCCTTCCTGGCAATCAGCAGTTTCTCTATATTTAAATCTGTTTCTGTTTTTCTGTTTGTTTGCTTGTTTTGCTTGTTTGTAACTGGTGAATATATGCAACGGAATATTATTCAGCCATAAAGAAGAACAAGATCTTGCCATTCACGACAACATGGGTGGACCTAGAGGGTATTATGCTAAGAGAAATAAGTCAGAGGCATCCTTTGGGCGAAGATTTTGTATCACAAGTGGTCAGAAACAGACGGCAGGCGGAGGAGAGGAGGGGTCAGCATGAAATCCTGGAGACTTGCACAGCTAGAATGGACCTCATAGGTTGTGTTGGGTAACCCACTCCCTCCTGCCCATCCCGTGCTAAAACACATTCTATGTCCTGGCATGTTTCATTCCACTGAGATCAGTAGGTCCCAGAGCTACATTTCCTCAGATTATCACCACTGTTTATGCAATCTTAATTTTTTTTTTTTTAATCTAACAGACCAATTCTAACCATCTCCATGGGACACGGGGAATAACAGGAAGAGCTTTCAAACTGGGGCCCAGAAGCCTGAAACCTCGTCCTGTGCTACCACTAACAATGGTTTGTACACCTTCTTGGAGAAGGCAGTTTCTCTCTCTTGGCCCTGAGCTGGCACATAAGGTTCACTTTGAACGTGTGATCCACAGAGTTAGCTTTCAAACAAAACCTGAGAGGAAAAACAGCATTGTTGGTCCCAAAAAGCAGTTCCCTGTGCACACATATTTTATACCTTCTTCCCCAACCCCCTCACCCTCCTCACCCTCCATCGCATTACTGAAAAGACTGGACAGAACCTAGGAACTTCCATCTGGAAGATCACTGGACCCCTACGATGCAAAATAAGGTAAGACATAACCCTACTTGTGAGAGGCTCCCAATGTCATGGAGGGGATACAACTGACAACATCAAGCAGTGACGGACAAGAGAAGAGAATTAAGTAACCAAACGGGTCGTTTAGGCAATAGTTGTGAAAACAGACAGACAAGGATCTTGGCACAAAGGGGAGTGAGTGCGGGCTGACTCCACGGCAGAAGCCAAACTTGAACTTCCTCACAATATTTCAAGCAATACACAAGGAAGGGACTGTCCAGTCTTGAAGGAGTCACAGGCAACATGAAGAGAGGTTAAGAAAGCGCATTTTAAGTGGTTATTTCAGTGCCAAATTGCCCTAATTTGAATGATCTCTGCCTTGTAACTGAGAGGGATCATCCCACATAAACTCCTCTTGGTAATGTTCTGCTTTCTTCCCATTTATTTGTAGTACTTTCTGGGTTGTGTTTCAGAGTGTCATTTAATGTCATTTTATGACTCCCTGGTTGTAAGTGTCTGAGTATTACCAGGGCTTAGAGATTTACAGCCTATTTTAAACTCAGATAATGATGTTTAATTTGTTATTGGCTGTGTAAAGGTTAACAAAGAAATAACTCAAATTATCATCTCAGGGATAACACATTACAAGAGGGCAATTAAGCGCAGTACCTGGCATTACACAAAAGATTGATATCTCGTTACCAGAGTGCAGATGAGTTCCGATTTCACAATACAGGAAGTACACTCGTCACCACCATCCCTCTTTGAATAAACAAATAGCAGGTCCCACTTATCAGCGCCACTGAGTAACCAGTAGGGGAAGAAAACAATTTGCCAGCAAACGAAAGACTGACATACAGCCAATTTCTTGGAGAAGAGCTGGAGACGAAAGAGAGAAGCTTGGCCTCCTAGCGAAATGAGGTTGATGCTACTCAAGTAAAAGATCGGGTTCCCTCTTGGTTGTAAACAAACGACGCTAAGGGGCAAGCAAAACAGACATGGGGCCAATAGGCCCTTGAGAAGAGGAAGCAAAATAAATAAAAGCATCAAAGCCAAATTGTTATTAAATTGTCTCTGAAATGGAAAATGAAAAACAATCTATTGCAATAATCATTTTTGTCTCTTTTCTTCTCCCCCAAACACCTTTCTATGATGATCTGGTCTGCATTCCATGCGTTTCCATGCCAATGAAAATATAAATAGATGATATTTTTTAAAACCCATCAGATTAAAAATATATTTGTATTTCTCAGCTCCCTCTTTCTGGGGTAAGCTAACAAATGCAGCATGTCGCATAGAAAGTCTCATCTAACTCACGTTCTATTTATCTCCCTCAAAGAGAACATCCATCTTTTTTTTCCATATTCACTTTCCATCTCTTGCCTTTTCTTCCCTCTGCAGTCCGGGTCTCTCTCCATCAGGGTTTGTAATTTCCTCTTTCGTTTCCCTTCGCATCTTTCGCTTTCTTCCAGACTCTCGCTCTACACCCCTTCTTTCCTTTTTTGCCCCCGTTGTCTCTCATTGCCCCAACCTGCCCCCATGTGCTCACATCTTCTCTTCCGTGGGCGTCCCGCTTCCTACCTGTTACATTCAGTCTTCCTACCCAGTTCTTCTTTGTCTGTTATTTCTACTATGCCATTCTTCAGCAATTCTCTACTCCTGCACCCTTTTCTTCACTTCCCACTTCCCATCAAACTTCTCCAGTCCAAGGTGTGTGGCTCAAACCTTGCTCCATTCAGACCATGACATCTAACCGAGGTCTCGGGAATGGGTGTTCCCCCACTTTGCTTTGACCTCAGAACTGACGGGACCAGCGACTCGAAAACAACAGGTCTGTCTGCCATGGCTGAAAACACCCCAGCAGCCAGAAAACTCAGGTCATGACAACTGCAGAAATCACAAGTGTCATTGTCTGGTATGGTTGGGGGGAGAAGCCCTCCCCCCCGCCCCGCAAAGTACAGTCCAGTTAGAATCTGGCATTTTGAGTCCTTACTCCCAAATCAAGCTACCACTGGGGATTTGAAGCAGGCCCAGCTTTCTGTCTGGCTTTATATTGAAAGAAACAAGGGCTTGCCACCAGACATCACGTGTTCGGCTTGCCCAACTGGCAAAGCAACACAAATACGAGCAAACACCCCCTTCCTCGACGTCGTCGAGGAGCGTTTACGAAGCACAAATGTATCTTGCCTCTGGTGCCAAGCCTTGTGGGAAACAGAGGGAGACGAGACACGGTCCCTGTTGTCAAAGTGCTTATGGCCTGGACACAGGTACCGCCAGCAATGATCGCCAGTGCTGAGGCCACACTGCATGAGGAAAATCAGATAGTCAAATTCAGTAAGTAGCCTCTGTTGACACATAAAGGAACGCGCTATTCATTTGTTCCTTTAATCAACTGGCTGTGCCTTAGTTCTGTAGCCCCTGATAAATGGAATTGTTCGTATTTCATAAGGATGTGTACATTCTACCAGTCACACCAGGGAGTCAAAGCCCAGACAACACTGTCATACGGGAACACCTGGGATCAAGGGATAACGCATTAGTTAAGCAAACTAACCTTGCGCTTTTGGAACTGAAATATCAACAAAAGGATAAAATAAATGTGCAAATTGTTCTTCCCTGTGGACATTAGCCAGTCGTTTGTTCTTTAGCCAACAACAATCAACAGGCACAACACAACCGTAAAAATGCCAGCCGAGGAGCTAATCCAATAAATAAAGAAAACTCCTTGTATTATGGATAGGCCACCAATGGTCACGCCGTCGAAAGTGAGCAGTGAATTCAAACAAGAATGGGGAGGTCAGAGTCAAAGTCGGACCTACCTCAGGGAGGGGCTCTGACTGCTAACATAAATTTCAGATTTAACGCTTTCTTTAGCATGTGATTTCTAGCCTGCAAAGCAACCATATGCCACGTGGGGTACCTAAAAAAAAAAATTTCAGTAAAGCCTAACTCAGTGAGTGCTGAGTGCATACGGAGAGCCAGGCACCGTGCCTGGCATTGGCTCGCTCGGCCCTCAAAAGGCCAAATCCTGCCAAGCCATTCGTGTAAGACCAGAAGGGAAGGAAAGGTAACCATGAGTCAGCATTTTCTAAAAGTGGCTCCCCCACTTGAAAAATGCTTGACCCTTGAACAACACGGATTTGAACTGTGTGAGTCCGCCTATATGCTGATTTTTTCCAATAAGATACAGGACTCTAGGTGTATTTTCTTTTTGTATTATTTTCGTAACATTTTCTTTTCTCTAGCTTATTTCATTGGAACAATACAGGATATAATACATACAACAAACCAAACATGTGTTCGTTGACCATTTTATGTTATTGGTAAGGCTTCCAGTCAACAGTGGACTATTAGTTGTTAAGTCTGGGGCAAGTCAAAGGTTATACATGGATTTTTGACTGGAAGGGGGCAGTGGGTGCCCCTGAGCCCCCACATTGTTCAAGGGTCAACTGCATTGATAGGAAAAGAGGACGGAAGAAAGGGAAGAAGGAAAGAGGATGGTACAGATCTAACTAGATTAACTATGTATCTGGAAAGATATTAACCAAACGTTACTAGTGGTTAATCCTAGCTCATAGGCTTATTTTTTTCCTTACAACGTCTGTAATTTCAAATCATCATTCTCCATTAAATACAGAAGGTGTAGAAAAGAAAGTAAACTTACTTATTTTTTTTTCCTCTTTTTCTTTTTCTTTTCACTTAATATATTTTTAAAACAGCTCTGTTTTCCCTCCCCCGCCTGCTCCCCAAGCAGCCGCCGGATCCTAATGACGCTGTTCACATGGGGGCACCAGAAATAGGAAGGATGAAGGACAAAAGTGACCTGAAATAAACTGAACTCAGCAAGATGGTTATGAAAAACAAGACAGGGGGCGCCTGGGTGTCTCAGTCGGTTGAGCGTCCAACTCTTGATTTCGGCTCGGGTCACCATCCCAGGGTCGTGGGATCGAGCCCTGCACTGCGCTCCGAGCTGGGCATGAAGCCTGCTTAAGATCCTCTCTTTCTCTCTCCCCCTCTGCCCCTCCCCGCCAAGTTAAAAAGAAAAGAAAAAGAAAGAGTTTCCTTTTATGAGGCTTGGTAGCCAGAAGAACCCCAGCGCTCCCTGACCGTTAGCTAGCACGGATGAGGTGAGTGAAGTGTTCAGAAAAAGGAAAACAGGGATTCGGGGCCTCTGGCGCGAAAGCTGCACTCAAGGTCCCAACCAGCGCCGGGAGCCCACATCCGAGCCCGTGACCTCCTTGTCTGCGACTCCACTGGGAAGTCTGCCCGGGTGGGGTGAAGTGAGGGAGACGGTGCCCAGGGATGGGCTTGATAGGAGATGGATTCTATTTGTTGTTCGGTTCCCGGAGAAGGGTGTTAGGAAAAAATTATTGATGAACTACTTTGTCATCGTTAAGAGTATTGCTGACACGCTCACAGCAGGCCCACTGCGAGGCAGACAGCGCCAGTCTACCCAACGCCTTTTGTAGCCGAGACATGTGCTGTGCATTAGGCAAGGTGTGTAAATTATGACAGCCCGAGTTCTTCGGCGAGGGCCCGCTCTGAGCCCTCTTCTGCCTCCTTCTCCCTTCTGTGTTCTATTTCCCCACGGCGCTCGCCTCAAAGCAAGTGGCGCTCCTCGGAGAGAACGTTAACAGGCAGAGGCTCTGGCTCGGAGTAAATATTGCAGGATTGAAATGCGGAGGGAATTATACCTGCTCCCTTGCAGACTTTGGAGTGCTGGGTGAGTAATAAATAATGAGGGTAATAATGGGCCCGGTTCTTCTCGCCTGTGCCTCTTCCCCCCCTGGGCGTCGAGCGTCTTCTAAAGTCGGTGTGGCTGTTTGTGGTTATGGATTCGATCTTGAAGCCAATGGACAGGCAGTCTTGGTCAGGAGAGCAGGTGGCCAGAAGAAGCGGGGCTCCGGGACAGTTCCCAGATGCTTTCATGTCCTCCCTGTTCCCGGCCTCCTTTCGCAGACAAGGGGCCCAGAAAACAAAGAAACTCCCTGATTGTTTGGGGGAAGGAATATGATCCTAGCTTGCGTTCCAAGAGACTATTTGGAGTCACTCCTTCTGAAGCCAGAGTGGGAGAGCCTTGGAACTTTGAATAAAAACGGCACACTGGAAGGGGTTTGAGTACCCTTTGTGATGGATACGTAAGTGGTATAGCTCATCCGTGGGCACTGAGCCCGTGGGAAGCCCTGCTAGAAAGTGGTTAGACACTTCCAGGCCCTTGGAGAAGGCACTGAGTGTCCCCCTGCCTCTTCACCCCTACCCCTATTCAACGACTGCTGCGAAATTGTTTTCTGTGAGTGAGCATTTTCAGAATTCCTCCGATAGCTCTGTCTTTTCCCGCTACTCCCGATCCTCTCTCCAAAAGAGGGCAATGGAAGTCATTTACAGTTACTTCTACGCAGTGAAAGCAGCAGGTAGATCGATGTCCTGCACTTGAACTTCTGGAATCAAATCCAGCCTCGGGAAGATAGAGCCTGCAGCCTCAGGAGGATGGAGTTGTTTCTATGGTGAGTGCAAGCGGTGCAGGAAGGAACCTCCTCCTGGTCACTGGCAAGTTCAGGTTGAAATCTGAAACACCGTACGAAGCAGTACCTCCGGGAGGTGTCCGGAAGGCAGCTCTCACCGTGGAGAGCCTGCGGGTCAATAACCGAGCCGGTCTTAGAACACTGGGCCATCAGGACAGGTGAGCGAGCGATGCCCCTGCTTCTGCTCAGAATTGACCCCTAGGAGCTGGTGACGGTCAGATTCGCTTCCAGCCGTGTCCTGAGAGGGCAAACGTTGATGGCCCTTCCCACTACCTCATTCTCAATTTCTTTCATCTGAACTCACGTTTTCTCCTGAAAAAAACACCTCTCTGGCGAAGCACCAAGAGAACAGTTAGGGATTCACCGAAGTGCTGCCTCTTGCCAGCAAGAGTTTGGACTCTCAGGGGACCAGGGGCAGTTTGTACCAAAGCTCTTTGTCTCTGAAACTCCTTCGTCTTTGTTTTCCATCTCATTAGGAGATGCATTTTTCTTTCCACCGTGCAAAAAGACTTTTGCTTCTAGGTGTCATTGAATTGTTGACTTAGTATTTTCCCCATGTCCAAAGGCCTTAGGACAATAAGTGACCATGTTGAAAAAAAAGGGGGGTATTAAAATCACTCAAAATCAACATATAATTTGTTGTTACTATTGGCTTCAATATCTATAATTCCTTCACACACTGGCTTTTCCTAGAACACAATTTTAACCCCAGTGTCTCTAAGCCAGCATCCATCTGATAAAATTATTGCAAGAAAAATTAACAAGGCAGAATTTTTTTTCCTGATTTTTATTGATACTCAACTTCCACATTGCACTCCAAGTGCAAATTACTTCAACTTCTGAGACAGGACTAAAATCAAAGTGGTCCCTTATATAAAGTTACCTATAAAAAACACTCCACCAAAATTAAAAACATAATTTTTTAAGCACGACAATCCCCTAAAAGACACCTAAGCCCCTCGACATTCCATAACCAGGGCTGAGAGATGGGTATCATAGCTCAAATTGAGCCCCACCTCACCCCACAATATAGACAACAGAATTATCTTTGATTTCTTCATTCATCCAGAACAATGGAATCATACACAACAGTCCCGTGGGGCTGCTGATATTCCTTTGAGGCACACAGGAGACATGGAGAAGATAATTGAGGCACATAGACGAAGAACCACCTGTCCACAAACACAAATTTAACAGCAAAAAATCAAATTAAAGTGCAGGATTTCCTTTTCTTTCTCTACCAGGTCACAAAAAGCCTGTGGAACATTGCTAAGGAGTTACTTGTATGTTGGAGAGCAGCTGGGCTATTTTTTTCTAAGAGATGTTTTCTGCACTGATGTACACAGCAACGATTCTATCATGAGACAGAGTATCCTGTGTGTGTGTGTGTGTGTGTGTGTGTGTGTGTGTGTGTGTGTTTAATGGGAAGAGTTTAAAATGACACTAGAAGCTGGACCCATTTGATAAGTGATGATGTCAAAGCATGAGTCTTCCCAAAAGTAGCCACAATTTAATTTCCATTTTCAAATGGTCAGGGCCTCCATGTAGCACGTCTTCACTGGCATCTTGGTTCCTCCTTAGCACGAGAAAAAAAAAACAATCCCTTCCTGCAGGATAAAGATTCATTTTTTTTACAAATGGCTAAACATCGTGGAACATGATGAACCCAGAGTGGGAATAGAAAGTTAAAACATACTCTGGGTCAAGATATCGAAAAGCCGGTCCGAGTGATCCTTCTTGGGAACATTGGTTGTAATTTACATTAAGGCAGGAGAATAAAAGTAGGAAATAAAAAACAGATCCCCAGCCATAACTGCACCACCTTAACCAGTGACTGTTTTGACTTTCTCTGCTTCCTGGGGGCATACTTTACAGAGCAGCAATCTGTGAATACATTCCGTTTTCCACTAAACATCTTCCCACATTTGCTAGCCAGCCCCCATAATCCTCCTCAATGGCTGTTTAGGGGTGCATCCAATTGCTGTGCTATCACGTGCCTACTCGTTCTCTTTCCTCTACAGGATATGCTTTGGGTTGTTCAGGTCTTAAGTTAGAGAGGGAGGGAGGCAAACCATAAGAGACTCTTAAAAAAACTGAGAATAAACGGGGCACCCGGGCGGCTCAAGTCATGACCTCGCGGTTTGTGGGTTCGAGCCCCGCATCGGGCTCTGTGCTGAACGCTGGCTCAGAGCCTGGAGCCTGCTTCAGATTCTGTGTCTCCTTCTCTCTCTGCCCCTCCCCCACTCATGCTTTGTCTCACTCTGTTTCTCAAAAATAAATAAATGTTGGGGCGCCTGGGTGGCTCAGTCGGTTGAGCGTCCGACTTCGGCCCAGGTCATGATCTTGCTGTCCGTGAGTTCAAGCCCCGCGTCGGGCTCTGTGCTGACAGCTCGGAGCCTGGAGCCTGTTTCAGATTCTGTGTCTCCCTCTCTCTCTGACCCTCCCGCATTCATGCTCTGTCTCTCTCTGTCTCAAAAATAAATAAACGTTAAAAAAAATTTAAAAAATAATAATAAATAAATAAATAAATGTAAAAAAAACAAAACTGAGAATAAACTGAGGGTTGATGGGGGGTGGGAGGGAGGGGAAAGTGGGTGATGGGCATTGAGGAGGGCACCTGTTGGGATGAGCACCAAGTATTGTATGGAAATGAATTTGACAATAAATTTCATATTAAAAAAAGAAAAAAGGTTGTTCAGGTCTTTACTATTCCAGATAATAAACAAGGTAATGAACATCTTCATGGAGGGAGGGGGTTTTTTCTGTTACGCGATCCACTATGAGTCTATTTTTAAATAAACAACCTCTTATGTATTTCCTGGTGGGAAAACTACATCGTCCGGTTAATCACCTTTTCTGGACACCCTCTCCTTGCCAGTGCTCTGCAGGGGTGCTTTTGAAGCAAAAATGAGAAGCCCACTCGCAAGGCTGATGTTGGCTTTACTGAGACATGGCATCCTGCCAAGACCTCATCTCTCTGTTTCTGAGACCGGAAAGAGTATTTTCACTGCTGACTTGTGTCTCTTCAGAACCAGAGTAATTCCTTTTCCCCTTAGAGGTCGTGGGACTCGGCAATATGAACACAGCAGCACCCACTTAGCACATATTTTTCAGGCCACAATCCAGGGCCATTACCATCAGGGAAGCGCTCCTCTGGCCATCTTGACATTGTTACCTTTGTGTGGCCCAAGATGACTGTGAAGTCTTCCTCACCAGATGAGACAAATAAATTTATTTGTTACTGAAGAAGTGACCTTTCCTCAAGCCATAGTAGCAAAAAAAAAAAAAAAAAAACTGAGTTAATAGAAGCCTTAAGAAATATTCTCCATGTGGGGGGGGCGCCTGGATGGCTCAGTTGGTTAAGCGTCCGACTCTTGATTTCAGCTCAGGTCATGATTCCACAGTTCATGAGTTCGAGCCCCCCATTGGGCTCTGCACTGACGGTGTAGAGCTTGCTTGGGATTCTCTGTCTCCCTCTCTCTGTTCCTCCCCCACACATTTTCTTTCTCTCTCTCTCTCTCTCTCAAAAATAAATAAATAAACTAAAAAAAAAAAAAGAAATATTCTCAGTGAGAAAGGAAGTATAACCTAATGAGACCTACTGTTGATCCTTGCTCCTCCGGGCCAAGATTCTCCAGCGAAGGTTGCTCCTGTGGCCTGATCATTTCACATCACCAGGTTTTAAGTGACTAGGCCAACAGGGAGAGAGGCTGGCCTTTTGGTGAGCTGTCAGGACACCAGGCTTTGTGTCCTGCCTTCCGCACTGACTCACTCCACGGCCTTGACCAAGTCCCTGAGCACTCCCTGTGGCCTCCGACATTCTCTACTCACAAGATATGAATCATTTTGGTATCAGCTCCCTTTGGGGAACTAGAGATGCAGTTTGCTTCATCGTGTTTTCCTGCCGATATTGTCATTTACAATTTGTTCTCCTCTACTCCACTTGAGTTGTGCTTTGCAAATCACCTAATCCAGGCTAAGACTAGAACAGCCTTATGGAGAAAACAAAAGAACCCGTGGAGGAAGCTAGGAAGGGTGAGACTACAAGTATTCAGAAGTGTAAAAGACACTAAAACTTCGACACCCTTCTATAGAGGTCCCAGATCACACTGGGCCTCTAAACCAAGGAGTAGAGGCTGGGCTGCAAGATTGGGGTCATCCTGGATTCTGAGATCAGACTCAGATCTTGACACCCCCTGCCCCCCGCCTTAAGGACCATCACTTTCTCATCTGCTCGTGACTTTTTGCACGCCACCCACACAACATGCACACACCACAGAGAAAGCGGTTCCCAAGGACACACCTAAGCCCAGCCTGATCCTATTGGGAAAGTAAGACACACAGGTTTCCCTGAAAACATAATTTTACCAGATATCTCAGCATTTTTCCCTGAAAAAAAAGGAAGATATCACTGCATAGTTTCCAAGTGAAATCGTTTTAAATGTCCTACATTTGGGCCGTTCACAGAGGCTAATATTTGAATCCACTTGGGAGACTGTGTCCCCAATTCCGATGCAATCATCATGACCAGCAGGGCCTGGGATATCTTTGAGGTCAATACGAGCTTTCACAAGTTGTGTACAAGACAGACTTCAGTGATACGTGGGTGTGGGCCTGTTTTCACCAAGCGGTATTTACAGCACATGGCAAGAGGCAGGGAAGTCTTCTAACGCCCGGTCCTCAGGAAGGATACGGAAAATCACAACACGTGTGTCAGCTGCATTTATGCTTTTTTTTCCACCTTCTTTTACTGCAGTCCCCTTCACACCTTTCCTAGTCTGCATTTCACCACGCAACTGCAAAACGCGTTCTGCCTTTGTCACTGCGAGAAGCCTCGTTGGACAAGGACCCGGTCAGGTCATGAGTCATGCCCACTAACCCGATGTTTAAGCTAGCGTTCAAGAGCAAAATGTCAGCCTTTGGGGGGCCCCAGAGACAGACTGGGGTGCTGCCTGAGCTAGTCAGTGCCTCAACCTACTCGGGTAACCATCAAGATACTCACTGCGATAACTGCAATTAAGGCGGGGGAGGGGGTGCTCTTTAGAAAAGTGCCGTAAATGCAGTTAGAACAAAAGTTATGACATTACATTTTATTTTCCCCTTTTGCCTGAAATCCTAATGCCAATATTAAGTTAGCGGCATTTGATCATGATTTGCTTTTCATATCCCAGGCATTTGTTCCCTTAGAAACTAAACAGAGGGAAAAAACTGACTCTATATAGAAATACACAGTTAACTAACTCTCCATCCCCAAGATAAACAAACTACTCTTGGCCTTATTTATGCACCACTCAAAAACAAAAACCTAAAACTACAATAAAAACAACAACACACCATGTGTGTGCAAAATTGTAGGCAAAGCTAGTTAAGCCACAGAGTTTGTGATGTTTTATACAGCAGGCTCACAAACTGAAAACAAATTTTTGATTGCTTATATATTCTGAAGTGTTTCCTGCCTACATATCCTCAGAAATCCCAGGAGCTTTCCTGGACACATGGAAAATTTCAAGTTGAGCCATTTTTAAGTTATCCATGAGTGAAAGGGGAAAAAAAGGAGGAAAAAAAAAAAAAACACCCCAGCACATGGAGTGGGAGTTTGAATTTGTCATAAAAAAGAAGAAAAAAGTTATTTTGTTCTTTGCCTGTCTTTGAGTTACTTGACAATGGCTGAACATACTTTACCCAAGTTTTTTTTTTTTTTCATTTTTTTCAGAAAGAGGAGAATCACCTTTGTGCCGCAGCCAAGTATGAACATATTCAGCATGTTCTTTCTATACAAGTGCGCACCAGGGAATTCTTAAGGCAGATCTACGTGTAACCGTAAAACTAGCACTACCAGGCACAAATCGGATCGCACGTCATAATGACAAATAACTACCAGAATAGGAAAGCAAGCGTGCACTTGGCATCCAGCATCCAAAATAAGAATTCGACTTTTAAAGTTACTGTACAGCATTTAACGTGGAAATAATCACCTCCGTGGTGGAGATCGCGGACGGAGACGCGAACCCCGCAAAAACCCCGGCGACCGGGCGTAGACCGGCTTTTGCGCCTTCCCGCCGCGCCTCGGAGAAACACCGCCCCCGGATTCAAGGTTTCCCAGATGCTCTGCGCACGGCACCCACGTGGTAGATGGCAGAGCCTAACGGTGGCTCGGGTGCCCGTGACAGGCGGGGCAGGGAGGCGCGGAGATTCTGGAACGTTTAAAGTGAAAGAGTTGAACAAGTTAAGTAGAGGGCAGAGGCCAAGACTGTTTTTGCAGGGAAACACCCCACTCAGAAATTCAGTTCCTGGCTTCATTTCCCGAATCTCACATAAATATCTGAGGACATTGCCGGCTTCCTAGAGCCAAGAGGGAAAACATGCATTGAAAAGAACGAGCAAGAGGAGCCAGGTCGCGGGATGATCGTTTCGCTGGACGCCCTCCCCTTCAGACACCGTTGGCTGGGGCTCCCGGTAAGAAGGGCCGGAGAAAATGGATGAGCGGTGCTCCCTCGCCGGGAAGGGAAGAAACTCTGCTTTTATAAATAAACTTGTCACGGAGATAGGCCACACATCAAAAAAGGAAAGTAGGGGGGAAACCTGGAAGGACAGGGGGCCTGAGGTAATGGAGCCCTCCTGTCTCCCATCGCGGCTGGTGCGCACGGCGAGGGGAAACCGAATATTAGCATTGTCTGGCCCTGGCCATTTTTTCCCTTCTCATAATATAACTTTGTGAATATGTTTAAGAGAGTGTCTGCTGTTATTGGTCTAATGAGCGAACTCTGAAATCTGAGCTAAAGACAGCTCCCTAGTGGCTGCTCACTGTTCCACAGACCGAAAGGAAACTCCTTTCAGGGGCCCATCAGGGCGAGCCACTGCTGACAGCTTGGAACGGCACAGCACACAGATTTATTTCACAGACAGCCACAGACAGGAATTTAGCACCCTGTGCTGGCCTCCTGCTTAGTGGAGAAGGTGTTAAAATGCAACCATGCAGAGCTCTCCCTTGAACAAAACCCAGTAGCGACTAATCAAGCGGTCACCCGTCCCCCGGCAGAAAATTCCGGGTGCCGAGCAGCTGAGCGCCGAGCGGGAGCACCATCCTGACAGCTGCTCGGCGGCCGCTGCAGCTTGAGAGCTGCCTCGGAAATCGCTAAATATTTTGCGTGACCTTTCAACTTACAAATTAATTGATTTATAAACAACGGCAAATGTTATTTATTTATTTATGACATCTTGGAATGCCTTCCCTCGATTTAAGGGCACAGAGCTGCCGAGAATATTCCCTGAGGCCTCCGGCGGAGCTTCAGACCCAGAGGGTGGCGGCTCTTGCTGTCCCTCGCCAACGCGCCTCCCCTGAACGTGCGGCTGAAAGGCGGGGACCAAAGTGGGTGCTGATGTGTAAGACAGTCACCCGCCCCCACTAAGCAAGTCTGAACCGTGGTGTCACCTGCAGAAAATAAGCACACTAGCTTTGTTCTATACGTATATAGATAGATAGATACATATATGTGTGTATTTCTGCGTGTACCGTGTGTGCATATATACCTGTGTGTGTACATGCGAAATATACATACACACATACACATATGTCTCTAAGGCAGCCTTCACCTTCAGATTTGTAGCCAAAGTTACTCTCTCCCCACTGCTGCAAATTCTAAACAAGTACTCCACAACTGATGGGCTGAGCTATTTAGGGATAAAAGCGAACTACATTTATCGAAGCGATTGCTACCGCATCCTGGTCGCTGGGGGTCGTTCCTAAGGAAACTGCACACAGTCGGCAATATTGTCTATATTGATTAGTTTGCTAATCTCACTCTCCCTCACGAATGCCATGCTTTCTCATACTTAGTTGGTGTGTTTATGAAACTACCGACTTGTTCTGGCAAAAGGAGGAGAGGAAAAAAAAAAAGAGAAAGAAAACAAGGAGAAGGCAGGAGGAGGACCAGAAGAAACATTTTTCTTTCGTATTTTCTGTGCTGGAAGTAAGCCCCTGGGTCTCTCGTTTTTAATTCCATTTGCAATGGCTCTGAAAGCTGTCTTCGCCTAGTGTATTCCCAATAAACGTATCCCTTCAGCTCGCTTCTCTTTCTCCCCACCTCAACTCTTAAAGTTTGCCAATCGATAAATAATAATGACCAGATGCTCCCTCAGTCCAGTGCTGGAACCATGCACGATGCCAAAGGCAGGACACATCGGTTCAAACAACGATCTGCGTCCCAGAAGGTCTTTAAAGCAAGGGACACAAGAGTGAAACGCGATGGCACATGGACCGAAAGGACCCTGCCCGAGACCCCAAAATGCATCTTCACAGAACCAAGTCTACATTTGTTGCGACTACCCTGTGGCACCCTGTGCTATTTGCTAGCATTCTTAGAGGGAAATAATATTTATTTGGACTTTTTTTTTAATGTTTATATATTTTTGAGAGATGAGGAGAGACAGAGTGTGAGCAGGGGAGGGGCAGACAGAGAGGGAGACACAGAGTCCGAGGCAGGCTCCAGGCCCTAAGCTGTCAGCCCAGAGCCCAACGCGGGGCTTGAACCCACGAACCGCGAGATAATGACCTGAGCCGGAGTCGGATGATTAAGTAACTGAGCCACCCAGGCGCCCCTTGACTTTTTTTATTTTTTAGGCCAACATGTTATCAAATCTTGCAGAGCCAAAAAAAAAAAAAAAAAGGGCACAGTATGAATAAGAAACTGATGCCTAGGCAAGTGCCCCTCCCAGAGCTCCTCCTCCAGAGTGGTAAAGCTTTCCCCACCTCACTGTGGTAACTTTACAAAGGGAGCCTTGAAAGAACCAGAGCGTTAGAAAACCAAAGTGGGGAAAGAAACCTCATCACCTTAGGAAGCCAAATCCATCTGCTCCCATTCCAAGACAGAAGAGAAAAAATTATGCCCTGTTTATTTTTCTACTTCTCCCACTTCTTTGCAAGCATATCATTTTCCTAGAATTCTTGTGTCGTAGGTTTTGGTTAAAGGGATAAGACTGTATTTTTGTCCCTGAAGTCAAAAGGGGTGTGTGTGTAGGGTAGTGGTGTGGAGGAAAGAGGAAGAGAAGCCACAGGTACGATGTGACGGAGGAACTTTGTATGGAAGGTTCCTTTGCATGTGTATATACATATAGATTCATATATACATATAGATTCATACATACATACACATTCATATATAAATATACATACATACATATACGTTCATATATACTTACATATACACATATACATATATATTCATACATACATACACATTCATATATAAATATACAGACATACATATACGTTCATATATACTTACATATACATATATATTCATACATACATACACATTCATATATACATATATGTATATATGAACGTAAAGTTCACATCACACTTACTAGTATAGGGAACGTGCAGAAAAGTATATTTTCACTTAGATGCAAATAGTTTATAGGAATCCTATACAAAGAAAAATGCAACCAAAAATAAGTAGCTTGAAACAGAGAAATTTGCCT
This sequence comes from Lynx rufus, assembly GCF_022079265.1. Classification (NCBI taxonomy): domain Eukaryota; kingdom Metazoa; phylum Chordata; class Mammalia; order Carnivora; family Felidae; genus Lynx; species Lynx rufus. Next base: position 170,680,965 of record NW_025814845.1, read on the forward strand.
TAACCCCAAGTTGAAAACCATCTAAGTGATTCCTGATGCACACTAAGTTGTCCCTCTCACTCTTACTCCCTTGCTCTCTTCCTGGAGTCGGTATTTCGTATATTAAACAGGCCCTTTCATTCTATAAATGTGTTTGCATTCCAGATGAAATCTATTGAGGCAAGGATGAAGTGCGAGCCAAGATGGGCAGAGAGGGTTCTCAATTCTTCCACCAGTGGACATGGTTACAGTTTTTATTCTGGACTTACATAATATGTTCTGCCTTTGAAATACTTCCCCGTTGGTGCTGGTTGCTAGATTTCAAACAGGTGCTACCAGTGAGGCACCCAAGGTAAAAGGACATGTCCCTGTCCCCTTGCCCAGTGTGCATTATGTATACTCAAAGTGTCCCTGAGACCCCTGACCACTAGAACATGAAACAAAGACTTCCACAATGTAGGTCTTCTTTTATTCATTCATTAAATAAACGTTCATTGGTACCTACTATGTGTTAGGCATTATTCTCGATGTTGGGGATGAACCGCTAAACAGAAAAACAAAACTCTCTGCCCCTTTGTAGTGGGAGTCAGCGAGGGCAATATACACAAGCAACAAATGAGAAAAATACAGAGCACGTTAATTAGTGAAAAGCGTGATGAGAAAAATCGAGCACGGAAGGGGGTTAGGAACTGCAGGATCGAGGAGGAGGATCTTCACCGGGGTGACATTTAAGACCCCAAGGACACTGGAGCAAAAACTTCACATTGAAACATACAGTCCCGGGGCGCCCGGGTGGCTCAGTCAGTTAAGCGTCTGACTCCTGGTTTCAGCTCAGGTCATGATCTCACATCGGGCTCTGCGCTGACAGTGTGGAAACTGCTTGGGATTTTCTCTCTCTCCCTCACTCCCTCTCTCTCTGTCTCTCAAAATAGATAGATAGATAGATAGATAGATAGATAGATAGATAAACAAAAGAAACATACCGTCCCAATTAAAAAGTAGATATGAACTAACTAACGACAAGGATTTTTCCGTTGGTTTTTATCATGCCAATCACAGCCAATGGTAAAACAGCTGAATTTCTCCCCATTTTCCCTCCAGAGACCAGATTGTGCTTTCCCGCACCCTTTGCTGCTTCCTTCCCACTGAACTTGCACCATTTGGTTCCTGCTGTCCTAACAGTAGGTTCTGTCATTCCTTTAAGTAATATTTGCTGGGTGTCTACTCTGTGTCAACATTTGAGGAGGAAATATCAAAATGGTGTAAAAGCAACATCTATGAAGTCTTCCCTCCTCTGTCTCTCCCCCCAGCTCCATCATACCTGCTCCCCTTCCTACTTAAGGCAGAAACATTCCAAGATCCCAAATCAGTACCTGGGAGTTTTAATTTCAGGTGCCAGTTCCTACATGGTAAATAGATGTGCTCCAGTCACGGCAATTCACACTCCCTGGTTTTCAGATACACCCCTCCTAAAATCACATGTCTACTCACTATTAAAAAAATCAAGTCAAGCCACAACAAAATGACTCCATGCAATTGTGTATCACAGGTAAAAGAAAACCTTGTCGATATGAAATCAGACAGTGTAAAATTCTCTCCCAGAGGAATCTGGCATTATTACATCCCCCATCAATCATGGTATTGTCTCTCCAACAACTGTATCAGATGCAACATCCAGATATTGCTGTCATCCCACCAATTCAGCAAAGACTCCAGACACCATTACAAACAATTTGGTCCCACCAAAATCTAAACTCTGCCTAGAGATTTCAGAGTCCTCACTTGTTTCCAACAACTATGTCCAAATTCCGGGACTTTGCCATTGAGTGTAATGGAATTTGACCTAAATATATGTGTATGACCTACACATGTACATTTATGAGGAAATCATGGATCTGACCTTGGCATATAAAAGAAATACTCTATACACATTATCATAGAATAATATCTGACAATGCATTATTGGATGGCATGTACTCTAAATCTTACCAAGATCAGTTCCTATTCTGGGCATGCCATTTAACGACAGGCAATGATTCCTCCCAGCCCATATTACGGATCACGTTATCGGAAGCATCCAGGCAATGCTCCAAGTATACAGGATATAACAGGTAGACACACGGATGGACCCAGCAAAGCGTCTGCCTTCTGAATTTACTTTTTTTTCCAGTAAGGAGAGAGTTTTGGGTTTTGTCTCGTCAGATACTCCCGATGTGGGTGAAAATCACAAAACCAAGCTTAAACTTCAGTGCAGATATCAGGTGAGCATTCAAATCACCTTCTCTTTATCCCCCGATGCCATTAGGATAAAAACGCTTCCCCCTCTCCTCCTTCCTGCATCCTCACGCACATATGCACACGCACAAAAGTTGACTCTGAAGCTTTCGATTTCGCTTAACGTCTTCCCTTTGTCCCTGCCACGGATAACCCAAAGCAAACGAAGTGAGGATCTTGCCTTGGCCCCTGCACAGAAAACACCCACGGTACTTTCACCTTATGTACCTTATTTATAATCCTCTGTAAATTCACCCAAAAGTCATGAACTACATAATACTAATTCTTATAGGTTGACATATTTCCCTGATCTTTCATGAGCCACATGGGGAAACAGTTTTCTCCTGATCTGAATGAAGAAGAAAAACAGTGATCCTAATCAACCATTTGCCCTTAGTGGCTTCCCTAAACAAATCTGGGAAAGCGCTTAAAGGCTTGGGAATAACCATGACCCTGCTTGATGCACTGTAATAACCCTACCTAATTATACTGATATAAAAACTAATTGGAAAGATAGCAAATGTCAGGGTAAGATGCAAATCGTAGGGTGTTAATTGCTGAACAGGTGCTGGAATAGAATTAAATGAGCATTCTGATTAAAAGAGTGGAGGAAACAAATGTGGACCCCCGATACAAACTTGGCCATGTGACTTCTTCAGCAGTCCATTCCACCAGGAAAAGGTCATGGTGCTGTGACCTCTGTTCTGTGATGGGTGGACCAAGAAAATAATAGTGACCACAGAAGAAAAAAAAAACAACAACCGAGCAATAATACCAACATGACTTCTAGAACCGACTGCTTGGTTTGAGCCCCAGAGACATGCAATGTGTTTTAAGAGTTCTCAGATACAGAAATAAGCCTCGCTAGAATCAAGAATGCAGAAATGCTCACCTTTCCCCTTCCACCTTGGACCAGAAGTGCTCCTATCCCGCCCCCAAGTACAGCACTACACAGTGCTAAGTGCTACGAGGGACTCACAACACACTTGGGGAGGGACGGAGTGCTTGATTAATTAACTGAATCCATAGCATCGCTTGCTTTGAATAAGGTGAAGCCGTATACGAGCCATGGCATTGGAGTGAGACGACATGACAGAGAATATATCGGCGGTTCCAACTGCTATGAACTGCTCATTCTTATTGCAAACAGCATCTCTTGATGCTCTAGCCATCCAAACCGTAAACTGTGTCTATAAAGGCGATTTTCTCCTTAGCCCAGCATGCCAATGAAGAATGCTTCCTCCCAAATGCCTGGTGCCTTGGTCAAGCTCTCGGCCAATCGTCATTCATCTCCTGACATTTGGAGAAGCCTGGACCAACAGCGCCTGCATGCTGACACCATCCAGGGACGAAACCCTGAGGGCAGCCGCTGCATGTGGGTGCTGGGTGACAGAGATACAGCTCCCAAGCTCCAAGTCGATAGGATCCCTTCCCAACACCATGACACCGTCCATGCTCCCACCTCCTAAAGAGGCCCTTTGCTTCAGCACCCCCTTGGAAAAATGCTCTACGTGAAGTTCCTACCCCTTTTCTCGACATACAACCACAAACAACCCAGAAGGAAATGACTCCCTTTCCAAGGAAGGATGCTGCAGCATAAGGGTTCTTTTCTCCCCATAGTTTGCGGGGCTTTGAGATGTATGATGCTGGACACCTAAACTAGCTCTTCAGTGCAGGGAGAGGGAGGCAGCGCAGTTCTGCCCTGTTCTACTGGTGTTTCTCACACTGCCCTGCCCCGGGGTAGAACAGCAATTCATTTACAGTGCTCGTTCCACCGGGGGGGGGGGGGGCCTCTTCACCCAGTGGCTGCCAACCGCGCACCATTCTGCTTACCTATATTTGCTTTCGGTGATAGAGCCCAGGGACGGCAGGGCGCACAAAGCGGCAAAGTTAATCCTTCTAACTCAGACCTACGTCTCCTAGAGTTAGAGCAGAAAGCGCAGCAACACAGTTTGCTTCCTTTTATTTATTTTTTTTTCTTTGCACTTAATAGATTTGGCCTCCACTGACAGTGGGCAAAAGAAAATAATATGATGGTGACACGAGACAATGCATCAACTCAGCAGCCCAATTTCAAAGTGCAAACAGAGGAGCTCCCAAATGCTTCAAGAGGGAAATGTGGGTACAGGAGGCATGGGTGAGATTTCACCGTGTTTATTTATGCTTTTATAAGGACACTGAGAATAATAACAAAACAGGATGGGAAAGAGAAAATTTTTTGCTCCAGCATGGAGATGGGGGGGGGGGGTAGAACCTCCTTGCTCTTTCCTTTTCTTTGATCTTAAGAGAAGCTCACTCTCTCTTGTTCACTCTTCTCTTTAAGGAAAAAAAAAATAAAATAAACTGTCTCCTGAGTAATAAAGTCAAGACACTTGCCAGTAAAAATTGGTTAAGGTCATCACTTCCAAAGGTCAAACGAGTTTTAGACAAGATGCCATGTGGGATCGCCATTCAGCACATTTCGTTAAATGGTTAAAAATAATAAAAATAATGACAGTAGTGGAGTTATTTAAAAAAAAAAAAAGCACAGAAGTCAGAGAGAAAATGAGAGAACCAGATGTCTTGAAGGAATGCTGGGAAATGCTTAAGAGGAAGATTTCTCCCACCCCAAACAAAAGCTTCCCCAAGGATCTTTTGAGATGCGCTGTCAGTATCTGATGCAACACCATATATCTTTTTTTGTGTTTTGCTGTGGGGTTTTCTTATTTATTTATTTTATTTTAACAAAGAAGACACAACAGGGCAAACTTTTTTAAAAGGATGGAGATTCAAGTTGACCCCAAAGCAAGCATTTCCCCAGATCCCTTGTGCATCGGCCTTGTCGAAAGATCCAAAAGACGGCAGAAGCGATGTTGTTCCAACGGTAGGTTGGCATAGAGGGGCCAACCTCATGCTCAGCCTTTCTGAAAATGATACCATCAATTTAAATGAGAAGATACCACGATCCATGCAGGTTCCGAAAGAAGAACTCTGCTTTAAGCAGGTGGAGGCCAAGAGACTGTTACGAGATGCAAATGAACTCTCACAGGAGACCTCCGTGGCTCCAAAAACAAACTCGGAATCCACACTGACAGTGCAGCCCGCGTTCCAAGTTATGTCACATCCTTTCGGAGGGCAATAGTGGGCCGTCAGGCCTGGTGCTTTTTATGATCCGTTTGCTTTTTCAGGCCACAGCTCACCCACGGAACCAAAAAGTCTCTTGTGCCAAGGGATGCTTTAAAACTCCAGTGAGGCCACCGCAAGACTCCGGTTCCAAGTACTGTTCGTTGCCAGTGACAATTAGAACAATCTGAAAATGTTCCTCCCAGAAAAATACACTCTTTTTTTGTTGTAACAGGGGTGTAAACGCCAGCCAATCTCTTTTGGCACCCAGTGCCGTAAGAAGTGCTTTCACTGTGCCACCTCTCGACAAAAACGCCCTCAATGAGTGTCCTCTGAGGACCAGCTTTGAAAAGGGGTTTCGCGTATCAGGTTAATGCATGCACTTGGCACGGCCCAACTTTTGCACCAAGGCTCTGGGGTATGGGGTGATAAGAGCCAGGTTCTGTTTGTTAACGATAAGGCAATTATTTCTTTGGTACTTCATAGGAAAAAAAAAAATCTTACAGCAAAGATTCAAACAAGGATCCCTAGGGAGACAACGGAACTCGTAGGTTGGAAAAGTTTCTTTTTTTTTTTTTTTCCTGCACAAGAGCAAACAAATGGGCCATTGAGAGCAACAGAACGGCTGAGACCAAGTTCCCGACAAACACACTGGCTGTCGGCTCCTGCACAAGTCCGCGATAACTTGGGGAGGGGAAGGCAGGCGGCAAGGGGAAAGAGAGACAGGAAGAAAAGGCACAGAGTGAGAGGAAAGGAAAAAGAAAAGGAGGCAAGAACAAGAACAGAATAGGAGTAAAGAGGCAAGAAAGAGAACAAAGGAGTGGAGACGGGATAAGAGAAAAGAAAGGGCACAGTACATCACTGGTGGAACTTTCGATGTGTTTGGGGATGGAAGAGATCCATGAACTTGGAAGGGTAAACAAATTAGATCTTTATTTTCACTGCCCCCTAATTGAAATTTAGCATCTAAGCATCTCTTTCCATTTTAAATGTAGACAAGCCCCAACGGGATCAGAGATCCGCAGGCTTTCCTGGACCATCGACGGTATCCATGATGAAAAAGGAAGGGATGTGGTGGGGGAGATGAGAACGCCAAAATCTTGGAATGGTATCAGGCAACCTTTCTCTCCATAGACATAGTATTTCAGAGGATAGATATGTATGACTTGGGTTTGGAAAAAAGGTCCTTTCATTTACTCCCTGGGTCTGGTTTTCTGCCTTCAAGCCCTGGCTCCCTGACCTTCCCCGGAACCCTCTAACGTGCAACAAGTCTAGGCTTCCCATGCCAGGGAGCTTTCAGGAAGTTTTCTCAAGGTCATCACATCTGATTAACAGCTGAGAGTCAGTTCCACAGCTCTGCAGGTCAGGTCAAGCATGACAATCTTTTCGGACACAATTTTGCCCAGCTGGTTCCTGCTAAGGTCTGTAAAACTCAAAAAAAAAAAAAAAAAAAAAAAGAAAAAAAAGAAGAAGAAGGTAGGCTGTGACTTCCCAAAGAAGCATGTCACTGACGCCTCATTTTTAGTTTTCTACTAGGGAAAAAAAAAAAAATGCCGAAGGGACCGAGATTAATCTACAGACACAATGGGTCTCAAAACAACCAGCCTTCTGGGGCGCCTGGGTGGCTCAGTCCGTTCAGCATCCAACTTCAGCTCATGTCATGATCTCACAGTTCATGAGTTCAAACCCCGCATCCGGCTCTGTGCTGTGGGTGCAGAACCCCTTCGGATTCTCTTTCTCTCCCTCTCTCTGTCCCTTCCCCATGCACATGAGTGCTCTCTCTCTCCCTCTCAAAATAAGTAAATAAACTTAAAAAAAAAAAAAAACTAGCCTTCTGTCCAACCTTCCTTGTGCTCAGAATTACATCACAGAATCCCATTTCCACGGAACTTCAAATCCTGCTGTCAGGGTAGACTAGCATCCCGCAGTCAGTGGACCACTGACCCCATGACCTGTGCCGTAATCTACTAGTGGTTATGCCCCTTTACAGATGTGAGTGGGGAACAGCTGAGCCCCTGCCCTTGGAAATTCCCACCTCCTTCCTATTTCAGTATCACAGGTCAGCCTGGCCCGACCAATAGAAATCATGCCAACTCATCAAACTGATCTCCCTGCCCTCATCTGCAGATGCTTAGGTTTGGGCTCTGTTCCCAGAGGCTCCAAGCCAAAGCATCCCCCCCCACCCCCCGTCTTCATGAAGCAAGAAGACCTAACACCTTGACTTGGGGCTTCTTGGTGCTGGACGTTAGCATAGGTGTCCCACTCAAATCCAGCTGTCTGCCCAGGGGTTAAGAATGAGGGAGGCGGCCTGTTTCAGGCCGATGCCAATTTTGAAAAAACGTGACATACTTCTCTCATCTAAGGAGGGGAGGGTCTGAAAGGACAGGGGAGGGCCTCCCAAGCAGGCGCCCACCGCTCCACCTCTTTGGAGAGGGCACGTTTCTACCTGGCAGTAAGAGTCCATGGGACTCCAAATGATAAGTTACACCCCCGTGTAGGCAGGTTCCAGCCATCAGAGTGGCGGGGGTCAGGCACGGGACGGAGAAAGACGCTAAACAAGATACGCCCTGACCAAAACCACATACCGGCTTACCTCGCTGTCTGGTTAATTTGCTTCCAGTCTCAGTGATGGGAATTAGGCAATTGCTTTAAAAACTCAGAAGCCACCATAAAAATAGAAAATTATTGCTTCCTGTCATGACCAAATATTAAACACAGTGCACACCTAATGACTCTATCCCTCCCCAGGGAAGAAGCTTTATGAACAATAAAATCCCAGCAGACTTCTACTGTTTGGGTTTGGAGGTCTCATTATGGGCTCACTGATCCAATACAATTTACAAGCTCAATGGACTCCACTCGAAGTGAAAACCGCCAAGCCGGAGTTATAAACAGAACACCTACAGTGAAGCCAGCGTTTCATTCTTCATCAGGGAATGAAAAGAAGAAAGAGGGGATTGAGGAGAAAGGCACTCGGGTACCAGTTGCTCCCGGAAATGTTTCTGACAGCCTGTGTCTGACTCAAGGTTAGACACCTCACTAAAAACGCAAGGCAAGGTGGGGGGAAGCTAAGGAGTCCCTAAAGCCAAAGGCAGGAAGTAAAAAAAAAAAAAAGAAAGGTCAGCAAAGGAAAAAGAGGGAGATGGGGTCAGAGTGGGGCGCGACGGGAGTGAGGGAAGAAAACGCAGAATTTTAAAATCTGCCGTCCGGTGTTTCGACACAGGTTGACTCAAAAACGACACCAAATTTTCAAAGTTAGATTTTTTTTTTTCAGCTCACTAAATTACCCAGATATATGTCTAAATGGTGGTGATCCTTCATCTTGTGACTCAACATCTGGATGATAAAATGCATTAGCCACTCTACATTTACTTGGGCAAGCATCAAGTGGACTGCTAGCATTAAATCGAAGTCGAGTCTGGCTCTTGTTCAAACGTCAGCCAAGACCAAGTGGGGAGAGAGGAGCTTCCCCTTTACCTTCAACTCCGCGCAATTTATCACTCGAGCCTAAACAGTCCCACATGTTTGAAGCGCTGAAGGAGACTTGGGGAACGCTGAACAAAGGCTTTCAGGGAAGTCAGTATAAAAGTGAACAGTAGGTAGACAGTGGGCACTAAACAAAACCAATGCAGGGGAGGCGACAAGTCCATAAAACAGGGTCTAGACAGAGCATGAGAGCAAGGCACCGAGAGGTGACAAAAAGAGACAAGAGACAGAGCGCCGAAGAGGGGGCCTGGGTGGCGAAACTGGCAAAGACTGGCGGGGGAGGGGGAGGGGGAGGGGGAGGGGGAGGGCCGGCAGGGACTGCTGACGGTTCCCAATAATGTTTTCTGTTCACCTATCAGCTTCCTCACTGAACCCCCTAAGTGTGAATCAACTTCCACGTGGACAAGAAGATCATTATGAGCCCTGCACGAAGGCAGAACACACACACACACACACACACACACACACACACACACAAAGGAAGGAACCAAGCCAGCATGAGCCCATCATGGTACAGGGCTCTCTCATGCATCATCTCCCCATCCCAGCACCGTGCGACAGTCCTCACTCCCCTATTTTTCAGATACAAACTGGGATTCAGGTAGGGTTGCCAGATAAAATATAGGATGCCCAGTTAATTTTAAATTTCAGACGACAACGAATAATTTTTCAGTATAAGTATATCCCAAATATCACGTGGGAAAGGTCTATAATGAAATTGCATTTGTTTTTATCTGAACTACAAATCGAATTAGGGCATACTTGCACCAAAAAAAAAAAATCATTCATGTTTATGTGATACTGAAATGTGACTGGACATCCTATATTTTTATTTGCGAAATCTGGCAACTCCGGATTCAATGAGAGGGAGGAAATGAATGAATGGGTAAAGGCATGAATGGTATAGTGGAGTGGTCAAACCCAGATCTGAAGCCAGATTTTGCCAGTTATCACACTCCAGGAATAACAACCACTTCAAGTACGCAACCCACATGTCATAAGTCTGTGTTACATGCACAACCTTACTTTTTCTGAAGAAAGAAAAGGCCTTTTTTCGCAGAACAAACTGGCTACATACAAAATTACTGATTATAGGGAAGCAAAATGTCATCAGTCTGACCTATGGCATGGTGCTTGAAAGGTGATGAATCCTCCAAAGCTCCGGTCCAGTTAGAAGCTTTGCGATTCAGTGACACCCTATTCATTGGGAATGTCATTGTTCCTCCTGTCCTCTCCTTACACAGACCATCACAGCTGTGTCCTGGGAGTGAGAGATCTTGTCTCTAATCCCAGTTGAGTCTTTGACCTGCCTGCTACATGGCCACTGAAGGAGTTGCTCTTCCACGGAGTTTTCTCATCTGAAATGAAATGTGGGTGACAGTCCCAGTGTATACCTGAGTCATGTGCAAAGCTTTCAATCAATCAGGAAAATGTCCTGTGCAACTGTGCAAATCTGGACCAAAGTCAACCAACCAAAAGGCTTGCCCTTTCTCTCCATAGAGAACCACCTCAGGGCTTGATTGGAGGACCTATGTGTGAAGGACAGCATACAGAGCTACGATGGCCCAGACTGCATGACCATTTTGTGAGCTCTCTTTTCTAAAAGTCCTGGCATCCTATGTGCCTTAAAAAATGCAGGTGTTAACCCCAAAGTGCTGGCTGGAATCCAGATGGTTCCATCCCTGCAAATTCTTCCATTCCTGCCATGGTATCAGTGGGATTAGGAATTTCTCCCTATTTCCTTTTCAAAAGCTCCTGTTATATGTGAGCAGCTGCAGCATTTCTCACCAGTTCTGGCTCCTTGGTGGTCTTGAGGGGGCTGGGAGAGTTTGAGTTTAGAACAAAACCTTCCTGGAGGACAATCACTTAATTAATTACCCAGTAGAGACTGACAAAATGCTGACTCTTTATAGACTTGGGTCTAAGCTGCCTGACGTGCTTTGAGCCTCTTGTCACTCGACCACTTTCCTTTCAATCAAATGCCCCCTCCAATCGCAACTCTAGGTCAACATGAAGAACAGAGCAACAAAGAACATTTCCTACAAGATTTCAATCAGCATATAATCTAATCAAGTCCTAACAGGTAGAGCCCTGAGTTTTATAAATCATCTGTGGATAACTTCCTTCCTGTCTCCTTAGGATATGTCATATTTCCCAACCGTTTGGCCTGTTAGCCTCTTGGCTGGTCATAAATAGACCCAGAAGAACTCCTCTAGCCCCATTTGCTCAAATAGAAAGAAATAACCGGGAGTTCTAGAAAGTTCTCTCAGGATGAACATGTGGTCTTAGCAATCTTTCCCAAGTTCTGGGTCCTTTGTTCCCCCTAAAGCCAGCTAGACAACTCTGGGAAGAAATACCTTTCCTAGAAACAAACATCGATTTCTTATTTCCAGCATTGAACAACGTCACAGTGCTGTCTACTTCTCCTGACTCATCCCCTTTCTGGCAAACCTGCAACTTAATCACATCATACAATTTTATACGGGAGAAACCGGAAGTTGAAGCATACCATTATTTTGCTCCGCATAACCGCATACATCCACTTGGTCCTCTGATTTTCCCTGGGAATTGATCCAGGGGACCTAACGTGAGCACTTCGAATGAGAGAATGCTAGTAAAAGTGAACTGGTTTGGGTTTTTCCCCTTTTTTCTAAAGAATTACTTGCAAACGGTTTGGATTCCGGCTTCCGAGTTCCTGCTCTCTCACAAACATCCAGGCTACTAAAAAATTCACAGATTGCCAGATGGTACAACAGCAGTTCTTTGCAAAGGATCTGAGCTTTCCAGTGAACAAAGGACGCATACTCATGGGGACAAGTGGCAACATCAGCAAAAGCTTTGGAGTGGTGGGTGTATTGGGGGAGGGGAAGTGAAATGTGGAGAGGTGAGAAAATGGGCCTTTTACCTCCAGTGACTGGTATCTGGCAGGGAAAACCCAACTCCCAGCCACTGCTGATGGTAGGAGGGAGCATATCCAGAAGAAGATGAAAGAAATTAAATCAGAAACTAGGATATTTTGGGGCGCCTGGGTGGCTCAGTCGGTTGAACTTCCGACTTCGGCTCAGGTCATGATCTCACGGTCTGTGAGTTCGAGCCCCGCGTCGGGCTCTGTGCTGACAGCTCAGAGCCTGGAGCCTGTTTCAGATTCTGTGTCTCCCTCTCTCTCTGCCCCTCCCCTCGCTCATGCTCTGTCTCTGTCTTTCTCTCTCTCTCTCTCTGTCAAAAATAAATAAACATAAAAAAAAAAACTAGGATATTTTTATAGGAAGTCACTAAATTTGAAGCCTGTGCCCATTTTCCCAATTCCTGGCGGTGCAGGGTGATAGAAACAATGCCCAAGTTTTGGCAGGTAAACTGATATATTCCCAAAAAAGTCACAGGAAGCAAAGCATGCGTGAACTATTTTAACGCCTTCCTACAAGTTTCCCCTACTTCCATTCTCCATTTTCCAATGCATCCTCAAAATCATCCCTCCAAAATATTGACCTGACCATAAAATTGCACTACTTAAAATCCTCTAATGTCTTTCCGTCACCAACGAAAGATGTCAAAATACTTTTGTCCAGGCATATAAAGTCTTACAAAATCTGGACCCAAATAATCTTTCTAGCTTCTCCTACTGCCCCCCTTCACATACATCCATGCACTTCTAAAACTATGAGCAGATTTAGGAAATTTGTTCCTTTCCATGTCTTCTCCTACCCACTTTCCTCCTAGAATGCCCTTTGATCTCAACTATGAATGTCCAAGTTATAGTCGTCACCTCTTGCACCTCTACCTAGATGAAAATAATCTCCCCGCTACAGGTCTTCAGAGCTTTAATCTCTGCCTCTCTTATAGCAGTTTTTTCTGCACACTTTTCATTTTTTCATCTGAACTATAAGCTCCTGATGGGAAAGCTTTGTGTCAATTCAATTTTATTATTCCTAACAGCACCTTGCAAAGTCCTTAACATAATAGACCCTTGATAAACATTTACTGAATGATTCATTCTGCCTCACAACCCTAGATATCTGTTCTTGGCATTGTTTTGTTCCTACCTGTCCCTGGGGGTAAGACTGCTAAGCAGCAGTCAAATACAAGTAGTTACAGGAAAGGTCCTATATAAACTGGCAAAGGACTCACTCATCCAAACTCTTCAACGCTTGGCAGTCACAGACTAATCTGCCAACTAATATTTACTGAGTGACTGTAGTATCCAAGCCACTGGACAGATGTTACAGGAGATACAACATAATAATTGCTATGACTTTTTTAAAGCATCTATTCAGTCATACGCTATGGTGGGCACCTTACACTAATATTCTTTTTTTTTTTTTAATTTCCAATAGAGGTTACTTTTTTTTATATTAAACATAATTTTTATCAAATTGGTTTCCATACAACACCCAGTGCTCAACCCAACAGGTGCCCTCCTCAATGTGCATCATCCACTTTCCCCTCTCCCCCACCCCCCTCATCAACCCTCAGTTTGTTCTCAATATTTAAGAGTCTCTTACGGTTTGCCTCCCTCCCTCTCTGTAACTTCTTCACTACAAGCGTGAAACCTACAGATAACACAATGACTCTAAACCCATATCTTTCAATAATATTCTTAATACGACTCATTGAGAAAGAAGTATTATTAGCACCATCACAAAACCAAGAAATATCAAAGACTTAAGCCACATATGATGCCCAACATCCAAGAATTACAGTGTACTTGGAAATGTAAGGCAAACCCAATAGGTAAAGAAGATAACAACATCCAAACATCCTAGCAAGAGCAGGCACAGGGGGCAAATGTCAAGTGAGAAGACTTGGGCTATAAGATTTGATATCTTTGAAGAGGCAGAATCTGAAGCAGGTCTTGAAAAACTGATAGGATTTATATCGGCAGAGTTTGGGGTGGGTGTTCCAGGCAGAGCTGGTACATGCAAAGGGAGAGAGGAAGACATTTTCAAGGTCTGCTTGATGAAACAAACATTTTGATTCATGGGGAAAGACATGACTGAACTAGAAAGTTGGAACCCATCTACAATCCACTCACCTAGTTTTCACATACTTTCCACAGTTTGTAAATAAATATTTCTCCGCGTGATCATTTAAGCTGTCCGCTCCATAAAAGGAGGAACCATGGCTGTTATGCTCCCCAATGGTCTCTTAGTGCCACGAGTTCACAAATATTTGTTTAATAACTGAATAACAACAGCAACAAAATCCTAAATGAATAAACGATGGAGTGAACCAACGTACAGATGATTGAGCCAGTGTGAGTCAAATCTTAAAGCTCTGTGAGTCTAGGAAGACCGGTGAGTCGAGTAGAACAAGTGTAATTCTTAAACACTAGCCCAACTACAGAAGTAAACATCAAAACTCTTCCATACCACCTCTTTGATCAGCAGGGGAAGAGTGATTTTCTCAAACGAAATATCATTTATTTACCACGTGGTCCAGGCTGTCATCTGGTGAAGTGCTTCAACCCAAAAGGATATATTTTCTATACCAGCACATAGAAGAGTCCCTTCTCCTATCTGTGTCTAAAATGGCCAAGAAACTAGCAAAGATTTTACTTGAAAATAAAGGACAAAGAAAATGAAAGAATGATGCACTCACTTCGGGTAGATAATCTGTGTTGTTTGGTGAGAAAATCTACACCCTCTCTGAGAGAATAGAATTTTCAGTACAAAAAAAAAAAAAAAATAGCCCGGGGCCAGGCTTTTGTAGACTCTTCACAGCACTGGGCTCCCTACACTGGAGATGGGGAATCTGGGCATGGAAGGCACATATTAATAGCTCCCGTAAATTATTGATGAGCAAGGATGATGAATTAGCATGCCTGACACCCAAGCCTGGGCCCTCCACTAGAATCAGAATTCAGAGCTGGAAGGTAATGCAAAGGTCATCCATTAATCCCATGCACTTCCTTTTACAGATAGGGAAACTAAGGCCCAGAGAGGCAGCTCATGACCTCTGTAACATGAGACAGCTAGTTAGTGCATGATCCAGGGCCAAGAGCAGGCATCCTGATCCTAGTCAAAGGCCATATCTGCTACCAAATGCAGCCTCTCAGTCACGGGGACTGGGGACTGATATTCCATCACGCCCGTCACACACATGAATGTGACTTGTACAACCTCAGAGTTAAATGGCACTTCGGGAGCCAACAGTGCTTCCAGACCATACTCACCAGGCCTTTCCATTCTTACACAGCTCTAAATTCTGGAAAGGTTTCCCTTCTTTGCCAAAATCTTTTTCTCTGGAACTTCTACCCATTAACTACACTCCAATTTCACCACTGAAACTGGCTATGTGACCTTGGCTAAGTTCTCCAGCTCCTTAAGATTCATATTCTTCTCCATAAAATTGAACTTTTCTTAACCACCAAAGATGAATTAAGAAGATAATTAACGCAAATTACATAGCCGAATGCCCAGCACATAGTAAATGTCAATTAAAGGTTGAGTATCGGTCGTATCCACCCTTTTCGGGGACAGAAATCCTTGTTTGGGACGTGCCTCTACTGACATATCTGGCTTGTCCATTTCCAGGGAAAGGGAGGGAGTTGTCACAGATTGAAAACCAGTGTGAGTGGCCTAAGACGGCAGGAATCTACTAGGCTTTGTGGACATAAATCTCAGCAAGAGCTCAACTCCAACTACTATCCAAATACTGCTTCTGTGCTGAAAGGAACAGTGGGGTTAAAAGCTGAATCGACATAACAAATCAAGAAGAAATTAATATGGAGTTCGTTTGGTAAATTAACAAAAACTCTAGTGTTCAGGTTTAATGCAATACCCTCTAGCATGCCTGGGAGGTCGGTAAGAGCTTTACTCCCCACAGTTATTCTCTGGAAATTCCCATCCCACAAATAATACTTTCCTGGAGTTAAGTGATACACTGGAGAGGGGGATAACAAGCATGGGCCAGAGAAGAGAGGATCCAAACACGCACTCCAATGGAACAAGGTGGTCGATGAGGCAGAAAAAGGTGGGAAAAGGATGTGCCAAACGGCAGGAAAAGGCAAACAAGAAGCCTGGACCAGAGGGGAAAGCAGCAAGTGAAGATGCTTACCAAGATGAAAAGAGGAGCAAAACTTGAGATTACAATTACTGAAAGAAAGAAGGAAGGAAAGAAAGAAAGAAAGAAAGAAAGAAAGAAAGAAAGAAAGAGGAGAGAAAGAGGAAGAGGAAGGGAGGGAGGAAGGGAAGGAGAGAAAGAAAGAAAGAAAGAAAGAAAGAAAGAAAGAAAGAAAGAAGAGAGAAAGAGGAAGAGGAAGAAGAAGGGAGGGAGGAAGGGAAGGAAAGAAAGAAAGAAAGAAAGAAAGAAAGAAAGAAAGAAAGAAAGAAAGAGGAAGGAAGGAAGGAGGAGAGAAAGAGGAAAAGGAAGAGGAAGGGAGGGAGGAAGGGAAGGAGGGAGAGAAAAAGAAAGAAAGAAAGAAAGAAAAGGAAAGAAAGAAAAAGAAAGAAAGAAAGAAGAGAGAAAGAGGAAGAGGAAGAAGAAGGGAGGGAGGAAGGGAAGGAAAGAAAGAAAGAAAGAAAGAAAAGGAAAGAAAGAAAAAGAAAGAAATAAAGAGAAAGAAAGAAAGAAGGAAAGAAAGAAAGAAAGAAAAAGAAAGGAAGGAAGGAAGGAAGGAAGGAAGGAAGGAAGGAAGGAAAAGAAGATAAGTAATGTGGGGATCTGGAGAAATTGGGACCTTCATGCATTGTGGGTGGGAACGTAAGTAGCTGCAACGGAAATGGTGTGGCCATGACTCAAATTACTATTTGGTAGGAACAAGGGCAGAGAAGAGAGTTCCATATTCCACTTCTAGGTCTATACCCAAAAGAATGGAAAACAGACAGTCAAAGAGATATTTGTACACCCCTGTTCACAGCAGCATTGTTCACAAAGAGCTGAAAGACTGAAGCAGCCCAAATGTCTGTCGACAGATGAGTGGATAAACGAATGTGATATATCCAAACTGGGATATTGTTCAGCTTTCAGAAGGAAGGCAGTCCTGGCGCTCTACAACATGAAGGACCTTGGAGGACATTATGCTCGGTGAAATGAGCCAGTCACAAAAGGACAAATACAGTAAGGATCCTGCTCATATGAGGTCCCTAGAAGTAGTTAAACTCATAGAGACCAAAAGTAGCATGGCGGCTGCTGCGGGTGGGGGAGAACGGACGGTCACAGTTTTGCCAGGTGAAAAGATCTCTGCAGTGGCTCTCACCGCTCAGTAATGTGAACGACCTAAACCACTGAACTTAAAACTGGTTGACACTTAAAAATGGTGACGACGGTCAAGTTCATGTTGCGTGCATTTTTCCACAATTAAAAATTTATTCAGGGGCACCTGGGTGGCGCAGTCGGTTAAGCGTCCGACTTCAGCCAGGTCACGATCTCGCGGTCCGTGAGTTCGAGCCCCGCGTCGGGCTCTGGGCTGATGGCTCGGAGCCTGGAGCCTGTTTCCGATTCTGTGTCTCCCTCTCTCTCTGCCCCTCCCCCGTCCATGCTCTGTCTCTCTCTGTCCCAAAAATAAATAAAAACGTTGAAAGAAAAAAAAAATTTTTTTTTAATTTATTTAAAACAAAGGGAAGATACCATCAGGAAAACCCACCCATGAGATACTTTTAAGTAAACCTTTTGAATAAGGTTCATTCTGTTGTTTGTCGGGCTTCTTGAAAAAGAAAGTAAACAAAACTACATCAACATTTAAAATGGCCCTCCAGGAAACAGCTCAGAAATATGGAAACCAATGTCCCAGGACAGAAGATCTTGGGATATTTAGCGTATGAGACATAGGCTGATCTGCCCTTCTGATAGAAAATACCGTACCAGTATGCACATGGGCACAGACAGCCTACAAAGATGCAAAAAGAACGTTAGCCCTCTCTACCCATCTGACTTTTTATGGGCTACAAGAATTGGTACTTTAAGGACTCTTTTGTCACTCTCCTACATCAGTGAAACTGTCCCTAAAGAGATCTTCCCACGGACCACCAGATTATCCCTGAGCCCCAGAGATTCAGCAGATACTCAGAAGAAGTTTCCAGACGGAGAAGAGAGTCTGAGAAGAATACAGCCCAGAAAAAACAAGCTCTGAATTAGCTCTGAAACCACAAAATGTAAATCGGCTTGAGACTTTTTATTTTTATTTACCACACACAGATCTTTATAGACAAGATTTAGGCCGAAGACCAAAGGAAGGATTATGGTTTCATTCTTGGTTTGGTCTGTTCCGGTTTTGGTGTTTTTTTTTTTTTTTCTTTCATACAGGAACTTTGGATTTTTACACTAAAAATTAATCAGCTTTACTGCCACTCTAGACACGCACACATTTGTACACAGAAGGAAGGCTCTACTGGAGGCCTGTGATTCAGCAGCAAGTCCTGCTGGGCTGTGCATTGGCCTGGCTTTTTGGAGAGAGGTGGGGCTGCCCAAGAATTCACAAAAGCATGCTGAAAAGACAGCTGAAAATAAAAATTAAATTTATGTTTCTAGAGAAATCAAGGCAGAGAGCAATTTAGTAGGAAAAAAACAAATCCTAATCTGGGGCTAAGTCTGAGGACCTAGAGAACTATATCTCTGATGGGGGGGCGGGAGGGCGGGCACCCTATTATAAAATCCGATGATTTTCAATGAAGGGGCCACATGGTAGTAAAAGCTATCTTTCATCTTTTAAGCAGCCTATTGGAAACTGAATATCTGCCCAAGATGTGGTCACAGGGGCTAAATGAAAAGTCAAGTTGTTTGGCGTTTGAGCTGGAAGCCTGTCAAGTCAGTGTGATAACACTGCTTGTCTTGTCCCCATCCAAAACTCTGACTGGCCATTGATGAGATCAAGGGCATTTCTGGAATGAGATTCTTCCTTCCCATTCCATTGTATGTCTTTGATTAATAAAAATGGAGTTTACAGCTGAATGGTTGGTTACTTGTCGATTGCAGTCCAGCGGGCAAAATCTGACAAAACGCTGGGCCGGCCAAGGAAAATGATCGAAGGGGTCTTTTGTGGTGAAAAGTTTGGGAACCACCCTTGAGGCTCCCCATCCCCTCCCCCGAACATGCACAATTCCAAGGGAATAAGCAGGCTCCCTAGAGCCAAAGTGGAGCGTGCCTGTTGTGTGAGAAAACTCAAAGAGAGACAGTGTAAATTAACTGCATCTGGTTAGATGAGCGAGCAGGGGGAGGAGATAATTAGTTGGCATTATAGGAACAAGGGCAGAGAAGAGAGTTCTATATTTACTCAGAGGAAATCCAAAATAGACTACTTTGCACCCGTTTGCTGCTCGTGGGGGATCTCAACATTTCCAAGTTGGCAGACGTTGAACACAGGGACGGGATGCAGAACTCAACCAAACCCCTGAATGACACAAACCACCCACCCCACCTCCCACAAATGGAAACCTGACTTCACCTCCTTTTACATCCACAGGGAAGGGAAGGAGGCGAGGGTAAGCCCAAAAGACATTCAGAAGTAATAAGACAAGGGCGATATCTCCAAACAAAAGCCCTACAATGAGTAAGCAGAATAAATGCATCTGTTTACAATAAAACGGGTGCTCTAAAAACCTGATGATGGCCAATTTACGGCACCCTTTGGTATGTCTCCGTGTGTAGATGCACAACATTTCAAAAGTAACACATATTTCAAGTGATGCAGAGATATCACTGGGCTGTTTTATTGTGCACAGGATGGTAAAAAGTAAATGCCATAGTCCCATAAAGCTCTATAATATGCAGCCAAGATACAATTTCCACCTTCAAAGACGAATTTAAGGCATTCTAGCACAAACAATGAAAGCACCTAATTTGAAAATCTTCTCCCTCTGTAGATGCTAAAAGACTTTCTTTTGTACGGGTACCATGCGTATTACATAGGATTAAAACGTAGATATGTCAGGCTTTATCCGCGGGTGCAAGTCGTATGCGGGTTCTTAAAGTAAGAACTGCTAAGTGCAGAGTCATTAAGATGTGTGCTTATGAGATGGAAGGTGCAGGTTAGGATTTATGGGTTGGCAACCATCTTTAAAGCTGATTTGTGGGGACCTTATTCCAAGAAAAGATGCCATAGTCATGAGGTAGCAAGACCTTCTTCAAAGGGGAGCAAAAGTGTGGGGAGGAGAGTTGAAGATTAGTGAGGTCAGCGTGCATCCTGGAAAGGACTGGGTCTGCATCTAGCTGTTCTCATATGCTTCGAATTCCCCCAGAGGATCCTGAGGGCATCCTGGGAAGTTGGGAAATGGGGCCACGTGCGATCAACACATCCAACTCACATAAGTCAGGACAGACAGTGCTTGGGAGAGGCAGGCTGTGGCAGTGAGAGGAGCACGAGCCGAGAGGGACAGACAACTGTGTTCTAGAGCCAGCTCTGCTCCACCCAGCCGTGCAATCGTGGGCAAGTCACGTCACCATTCCCGGGTCAGCCTTCCGTCTATCAGATGAGGGAGATGGCTGACCCCAGAGAGTTCTTACAACCCCTGCATTGTAAGCTTCTATGCACTTTCAGAAAAACAAAAAAAAAACAACAACGGAATTCCAAACAGCTCTCTAAAATTGGTCCCCCGTGAGCCTCCTACGATGGCAAAAGCACCCTGCACGTCCAACAGACATTGTACATTTGGTTCTCATCCTCTTCCAAGCACCTCAGAGAAGTCTGCAGAACCGCCATGGACATTTCAGGAGCCTCCTGAAACCTACAGCGGCAGCCAGTACCCTCCGATCGTACCATGGAAGAACAGAGCTGCTGAGTGCTTTGTCCAAGGTCAGAGGCGAGGACAGGATCAGGATTCCAGCCTCCCCGTTCCTAGGGCTATGCTATACTTTCCACAAAGAAACCAAGCTGGCTTTCTGGGAAGAATGCCAGAGGTTCCATTCTCCCAACTGAGAATTCATTGGGATATTGGAATAACAACTTTGGAGACTGTGGTCTCTCCAATCCATTTCAGGACCTGGCTAGAAACACGAAAACCCAAAGAAAAAAGCAATAGGGAATTATTCCGTTTTTTAACGAAAGAGAAAAAATTAGGGGTGGGAATATGGGATTTCTTAAAAATTACATGATTGCTGGAAGTTAATTTGGTATTTCTTCGTTGGTTTGTAAGTTCTGTTTCCAATCACAAAAACAGACAGCTGAGGATGCCTAAATCACATTTCAATGAATTAGCATCTTGTCCCAGAGAATCTTTCCCACTCTGAATAGAACAGAAGACCCAGAATGCAATGCTCTGTGGTAGAAAGGAATCTCCCTCGATGCAAGAGAGAGTTTGTCATAATCCCCTAAACTGTAATCTAAACTGATAGTCTTCAACCCAACAGCCATCGCGGAGAATGACAAAGGGGATGACGCTTAACTCGGGGTATACTGCCTCTTCCAAGAAACTTAGTGAGACCCAGCTCTGCCAAATAGGAGAGCTGGCCTCCTTTACCATCAATATCCACACACTCCTTATTAGGTTGACATCAGTGCACCTGGAAAAGAATCCCAGCATAGATTTAGAGACACATGTTCAAAAAGGAAGGTTCTGACTTCTTCCAAGAAAGGCCAACCAGAACAAGAGAACACATGTTGGACTAGCTCTGCCTTGAAGATAACATGAAACCAACCTTATGGCAAATCCCAAGTGATCGATACTCAGCGTCGAGGTTCATAAAGGAGAGAAACCAGAAATGATCGTTTTAATCACTTTTGCCCCCTACCTGTCGATGATGACAGGGTCTGAAGGAGTCTCATTTCGGTTTCCACAACTTTTCTTCTCGCAACATCGACTGTAGATTGGGAAGGAACCAAAAGAGTAAAAGAAAATTGTTAAAATCAGGAAGATACAATGAGCATACAGCATAGAAACATTCACAAAAATACACACGTCCTAGGTAGCCTCTTAGCGTTCAGAGGCTCAAGCACAGAGTTTATGGCCATGTTTCAAAACAACGCTGGACCTGAAGCCCAAAGATACTCCTTCAAATACTCTGTGGCTTATGACTGGGTAATTCTCAGCAAATCACAACTTTCTCGGGAACCATATTTGTATTCTGAGCCATGGGCATTGGACTTTTAAATCTATAAGGTCACATCTTATAGACCCATGTTGAATGACTTTATGATTGTGTATTTTAGATCTTTGTGTCTCAATAAATATTTGAAGAAAGAAGGGGAAGGAGCACGGACAAAATAGACCCCCAAGTAGCTGCCTGGACTTAACCTTATTTGTGTAATCTTTCCAGAAAACTCTGTGTACTTTATAAACATTTATTTATTTATTTATTTATTTATTTATTTATTTATTTATATCATTTTCTAAAGATGATGGGAGAAGACCAGAACCATGGTATACATTGTGAAATAGGGGAGAAAATGAGGCAGGGAGCTATGAAATGATATCTCCAATGATTTTCGCCAAGTCCAGAACAGAAATGGGACTTGATGCGTTAAGTGCCATCTTGAAAACTCCACCTCCCAGGGCTTCCTCCTAGCAGAGTACCTGGTAGGGGCTCAAAAACCACTTGTGGAATTAGCTGGGAGGGAGAAAGATGAGGCCCGATGGCAATTACGACAGATAAGCGGGACCCCGTCAAACCTGAGCAGAGAACAAAATGCTCCCTTCCAAAGGTGTCCGCGCGAAAGACCTAGACAGATGTGACAAGAGCAAAGGAAGCTGGGTGGTGGGGAAGCACTGAAAAAATCACCTCCCCACATGGCTGCCGCTGCAGACTTCTGAATACCTCTTGGCTCATCCAAGCACATGGTCTACCATCAATGGTAGTTGCTTATGGATGTAGGCTTGCAGGGCATAGAAAAAAAAAATTACCATCCACACTGGTGCGAGAATATGCCTCATAAACATTAGCAAAGTATATGTAAGCACTGCCTTCCCCCGATCTGTTGAAGAGTGAAGCAACACCATAGGAAGATTGCCCAAGTGAGAATCAGGGCTCTGGCGTCCGACCCAGTGCTGTCACCAAGCAGCTGCGTGAGTTTCGTCAAATCTGTTTAACCCCCCTGGGCTTTGCCAACCTTATATATAAAATTAAAATATTGGACTAGATTGGGGTGCCTGGGTGGCTCGGTCAGTTAAGCATCTGACTTCAGCTCAGGTCATGCTCTTGTGGTCCGTGAGTTCAAGCCCCATGTGGGGCTGTGTGCTGACCGCTCAGAGCCTGGAACCTGCTTCTGATTCTCTCTCTCTCTCTCTCTCTCTCTCTCTCTGCCCCTCTCCACCCATGCTCTGTCTCTCTCTGTCTCTCAAAAATGAATAAATGGTAAAAAAAAAAAATTTTTTTTAATATTGGACTGATTATCTCCAGAGTCCCTTCTAGGTTTACAAAGCCTGTGAGGCAGCGAGATCCCCAAGCACCCTTTGGAGGTGACGACAGAGTAAGAGGGAAGCCATGTGGCAGCGATACCGAAGCCTTATACCGGCCCAGACACAGATTTGCTTTCTGCCTCTTCTCCGTCCATTTGCCCTCGCTGGTCCGCCACAGAAGTACAAACAAACAAATAAAGAAGAATTTTTAAAACTTTTAAAGTTCCTCTTCCCTCCTTGCAGGGATGTGTGCGTGGATGACGCGGCATTCTCAGAAAGCAAAATATACTTGAGAGATGCTAAACAAGTTCCACCAAATGAGCGCTAGGAGCTTTTAAGAAACTTAATCAAATTAGCAGGAAGTAAAAGAGAAAAGGTCTCCACTTCCCTAAATACCAGAGTTTGCCACTGGGGGCTTTCTGAAATAATATTTTGCCTTTGAAATTATATTAGGTCTTAACTTTTAAGGTTTCAATCCATCGCAAGATTAACACCAATAAAAATGCCGGCCAGCTGCTTTCCTAGGTCCCAAAGCCCTTGTCTCTCCTCCCAACTCCCTATCACCACCCATTTCCGTCTCCCTCCTCTTCTGTTTCCATTGCTCATGTCAGCAGAATACCTTTGCAGTTCAGGCAAACCTTTTCCTCCTCAGCAACACAATTTCAAAAGCCCATACATGCTTGTTACCTAAAGACCTTCCAGCTAGACTCCCCTTTGACATCACCAGCATGTCAACGTGACCCAAATTATGTGTACGGTGCTGGGTACAATTTAATTACAAAAGCACACACTGTTGGGATGTGCCACTGTGTCTAGTTTGAGAAGGAATGATTCTGAAGAGGCCGAGTAAGTTTGCAAGAGTGCTCGGCCGAATTCAGCTGCTTTCCGTGGGGATTTTCTCTGAAGGAAAAGAAAAACAGGTAAAAATGCAAGCCTGGGGCCAGTGTGACACAATGTGGGGAATCTCATCAGGAAGGAGCCGATGCTTGAAGAAAAATGCAGAGGAACTTTAGGACCCAATCTTCCATTTTCCAACAGTAACGTCTTTAAGCATAATCTCTAATGTTCACGGGGCAAAAAAAGATGGAGAAGACACTCACTTGGCAGCTGGACTGAAATAGTAAAGGTATAAAAATAATAGGAGTTGGGGCGCATGGGTGGCTCAGTCAACTGGGTGACCGACTTCGGCTCAGGTCATGATCTCATGGTTCGTGGGTTCGAGCCCCGCGTCGGGCTCTCTGCTGGCAGCTCGGATCCTGGAGCCTGTTTCCGATTCTGTGTCTCCCTCGCTCTCTGCCCCTCCCCCACTCATACTTGCGCGTGCTCTCTCTCTCTCTCTCAAAAATAAACATTAGGGGCGCCTGGGTGGCGCAGTCGGTTAAGCGTCCGACTTCAGCCAGGTCACGATCTCGCGGTCCGTGAGTTCGAGCCCCGCGTCAGGCTCTGGGCTGATGGCTCAGAGCCTGGAGCCTGTTTCCGATTCTGTGTCTCCCTCTCTCTCTGCCCCTCCCCCGTTCATGTTCTGTCTCTCTCTGTCCCAAAAATAAATAAACGTTGAAAAAAAAATTTTTTTTTTAAAAATAAAAAAAATAAACATTAAAAAATAATTTTTTTTGAAATTAATTAATTAATTGTGTTTGCCCCATTTGAGCCCTTCTTAAAATTTCTCTGGGTTAGGCAAAACTAACTCTTTTTCTTTCTTTCCTTTTTTTTTTTTTTTTTTTTTAGAAAATGTCTCATCAAGATGTCCTCACTATTTTTTTTTTTCAAATCTGGTTTCTTAAATGACATTCCGTCCTCATGCCAATAATATCAACATAAGCAAAGGGAAGTGGGAAGTGGGAGACATTCGTGAACCCACAGTCGGTCTCTAAACAACTGCTCTGAGATCAGATATGTGGATGGTGGATGTGGAGGACTGGGGCCCTGAATTACTCAGATAACAAACTCCATTCTCCCCTCCCTTTGCTGTATAGACAAAGCCTGTGCAACCAACTTAAGGTTCAGCTACTTTAGTTAAAAGGCTTTATAGGGTTATTTTCTAATAAGCAAGTCTCTAGGTCTGAAGTTCCTGGTGTTTCTAAAAACCGAACAAGACTGTGAAACAGGAAAGGAAGGGGAAAAATAAACAAAGAAGAGGAAACTGAACTTGGCATCACGTTGACTGTGTCCCTAACTACCATGGAGAGGCTCAGAAGTGCTTTTTCCCTAATGAATGAAAATGAAGGTTGGTCCTCCCCTCCTCACTTTGGCTGGGTTTGGCTTATTTTATTCTAATTCTGATTCAGAGAACCTTTTACCTGAAATCCTCTCAATTTGCCTACAGGACTCTGCCCTTCCGCATCTCTTCACAGAGTCTTTAGAGAGGGAAAGAGACAAACAAACAAACCAAAAAAACCATGGGGACGAGGCTGGGGAATATGGAAAATTGCATCCCAATCCTGAATCTTACCTGCATTTTTCAGAAAGGAAGAAAGAAGGGGGATGAGGGACGGCTGGAGAAGAAAAAAAAAAAAAAAAAAAGCCCCAGCCACGGACACAGGGTGTCCAGTCAGTCAAACTCCTGCTCGAGACGAGCGAATGTGCCCTTTCCCCTCCAAAATCGTTTTTAAAATTCAACCCTCAACTTTCAAAAATCTGTCTCTAATTTCAAACTCAAATAAGCGCACAGCATGGTGGCTTTTGTTTTGTTTTCTTCTCCCCAACTCCTCCCTGCGATTGCATAACAAAAGTGTCTAAATTCACACCATCTGGCCGATAAAGACACTGGCCCCACTGCCCGGCTGGCCCATCTGATTAGGGCCCTGTCTAGCCTGCGCCTTGTGGCGAAAAGTCACAGCTGTGGGGTTTGCTCGCGCTCAATACAACTCTGTTATTAGCCAGCTGTAGGCCTTGAGACGACTTCTGTTCAAATTATAATATCTTTTAACCCTCTGAGCATTGAGGGCACAGGGGTGGCTGGCAGCAACCTAACAACTACATTTCTCCTTGCTAATAATTGGCAAAATGAACTAAAGCAGGGAAGAGGGGAGCAGAGACAATTGGGGAAGAGAGAAAAAGTTATTCCTAAAGAGATTTATTTTGTTCCCCTCCAAAAGCTAAACATCAATTTATGAGCTCTTTTTTTTTTTTTTTTTTTTTTTTTTTTCCTAAGGATCACAGAAACCATTCAGGGCAATTCCCAGGTATGGCCTGCAGAACACCATGCAGATGGAACTAAGCATGAGCAGGAATCTCTGAGAACATCCCTCTATCACTGACTCTGCTAGCACTTGCCTTGAAAAGTGCTCTGACTGACAAATTGAGATCTTCCCCTCTGGATACATCCAACATTTGCCATCATCCCAGTGATCTCCCAAAACACACACGCATGCACACACACATGCACACTCCATGCACAGTGCCCATCCAATGGATCATTTATTTACCCATAATTAATATGTGTTTTAAATTCTAGTTTGGGGAAGAAAATAGCAGAGCGTCTTCCCTGGTCTCAAATGCGGAGAAGTTACAGTACATTAAATTTTTATATTGTGTTACTAATGCAGACTAAACTAGAGGCTTTAAAAATTGATGCTGCTACTTAGACAGCATAAAATGAGGAGGATTTGATTGGGCTTAAAAATAAAAATGTCAGCCTTAACTACAGCTGGATGGGGCGTGCGAGTGTTATTTAAAGTGATAGGTGTAATTCGTCAGACAATGGGCCAGTTTGGGGGTTTGTTTTCTTTCCTTTTAAGAAGATAATCTCTCCAAACAAAGACATTTAAAAGTATAAAGAGGGATAAAAAAAAACGCCCTTCAATTAGCCAACTAAATCAAAGTGTTCTGACTATTTAATCTAGGTATTACACGCAAGTTCATCTTGGAATTGTATTTTCTTTCTGAACGAATCTATCAGGGGCCCTGGGATCATGGCGTGGCTATCCGCTTACGCCATCACCCATCACCTCACCCGGCTACTCAGGCAGGGAAGCTCTATTCCCCTCGGCTGAGGCCCCTGGCAGAACTGAACTTTGCATTTGGCAAAGTTTGTTTTTCCTAATACTTGGTCAAAACCAAAACAAACATGGCTGATTGTTATGGTTTCTTTCTGACTGGGTTGGGAGGGAGCCGGGGCTGCTAGGAGCTGCCCATAAAACAGTCCAAGCTAAATCAGATGGCCTGCAATTACCCAAAACTAGCAAGTCTGGAGCCGGTAGACATTCGCCGGAGCAGGAGCAGTCGGAGTAAGGAAGAACTGAGGCTTTCTCCCCCGTCAGGGATTTTGGAGAAAGAAAAACACGTATGCAATCAACGCTTACATTTTTACAATAAAATAACCACCTCTTTCAAGAGTTTCCTTCTTATACCCTCTCTCGCGTGCTCTGAGTTCCCCACTACCCAAACGGTTGTTTGAAAGGATGAAGAATTAAGAGCGGACTGCACTTTCTACCCAGTAGTTTCTCCTGACCTCAGAAACTCCCCTGACACTTGAAATCTTCGGAGAAGCCACATCCCCGGAGGAAGGAAACCCTTCCGCATCACAGACAGGTGCCTCGGCGGTTGGGGATGGGGGTCTCCACCCTCGGGTGGTCCCTCTCCGGGACTGCAAGGTTTTCCAGTGCTTTGGCTCGGTCCGCCACAAGTGGCCCCTCCTGGAAATCTACCCAGAGCGGGCCCGACAGGCGGGAACCTAGCGGTGCGGACCTCGGGTGGAGACCGGTTCAGGCAAAGTTCACGACCCCAAATTCGGCCCGGGGGCTGCCCGCCCCCTCCCCGCGCTGCCACCGACCGCTGGACTACAGAGACTTTCCACGTAACGGAGGAGACTCCCGAGATGCCAGGGCGGTGAAATCCTGAGTGGTTGTGGGTTTCCTTTTAGCGTCTTAACGGATATGCTCTAAGAATCTGACCTTTAAGGGGAAGTTCTAGCGGATCGGCCCCCGGGGTAAGGCCTCCCTCCCTCCCAGCCATCATTGCTGAAAGGCAATGCCGGGGGCTCACGGGAGCGCGGCCAGCGAGGCTCACCTGCCCCGCTTTCCAGCAAAGCCCGCAGGAAAAAGCGACACTTACCTGCACATCACTTCGTGCGTCAGGAGAACTCGGCACATTTCCGGATTCTTATTTTGTCCCTCGTAAGCTATGGGCTGCAGAGGAGTCGGGGGCAGGGAGGGAAGATAGGAGGGCAACGGAGAGACAAAGGAAAGGAGACTTCAGAGCAAGCACAGAATCGTGGGGTGGGTTTTTGTCCCCTCTCTGCCCACTACTTCATTAGGAGTTAGCACAGAACCTGAGCTGTGGCCCGGTTAATTCAGGCGACAATGATAATAGAGTAGCGAAGTTGGCCCTAGTGAAAACATATTTTCTGCAAAGGGGGGGGGGGGACGCGATCTCGCAACAATTCTCTCTTCGCTCTTTTGCTCCCCTGCCCCCACCCCCCCCCCACCCCCCGGCCAGAAAGAAACAGGACAAGGGGGAGAGAGAAGAAAAAAAAATTGTTCTCCAGGTTGGACAGGTTCTTGCTATTCGACGTGGAGAGGCAAGTGAAGTCTGACCCAGGAAACCGCGGGGGGTGAGCAGAGGTCAGGGACAGACGACGGGGGGAGGGGGGCGCGGGAAGAAGAGGAGCCGGGTGGACCTCCGACTTACCTGCTTGGTGACCGAGTCGATGAGCCTGACGTACAGGTCCTGCTCGGTGCGGACGCCTGCGGGGGGGGGGGGGAGGGGGCGGGCACGAAGTCAGGGCCGGGGAGCCCCTCCCCCGCACCCCCAAACCCGTCCCCGCGGTGGGGGCAGAGGCCCAGGCAGCCACTCCAGGCTCCCGGCTGCTGGCTAGCCGGCGGGCTGAGCCGTCCAGGGGGCAAAGACCCCCCCGCCCGTCCCCTGCCCCTGACCGAGCCTCCCGCAGCCCTGCCAACCCCAGGCCTGGAGGCCGCCGGCCAGCGACGGCGGCAAGGTCAGCTGCCCTCCTCGCCGGTTACACGTGCGGGCGCAGCCGCCGGCGCTGGGCGCTCACCATTGCTGTAGAGGAGCTGTAACTTGTAGTGGGTGCCGTTGTTGGTCTTCTCGTTGCCTTGTTCCTGAAAAGACAGGCAGCGTTCGAGCCCCTTTGCCTTCCAGCACCCCCCACCCAAAGGAGAGACTGGAGAGCGTGCCCCACACCGCCTCCCGCCGCCTTTCTCGCACTCCCCCTGCAGCTTTGAACAACCCCCTGCCCAGCCCCAGGTCAAAGGGCAGGAGCTTCTGCCGCCGCCAACCCTTGAAACTTACTACAGCTCGGACCACTTGATGCTCTCCAACCCCTCTGTCCCTCCCCCTCAAAAATGTCCTCAGAAGTTTGCCTCCGGAGCCGCCACCATCGGACTCTGCGGCCAAAGCTGCCTCAAACAGGCAGCCCCTCCAGATCTCTCGGTCCTTAAAAAGCCCCAAGGCTTCTCTGGGCCGAAAGATACAGGTCAGTCATTTGGAACGGCAGCATCCCGGCTCCATCCCGCCAAGACTGGAGCTTCTGGGGCCACAAGCTCAGGGACCCAGGGCCAGGTTCCAGAGGGCCCTCCGGAAGCCCCTTCCCTAAAGCTCGCATTGTAGAGCTGAGGAGACTGAGGCCCAGAGAGGGCAAGAGACTTTCCTTTCCTCACACGTCCGTTTCATCTGGGATCAAATCCTGACCGAGCCTGGGTCTGGAGCAGGCACTGCGCTCAGGAGGGAGAGTGGGAGAGAAGGTTCATTGGGGAAAGCGGGCCAAGACTGGGCTCTGGGTTTGCACCTAGTAGCTCCCCACTCTGCCGGCGCTGGCAGGTGCAAAATAATAAATAATCCGGAGAAGGGCATGCTCTAGTCTGAAGGGCGTTTACTCCGCGGCCAGTCCAGGACCAGGCTCTACGACTGACCCGGAGCCTAGGTGCGCAGAGCCGCCAGCGCCCCCCGCAGCGTGTGGTGCGGGAGCGGAGTCTGGAGGAGGCACCAGGAAATCGACTGATTTAGAGGCTTGGGCCAGAAGCCTCGATTTATCATCCCTGATGATGTGAGTGGAAAAGTGTCGCGAGTGACAGATGGAATCTTTCGTGCTCTGCAAGGTGGTAGTTATTAGGCCGTGAGAAGAGGGGGGACCTCCGCTTACTTTGTCGTTCTCCACAAAATCTACGAAGGCTGTGCGCTCGATCTCCACCGGCTGCCCCTGCCTGTCATAAAGCGCCAGAACGAAGTGAAAGAAGTTGGATTTCCTCAAGTTGGAGGGAGGCTGCTTCTCAAAGTGGGCCCGGGACAGGGCGACTCCGCTGCGCAGGAAAAGACACCGAGGGGGCCACCGGACAGAGGGAAGAAGAGAAAGACACAATGTTACCAACGTCCCACACAAGCACCGCGGAGGAGGGTCAAGGGTTCCGGTCCCGGGTCCAGAGCTCTGGGCCCTTCAGATCTTTTTTCAGTTCGGTTTAAGAAGAACGGACTCCTTAGAGTAGTCGCCGCGGCCACAGGGGTCGGTTGGCGGAGCCGACGCCCTGTCCACTGCCACGCCCGCTGTTCCAGCCTCCGGGAGTCCCAGCGCCTGGCAGCTCACGGTCAGGCCTTTAGTGGAGCCCAAAGGATCTCGGGTGTGGGCCTTGGCTCAAAGCGGTCCCCTAAGGAGGCGGCCCAAGTCCTATCCGGCAGGGCCGCCCCTATCTTCACCCTCAGGTGGCGCCGCCGGCTGGATCAGGATTTGGAGCTAGGACCCCGGGTTAGAGCAATAAATGCCTCCTTACTTTTGAAGAAGTGACTCTGTCCTGTCCTAGAGCTACTGCCCGCTACGCCCTCCTTGCTCTCTCCAAAAGTTGGTGGCTGGGAACGCCTTGGGGGCGGGCGGGAAACCCAGAGCCCAAGCCTTGGCCCTACAGGGAGAGGCCTCACCTCCGGCTTCCCTCGCTCTTCCGAAAAGTTGCGCCCCGGACAGTGGCAGAGCGGAATCCCTGGGACCTGGGATCGAGGGCCACTGCCGACAACGTGATACTGGGGACCCCGCCCCCAGAACTGCTGCGCTTGAAGCAGCCAAAATGTTATTAAGAGGCAGAGAGCGTCCTCGCCTGGGGCCAGAGGGATCCCCGCTTAAGCTGCATCTCCCGGCGGCGCCAGCCAAACCCGCTGACCGCGAAACCCATGTTGGAGGACCCGGGAGGCGCCCTCGAGCGTTTTGAGTGTGCGCACACACCTCCCTGCAGACCCGTCGCGGCCGGGGACAAACTAGCCGCCAGATCACATTTAACAGAAGTCTCAGGGCCCAGGCGAGCGCGCAGATGGCCAGTGCTGCCCCGCGGCGCCGGTATCGCTGGGCCTTCTACCCTGGGGCGCGAGCACTTTCACTCTTTTGAATGGTGTAAAATTTTGGCTAGAACCCGCCACTCGGGGTGCCTATTCCAAGTTTCACAATTATTTGATCGGGGGAAAGGAGGAAAGTAGGGAAGGTGTCTTTAAGGTGCTTGGCTAAGGAAATGCGCCTCGGAGCCTTCTCTGCGAAGCTGCCTAATTTCTCCCGGTTGAGCCCAGAGAGTACCCAGACGGCTGCGGAAAGCCGTCGCCGCCTTATGCTGTCTGCCTTGGGGATACTGGCGTGCCTGGGGCTCGGGCAGAAGGGAGGCAGCCGCCGCCAGCCCCGGTCTCCTCTCCTCCAAGGGTGGAGTCTGGTTCGCTCTACCCGGGACACCTGGAGACATGGCTGGCCTGGGAAAGGAGTTATTTCTCTGCGTGATGTTAGGACTTAGAGGGAGATGGCTAGGAGAACGGATAGGAAGGCTGAAGTCGTGGCTTGAAGAAGTTCGAGAGCACTTTGGGGTTGGGAGAAGGAGGCTGTCTCTCCAAGACAAGGACGCGCAGACCACAAATCCCAGCTCAGTAGTGGTGATGAGGGAAGGGGACCAGGATGTCTCCGTGGAGTGTCATCCTAGACAAGGCGTTTACTATCTCAGCAGGCGGACGCTTAGAAACAAAGTCAACTTCAGCAACTAGCAAAACTAAAGGCTGGTGATCCCTGCGTTTGCGGCCCATCTCCTCGCCTTTCTTCTGCGGCTCTTTCCACTGCTACTCCTTCGTCTTTTCTTTTTAATCTCTTCTCTCCCCTCACCCCCGCCTCCGTGCGTCTAGTCCACTGTTTTTATCTCTGCGCCTGGACCTCCAGCCTGCACCCCCTCCTCCCGGAGCTCCCAGCCGCTTTGCCTTCCCAGCAGCGGCTCCGGCCTCTCCCACTCCTCGCGTCGCCGCCGCCGCCATCTGGCCGCGGGGCTTCCGGCCTCCAGGAATCACCCGGCAAGTTGCGGGAGGAGAGGCGCTTGCACGCGGAGTGGCGCAGCCCGGGAGTCGCCGGGAAGCCGGCTCTCCTCCGGCGGCCGCGGCTGCCAGCTCGCGTCCTCACGCTCCGCTCCGGGCTGGCATCGCAGGACTAGGGGCTGAGCTGCAAGGCGTTGGATGCCACTTTGCTATTTTTCCTCCCAAAGAGTGGTGTGTGGGGAAGGAATGGGGGAGAAACACAAACGACCCAGGCAGTTCGGAAACTTGAGTGTTGGCTAGGGGGTAAGTGTCCCCCTGACTGCAGCGACCTGCCTGCCCTGGGTCGAGCCCCAGCGCGTGGGGCGAGGGCGACAGATGGGGGAAGAGGGAGGGGACACACAGAGAGACGGTGAGAGAGAGAATGAAGGAGGGAAAGACTTAAGAACGTAATAACTGTGAGGCCATATCGTTACCTCTGCGCCGCGACATTGGCGTCCACCACGCCGACATTCCGGACCCAGGACCTGACGGAATCCATCTCGGCACCCAGCGATTTGTCCTTCAGAGCTGGTCCTCTTCCTAAAGTATCTTGAATCCCAAACATTTAAAAAGTCTGGTCTACTGTCGCTTTAAAAATACGAGTTACAACACTGTCCCTACTGTTCCCAACGCTGTCACCAAACGGTCTCCTCCAAAAGCAATCCAAGAAAAGGGATCAAGAGCCGAAGTTTGAGTCTCTCTGGAGGGGAGGGGTGGGGGGAGATAACCCGTCCTTTGCTTCGCGCGTGAGGTGCGGACTGATGTAGTTAAAGTTTGGGTTTTATCCTCCGCAAGTTCAGATCTGCCGCCTGAGGCCCTCCGTCCTAGGTCGCTCGCATCCTTCCAGCGGCAGCGCTGCCTCCAGAAAGTGATCACAATTTAGAAGCATCACCTGTTCTGGGAGAAACGGGAGATTGATGGCTGCCTAATCTCTCCCCTTCCTCCTGGTCCCCCCCCCTCCCTGCTCCTCCCCACCGCTCGAATTTAGAAAAAAAAAAAAAATCCCCAACAGGATCAGTTGTAAAAGGAAGGGGAAGACCCGGAGCCGAGAGGAGGCGGTGGCTGCGAGCACCGCGGAGCCGGGCTGCAGCCGCGCGCGGGCCCCATGAATGGGTTACTACGGCCGCGGTCGCGGGAGGCGGAGCCGCGGCCCGATAAGGAGCCTCATTTGCATGGACGCTCGGGATTGGCCGGCGCTGGGCAGGCCGGGCCGACGTCCTCCGGCGGCGCGCGCCACGCTCGGCGTTGCCGGGAGTCCGGGAGGTGAAAGGGGACAGAAAGCTGTGGACGCTGCGTCCTTGTCCAAACTCTGTGTGCGTGCGTCGGCTGGGGGCCCCAAATCCTGCACTCAAGGCTAGTGATCCGACCCTGCAGGTTGGGATGCGCCCGCTCAGTCCGGCCGCGGGAGCGCGAAGCCTTCGTGGATCCCGCCTCTAGATGCAGATTTTTGCAGCCTGCCGGAGGCATATTCATTCTCGGGGCTTGAATCTGCGTGCGTATTTGTGAAGAAGCGGAGAGTGTGACCACATGCACTTATGTTTTGTGCAAACGTTCCCCAAAGCAACCCAGTTCCCTGAATGGCTCTCCCAAGTCTCCTGTTTCATGGTGACACTCAGATTTTGTGTGCGGTTTACAAGTTGTTGAGAGAGGAGGATATATGAATGAAAGCGGCACGGTGGGGGAAGAGCAAGGCTCCAATGCTAGACAAATAAATACAGTGTCCGGGGAAACGGTCAAGGAGCTAAGGAAAATACCCCCGGGCAGACACTAGCGGGAGTCGCACCCGTGCGGATGAGAGCTTGCTGACAGATCGTGGTAGGTAGGCTGAGAGCGAGAGCTTCCCGGTGTCGTCCCAGAGGCCCCCTCCCGTCCCTCCCCCCGCCAGAGCCCACCCCATTCCAATTCGCGAAGCCGGGGGCGGGGGGTGGGGGGGGGAGCCAGCAGGGAAGTCGCGGAAACTTTGCCCAGGGCGCGCGGTCGCCGCGTTGCTGGCCGCAGGCTGGTGGCTGCGAGGCGGCGGCGGCTCAGCCAAACAGCTGAAACCCTAGACGGCTTTTTAACTACGCCGGGCAGCTCCCGGTGCCTATTAAAAATCCTCCTGGCTGGGTGTTATTTTCTTGCTTCTCCTTTTGTATTCTGATCTGCGCATAGATCTGCTGCTGAAATCTAGAACACCAGCGCGAAAACAGATTTGAAGACAATGAATGCAAATCTGTGCTCAAAGACCATCTGCCATGGAGGAGACAAATCAGCTGTTCCACAGTTCGAGCGACTGCGCCCGAGCCTCCCGGCTTCATTACCAGGAGGGCCTTGGCGAAAGCCTGGATTACATTCAGGAGACTTTCCCCTCACTTAGGACTCAAATTTGAGCGTGAATTGACTCTCGACCAGATCCCATTGGTGTAAGTGAGCGCTCAGAAATGAACTGCGAGAGTTTGCCGCTAGAGGACACAGCGCCTTGCTACTCATTGGCCTGGGCGGACTGGAAGCTCACACTTTCAGAAAATGCCGCTCTCTTGAGAGAGGGACAGGTCTGCGCCTCCACTCTACCCCAGGGGCAAACTGCGACCCTAGACTGCTCCAGCAGACCGTGCCCCAGGATGCGCAGGTCCCTACTGCTGAGATTCACTTGAAAACTGATGAGGAGGAGGGGAAGGCGAGCAAACCCTTTAGGCACAAACCCAGGGTGCAGGGATTGGAATAGTTGATTTAGGGGGCGGAGAACGTGAAACCCCAGCCTCTGGGTTGTGCTGACTGTGGCACTGGGACCCCAGAGCTCTGGCTTGGACAAAAGGGAGAAATGAAGGAAGATCGGGCGCCAGAATATGGAACGGGACTGTCATAGAAGCCAAGATAGAAGTTGTCCATAGAAAAAAGGAGGGTAGGAGAGAAATGTACAGGATTGAAACTTCTACCCTGTTTCAAACCAGCAATTCTCTATGGATAATTTCGGTTCCTGCAAAAACTAAGTCCTCGGAGTCTTCTACCCCGACCCGCTGTCCTTGTAAATCTCTCTGAACTTCAATCACCCAGCCCCATTCTCATCAGAGATGTGTGCCCAGCGGAGCCTATGCCTCGGGTTCCTTGGAGTGTGGAACAGCCCTCGAGTCCCTCAAGAGGTGTTGATGAGCCCAGCGATTTTTTTCAAGGGGCCTCTCGTCTGCCGCACCTCGATGCTGCCCAAGAGAGGTACCCAGCGCAGTGCGAGGGACGTGCGAGGCAGCAGTGGGGCCAAGCCCGGCCGGACCGCCTGCCCCTCAGGCCTTGGGGTGGCTGGGGTTAAAGGGCAGAACCCGGGTCGAGGACGCTGGCTCTTCTCTCCCCCAACAGCTGCTACCCAAATTATGCCCCTCTGGATGTGAATGAATTGGTCCTTTCTCCGGGCTCCCCGCTGCCCTCCCCAAACCAGAGGGCCGCGCAACGCGGGCGCCCCCACCTCACCTCCCAGAGACAAGTTCAGGGGCCGTTGTGCCCTGCCAGGAGGTAGTTTGAAGAGTCGAGACCCCGGAACTTTGACCGGGGTGGGGATGGGAGCTGCACGGCACCCCTCCCAGCCGCCTGCGCTAGGGGCGCCCTCCCTGCGCGGGTTAAGGAGTTTGGGCAAACACCCGCCGCACCGCTGGGGGCCTTTGGGCTGCGAGCCGCCGGCGTCCAAGTTCCCTCTGGGCGGGGACGAAGTTCCGGGGCCAGCAAGGGAAGGACAGCTGAGGGGACAGGGAGTGGGGGTAGCAGCCTTGGGCCCAGCAAGGCGGCGCTCGACCTTTGGGGAGCAGGGAGCGTTTCTGCCAACCGGGTTGGGTTTAATTCTGTTTGTGCAGATTTTGGGGAGGGCGGACGCAGAGTTGGCCACCCTCGCAGAAGGAGCGTTGGTTAGTGGTGAAGTGAGCCGCTGCTCCTGGAGGGTCACTCCCGTCTCTGTAGCCTCTGGCTACCCCCAACAAACCTCCTTTTAGAGCACGCCACACAAATCCCGCCCCGAGCCGCGCGGGGGCCCGGCTGGCGCAGCTGCGGCCAAGGGAAGCCCGGCCCCGCGGGGGTGCCAAGCCCGCGCGCGCATCCCCGGCTCCGGCCCGCGAGCTTCGTTCCGCCCCTTGCCAGGGTCGAGAAAAATCTTAAATGACCTTTATTCCGATTCTAAACGACATTCGATTGACACAAAATTGAGGTGGGGGGTGGTGTTCCGTCTTTTACCCCGTCCCCTCCTTTGTTCGCTCTCCCCAAGGAACTCCCCGGGTTTCTTTCCGTTCACGTTTCACATCCGCACCTCAGTGCGGTGTGTTCAATTTCCTCCGGATCGGTTTGAAAGCCCGGTTCCCCAATTATCGTTCGGTCCAGTTTTCTGGGCGCCGCATCTCTCCTTCGGGTCAGAGGTTCGGAAATTTTTCTTCGAAAATTGCTCACCAAGCCTCGTTCTCGTCGGGCAGGACCCTGGGGTGAAATCAGAGGTGTGAGAACACCCCCCCCCCGCCCCGGCCTTACAACCTGACCTTCACCCCCACCCTCCCAGACACTCCGTTTGGGGCCTGGGTCTGCGCAACCCGAAGAACAGAGGCTGGTTAGTACCCAGGGAATTCGATCCTTAGGGACAGTCAGTCTGGGTTTCGTAAATGGAATAAGTAAGCCTCTCTTCGTGGTTTTTCCAGTTTGTTTGTTTTAGTTGGAACCTTTGCTTTTTTTTTTTTTTGTAATGGAAATAAAGGGATTTGCTCGCCATCTCCGAATCCTGCCGAATATGTAAATCACAATCCTTCGTGGAATATTTTTTCCAAATACCCAACTCCACTAACCCCCACTCCAAATTTCAACGTTGGCATTTTTCTTACGAAAACTGGGCTTGTATGCTCCATAAATAAAAATTCCCTAGAGAAGGAGGGGGGAAAGATACTACTGTGCTCACAAACGCACGACAAATATTTCAGGAGGACTTCACCATCCATACCGAACACTTCTCTTTCGGGACAATTTGGTGTGAAGTTAGATTCGCTTCCTGATTTGCTTTTACTAAGTAAGGGGGACGGGAGCAGGCACCGCGGCCAAAATGCGGGGGCACGGAACACGGAACGACGTTTTACAGCCACACGATATTGCTCACACCCAGGCCAGTGGGGACGCTGCAATGAGTTTACCCGAAATAGGCTGTGGGACCCAGAGTTGCCTCTACCCTAACACTTAAAAACTCCAGAAAGCACTTCCTCCCCCTTCTCTCCTCTTTTTCTTCCTCCTCTCTGGCTTGCTCCCTCTCCCCTCGGTACCCCGCCTCTGAAACACCCTTCCTTCCCGTTCTCCTATTCCCGGCGCAGAGAGCGAGGGAGCCGGAGCCGAGGCAGGGAAGCAGCAAGGTCAAGAGAACAGATTTTCGAAGCCGCGGCCGCGGTTGGGGGTTTGGAGAGCTGGCGTCGGCCGTGGGCCCGCGGCCGCGCGGGAGTGGCTGCCCCGGGAGGTGTGTGTGTTGGGTGGCAGGTGGTCTGCAGCCTCCAAGCGAACCCGGGGGCCTGGCTTCCTGGGTGGTTGGGGTGGCACGCGCGTCAAGCCCCCCCGATCGGCGCTGCGCGGGGGTAAAGCGGCTGGTCGCAGGCCCTTCCAGGTACCCGTGCACGACGACGTTGGCATCTCCGCTGAAGGCTCAGCGACCGAGGGGCAAACTGACCCAAATTAAGCGACCCCGGAGAGCAGGTCCTCACTCAAGAGGAGGTTGAGGGGAAGATACAAAGGACCCGCCCGAGGCAGGACGTTCACCCAGCACTAGCCACACTCTGTCTTACCCTTAACCTCGACAGCGACACTTTCAGAGGGATTTGCTGGCTCCCGGGATGCAGATGTACAAAATGAGAATGGGAGACGGCCTTTCGTCCGATAACTTGGAGAACTGGGAACAAAGACCCACGCCAGTCTTCGAATACACCACGGTGGCAAGCAAGATAAGGCCTTTCAACCAGAAAAAGTTTAATGTGACTTTTCCCCCCCTGTCGCCTTCTTCCGGTGTCTCAGCTCGGCTGAGGGGAAAGATAACTGAAGAGATACTCTGAGATGCCCCCGCTCTTTTCCTGGTGGTCCCCTCCCCCAGCCAGCCGGCAGGGGAAAGCCCTCGGGACCTCCCAGCTCCCTCCCAGCTCCCTCCCGGCTCGCGGCGGAGGTGTGAGCGATGTGTTGATTATTCATATTTTTGCCGAGCGTACACTCCGCCGCGGCCGGCGCCGCCGCATTTCACACGTACACACATGCACACGCGCTCACTCGGGCCGGGCGCTCGCTCCGCGCCCGGTGCGCGGGGGATCGCGGCCCCCATCCGACGCCGCCCTCCTCGCAGTGGAGGAAGGGTGGCCAAAGGGTCCCACCCGCCCTCCCCAGGTCGCCTCTTCCCCCTGGCCCCCAGAATCACACTCACGTACACACATGCACACGCGCTCACTCGGGCCGGGCGCTCGCTCCGCGCCCGGTGCGCGGGGGATCGCGGCCCCCATCCGGCGCCGCCCTCCTCGCAGTGGGGGAAGGGTGGCCAAAGGGTCCCACCCGCCCTCCCCAGGTCGCCTCTTCCCCCTGGCCCCCAGAATCACCCTTGGCCTCCAGATCCAGCTTGCTTCTCCATAATACACTTGTCTTCCCAGCTCCGGGAGGGGGTCGGGGGTGGCGGAAACAACTACAAATATGACACCAGCTGGAATTTCCGTTTGGCACTAGGCGAACTCGTCCTCCAACCCACCCACACCACTGTCACCTCCACCCGCACCACACACCTCCGAGAAAATCGAGAAAAAGGCACTTGAGTAAAATGCATGCTTTCAACTTGTCTTTAAAGGTATAAAGTGGATTTCTAACTGTGGAATCTTCACAAATGGTCCCCAAGGGCTAGAAATTCCATCTCTGGATCATGGGGACCCCCCCCCACCCCCGCACCCTCTGGAGCTAGACACGCATTTCGTGGCCTGTGGACGCAGGGAGTGCGGGCCTGCATGAAACCTCAGAACCAGCTGGGAAAACAGAGCTAGCTGGCCCGGCTGGGCAGCTCCGTCCCACCCTCAAAGGGGCTGCTTACTTCCACTTACTCCGGTTTCCCGAAGGAGAGCAGAAGGGGATCAAGGGCTTGGCGGTCACCCGCGTGGGAGCAGTCCCGGGGGCCAGCCGCTCTTAGAGCAGCATTTTTGAGCAATGCCGGCCGCGCCAAGTAGGGGGCGCTGGACTCAAGGCTGCAAAGCCGTCGCAGCTCCGCACTTTCCGCGGCTCTGACCCAGGACAAGTTGGGGCGCTTCAGTTGCTCCTACAGGGCGGGCAGCGTGACGAAGGAGAAACTCTTGCAGCTGTGGTGTCCGCAGATCCGGGTTAGAGCCGCGCATTCACTGGTGAGGTTTGGGGCATCTGATCTGACCCCCCCTGAGCCTCAGTTTCCTAACCGGTAAAAATGCGGGGCGTTATTCCTCCGAACCTGTTTTTCTTATGTTTATTCCCCCTAGAGCTTCCCTTGCCCTACGGCGAGAAAGTGGGTTAGCTCATGAGAGTGAGCATCAGGCACGTAGTAAGTGTTCAGTAAACGCGAGTGTGCCTTCACCACCTGCATCTGTAACGTGCGCATGCTAGTGTTTGCTTGTGGCACCTCACTAGGTCCTGTGAGTCTCCTGTGGGGGTGGCGTTCCTTCCTACCTGGCCTCGGCGCTCCTCGAGACCGCAATTCTGACTTGCTTGTCTTTACAGCTCCTCGACCTGCTGATTCCCGCAGTGGGCGCTGCGTCGTTTTGGTTAACCGTGGAACTGTACCTAGGAAGGCGCTTTGGAGCCTGTTTGGTGCTCACAGGTGTCAGAGGGCACGGAACGCAACCAAGTGGGGGGCTCCCGGGGGAGGGGATGGCGACTTCCTAGGGGTCTGCTTTCGGGGCTCAGCGGTGCCATTTTCCGCCGCAGTTGACTGGGCGCAACCAGGATCTGCCATGCGGTTCGCTGGGAGGACCGCGACAGCAGGAGCGCTGGGATCGCGGAGAAGATCACCAGGGAATTGAAGAAAATCTCAGAGTTTAGGAAAGGTCCTTAGGTTCCTGTGACAAGCACCAGTCGATTGGTGGTTGGGGAGAGCCGAGAGCCTCTCCCTGCCCTGCGCCCTACCGGGAGACGCGGCTCCAAGGTCGGCGCAAAGCAGAGCTCGGGAGCCACGCTTTCCCGAGACCACGTTAAAGGAACCGGGAGGCAGGGAAGCAAGGAGGCTTAAGAACCCAGACGCAGAGACCGGAGTTGGCAGAAAAGGGGGAGAAGGACAGAAGGAAGAGAGGGGTTCCAAAACTGCGTTTTCCACAAGACTAACGCCTCCCAGAATCCCCTTTTTTATTGCACCTTGAATGCCAAGGCAGTGCATGTTCCTGCAGGAAAAAAGTATACAAATACACATAAACAGCAACAGAATAAATTCAGGACCATCCCTAACCGCATCAACATAAACAAATGCTAATATTTGGGTGGGTTTCCTCCCAGTCTTTCTTCTATGCATATTTGTGTTTTCTAATTTGTCGTCTTTTGACTGACATAAGCATATTTTTCCATACCATTAAATATTTTCCTACAGTAGCATTTAATATTGGCTTAGTATTTCATTATCCAGAAAAGATCTACCGTAAGTTGTTTCATCAGTCTGCTGTTGTTGACCGTTTGTTTCTAATCCTTCACCATTATAAACAACACTGTGAGGAACATCTTTGTGGCTTTTCACATAACTAGAATTCATTCCTTGAGATAAAGTCCTTGACATAAAATTGCAAAATCAAGACTATGCATGTTTCGAAGCTTTGATGCAGATTGAAAAATGGTCCTCTTTGAAAGACTAAATGTACACTCTCTTCTCCCCCCACCCCAACCTTCCTTAGTCCTTGAAGTTATTTTCTTATTTTAAAAATTTGCCAATTGGATATCTGTTGGTGTTTTTATTTCCACGTTATGTCTCTTTCATGAATTTCCAGTAAGGGGAAATTATTTTTTATTCATTTTTTTCTTCACCCCATCATCATTTGCATGTTGAGTTTTTAATCTCAATTTCACTGTCTCATGGTGTTGAGATGGTTGATGGAGGAGCAGACACCATAGCATACATTCAATGCAGGAAGCAAGAGGAAAGAGGTACCAGAAGATTCTGTACCTTTGTACAGCAAAGTAAAAGCTTTTCTAGAAACAGCCCTTATGTCTCCTTGGCTACAACTAAGTCGTATATTCTTATCCATAGTCAGATGGGTAACTGAGAAAGCAAGTCCCCGCTTTTCCGTAGTTGTGTGATAGGCCTCAGAGATGGGGGTTGAGAATCACATTTGGATTAGACGAACAAGCCCTCCACAAAAAATGTGTCTTCAATTGCATGTGACTAAATCTATTCATCTTTCTAATATCCTCCTTTTATGTTATTCTCAGGTAATCTGCCCGCATTCTAAAGTAATTTAAGTATTGCCCTAAAACTTATGATGTCTTTTCTATGAAGAATTATCCCGTCAATAAACAAATTTGTTTCTGTGGTCTTGGTTTCACTTTCATCAATAAGCGCCAACATTTTGAAAGCCTGATTTTAATAGAAGATTAATTATAAATGTATCTAAATATTTAATTAATTTGTTCTTTCATTCAAAACATATTTTATGTTTATATATCAACTATATGCCCATCATGATCACAGGTCGTGATCTCACAGGTTCGTGAGTTTGAGCCCCACGTTGAGCTCTGTGCTGAC
This sequence comes from Lynx rufus, assembly GCF_022079265.1. Taxonomy (NCBI): domain Eukaryota; kingdom Metazoa; phylum Chordata; class Mammalia; order Carnivora; family Felidae; genus Lynx; species Lynx rufus. The sequence continues at coordinate 170,723,019 of NW_025814845.1, forward strand.
AGCTCAGAGCCTGGAGCCTGTTTCAGATTCTGTGTCTCCCTCTCTCTCTGACCCTCCCCTGTTCATGCTGTGTCTCTCTCTGTCTCAAAAATAAATAAACGTTTAAAAAAATTTTTTTAAAGAGTCTATATATCAACTATATGCCATCTGGAATTTATTGTGGTTTATGTTATGAAATAGAAATCAAACTTCTGTCACCAAATAGTTGTAATAAATAGCATTTATTAAATAATCCACAATTTCCCCCAAAATGTGAAATGTTACTATATATATATAAAACAAATGCTGAGATTTTTACATTGGAATTGGAGATTTGTGATATATTTAGAAACTAGAAAAGCCACGTGCTATTCAGTTTGTTCATTTTATTTTATGCCCTACAGTAAACCTTTGTAGTATTCCTTATATACATCTAGCAAATTTTTGTTTAAGTTATTGCTAGGTAGTTTGTGAACACACTTTTTTCTATTATAGTTACTAACTGATTATTGTTGAAAAATAAGGAAGTTGTTTGTTCATTGTGGAATCAGTCATCTTACTTACCTCCCATTAGTTGCTGTAGGTTTTTTAACTGATTCAGTTAGACTTCCCAAATAGACAAATATATTACCTACTTAATGATAACTTGGTTTCTTTCTTTCCAATAAATATACCTGATTTATTTTACTTGTTTTATTGCATTGGCTAGGACCTCTAATACCATGTCAAATAGTAGAAGTGTTGAAGATAAACTTTGTCTTATGTCTGAATATTATGGATATTTTTGTAATATGCCATTATTAATTTAACTATTATGTCAGATATTATCAAATAAGTATGTTAATTCTTAGGTTTCTAAGAATTCTGAGCACAAATATATGTTGAACTGTATCAAATACATTTTTAGCACTTAGGAGGATAAGTATAGAATTTTTCTCCTCTTTCGATTATTGTGATTAATTATTAACATATTTACTAATGTTACCCCATCCTTGCATTTCTATAACAAACTGAACAGGGTCAATCATTTATTCATTCATCACAAATTTATCAAACCCTCACCTTGTGGAGGCACCGTGCCCACCAATGCCCAGTCTGTGCCCTTGTGGATGGATTTTATATTCCAATGGGAAAGATGGAAATTGATTTACAGTTTTCTCTTGTTAATTCTATCTTTGCAAGTCTGTGATGTATTTGATCCCCTGACACTCAGCATTCATTCCCTTCTGCTGTGCCTTCTTGTCCTGGAGTTTAATGCTATGAAGAAGCGGTTAACTCGAGGGGGACCCAACGGGCTACAAATGATCTGAAGAGCTGTTCAACCACACTGGCAATCCAAGAAATGCTCATTAAAACAACAGTGGGGTATAACTTTAGATCTATCAGATGGACCAAAATTAGAAAGTCAAGTTTTTGGTACACTGTTGATGGGAATGTAAAGTGGAATAGTCTTGAGTAATTAAAACAATTACTCAATTTAACAAAACAATTAAAACAATTCTGTTGAACACAACATTCAAATATGCTCTGTGGGTCATTCCTAAGTCCCTGCTTAGAGTCTGCCTCTCCAATTATTCCAATAATTTTGTAAGTACCATATTTCTTTTATCAAATTCCTTTCTGCTTATGATGTTTAAAGGAATTTATATTTTTTGTGCCAAACTCTAGCTAGCACATCAGGTTTTGGTATCCAGGTTATACAAATACTGCAAAAAATAATCTATCTTTTCTTACATTCAGGATTAGTTTAAATAGCATATGACCTATGCTTTTTAAAATAAATTGACAGTATTTTCCCATAGGCATCTTATCTGTCTAATTTATCTAATTTATTTGATAAGTTACCCAATTTATTTGATAGCTATTGATTTATTCAAATTTTCTATCTCTTGGTGATTATATTTGGGTAACTTCTATTCTCACAGAAAACTATTTTAAAGTGTGCAATTATAGACATATACCTTGTTTTCTGCTGTAATTTACATTTTCTATATCTGAAATAATTTTTCTCATTTCCATTGTTGCATATTTGAATGTTGAGTTACTGTTTTGTTTTAATTACTCGAGACTATTCCAGTTTCTAATTTTGGTCCATCTGATAGATCTAAAGTTATACCCCACTGTTGTTTTAATGAGCATTTCTTGGATTGCCAGTGTGGTTGAACAGCTCTTCAGATCATTTGTAGCCCGTTGGGTCCCCCTCGAGTTAAGCGCTTCTTCATAGCATTGTTCATGTTCTCATTGGATTTTCAGCCTTGGAGACTGTTGTTCGGATGCCTTTTGCCGCTGCTGCTGTTGTTGATGTAGATGATGCGTCTTGTGTATTGAGATGTTAATCCATTGTTAGCTTTAGATGTTACAACTATTATCTCTTAATGTATCATTTATCCATAACTGTCAGTATTGTCTTTTTTTTTTTTTTACTAGAAACGCTTCATGTTTATATTGTCAGTTCCATTCATTTCTGTGCTTTGCAGTCTTATTTAAGAAGTCTTTCTGTCTTCAAGGTCACAAAGAAATATCCCTATACTTTTATTATACTTTTCTCTTTCATATTCATGTGCTGAATCTCTCTTGAGTTTAACTTGTAACATAGTCTACGATAATGGTCCAGATTTTGTTTTCCCCATTGACTGAGCCACAAAAATGGATGGCTAAATTGTAACATGGTAAGAAAGAAAATTGTCCCCAATCTGGCTTAGGACAGAATTTCCTTGTCTATGTGATGTAATATACAATTCCTCCTGGGCAATGATTAGCATTCCTAAGCAACTTTTTGGTAGACTTTACTGAGATGAAAAGCACCTTCTGAGTTGTGGGTCTTGAGAAGAATCTGATATTAATTGGCACCCTTTTTATTGTAGCATCTTTTTCTGTGAATTTATTTTCCAAGAGAATAGTCTTTGAAATTACTGGTTCAGGACACTCTTCCTTCATGGCAACTTTGAAATAAAGCTTTGACCAAGGCTTATAATCATTTCACCAGAAAAGTTGTTTTCACGATAGTTTATATGCTCTTAGTTTATAGACACATTTCTCAGTTCACCAAAGTGCCTCTTGGAGTAATTTTTCAGAAATGATATGTGGATATTATCCTTTTTTCCAGCAATATCACTACCTTCATCACAGTTCTGTTTGATAATAATCTCCAAGAATTATTTAGAATCCCTTCATAGAATGTTGACAGTAAGTGTTAGCTCTCAGTGAATTCTTTACTCTCATTGTGGTGACAATTGTGTAAACAATAAATTCTTTTTTTTTCAACGTTTTTTATTTATTTTTGGGACAGAGAGAGACAGAGCATGAACGGGGGAGGGGCAGAGAGAGAGGGAGACACAGAATCGGAAACAGGCTCCAGGCTCCGAGCCATCAGCCCAGAGCCCGACGCGGGGCTCGAACTCACAGACCGCGAGATCGTGACCTGGCTGATGTCGGACGCTTAACCGACTGCGCCACCCAGGTGCCCCAAACAATAAATTCTTAAAACTGTTATTTTTCCAGTGATCCTACATTGCTTCAGCAGACTGATCTCTCTCTCTCTCTTTTAAATACAAACTCTCTTTAAATGTCTAAAGATTTCACACAATCTCAATCAAAATAACACCAGCGTTCCTCATGGAGCTAGAACAAACAATTCTAAAATTCGTATAGAACCAGAAAAGGCCTCGAATAGCCAAAACAATCCTAAAAAAGAAAGCCAAAGCTATAAGCATCACAATTCCAGACTTCAAGCTGTATTACAAAGCTGTAATCATCAAGACAGTATGGCACTGTCACAAAAACAGACACACAGATCAATGGAACGAATAGAGAACCCAGAAATGCACCGACAAATGTATGGCCAACTAATCTTTGACAAAGGAGGAAAAAATATCTAATGGAAAAAAAGACAGTCTCTTCAGCAAATGTTGGGAAAACTGGACGGCGACATGCAGAAGAATGAACCTGGACCGCTTATACCATAGGCAAAAATAAACTCAAAATGGATGAAAGATCTAAACGCAAGACAGGAAGCCATCAAAATTCTAGAGGAGAAAACAGAAGACAACCTCTTTGACCTCAGCCACAGCAGCTTCTTAGTTGATACGTCTCTGGAGGCAAGGGAAACAAAAGCAAAAATGAACAATTAGGACCTCATCAAGATAAAAAGCTTCTGCACAGCAAAGGAAACAATCAGCAAAACTAAAAGGCAACTGACAGAACGGGAGAAGATATTTGCAAATGACATCACAGGTAAAGGGTTAGTAACCAAAATCTATAGAGAACTTATCAAACTCAACACCCCAAAATCAAACAATCCAGTGAAGAAATGGGCAAAAGACATGAATAGACACTTTTCCAAAGAAGACATATAGATGGCTAACAGACACATGAAAAGATACTCAATATCAGTCATCATCAGGGAAATACAAATCAAAATCACAATGAGATATTACCTCACACCTGTCAGAATGGCTAAAATTAACAACACAGGCAACAACATATTTGGCAAGGATGAGAAGGAGGAACCCTTTTGCACGGCTGGTGGGAATGCAAACTGGTGCAGCCACTCTGGAAAACAGTATAGAGGTCCTTCAAAAAATTTAAAATAGAACTACCTTACGACCCAGCAATTGCACTACTAGGTATTTATCCGAGGGATACGGCTGTGCTGTTTCGAAGGGACACCTGCACCCCCATGTTTATAGCAGCACTATCAACAATAGCCAAAGTATGGAAAGAGCCCAAATGTCCATCTATGGGTGAATGGATAAAGAAGATGTGGTATATATATACAATGGAGTTTTACTCAGCAATCAAAAAGAATGAAATCTTGCCATTTGCATTTATGTGGATGGAACTAGAGGGTATTAGTGAAATTAGTCAGAGAAAGACAAATATCATATGACTTCACTCATATGAGGACTTTAAGATACAAAACAGATGAACATAAGGGAAGGGAAGCAAAAAAAATATAAAATATAATATAATATATTCTACGAAATTAGTCAGAGAAAGACAAATATATGACTTCACTCATATGAGGACTTTAAGATACAAAACAGATGAACATAAGGGAAGGGAAGCAAAAAAAAAATAAAATATAATATAATATATTCTAAATTAATAATTATTTAATAATATAACTATTTAATAAATTATATAATAATAAATAAATTATTTAGTAAATTATTTAATAATTTAAATAATATATATTTTAAGTATATAATGATTTATATTATATATTATAATATATAATATAAAATATATATAATATAACATAATATAATTTATAATATAAAAACAGGGATGGGGACAAAACATAAGAGACTCTTAAATATAGAGAACAAACAGAGGATTGCTGGAGGGGGTGTGAGACGGGGGATGGGCTATGTGGGTAAGGGGCTTAAGGAATCTACTCCTGAAATCATTGTTGCACCATGTGCTAACTAACATGGATGTAAATTATGAAAAATAAATAAATTATAGAAAGTAAAAAAATAAAAAATAGATAAAATATGAAATAAACTTTTCCACATAAAAAAAGATGTCATATATATATATGACATCTTTTTTTAATATATATACATAATGGAATATTACTCAGCAATCAAAAAGAATGAAATCTTGCCATTTGCAACAACATGGATGGAACTAGAGTGTATTATGCTAAGTAAAATAAGTCAGTCATAGAAAGACAAATATATGATTTCACTCATAGGTGAACTTTAAGAAATGAAACAGATGAACATAGGAGAAGGGAAGGAAAAATAAAATAACAATAGAGGGGGAGGCAAGCCATAAAAGATTCTTACATACAGAGAACAAACCGAGGGCTGCTAGAGGGGTGTTGGGTAGGGGGATGGGCTAAACGGGTGATGGGCATTAAGGAGGGCATTTGTTGGGATGAACACTGGGTGTTACATGCAAGTGATAAATCACTAAATTCTATTCCTGAGATCATTATTACACTATGCGTTAACTAGGTTTTAAATTTAAAAAAACAGTATTCAGATAAAACTTTAAAAAAAAATAAATGAAATAAAATAAAATGTCTAAAGACTTCACATACCCAGTGATTGCTCGTCCTAGGGTGGGGGGAGGGGCAAGCACGTCCGTTTGAGTTTCCTAGGTTGGTCCTCCACATTTCCATGCTTCTGTTTCATCTATAAAATGGGATAATGCCACATTTCAGCTCTCTTGCTAACGTTTTCAGGCGATGGGAGTTGAGATGGAGTCTTGTATGGATTTTGTCGAGCTGCTCCAAGACTCAAGGAAAGAAGAGAAATACTTAGAATTACTGTACCTTTTACTTTTCTAGATTTAGGCTTTTCATTCTATGGAGAATGAAAAGGAAAGCTACTGCTAGAGGCAGTTGTACTCAAGAGCGCCACCCTTGTGTCTGAGAGCTTTGTTTTCGTATTTATTATGTTAAACTGGGTCAGTGTTCCCTGGGGCAGTGACCTTTTGTTTGGGGACGCCGCTGCCCTTACTATGGCCAGCCTTGGCAGTGCCCAGGCTGTGTTTAGAATACAGCCCCAAAGAGATGTCTATTCAGAGTGCTGGAGCCATCCGCTCGCCCCGAGACTCTCACTGTGCCCAGTGGATGGCTCTGTGGCACAGATAGAACAAAATTCTCCCTGATCATCTCCAGTCCCAGCTGCTTTGAGTTAGGGCATGCTGGTGGGGTGACTTCCACTGGCCCTAGCAGTTTTTCAGTTGAAGAAAATGCATAAAATGACTACAAAGGAAACACCTGTTTAGGCAGACCCTTCCCTCAATCCAGTCTCACCTGCCATATATCTTGGAGAAATTCCTTGAAGTTTATAGTATAAGAATGGCAAATCTCTCTAGTTTCCAGCAATAATATGCCTTTTTATTATAATATTCTTTTGGCAATCTCAATAGGAATTTGAAGCATGGGCTCAGAGGACTGGAATCTCTTACTCAGTTCTATATCCCCAGCACCTAGTAAAATGTAATATGTGTAAAGAATGTGTGCGTGATGAAGAAGAGATGAATTCAGTGAATTATGAGCACATAATTCAAAGTCTAAATCAGGATCCTTTTGAGAATTAAAGGGGATATTTGCTAGATGAATCATCAGATTAGCAGTAGTAAAATAGTACTGTCCCCAACAAACCAGGATATATGATCACCCTATCCATAAGGAAAGTGAGGGAAAAAAAAGGAGAAAGAAAGAGGAAAAATGTGAGGCAAAAGAATGAGAGAGAACATAATGTCCTTGGATCCCTGGGAAAGTAACTCTGAGATAAAGCCTGGGCTGCAGGGAAGTTGATTGAGGAATGTTCTTGTCGACAGTCATTGAGGGGGTGTGGGAGAAGGAAGATTGGGCAGAGGGAAAAGTTCACTTCCATGGGCCACAGGGAAGTCTGAAACTGAGACGGCCCTTCAGAGATGACACAAATCAAGGCAAGGAGCCTGCGCCTTTGTACTCCAGCATCAACTGTTCATGGGATGTGGTATGACCTTTGGTGAGGCTGCTTCCTTCCGTGGAGGTCAACTCCCCCAGGGTGTGCAGCTATGGGGTCTCACCAGAAAACACACCCAGCACTAGGACATGCCTAGGGCCAGAAGGACGATCAGGTTCTACTCCCATTGGCCCATCACGCTACTCAGTTACCTCCTTCACGGACGATGTTTACCCTCATCTGGGGAAGTTCCTAAAGGATTCGATGGGGCAAACTATAGTTCCTGCACTGCAGCTGGACCCAAGATCACAATGAATACTCATCATCTTTCTCTGCAACCTATTCTAGATTCCCTTCATTCTCAAAAGGCATTTTAGCTGGTCAAGTTGACTTAGAGCGCCATCCATGAGAAGTTTCAGTGTCTGGTGACCATACCTCTCTCAGGCTATGGCTGCTGGATTTTTCCATTTGCCATCACAATGGGGTAGGGTACCAAGAGCTTCCCCCCACTGGCTTATTGGTCAGCCAAGCACATCCCTCACTGTTCCCCTTATATAACAGCATCACCCTCTTCTTCCAGTGATCTGGGCCAATCACCCGAGCCAGGAGAGTGGCTCCTTTCTTCAGTTGCTGTTTTCTTAGCACAAGAAGCCCCAAATAGCCAAGCAAGAGCCATCGCTTAAAGTTTAAAGTTCTTGTCATGTCCCGTGTTGAAAGTTTCCTTCTGGAAACTAAGACCTCTAGGCCCACCTAGAGTTTCAGGGAAAAGAAGCCTAAGTTCCCTAAGTGGGTCACAGGAAGTGAAGAAATAGGGCTTTTCCTGCTTCCATACTGTGTTCTTCAGCCTATCAGGAGTGCAGTGCCACATGATGGCAGAGATGAAGGGAGGCTACTCATAGGATATCATCTCAAAACAGGCACCTCCATCATTCTATCAGGCCAGCGGTTTCTGGGTGATAGAACAAAATAGAGCCAATGGGTCCCCTGCTTGCGTACCCACTGCCATGCCTCCTTTGGTGGCAAGTGGGTCCTCTGGTTTGATGGGACATTTCGCAGGATCCCACGTGGATGGATCACTGTTGTACAAAGAATGAAAGTTGTGCTGGCGTGGGCGCCACAGGCAAGAAAAGCAAATTCACATCCCAATTCTGTGTTCATTCTAGTCAAGGTGAATAACTGGCCACTCTCCACCAAGTGGCAGTTCATCCTACTCCAGGGAAGCTGCTGTCAAGAGGACCAGCATTAGTCCATTGCCGGCAGGTTGGACATATGGCAGCAGAGTGGCCAATCTTTGTGTGTGTGGCTGCTCACGCTGTTGGCTCGTGAATCTCTGCTACCTTGGCCGTGCTGTCAACGTGCTCCTTGTGTCAGCACTGTGGCGGTCAGATACAGAGACGGGCTGAGTCGTTGTCTGCTTAGTTGTTAAGCACCTCTTTCCTGGTAGATGCTGTCTAGTGTGTGGTAACACGCACGTCAACACGTGACGTAGGTATCTTCATCCTTTATATCCACCCCAACAGGTCCGACCATGTGCCTCTTCCCCTGTCTTCTTTCTTTCCAAATCTTTCTCCTTCTAAAGCCCTAACAAACCACTGATCTGCCACTGCCCACCAGTCTATGTGTATTCTTCTTTTAGAAACTCATTTTTCGCACACAACACGGATGACCAGGCATACTTCCCAAAGCACTTCCCATTGAGAGGATTCTCCCTGCCACAGTCGTTCAGGGTCACCCCAGAGTGGGGCTGTAAGTCAGCTGTGGTCCATTTTGGACTTGCTCTACATACCGTGCCGGTCCATCTGTGAGCCACACTTGGCCTTTTCCTACCTCCATCATCTGGCCGTAGGGAACCACCCAACTCCAGGCCAGCCAGAGGTATGAACTGAGGGAGAGACACCGCTACGAAGACAGTGGTGGGTTCAGCGAAGCTTTGGAGGTTGGGCTTATTGACCTATAGCTTTCTAATGTTCTCTGGCCTCGAACATGCCCCACCCCAGATGGACCACTTCCGTCTCAGAACATACGGCTGCTGGGACCTCCAGACTTAGGACTTCGAAGGGCTGACAGAGCCCAGCTCATAACAGGAAGTTCTGGCTGCATGATCACTTGATGTCTCATAGTCAGTTGTCCCCTCTCTGCCAGAGTCCAGAAGCCTTCCAGGAATTGTTTTGCAAACATATAGCTCTCTGCTGAGATGGCCTGCTTGCTCCAGAACTCTAAGGACCTGTATTGTGATTGTGCTGTTGGGGTTTTTCCATAAACTCTACTGGATGCCTTTGGACGCCACAGATACCTCTCCTTCCATGGGGTTTCTTGGACCATAAGGCTTGAGTATCACATCACTAGAACCTCAGCCTTGGACCTGAGCTCTTTCCTGCTCTGGGTACCACCAGATTTGGCAGCCAATGGGAAAGTAGTATTCCTAGATGTGAAGTATGTGATTTCCAGAACCTGAGGCCCACTGGGCATTGTGCTTCCTTCCTGGTGGTGAGCGGTACAAGATGTAGTAATTTGTCCTTTACTTTGAAGAAAATGTCCCGTGATGTTCCAGACCAACACACCCTTGGAAACTTTCCCGCCGTGGCAGGCACTGAATCTTCACTGGGTTTATCTCTCATGCTCTGAAGCACATGTGTCTTACAAGGCTTTCAATGCACTTGCCTCCCCTTGTTCATCTGGTCTGATTAACAGATGTCAACGGGAACCTGGGTGGCTCGGTCAGGTAAGCATCTGACTTCGGCTCAGGTCATGCTCTCCTGGTTCGTGAGTTCGAGCCCCAAATCAGGCTCTGTGCTGACGGCTCAGAGCCTGGAGCCTGGTTCCGATTCTGTGTCTCCTTCTTACTCTGCCCCTTCCCTGCTTGCACTCTGGCTCTCTCTTTCAAATATAAATAAACATTAAAAAAAAAAAAAAACAGATGTCAATAGAATGGGCCACTGTGATATTACAAGACTAAGGATGGGAAACATATCCCTGGGGCAATATCATAGATGTATATACTTGCCTGGCCCATATGAATGTGAATTGTGTCTAATCTTCTTTTCTAACTGGCAATGGAAAAGAAAGCAACTGCTAGATGAATGAGTGCATACAATGGCTAAGACCATCTTAAGTCACTCTAGCAAAGACACTGTAACCAGCACATCAGCCGAAATCGGAGCTGCCACTTGTTTTAGTTTGTGACTGTCTATTGTCATCCTGAGAGACCGGTCTGGTTCTTGTAGGAGCTGGGATGATGTGCTTACATGAAGATATAATGGGGACCACTGTCCCTTTATCCTTTGGGTCCTTAGGAATGGCATGAATCCCCCCCCCCACCCCCATCAGGACACAACATTGTTCTTAATTTCCTGTCTTGGTTGGGGAACAGGATCAAATTTCAGAGATGCTACTTGCTCTTCCCCACGACGATACTTCTCATCCGTGGGCCAAGGAACCAAGGTGACAGTTCTTCCAACTACGAAATGTGTCCATTCTGATAGCACTTTCAGAGACTAGGGAAATGGCATGAGATCATGATGGGCACAGTGAGCCCACTGCGAGCCAGACTCAGAACAGAACTGTATGCATTACCAAGCCCTCATATGCCCCCTCTCTGACCCAGGGGCCATGATGACACTTCAGCTGCCCAGGTATCAAGGGCAACTTGGAAGCTGTAGCCAACAGTCCTCCAAATGTCTGAATGGGCACCTTTCCCCAGGGAACAATTACTCAAATACATGGCCATCGATCCCCTTACAGAAGGACTTTGGCAATGACTATAGACTTGCCACGTGTTGTGGAGCCCGTTCTTCCGAGGACTCTTCCTTGGAAGAGTAGGTCCCAGGTCCTTCCTCTTCAGTAGGTCCCAGGTCTGAAAACTGCTCAGCTCTGGAAACTGGACAAGAGTTCATGGCTTTTATCTGGATGGCTGCCCTCAGTTGATTTCTGTTTATCCTATGCATTGAGTAACTTTGCTGGCTGCTCACCTGTTTTGTCCCTTGGGATAAACTCTAGTTGAGTTCAGGGATTTCAGGACTGGTCAAGGACAAAGATGTAACCACAAGGGGGCAGTGGCACACAATAAGCTTACTTCAGGCAGTGCTTTGATAGGATTGCTCGCAAGGGGAAATCCCTGAGGACAGGAGACTTTCCCGAGACAGGAGGGGCCACTATCCAGAAAACTCCAAGGAAAGAGGGGAATGAGGGGGGGGGCATAGGTGTCTGGGAGATGTCCCTCAGCAACACAGAGAGCAGTCTCTGGTTTGGAAAAGTTCCAAAGGGCAGCAGTGGTGTGCCGTGTCTTGTAGACCCTGGGTTTGTCTGGTCAACGGCCAGTAGATGTTGGGTACAGATGTTCTGGAAGGTAATGCAAGCAAGCAGGCCCTACATGGCTAAAAATCTATTTGTGCTACATTTAAAGCAGTCGGATGGCTTAAATTTAAAATTTTGAGTTTGACTATGGCGGGTTTTTGCCCTAATGATCTCAGTCTGCTATGAAGAAGTAAACAACTTACAGGCAATACCCAGGGGCTGCCTTTGGCTCATTTATATAGCAATGTTCACGTAACCATCTCTGTCCCTCTTCCTGAGTCAGGCCTTCCATTCTGATTTTGCTAATTATGATCATTGCCTCCACCTTTGTTTGTCTCAAGGCCACGTGCTTCTACTTGGCCTCTGCTATTTAGAGATCCTATCCCCCTTCCTATGGAAGCCCAGTCACCTAACAGTATCTCCTGCCACCTGCCCAGGCCAGGAGAGGACAGCCTCCTCCCCTCCCTTAAAACCATGAATTTCTCAGAGTTGCTGGTGCCCCTCTTACCAAGTCATTTCTTATTGCTTTGGTGAACAGAATAACCTCCAGGTTCTCCCAGGGGACATGGTTCTCTGGTGAATCGTCCAGCCTTTATGTGGCATGCACTCTTCAGTGAAACTCTTGACCCCTTCTTCTATTGTCTTATCCAGGCTTCCTTAAACCATTCAAAGTATGCCAGCAATGTCTCCAAAGATCCCAGAGTCCCAGGACCCCAGGTCCTTGACAAGTATTTATACTGCAGTGTGCCCCCATATCCACACACTCACCTTTCCTCAACTTTATGGTCTGCCCACCTTGACCCAGTGGCCTCCAAATCTATCTTCACACAAACTCTTGCGGATTTTGCTGGTACACAGGATGTAGGTCCTGCAGCTGTTTGGATGCCTATTCCTCTGTTAGCAGGATCAGCACTTTCCCGGCCCTGTTACGTTGGGACCTCGGCCCAATGGCCAGGATTGGAGATGGGGTTAGGCCCTGAGAGGGGTGCGCATTGTCTTCAAGCGTTGAGGGCTATGCATTGTCTTCAAACAAATGGCGCGGTGACCACTATTTCAGGTCCAGGATATTCAAGGGCCTCTGGGAATTCAAGGTGTGTGAATATAGACGTCATCGTCCAATCCCTCAGGGTCCCATTCTTCTTGATCGGAACTCTTGACATCTGAGACCTTAGCTAGTGATGAATCTCCTTCAGTCCTTCATTGGCTTCTCCAAGGCGTCAACTACTCTCAGCAACAGTGACCCAGTTTCACAGAGCTTATAATTCCTACTGCCCTGGTTGTTATTGAACTGAACGTCTGTGCCCCCTCCCCGAAATTCACGTTGAAGCCCTAACCCCTCGTGTGATGGTACCTGGAGTTAGAGCCTTTGGAGGTAATTAGGTTTAGACGGGATCATGAAGGTGGGGCCCTGTGTTGGCATCGGCGGCCTTGTAAGAAGAGACCAGAGAGCTCTCTCCGAACTATGAAAACAAGTAACAAGGTGGCCGTCTGCAAACCACCAAGCATGACTTCAACCCTCACTGAGAACCGAATCCGCCAGCACCTTGACCTTGGACTTTCCAGCCTCCAGAGCTGGGAGAAATAAATGTGTGTTGCTTAAGCCCCCACGTCTATGGTATTTTGTTACAGCAGCCCGAGTAGACTAAGGAACAGGTTCACCTCAAAGGCCTGAGTTATTTCCGTCACCACTAACATGTCCTCCCCCACTTTCTGACATGGTCGCTACCAGCAGAAGCTTTAACAAGGGCACCACAGCAGCATGACAGGGCCTCTCCGTACTCGCCTGCCACCAGTGTTGTGGCCCTCACACCAGTCTGCCAGCAGGTAAGCTCTCCCATTTTTAGCGGCTGCTTCCTAGGGCCACTCCCAATACCAGCCGTTATGGGTGGAGTTCCCAAGGAAACAGATTCTGAGCCTCTTAGATTGGTGAGCAGGACTCGTATTGGGCAGTGCTCTCAAAATCCAAACTCGTGAAGAAGCAAGGGAATTAGAAGCAGGCAGTGGAAGACGGCTGATCTGCTTCAAGGAGCCCTGAAGCTGGGACGGCCCCTCAGAGACATCCTGAATCCAAACGAGGGACTGGTCAGCAAGTCGCGGGACGCAGGGCTGAGGCGGGGTGGTGCCGGCAGGGGGACCCACCTTGCGTGAGATGGCTTCCTTTGGCCAAGCTGGCCACAACTCCAAGCAACTGGGGGACCGAGCATCTCGGTGCTGAAGGACACCACACCACAGGGCCCGCTGCAGCCTGAATCACAGGCTTTCTTAAGGTGGGGAGGCCTGGGTGGATCAGGTAAGCGTCTGACTTCAGCTCAGCTCATGATCACCCGGTTCCTGAGTTCGAGCCCTGCATCAGGCTCTGTGCCCCCAGCTCAGAGCCCGGAGCTTGCCTCGGATTCTGTGTCTCCCTCTCTCTCTGCCCCTCCTCAGCTTGCGCTCTGTCACACTCTCTCTCTCCAAAAACAAATAAGCATTAAAGGAAATTGTTTTTAAAAAGGTTTCCTGGGGTGCCTGGGTGGCGCAGTCAGTTAAGCGTCCGACTTCAGCCAGGTCACGATCTCGCGGTCCGTGAGTTCGAGCCCCGCGTCGGGCGCTGGGCTGATGGCTCAGAGCCTGGAGCCTGTTTCCAATTCTGTGTCTCCCTCTCTCTCTGCCCCTCCCCCGTTCATGCTCTGTCTCTCTCTGTCCCAAAAATAAATAAACGTTGAAAAAAAAATTAAAAAAAAAAAAAAGGTTTCCTAAGAAGAAAAATGCAAATTCTGTCTCTCTTATACTCCTCAGCTTTTCCCTTTTTCTTAGCCCCTCTTTCCTGGTACTACTTGCTTGAAGGTAAGTTTGAATTATGTCCCCCCATATGTTGAAGTCCTAACCCCTCAGGACTTCAGAACATGGCCTTATTTGGAAATAGGGTCTTTGCAGATATTGGTTATGATGAGGTCATTAGGGTGGCCTCTAATCCAATATGACCGATGTCCTTAGAAAAAGGAGAAAGAGGGGCACCTGGGTGGCTCAGTCAGTTAAGCATCCTCTGACTCTTGATTTTGGCTCAGGTCATGATCTCATGGTGGTGAGATCGAGCCCTGAGTATGGCTGTTGTACCCTGGAGCCTGCTTGGGATTCTCTCCCTCTCTTCCTGTGTCCCTCCCCTGCTCACACACTCTCTCTCTCTCTCTCTCTCTCTCTCTCAAAATAAATAAACAGATAAATAAACATTTTTTAAAAAGAAAAAGAAGAAAGAAATTTGGTACAAAGACACACAGAGAGGGGCGCCTGGGTGGCTCAGTCGGTTGAGCGGCCGACTTCGGCTCAGGTCACAATCTCACGGTCCGTGAGTTCGAGCCCCGCGTCGGGCTCTGGGCTGATGGCTCGGAACCTGGAGCCTGCTTCTGATTCTGTGTCTCCCTCTCTCTCTGCCCCTCCCCCGTTCATGCTCTGTCTCTCTCTGTCTCAAAAATAAATAAACGTTAAAAAATTTTTTAAAAAAAGAAGACACACAGAGAGAATGCCAAGTAAAGGTGAAGGCAGAGATCGAAGTAATGTTTCTACAAGTCAAGGAAAGCCAAAGACGGCCAACAAACCACCAGAAACCACGGGAGAGGCAGGGAGCAGATTCTTCCTCGTGGCCCTCAGAAGGCGCCAACCCTGCGGCCACCTTGCTCTCAGACTTCCAGCCTCCAGAACTGGGAGACCGCACATTTCCGTTGCCTAAGCAAATCATTTTATGGTACTTTGTTTCTGCAACCCCAGTAAACAAATACAGCAAGTTTGCAGCAAGTAAACAAAGTCAGTGTAGAGAGTAAGGAGGTTAGCAGATTTGGTGTCCCCTCCCCCCAGCAAGGGGCCTGGTCAGAATTGGCGACCCTAGGGAAACACTATGACATCCCCAAGTTCATTTTCTGTAAAGTTCAACTTTACAGAGCAAAGTTCTCTTTGCCCTGCCCAGAGTGTGTTTGATACAGTGGTCTGGCCCTAGTGAGCTCCTGAAGGATCATTCTGGGACACTCAGGTAGTCCTTCTGAGAAACGGAACACCCCTCCCAGGGACACAAGGATTTATGCCAAAAAGAGAGAGACAGAGATGGAAGGAAGGAAAGAAGGAAGGAAGGAAGGAAGGAAGGAAGGAAGGAAGGAAAAGAGGGAGGCAGGGAAAGAAAGAGAAGACAAACCTTCATACTCATGTGTCCAATTCCTTCTTGCCAAGACATCTGTCCCTTGGGGAACCAGGTCCTCAGACAGCCCTATAGGGTGGAGTTTGGGCACAAGCCACATTCCCCCGCTCTCCCCGCAGGAACTCACTGAGCAAGTGATGTTTGTGGGCAATGCATCGACCAAGTTGAGAGCCAATGTGAGCTCTGCATCTTAACGAACAAGGAAGCCCTGTTCAAGTAGCAGAAAGAACCACCTCTCAGATTTCTATTTGTTAAGTAACCCAGAAGAATGAGTGACAATACAGGGCACAGAAAATTGGAAACTTAGGGGCGCCTGGGTGGCTCAGTCAGTCAGGCTTCCGCTCAAGTCATGATCTCACAGTCTGTGGGTTCGAGCCCCATGTCGGGCTCTGTGCTGACAGCTCAGAGCCTAGAGCCTGTGTCTCCCTCTCTCTCTTTCTCTCTGCCCCTCCCCCA
The DNA here is from genome assembly GCF_022079265.1 of Lynx rufus. NCBI lineage: Eukaryota > Metazoa > Chordata > Mammalia > Carnivora > Felidae > Lynx > Lynx rufus. The sequence continues at coordinate 170,739,324 of NW_025814845.1, forward strand.
CTCATGCTCTGTCTCTCTTCTGCTCTTTCAAAAATAAACATTAAAAAATTTTTTTTAAGAAAATTGGAAACTTAAGCTGTATTTCTGTTGCACATTCTGTTTTCAGAGCACTTTCTCATCTTTTATGCCCTATTTTTTACCACATTTCTGTAAGTCGCAGAAAGGAGAGTTATTCCCATTGAGCAAATGAAACACTGGGTCATAAAGAAGTTAAAGAGGTAAATACTAATGGCTGCTGGGATTTGTTAGGATGTTTGTGCTTTCCTAGTGGACGTCAGAAAGGACGGTAAGAGGACAATTAGTGAATTTTCTAAACCTGTTTATTACTCACTAAGGTGTATTTGGTGTTTGGTGTTTAAAAGATACACCCATCAGTTTTTATTTCCAAACATTTATAAGCCTTCCAAAGCCTTATGTGTAAAAATTTTGCCTGTAACAAGTATGGCTAGCATCATGATTTTAGTTACGTAGGGAATGCCACTGTATCCGTTTTGTTCTTGCAACTGCCCTCTGTAAATAAATAGAAAAAGAAAAGCGTGGTGGTCCTTGGGAGCCACGAAAAGCGTGGTGGTCCTTGGGAGTTCACGGAGTGTGCAAATCTATTTTGAGCCTTTTCCAAAGGTAATGGAGAGAGTCAACGTTTCCTCAAACTGCCCCCGCTGATTCGACTAGAAAATAACCAAACACTACTTTGTTCCAGGATGGGTCAGAGGGAAGGATTCCCCTCACCACAGCCAGGCAAATAAACCCTGGCCCACGATTTTACGTCCTGGATGAAGTCGGGAAGTGGCATGTGTATTGTTTCCGCACGATTCTGATAACGCACAGCCCTCGTCTTGGATGTCTTCAGCAGGGTGTCCTGATAGACTCCGGCTTGACTCCTGGAGTTCACCAGCCAGCCACATGGCATTCGGAACGTTCAGGAAAATTGTTTGCATCTGTGGGTTAACAGACACCCAATGATGGGTGTGGTAAGGGGATGGCTATGGTAATAGTTTCAGACTGCCTCCCCTCAGATTTATTTAACAAGTATGAGAGATGCAGAAGGTCCATGGGAGTGACTGAAATAAAAAAGCTCGATGATACTATTGGATAATAATAAAGATCGGGTTGTCTGGGTGGCTCAGTTGGTTGAGCATCCGACTCTTGATTTTGGCTCATGCCACGATCTCACGGTTTGTGGGTTCCAGCAGCTCCCTGTCCCCCTCCGTTTTGTCACTGAGGAGCCTGCTTGGGGTTCTCCCTTTTATCCACTCTCTCTGTCCCTCCCCTGCTCGCATGCCCTTTCTCTCAAAATAAATAAATAAGCTTCAAATACGACAACTAATACTAATAATAAAGATCAAGATTGTAGTCAGGGGACACCCGGCTGGCTCAGTTGGAAGAGCATGCAACTCTTAATTTGGGGTTGTGAGTTCGAGCCTGACATTAGATGTAGAGATGACTTAAACATAAAACCTTAAAGACGGAAAAAAGGATGGCAGTCAGGACGGTAAGAACGTCATGCTCATGCAGCCACGGTCCCGCTTTCTTTTCCTTCATTACTGCTTGTAGCACCCACCCCATCTGAAATGCCCAGCGTCTGGACAAGAAGCTACAGGGAGGCCAAAGCAAACGTATCAAGGTCCACATCCCACCAGCAGTGACATCTTCCCATATGAAGGACAACACAGCTCAACATTTCTCACAGTTTATACCTATTATGGATTAAGACTCTATAAAAAACTTAAATCTTCCCTACCTCATCCACAAGTGGGACAGGAAGCAGAAGAGAGAGAGTGAACATGTTGTATTAAGGGGTAACAAAGAGTTAAGCTGTGCTGTCCAATATGGCAGCCGTCAGCCACATGTAGCTTTCAGCGCTGGAAGTGTGGCTGGTGCCACTGGGAAACTGCCGGTTCAATTATACCTCATTTTAATGAATTTGAATTTCAATAGCCACCTGTGGTGGGGACAGCACTGAGTTAGAGGCAGAGAAAGAACAGAACCCGCAAAATCATCGGTCCTGTTTCTCAGTGATCTTTGATGTCAAGCTTCTCATCGGAGTCTCGTAATGTTGCCCTGTTGGGCAGGAAGAGAACGTCATGTCATCTGCATTTTCAACAGCCATAAAAAAGACACACAGACTCACTTAGAGTCATTAGGTAGTTTGTAACGGAAGCATGCCTCCAGCTCACAATTTCTGACAACTGGGTCAGAGCGTTAGCCTCAATGTCTGTATAATAATGGTGACAATAATACGTGAGCGACATAGCCAGTATTATGAACGGCTCGCTATGTGCCAGGGAGTTCTTGACACGTGTAGCTAGGTACTTGCCAACAGTTGCACATTGTGGCCCTCAAGGAAAGTGACACTGCAGGTATAGCACGTGGGGGAGGGGTGAACTGGGATAAACTACACCCCTCCGAAAATAAAATGCAAAGCAAAAGGGTAGATGTTAGATGTCGATTTTATATAAAACTTCCAAATGTTTCATGAGAAATCTAAGCTTCCTTCTCTGACCGTATATATCATTTAAATATCAAGTTTTAAAAACACAATTTTTTTAACGTTTATTTATTATTGAGAGACAGAGAGAGACAGAGCATGAACAGGGGAGGGGCAGAGAGAGGAGGAGACACAGAATCCGAAGCAGGCTCCAGGCTCGGAGCGGTCAGCACAGAGCCCGACGCGGGGCTCGAACTCACGAACTGTGAGATCATGACCCGAGCCGAAGTCAGACGCTCAACCAACTGAGCCACTCAGGCGCCCCTAAATATCAAGTTTTATGAACGAAGTATACACAATTCCTGACCAAAACTTTTTTCTAATTTTTTTTAAGCTTATTTATTTATTTTGAGAGAAAGAGAGCACTAAAGGGGCAGGGAGAGAGGGAAAGAGAGAGTCACAAGTAAGCAGAGCCTGATGCCAGGCTCGAACTCACAAACAGTGAGATTTTGAGCCAAAACTGAGAGTTGGCCCCTTGACCGCCTGAGCTATCCAGGCACCCCAGGACCAAACATTTTTTTAAAGGTGACCTCTTGAGTTCTGGACATTCACCATGGAAGAGAAATTTTGCCAATACAAATAGGTCACAAAAATTTTAAGCCATTTTTACAACCATCCAAAAATGTACAACAGTTGAAATTATATTTATTTAAAGAATCTGCAAGGCCTTTCGTTGACAAATATAGCATCATGTCCTGTGATAGGGTCAGTGTTTTGCACCCAAACTTTCTTCATGGCAAATATTTCACGATCATGATGACACTGTAATTTGTAGAATACACATGTATCGTGAGACCGCGTCACTACAGCTAGTTCAGACGACATTGAGAAAGGGTTCGTTAGCCGCCGAACAGAAGCGAGGAACGACCAAGAGTGTGACCCTCCCCCAAAGCTAGGCACACCAGGAGCACCTGCGTCCCCTGCCCAGGCCACCTCCCCACCGGCCCGCTGGGCCCTTGGCACATGAACGCTGCCGTTTCCCACGGGCCCCCTCGACAGTGGCAGGCAGAGGAACATTCGGTGCCTCACTGCCATAGTCGATTTCAATTTCGGGGCTTCAGACCACGTGACCAGCAGGTGCTGATGTCCCTCATCGTGCTCGATACCTGCAGGCAGAGCCAGCTTCGTGGACACGTAGCCCGTGCAACCACCCAGGGCCACGTGATGAGAAGGACCCCACACTTGATTTCGCGTTCTCTGTCACCATCCTGAGAGTCTCAACAGTTCCTTCCCAGGAGACCCTGCCTTTTTTTCCCACACTGGCACCCAGCATCATGCTGCCGGCCCTCTGCACGCGGCTCATGACCTAAGGCTGGCAGCCGGGGCCTGGTGGGAGGGAGACCTCAGCCACAAGGTTCACGAACTCCCAGCAACTTGCACGTTGGCGCACGGGTTGGGAGCCTTGGCAATACCTCATTGAACCCTTAGAGCCATTTCATGAGGCTGTTACCATTACTGTTCCCATTTCAGAGATGAGACGATTAAGATGTAGAATGGCCGAGTAACATCCCAAAGGCCAAAAGGCTCTAGCGAGCCCCTAAATTCACTCAAGCTTGGACAGATGGACTCAGAGACACTGACTTCCTCAGTTTGTCTGCTTTCAGTCCTGGGCCTCATCCGCGGAGTCTCCATAATTAATACTAGAAAAGGTAGCAAGAAAAACAACGTGAATAAAAGATTCGGGGCGGCTACTCTGAAAAATGTATTTAAAAAAAAGTCACCCTGGTAAGATGAAACTCAAAAGATTTTTCTAAGGGTCATACGTACAAAATACAAACTAAAACGCGTTCTGACACACTCGTGGCATCTCCAAGACTCTTAAGCATAAAAAACTGACTGATTTGGACAATTTGGGGCTCATAAGAACGGAAAGGCTGGCCCCACAACCTCCCAGGGAAGTGAGCTCAGGGCTCTGCCTCACCCCGTGCAGCCCCTTTTCACATCCGTCCCAGCGTTCACACGCTGTCCCCCACGCCAGCCCTCAGCTTTTGTGACATCTGCTAGGCAACAGTGTGGTGGCTTGTTTGACTAGGACACAACTCTGTGAAGGCCTGAGGCAGGGCGCGTGGACATTCGTGTGCTCCCGAACCTTCCCCACGTGTGCATGTGCAAATCAATGCATCCGTGCACACGCATACACGCACACACTTACACGCACATTTATATGTACAGACACACATCTACGTACGCTGTGCAAGCCTGCACATTTCTGCATGCACACATATGCACACATGTACACGGGCACACAGACATACACGCATGCCGGCATGCACACGCACATATGCATGCAGACGTGTTTGCGCATACGTGTGTCTGCGTATTACAACACGTGCACACATATGCACATACACGCAGACACAAGACACATGCACACGCAGACACACACAGCTCCGGCCCTCCGTGGGGAGCTGCGGTCAGCTCAGTCTAAACACTGCAGAACGTAGCACCCTCTCTCTGCCCATCGGTCGCTGTGCAAAAACAAGCTCTCGACCAAGTCTGGGCTTTCTTCCGGGATTTGCACGCAACGTCCCTCTGAGGGCCGTCGGAAAGGCTCTTGGGCCCGACAGACGGAAAGCTGAGAAGCCGATGTCATTTCCGTGAGTTGCTGCGGGTGTCCTGAGCGGGTTGATGGCAAGGAACAGACCCCAGAGGCCGAAGCTGCCTTGCCCCTTCACACGGGGCCCCCGTGAGGGCCCTGGCATGGCCTGCCGAGGCTGGAAGGACTCGCTTCTCTGTCGTGTTGCTCACAGAGCCAGCTTCCATTCTACGAGCAGGCCTGTGCGCTCCCCGGGCTGTGTCTACAGCCTCCAGACCCTCTCTTTTCAGGACTCCTGAGCCTTAGAAGAACAAAGCCTTTTTATTTATTTATTTATTTTGAGAGAGAGAGAGAGAGAGAGAGAGAAAGGCAGGGAGGGGCAGAGAGAAAGGGAGAGAGAGAATCCACACAGAGCCCTACGTGGGGCTCGAACCTGGGCACAAAGACTTTTATGACAAGTTGTATTAGCGATGCCTCCTGTGCTAACTCTCGGGGACAGGTCAGCGCTATTAACCCCGTTTTACAGAAAGGGAAACAGACCCTGAGAGCTCAGATGCTTCACTCAAGGCCACACAGCCTGTGCTGGGCGGAGATTGGACCATTAGCCCCAGGCTGTCTGTTGAGCCAAGCCCCCAGGATTTGTGAGGCAGGACTCTAGGGGTCCTGGAGCTCAGACTCCAGAAGGCCAGGGATGATAAGGGGGCAGCACCCAAACCATCCCCGCCTCTACACCCACTGCTCTGCCCGCCCCTCCCTCCACCAGCTCCCCTCTGCCGGATTTTCCACCAGCTGGGTGAAGTGCTCCAACGGCCCAAACACAGCGAGGCTGTGGCTTGCAAAGAACTTCAGTAGCTAACGGACCTTTGGGGTCATGAGCCGGAGTCCAAAGGCAGAGCAGAAAGAAACTGGATTCCGGCGTCTTGATTTTTCCTCCCCAGTTGAATCGCTGGCCCCTCACAGCTCGGGGCGGGGGACGTCGCGTTGTCTGTTCCACGTTCCTCCCTCGGTCCCCCGGCACTTAACATGTGGCTGGATATAAACAAGAGGCCGGTACCCACTTGTGAAAAGGAAACGAAAGAAGAAGGCAAGGCGAAGATGCCAGGCGGGCAAGCCAGAAAAACACAAACACACAAGGCCACAAACCTCAGCTCAGAAAGCAGGTCCCCGCAGCCAAAGCGTGTGTTTATGCCTGGCTCTCCCAGGGAGCTTTACAACAGGCAAGGCGGTCTGTGAGCGCTGGTCACGGGTGCGTCCTGGGAAGGAGCCCAGACCCGTGGTGCGCGCCACCGAGCTTGTGAATTTCGGCTGCCAGAGGTACACGCGTTTGCCAAAGCCAGCGTGGCCCTGCCAGCTTCGGAGGTTCCCAAGAGCACACCGACCCGGGCCTCCTAGGCTTCTCCACGCGGATTAACGGAGCACGCCAGAAGGTCGTCCGTAGGGAGCCCTCCGTGTCTTCCTACTTCAAACGCCACCCTCCCTCCTCCTCCGAGTCTTCCTTCCTGAAGTTCTCCCTTTTAGCAAATCCCCGCCCACTCTGGCCAGCGACACCAGACAAGTTGGGGGTGGGGAGGGCACAGGCATGTTCGGCATCCATTTTGGCTCTTCAACATTCGACCCCCTTGCCTGGCTTGGCGCTCTCTTCTGTCTTAGTCCACGGGGCCACCAGCACAAAGTACCACAGATTGGGCGGCTGAATCACCAGGCATGTGCTGTCTCACAGTTCAGAGTCTGGAGGTCTGAAATCGAGGCGTCTACAGCATTGGTTCCTCCTGAGGCCTCTCTCCTTGGCTTGCAGACGGCTGCCTTCTCGCTGCGTCTTCACACGGTCTTTCTTCTGTGTGCACACACGCTTGGCCTCCTTGGTGTGTCCAAACTCTCTCCTCTTACAAGGACACCAGTCAGATTGGATCAGAACCATGGGGCGCCTGGGTGGCTCAGTCGGTTAAGCACCTGACTTCGGCTCAGGTCATGATCTCATGGACACTGGGTTCGAGCCCCACATCGGGCTCTGTGCTGACAGCTCAGAGCCTGGAGCCTGTTTCAGATTCTGTGTCTCCTTCTCTCTCTGCCCCTCCCCCGCTCATGCTCGCTCTCTCTCTCTCTCTCTCTCTCTCTCAAAAGTAAATAAACATTTTTAAAAGTTAAAAAAAAAGAGGGGCGCCTGGGTGGCACAGTCGGTTAAGCGTCCGACTTCAGCTCAGGTCACGATCTCACGGTCCGTGAGTTCGAGCCCCGCATCAGGCTCTGGGCTGATGGCTCAGAGCCTGGAGCCTGTTTCCGATTCTGTGTCTCCCTCTCTCTCTGCCCCTCCCCTATTCATGCTCTGTCTCTCTCTGTCCCAAAAATAAATAAAAACGTTAAAAAAAAAATTTTTTTTTAAATTAAAAAAAAAGAAACTACCCTAACCCCCTCACATTTTTTTTTAAAGCAATCACTCTTTAAAGTTTATTTATTTATTTTGAGAGAACAAGTGTGAGCAGGGGAGGGGCAGAGAGAGAGAGAGGAAGAGAGAGAATCCCAAGCAGGCCCCCTGCCATCAGCACAGACTCCGACGCGGGGCTCGAACCCACAAACCGTGACGTGGGGACCTGAGCCAAAACCAAGAGTCTGCCGCTTAACCCAGCAAACCACCCAGGCGCCCCCCACCCCTCCCTTTCACGTGGTCTTTCTCCAAATATGGTCACTGAGGTGCTGGGGGTTAGGGCTTCAACATGGGAATACGAGGAGGACCCAATTCAACCCACGACACCTTCCTGAACAGGAGACAGAGTCTGATTTCCATCCGCCCTGTGCCAGCTTCCTTTGCGCCGGGCCGGGTGTGGGGCTGGGCGCTGCCTTGAACGCTGGCGCTCGGAACGTGGGGTCTGGAGCACGTGAGGCAGGCACCGGGGCCGGCTTGGCAGCATGGCAGGAGCGGCCTGACCCTGTTCCTGGCACAGGAGAGGGGGTGTGGCTGGCAGGGCAGGCCGTTTCCGTAAATCTGTGCTCCTGGCACACAGGACAGCATCGAGTACACAGCTGTGTCTGGTACTCAGCTTGGCCACAGAAGTTTCCGGTCTCCGCGGCATGGTTTGGGGCATGTCCTTGGCTGCTTGGCCTCAAAATCTGGTTCCCTAGCCCTCGCTATGCTTCTCCGAGCTGCCCGATAGGCTTTCTAGCAAGTTCCTTGTCTGCTGAAAACAGCTACAGCCAGATTCTGTTACTTGCAACTGAGGATTCTAATACACAAGGGGAAACTTTTCACTTTAGAGGCAGACCTCTATCTGACTTTAAATAAAATAGAGCATAAAGTCCATTTCTCTTACAGTTCAGGAACAAAACAGGCCATCAATATGACAATTAATTGAACTGCATAAAAAAACCAGTGGAGGGGCGCCTGGGTGGCTCAGTCGGTTAAGCGTCCGACTTCAGCTCAGGTCACGATCTCGAGGTCCGTGAGTTCTAGCCCCGTGTCAGGCTCTGGGCTGACGGCTCAGAGCCTGGAGCCTGCTTCCGATTCTGTGTCTCCCTCTCTCTCTGCCCCTCCCCCGTTCATGCTGTTTCTCTCTCTGTCTCAAAAATAAATAAACGTTAAAAAAAATTTTTAATTCTAAAAAAATAAAAAATAAATAAAAAATAAAAAAACAAGTGGAAGTTTCGCCTCCAAACCGCAAAACACTCCCCCTCAAGAACTTATGATGGCTCCCTGTTGCCCAGGGTTTCAAGTGCAAGCTCCCTCGTCTGGCTTTTAAGAACCTCCATCATATATTGATAGCCTGTCCGGCCCATCCCATGGCCTACTGCTGACATCTTCTGCATTAGAAGGGCCCCCTGCTCAGTGGTGGGCACGCAGCCTTTCCCATCAGACTGCAGGCCTGCCGCCTCCTGGCTGTGTGAACTTGGCTACTTAAACTTTCTCAGCCTCAGTTTCCCCGTGTGTAGAACGGAGATGACGGCGGTCCACAGAAGGCGTTTAGCTCGACCTCTCGACATCCGTGCTGTCCCCGTACATGCGTCCGAACCAGCAAGTCTCAGGTGTAGTCACAGGAAGCAAGTTCCAGAAACTTGTCAGAGATGTCAAATGGCGGGCCATCCCAGACCTGCGGCCTCGGACGTGCGGGAGGTAGAGCCTAGAAGTCGGCTCCGACAAGCTGTCCGTGGGGTCCTGACGTAGCCTGTTCGAGGACCGCCAGCCACGCCAGGCCAATGCAAGCTGCACCCCCACCGCGAGACGCTGGTTCCAGGGCAGCCGGGGCGGAAGCCGACAGGACTCAAGGAAAAGGTTGCTGTGGCCTCGAGAAAACAAGCCTCTGGGCTCTTCGGTGCAAGCCGCCGGCCGCCGGCCCCCCTCTTCCCAGGGAACGTAGAGGAAACACGGAGGGAGGAGGCAGCCGGTGCGTGGAGCGGGCAGGAAGGTGCACGGAGGAATGAGAAGCCCTCGCTAGCCCTCCGAGCCGCCCGATAGGCTTTCTAGCAAGTTCCCTAGCCCTCGCTATGCTTCTCCGAGCCGCCCGATAGGCTTTCTAGCAAGTTCCTTGTCTGCTGAAAACAGAGTGGGGGGGAAACCCTGCCGGCAGCCCGCCCTCCTCCCACATACCCAGACAGGCCAGGAAAAGGCCTTGCTTTTCGGCTGACTTCGAGTCCGGTTTCTGTGACGTGCAGCCATAAGAACCCCAACGCTTTGCCTTCTAGGGTTGCTACGCGGGGAGATTACCTAGCACGGTGCCAGATGCCCTAGAACACGCGGGACGGGTCTCTCGTGGTCATCGCTGCCGTCATCGGCGCCTCCGGCCCTGAACACACACCCTCATCCGCTTTCCTAAATCTCCCTCCCTCGTTCAAGGCCCGCCTCCAATGGGACCTCTTCTGGGAGCCCATGAGAATCCGCCAGGCCTCTCCTATGAAGGTCTCTGCCACCGCCCCCTCCCCCCCACACAACCGCCCCAGGAGTCCTTGTTGTATCTCCTTGTACCCTCAGTCCCACCCAGTTTGGCACGTGACTGCGATGGCACTGCGTCAACCGGGGCTGTTCATGCAGCTGTGCAGAAACACTACCCGGTCTTTCCTGCCCCGTGGGGGAGGCTCGTACCGTTTTCTCTTCCCAACTAGAACGCAAGCTCCCTGCGAGCAGAGCCCGTGGTTCTTTCTTTCGCTCCTCTGCCAAGACCTGGCACGGTGCTGAGGCTTGGGCAAAGGAAGGGGACACCAGACCCCGCGGGAAGGCCCTACCTGTGTTGCCACGTTTAACGCACGCAGTGCTACGAGGTGATTACGATCTTCTGCCTTCTTCGGGCCACACCAGCGTGGCGGTAAAAACAGCGGCAACAGGAATCTTAAAAGACTATCGTCTCCGGCTTCCACCTTACTGGGGATTCCAGCCCATCTCAGGGAGCACCCGGATCGCTCTGAGATCCCCCCAAAGTGCTCACCGGCACTCGGTGGGCCATCCTCCCGGCTCAACCCCCGGCACCTGCCGTCCTCCTCTCCCATCTTCCCCAACCTTACCCCGACTTACTCCACGCCGTCCCTGCCACCGCCCCGTAGCCAGGCATCAGGCCCGCTGGCGTCCAATGTCCCTGGGCCGCTGCCCCGCCCCGCAAGCCCCGGATACACACGCTGCGGGCCACCGCGCGCGGCAGTCATGCCTTTCCCGCCCTCTGACCTTGACAATGCGCTGTCTTCCTTCTCGTAGCTTCTCATCCCATCGCGCCTCACGAATTCCCTTCCACCTGCCTCTTTGATGATTCCCAAACCAGCAAGGCCCCCGTGGACCCATTTCATCGGCTGAGCGCAGCGAAGAAAAGCCACAAACCTCCGCTGCCTGTGCTTGTTCCCCCTGACGCTCGGCGATTGATTCTTCCATGCATTTCCTGCCGCCTGTTAAACTCTTCCAGCTCGTGCGTGCTCCTCCAGAGACGCCTGGCCCCGCTGAGAAATAACTTCATCTGCCCCAACCTCCCAGCGTCTCCGAATCCTCACCTCCCTCCTTCACGTCCACGTTGCAGACCCTGCCGAAGATCGTGGCTGCTCTCGTTGCCAAAGCCAGTCTCTGTCTCCCCCTGTCCCCTGGAGCTCCCGGCCCCCTCTGGATCCTCGAGCTGTCGACTCTGCTCTCCCCCTTTGGCTTCTCCCCCTCCAAAGTCCGCTCCTCCCGCATGTCTACACAGGGAGGTGTTTGTTCTCACTGAAATGAAACCCCAAGCCCTTTCCCTGCACCCCTCCCTCCGCAAGCTTCTGCCGTCTTCTCTGCTGTTCACCACTCAGCCTCCAGAAACCACATCGCCTCCGCCATCCCCTCTTTCACGTTCTCCTCGAGCTGGCCTCTCGCCCACTCTTGTCCCAAAACTGCTTCCTCAAAGGTGAGCAATGACCTTCTTAGCACCACCACCACCACCACCACCACCCCGCCCCCCCCCCCCCCCCCCCCGGTTCTTGATGGCCCTGAGCCTGCCGAATAGCATCTCTCTTGTGAGAAGCTTCTCCTGCTGCTCTGCCACGACCCCGGGGTATCCTGTGCCCACGTCACCTCCCTGCCTTCCCAGGAGCACCTCCTGTCTCCACACCCTGCCTTCTTCCCTTCTCCTCCCGTGCCATCCCCCCCAAACGATCTCCCTCCACCTGCAGTTCCGGCCACCTCTTCTCCCCAACGAGATGGGCTCCCACCCACCTCTCTTGCCTGACCTCCCTCCCGAGCCCCACACCCGCAGACCAGCTCCTTCTGGAGCAACAACCCTGAAGAAGCTGTCTCTTCCTCAAGCTGAGTCGAATCACGTCACCCCCTTGGTCACGGCATTGTATTTTTGGACAGATGATCATCTGGTCTTTGCTTAAATATTGGCAGTGGTGGCAAGGTCCCTATTTCGTGCGATGCCTTGCTCCGTTTTTAAATGGTTATTAAGTAGTTGTTGAGTTCATCTACCCATTGGTCCTATAAGGTAGAGTCCCTTGGCATAACATGCTCGTGTTTCCCTCTTCTCTCTCTCATCTGTCCTACGTGTTGGCCAAATTGGACTACTCGCTTGGCCCTAACTCGTCCCCCTCTCCTGCTCCACACTCTTGCTTATGCTGATTCTTGTCAGAAACATCTGGTGCCTCAACTCAGCATTTCCGTCCCTCAAGATGGGGCAGATGCCAGCCCCCCCAGGAACTTCTTACCAGCTAAGTGCCCTTTCTCCCCTCCTGAAACCACAAAGACACTTTGTTTATGCTTCTTATCTGCTCGTTTCTCATTCTCCTCATTCACGCATTCATTCTGTGACATTTCTAGAACTGACACCCCGACCCAGACTCTGCTGGGCACTGGGGACAAGGTATGGAGCCCCTCCCTGGAAGAAACATGTCTTCCCCACCCCCCACCCAGGAAAGGCAGGCGTTAAAAATTGGTCACCATAAAAATGTGATGTGTTCAAAAAGGAGATTTTGGGATGCTCTGGGAGGGCACGGCAGGAGGAACTAACTGGGTCCAGGTACGTCTCTGAAGAGGTTAGCTTCACTGAGCCCCCAAGGCCACAAGTACAGCAGCTAGCCAGAAAGGAGAGAGGGTGTTGCTGGGTTGGGGGGCAGAACCACAGGAGCAAAGCCCAGAGATAAGGCAGCCATGCAAGGATCTGAAAGGACTTCTCCATGACTGGTATTCAGAAGATGAGCAGGGAAATCGTAAGAGATTTTAGAGGGCTTGGGAAAGCAGGTTCAGAATACTGTTTTCGGGGCACCAGCGTGGCTCAGTCGATTACGTGTCTGACTCTTGATCTCGGTTCAGGTCATGATCTCGCAGTTCGTGAGTTCAAGCCCAGCGCCGGCTTCCCTCTGCCCCTCCCCTGCTCGTTTTCTCTCTCTCTCTCTCTCTCTCTCTCTCTCTCTTTCTCCCTCTCTCAAAATAAATAGACAACTTAAAAAAAATGCTGTTTTCATCTGGAAGGTAATGGGAGGCCCCCACAGGACGTTAGAGAAAAGGGGCATCACCAGTTTATCAGTTTTGCAACATCTCTCTGGCGTTCTGCCTATGCTTGTGTTTATGGGTCTTCCTTCTCCCACCATTTGGTTTGAACTTTCTTGCATTCAGGTGGCTGCCTTTTTTGGCCCCCACAATGCCTGACCTGATGTGAAGGGCAGAGGGGGCGTGGTAATTCATGAACGCTTACAGAACTGACTGGAAAGGAGCTACCTGTAGTGGCTGTCTTCTGAAAGGCGAAAGCTAATAACTGTGTGACTATAGGCTATAAAACCAAAAAGGGCAACAACCAGTTAAATGAATGTATCTGTTCATGAAAACACATTTGGAGGCACTCCTTAAAACCTAAAGGGGATAAGGGGCACATTAGTTAACCCTTTGCCCTAGGTGTCTTGGGAGCAGCTTCTATCTGAACTTGAGATTGCAAGGGGCACACAGGTCTGGCCTTCCTCTGGGTAAACAGCACCAGACTCTAGACTGGGCAGGGGACCTCTGGGATGGAGGGACAGAAAACGGGCAGGTTTATCCCCTAAATGACTCAGGTCAATGGGGAAACTCTGCCCATATCCCTCACGTTAGCTTTGACGAACTGGCCGTGACAATGTAAAATGATAGCAATGGGGGAGGGAAGCTGAGACGGGGGGGGGGAGGGTACAGGAACTCTCCTATCTTTGCTTCTGTAAATATAAAAGGAAGCCCCTAAAAAATATATTTAGAAGCAAGAGGGAGAGCAAATCAGGGACCCCAAAGGAGGGCAGGGCTGCACTTGAGTCCCACATCAATCTCCTGGACCAGGACCAGCCAAGAAGGGAAGGTAAGAGCCCAGCCCTCACCGGGCGCGAGGAGAGCTTCGAGCTGAGTGAGGATAGCATTGCTGAAGCCTGAGCTCACTCGGGGCAGGTGAGCTGATGTGTTCCCACCCGGAAAAGCACCCTGATTAATGTGCAGGGTTTTTTTTTTTAAGGGTTATTTATTTATTTTGAGGGATAGAGAGCATGAGTAAGGGAGGAGCAGAGACAGAGAGAGGAAAAGAATCCCAAGCAGGCTCGTGCTGTCAGCGCAGATGAGCCCAATGCCCGGCTCAAACTCACGAACCGCGAGATCAGGACCTGAGCCGAAATCAAGAGATTTACAGAAAAGTTGCCAAGATAGGAGAGAGAGATACCCTTCCCCCAGCTTCCCCTAAGGTGAACCTCCCATTGCCATGGTACCTTTTTTTTTTTTTTTTTAAGTTTCTTTATTTATTTTGAGAGAGAGAGAGAGAGAGAGCAACTAGGGGAGGGGCAGAGAGCACAGAGCCTGATGCGGGGCTTGAACTCATGAACTGTGAGATCGTGACCTGAGCCGAAGTCAGACTCTTAACCAACTCAGCCACCCAGGGGCCCCTCAATTAATGTTGAGTGTTGAACAACTTAGCGGATCAGCACCTGTTTACATGTGGACAGAACTGCGCCAGTGTATATGGTCGTCAGTTTTTGCATGACTCTGTACTAACAGAAACGAACGAGTGCCTAAACACAAAAATGGGGACAAGGGACACATCTTGCTTACAGAAGAAGTCTAAATAACGTGTTGATAGCACCCACTCTAGGAGATAGAGCTGGGTTAGGCTGCAGTTAGTGATTGCTTCTGGAGATTAGATTAGGGAAAGGGAAAAAGAATAACTTCACAGTGAAGAAACCTGGCAAATAAAAATAAGTGGTCAGGTTAACACGACCCATGATGTCACACGGCCATCACACACCCCAGACATGCTGTAATGAGAATGGCACGTCATCTCAGTGATGTTCCCATGACCCCACCTGACCAGGAGGAAAATGTCACACAAACCCCAATCGGGGAACATTCTAAAAACTGCCTGACCAGCTCTTCTGAAGAATGTCTCCGTCATGAAAAACAAGGAAAGACCGAGATGCTGTCCCAGCCCACAGGAGATGAGGCAGTTGTGACAACCAAATGCAGTGTGGTGTCCTGGACAGAGTACAAATGGAAAAACTGGTGGAATCCAAAGGAAGTCTGGAGTTTGGTTTGAAAAATGGACTGAGGAAGGGCGCCTGGGTGGCTCAATGGGCTAAGAGTCCGACTTTGGCTCAAGTCATGATCCCATCGTTAATGAGTTCAAGCCCCGCATCAGGCTCTGCACTCTCTGCCCTTCCCCTCCCCCCCCCTTTCTCTCTCCCAAAATAAATAAATAAAACTAAAAAAAAAAAAAAAAAGTACCATGGCAATGGAGGTTCACCTTAGGAGAAGCTGGAGGAAGGGTATCTCTCTACTATCTTAGCAACTCTTCTGTAAATCTAAAACTAATCCAAAATAAGAACTTTATTTTGAAAACAAGATGTAGAAGAAGACACAAATAAATAACATGCGACAGTAAGTACTATTTTCAGTTGTGACAATGGCCCATGTTTGTGATTAATGGTCTTTGACATTAGAGGGCACGCTTCTGGAATCCAGGAGAACGCCCCCCCCCAACCCCCCCGGGCAGTGGAGTATGAACAGGGACTGTCCTGTTTCTGAGTCTGTTTTTTACTTCTGCTGATGATATAAATCTTTGGTGAGATTATACAGTAGGTGAGAACAAACAGCACAAGGGCTCAGTTGTGGCTACAAAGTGTGGTACAACGGGACACCAACACCCCCAATGGTTATTTATTTGAGAGAGAGAGAGAGAGAGAGAGCACGTGCAAGTTGGGAAGGGGCAGAGAGAGAGGGAGACACAGAATCCAAAACAGGCTCCAGGCTCTGAGCTGTCAGCACAGAGCCCGAGCGGGACTCGAACCCACAAACGGTGAGATCATGACCTGAGCGGAAGTCGGACGCGTAACTGACGGAGCCACCCAGGCGCCCCACCTCGTGTGCCTTCTGATTTAAAACTCTCCGTTCTAGAGGCGCCTGGGTGGCTCCGTCGGTCATGCGTCCAACTTCGCCTCAGGTCATGATCTGCACTGACAGGGCAGCGCCTGCTTGAGATCCTCTCTCCCCCTCTTTCTCTACTCCTACCCCACCCCTCAAAGTAAATAAATAAACTTTCAAAAAAATACAACCCTCTATTCTACATTTGTGAAATTCACAGCTCAGGGAGGCAAGTCTAACTGACCACGGGATTTTGAGCTACGATATAAATAAGTGTAGGATGAGCGCCTCCAATGCGTTTCAAAACTCAATCATAGATGCACGGGGCAGGAGTTTATTGGTGCTGTGCTCAGGCACTGTCCCACAGCGTTTACATTCTGGATGGGGAGTCAGCTGAGAAACAGAAATAAACAAGAAAGATGACTGTCCCCGCTGTCTCTCCCTCTTCAGTCCTGTTGGATTAGAGCCCCACCCTGATAGTCTCATTTCACCTTAGAGGCTCTATCTCCAAATACAGTCATGTTGGAGATCAGAGCTTCAACATATAAATGGGGGGGGGGCACATTAGGTCTATAATATTGGTAGTGACAAATACAATGAAGAAAATAAATCTAAGACGACGAGTTTAGATAGTGTGGCCAAGGAAGGCTTCTCCTAGGAGAGCTGAGGCCTGACTCAATAGACATCTGTTCCCACATGTGCACCACGTACAAGACAGGCTGGCATTAGACATTCATAAAAATTAGACGGGGTGAGAAGATCACACCATTAAGCTGGTCCAAATCCCCCACTTCATAGATGATAGCGGCCCAGGAAAGATAAACAGTAATTCACAAGTGTTTAGCACTTAGAACATCTGCCTCCGTCTTTACATCAGCCTCGTAGTAGAAGAAAGTGTTCTAACGTTTTATTGTGGAACATTTTAAGCAGACCTAAAAGTGGGTGCACCACGGGGCACCCGGGTGGCTCGGTTGGCTGAGCGTCCGACTTCGGCTCAGGTCAGGATCCCACGCTCTGAGTTCGAGCCCTGCATCCGGCTCTGTGCTGACAGCTCAGAGCCTGGAGCCTGCTTCGGATTATGTCTCCCTCTCTCTCTCTGCCCCTCCCCTGCTCATGCTCTGTCTTCCTCTCTCTCTCAAAAATAAATAAACATTAAAAAAAAAAAAAAGTAGGTGCCCTAGCACACAAGCCCTCCCTCATTCTCAAAGCCTTGCTAGCCTCCTCTTATTTATTCCCATTTCCCCCCCTGGAATATTTTTAAATGAATTCCACTTCCGGTTCATGAAGTCACCATCCGGTTTTGGTCTGCCTCACCAGCGAATCAAGGAGAGTTTTGCGTTGTCGTTTGTGTTTTTGTGGCTAGTCAGGTGAGTATTATTGTCACCCTCGGTGAGGAAACTGAGACCCCGAGACCTGGCCAATGTCACGCCTCGGGAAGAGCCAGGTCCCCGACCTGCCTTTTCCAACTCCAATCCAGGACGCTTTCTACTACACAGCTGAAGCGGTAGGAGTCATTGCCGATAATCTGAAAACCATTTCCTTAAGTGTGTAACGTGATCAAGGAGTTTACACACATCTTTTCAGGAACATGGTTACAGGTTAAATACATGAGGGAACATCGGTATTTCTTTTTTGCTGCCTGTTTAAAAAAAAAATGAGTATGGAGTGGCAGAGAGAAGGGAATTCTTCTAGAAGAAACTGAACTATCTAGGTGAAGAATCAATAGGGCTTGTGTTCATTTGCCTCCAGGACTTTGGCATGAATACCAAAATCTGTCTCTTTGCCAAGACCGGGGACTATTTGCCTGGACTGGGGCGCCATCTAGTGGGCATGTCCCCGCCGTGTCGGGAGCTGGCGGGCCGAGCGTCGCCCCACACTGAACGCAAGGTGGCCTGCTTGGTCTCTCGAATTTGCTCCAGGGAGCGCCTTTGGGGTAAAACCTTGATTTTAATCGGAGACGCCTATTTTGGTATTTCTTTGCTTTTGGAAGAAGCGTCTGCCTATCCTAGACCACTTGGCACGGCCTTCCTCAACACTTTATGTATGCGTGCTAATTCCTGGGCTTTGTTTTTGTTTGTCTGCTTGTTTTTTATGAGTCCCCGTTGTTCCCGACCCCCGGTCTCCAAGCAGGTGCGGGGTGGGGGGGGGGGGGGGCAGGGGGCGACAGGGGGCGGTGCGCGCAGCGTTACTGGGACGTTACGGTGCCTGGAATGGCGTGTGCCAACGGGACCACCCAGGACGGCAGTCATTGCACACAGAGCGTGTGGGCTGCAAGGCTGTTAAGGCAGAGAGATGTGCTCAGTTCTCTCAAACCGGGCCTGACGCGTACCTGACTTGATCTTTTCCAGAGGCTCGGGCGGCCCCTGCCAGGGCTGGGTCACCGCGGGGACTGCTGTCGTAGAGGTGTGTGCCCGCCGAGGGAGGCCTCCCCCCACGGCGGTTAAGGCGGCATACTGCTAAGTCACTCGGAACACACCGGAAGGGGTGGTGTTTCGAGCCGATCGATCAATCTGGCGAATTTTATTAGCGCTGATCCTCCATCTGGGGTCCTTTTTGTACCCCTGCTCTTGGAAGCACTTGGGAAAGGAGAGAGAACTTTTTCAAGTTCCTTGAAGGAATCAAGTGTATTTCTGCTTAAAAAAAAATTTTTTTTTTATGTTTTTATTTTATTTTTGAGACAGAGACAGAGTGTGAGTGGGGGAGGGGCAGAGAGCGATGGAGACGCGGAATCTGAAGCGGGCTCCGGGCTCTGAGCTGTCAGCACAGAGCCTGATGACGCAGGGATCGAACTCATAGACTGTGAGATCATGAGCTGAGCCGAAAGTCGGACACTTAACGGAGGGAGCCCCCGGGCGCCCCGATATTTGTTTTAAAATAGCCCCACTGCCTTCCTGAAATCTAGGTCTTAAGGAGTGATTAAGTGAATAAAATAAGGTTTTCTTTGAGAAATCTTATTCTCAGGAGTATATTTTAGTAACGACAATGTTTCTTAATTGGGAGAGGCAGTTCTAGAATCTGAGTTCGATAAAAATTACGTATCCTCTCTATACAAAAATATGCTCAAATATGCAACATTTGGATTCGTTGCTTCCCAAAGGGGCTGAACGACTCTATCACTAGAGAAAGGGAATCTGTAGCATTGTGGTGACTTCAAGAAATATCTGAGTTGGTAACTTTTCCTCCGCAGAACTCAGTTTTGAAAGAATTTATTTGCAAAACTCCAATTGTTGATTATTCTCCATTTGTCCTTCCCTGAAATAAGCAATGTTACTGCCATGAAGAGTCCAGAGGCTCACATAGAAATCTGGTACATAGCAGGTGGACGATAAGCGTTTGCTTCGTTATATTGACTTGAGTTGACAAAATTCTAATTAAAAGTGGGAAAACCCCACAATACTTTAAGTTTTACAATGGATAAAATCTTTTTTATTTTTCCAAAGGATAAACTGATTTCTGATAGGCCTTTGAAATATTGCAAGTAATCTCTGAATACTGTTCAACCAGGTCGCCAAGAGGTGTGAATTAAAACTGAAGCTCTGCTTTGAAGAAGCTCTTCGCCTTTTAAGAATTTTAGTTATTCAGTAAAAGTCACTGAGGTGTTTGGTTAACACAAGAAAAAATGCATATGAGTCCTTCTTTCATAACAGAATTCAAAACAATTCTAGGAGGTTAAAGAGTTAAATGTTTTAAAAGGAAAGAAAGAGGAGGAGAAAGAAAGAGGAGGGGGTGAGGAAGGAAGGTCAGAAGGATGAAAGGATGGAGGGAGGAAGGGAGGGAGGGAGAGAGGGAGGAAGGAAGGAGGGGAAGAAGGAAGGAAGGGAGGGAGGGAAGGAAGGAAAGGAAGGAAGGGAGGGAAGGAAGAAGGAAGGAAGAAAGGAGGAAAGGAAGGGAAGGAAGGGAAGGAAGGGAAGGAGGCAAGGAAGGAAGGAAGGAAGGAAAGAAGGAGGAAAGGGAGGGAGGGAAGGAAGAAGGGAGGAAGGAAGGAAGGAAGGAAGGAGGAAGGGAAGGAAGGGAAGGAAGGAAAGGAAGGGAGGGAGGGAAGGAAGGAAGGAAGAAGAAAGGAAAGGGAGGGAGGGAAGGAAGAAGGAAGGAAGGAAGGAAAGAAGGAAGGAAGGAGGAAAGGAAGGGAAGGAAGGAAAGGAAGGGAGGGAGGGAAGGAAGGAAGGAAGGAAGGAGAAAGGAAAGGAAGGAAAGGAAGGGAGGGAGGGAAGGAGGAAGGAAGGAAGGAAGGAAGAAGGAAAGGAAGGGAGGGAGGGAAGGAAGAAGGAAGAAGGAAGGAAAGGAAAGGAGGGAAGGAAGGAAGGAAGGAAGGAAGGGGAGGGAAGGAAAGGAAAGGAAGGAAAGGAAGGAAGGAAGGAAGGAAAGGAAAAGAAGGAAGGGAGGAAGGAAGGAAAGGAAGGAAGGGAGGGAGGGAAGGAAAGGCAAGGAAGGAAAGGAAAGGAAGGAAGGAAGGAAGGGAAGGAAAGGAAGGGAGGGAGGGAAGGACAGATTGAAGGAAAGAAGGAGAGGGAGGGGAGGACAGATTGAAGGAAGGAAGGAGAAGAGGGAGGGAGAAGGGAGGGAGGGAAGAACAAAGGTGTACATATTTGAACATCTGATTTCTGGGTGGGGCAGGGACTTTCTAAGCATAAAAACAAGTTTAAAAATGCCAATAAAAATTAAACATTGGACTTTTCAAAAACCCTAAAAGGCAAGTAGCAAACTGGGAAGCAAATTCACAACAAATATGGCAAAGGCTGAGTGATATGAATCAAAAAACTCAAAGCATACTGCGAATAGAATAGACAATCAGGCAAAGGGAATGCCCAGTAGGGCAGACACTGAGGCTTCACTTCGCCAGTACAGCTGTCACCTCACGAGCCCATCCTGCACCCGGAGACGACAACCCGACCCCACCCTGCACCCCGAGACTACAAACTGCATTGCCCCGACTCCCTGACGGAAGGTGTTCATCTCAGCAATATGTGTGGGAATATATATGTGAAAAAATATGCAGGCCACCTAAATGCTCACAATTAACGGGAACATTAAGCAAACTCTAGTGCATCTATAGAGGTTATTACATAGTCATTTCAAATGATGTTTTAAAAGGTTTTTAATAACCTGAGACTAGGGAGATTCCCCAGGAAAATTACCTCCGTGGACATGACCTTTCCCCCACCCTAAGTCCAAAACAAAATCATCTGACCTTCCCTTGAGAATCAAACAAAACTGACATTAACAAGACTGTGAATATTGCCTTTTGTTCTCTGTACTTCTCTTTATTGTTTCTCCTTCTTTACTTAAAGGAGTATTCATTGTCAAGAATCCTACTCACCTTGTAATCAGTGATGGGGGAAATACACTTGTTGCCACTGATGTGACGTGGATTTAAAAGAACAGGAAAACCAGATCCGTCCCTCTGGGGTTTTAGGACTGAGGCTTTGAGGCTCAAACCCTTGGAGGGAGAGGGAAGGCAGTGAACCAACAACAGTCTAAATTTTAATTCCTTATTCTTTTATTATTATTGTTTGAGAGAGAGAGAGAGAAAGAGAGAGAGAGCATGCCAGCTGAGGAGAGGGGCAGAGGAGAGAGAGAAGATCCCAAGCACGCTCCGTGCTCAGCGCAGAGCCCGACACGGGGCTCGATCCCAGGACCCTGACATCATGACCTGAGCTGAAATCAAGAGTCGAAGACTCAACCACCTGAGCCACCCAGGCTCCCCTAATTCCTTGTTCCTAAACCAGACAATACAAGACCCAGGGCCCTTTCTGGATAGAAAGACGGATCAATGAAAATAAACAGTTGGTAGATAGATATGTAGATAGACAGACACAGATATATAATCAAATATGACAAGATATATGCATACAGTTATATATATATAATAAGATATTAGAAAAAAGTTTTTCTATCAGCACTTCAAATAAGATGAAAAGTTATAATTAGGTTAATTAATAAGCTTCTAATTTTTGCCGTAAGTGCAATTATAAAATATTTCCAGATGTTTCCCCGTCATGCTTGCGAAAGCGGAGATGAAGGTTTGGTGTGAAACCTTTCATTCTGCCCCAGGCACAAAACAAATGGGGCTCTGACACGATTTGAATGAAGGTAGACTACCACTCACGGACCAAGGGCCAGAAGCGGAGGTCGTATCTGGCATGGAAAATAATAGGAATAAAGGTCAACCCTCCAGGCGCCCAGGAGTTTCCGTGTTATTTAAATCAAAATGCTTTTGTAAATGGTCTTGCTCAGAGAGGAAGCGCGTCTAGTTTAGACCCCAAAACACCGAGTGGAAGTCTTATTCTGTATAGTGCATACGTTGAGTATGAAAACCAGGACACCAAATTCCTGTGCATGTTAGGATCTCAACTTTCCAAACTAAGAAAAGCAAGGGTGCATCCCTAACGAGCCAACGAATATAGACATTGAACACCACAGTTGATGTTATCACAAAAAGAGAGCGCTCCAGCTACTGTCTGACTCCCGATGCACTGAGCAGTCTTGCCAAAAATGTCAAAACTGACTCTCATCACGCTTCTAAACTCAGCTACCAACTGGCAGGGAATCAGAAGCCACCGTAAATGACACGATGGAGGTGAAAAGAGCAGACGCCAGGATTAAAAAAAAAAAAAAAAACGGCTCCTTCAATAAATAAATTTCAGGGTGGGGGGCGGATAAAAGAAGGGAGGAGATCTTCCAGATTACAATAGTCCTAGGGGCGCATAAACCAAAGACTTGCACTTTGGACAAAGAGAGAGTAAGGAGGATGGCCTTCCTAGAATAAACAACTATAAAGCTTTCCACTGACCAATATATTCAGAGAAATGAAAGCTAAAATAATTCTTTAAATTAGACACCACGGTCCGGGCGCCTGGGTGGCTCCGTCGGTTAAGCAGCCGACTTCCGCTCAGGCCATGATCTCGCGGTTCGTGGGTTCGAGTCCCGCGGTGGGTTGGAGCCCCGCGTTGGGGTCTGTGCTGACAGCTAGTTCCGAGCCTGGACCCTGTCTTCGGATTCTGTGTCTCCCTCTTTCTCTCTGTCCCTCCCGTGCTCTCTCTCTCTTTCTCTCTCTGTCTCTCAAAAATAAATAAAACATAAATTTTTTTTTTTGAAAAAATAAAGACATAAAGAAATTAGACACCGTCTACAATAAATGCCAAATAAAGTTCTTTATGCTGATTCCAGAGCAGGGATATACAGGAAGGAATGAAGAACACTCAAAATGGTAAATAAGGGCCTGACTGTAAAATGTTATCTTCTTTCCCTTCTCTTAATTTCTTTAAAAGGCAACTGTTTAAAGCAACACTCGTAGCATAGCTTTGTAAGGTTTGTAATATGTGCAGAAATCAAGATACTTGACCATAGTAACAGTAAGGACAAGTGTGGCAGATTGCATTGTTTTTTGATGTCCACAATTAGTATCACATTTTCCTCCAGACTTTCGATGCTTCTTTCAAAAGTTGGAGTCTAGGGGCGCCTGGGTGGCTCGGTCGGTTGAGCGCCCGACTCTTGATTTCAGCTCAGGTCATGATCTCACAGTTTGGTGAGCTCGAGCCCCATGTCAGGCTCTGCGCTGGCCGTGTGGAGCCTGTTTGGAATTCTCTCTCTCCCTCTTTCTCTGCCCCTCCCTGGCTTGCGCTCTCTCTGTCTCTCTCTAAATAAACAAATAAACAAACAAAAAAGTTGGGAGTCTAATGACCTTCTCCTTGACCATGCGCTGGATTCTATGACTTCTTCAATAACTAGAATGTGGCAAAAAAAAAAAAAAAAAAATGTTCTGTTAATCATGTTTTTTATTGTGTGATGTTTTGACATCTTGGAGGCCTGGCTGGCTGGGGAGATACTCCTCCCCCTAGGGCTAGCTAATTCCCAAGGTCATACAGCACTCACTCAGAAATATGCCCTTCATATGGAGACCGACTGCTCCTGAGGCCGTATCCCCAAACACCTTTACCTAACTCTCTCGCCTTGCCCTGGATGACCCCAGCGCCAGGTTCTGGTCAAGGGGAGATCACCGCTGATATTATGCAAACTCTCCCAGCCTAAGCTCTTGTCCCTGGCCTACCTTGCCTTCCCTGCAGAAAACACAATAAAAGCCCTCGGCCATGCTTCCCCCTCGCTCTTGCTTCTGCCTCTTGGCCAAACCTGGTGCTTCCCCATGTCACCCTGCATGGCGTGGCTCGCTTCCTTCTCTCAGAAACTGTCGGGAATGAACTGTTTTCAATGGCGTTGATCTCTCCGTGCCATCGCTCAGTCACCTCCGTAAATTAAAATCCTGCGGATACAACCACTGATCCAGATATGCCGCAAAACCTCCAATGCTAAGTCGTAAAGGGCACCTGGTTTTTTTCTCCCCTGGGATGCTCACTCTTGAGACCCTGGGAATCATGTAAAAAAGCCCAGGCCACCTGGAGAGCCAGCCCGAAGTGCTTCAGCTAATAGCCCCGGTTAATGCCCCAGGCAAGAACCAGCAACGACTGCCAGGCAGATGAATGAATGATCTTTTAGATGTTTCCAGGCCCCAGCTTTCAAGCCCTCTGGCTGAGCTCCCAACATTGAGAAGCAAAGACCAACCATCCCCACTGTGTCCTGTCCAAGTTCCTGACCCGCAGAATTCATGAGCATAATAGGCATTGCTTATGCTTATGCAACCAAATTAACCACAACAGAGAGTGGCATACTTTGTAATATGCAAAATAAACAAACAAATTAAAGCAAAGCACGTGGGAGTGGCTCTGGGACCAGGCAGTGGGTCCCAGCTGGGAGGGACCTTCAGGCGAGTGTCAATGAAAGTGCCAAGGGCCTCGGAAACACTGTGGACAGAAGTCCAATGCCTCTTGAAAACCTCGTCAGTAAGCTTCCAGAGACATGAAGGAAATCTTATTGGAAATTGAAGATAAAGGACTTTGCTATATATTGGTGGAAATTGTTGCACCGATGTTGCCTAGGGGAATGTGTAAAATATAAAGTATACCTAATAATCTGGATGCTCTATTTAAGGAGAATTCCAGGTAGGGATTTGGAAGTGCTTCCTGGATTCTTCTAGCTCCCCGTAGTAAAATGAGGGAGGAGAGAGATGGGCCGAAAAACGTATAATTTCATTTTTAAGTGAAATTCGTAGAAAATGTGAAGGATTCAGAATTTACTAGGTTAAAAATCTATTTCTCATTCCCCACATTTTCAAAGTTCTCAAATTTGCAAAGGGCATCAGAAAAAAGGACTAAATCCAGTGTGGGATTATAGGATTATCTGTTAAGACCCTAGGAAGACCTAGTCACCTCCAGGGACTATTCAGTGAGACCAAAAGCTCTCTGAGGATCCTAGGAGCATACTACAAATATTTGCCTATGACAGTAAAGTTTCTAAGAATTTTAAGGATGTTGACCCTCTGCAGCCTTACAAAAAATCTCAAAATAGAGAAGACTTTATCTCGATGAAATTTCAGGGTATGACTTTTGTCTAATGTGACCTCTTCTAAATTCATAGAAAGGTCACAAAGTTTTAAAGACAATTGCAGTAATGAAAACACTACCAGTCTGAATCAAAAGAGACAGAGACAGGGGCGCCTGGGTGGCTCGGTCGGTTAAGCGTCCGACTTCAGCTCAGGTCATGATCTCATGGTCCGTGGGTTCGAGCCCCGCGTCGGGCTCTGTGCTGACAGCTCAGAGCCTGGAGCCTGTTTCAGATTCTGTGTCTCCCTCTCTCTCTGCCCCTCCCCTGTTCATGCTCTGTCTCTCTCTGTCTCAAAAATAAATAAACGTTAAAAAAAAAAAAAAAAAAGAGACAGAGACAATACGACATGAGACGAAGCCCGTGGGCCTCCAAACTATTCCCAACAGGAAGCAGCTAAAAACACTACAGCTGCAAACGCTGGGCATTTCTTCTGAAAAAGAATGGATGATGTAGAGGGCAGAACAAAGAGGTGGAGGGTAGAGCAAAGAGCCACGGAGAACCATTTCCCAGACGGAAGGCCCAAGACCTGATCAGGAAGCTGGAAACACGTACCTGGCTGGATTTCAGAATTGCCACGGACCAGGTACTCTCGTGCGTCTCCTGTGTCTTCTCTTCTAAATATCAGTATGTGTAGTACTTACCAGGTCTGTTCCACCACCATTTGTTCGGTGTCGGTGAGGCAGATAACCTGTCCCTTTAGTTCACAGACCTTCAGATGAAGATATGACTGGCTGGACAGGAGGCGTCCACTCAAGGCGCCCCATCCACGGCTGGATCTGATGCAGGTGGTGACATCCTAGACATTGAGACAGCCCGGTGCCATCAAAGGATGAGACTTTGGGAAGCCATAGGGAAAGAGTGAATATATTTTACATGTGAGAGGGATGAACTGTGGCCAGAGGGCAGACTGGAGTGAAGTGTGTTTTTTCACAAAAGGCCGACAAATCCTTCTGGTCCCATAGTTCTACCTTGAGGCTCCTTCCATAAAAGGGTAGAGTCCAATTCCCTTCCCCTTGAATATGGCCTGGGCTTTGAAGCAGCCGCCTCGAGAGGAAGAATGTGCAAAAGATACACGGAGTGACTTCCAAAGCTAGGTCATATAATGGTAGCCAAGCTTCTACCTGACTTTCTTTCAGATGTTCATCCTGTAATTCATATGGTCACAAAGCCGCATAGAGAGGCCATGTGTTGTTCCAGCTGAGAGACCCGGACAGCCAGAAGCAACTGCCAGATATACAAATAAATGAGCCTCTGGATAATTCCAGTCCCCAGGATTCAAGTCCTCTAGCTGAGTTTCTGGACATGAAAGAACAGAGACAATTCATCCCGACAGTGCCCGTCCAAATTCCTGACCCACAGAATCCACAAGCACAATAGATGTTTGTTCATGCCACTAAATTTGGGGGTCATTTGTCAGGCAGATGTAATAACTAGAACAATCACAGCTAATGGAATTATGCTGTTGTAAGATATTTATATTTAATGTGAAATAATGTGATATTTATTGACTCTAAGTAGTCGACAGGTGAATGATGTATATTGTGATCTCTGGAGTAACCACTAAAACAATTTGAATACTCCAAAACGTGTAAGTAAAAAACCTAACAAAGAAATTAAAATGGAATACTACACAAAATTTGGATTTATTCAAAAGCAGGCTGGAAAGGAGAGACAGAGGAACAAAATAGATAATAGATTCAGCAAATAAAAAACAAAGAGTGATTTGGTAGACTTCAACCCATACCATGTCAATAACACCATTAAATGTAAACGGATTAAATAGTTCCATTAAAAAACAGATGTTGTCGGACTGGATTTTAAAATCAAACCAAATACAAACTGTCGGCAAGATAAAAGCGTTCACATATAAACACAGAGATAGGTCATATAATAATGAGGATGCTATTTTTGATGGCTGACTGCTGAAAGATTACAAGCCCCACCTTCTTCTTTTTGTCCCACATGCAGGCAAGTCTATAAGAAAGCCCGCAGTTCCCCTCCTTGGCACTGCTAGAAGCCAAACCACATAAGCCCTCCACTCTGGCCTTCCCTCTAACCACAAAAAACCCAATCCACATGCCAATCGCCCTCCTCCTTCCCTCAAGACAATCAGGACCGGCATGTGTCTACCCTGTTTGCCCCAGAAAGTCCCATAAAGAAAGTCATAAATCTTTTCATACCCTCTTGGTGTATATGGCATCCTCAGTCTTTACATTCAGACCTATTTTGGGTGATTGACTCCCTGGGACAGCCGCAAAACAATTTTGGTGGATGTGCAAAATGGAAAAACCACGTTGAAAACAGTGTAAGAGTTTTTATAAGCTTAAACATACAGGTTCCCTATGAAAGTGTACACTTTCCCATTATTAGATATTTGCCCAAGGAAAATGGAAAAATGTGTCCATAAAAAGACTTGTGTAAAATATTTTATAGCAGCTTTAACCATGTGTAAATATTATGTGCAATTGTAAATTTTTGTGTAAGTGTAAATTTTATCTCAATTTTTTTTAAAAAGGCATACCAATCTCGTATCATGTCTAAACTTTACACGGATCCAGATTGTCATTAAATTGTCATTTACGTGGACCATGTTGTCATTGCTGAAGTAATTGGAAATTTGGACACTAACTGATATATGATAATACAATGGAATTCTTGTTTTTTATAGATGTGATAATGGTAATGTATTTATATATTTTTTAAAGAGTACTTATCTTTTGGGGCGCCTGGGTGGCTCAGTTGGTTAGACATCTGACTCTTGATTTTGGCTTAGGTCGTGGTCTCGCAGTGCATGGGATCAAGCCCCACATCAGGATCTGCGCTGACAGCTTGGAGCTTGCTTGGGATTCTCTCCCTCTCTCTCTGTCTGTCCCTCACTCTCCCTCTCTCTCTCTCTCTCAAGATAAATAAAAGAAAAAAAACAGTACTTTTAGAGATAACTCCTGAATATTTTTGGATGAAATAAAAAATAAAGTCTATCAGAAAAACCGAAAGAAAGCACCATAGGAAAAAAAGACCGGAAGGAGCTATACGATTCTTTCGATGATATGATATCGGGTGGTTTTCATGCTTTCGTGTTCGTTCAAAATCTTCTACAAGACGCATATGCTGTTTTGATAACACGAAAATAAATAAACAAAACTAAAATTTAAAAAGCAGAGGAATAGACTAGAGTAGAAGTCACTAAACTTTTTCTGTAAAGAACCAGGTAGTAAATATTTTAGGCTTTGTCTGTCACAATACTCAGCTCAGTCGTGCAAAGGCAGCATTGACAATATATAAATGAATGGGCATAGTTGTGTTCCTATAAAACTTTTTGTTTGGGCAAAAGCAGACAACTGGGACATTTCCATGGATCTAGCTTAAAAATAATTAATTAATTTAATAAAATTTAATAGAAACGGCAGGGGGGAAATGCCTAAAAGCTGGCGGGAAGATTAAAAAAACAACAAAACAACAACACGGCAAGCTCAGGTGTGACCTGGTGAAGCATTAACGTTAGGAGGGTGGAACACGGCGACAAGAGTTCCGTGGGAATAACAGAGCCACAGTCAGAACAGAGTGGTTGCTCCAGGAGATGATCCCAGAAGCACCGCAAGACCAGCTAGTGACTAAGGCTCTTCGTCCACCTACCACAGAGGAGGGAACTAGGAAGAGCTAGACAAGAAACCGGGACCGGGGGCCAAGTACTTTTGCTTCATACCAAGACCCTTCTTCTTCAGGGAGCTGGGAGCCATAGGCAGAGAAATTGGGAAAACTCTGGAGAATGACCTAAGACAGGATCCCAATAGTACGGATTAGGTCAACGCTGGGAGAATGGAGTCCTGTGCGATGGAGCTCGGTCTGGCGCCCTGGGCTTCTTCCTCACACGGTGGGTTGGATGCCGGGGGTGAGGGGGTGGATACCATTCCTGAGTTGGGCCCAGATCTAAGAGTGGAGATCAGCAGTGGACCTAGCCAGAAGCCGGGAAAGATAAAGCCCAGGGGACTGAGGTAGGGAATGACACCATTTATCATCTGGGTAAATGTGCCAACGATGAGCTTAAGACTAGGCCTCAAGAGGAAGAAAAATGTAATTCTGGAAGGAGACACAGCATAAAGGGGAACTGGAAATATCCGTGAGAAGAAAACTTCCCCGGTGAGTGTCGAGTCCTAGAAGAGTGAGGAATGAAGCCACAAGGGACCCAAAAGAGGAATCTGGCAGGAGAATGATCCCAGTAATTTTAGCAGGAGGATAGGAAAGAGAGAGAGAAAAAAAAATGGAGGGTAGACATCAAAAGAGACCAAGAGTTCTCTTCAGCTCTAAAAATCTCCCTCGTCTGAAGCCATAATCGGTTTGCCCACAATTCAACATGGCGTTTTGAGATACTGCAGGGTTTTGATTGGTTGATGTTCCTTCCTTTTTACAGCAATCCCTTTCTAAAGCATGTATGATTACTACTTGCAAGGAGTATCTCCAAGCCATTGAGTGCAATGCATTTCCCAGGTTTCTGATGAGGAATTCTGGTCAAGCTAAGTATGACAGGAGATGCAGTGGCCTACCAGGATCCTGAAACATGACATCTGCTTGTCCCATTTGCCTGGGTTTGGGCCTAAATTCCCGGTTCCCACGCCTTTCACCTCATTTACCCCCGAGGCCCGTGTCCTGCACTGAACCTAGCCTGCCTGGCTGTGTTCCCAGTGCCTCTGTCTGCTCTCATCATTCCTCTGAGTGTCAAAGCTCACTGCTTACTTCCTGCCTTCCCCAGCTTCTGGAGGGTAATGTCACGAGGGTACATGTATTCCTGTAGCTGAAGCCACATGGTGACCTGATACCTGGAATCTCTAGCTGTCAAACACCGTCACTGGACTGGACATCCAAGTTTTGATGCTTAGAATGAAGCCTAAGCTTGCTATGCATCTGGAACACTACGACTTATACTGCATGTCCAGATTTGGTGGAATGGCCTCCATAAATGCGCCGGTGCTCCTACCCAAATGGTAACCTATAGCTGAGGAAATGGAGTGTCATCAAAACAGCTCACCCCCACCCCTGCCGTCTTGCCTCCTTCCAGCACGCTTTGTTCTGGGTCTCATTCAAATCAGGTCAACACAAGATTTCACTTAAATAAATGGTCTTGTTTAAGACAGTTGAGAAGTCCTGATTGTTCCCAATTTTGTAGTCACTTCTGAGGATAAAGAATGTTTTCAGAATAATGAACAAATGCAACTGATAGAGCTGTGAGCTATTTTTTCTGATGGGTGGCACTCAATGTCATTTCAGCCCAGGGCGTTGGCAAAAGAGAGCCTCCTAGGGGAAAATAAGCTATGTATCATAGAGGTGCAGGAAAAAAAAATGGAGGACCAGGAAAAAAAAAAATGGAGGACAGAATGACACCTTTAACTGATCTTAGAAATGTTTGGAATCTCACGAGGACAAATTCACCTGCTAAAAACAGAAAGTAAGGTGAATCTCTTGAAGATAGAAAATCATTTGGGTGAAACTATCTTGGCACCTTTTTGGAAAGAATATATGAATATGTTTTCAGGTAGACGCTCAAGTACTTTTTTAAGATAGATTATTGAACTTCATACTCCCTATTTTTAGGCAGATGTGCAAATAACAAGTTAGAAACTAATAATAGTTCTTTACTGAAGGAAATTGGATCCCATATATGTCAGGGAATCAAAACAATCTAGACTCAGTCTCCTACATTCTATGGCTTCCATACAGCAAATATTCATGCTCATAGGGATGAACCAAAGAAGTTGTTCTCCAGTAGTGCACGTAAGAGCCCCTTTTTAAACATGAGAATGTATTTTTAAATTCCTGGGCTCGAATTCCAACTCAGATTCACTGGTCTGGATTGGGGCCCAGAATTCGCATTTTTTTTTTTTTTTTACAAGCACACTAAGTGATTCTAACGCACATGGTCTCTTAACAGGCTTGAAGAGATGATTTAAGACACCGTAAGAGGCCACCAGTCCTCTGAATCATTAAAGAGCAATGAAATTATGTGCATTCAAATGTATTTGAATGCTTGGGAAGCTAGTAACCCCATGTGAGTCGCATGTAATAGCTCTGTGCAATCAGCGTACTTGATGATAGAAAACGGTTCAATACCTGAGCATATTGAGTAACAGGTAACTCACTCCTGGCAAAACCACTTTTCTGATTTCAGTCTCTGGATCCGCCTATTTCGGATATTCCATATAAATGGAATCATATACATTATGGCACCTTTTATGCCTGTCACCTTTCACGTAGCAGACTGTTTTTGTGGTTGATCCATGGAGCAGGTATCAGTACCTTCAATCCTTGTTATAGCTGAAGAATACTCCAATATATGGATATACCACATTTTGTTTGTGGATTTGTTTGTTTGTTTGTTTGTCCATTCACCCGTTGATGGACATTTGAGTTGTTTCTGCTTTTTGGCTATTGTAAATAACGTTGCTATGAACATTCATATACAAATCCTTTTTTTTTTTTAAGTTTATTTATTTGTTCTGAGGGAGAGAGAAAGCGAGAGAGCGAGCGGGGGAGAGACAGAGAGAGAGAGAATCCCAAGCAGGCTCCGGGTTGTCAGTGCAGAGCCCAGTGTGGGGCTCAATCTCACGAACCACGAGATCATGACCTGAGCTGAAATCAAGAGCCTGACACTTAACCAACTGAGCCATCCAGGCACCCCCATGTGCAAATTCTTTCTATCACAGCTATATCATATCAGAATCCTTCCAACATTTAATTACTTCACATCCTTACCAAAAGTTGTATTTCCAACCCCTCTTTTTTTTTTTATTATAGCGTTCTAGTGGGTATAAATTGGTTTTCCTTGTGCTTTTGATTTGCATTTCCCTCATGATTAATGTTGGTGAACATGTTTTCATGTTTTTGTTGGCCATTTGTATATCTTTTTTTGGAGAAATGTCCATGCAAGTCCTAGGATCATTTTTAAATTGGGCAGCTTGTCTTTTTGTTGCCCTGTTGAGCTGTAAGAGTTCTGCATATATTCTGGATATCAGACCCTTACCAGATATATGATGCACGAATATTTTCTCTCATTCTGTAAGGGGCCTTTTCATTGTCTTGATAGTGTCTTTTGATGCACAATTTTTTTTTTTTAATTTCGATGAAGGCTGATTTATCTATTTTTTTTCTTTCATTGATTTTGCTTTTGGTGTCATACCTAAAAATCCATTGCCAAATCTGAGGTCATGACAGTTTACCCCTATGTTTTCTCCTTGGAGTTTTATCATTTTGTTTTTACATTTAGGTCTTTGATCCATTTTGAATTATTTCTTGCATACGCTGGTGAGTAGGCATTGGAATTTTTGAAAGCTTTTGTAATGATTCTAATGACAGCCGAGGTTGAGAATCACTGCTGTAAATAACTGAGGAAGAAGGGCTGGAGGACACCTGCATATGTCTTTTTATTTGTTTAAATTTTTTTTTTCAACGTTTATTTATTTTTGGGACAGAGAGAGACAGAGCATGAACGGGGGAGGGTCAGAGAGAGAGGGAGACACAGAATCGGAAACAGGCTCCAGGCTCTGAGCGGTCAGCACAGAGCCCGACGCGGGGCTCGAACTCACGGACCGCGAGATCGTGACCTGGCTGAAGTCGGACGCTTAACCGACTGCGCCACCCAGGTGCCCCTGCATATGTCTTTTTAAAGAAATTGTGGTGAGAGGCGCCTGGGTGGTTCGGTCGGTTAAGCATCTGACTCTTGATCTTGATCTCAGCTCAGGTCTTGATCTCAGGGTCATGAGTTCAAGATCCATGCTGGACTCTGTGCTGGGCGTGAAGCCTACTTAAGAAAGAAAGGAAGAAAGAAAGAGAGAGAAAGAAAGAAAGAAAGGGAAAGAGAAAGAGAGAAAGAAAGAAAGAGAAAGAAGGAAAAGAAAGACAAAGAAAGAAGAAAGAAAGAAAGAAAGAAAGAAAGAAAGAAAGAGAGAAAGAAAGAAAGAGAAAGAAAGAGAGAAAGAAAGAAAGAGAAAGAAAGAAAAGAAAGAGAAAGAAAGAAAGAGAGAGAGAGAAAGAGAAAGAAAGAAAGAAAGAAAGAGAAAGAAGGAAAAGAAACACAAAGAAAGAAGAAAGAAAGAAAGAAAGAAAGAGAGAGAAAGAGAAAGAAAGAAAGAAAGAAAGAAAGAAAGAAAGAAAAGAAAGAAAGATGGAATTAGGCTGAAAGGCAAAAGCTGGTACTCTCTGATTGGTCAGTTCTATGACCGTTCATTCATTGAATAGATATTTTTAAGTGCTTACTATGTGCCAGACACTGTTCTAAGCCCTTCAGGAAAACTGAACAAGACGACGTTCCAGTTTGCATGCCACTCAGGGCAGAAAGATAAGCACATCAATTTCAAATGACAGCTATGAAGATAGTCAAAGAGGACAAAGGATAGGCCATGTGATAGCATGAGGGGCGGGGATGGGCAGTGTGGCACAGCAATCATATACATTGACCAGGGGGTAGTGACATCTGAGCTGAGGCCTGGGTCACTAAAAAGCTGGGCAAGTGAACACCTGGGGGAAGAGCATCTCACACTGGGGCAAAGGATGGAGGGCCACACATTCTTTCCCCCTCTTCCCATTGACTATTGGGATCTACAAACCTAGCTGAATCCTCAGTCTATCGGGGCTTCGTGACTGCCTGGACCAATTGAATAGAGCAGGACTGATGCTGGGCCAATTTCCAGACTATAAAAGACGAGTAGCTTCCACTTCTTTTCTCTCGGGACCCTCATTCTGGGACCTCTAAACCACCAAGTGAGCAGTCAGACTCCTGAGAAGGGCCCAGCCTTCTGGAACCTTCCAGAACCTTCCAGCTATCCCTGCCCAGAGACTGACATATGAGTAAATTCATCTTAGACCTGCCAGACCAGACCGGCCACCGGCTGAATACCAGCACGTGACTCACATCAAAACCATGAGGAACAGAAGAACTGCCCAGTTGAGCTCTGCCCCAATTTCTGACCCACAAAATCATGTTAAGTAATAAAACGGTGGTCGTTGTAAACTGCTAATTTGCAGGGTAATCTGTTACACAGCAACAAATAACAGGAACGCAGTCCAAGGGGATGACAGATGCCAACATTCTGAGGCAGGAACAACTTTTGCAGTGTTCAAGGGACCCAAATAAGGCCAGTATGGTTGAAGCCAAAACAAGGATGGAGGAGAGGGGCGCTGGGGTGGCTCAGTCGGTTGAGCGTCCGACTTCGGCTCGGGTCACGATCTCATGGTTCGTGAGTTCGAGCCCCACGTCGGGCTCTGTGCTGACAGCTCGGAGCCTGGAGCCTGCTTCGGATTCTGTGTCTCCCTCTCTCTCTGCCCCTCCCCCGCTCATGCTCTGTCTCTCTGTCTCAAAAATAAATATAAACGTTTTAAAAAATTTTTTAAAAAAGGGATAGAGGAGAGTAGCAGAGGGTGGGAAAGCAAGCATTGAGCCGGGACACACAGCATGGTGTCAGTGGCCATGCGGTGGGTGGACACTGAAAAGATCTTAGCAGATAAGTGCTATGGCCTGAATTACAAAAGTTCTATCTGGCTGCCAGGTGGCAAATGGACAGTAGTGGGGCAACGGGGGACAGAGAACAGCCAGTTAGGAAGCTGTTGCAACTGGTGATTTTTTCCTGGCTGGGAATTTGGCCCTGCGCCTAGAAATTTACCTTGCAACACTGTTGCCGACTTCCCGACCTTTGTTCCAGGTTGAGCAACTGGACCTCTGCCTTATTTCTGTAACTTGTCCTTGCAGGACAAGTGGTTCTACCAGTGGTGCCTCTCTCTTGCTCCCCAGTGTCCCGTGTTAACAGAAGCGGGAAGGAGGGGACTCTCCACCCTCCTTCTGTGGGTCCTTGCTGTAGAAGAAGCCCCCCTGGTGTGCCCCTGGGGAAGAGCGTAACTCATTGGCAAATAAACATGTCGAGCATACGAAGCTCAGCTCCTTCCTGCAGGAGTCCTGCTCTGCTCTCTTCCATGTGATGAAATCGTCCTGTCCCCTGTAGAAGAGGCCCAGGGGACCCGGGGCCACCAGAAGTGGCCAAGTGTTCCTGTGACCTGGGAGTAGGTCTGCCTTATTCCAGGATTCAGCATTCGGACGCTCCCTCCCCTTACGGATATGAGCCATTCTTCAATATCAGCTTCAATCAATAAGGTGACATTTTGCCTTCTGTCGCCCGATTCCTATCTTTTAATTGTCAAAGGGTGGAGAAAAGGGCCCTATTTACTGGGATCCTAAGTATACCTAAGATCCTCCATCAATAATCTGCCCGGGAGTCAGGACCCTTGCTTTGCTCGCTCGTGCGCCCAGGAATTATCTGCCCCAGACTCCTCCGTCCGTCATCAACTGGATGTGTAGCTGGACTTTCACATATTTCCTGTTTCTAGACTTTTCCATTGCCATTCGACAGCTACCTGTCCCCAAGGCTGCCCATATCATGTCTGGTTGGATTTCTCAAACTGTGTGGCCCCCTTCCCAGTCTGTCACAGGCCACCTAACTCTGGAACTGGGCAGGGACTTCCTTCCATTACCATCGACTGGGCCTGCTTCATTAGGTCTGTCCCTACATGAACTGCAGTAGCTCTGTTTTAGTCACACATCTGAGCCCCCCAACCCCCACCCACAAAATCCACGGCCTGTTGACCTAGTAGCTCCCGACCTTACAACACGGATAAGAGAAGACAACAGTGTTGAGAGTTCTAGCATTCTACCAGAACCTATCTGTATGTCACTGAACTAGTCTTTGTGCCTCAGTTTCCTCATCTGTGAAATGGGGGTAGCGA
The DNA here is from genome assembly GCF_022079265.1 of Lynx rufus. Lineage (NCBI taxonomy): Eukaryota > Metazoa > Chordata > Mammalia > Carnivora > Felidae > Lynx > Lynx rufus. The sequence continues at coordinate 170,775,330 of NW_025814845.1, forward strand.
TTATAGCATCTACCTATTTCTGTGAGAACTGAAATAATGCCCGCAAATAATTGGAATAATGCCATGCCTCGCACATCATAAGAGCTTGATAAATATTAGCTGATGCTGGGCAAGCCATCTCCTCGGGAACTTTCAGAGTTGGTTTCGAATACGAGTGGGAAGAGGTGGTAGGAGAGAAGGAGGTCAAGAGGTAGTAAGAACAGAAATTTCCCACTAGGGGGGCGCCTGGGTGGCTCAGTAGGTTGGGTGTCCAACTTCGGCTCAGGTCATGATCTTGAGGTCTGTGAGCTCGAGCCCCGCGTCGGGCTCTGTATTGATGGCTCAGAGCCTGGAGCCTGCTTCCAATTCTGTGTCTCCCTCTCTGTCTGCCCCTCCCCCGCTCATTCTCTGTCTCTCTCCCTCTGTCAAAAATAAACGTTTAAAAAAATTTTTTTTAAATAAAGAAAATAAAAATAAAGAAATTTCCCACTAGGATCAGAGGTGAGTTCATAGAGACCGGGGGCCGCAGCTTTTCATTTTTTGTATCTCTGACACATAGCGTGGTATTTAGCACACAGCAGGCGCTCAATAAATGGTTGGTGAATAATTCCAACGAGCATACGCCAAATGAGTGGACCTGACTGGGGAAAGTCACTTCACAAAAACTCCAGGGCACATTTGGCCAGACACGTGTGCCTTCAACTCCTCTCTCTCCCTCCCTTTTCCCTTCTGAGATCAGTGAGGGAAGACCCAGAGCTTTCTCCTGCCTCTCCTGGTCATTGTGGTCCCGCATTTCCAGATCTGGGCCGGGCCCAGCCTGTGAGGCCAGCGATCTGCCCAGGACGTCAGCCCCAAGCCGGGCACCTCCTCGTGGGGCACCACAGGCAATGCTCTGTTCCTGCAAGGCTGGGGCAGGCATTGTATTGAGGAGAAAACCAGGGAAATAATGAAAATCTGCCAGGTCTAACTTGGGGACTCGGTGCCATCTGGGGGAGCAGCCGTGGCAGGGAGAGATAAGGACTGGAATTTGTCATTTATCGATTGATTGATTGGTTGATTTTGTGATTGAGCACACGAGCCAAGGGAGGGGCAGAGAGAAAGAGGGAGAGAACCTGAGGCTGACGGTTCAGAGCCTGATGCGGGGCTTGAACTCACGGCCTGTGAGAGCATGGCCTGAGCTGAAACCAAGAGGCAGATGCTTAACCGGCTGAGCCACTCAGGCGCCCCAAGGACTGGAATTTGAATTGCTATCGTGCTTCCCTCTGAGAGCGCACTGGAGTTTTTTCTGTAGAGTCCTTTGTCCTTCGAGGTGGCAATGATTATGGTGAACTGAGAATGGGTGAATAATGAAGCTCGTCCTTTCTCACTGGTCCCTGTTGTACTCGAGCTGCCCTTTCACCAACAATGCCCACTGTTTGATATCAACAGAGGCACGAACGTGTGAATAGAGAACATCGAGGCGAGCGTCTCAGGCTCTGACTTCTCACCTCTACAGCCAGCCCACGGCTGGGGGGCTCTCGACCATCCCCTGCCCTTGTCCCGTGTCTGCCTCGGTTTCCTTCTCTTGGAACCCAGAGTTTGTCATACATCTGCCATTCCCTCTGTCTGGGTGACATTATGAGCGTCTCTGGGGCGGGCAGAGGCAGGAAGCAGTCTGGCCTGGGGTGCAGTGAGGATACACTGATACTGCCTATTTTGAGTTATGTGCCTGGTCTCCTCATCTAGATTATTTCCTCCCGAGTGCCGTTCCGCCCTGCCTCTACCTCCTTACCGTGTGAGGTCCTGGAAGAGGGCTTACATCCAGATGATGAGATCGGTCTCAACTGGGAAATCCGTACCCTCAATTCGGCACCAGTTTTGCAGTCCCCAAGCCCTTCACTGATGCCTCTCCCAGTTCCTGATCTGAGCATGCCTCTTTCTTTCTTTCTTTCTTTCTTTCTTTCTTTCTTTCTTTCTTCCTTTCTTTTTCTTTCTTCCTCTTTCTTTCTTTCTTTCTTTCTTCCTTTCTTTTTCTTTCTTCCTCTTTCTTTCTTTTCTTTCTTTCTTTCTTTCTTTCTTTCTTTCTTTCTTTCTTTCTTTCTTTTCTTTCTTTCCGAAGAGTGTGTGTGTGTACGAGCAGGGGAAGGGCGGAGAGAGAGAATCCCAAACAGGCTCCGCGCTCAGCACGGAGCCCGACACGGGGCTCGTTCCCACAAACTGTGAGATCATGACCTGAGCCGAAGCCAAGAGTCGGATGCTTAACCAACCCAACCCACCGGCGCCCCTGAGGACGCTTCCTTTCCCCAACTTCGTGGAGGTGTAGCTGGTATAAAAAAAAAAAAAAAAAAAAAAAAAACCCTGCCTGTAATCAGTATACACAATTTGGTGAGTTTGAACATAAATATGCGCTCGTGTCACAATCAGGGTAGAAAACGTATCCGTCGCCTCCAGAGGTTTCCTCACGTCCCTTTGCTGTCGCTGTGGGTTTTGATTTGTTTTCCTTCGGCTTTGGGCTAAGAGCACTTCACGTGAAATTTACCCTCTTCACAGATGCTGAAGCGCACGCACTACCTTACTGTTACCTATCAACCACCGTGTTGTAGAGCAGATTGCTGGAACTCGCTCGTCTTGTAGAACTGTAACTTTATACCCGTTAAACAACGACTCCCTATACCCCCCACCCCCGCCCGTGCCTCAGCAGCCACCATCCACCGTTCTGACCTTTACTGCTACCCGTGTGGCTATCTTAGCTGCTTTGTGTAAGCGGAAACTGGAGTACTTGTCTTTCTATGACCGGCTTACCTCCCTTAGCATCCTGTCTTCTGGGTCCGTCCGTGTTGCAGTAGGCAACAGCACTTCTTCCTTTATAAGGCTGAATGATATCCCATTGTGTGTATACACCAGTTATTCTTTATGCTTCCATTTGTCAAACCACGCCTGCCTCTTGCTCTCATGTCTGGAAGTTACCCCTCGTCCCCATCACCTGGGGGGGGCAGAGACAGGAACATAGCCCCTGCCCGGAGCAGGAGCCGAACAGGGACTTTCCTCTGAAATGCTGCCAGACAACAGAGTGGGATGGAGGTCGCCCTTTGCAGACCACTTTTGGAAGGAGGGGCGCGGCGTCAGAGGCGCAGGCCAGGCGCGTCATCTGGGGGTCTGCTTCCCTTGGCAAGTCGTGGCCGAGATTAGAGGGTCGGCTCCTCTCCTATGGGTCAAGGTCACAAGCCACAGCCATTGGTGGAAACTCTACAGCTGCCATTAAGACCCAAGTTTGAGGGGGAGGCTTATATTCCCAGGGCCCCCAGACTTTCCTTAGGCAGAATCTGGTTAAATCAGCTTGGATTATGCTAGAAACCCTTGTCCATCTTTATAAAGACTTTCTTCTACGGATACCTGAGCTCCTTCATTACGTTTCTTTCTTAATTTTTGTTTGATTGTAAACACCAAAGAGATACAAAAGGGCAGAAAGAAAGAAAAAAAGTGTCCATCATCTCACCAAAAGGAAATAATTTCTCAGTAGGCCCTTGTTTTTCCCTTCTTTCTCTGGCTGCGTTGTTTTATTCAATTAAGATTCTGCAGTGTACAAAATTATACATTTTAAACTTTAAACACCGTTATTTTAACTATAGAAATAATATGTATTTACTCTAAAAAGTTTGAAAAGCTTTTAAAATGCAAAAAGGAGAGTAGCAATCATTTGTGTTCTCCCTTAAGGTCCATTTTTTCTGCCTGTTCCAAATATTGCTGTCTCACATCTCCTAAATATTTGTATATGCGACCACCAGTATGTTTCATGTTTGTTTTTTCTTTTCACCTTTTGATCTCTTTCACTCATTTCTCCCACCCCCACCCTTAAAATCTACGTTAATCGTATCACATACACTCGTTTTTAGGTGGTTAATAAGGAAGATTCCCAAGTCCTAGGATGGGCAATAATAGACATAGGGGTTAATCGTGTAGGACCATGTGTATTTAAGTCTCTAAACTAAGATCTAAAGAGTGGTTGTCTCCTGCTGGTAGGATTTGGAAGTGGTTCTTTCCTCTTTTCACTTGTCGAGTTTCCAAATCTTCCACAGTTCACACTAATTTAATAATAAGGGGGGAAAACACAAATTATTTAAGTCCCAGATAATCGCGATTCACAGGTGTGTTTCGAGGTTTTCTTCTCTTGGTTTACCCCACCGCTGAAACGCTTCTTTTTCCCTCTTCTAACTCTTTTCTGGAAGCCAGTCTTTGACAAAGATGCTGGCAGCCTCAACGTGTCTAAGGTCTGCAGAAAAGGGAGGTGGGTACTGCCACGAAAAGGTCCATTGTCTCAGGGATGGGTCACTCCAAAGAATCGGAAGGGCTTGATGTCCCTCCAGGGACACAGTGGACATTAGGGTCTGATGCTGCCTCCACACCCAACCCCAGGAAGGGGCTCAGATGCTGGGAGGACAGGAGAGGGATCAACAAGGCCATGGCATGAGAGAACAGAGGGCACAGAAGGAGGGCACCGAGGGAGAGTAAGCATTTAGATGCCTAGGAGGAACGAGCTCTACAGGGGTTAGTGGGTGACGATGGGATAAGTAAATCAGTGTTTTCTAGCTCTGGGCTCCAGCAGTCTGCAATAAAGGAATAGTATGGTCACTAAATTGGTCCACAATATTAAGAAAAAGAGGATCATGGTGACCACCAGGTGGCACATTAGTTTGTCAAAACTAATACAAATACAAATAAATTATATTGGCAAAAGAATAGACGGATCAATGGAACAGAAGAGAGATCCCAGAAATAGACCCCAAGATCAATATCATCAACTGATCTTTGGCAAAGGAGCCAAGACAAGGCAATGAGCACAGGCACAAAACTATAAATCTCCTAGAAGATGACATAGGAGAAAATCTCAATGACCCTGCATTTGGCAACGAATGACTTTTTAGATAGGACACCAAAGGCATGATCATGAAAGAAAAACTTGATGAGCTTGACTTCATTAAAGTTAAAATGTTCAAGGGGCACCTGGGTGGCTCAGTCGGTTGAGTGCCTGACTCTCGATTTTGACTCACATCATGGTCTCACAGTTCATGGGATCGAGTCCCATGTCAGGCTCTGTGCTAACAGCTCAGAGCCTGCTTGGGATTCTCTCTCTCCTTCTCTCTCTCTGCCCCTCTCCTGCTTGCTCCCTCTCTCTGAATAAACATTTTTTTTTTCAACGTTTATTTATTTTTGGGACAGAGAGAGACAGAGCATGAATGGGGGAGGGGCAGAGAGAGAGGGAGACACAGAATCGGAAACAGGCTCCAGGCTCCGAGCCATCAGCCCAGAGCCCGACGCGGGGCTCGAACTCCCGGACCGAGAGATCGTGACCTGGCTGAAGTCGGACGCTTAACCGACGGAGCCACCCAGGCGCCCCTAAACATTTTTTTTTTTTAATGTGAGGGCACCTGGGTGGCTCAGTCGGTTAAGCCTCCGACCTCAGCTCAAGTCATGATCTCACAGTTTGTGGGTTCGAGCCCCACGTCGGGCTCTGTGCTGACAGCTGGGAGCCTGAACCCTGCTTCGGATTCTGTGTCTCTGTCTCTCTCTCTCTCTCTGCCCCTCCCCCATTCTCTCTCTCCCTCAAAAACAAAATAAACATTAAATAAATAAAGAATTTTTTAAATGTTAAATTAAAATGTGTTCTGTGAAAAACAATGACAAAAGAATGAAAATGCATGCCACTGACTGGGAGAAAATATTGATAAAGGACTGTTACCCAAAATATACAGAGGACTCTTAAAATTCAACAATAAGGAAACAACCCGATGAGAAAATGGGCCAAAAACCTTGGCAGCCACCTCACCACAGAAGATACACAGAGGGCCAATATGCAGACAGAAAGATGCTGCACATCCTATGTCATTAGGGAAATGCGAATTAAAGCAGCAGTGAGATGCCGCTAAAGGTCCCATAGAATGGCCGAGATCCAAAACACCGGGAACACCGAGAGCTGGTGAGGAGGTGAGGCCATAGAAACGCTCGTTCGTTGCTGGGCGGAATACAAGATGTCGTGGCCACTTAGGAAGACCGTTTGGCCGTTGCTTACAAAACGACACCTTCTCTTACCATACAATCCAGCAGTTGGGCTCCTTAGTACTTACCCAAAACCAGTGAAAGCTTGTGTCCACACGAAAACCTGCACACGGATGTGTATAGCAGCTTTATTCATAATTGACTAAACTTGGAAGCAACTAAGATGTCCCTCAGTAGGTGAATAGATAAACCACGGTACATCCAACAATGGAATGTCAGTCAACGCTAAAAGGAAACGAGTGGTCAAGCCATGAAAAACCATGAAGGAACGAACCTTGAATGCACATTCCTAAGCCTGTCTGTGATCCCAACTATACAACGTTCTGGAAAAGGCAGAACCACAGAGACAGTAGACATAGCAGCAGTTTCCAGGGGTTGAAGGAGGGGAGGGACAAACAGGCAGAGCAAAAGGAATTTTAGGGCAGTGAAAGTCCGCTGTAGGATACTGTGATGGTGGATACGTGTCACACATCCGTCCAGACCCATAGAATGTACAACACCAAGAGTGAGTCCTAAGGTAAACTATGCATTTGGGGTGATTATGATGTGCCAGTGTAGGTTCAAAAATTGTAGGGGCGCCTGGGTGGCGCAGTCGGTTGGGCGACCGACTTCAGCCAGGTCACGATCTCGTGGTCCATGAGTTCGAGCCCCGCGTCGGGCTCTGGGCTGATGGCTCAGAGCCTGGAGCCTGTTTCCGATTCTGTGTCTCCCTCTCTCTCTGCCCCTCGCCCGTTCATGCTCTGTCTCCCTCTGTCCCAAATAAATAAACGTTGAAAAAAAAAAAAATTGTTAACAAGGGGCGCCTGGGTGGCTCAGTCACTTAAGCATCCGACTTTGGCACAGGTCATAACCTAGCTGTTCATGGGTTCGAGCCTCGCATCGGGCTCTGTGCTGAGAGCTCAGAGCCTGGAGCCTGCTTCGGATTCTGTCTCCCTCTCTCTCTGCCCCTCCCCAACTCATGCTCTGTCTCTCTCTGTCTCTCAAAAATGAATAAATATCGGGGCGCCTGAGTGGCTCAGTTGATTAAGTGTCCAGCTTCAGCTCAGGTCATGATCTCACAGTTTGTGAGTTCGAGCCCCACATCGGGCTCTGTGCTGACAGCTCAGAGCCTGGAACCTGCTTCGGATTCTGTGTCTCCCTCTCTCTCTGCTCTTCCCCTGTTCATGCTTTGTCTCTCTCTCCTTCAAAGATAAATAAACATTTAAAAAAATTTTTTTAATGAATAAATGTTAAAAAATTTTTTTTAATTGTTAACAAATGTACCACTCTGGTGGAGGATGTTGATAATGCAGGAGGCTGTGCATGTATAGGGGCAGGGGCCAATGAGAAATCTCTAGATCTGCCTCTCAATTCTGTGAAGCTAACTCTAAAAAAACTAAGCCTTGGGGTGCCTGGGTGGCTCCGTCGGTTGAGCATCTGACTTTAGCTCAGGTCACGATCTCACGGTCCGTGAGTTCGAGCCCCGCGTCGGGCTCTGTGCTGACAGCTCAGAGCCTGGAGCCTGCTTCACATTCTGTGTCTCTCTCTCTCTCTGCCCCTCCCCCATTCATGCTCTGTCTCTCTCTGTCTCTTTTCTTTTTTTTTTTTTAATTTTTTTAACATCTATTTATTTTTGAGACAGAGAGAGACAGAGCATGAATGGGAGAGTGTCAGAGAGAGAGAGGGAGACACAGAATCCGAAACAGATTCCAGGCTCTGAGCTGTCAGCACAGAGCCCGACGCGGGGCTCGAACTCACGGACCGCGAGATCATGACCTGAGCCGAAGTCGGACGCTTAACCGACGGAGCCACCCAGGCGCCCCTGTCTCTCTCTGTCTCAAAAATAAACATTAAAAAAAAAAACTAAGCCTTAAACTAAAAGTCTTTAAAAATAAAAAATCAAATTAATGAAAATACAAATAAATAACTTCTGGAAGATGAGTTTTTTATGCAGAAAATTATTACCTTGGTCTGTGCAACTCTGCCCAGAGGATATCGGGTAGGGGAGTGCTTTTCCCCCCAATTACCTTAGCCCAGAGTTCCAACGTGCAAAATAAAGCCATTTTTATTTTTTTTAAAAAAAAATTTTTTTTCAACGTTTATTTATTTTTGGGACAGAGAGAGACAGAGCATGAACGGGGAAGGGGCAGAGAGAGAGGGAGACACAGAATCGGAAACAGGCTCCAGGCTCTGAGCCATCAGCCCAGAGCCTGACGCGGGGCTCGAACCCACGGACCGCGAGATCGTGACCTGGCTGAAGTCGGACGCTTAACCGACTGCGCCACCCAGGCGCCCCAAAGCCATTTTTAGATAGACTATATCAGTTTAGGTTATTACTTCTATTACTTCTATTACTTGTTACAATAGTAACAAGACAAAACATGCTAATCGGGGGTAGAAGGACAGGAAGCAAGAAACCCATTTCCTGACCCTGGGGAGGAGTTGAAGCAGAAGGAGAATGGTTTAGGAAAGAACCCACTGGCTGAGTTTCATCCCCAGCCTGGAGTCAGCCGGAGGCATGCAGTCCTTACGGATTCCTGAGTTGTCGTTGTTGATTTTTAAGTTTATTTATTTATTTTGAGAAAGACAGAGACAGTGCAAGTGGGGGGAGGGGCAGAGAGAGGGAGAGAGAGAGAATCCTAAGCAGGCTCCACACTGTCAGCACAGAGCCCGACATGGGGCTCAAATTCATGAAACTGTGAGACCGTGACCTGAGCCGAAACCAAGAGTTGGATGCTTAACTGACTGAGCCACCCATGCACCCCCATATGGATTCCTGAGTTCGAGCCTAAACCAAGAAAGTTCTTCACCTGGAGGTTCTTCTAGTAGGATAACTACCCATGCTTGAATTCTTAATTCTGATTGATCTTTAAGTTGACAGCATTAAGAAATTTTGTCTCAAGACGACATGGTTAGTCTATTTTGTGAGCTCTACATACCAAAGAGTATCTTTGCATCTCACCAGAGGCAAACTCAACAACATACAGAATTCTCAGAATGCCACAGCTGCTGATACTTTGTTTCTTCTGACATTCAATTCTGCAAAAGAGAAGTCTGTAGCCAGTCGACTTCTGTTCCCTTTTAGGATATCGGTTTTCAAGTCCAAATTAATACATGAGATATTTTTTCACAATCCTTATCATTCAAAACCTTTTCCTGGAAGTGAGATGCTCTTTTCAAAACTTCACTTTGAAACACAAGATTCTTTCTTATTTACATCCTTAATGTTCTTCCCCCCACCCACGCCCAAAAAAAAGCTTTCCTCAAGTTCATCTTTGATTCTTGCTTTTGAGTCGTCCTCTTTCTTAAGGAGCCGCCATGAACTTTGGGTTGGATCTCCCAACTCTGTCATCCACATCTATTATTTTATTTTATTTTATTTTATTTTTTTTTTTTAAACGTTTATTTATTTTTGGGACAGAGAGAGACAGAGCATGAATGGGGGAGGGGCAGAGAGAGAGGGAGACACAGAATCGGAAACAGGCTCCAGGCTCTGAGCCATCAGCCCAGAGCCCGACGCGGGGCTCGAACTCCCGGACCGCGAGATCGTGACCTGGCTGAAGTCGGACGCTTAACCGACTGCGCCACCCAGGCGCCCCCACATCTATTATTTTAATTCGCCCTCACAAAAGTCTTTTTTTTTGCTTCTCAAGAACTTTTCCGATTTGTTTCCCACATCGTTGATTTAGCTCATCCGCTATGTCGGCTCCAACCTTCGCTGCTTCGTGTGGTTTTAATAATGCTCTGATGACCTTCCTGATCTTCAGCTGTCATCAACGGCAATTGACCAAAAATTCTGACTCCATTCAACTTACGCAGTAAGAAAATCTATTCTTTCACATAACAAGGATATTAGGACTATGTTACATAGCTACTAACTCAATCTGCATTATCATCCACTCCGTCTCTGCTGATCTCAAACGAAATCCTCGCCCACATCCACTGCCTATTTCTCGGATTTAATTCTCAGTCGAAATACGTAAAAAGATATAATCCTGGAGACCTGCGCCCCCAGGCCTTCCTGACTTTGACTATGGCCTATGGTATTTCTTTGAGGGAACTTGATTGTTCTTCCCAGGATGCAGCAGGATGCAATGCGGTTCTCCCCAGCGTCAACTCATTCTCTCTCTCTTTCTCTCTCTCTCTCTCACACACACACACACACACACTCACACACACACACTTCCTGTCCATCTTTGAGAGCTACCCTCATTGTATAGATGTGCTCTGAACTGTAGTAATATGAGGCAAGGATTGAGAGAGTAGAATGGCAGTGTATCGTGGCTGGCTCAAAGAGCAGCCTTAGAGAGATGGCTTCACCATTCTTTGGTTTGGTTTAACTCTTGAGGGCTTGTTGTTGTTGTTGTGGTCGTTGTTTTAATTTGAATTCCAGTATAGTTAGCCTACAGTGTTATCCTAGTTTCGGGTGTCCAATGCAGCGATTCAACACGTTCCACGCATCACCCGGTGCTCATCACAAGCGCCCTCCTCAATCCCCATCACCTATTTCACCCACCCACCCCCATCCCAAGCCTGGAGGTTTTGGTCCAGAATAAGGACGAAGAGGCAAACATCCTTTTCTCGTGTGGGCAGCGGACTGAGCATGTGTGGTTCATTCACTGACTTTCTATGTGATTCCCTTGGCCTTGTTCTGCGTAGACACCCCATTCCAAATTCAGGCATTAGTCTGGTTGACAGTACTAGTTTATGATGATTAGCAAGTTTTGGCCTTTTTCTGCGTCCACATAGATATAGATATCTTTATCTGAACTTGCACTATTCAGAAAGCATGCTGCCCTTCGCCAAAAAAAAAAAAAAAAATTGAACCCCAAACCCGCTTTCCAAATTTAAAATCTATAAGAAGTTTGCACAGGGGTGCCTGGGTGGCTCAGTCAGTTGAGCGTCCGACTTCGGCTCAGGTCATGATCTTGCGGTTCGTGAGTTCGAGCCCTGCGTGGGGCTCTGTGCTGACAGCTCGGAGCCAGGAGCCTGCTTCAGATTCTGTGTCTCCCTCTCTCTCTGCTCTTCCTCCGCTCATGCTCTGTCTCTCTCTCTCTCTCTCCTTCAAAAATAAATAAAAACATTTTAAAAATTAAAAAAACAAAAAAAAGAAATTTGCACACCTGAACCAGTGAGGACATTAAGGAGCCCTGAGCCCGGATGACAGGATATAATGAGCTCCCTCCCTCCTCACCCCCTCCTAGGGAGGGATCCTTCATGGTTTCCATGTTAAATTCCCCAGGGCACCTGGGGCACTAACAACCTGGGTCCACTGAAGACAGAAACTTTAATGCTTTGGACATATTATTTCATTATTGACTTACACCACAGTACATGGCCATTGCGTGGTGTAGAGGGAAAACATAATTAGCTCAGTAATGTTACATATGTACCCCTGAGTTCATTAACTGTTATGCAATTGAGGCTTCAAAGTACTTTATGTTATTTATAAATTCTTAACAGGGTTTTGTATAGGTGTTTAAGAGTATCTTAGTGAAGGCTTTTTTGTTCTTTGGGTTTTTGTTGTTTTGTTTTGTTTTGTTTTGTTTTTTTAGAAAAAAAGACAGTGGAGGTTTTAGATGACTAGGGAAGCACCATTATTTTTCCCTAAAACAAAAAAAAATTAGGCCCCCACTCTCTAAAAAATTGTTATTCAGCACATTCTCAAGAATTAGATTTAGGGGCGCCTGGGTGGCGCAGTCGGTTAAGCGTCCGACTTCAGCCAGGTCACGATCCCGCGCTCCGCGAGTTCGAGCCCCGCGTCAGGCTCTGGGCTGATGGCTCAGAGCCTGGAGCCTGTTTCCGATTCTGTGTCTCCCTCTCTCTCTGCCCCTCCCCCGTTCATGCTCTGTCTCTCTCTGTCCCAAAAATAAATAAACGTTGAAAAAAAAATTTTTAAAAAATAAAAATTAAAAAAAAAAAAAGAATTAGATTTAGATATCAAGGAGTGGCCATATTTCAGCGGGAGTTGGGACCTCTGTCAAGTGCTCCTGGCCACTGGCATTTTCCCTCCCTTCTCGACCTGCTCTTTCTTTCTTCTCCCTTCTTCCTTCCAGAACATTGCAGATGGATGTGGCCCAATTCCCTCTCTCTCTCTCTTTCTCTCTCTCTCTCTCTCTCTCTCTCACACACACACACACACACACAGTGTGCGTGTGATTTTCATGCTACAAACAGCACAAGGAATTAAATAGCATTAAACAAACGAATCGATCTTCCCTGTCTCGAAATCCTCTCCGGCCTGGCAGCTGGTAAAGGTTGCTCTCACGGCCATCATGTGTCAGTGATAACTGAAATGATCTCGTTATTCCCTCATCAAAATAGGATTTTCTCACATCACCGTTGGCAGAAACTGACTTCTCCAAAAAAAAAAAAAAAAAAAAAGGAAATTGCGCCCATCTGACATCTGATTTATTTTTTCCATCAAATATCCACGCTTAGACCAAATATATTATTTTTGCGTCCCCTTTCCAACGCCCCTAAAAAAAAACTTCTGCCATCTTATTTTTGAAAAATTATGGATATAGAAAAGTGATTTGTTTATGTATAAAACATGTGACATCATTTGTCAACCCAGGGAATGGCAAACTATAGCCTGTGGGCCAAATCCGGCCTACTGTTTCTATATAACCTGCAAACTAAAAGTAGTTTTTACATTTTTACATTGTTGCGGCTGGGGGGGGGGGAGATCAAAAGAAGAACACTTCATGACATTTCTAAATTATACAAAATTCAAATTTCGGCGTCCATATTATTAATGGGGACTCAGTCATGCCCAGGCGTTTCCGTACTGTCTGTGGCTGCTTTTGCAACAACAGCAAAACGGAAGAGTTTTAACAGGAATCAAGTAGTTCATAAGGCTGAAAATATTTCCTATCTGGTCCTTAGGGGGGAAAAAATGCCACCTCCTATGTTAGCCCATTAAAATAAACAAAGAAAATGGGGCACCAGGGTGGCTCAGTCAGTTAAGCATCCGATTCCTGGTTTCCGCTCAGGTCATGATCTCGAGGTTTGTGGGTTCGAGCCGCGCGTCGGGCTCCGTGCAGACAGCTTGGATTCCGTGTCTCCCTCTCTCTCTGCCCCTCCCCTGCTCACACTCTGTCTCTCTGTCTCTCTCTCTCTCTCTCAAAAATAAACATTAAAAAATTAACTAAAAAATAAAGAAAAAAGTCAAAATATTTACTTGCATATTATTAGGATACATTACATTATTAGTGAGCAAAGCACTGCATACCCCAGCGTGTAAACCATCTTAACGAAACAATCCAAGGAATAATCACCCTCTCTTCTGATGTTATTTACCTACAAAGAAACTCAGAGACGTCCAGCAAAAGTTGGTCAGTGAAAACCTTAGAGAAATCGGAAGAAATCATGCACATAGGGGTTGAAAACTCTGCCCAGTGTATTTCGAGATGCAAGAAAAGTCTACATCTTTGCTCTCTGTAACTGTCACTCCACTCGTCCTTGGAGGAGAAGAGGCTGGAAGTTGGTGAGGAAGCATGTAAATATACCTCAGTCCTGTTTGGGTTTCTTTGATCTCTCCCAGGTAAAATCATCTCACAAGATTTCTGCTCCCCACCCCACCATCTGTCCTTCAGCTGTTGCAGGGAAACGTTTACTTGAGCTTAGCCACAGGAGGAGAATCTCAGACCAACGTGTGGATCCTTATGCAAGAGTCGAAGCTTCTCATCCCACCTGGTCATGGGCGCCCTACTCACGCCTTTCCTCCCAACTCTGCCATCTTGGTTCTTTTTTTTTTTTTTTTAATTTTTTTTTTAATGTTTGTTTATTTTGGGGACAGAGAGAGACACAGCGTGAGCAGGGAAGGGGCAGAGAGAGAGGGAGACACAGAATGTGAAGCAGGCTCCAGGCTCTGAGCTGTCAGCACAGAGCCCGACGCGGGGCTCGAACTCACGAACTGTGAGATCGTGACCTGATCCGAAGTCGGACGCTTAACCGACTGAGCCACCCAGGCGCCCCTCTGCCATCTTGGTTCTATCTGGCCCTCACTGGTGTTGCAAATGCTCTGAATCTTGACAAGCATCCTCCTTCCCTCCCTGGCCTGGCTGTCCACCCATGGCCTCTGCTATAGGGTCCCACCCACCCTGGATGGCCCCATAGCAAGTCTCCTGGCTCTCAATTCAGCTACCTTTTACATTCTCCATCAGGAGCACACAAGACCATCGGGACCCTTTCTGTGCCACATAGGAGCCTAGAAACACTGGCAGGGTGGGACTACCCCTGTCCTTTGTCTGTCTAAATCCTTCATTTAGCCCTTTCTAACTGACCATGGCACCATGTTGGATGTAGCTAGTCTCTGGGACTTGACATTTCCTCAGCCTATGGCTGGAAAAACAAGGCAAGCCACTGCTCTGGGAATCCCCCAAGCTACCTCGATGTTTCTACCACGGCCTTCCTTCCCGGGAAGGAGCCAGGACGCGGTGTCTGATTACTTTACCTCCTCTCTTACTCCTGTTGTCTGGTTAGCACCTCCCTTATGAAATAACCTGAGCTCTCACTACCTAAGGCTTATATGTCTCACTGCCAGCTTTAACTTTCCGTATATAAAGAGAGCTTTTAAAATTCAGAAAACAAACATTTTTTTCCCTCCATAAAGCCTGGCTTTCAAAACTATAATTTCAATATGGCGTCAACAAAGTCAGCTTTTGAAAATTAAAGCTCTTCAATGGCCTTTTTATTCCTGCCACTACCCCCCCTCGCCTTCCCTGCAGCTTATGACTTCGCATTCATGGCGGAAGGCCGTGGGGCTACATGATTTACAGGGGTATGAAAAACATGTCAGTTTAGTATTTCCAAATATTATTCCTGTTACCTTTGCTAAATGAAAATTCTTTCTAAACATTTTCATTCTGAAAAAAAATTATATACCTCAGCAGAATTATACCTTGTACCTTATATTATACCTCATATTACATTATGCCTTACACCTTATATTACAGTATATCAGATATTATACCTCGGCTTTGGACTAAGCTGTTGAATTAGTTTTCTCGGGCCGCCATCACAAAATCCCACAGACTGGGTCGTTTAAACAGCAGACATTTATTCTTTCTCACAGCTCTGGAGGCTGGAGGTCTAAGAGGCCAGCAGAACTGGTTTCTCCTGAGGCCTGTCTCCTTGGCTCATGGACAGCCATTTTCTCGCTGTTCTCACATGGTCTTTCCTCTGTGTGAGTTTATGTCTGTGTCTTAATCTCTTCTTCTTGTGAGGACGTAAGTCAGTCATATTGGATTAGGGCCACCCTGGTGACCTCATTTCGACTTGCCCACCTCTTAAAAGGCCCTCTCTAAACACAGTCACACTGGGGGTCAGGGTTTCCACATATGAATTCAGAGGGGGACACAATTCCAACCATAATAGTCATCGAAGCCAGTATCAAATGAAGATTTTATGGTTTTCCTGCAAAAGGTACATTTTCTGCAAAAGGAGTACAGGAACACAGACTTTAGTTGACAAACGTGGGTCGATCCCATGAATTTTCGCTCATGTGACAGATTCTGGATAGTGTCTGAGCCCAGGGTCCTCCCAGGTAGCAGCAGTGACACAATCTATTTCAGAGCAGTGGTGCTCAGCCCTGGCTGTCCCAGAATCACCTCGAGAGCTTTAAGAACAATGATTTGAAGCAGGGAAAAAAAAAATCCACTGTCTTGATGACTGTCACCAGAGTTCCTGCTAGGGGAGAGACATCTCTGTCTCTTTGTGTGGAAAACATGTTGCCATACAAAGGGTGAGCAGGGGACAGCCTCTGAGGGCCCAGATTAAAAGACTGGGGACAGGGGCACCTCGGTGGCTCAGTCGGTTAAGCTACTGACTGTTGATTTCGGCTCAGGTCATGACCTCGCAGTTCGAGAGTTCAAGCCCCGTGTCTGACTCTACCCTAACAGTATGGAGCCTGCTTGGGATTCTCTCTCTCTCTTTCCCTCTCTCTCTGTCCCTCCCCCACTTGTGCTCTCTCTCTCAAAATAAAGTTAAAAATATGTATATATTTGAAAAGAAGACCGGGAGAGAAGCAGTAGCTAACTGCTGTGTGTAAGAAATAGAACCAGGGGACACAAGTGAACAAAAGAGGAGGGAGGGGAGGCTGGATGACAGGGGAGGAGGGTGGAGCCTGAGAAAGAAGGCACCCGAAGGAGAACCCTAGTGCTAAGTGGATGTTCCTCTGCTGGGGCTGCCATGACGCTGGGTGACTTAAACCAAAGAAGGGTATTTCTCACAGTTCTGGAGGCTAGAGGTATAAGATCAGAGTGTCGGCAAGCCTGGTTCCTTCTGAGAGCCATGAGGGAGAATCTGTTCCAGGCCCCTCTCTCGGCTTGGCGATGGCCGTCTTCATGCTCCCAGGGCGTTCTCCCCGTGCGTACCTGGTTCCAAATGTCCTCTTCTTATACCAGTCATATTAGATTAAGGGTCCACCCTAATGACCTACTTTAACCGATTACTTCACATTCTAAAAAGGCGAGGATTCCAGCATATCTTTTTTGGAGGGACACAACTCAGACCATGTCAGTGGGCCAAAGAATACACAGAGATGTCTAACATTCAAGGCAGAGCTGTTTGTGTTCTAGGAGTAAACCTCTAGTTCCTTGCAGTAAAAAAAAACTCTGCAGATTTAGAGGCCTGACAGCCAAGAGCGTCCTGCCCACGTCCACCCTCCACTGCCAGCCAGGAGGTGAGGGAGGGTGATCAGAAGCAAAGCGGAGCTTCCCACAGTTTAGCTGAGAGCCGCCCACAAAGCACCTGTGGCGAGGCCCAAAACTTTTTTCCCAAAAAGATCATCTTGGAAAGAAGGGAGATGGCCATCAGACCGTTAACTATAGGCAAGGAGTCAGGCCTCACCAGCCCTACGGAATCAGAATCTGAAGAACCCAAGAGTTTCTAACCAACCCCCCCAAGATGAATCTGATGCCCCGTTTTAGAACCACGGTAGTCACCTATGGCAGAAAGGGTCAGGATCACGCTTGTTCCCTCCAGAATCATTTAGCCCTATCTTGCCTAAATTCTATACCCTTGTTACCTCCCAAGATACAGAAATCTCCCAGGACTGACTAATACTACAGCTGACCCCATTTTCAAAATGGCAGCCAAGGGGCGCCTGGGCGGCTCAGTCGGTTGCAGCATCCAACTTCGGTTCAGGTCATGATCTCGCGGTCCGGGACTTGGAGCCCCCTGTCAGGTTCTATGCTGACAGCTCAGAGCCTGAAGCCTGCTTCCGATTCTGTGTCTCCCTTTCTCACGCCCGCCCCCCCCCCCACCTCAAAAAGAAATAAACATTAAAAAAAATTTTTTTTAAATGGCAGCCAAAATTATGGCTGAATTATTTGGGGGAGGGAATGTCATGTTTTTTAAAACCCACACCAGCCTCTCTGCTGATTGAATAGTTTCTCATAAAGCCTTGTGAGGGGATTTAGGCAGGTTTTAGAGACGACTCCTACTGTGGATCATTTTTGCAACATATCATATGACGGACAGGGGACCAAGTTCTGCCTGACACTTTGTGCTGCCCTCACTGATTCTTGCTTAAAGAAACGATGCTTGAAAAGAGGTGGGCAAGCTGAGCAATCTCTATACTGTCAGGATAAACAAAGCTAGACGGAAGAGGTAAGGACAGATTTTCATCAGTAAAATATGACTGCAGTAGGGAAAAAATTGCAGCAGGAACAGAGCTTAAGTGAATCTTTATTTGCACCGAGGTGACTAGGTGTTTTAAAGGGAGAATGAGGGGATCGAGAAGGGGGTAGGGAGGGGCTCGGTAGAGCCAGGGAAATAAAAAGTTACAAAAAGCAGGAAGGAGGTCAGTACCTGGGTTTGCTAACTGGCACTTAGCCCCTCCCACAGATGCTGGGAATTGGGGCCCTATCTTCAGGTATCGACTGGAACAGTAAATGGGGGGGGGGGGACAGTCTTGAGTTTTCTCACGCTTTAATTTTTCTCAGATTTTAAAGGAGGCTAGGGTCATCCTAAAGGTGTGGCCTTGAGCTGTTAAAAACTACATTAGTGTTTGTTCAGGTCCAGGGCCGGGGTTGAGGCCTGGAGGAGAAAAGGGCTCAGAAGAATCTGGCTAAGGTTTGGTCAAGGAGAGAGTCTTTGTCAGGCTCTAGCTGCCGAGACTTGTCCAAAGCCTCGCACCTGTGAACATCAGAGCAGACAAGACTCTTTTTTTTAAAGACCAGCAGGGTTGGTAACGGGACTCTGTTTGAACCTCTTTGGTGTTTTTAAGTTTACATTTAAAGAGCAAGGCAACGCCAGAGAGATGAATTGGGTGTATGGCTGCAGGCATATCATATGGAATATAAGAGGCAGACTTCTGCTCTGTTAATGGCGTGGGTATGTTACTATGAACCAGAAGCAGCCTTAAAAACAATTGAACTTGTTTAAAAAAAAAAAAAAAAGTAGCAGGGCGGTGGGGGTGGGGGTGGGGGGTGCCTCGGTGGCTCAGCAGGTTAAGCAACTCACTCTTGGTTTCGGCTCAGGTCATGATCTCACAGTTCGTGAGTTCGAGGGTTTCTCTCTCCCTCTCTCTGCCTCTCCTGTGCTCTCTCTCTCTCTCTCTCTGTCTCTCTCAGAATAAATAAATAAACTTTAAAACAACCTGAACGTGCTCCACAAGCCAGAACATTAGCTTGGATATTATAATTACAGTGTGAGACAAACAAACAAACAAAAAACCTCTGCATATGCTACTGTATATGACATCCTCAACATGACAAAATTGTATAGATAGAAGACGTTGCTGGTTGCCAAAGGTTAGGGATGGTAAGGAGGGAGTGACTACCAAGGAGCAGAAAGGGAGATAACGTGGTTTCCATGTTATTCCTTTATGGTGGTGGTGGAAACGTTCTAGATCTTGATTCTGAGAGTGTTTATAGGAATCAACACATGTAATAAAATGGCCCACAATGATATAAACCCATTGTACCAAAATCAAGTTCCTCATTTTCATATTGTACTATCCCCATATAAGATGTAACCATTGGAGGGCGCCTGGGTGGCTCAGTCGGTTCAGCTTCCGACTTCAGCCCGGGTCATGATCTCACGGTCCGTGAGTTCGAGCCCCGCGTCGGGCTCTGTGCTGACAGCTCAGAGCCTGGAGCCTGTTTCCGATTCTGTGTCTCCCTCTCTCTCTGCCCCTCCCCCATTCATGCTCTGTCTCTCTCTGTCTCAAAAATAAATGAACATTAAAAAGAAAAAAGATATAACCATTGGAGTCACGCAAAGACAAATAGCGTATTATTTCACTCACAGGAGGCAACCTAGGGAAGTCAAATTCATAAAATCAGAAAGTAGAATGGTGGTGGCCAGGGGCTGGGGGTAGGGATGTAGGGAAATTGGTTTTTAATGGATACAGAGTTTCAGTTTTGCAAGATGAGAAGAGCTGTGGCGATTGGCTGTACAACTATGGGAATGTACTTAGCCCTACTGAGCTATACCCTTACATATGGCCAAAATTTATGTTATGTGTATTTGATCTCAAAGAAAAATTTAAAAAATAATCAACTTCAGGGGCACCTGGCTGACTCAGTTGGAGGAGTGTGTGACTCTTGACCTCGAGGTCGTGAGTTCAAGCCCCACATGGGGTGTAGAGATTACTTCAATAAATACAACTTTAAAAATAAATAAATAAGGGTGCCCGGGTGGCTCAATCCGTTAAGCGTCCAACTTCAGCTCAGGTCATGATCTCACAGTTCGTGAGTTCAAGCCCCGCGTCGGGCTCTGTGCTGACAGCTGGGAGCCTGGAGCCTGCTTCGGATTCTGTGCCTCCCTCTCTGTCTCTCGCACTCTATCTCCCTCTCAAAAATAAATAAACATTAAAGAAAATTTTTTTAATAAAAAATAAAATAAATAAAAATAATTAACTTAAAAAAAGGAAACCAAGGGAGGAAACTGGGTGAAGATACCTCTCCATACTATCTTTGCCGCTCACTGTGAATCTATAATTATTTTCAAGGTTTGTTTGTTTGTTTGTTTTGAAAGAGAGAGAGAAAAAGAGCACATGCGCGCACAAGCAGGGGAGGGACAGAGAGAAGGAGAGACAGAATCCCAAGCAGGTCCTGCACTGATGTCACAGAGTCCGATGCGGGGCTCGAACCCACAAACTGTGAGATCATGACCTCAGCCAAGATCAAGAGTCAGACGTTTAACCGACTGACCCACCCAGGCACCCCTGTAATTATTTTTAAATAAAAAGGTAAAAAAAAATCAGGGTGCCTGGGCGGCTCAGTTGTTTAAGCGTCCAAGGTCATGATCTCTGGGTTCGTGAGTCCGAGCCCCACATCAGGCTCTCTGCTATCAGCACAGAGCCAGCTTCGGATCCTCTGTCTCCCCCTCTCTCTGCCCCTCCCTTACTTGCTCTCTCTCTCTCTCTCTCTCACAAATAAACATTTTTTTAAATTATTTTTAAAGAGGTAAAAAGAATCAATGTATCCATATGTACCCCGCATTCACCAGTGTTTACCTATTCTCTGTCAACTACAGAGGGGTAGAGCTCATTTCTCGTGGGCACATCACAACTTAGTTCTCCTCTGGGCAGATACTCTTCCGGAGTTTAACCAGGCTGTTTTATGGTTTGAGAGCTCTTTCGCTTACTTTATAATATTTTATCATGAAAAATGTAATATACACGTGTGTACGTATGAGTTGGTTTTATTCTACATCTTAGAGGCAGTGAGTTAACGCTTGAAGCACCCTGAGTCATGAATACACCCTCCAGTTGTGGTCATTTACCATGTGCAAGAATCAGCAGTCAGTGCACCCGGGCAGCTACAACAACTATTTTTTTTTCTTTTAAATTTCCCTCTGCACTAGAGGGCTTGTTAACTAGCATAGTGATGTTAGAAATTAATTTTAACTGATGAAGTATGTTGTATTCAAGATACGTAGATTGGGGGCACCTGGGTGGCTCAGCCGTTAAGCATCTGACTTCAGCTTGGGTCATGATCTCAGGGTTCATGAGTTCGAGTCCCACATCGAGGGACCTCGTGCCCTGCTTTGGCTGAACATGAGCCCTGTTTCAGGTAAACCCTACTTCCCTCTCTCTCTCTCTCCTCCTCCTCCTCCTCTACCTTCTCCCTCTCTGTCTCTCTTCCTCTGCCCCTGCTGGGATTCTCTCTCCCTCTCTCTCTGCCTCTCCATCACTTGAGCCCTCTCTCACAAAAAAAAAAAAAGAAAAAAAGAAAAAAGAAAAGAAAAGAAAAGAAAAGAAAAGAAAAGAAAAAAGATACATAGATTGATTATATATACTGGATAAGCACCTTCACCTTTGCATGAACAGGAGGGAAGAATTTGGCCGCCCCGGAAGCCTGTACCCTGTCGAGTATCTCTATCCTCATCCAGCTAGAATATTGATTGAAACATGTCACCCAAATAGCATTCCAATCCATAAACTTCATTAAAGTTCTTGTTGCAATGTGGGAAGGGACAGAGAGTAGCAACTTCGTCAAATTTACAAGCTAAATAGATTCCATGACTCTGCGCTCCTTGCTAACGAACACTGACCTGTGTTGCAGAAAGCAGTCGGATACATGTTTTGCTGGGCACAGACCACCTGACGGCAAGATTAAAGGCGGGACCCCCGTAGGCCTCACTTAGCTGCGACTTTTGAGGCTGCTGATCTCTACCAAAAAGGCCTCACAATTGCAAGCAACCAAATTGGCTTAGATCTATTCACAGTAGGTGCTCAGCCCTTGACATCTCTTGGCCTCACACTGTCTTTTTCATGTTTCGGGACACAAAGCTTTCGCAGGGATTTCCACTGAGTATTTGTTAAAGAACTGGGTAGATTGACAGGTGTGGGTGTGTTTCTGTGTGTAAATTACCCTATGCTCCCTACACTGAGTAGCCTGCCCAGACCTCCTTTTTTTCAAGTCAGCGTGAGCGCTCCCTCCCTCTTCTGAGGAAACATCCATCACACCGCATCTGTGTTTTGTTTGCCAGTCGGTCAGTCTCTCCAGGAAGCCTTCAAACTCCTTGAGGCTAAGGATCTCATTCAGCTGTGTGGCACCAGCTTGAAGCAAAGAGCCAGAAAGCATGTGAGCGAAGGGATACCAGAGTAGGGGGGAGATGTAATATCACTCAGGTATCACATTGTATTCTCCTCTCAGCACAACAGCAGGCAAACTCCAAGCCTACACACACACACACACACACACACACACGCACAATGTATATATTCTATAATTGATTATAGCAACATGCTTTCGTCCATTTAAAGTCTTGTGGCATTGTGCACCCTCAAGAAAGACTTTGGGGCTGATCTAAGGAAGTGAATATTTTTTTAAAAAAATTTTTAATGTTTATACATTTTTGAGAGAGAGAGAGAGAGAGACAGAGCGTGAGTGGGGGAGGGGCAGAGAGCGAGCCACAGAATCTGCAGCAGGCTCCCAGCTGTCAGCACAGAGCTCGACGCTGGGCTCAAACTCACAGAGCACAAGATCATGACCTGAGCCAAAGTCAGACGCTCAGCTCAACCGACTGAGCCACCAAGGCACTCCTAAGGAAGTGAATATTAAAGGGGCAGTTGGTTAGGAGACAGTACCTGTACTATGCCTGGCCTTTTTATTTTGAAGAAATCCAGTATCTGAATATTGGACCTCCCGATGGAGGTCAGCCTGAAACAAGGATGTGAGTATAGCGGGGCCCCAAATTCTCACTCAGGAGAGGCCGGGGACCTACATTGGAGCCGATCATTTTGTTGAATGCAGAAAACACAGCTTTGCTTTTAGGGGCCTGCCTAGATATAGTCTGATCGCAATGGCTTTGGATGCCCGTGCTGTGCCCATCATTAAATCTAAAAATCGTGGTGATTGCCACGGCCAACATTGAAGCCAGGAACAAAATTCCCTGCATGGCTGCACTGGCCGGACCACGGGAGTCAGTAGTGGTGACCAAAGAGACAACGGGTTCAGTGGTTTGAGGACTTCCTGTTTGGGCGTGGACTGGCCACAGGAGGTCGGAAGCACTGGGATTGCCCAGGGTTCCTCCAGAGCACTTGGCTTCCAGAGATACGTTCCCTCACACCTGGTCATCTGGGGTCCAGTGCCTGCGGGACTGAAAGAAATCCCTGATTCTCAGCCCTGCTGGGCCCAATGCCCTTTTTTAATAATAAATATTTTATAATGCCCCCTTTACTAACCTAAACTGAAATTAAGACCTTACTTAAACTACCATTATATAATTCTTTTAAAAAATGGGACGCCTGGGTGGCTCATTCTGTTAGGCATCCAACTTCGGCTCAGGTCATGATCTCGAGATTCGTGAGTCTGAGCCCCGCACTGGGCTCTGTGCTGACAGCTGGGAGCCTGGAGCCTGCTTCGGGTTCTGTGTCTCCCTCTCTCTCTACCCCTCCCCTGCTCATGCTCTGTCTCTCAAAAATAAATAAATGTTAAAAAAAATTTTTTTTAAATAAGACTTTAACTTGGGAATAAAAAGGAATGTAAAATATAATATGATAATATGTATTTCAATATGTGAAGGTGGGGACATTATTATATTAGGGCACATTAAAGTGACAGATGCTTGCAGCCATGTAGCAGGCTGACACATGTCCATTTTACTGATGATTCAAATACCACGCATGGCTTTGTCACTGGTGATGGCAATTTTCCAATATGAGGAGCAACTCTTGGCCAAGTTTTTGATGCAGCAAAGGATAGATACTATATGATTCCACTTACATGGGGTACCTACAATAGACAAATGTAGAGAGACAGAAAGTAGATTTGAGGTTACAAAGGGCTGAGGGGGTTGGGGAGCCCATTGCTTAATGGGTACAATCTCTGGGGTAATGAAAAAGTTTTGGAAATAGACAGTAGTGACAGTGGTAACAACACCGTGAATGTACTTAATGTCATGGAACGTGGTCTTAAAAATCGTTAAAATGGGGGGCGCCTGGGTGGCTCAGTCGGTTGAGCGTCCGACTTCAGCTCAGGTCACGATCTCGCGGTCCGTGAGTTCGAGCCCCGCGTCGGGCTCTGGGCTGATGGCTCGGGGCCTGGAGCCTGCTTCCGATTCTGTGTCTCCCTCTCTCTCTGCCCCTCCCCCGTTCATGCTCTGTCTCTGTCTCAAAAATAAATAAACGTAAAAAAATAGAAATAAAAAAAATCGTTAAAATGGCAAATTTTATGCTGTGCATTCTTACCACAATAATAAAATACCTTTAAAAAGTCTTGCAGGAAGAAGGCTTTGTTTATACACAAAATGGAGTTCGATCGTAGCTCCGATAATTAATAATAAATGACCTTTCACTTACATGAATGTCCTACAAGACATCTGAAAACCCTGCAAGAGAATTCTCTGTTGCGCAAGACCTGCCCCACGCTTTCCAGGGTGTCTAGAATCACCGGCCAACCCTACTAAAGGCCAGTAGGGCTCGCTAATGTGCCATAGAAATGCCCCCACCGCGTTCCAATGGCCCCCAGGAGGGGACATCCCTGAGATGCAGGAAGTGACAGCCAGGTAGGCAAGTTGTCTAGTTTGGGGCCCAGCGAGGGCCTGCAGTCCTCGCGCTGCGCAAGGAAAACCGGCAGAAATCCAGTTCTTGGATGGATCCAAGCGTAGCATGGGGAGAGAGGGGCGGGCAGGGGGGTTAGGGAGCAGGCCAGAGCTGTGACAGGAAAGCCCTCCACCTCCGGTCCCCATCCCTGACACCCAGGCCCCAGGTTTCCCGGGCGGCGAGGCTATTGCAGTCCCCTGCCAGACGGTGGCGCTAGAGAGCCTCGGACACGCCAAGGTCCTGCGGGTTGGCGCAGCGTCGGGCAGGGCTGACTCAGCCTTCGCAGATGATACAGCCCCGCGACTGACGGTGACGAGGGCAACAGCTACTATTCATTGCATAATTAGCAAGTTCTTTACTGTATTTTTCATGGCGTTTTAACAACCTATTTATTACAGGTGAGAAAACAAGTTCGGGCGGTTGCGAGGAGCTCGGGCACTGGAATCACTGAAACAAGGCAGGGGCGCTGTCCCAGAGATTCCTGCCCCACAGAGCGACGTCTGCCCGTTCTGGTCTCGGCGGGCCGACTTCCAGGCCGGGCTGCTGCCAGCGCCTTCCCGCCTCCCTGCGGCTCGCGGGGACTTCAGCTGGCAAGGGGGCTGCCCCGCCCGCGCCCTCCCCTCCCGCGGCCCCCCGCCCCCGGTGTCTGGCTGGTGCAGGGGCACCGAGCTCTGCTCCGCGGCGCGCGAGGCGTGCGGTCAAGGGCGTAGAGCCGGGAAGCGGTGACTTCTCCCAGGATGCTTCTCCCAGGAGATCGTCCTTCCAGAACGATCGTGGTTGGCTGGCCCCCGCAGGTGGAGCCGGCTTCTTAGACTTCAAGCCTGCGTGTTTGCCTGCAGAGTTCTTCTCCGAGACTCAGGATCTCAGGCACGGGAGCGGCACGGAGGTCCCCACGGTCTGGGTAGGGGCCCACCTGATGTCTGTTCCTCCAGAGAGGGGCTCTTTGATGTCAACCCTTAACTTTAACCCCTTCCCTGCACAAGCCAGCACAGTCATTTTTTTTTTCTTCTGTGCCTAAGATCTCTGTGGGCAGGGCCGAATCCTCTCTGTCCTTTTAACCCTCGCCCACGCTCCATTGTAATTAATACAATGATTGGGTCCGCAGCACTAATAATTAAGGCAACTGCCTTTTTGAAACACTTTCACGGCACCTCATTTGTGCTCCGAACAACCTTGTCAGGCAGATATTGTTGTTATTCCCATTCTATAGATGAGGAAACGTGAGGCCTGAGTCACATACCTGGAATGAGGCAGAACCAGGTCTGGAGCTCCAGGTCCTCTCCTTCCAAGCCCCTGCCCTCAGCAAGAGATGCATTTCCTCTGCGGCGAGTCTCTGGGGAAAAAAAAAAAAAAATCTTTCTTCTTAGAAGCGCGGTGTCCAAAGTATCTTAGCAGTTCCTTTAAAAAGTAGCAAGATTCTGTACTTGCCAAGTATTTAAACAACTTCACACCCATGAACCAGTGTAAGGCTATAGAATTTCAGTACGACTCACAGAGCAGGTATTGTGTCTCCTGTTTCACCAAGGGGGCAACAGACGGCCTCATCAGGATCCCTAGGCCAGGAGGGTGATGGAGAGCCCAGCTGGGCAGGGCCCAGACCTACACTGCAGTGCAGTATTTGCAGCCAAGGAGTCATTATAAAAGGTAGGGGATACAGACTTCAGAGGCAGGCACAGAGAGCCAAACGGACAGGGCAAGACAGCTGAGCCAAAAATGCCAAGCCAAGCACATTGAAATGATGGGGAGTCATATATGTACATACATGGAATCAGAGGCCACGAGTTCAGGAATTAGGCTCCAGGCGGGCAAGACTGGGTGTTCCCAAAGTCAGGCCAGTGTGGCTCCCACCCTCTCCCCCATGGTCTCGGTGTCTTGGGCCACAGGAGCAGAATTACCAGCTTCGCCGCAGAAAGCAATGCATCGAGCAGGGGGCGCGGGGGGGAAGTGGGGAGTCTAGAGTGAGTCAGGAATCCAAAGGAGCAGGCAAACAGAAAACCCAGATGTGACGGCAAACCCAAAAGGGGGAAACCGATTCACATCCTCACGGGGCGAGGCTGTGGCAACCTGGATCGAAGGGTTCCCCAGCTGATGCAAAAGGAGCACTAAACTCACACAACAAAGAGGTCTCAGCGCCGACAAAAGAGCTCTCATCCCTTCACAGTCCCCCAAACTGCTTGCTCTTCTAGACCCCAAGTTGCAGGGTGACTGAGGCGGTTTTGAAGGAGGCTGTCATCAGAATGCCCATGTTCCGATTGGTCCCCAACACTCCATATTTAGGAGTGTTCTCCAGATTGCGCAATTCTCCAGATTGCGTATTGCCACTACAGACACGAAGGGCCTTTGAACTACCTGTAGACTTTCAGGCTGGAAGTGCTCCCAGTCAAGCCCACCTCTCTGGTAAGGCCAAGCCCCCTCCCGGAGCTCAGATGCACCTGAAGTTGGGTGCAGAGATCTCAAAGCAGGATCAGGCATTTTCATACTTTTTTTTTTTATATATAACGGCCATTACTTTTTCTTAAATAAATGACATTATAGAGAAAGGAATGCCAAGCAGAGGAGGGAAATGCACCCACACTATCAACACTCCAGGTTGGACCGGTTTTCATTTGTCCAGGTTTCTTTTCTCCTCATTGAAAGGGAATATGCCATTTTCTAGGCAGCTGAAATCATAGTAGTGTATCAGGTATGGTTTTTATCCCTTCAAATTAAGTCACAAGCACTTTTTTGGGTTGCGATGGAGACTTCCAAAATGGCGGCTGGCTCCATCCCTCTGACGGGAGGTGATAGCGTATCATTTACCAAGCACCTCTCTACCAGGGATCTTTCAGGTTGCCTCAGCTTTTCACGATCGCACCTAACGTTATGACGGACAGGCTAGTACAGTCCTCAGAGTGCAGACACCTGATGGAAGTTTGAAGAACGGGTGGTGGCAATTTTTCAGGCAACTCTCTGTATGACACGACACGCCATGGGGAGTGGGGCTTGTTCTGGCTTCCCGGGGGGATGGGAGGGGGGAGAAGATGGGGAGACAAAAAGGGAAGAGGTGGTGTTTGTTCCACAGCTGGCCAGAGGCACTGGGCCTGGTCTTTTCCAGAGACGGGGCGAACAGGCAGGAACAGAAAGCGCCTCTTGGGTGAAAGCTTTATGAGACTTGGGGCAAAGCCCCGTCCCTTCCTGGTTCAGGTAGGAAAAACACAGCGACTGTAAGTCAGGGACGCGAGGATATCAGCAGAGCTTGGTGTGCCCTGGAAAATGGCCCTGATGATGCAGCCTTTTCCTGTGGGCGAAGCAGCCGGGGCAGAAGCAGTGTCACCCGCTCATGGCTCACAGGCTGAAAACTTCCGCAAGCAGGATGGAGGAGAACGGAAGTGGGTCTGGTCCTTGGCACGTGTGAGACGCTTGCAGGGGACTCTACGAGCCGAGTGCCGGGCTCTGAGGCCGGGGCTTGTGGTCATCCAGTCATGCATGGGGCCAGGAATCCAAGGACTACAGACATCAACGCTAATGGACTCACATCCAACCGCAGGCTGGGAGGAGTCAGGGGGTTAGACGTTACTTCTTTTGGATGATTTCCCTAGGAGAGCTTCCTAGAAGCAGGATTAGTGGGTAAAAAAGCAACCAAAGCTTTCTTCCCCCGTGGGAGTCCCAGAGCTCGTTCTCAGGCCCCGCTGCCATGTTGTTTTCCGCCCTGCCGCGGACCCAGGGGCTCAACCACTTTGTGCTTTCTCTTTAGGACCACCCCCCTCTCTGCCCCTAGGTTGACCCCCATCTAAGGGAGCCGAAATCGTAGCGGTGTATAAGGTATTCTTTGTATCCCTTAAAATCAAGTCATAAGCACTTTTTTACATTGTTATGGGGTCTTCAAAATGGTGACTGGCTGCACCTCCTACCGGCCCCCTCCTTTCTCACTGCCTCTGCAGACAGACGCGTGGGTCCATTCCATCCTCAAGCATCGCTTACAAGAACACAGTAACAGAATTACGGAGACGTGTAAAACAGGGGAAAAAAAGTGCAAAAACTTCAGGAGCCTTACCAAGTTTTGTGAGCTATAAATCCTTACTTATAATCCCTGGTTCTCTGTCGAAATAACTACCAGATGCTCACTTATGACATCAGACCTTCTTCATCTGGGGACCACACTGAACATTCAGGGGTCCAGGCCAGCCAGGGCCTGGTCAAGAAAATAAAACCATTCCAGTTGTTTTAACAGAGAGAATGTAATGTGAGGAACTGACGAACTGCGGACTTGTGGCCCCCCAGAACTGTGAGGGAATGAATCTCTGTGGTTTGAAGCCACTCGGCTGTTGGCGCATTTTTTGGTAGGCAAGAGGAGAGTGTCCGCAGGCGGTATCCCCGAGGGGAGACCCTGAGGCTGATTCTGAGAGTCTGGAAACAACTGGAAGCTGGAACGACCGCTGCTGGAGTCACCTGCTTCTGCTGGGTAGGAACGCTGTTGTTGGATGACGCTGACAGAGACAAGGAGCAAACCCGAACCACATTCTCCCACCTCCGGCCTTCCAGTCTCCCTCTCGTTTGCTCCTTGGCCAATGCCCGTGTAGCAGGGGGCCGGCTGTCAGGACGAAACATGGTGTGCCGAGCTCCAGCATCACCGACCTCACTCTGGCAGGTGGATGAGGAAGTGAGAGACGAGAGCTTAATAACCAGCGTGGGGCACGTAAGCTTGGGTGGAAAAAACAGCCACATCTTTATTGTCATTGTTCTCTCTCTGAGATCCAGTATGTCCTTCCCTTATGAACGTGGGCCAGAAATAAATGGATGAAACCAGAGTAGTATGAGCAGTATCTGTAATTCTCTCACCAGTGTTTTCATTGCACATTAGAGTTGCTGCAGATATTTCAAAATACCATTTAGGCTTATCATCACTACTTTAAAATTATAGGTGTTAGGCTCACTGCTAGACCTAGTAATTTCGTGTGCTAATAAAGAAACACATACATTACCGACATGATTTTGTTTTCTGGGTTGGTTTTTTTTTTTTTAATGTTTTTATTTAGCTTTGAAGGAGAGAGAGAGAGAGAGACAGAGCATGAGCGGGGGAGGGGCAGAGAGAGAGGGAGACACAGAATTCGAAGCAAGTTCCAGGCTCTAAGCTGCCAGCACGGAGCCCGACGCGGGGCTCGAACCGACAAACTGTGAGATCATGACCTGAGCCGGAGCTGGACGCTCAACCGACTGAGCCACCCAGGCGCCCCTCAAATTCCTCATCGGCCACATTTCCAGAGCAGCCCCACTATTGTTCTGCATCAGGGACTGTCTACCCGGAGCTGAGCTGTCAAGGGATGGAGGTTGTGGGAAGCCACCAAGGAAATCCACAGGGCAGTGAGGATTCCTCAGTTGGGTTCTGAGGCTGTGACGTTTTTCTAACACCTGAGCTTGCATGCACCTCATTTGATCACCCAGAGCCTATTTAGGGGACAGCTAAACTGTCTAGCTAGACTAGCCAGGCGCCCCTAAGTGAGTTTAATTAACCACCCTGTGCTTCAGATGCCTCGTTCATACAATGTAAGTGATGGAGGCGTGCACCTCACTGGGGTTGCTGGGAGGATTAAGTGAACAAACCAATGGAGAGCACTTAGACTAGAGCCTGGCGTCAAGCAAGTACTTTATAAACGGTAGCTTGAAAATATGCCTGTCGTTTACCCACATCTCTCCAGGTGCCCTGGAAAGTACAAGTCGTGGTCTCTATCTTCTAGGAATATGGTATTAAAATTGTGCTTCTCGGGGCCTTGGAGGTTGCCGTGATGTATATCCGCGATGACTGAGAAGGGTGAGGGGTGGGGGATGGGGAGCAGGTACCCTTTAGCTCCTACCCCACTCAAGCGTCTTTACTTTATCTAATGTATACGTTGAGTTTTCAGATAAGATTTCATTTGAGGAAAACGTCCTAAGACAGCCTACAAAGAATTTGAAAACCACTGGTGTTGGAAACAAGCAAGACCAAGGAAAGGTACTCAGGAAACTAGTAAGAGTCCTACGTGACTGAATGGGATTAGGTTTTGTGTCGGTCAGGGTCGTGGAAGGAACCAAGTGGCACACACTCAAATTCATTGTTAGACAAGAGCCTCATGAAGGGACTACTCTATACAGGTAGAGTTTGGGGAGCCATTACCACTTCTAGGCCTAGTAGATGCTGCCTTAAGGCCAATAGGCTTGAGCAATGGAAACTTGACAAAAGGTCCCACAGTGACCACCGGGCTGAATGCAAACAGGCTCATTAAATGACTCACCTCGAAATAGCCATAGGCCCTAACTAACCAATGGGATACTTACAACCAGGCACAGTTACCATAAAAGGGAAAATTCCATACTTCCTCACTCCACCCTATAAATATAGCCCCTCACCACCGCCCAGTAGCAGACAGTCTCTCCTTTGTTGCCCTGCCCACTACTCCCTTGCACTGGATTCAATACGTTTCTATCTCCTTTGTTCTGCCTTGGGTGAATTCTTTCATCACCCGCACCACCGGCCCCCATCCAGTCAGTGCACAACACAGGCCTGAAGAGGGGAGGGAAAGGAGGGTCTGGTTTCCAGAAAGGATGGACACATAGAGAGTGTGCCTGACAGTAGCTGAAGTGTTTGTAGAGGGAGGCAGCCAGTCTGTGGGCACCTGTTAGAGATGGAGCCAGGACAATGGATATTCTGACCATACTCTCCTTCCTGCCCTTCCAACCCTCAGGGCCCTCCTGATGGCCAAACCCAACAGGACGCCAGAGGGCAGTGGGCGTCCTTGGATATACTGACACAGCCCCAGTGCTGTGCTGGTAAATAAATATTTAACAACAAGCCTGAGATAGGTGTGTATATGCCTGTTTGCAGTGTTTGCCGATTTCCAAGGTGTAAATATTCCTATTATGGTCACCAAGCATGGAGTTAGGAAGAGATGCACATAATCAGCTCTTGCAGGCTTCAGCCCACCATTGATGTAGACCATATGGGTCAGGATCCCAGGACAAGGAGCAGGTTGGGAAAGGATGGAGAGTGGATCTGGAAAGGCAAACAAAAGACGTCTGGTGCTGGTGTTGCTGTCCACACTGCAACTGCCAATATCAGACCAAGGGTTCTTACGTCTAGAGCAAGGGCCTTGGTGCCTTCCTTCTCACCATCAACACAACTGCCATATGCAAGGCTAATAAAGAATGGTTAAAGCCAATACGCATCTAGCAGGTGAGAGAGGGAATGAAACAGAGAATGAAAGAAGAGAGGGAAAGGGAGGTGTTAATTCCATTCCAGACTGGGACGTGTCCTCCTTCCTCACGGATAACTATGTTGCTGATAAAGACAGAAGGAAGCAGAGGTGGGAGTTGCACTTCTCCAACTTCAGTTAACTTCATCTGATAGCTCAACAGCATCCTGTGGCCAGCTAGGCATGTGTCCTGTGGAGGAAGGAAGAGTGACTTACTAGAAACGGGAGTCCCCGGGGTGGGGCCAGGACTTATGTGGCAGGAACTCAACGTCTTAGAGGTCACGGTATCACCCTGTTATCCGCTGGCAGGGGCGTTGCCGCGGAGCCATTACTGACTGTTCTGAGTCTGTGTGGGCCTATCTTGGCTGAGCCGTTGCTGAAGGGAGCGACATTCTGTGATGCTTAGGGTCCTAGTATTCTTCTTCTGTATATGGCAGGCACGGCCCCAATCCTCAGTAACGGTGTGAAACAGGAGCTCCACAACCGCCCCACTTACCCACCAGACCTACCACAAACAGTCTGTCCCACCGCCACGGAAAAGGAGACTGATGAGGCAGGGAAAATGAAAAGCGAAAAATCCAATTAAAAAAAAATTAAATGCATTAGTATCAGAAAAGAACAGGTGCAAAACTGCAAGAAAACATAATCCAAATATAAAGAGTTTTAAGTTTGCCCAACTCTTCTATCATATAAAAGTTTTTAGAATATAAAAGCGTGATAATATAAAACTCTACGATAAAATAAAAACTAGCATATATAAGAGCTACACAAGAGAGACCTGCCATACGGGCAATTGTCTTGTCTCTGAAGGAGAATCAGGAACCAAGGAAACAAAAACAAAATTGTAGAAATTATACAGTAAAAGAGTTCTTTCTTTCCTTTGAAAAAAACTGCATGGTAGAGTGACTAAAAGCTCAGACTCTACAGTGAAGTAGACTTAAGTTCCTTTCTCAACTCTGTTGCTGATCTTCTATGAACCCTTGAACCTCAATTTCATCATCTGTAAATTGGGAGAGATAATAGCTGTCACCCCTGATGTTGTCGCAGGGTAATACACAGAGAGCACTTAGCCCTGCATCTGGCAGAAGTTTCATCATTTCAAAGGGACTCACTGAGTACCAAGCAGAGTTAATGACAAGAAACCAACCCATAGATACACGTGATAGTATTTGTAAATATCAAGATTACAGGAAAACAACCTTAAGAGCATTTGGGGGGGAGGGAATGGTAACCTAAAAAGGAAGAAAACCCGCCTAACTTCAATCGTCTCCCATAAAACCATATTAAATGCCAAAAGGAGATATGTCAACTATTAGAGTTTTGAGGGATTAAGGTAGCTAGCTAATCAGGATTACGGACTCAGTCAAGTCCTGAATAAAAACAACAAAGAAGCAGCCTCAGCTGTTCAAAGACTCTGAAGGCATAGCTTCCATGTCTTTCCTAAGACAAGTTCCAGAAGGCTTTTTACAGAAACCAAGACACACGGCAAAGAAAAATTCAACAAAGGCTAGTTCATGTTGTAAAAGGATGAGCATCAAGATCTGTTACATGTTGAATGAAGCCTAAATAATTATTGGAAATATGATTACAAGATAGAATGCAAATGTCAAGAAAAATTAATTATAACCTCAGTGTAATTTCAGATTCTACCGACTGAGATAGGAGTAAAAATAAATGGAAGCAAAAACAGGGTAAGATTTTCATCTTACTAAGGATATAAGTACTGTTTCATTCTTATAATTGCTGATAATAGAACTGTGGGACAAGGATATTTTTAGAAATATAAAAAGTAGGAACTAGTACAACTTTAAATGTATCTTTTTTTAAAACATGTATTTATTGTTGAAAGACAGAGCGTGAGCAGGGAAGGGGCAGAGAGAGAGGGAGACACAGAATCCGAAGCAGGTTCCAGGCTCTGAGCTGTCAGCACAGAGCCCGACACGGGGCTCGAACTCACGAATCATGAGATCATGACTTGAGCTGAAGTTGGCCGCTTAACTGACTAAGCCACCCAGAAATAGTACACTTTTAAAAGACCGTTTGTGGGGGGCCTAGGTGGCTCTGTCGGTTAAGTGGCCAACTCTCGATTTTGGCTCAGGTCATGATCTCACATTTTATGAGTTTGAGTCCTGCGTCAGGCTCTACGCTGACATCATGGAACCTGCTTGGGATTCTCTCTCGCTCCCTTTCTCTCTGTCCCTCCCCTGGTTGCATGTGCATGCTCTTTCTGTCCCTCAAAATAAATAAATAAACTCAAAAAAAGTAAAATAAAATGCCATTTGTATTAAGGCAGGCAAACTGCTAAAGCACAGAGTCCCACGATATCAGTGATGTATCACAGTAAACCTTATTTCTGGCTCACAGCATAATCCATGTGTTAGGGAGAAGGTGGGGAAGAGTTCACAAGGCCCATCTAGGTGTAAGGAAAACAAGACATGTTGCTTAGCTATATGCTTATGATGAAGAGGAGGACTTGGATTCTGATGAATACCAGCAGTCCAATCATCCAATATCTGTGCTTCCTTCTTCCCTTAGAGAGAGGGCACACCTCTTCCCGTGTCAAAACTGTATGAGTCAGGCTTCAGCCAAGAAAACAAACACGAGGCTAGTATTTCAAATAAAGAAGACGACACAGAACTGGTGCTCACAGAATTGTTGGGAGGTTTGAGGAAGCAGAGGTCAGGAACATTGCGGTGGGCTGTCGGGGAATGATGATTTCTTCATGATCTCGGCCCACTGAAGCATCAAAGCAGGCACCATGCAAGGTCTCACCGTGAAGCTGCTCCAGTCTCCGTGTCACCCAGAATCCAGGATGCCCACGTGACTGTCGGCCGCTGGTGGTGGAGGAAGAGATGTCTTCTCCCTGTCTTCTATCTTCCTAATCCCACGTGACTACTTTTCGCCAGTAGAATCTAAACTGGAGCCCTGATGGCAAGTGATTCTGGGAAATAAGCACTCAGAGCTGATGGCAGGCCTTCTAAATCACTGAGGGAAAACCCATAGAAAACAGTCGATTCTCATTATCTGCAGTCTTTATGTATTTCAAGTCATCAAAAAACACTGAAATAGAAAATACCAAGCCATTGCTCCTAGGGAAAATATAGGGTTAGGTTCCTGCGAGCTTCTGCTCACAACATCTCATCAATGGATCAACACAAAACCTTACTTTATTCGTTTCTGTTTAAAGAGACCTTTTAAATGTATGTTGTTGATTCATGAACATTGAACTCACAGTCACTAGCACTGTAACCTGAACAAAGCTTATCTGACACAGTATTTTCTCAGTGAGGCACATCGTACCTTCCTGTACTTAGGAACACCAGAGAGCACTCGCTATGCTTGGGAGTCATTCCGACAGTGAAATCTCCACCAAAAGGCCCAACAATGTCAAACCATGACACTATATAGACCATACAAAGACCCTTGTATGTACGTCAGACCACTCGAGTTTTTCACTGCGCTGTGCGTGTCTGCATATGACTGCAAAAATCCCATGCATGTGGACTTGGAGGTTACAAATCAATGTAGTTAGTAGATGAGTTTGCAAATACGAAATGCACAGGTAATGAGGGTCAACTGTACATATAACAAAGCAGAAAGAAAGCAAAGCACTAAAATGGAAAACAAAAAGCAAAATACACATTTAAAATGATCGGGGCGCCTGGGTGGCGCAGTCGGTCAAGCGTCCGACTTCAGCCAGGTCACGATCTCGCGGTCCGTGAGTTCGAGCCCCGCGTCGGGCTCTGGGCTGACGGCTCGGAGCCTGGAGCCTGTTTCCGATTCTGTGTCTCCCTCTCTCTCTGCCCCTCCCCCGTTCACGCTCTGTCTCTCTCTGTCCCAAAAAAATAAATAAAAACCGTTGAAAAAAAAAAAATTTTAAATGATCAATGTTGGGGCGCCTGGGTGGCTCAGCTGGTTGAGCGTCTGACTTAAGCTCAGGTCATGATCTCACAGTTTGTGGGTTCGAGCCCCACGTCGGGCTCTGTGCTGACAGCTCAGAGCCTGGAGCCTGGTTCAGATTCTGTGTCTCCCTCTCTCTGCCCTTCCGCCCGCTCACTCTCTGTCTGTCTGTTTGTCTCTCTCAAAAATAAACATTAATAGGGGCGCCTGGGTGGCGCAGTCGGTTAAGCGTCCGACTTCAGCCAGGTCACGATCTCGCGGTCCGTGAGTTCGAGCCCCGCGTCGGGCTCTGGGCTGATGGCTCGGAGCCTGGAGCCTGTGTCCGATTCTGTGTCTCCCTCTCTCTCTGCCCCTCCCCCGTTCATGCTCTGTCTCTCTCTGTCCCAAAAATAAATAAAAAGCGTTGAAAAAAAAAATTAAAAAAAAAAAACATTAATAATAATAATAATAAATGAATAAATAAAATGATCAATGTTATCAAAGACAAATGAAAATCACTAGGCAAACATTCATAGCACACGAGGTAGTGCTGGTCGGCCGTGAAATTGTAAGAACAGATTAGAATTCTGGGAAACTATAAATAGCTACCAACTTTCTTGAGAGAAATTTGACAGTAAATATTATGGCCTTAAAAATATTCAGACTCTGACCTAGCCTTACAAATCTACAAAATTTAGCTTCATAGGTGTACGTAGACACCAAGATTCCATTTACGACAATATGTATCTCAACAAAATTTATAATAGCAAAAGAGAAAGTATAAATAACCTACATGTCTTACAACAGAAGACTGGTTAACTAAATTATAGCACCCCTATAAAACAAAATACTATGCAGCCTTTAATTGTAATGTTACAGAATGATATTAAATGCATGGGAAGATGCATTTAATATGCTCATCATAAAAGGCTATGCCCACAAAAACATTAGAAACTAGTATATAGTGTTTGTTTCCATTTTTGCGTATAAAAAGGAAAAAGGAGGGGCGCCTGGGTGGCGCAGTCGGTTAAGCGTCCGACTTCAGCCAGGTCACGATCTCGCGGTCCGTGAGTTCGAGCCCCGCGTCGGGCTCTGGGCTGACGGCTCGGAGCCTGGAGCCTGTTTCCGATTCTGTGTCTCCCTCTCTCTCTGCCCCTCCCCCGTTCGTGCTCTGTCTCTCTCTGTCCCAAAAATAAATAAACGTTGAAAAAAAAAATTTTTTTAAAAAATAAAAAAATAAAATAAAATAAAATAAAAAGGAAAAAGGAGAAACATAATTATTTTTTTTTCAACGTTTATTTATTTTTGGGACAGAGAGAGACAGAGCACGAACGGGGGAGGGGCAGAGAGAGAGGGAGACACAGAATCGGAAACAGGCTCCAGGCTCCGAGCCGTCAGCCCAGAGCCCGACGCGGGGCTCGAACTCACGGACCGCGAGATCGTGACCTGGCTGAAGTCGGACGCTTAACCGACTGCGCCACCCAGGCGCCCCGAAACATAATTATTTTAAAATTGTGAAAATATGTAATTTAAAGGTAAATTTCTTAACAAAAATCTTAGCAAATTTGGATGGAAATAAGTGTATTTAAAGAATTAAATATTCTAAAGCCAATATTATCACTTGACATGAAATTGACTATGTTATAAGGAAAAAGACAAAGATACCACAATTTTTAAATTTTCTTTCTTTTGAGAGAAAGACAGCACAGACCCACACGAATGCATGCACACAGGTAGGGGAAGGGCAGAGAGAGTGGGGAGAGAATCCCAAGCAGGCTCTGTCCTGTCTGCTCATAGTCCAATGGGGGGCTCAAACTCAGGAACCATGAGCTGAAACCAAGAGTCAGACGCCTAACTGACTCAGCCACCCAGGTGCCCCAAAGACACCACTGTTATGTAAGTTCTCAACGATAAACAGAATTAAGACAGAATCGCTGAAAGGAGAAAAATATCAGAGCTTACACATGATTTATTTGTGCACCTAGAAAACCCAGGCAAATCAATGTCTTTTAGAAATAATTGGAGTCGAGTGAGATCTGTAGAAGCCAAACCAATGAGCACATGAAAAGATACTCAGCATCATTGGTCATTACAAAGTCTGACCACGCTGAGTACTGGCAAAGGATATGGACGAACTGGAACTTCGCTGCTGTTCGGAATATAAAACGAATGATCATTTTGAAAAGAGTTTGGAAAACAGTTTGCTAAAAAAAAAAAAAAAAAAAAAAAAGGTAAACACATACCTCCCGTATGACCCAGCCACTCCACTTGTAAACATTTACCCAAGAGAAAAGAAATCGTATGTCCACACAAAGACTTCTTGTACACAGATGTTCACAGCAGCTTTATTTATAATTGGTCCAAACTGGAAACAAGCAAAGGTCCATCGGCTGGTAAGTGGATAAATAGATTGCGGTCAATCCAGATGATAGAACGCTACACAGCAATGAGAAGAAACGAATTATTGATACACAAAACAATGTGGATGAATTTCCACATAATTATGTGAGAAGACAAGCGAAAAGGTATGTGTAGTCTATGATTCCATTAATAAGAAATACTCAAAAATGTAAATTAATCTATAGTGCCAGAAAGCAGATGAGCGAGTGGTTGTCTTGGGCCAGGAGCTGGCACCGGGGAGGCATGGCTGACGAAGGGACATAAGGAAGCTTCTGGGTGTGATGATGTTTTTATAAATGAATACATATGTCAAAACTCATCTAAGTATACACTTCAAATATGTGTTTATTGTATGTCAATTATGCCTTAAGAAAGCTGAAAAAACATAATAAGTAAACAGTGGAATCCATGCACATTGTTTTTACATACCAGGAATAACCAGCTAGAAAATGCTACGGGAAAAGTTCTTCGTCAACATTCCAACACAAAACACAACACAATAACCTGTAATAAATTTAACACGCAGTGCGGTGGGCACGTAGGAAAAAAAAAAGATGTGTAAGTCTTTGTGATGATTTGAATCTTTGAAAATCTTTGGAAAAAAAGATTTGAACACATGAGAAGCCACAGTCTCTTCCCATTTTGTTGAGGTGGACGCTGTGCTCATGTGCCATCCAGGTCTCCCACCTCGGAACCCAGACACTCATTCTTTTAGCTGCAGAGAGTGTTGGCTGCTGATGACTCCTACCTGCTTGTTCCCGGGGAACCTCCCTTCTCTGAAGACAGCCACCTTCTCTCCCGGGTTGTTCTCAGGTGACGAGTCCGTGGGCGGGGGAGGGAGTTTTACAAAGGCCTGGTCCCCTTGCCTCAATTGGGGACAACTAGGACGTTCCATCCTAGTCCCAGAACTCCCCTGGGGTCAGCTGAGGCCCTGTCCATGACACCATTACGGTTCAACCACTTGCCCTGCCTGCTCCCACCTCCTTCATGCCCATGGAGGTTTTGATCCCAAGGGTACTTCTTAATAAACCTACTACATGCGAATCTTCCTCTTAGAGTCTGTTCCCCAGGGAACTTGACCTACAACAAAAGGTGAGGGTATCAGTTAGACCCAAATTAAAGTATGATTGACCTGGAGCACCTGGGTGGTTCAGTTGGTTGAGTGTCGGACTCTTGATTTCAGCTCAGGTCATGACCTCACAATTTTTGAGTTCGAGCCCGGCATCAGGCTCTGTGCTGACATCCGGGAACCTGCTTGGGATTCTGTCTCCTTCTCTCTGCCCCTCCCCCACTCACTCTCTATCTCTCTCTCAAAATTAAAAAAAAAAAAATTGTAGGGGCACCTGGGTGGCTCCATCTGTTGAACATCCGTCTTCGGCTCAGGTCATGATCTCACGGCTCGTGAGTTCGAGCCCCGCGTCGGGCTCTGTGCTGACAGCTCGGAGCCTAGAGCCTGCTTCGGATTCTGTGCCTCCCTCTCTCTCTGCCCCAACCCACTTGCATTCTGTCTCTGTCTCTCTCAAAAATAAATAAACATTAAAAAAATTATTTTTAATTTTTTTTGGAAACTTAAAAAAATAATAAAATAAAGTACAGCTGACCCTTGAACAACTCAGGAGTTAGGGGAACTGACTCCCCCACACAATCAAAAAGCCCCACATAACTTTTGACTTCTCCAGAATTTAACTACTAGTAGCCTCCTGTTGACTGATGCCTTACTGATAACATATGAACAGTCAATTAACACGTATTTGTATGTTACATGTTTTATATACCATATTCTTACAACAAAGGGAGGCAGAGAAAAAGAAAATGTTATTAAGGAAATCATAAGGAAGAGACATTTGATTTACAGGACTGCATTATAAAAAATCCTTGCATAGGCAGTGTGCTTGATGGTCCCCCAGATCTGTCTTTTGCTTCAAAAGTGCTTGGACAGAACAGACCCAGGGACACCCCTTCTTTTGGCCTCCAACCACTCTCCAACTTCTTTTCCAGTCACAACCTTTACAGCCATCTTTTCCCCCATCCTCTGCCTCCGGGACCAGCCCACACCACCTTTCGAGCTTAGCTCCTTATTGCCGATCCACCACGAGCTCCCTGGTTCATCAGAATTGCTCCATCGACGTGGAGGTTGCCATCGACCACCGGGGCAACATGCATCTGCAGGCCTTCGACACCTACCTCTCCCTGGGTTTCTATCTTGACCATGAAGATCTGGCCCTGGAGGGCATGGACCACTTCTTCCCAGAATTGGCTGAGGAGTAATACGAGGACACCCAGTATCTCTGGAAGACGCAAAACCAGCCCAGGGCTGTGCCCATTTCTAGGACATTCAGAAGCCGTTCCAAGGTGAGTGGGGTAATGCCTGGACGCCATGGAAGTTGCGTGGTCCCAGAGAAGAATCTGAAGCAGGCCCTTTTGGATCCGTGTGCTCGGATTCTGCCCACTCAGACCCTCATCTCTGCAGCTTCCTGGAGAACCACTTCCTGGGCGAGGAGGTGAAACTCATCGAGAAGATGGCGGCCACCTGGCTAATGCCTCAGGCTGGCCCCCAGGTTGGGCTGGACGAGCATCTCTTCGAAAGGCTCACCCTCCAGCACACTTAGGAGCCTCAGAAGCCCAGCAGTCTTTGGGGGACCTCTCCAGCATCCCCCTGGTGCCAGGGCCACTGCTTGAGCCCCTCCCTGAAGCCACTAGGCAGCTTTTTAACCACCTTGGAGGCCTCTCCCGAGCCAGGGATCCAACGGAAACAATAAAGCTTTTCACAGGGAAAAAAAAAAAAATCCACATGTAATCCACTCTGTGCCATTCAAACCTATGTTGTTCAAAGGCCCACTATACTCATTTATTGCAGTTTCTGTTGGAGTAACAGTGAAATAATTTGATTAAGTAAAAATAACTACGGGGCGCCTGGGTGGCGCAGTCGGTTAAGCGTCCGACTTCAGCCAGGTCACGATCTCGCGGTCCGGGAGTTCGAGCCCCGCGTCGGGCTCTGGGCTGATGGCTCAGAGCCTGGAGCCTGTTTCCGATTCTGTGTCTCCCTCTCTCTCTGCCCCTCCCCCGTTCATGCTCTGTCTCTCTCTGTCCCAAAAATAAATAAACGTTGAAAAAAAAAAAATAACTAAGAAACTCTGGAGGGAAGAAAAGAACAACAAAGTTGGACTTAAAATGCCAGAAACTAAATTTTATTCTGGAGCTATAATAATCTAAACACTATGGTAATCACACTTAATAGAAAAAGTCAATGAAACAGAAAACACCGTATGCGACATAAGCAGCATCCAGGATGATATTCTCTTTCTATGATGTTCTTTTTCCTTGACTGTTTGAATCTTGTCGCTTTCCTGAGGGTAATATTAATTCCCTTTTTTGTGGCGGCTGCTCGTTTCCTTACAGGGACACCAAAGTCTGTATTTCTTTTTATTATTTTTTTTTTAATGTTTATTTATTTCTGAGACAGAGAGCCACAGAGCATGAGCAGGGGAGGGGCAGAGAGAGAGGGAGACACAGAATCCGAAGCAGGCTCTAGGCTCCGAGCTGTCAGCACAGAGCCCGACGCGAGGCTCAAACTCACAAACTGTGAGATCATGACCTGAGCTGAAGTCGGTCGCTCAACTGACTGAGCCACCCAGGCGCCCCTTGTTTGCATTTCTTCTCCAGGATAGAAGAGGAAATTCTTGCGCCTTTTTTTTCTTTTCATTTGCCTCCTATTTTTCCATCCACCCCACTCAGAGCGAAAAAGTCGCAAAACAGATTGGTTCTTATCTAAGACATAGACTGAAGCACATTGACTGGTGGCATGAGATTACCATAAACCAAATTCTGTGTCTCCTCCACTCTCCGGCCCTTGCATCTCATTTGTGAAGGTGGTTGAACAGGCGAGTTGACTTGGCCGGCTTTCCCCTTCGATCCCACATCTACATATGGATGGTTCCAATACTGAGACTCAGAGGAAGAGGAGATAGGCCCTCATCTACATGCTCCAACCCCAGCACTGGTTCCAATAGGAACGATTTTGTCACTGCGGCTTTCTTGGCAACTGCGGTAGAGAGGCAGGAGAGGGTGATTGCCGAGACCAATTTCTAACACTAGGTACTGGGCTACTGGGATCCTAATTACCCTACCTGACTGTGTAAAAGACAGATGCTGTGAAGAGATATTTCCCCCCTCACCGTGAAGCCCAAACTTGCTTGGCTAGCCCAGAGGAGCCACCACGATCAGGCCACTCCCCTCCTCCCGTCCCCGTGTTCTAGCCACAATTTGAAGGACGATGTTCTGCCCTCCTGAATTTGTATCTAAGCTTCCTCCACCCTCCTCGCCACATCACCTTACTCTTTCCAGACCTACTTCCCCAGGCAACACTGAATACTCCTGCCTGAAAAATCTTTATTGTCCTTCTACATGCCCAAGGCACTTAGTGCCCTCTCAATGTCAGAGTCCCCCACGAGACTGTCAACACCTCCGGGTCAGGCCGATGTGAAGAATGAAGCATTCATCCTTACATCACCAGGCCCATCACACAGAACGTGACACAAGGCAGATACTGGACAGACAGGAGCGATAGTTACTGTGTGGGATGGTTCTAAGAAACAACAGTGGGGAATAAATAAGGTGGTTACTGACATGTGAAGAGCACTCAATAAAGTTTAATCTCCTTATGTCTTTCCTCCTTACCTCTTGTCCTCGCCCCGCCTCATCCCTTGCCTTTTCTATTCCAGGTTCTCATTTCCTTCCCTTCTCTTCGTGCCTTTGGAAACAGTAACAGGAAGAAAGAGATCCAACTTACAACCTGACCATCTCCGGCTTTGAAGCGCTCCAACCCCCCCACCCATGAGTCAGCCAGTGTTCACCTCATTTTTGCTCCACCTTAATTAATAGCTGACCTTTTAGCTCATCTGCCAAGGAAGGGTTGCTAGAAACAAACTGAATGTAGTCACGGGGGTGTGTCCTAGAATCTTCCTAATGAGGAACTGAGAGTCTAAGTGCCTCACTTAGCAAGACTTGGGGGAATTCCTAGAGCCAAACCTAACTCTATCCTCAGTAATGTCCTGACTACTAACGTGGCCCTTGAAATCCACATGCTACTTAACATAGTACCAACG
Organism: Lynx rufus; assembly: GCF_022079265.1. Lineage (NCBI taxonomy): Eukaryota > Metazoa > Chordata > Mammalia > Carnivora > Felidae > Lynx > Lynx rufus. Next base: position 170,818,415 of record NW_025814845.1, read on the forward strand.
GAACGTATAGGGAGTTTCAAATTATTCTGGTGACTCAGAAAAGAAAATTGGCTGCAAACAGAAATCACCAATTCATGCACTTCAGCCAGATGCCCATGTCAGGGCTTCCTTGATGCTCGTGGAAGAATGTAATATTATAGCCGAGCTCTGGAGATTCTATCTTTATAGAGAGACAAGGATGACATTGAAGCCTTAACATGAATAGAAGAAATAATAGAGACGGTTGCTGTTAGAAGTAAACCAGTAGAGCAGGGTACAAAAGAAATTAAGGACATAGTAAAGGAGAGAAGATACCTCCTCACCGTCCTACCCAGCTCCCTCCTATTTTCTTTTTTTTTTTAATTTTTTTTTACCTTTTTTTTTTTTTTTGAGACAGAGAGAGACAGAGCATGAATGGGGGAGGGGCAGAGAGAGAGGGAGACACAGAATCGGAAGCAGGCTCCAGGCTCTGATCCATCAGCCCAGAGCCCGACGCGGGGCTCGAACTCACGGACCGCGAGATCGTGACCTGAGCTGAAGTCAGACACTTAACCGACTGAGCCACCCAGGCGCCCCAACTCCCTCCTATTTTCTAAATTAGAAATCAAAATAATAGCAGCAATATAATTCTCTAAGGAATATACTCGAACGTCCATTCTCCGCGTTAGAAAACGGATGCTCAGAGAGATTAAGTAACATGTCTAAAATCATACAGGCAGACATCAGTCACATCAGACTTCCAGATCAGGTCCAACTCCAAAGCCCATGTCATTGCTAGTCTTTCAAGCTCTCTCCAACAAAACCTACTACACGCACGTGAAATTAATCCACCAAGGTAAATGAGGGGTTTCGAACTCTGTTGGTCATCTGGCAGAGAAATCTTTTAGAACATCCAAAACTATCCAGAAGTCATCGCTCTGCCCTCACAGGTCAAAAAGTGAACAAACTAAAAATCAACAAGCCTTCTTAGATCCGTCAGAGATGTGAGGTCACAGGGCAAAGTGCTTCTCCCAAGCAGTTCCAGTGTGGTTCTGGGGTCAGGAGCCACAGTTTCCTTAGCAGGCTAATCTGTGGTGTGGTCTGGGGTGTCATTTCTAGAAGTTCGGCTTCCATCTATTTTCTCCAGAATGCCCCAAAATTCAGTTAAGCCACCTAGATCCTTTAATACATATGGGGTTTTTTTTCCTTTTTTAAATGTTATTTATTTATTTATCTTGACAGATTGAGAGAGAGAGAGAGAGAGAGAGAGAGAATGCAAGCGGGGAGGGGCAGAGAGAGAGGGAGAGAAAGAATCCCAAGCAGGTTCTGCACTGACAGCACAGAGCCTCATGCAGGGCTCAATCGCACAAACTGTGAGATCATGACCTGGGCCAAAACCAAAAGTCAGGCACTCAACAACTGAGCCACCCAGGCACCCCTTCTTAAGGCGTTTTCCATGGCCAATAATAACTTTTTATAAAAGCTATGTAGAAAGATAATAATCTAATTCAATGTTAACCTTAAATATAAAACAACTGGATTACTCTATGATAACTGTGGGGGAAAATAAATCTAAATATACAAGGTCAAGATTGAAAGTAAACTAAAATGAGGGGCACCTGGGTGGCTCAGTCCGTTAAGCGTCTGACTTCAGCTCAGGTCATGATCTCACGGTTTGTGAGTTCGAGCCCTGCCCCGGGCTCTGTGCTGACAGCTCAGAGCCTGAACCGCTTAAGATTCTGTGTCCCCATCTCTGCCTCTCCCCCCATTCATGCTCTGCCTGTCTGTCTGTTTCTCTCTCTGTCATAAATAAATAAACACTTAAGAAATGTTTAACAAAATGAAAATAATGATTTAAAGTAAGTGAGTGACCTTATCTGTAAAGGACATTATTGGGACAACTCGTAAAACTTGAATGAGAGCTAAGGATTCGATGGTGTAATGAATCAGTATTAATTTTCTGGTTTTGGTAGTTGCATCGTTGGCTATGTAGAAAAATGCCCCTGTTTGTGGGAAGTGTCCACTAAAGTATCATATTTGGTTGCTATGCCTGCCATACCAATGTATCACAGACCAGGCGGCTTAAACAACAGAAATGTATTGTCTCACAGTTCCAGAGACTGGAAGACCAGTATGGAGGTGTCGGGAAGGTTGGTTCCTTTAGCGGGCTCTGAGGGAAGGGTCTGTTTTAGCCGTTGACATGTAGATGGCCATCCTCTCCCTGTGTCTCCCCACCATCTCTCCTCTGTATCATGCCTGTGTCCCGATTTTCTCTTCCCATTAGGACACCAGTCACATTGGATTAGAGCCACCCCAACCCCCTCACTTTAACCTAATTGCCTCTGAAAAGACCCCGTCTCCGAATTCAGTCACATTCTAAAGTCCCTAGAGTTAGGGACTCAACAATTTCAAGGGGATACCCTTCAGCCCAGAACAAATATTAAGGGTAATGATGTGGCATTATGTCACCAATGTACTCTCAAATGGTTTAAGAAACACAAGTTTTTGTGTATTTGTTTTCTGTAATTTTCTTTTCCGTAAATTTGCTTTTGTTGAAAACAAAGAGAAAAATGTACTTGAAGGTTGTTCTTACAGTCTTTCTAGAATATTCTAAAAATAATTAAGGCAAGAGAGCGACTGCGTTTTATAAAGGTTCAAATGGAAAAGTGTTACTTTTATCCCCGACATAATAAACCTCAGTTATTTTGAAAATGCATTTCAGCGGAATACTTTATGCCTTAGAGATAGTGCGTATGTGACATATGGTATAACCAATATGCTTTAACGCCAAATAACACAATCACAATGAACTCATCTGTCTCAGGTCCCTGCTGGATTTCCCTTACACAGTTAAGCTCAGGCATTTTGCAGGATCGGTGTGTTTATTTCCGGAGCGGCATCTTACATCATTTTATGGCTCCTTCAACAGGCTACCAGCTGTGTGCGCCTCCCACAGAACCACGACTCGCAACAGAAGGAAAGGGAAGACAAGGGCAACGTAAAGGAGAGTTTGATTTCATTTTTTCTGTTTTTTGCCAAATTACAACATCATGCCATATGGTGTATGTATGACGGTGTTGGATCTGGAAAAAGCGGGTAGAGTTAAAGGAAGAAGAAAGGAACAGATAAAAATGAGAGACTGGCACATAAATGAGCACCCGGAAAGAAAGAAAGCTCATTGGTGAGCTCACTGGGAGGTGCCAACATAAGACATAAAATCATCAATTCCAATTCAGGCCTTCCGTCTACCGCCTCCCTCCTCTGCTCTCCCAGATGCACACCCTGGACGGAGATCCTGTTTCTACAGTGCTCACTTACCCACCGTGATTAGGTGATTCTGTGCTCCAGCAATGTTCCCTGGGGACAAGTACGTTCCTTACGAGGCTCCTCGCTCAAGGTATAAAACCCCCCTGTAAAAACCGGATTCTATCCGTTCGTGCCATCATTGTGTTATTAAAGTTGTCCCTTTTAGGATGTAGACATACGCAGGAAGCGTCAGGTCATGTTAGTATGAATCCGCGCGAGATACAAGCTCTGGGGGACAGCTGCCTGAAGTCACTCAGGTCTGAGGGAGAGCGGAAGGAAGGGGGACCCCCCGTCACGAGAGCCGCGACCAGTTTAGGCAGCCCCTCTTCGGCATTCTCTCTCTCTCTCTCAGTGTCTATGCCTCTACTCCCACCACAGCCCAGTGGTCATGGAGACTGGATAGGGTGCCATGTCACCAGGGTCTGCGTTTTCCAGGTCCTGACTTACTCTCTTTCTTCCATCTGGATTTCCCATCCCGCCCACAATCTCCAATTCACGTTAAGATTTAATCTGCCCTTTAAGATTCAGCTGAGGGGCGCCTGGGTGGCTCCGTCGGTTAAGCGTCCGACTTCGGCTCAGGTCATGATCTCACAGTCTGTGAGTTCGAGCCCCGCGTCGAGCTCTGAGCTGAGCGCTCGGAGCCTGGAGCCTGCTTCGGATTCTGTGTCTCCCTCTTTCTCTGTCCCTCCCCCACTCACGCTCTGTCTCTCTCCCTCTCTCAAAAATAAATAAACGTTAAAAAAAAATTTTTTTTTAAAGAAAAGATTCAGCTGAAATACCGTTTATGCCCTGAAGTCTTCCCCCACCTTCCCGCCTACTTCCCTATCCCTTGTTCACCCTGCTCTTCTAGCACTTTTTTCTGCCACTTGTGTACTTGCCAATTCTGTTATCAGGTTGTGAACTACTTTAGTCTATGCCCCATATCCTGCTCCTCTTCCCCGCCCAGCTTCTACTACACTGCCTGGAACACACAAGTGTTTAATAGACGTTTGCTGAATTAAATAGGCGCAGAGTTAATGAGACCTTGGCTTTCCCGGAGCCTCATTTACACATTCTTTTCACACAAACATGTAGGAAGGCATGAAACCAAAAATGCATGAGAACAAGCCTCTTCGTGCAGGAAAATAAGTCTCAAAAACATTCATTAACAAGCATTTCCCACCAAAAGGGAAGAACAGATCCAAGAGCAGTAACTTCATCGTCCCATACCTCGTTGGGGAACACGCATATGCTTTTGTGCCGTGGATCTGAAAGTCATGAACTTGAAAATCAGTCCTTTGTGAGCTCTGAATTGCGTTTCCTTCCCCATTTGCCTAACATCAATGACACCCGAAACAATGCCAGGAAGGGCTCTGGAGGGGCCCATGATGTTATCAGTGGCTGCAGGGGAACCAACTTGGGAGCCTGAACTGGGACCTGGCCAGAAAAGAAAGTACATTTCAAAGGACTGAGTTACCACTCTCATTTGTTATTTGAACCCAGCTCTGAAAGGTTTGATTCTGTACTGAAGCAATTTTTCACACCGAAACACTACAATTTCTGAATCTAAATGACTACTCTCCTCTCTAAAGCCTATACACTTATTCCATCGACGTTATCATCATTCGCAAGGTATTTGGAATTTCTTCTTGCGATTGCCTCTGATTTGTGTCATCTAAGACTTTCTTTTGAATCTGAAATGACATTCCCAGGGCGGGCCACTCACCGTCTTTTACCCGATTTCACTCCGGATGACTTGGAACTGATTTCAAAAAAATGAAATCTGGGGCGCCTGGGTGGCGCAGTCGGTTAAGCGTCCGACTCTTGATCTCAGCTCAGGTCATGGTCTCACGGTTCATGAGTTCAAGCCCCGCATCCGGCTCTGTGCTGATGGTGCAGAGCCTGCTTGGGATTCTGTCTCTCAAAATAAATAAACTTTAAAAACTATTTGTAATCGAAAAAAATGAAATCTGCTGTAAAATGACACCGAGTTGTGACCCCTGAGGGTATGTAAGAGAATGTGCCCTGACACTGACATGTTACAGCAAGAGCCACTTCTCCCACAAGCATCGTGCCAAGACGATGCCGTGGGAGAGAGGATATTCATTCAGATAGAATTCACCCCATACTGTCATGTTTGTTTAAAGAGCAGGCTCCTTGCCTTCATCTGTAAAATAGGAATGAGGAGTCCATCTCTAAAAGAACAATGATCTACAGGAAGAAAACGAAGGGCACTCTTGTAAGGTGACGGAAGTGATAACTGCTAACCTTACCGTGGAAGTCATTTTGCAATATACACACGTATCAGATCATCAGGTTGTACACCTTAAACCCACACGACGTTATGTGCCAATCATATCTCAGTAAAGCTGGAAACCACCAAAGAAGTGGAGAGTCATTTTGAGACGACAGATACCGATCCGCAGAGGTTAAATAAGAGGGAGAACGTGAAAAAGAGCAGAGCATCATTTGTTCACTCATTCATTCACTCAGTGCACATGTATTAGGCACGGACTCTAAGCAGGTGCTGCCCTGGGGGCTGAGGATATGAATGGAGGGGATTCGGTTCTTGTTCTCTCAAAGTGGTCACGTACTGGCTGGGGAGGGAGACACAGAGATCATTTCCATGCGATCTGAGTGCTTTCAAGGAAGTGTGCTCAGAGGAACTGTAGGCATATAAGAGGGGAGCTGAGCTGCATAGAGCCTGTCGTATGGGGGGAACAGGCCCGAAAGAAGCAGGGTGGGAAAGTCCACCATATAAATATGAGCACCAGTTTGCTACAAGGGAAACCATGCTGTAACATCCTCATCCCAGTTTAAGGTATCCCAACTCCCCCAGAAAGGCTACGTATAATTTATGCGACGCCTCATAGAGCGCGAAACATGGGAACCCCTGCAAGTAGCTGTTAATTTATAATGAATAAACCCTCAGTCGCCATTCTATTCCGTGTGTGACATTGTAAAGCATCTCAGGTCTTCACCAGCTTGGAAACAAAGAACACAGATAAAGAATGATCGCCGCGCCCTGTTGGGTTAGACTACTCCCTACCCAACCTCCCTTTCCCCGGTCCAGCTGCTCCAGTTTGTAACGTGGGGGAGAAGAGGAAGGGGGTGTTGTGCCGTCTGAAAGTGAGGCATTGTCTCTACCTTCTAATCATACTTCCTAGTGGGGAGCTACCAGCTAGCCCCGTCTGGTTCCCAGCCTCTGCCCTCTCTTCCTCCTTCCAAAGCAGCGCCCACTGTGCGGATCCTGGTCTCGAGTCAATCCCACGGCTGGCCCCGGCCCCTGTCCGTGAGATTCCACGTGAGTGTCACGGTTAGTCTGGCCCCCAGCTTGTTCTCGCCCTGGTACCTGAACCTCAGACTTATTCTCTGATCAAACCACCAACGCACCACACATTTAACAGATCACAGCTCCAAGATACCAGTATTATACGCCAATCGTACAAATAAAAATATCAAGGCTCAGCAGAAATTGAGATATTGCCCAAGGCCCCGTGGTCAGACAGCTCTGATTTGAAGCTTTGGGATTTGAACCCAGGTCTGTCTAACTTCAAATGTCCTGTTTCATCTTGCCGCCCAGTGACTTACTCGGTGACTCCTGAATCACTGGTCCCACGTGCCTGGTCCCTATTTTTCTCATCTGTAAAAGGAAAGGGCCATATCCACGTTTCTAAAATTATCGTCTCTGGGGACGCTCATGTCCACGAGCATCGGGCCAAAATGTGGCAGAGGATTCCTCAGTCAACTACATCTGAGAGCACGGATTTAAACAGAGACCAAGGTATTTATTGCAGGACTTCTGACAGCCTTTAAGATAATGATATGCTTTGGGAATCTTTGAGACAGGGGTACAGTCTTCTTTCCCTTATTTAACCACGGCACTCCGTCTTCTCTGGAACACTAGCGCCCTTGGAACCAGTGTGGGAAACACTGTCCTGGGTGATACACAAGGTGCTTCTAGTTTCTACAACGACCGCCCGGGTCTCCAAAGCCTCTGATCCTCCCTCTGACGCTACCCAGCCTTGAAGACCTCCAGGAAGGATGAATCCGTAAGGTTTCTCCGTGGCCGACATTGAAGCCGCAGAGAAATTCTGTCGAGCCAATTAACGAAATCGTTAATTTTTTAGTTAGCCCAAAGCAGGCTACCTTCCCACTTCCTCGGTGAGGACAGGAGCGAATCGGAAACCGCGGCTGCAAAGCGCTCTCATGCTTTCGCAGCTCCGTCTATTCCTGGTCATCTATTTCTCCCAGAGCACTTAGACGCGGATTCGTTTCCATCAACCCAAGGCTGCTATTTTGGGATTTGCTTTTGTAAGCCTAAATTGATTTAGTTCGCAGCGGACCTCGCTTCTTTGCATCCTTCTAAAAGGAGAGCTTCCCGTTTATCTGCATTTAGCCTCAGTGCAGTGCTGTCTGGACAGAAGAGGCTGGGCTTGCAAGGTTGCCGGAGGCCCTTCAAAGCCCAGGATTCTGTGATTCCCTAATTTCTCATCCATATTCTCATATCTTTTCAACTCCTTAGGAGAGCCATTGAACATTTTTAGTTTTATTATTTTTTTTAATTTTTTAATGTTTATTTTTGAGAGAGAGAGAGAGAGAGAGAGGGAGAGAGGGGCAGAGAAAGAGGGAGACACATAATCCGAAGCAGGCTCCAGGCTCTGAGCTGTCAGCACAGAGCTCGACGCGGGGCTCGAACCCATGAACCGTGGGATCATGACCTGAGCTGAAGTCGGATGCTTAACCAACGGAGCCACCCAGGCGCCCTGAAATTTTTTAATTTAAACAAAAGGATAGGAAGGGAGGGGAACAAAAGGGAAGAAGCAAGGAAACAGAAAATAAAGGAAAAAATTCCTATTTCCTTTCTATTGCTTAATGCTTCCTATCCCCTATTTATTAAAAAAAAAAAAAAAAATCTGAGGTTGTTAGAGCCACGGTGGCTCTAGCAGCAAGATGGGAATCTCTGTTTTCCTGGGTAGGAGGGTAGATTCGATTCAAACTTGTCCCCAGTTTTCTACAAACTAATGGCTATGTCACCGTAATTGCATCTGTTTCCCCAACTATAAAATGGGATAATAATCTCTCTGGCCTTTTCTTCCATCTTTACATTTCCCCAAAGATAAATTTGGTGCTGTAAAATCGCTTTGGACACTTCAGTGAAAGGAACTACAGAAACAAAAGACACAATTATAGAGCTGCTTGGTAAAACCCTATTACATTCTGACTACGGTGAACTCAGACCAAAAATTTTATTGGATTTTGTTGCTCTGTTTAACCACCATATAATATATGACACATCCTGTTTCCCACTGAAAGAACCAGGGCTGCGTGGAGAAAGGGCTGATGTCAGACCTGGGGCATCCTGTCGTGACAAGATGGCAAGGAAATTAACAAAGACCATGAGAGTTTTCCCAAAGGACCATGGGATAACCTAAATAAGCACCTATTGTCCAAAAATGGGACCAGTGGAGCTTCAAAAAGAGTAATACCTAAGATGGTTGAGAATGTCAACATGAGGGGCACCTGGGTGGCTCAGTCGGTTGAGCGTCTGACTTCGGCTCAGGTCATGATCTCACAGTCTGTGAGTTCGAGCCCCGCGTCGGGCTCTGTGCTGACAGCGCAGAGCCTGGAGCCCACTTCCGATTCTGTGTCTCCCTCTCTCTCTGCCCCTCCCCCGCTCATGCTCTGTCTCCATCTCTGTCAAAAATAAAAATAAACATTAAAAAAAAATTTTTTTAAAGAAAATGTCAACATGTTTAAATTTATTGGCTTATAAAACACTTTTAAAAATCTAATTAATAAGCAAAATGTTCATTTTCATAATTGCGGTGACAGTTTCATAGATGTACACGTTTATCAACAGTCATCAAATTATACACCTTAAATATGTATAGTTCATGTCCATTATACCTCACTATTCATATTAATATACAAATAGATTAAATAATCAAATTGTTTGCTATTGTTTGATAATGCTAAAAACGAACTCCTCATTTTGAATAATTGGTAAAGAGAATCGAGCATTTTTTCTTTCCAACCCAAACTGTACTTAAAATAACCAAACAGTAGATGAGGATTCTCTTTATTGATATATCCCCATTAATACATAATGAAGGAACCCCTAATAAATTAATGACTGTAGGCATAGATCGACATCTGTAAACATCACAGAAAGAAAGGCAATCAGACATTATCTGCTTCCTGATGGGAGAAAACACTACCACCCATGAAGCTGTCTTACCAAAAAAACCTTAAAATTCTGATCAAGCCTCTAGGTCCAACCGCCAGGTTGCAGAAAACAAGAGGAAAGAACATGTGTAAATGTTAACACGAATGTATGGTCAGAAAAATCCAGACGGTCAGAACTCTGAAGGACAAAACCTGATTTCTTCAGCAAATAAATTACAAAAGAGAGGGAAGAGCTTGCAGGTTTAAAAGAAACATGAAAGATATTAACCAACTCAACATGTGAGCCATATTTAGATCTTGATTCGCGACCACAAAATTTTAAAATGCATATATAACAGCTGGAAACTAAAAACATACTGAATACTTGGTGTTGGGAATTTATTGTCTACTGTCTGTGATGTGATACTGTTACACGGTTGTGTGTGTGTGACAGTTCTTATCTTTTGGAGATACTGAAATATTTATGGACAAAATTGTACGATACCTGACTTTTGCATCTAAGTAACCCAAGAGGGTGGAAATGGGTAAAACAAGATTGGCCATGACCTCATAGCTGAATGGTAGGTACATAGATGCTCATTATACTCTTCTGTGTGTTTAAAATATTCCATAACGAGGGGCGCCTGGGTGGCTCAGTCAGTTAAGCGACCGACTTTGGCTCAGATCATGATCTCCCGGTTGGTGAGTTTGAGCCCCACATCGGGCCCTGTGCTGATGGCTCAAAGCCTGGAGCCTGCTTCAGGTTCTGTGTCTCCCTCTCTCTCTCTCTCTGCCCCTCCCCTGCGCGCTCTCTCTCTCTCTCTCTCTCTCTCAAAAAATAAATAAACATTAAAATATTCCATAATGAAAAGTGTTTCTGAAAATAATAATCTATGCATTTTCTTGGCAAGTTAGCTAACTCTCCATCAGAGAGTTACCCAGCAGAAAAATGGATCCAGTAACATCAAACCCTTGGAGGTATTCCTGTCAATTAATACTTAGAAAATGCTTTGAGGTTTGAAGATGAAAGATCCCATGTAATTGTAAGGTGTTATTACTATATTAGGATGGAATAAATTACACAGTAGATTTGAAGATCCAAATATGATCACCTCCTAATTCGAGATTTGGGTCACGTGGACCATAAGCTTCCTGAGAAATGCCCAAAAAGGGTCAACGGTCAAAGACTGATTCAAATGGAATTCTTTCCATACAAGACACCCCCTTAAGACAGAGCAACGGCAGAGTAAGGCAAAATTACTAAGAAAATTAAGTTTGCCTCCATTTCCCCCCAAACTTCCTCTTCAAGAACATCGTCTCTGCCTTTCCTATTCCCTCCTCCGGCTCCTAATTAATTCATGCTAGACCTGAACACCCAAAGTTGCCCTGCCAATCAAGACTTGCTCATTCATTCGTTTGACCAAAAAACACCTATCGGGTATCTACTCTGTGCTAGGAATACGGATATAAATAAAGCTCATCCTGGAGGACTTCATAACATCCATCTGCTGATACTGGGGCAGCATGACATCTAAATACATCATTACAGTGCACCTACTTGAGGTATGGATAAAGTGGGAGCAGAACAGAAGGAATTACTCTTTGCAGGAGGGTCTGGTGAAGTGTCACCAAGGCAGTGACATTTAACCTGCCTTGTTAAATAAGAGCTCAGAAGCAGGGTCAGGGAGAAAGGCATTCAAGGTGTATTAGTCAGGGTTCTCCAGAGAAAGAGCCAGTAGGATATCTAGAGACCTAGGGAAGAGGAGATTTCCTGTAGAAATTGGCTCACACAGTTATGGAGGCCAAGAAGTCCCATGATCTGCCATATGCAATCTGGAGGACTATGGAAGCTGGTGGCATCGCTAAGTCTGAGTCCAAAGTCCAAGAACCAAGCCAGGAGAAGAGGGAGGTCCCAGGTCAAGCAGAAAGAGTGAATTTGCCCTTGTTCACCTTTTTGTTCTGTTTGATGAGCCCTCAACAGATTGGATGAGGCCCACCCCCACTGGGGAAAGCTATCTGGTTGACTCAGTCTACCAATGCCAACGCTATTCTCTTCCTGAAACACCCTCACAGACACACCCAGAAACCAGCTACCTTGGCATCCCTTAGCCCAGTCAAGTCGACACATAAAATTAACCATCACACAAGGCAAAGAGCATCATGTAATCAAAATCACGGACGAGTCTAGGGATAACTTACTTGTGGATGGAGGGGACGCGTTTGGAAAGGTGGATGGAGCCAGGTCTTGAAGAGCCCCGTGCACTGCGCTGGGGACCTCGAACTTTATCTGGGGGCCCCAAGATGCTTTCTGAGGAAACGATGCCTCATTCAGATCTGCATTAGGACTGCACATCTCCTTGCTGCTCTCTGGACCACGTGAGACTATAAGTTACTGGCCCAGGCTTGTTCGATCTTGTAACCCTTAGTTCCCAGGACAGACTTAGACCTTTTGCAAGGGTCAAACTTAAAGGCAGTAATTTCCTTTCCTTTTTTTTTTTTTTTTTTTTTTTTTTTTAACGACACCATGGCTATACACAATGCTTTGGAAAGGAGCTTGAGGGGGAAAAAAATAAAAGTGGACTCTATCCCTCAAAATAAGTGTAGCCTGGCAGTGAGTTCACGTGACCTTCATTCTCACTTCAGAACTCTGGGCTATCCCTCCTCGTGAGTGTCCCTTGGGAGAAACTGAAAAGGGACTTACAGGTCAGAGGCCACACCCCGGGCCGAAGTAGTATGATTCCGGTGCAAGGGAGAGGAGAAAAATGCAGGCTCCGTGTCCCCTGAAAGGAAGGCAAATGGAGTCTGCCTTGGAGGAGGAAGAGGCTGGGTCGTTATGGGGGTTGGGCCAGCGGGGGAGGATAACTGGAGTAGCACAGAGCAGTATTTCCCCAGGGAGCTTCCTTCCCAGTTCATGGGAACTTGGTCTAAGTCAGTGAGCAAGGGGGCTGGGTGTCTGAAAGATCGAGACTACCTCTGGGAATTTGGAAAGAGCCATAAACTCTCAGACAGCTCAGGGACCGGAGGACAGCAGGGACTCAGAGGGATACGGCTTTGCAGCAGGCCTCTGGATAAGAAGCAGTTTCTAGGGGCCAGGTGGCGGACAGAGAGCTGGTGAAGACTCAGCAGAAGTAGCTGGCAGTTCTCCAACCTGGGGACTGGATTTCCTGCCTCTGAACCACAGCCTCCTGGATGGCCCTGGCGCCGGTCCCTGCCTGGACCATGGATCACATGAATGCCGACTCAGAGCGCATTGGATTCTTAACACGTTTTAGTCCTCCGCGAGTGAGGTGGTCTTAACTCACTCTTTCTCCAGCAGACTGTTCTGACTCTGAATTCGTTCCCACTGTCCAACCGCAGCATTTGAAGCTGCTTTAGAGCTAACACAGTCCTAGTAAAGCCATACACGTGGCAAGTTGGGCTTTTCCAGAATCATTGACTGAGGTCTTTTGACATAACCTGATTCCCATTTTCTGCCCTTTTTACCCTCCTTCAATGGCATGTCGAGCATGTGTGTGACCTTGTTACTTTACTAGTAATTCCCAGCCACGGATAATTCATTCTTTCTATTGTTCCAACAGCAGCCTGTCATCTTACTACGACCGTAGCTCGGTGACCAACTGTTGGCGTAAACACTGCTTGTGTGTGACCAGCTTGGACATTTTCACCGACTAAATCGATTTGTGGTCCAATTAGCCTAAACTCCAATCAGTGATGCACAATGGAGCACGATCATCACTTAGAAGTTAAGGTCATGGTGCCCAAAGTGTACATCTTACATTACAGCTAATAGCTTTTCTTTTTGTTTGTTAATTCTGTTGTTAGGGGCGCCGGGGTGGCTCAGTCGGTTGAGGGTCTGCCTTGATTTCGGCTCAGGTCATGATCTGACGGTCGTGGGATCAAGGCTCAGTGCTGCGTGTGGAGCCTTCTTGGAATTCTCCCTCTCCCTCTCCATCTGCCTCTCCCTCTCTCTCTCTCTCTCTCTCTCTCTAAAAATAAAAAATAAAAAAATTCTGCTGTTCATATATTGGAGTATTGTATTTGTGTTTCGTAAACGTTTAATAAGATTAAGTCCAAAAAAATGGGATGGGAATTGAACAAAAACCTTATGTTTATAAGCAGATATTTTTGTTTCTTTCCTGGGTTTGGTCTATGCTAGAAACACATGTGGCTCAAGGATTTGAAATTCAGTTTTTAGGTCGCCTTAGTGCACAGCAACCTTCGAAAGCATCCTTCAAGTAACGCCTGGGCAAAAAGGGACACACGACTCTGTGTACGTGGGGGTGGGGGCAGAGAGTTGAGACAATCCTCCAAAATAAAAGAGTTCTGGCTCAGAACATCATGTATTAGTTTTCTCTTCATCAATAACAAATTACCCCAATGTTTGATGACTTCAATCGACAATAAGCGTTGCTGTCCTGTGTATCGTCTCTCTGTTTCCGTGGGTCAAACACTCAGGAGCACCTTAGGTGGCCGTCTCCGGCTCACGGCTCACGGGTCTCTCCTGAGGTTATAGTCAAGGTGACAGGCAGGCCTGCAGTCACGGAAGGCTCGACCGGCGCTGAAGGATCACACTTCACGGTTGGCAAGTCGGTGCCGGCTGTTGGCAGATGTCAACTCCTTGCCACACGGATCTCTCCGGAGGGCTGCCGGTGTCCTCTCAACGTGACAACCGGTTCCCCCAGAGGGAATGATCCGAGAAAGAACCACATGGAAGTCACACTGTCTTATTCTTACCTGGCCTCAGGAGTCACATACCATCATTTCTGTGATATCCTTATTGATTCACAGGCTGACTATTCAGTATGGGACAGGCTGGAATACTAGGTGCCACGAATCACTGGGGGTCTCCTCCACCAGGAGAAGTCTGGCCACCATAATAACCCAGACAGATGCTGGCCCCTCAATATTTCCAAGTCTTCTACATTGATCGAGCTTCCTTGCCCTTCAAAACAAAATTAAAAATCCTCTTGGGGGCACCTGGGTGGCTCAGTCCGTTAAGCATCCGACTCTTGATTTCAGCTGGGGTCACGATCTCACGGTTCATGGGATGGAGCCCCGCACTGGGCTCTGTCCTTCGGAGGCTCAAGCGCTGTCATTCTCTCTCTCTCTCCTTCCAACAATAGACAAACTGTATTTTTTAAATCCTCGCAAACATGCATCCCAATTGCAGTGGGAAACCTAATGACTACCCCAACCTCTGCATCTAGTCCCAAAGCCCCGGGGCGCTATGCTGGACACTGAGATGTTCAGCCCAGATGCCCTTTGAGCAAGGACCTGTTCTCACAGCTGCTGTGTGGCCACCTCCAGCCCTCACCTCCTCCAGGCTGTGCCTCCGCTGCGCCTCGCCCAAGGCCACACCTTCTGGGGCAGCCCACGTCCGGTGACCGATGGAAGAGGGCATAGGAAGGTCCGGCCGCTCAGCCCAACTGAGAACAACCCTGACAGGCCACCGCAGGCCCAGACTGCCACCGGGTCCCCTAAAGTCCAGCTCAGCTTCTGCCTCCCCTCGTCCTGACCCCACCGGCCTCCGTAACACACATCCTGGATTCCACACCTGAGCAGCGGCCTCCTGGAAAACCCAAACTGGAAATATCCTTTCCCTTCAGAGCTCTTCCAGAGCATTCTCCCTCCTCAAACCAAACAGAGTTCTGTTCATGTCTTCGGTGGAGCCGATTAACTGACTCTGATTCATTCCTGGCCCTGGCCACACAGGTTCTATTTTGTCACAACCAGTCTGGTCCATCAAGTTCCTCATTAAATGAACTGTTCTCTCCCTTAGAAATTCCAAGCTCAGATATTAAAGCATTGATTTTTTTTTTTTTTTCCTTCACTCAAGGAAAAGGAAAGGGAAATAGAGGCATGTCTCCACTTAACTCCCAGGCCTCCCCGCCCTGCCTCAAAACCAGCCTGGCTCTAACCTTGGCTCCCACTACTCCCATTACCGACTGCCCCTGCCATCTTGGCCGGGCAGGCCACTTTTCCATCTCGCTCCCCACGCACCTGTTTGCCAGCCCACCCCCATTCCCACCCTGTCACCCGTTCCTCTCCCTCTGCCTCCTTCCCCCCACGTCCCCGCAGCTGGCTGGCCACTCTCCCTCCCTGCAGACAGAGCCCTGCCCATTCCAGAGCCCATTCCTTCTAGGTCACAAAGGGAAGAAAAATGGAAAACAAAAAAAAAAAGGACTTTAAGGCTGCAGCCCCTGAGCATGAAGCATCCTTCCAATGAGGGGTTTGTGGTATGCACGGCTTAGGAAGGCCCAGCTCACCCCTTCCAGTCTGGTTTTCTCGCTACGCCTGAGTTCTTAGGGTCAAGCGGTGCTCCCCACCTTCATTTCCAGTTCCTGCGTAATCCCCCGGCCCTATCAGACCTGGGCGCGCATGCCTTGCCTCTTCCAGACCCTCAGTCTGGGTGTGGACTCTCGCTGTGCCTCCTGGAGGGAGACAAGCTAGATTCACCTGCACTGCCCGCCTGCTTAATTGTTGGGTGCGGGCTCCTCCCTGGATTCCCCATGGCAGTGACCTATGCAACAGCTTGCTTTGGACCTCCTGGGCCCACTCCTGACCCACATTGCAGACCGCTGTCCCCGGGCCGATGTCTCCAGGCTCTTTAGCCACCCAGCCCTCCAACGGAGGCTTCCAAGAAAGAATCACAAGTGAAGACTGTTTCCTCCTCTTGTGCACTGCTGGTGGAAAGCACATAATTATATCCTTCCTTTATTTGCTCCCTGCCTTGTGTGGGTCACGTCTCAGCAGCTAATTTGTAAACTCATTAAGCGCAGAGACTGAGTCTCTCTACAACGCCGTGTTCCCATCAGGCTGACTCATTCATTAATTCATCAGATATTTCAGTGACTGCTCTGTCCCAGACACTGGTGTTCAAGATACCGAGGCACGGGATGCAAGGCTGCAAAAGTAAACAGGATCCCCGCCCTCATGGTGGGAAAACAGACAATCAAATAATCACACACGTCGATGTAAAATGACACCAGAGAGCTACCGCTGAAATCGCTACGGTGGCAGTTCCTAAAAAAGTTGACAACAGAATTGCCATACGATCTAGCAATTGCACTTGTGGGTATATAGTCAGAAGAACTGAAAACAGAGTCTCAAAAAGATATCCGGACACCCACGTTTACAGCATTATTCACAAGAGCCAAAAGACGGAAGCAACCCCGGTGCCCGTCAAAGGATGAACGGATAAACAACATGAAGGCTATCCATACAATGGAATATTATTCAGCCTTAAAAAGGAAGGAAATTCTGACCTGTGCTCAACATGAATGAATGTGGAGGATATTATGTTAAGTGAAATCAGCCCATCGCAAAAGGACAAATACTGCATGATTCCATTTATATGAGGTACTTAAGGGTAATAAACTCATAGAGACAGAAAGTAGAATGGAGGTTACCAGGGAACCAGGGGTTCGGGTGGGTGGTGGGGCGGGGGAAATGGAGAGTTAGTGTTTAATGGGGACAGTTTCAGTTTGGGACAATGAAAATGGTTCTGGAGATGGATGGGGGTGATGATCAGACAACAATGTGAACATATTTAGTGCCACAGAGAAGTACACTTAAAAATGGTTAAGATGATAAACTTTATGTGTATTTTAGCATAGTTAAAAATCATTTTTAGGGGCGCCTGGGTGGCTCAGTCGGGGAAGCGTCCGACTTTGGCTCAGGTCATGATCTCACAGTTCATGGGTTCAAGCCCCGCGTCGGGCTCTGTGCTGAGAGCTCGGAGCCTGGAGCCTGCTTTGGATTCTGTGTCTCCCTCTCTCTCTGCCCCTCCCCTGCTCGTGCTCTGTCTCTCTCTGTCTCAAAAATAAATAAAGCATTAAAAAAATGTTTTAATAAATGAAATGAAATGAAATGAAATGAAATGAAATGAAATGAAATAATAAAATAAAATAAAAATAATTTTTAAAATAACAAAGGTGCCTGGGAGGCTCAGTCGGTTGACTGACCTCAGTCGGCTCAGGTCACGGCCCCAGGGTCATGGGACGGAGCCCTGCGTCGGGCTCCGTGTCGAACGAGCGTGGAGTCTGCTTAGGATTCTTTCCTTCCCCCTGGCCCGCCCCCGTGTGGGCACGCCCTCCATGTCTCTCTCTCTCTCTCTCTCTCTCTCTCTCAAATAAAATAAATAAATAAATAATGAAAATAAACAAAGAAAATGCAATAACAAACAAAAACGTTACACCCGAGACAAGAGCTGAAAGAGCAAGGCAAGGCTGCCCAGCGGACGTGATGGCCAAGTTCTGAAGGGTGAGGGGGGGTATCGCGGTCAGTGGTACCTCCGCCCTCGCCCACCACTGAGGCTCTCAGACTGCATAGAACTTCAGGCTCGCTCGGCAACCCTCTTCACGCAGATTTAAGAACGACATGGTAGAGGAGCCTTTGACTACAATATCCTATGGTCGTGTCCAATGACACATGGGTTACCCTTCGGGCTTCGTGCTACTTTGTTTTCCAAGGACTAAACCAGTGACTCTCAGGCGTCAATATATACGAGATTTATCAGAGGGGCTTGTTAAAGGCAGACTCCTACACCCCAACCCCCGCCACATTTGGGAAGCGGCGGTTGGCATAGGGCCCAGTCATGCGTACTTTATGTGATTTAAAATACACGTAGCCCACCCGCCTCAAGTCACTCTAGAGACCCCCTGGAGACCACACTTTTGTGAGACACTGGATCTGTGTTCGTTTTGTGAGCCTCCAACTCCCGGATGAGACCATCATTACTAGTAATTTGCCAGTCAATGGTTAGGAACTGAAAACAATTTATTTCCGAACGGCCTCACCACCCAAAGAAAATAAACAGTGCAAATAAATCCGCATACTCACGTAGGGCCCATATTTCAAGCTATTGTACCGACTCTACAACTCTCTGGGAAGCAAGGAAACATAGTTCAAGGCCGGTTCTATAAATAGATGAATGGAGGCAGGCACGGGCAGTGATAGAAAAAGAGGAGAGCTCATCACGACAGGCGGCTCTCAGCCACCTTTCTACACAGCAGGTCAGGTCCAGCCGGCCGGTTGTGTGGGGCCTAATCCCTAGAAACAAGTCTGTCAAAACCCGCTTACTTAGAGGCATGCGCAGCTAATGTCGACCAGCTCATTAGCAAGCCATTAAAATGTGTCCCCAGCAATGATTATTAGGTCAGAGCTGGGGTATTTAGCACTCCATCAACCTGAAACCATGATCTTCCAATGCTACCGTGCAGAGGGGCTCCCTGTCGCCCTGTACGGCTCATAAGGGAGAAATCCTGCTCAGTCACTACGGGGCGACTCCCCTGTTCTATACAGTTATGCCATGAGCTAAACTTTACTGAATCTTATTTCCTTGAAAAGTGGTAACACGTATATAGTGACGAGGTATTAATCAAGAGCGCATTCATTTTATAAACCTGCATACGCCATTCCCCCAGCATGGCGGGTTGTGGTGCACTTGTCCCTCTTTGTTACTGAATGACGTTATTCATGTCACGGGCTCCAGATGGGGTTGGATACAAGGCGGAAAGGACACCCCTGCAGAGTTTGGGGAAAAAAGTTTCCGTGAATAAGTAGAGGCTGATCCTTTGTTATATCTAGATCTCTTTCACCTTTGCAGAATACCTGTTGGCCAGACTTATTTAATTTCTGCTCTCTCTCAAGACTTTCTAAGAAAGCACTCATTGGCTTGACCATCCCATTTTAATACTCCGCCTTTCTTCCCATCTCATTGGTTTGCATCTTCTTTCCCTGTTGAGTCGGTAAGTGACCTAAGGAAGAGTCGGGAGGAAACTCTAGGCCTCCTGATGCTTTCTACTGCTTGATTCCACCTGTGAAAGTCTCCTTATCCCTGAGGAGCTTACAACTTTTTGAAAATTTTATAAGACAAGGCAGGAAGGTGGCCTGGAGAACATGTCCGTAGCTCTTGGGTTTGATAGACATGTGTTTGAATCTCAGTCATTCCCGCTGATACGCTTTTATCCACAAATGACAGAAACCCTATCCAGAAGGAGCTGGCATAGGGTGCATGTGGGTGGCTGATTGATTCAGTGGCTCAAGGTTCTTTCCATCTTTCTGCCCTCCCTCTCTCCAGGCATTATACCGGACACAATGGCCAACAGAAAAAGACCATTAATTTCTTTGAACGCGGCCTCTTTATTTTGTAAAATAGTCCTATCCTCTCTACATACTTTATGGACCGGTAAGAATTAAGCAAGATAAAACATGTCCAAGCCCTAGGCAGAGCACATGGCCTATGTTGGCGCTTATATACCTTAAGACTCAGTGAGGTCTGATCCAAGTCTCCTAAGGAATATAATTTAAGGGAGTGAGGGTGCGGGCCCTGGATTTTAAATCCACACACGTTTAAAAACTGGCACCACTGCTTACTAGCTAAGTGGACTTGATCCATTTGCAAAATATTCCTAAGCCTGTGTCCTCATCTATAGCATAAACAATTCTAGTATGTAGCAATAAAGAGAATATGGCGAAAGTTAAATAAAATGATGCACGTGAAACACACAGCATTGAGCCGGGTACCCTAGGGCTGTTCAATAAATACGAACCATTTTTTTATTATGCTGATCACTGGGGGAGCAAAGAGGACTATAGCTTGGTGAGGTAGGGTGTTCCTGGGTCCCAAACATGCATTTGGGGAACGGGGTCTTACTAGCATACGGAAGGGCGGGGACTCTGTCCCGGGAAGGACACAAGGTTGGCTCGCTAGGGTTGGTAAAGCGAGACCTGCTTTTTACCGGGTCTGGGGTGGCCCGGGGAAAGATTAAGCTTTTGTCATGGTAATGATGGGGAGGCCTCGGCGGGAATCCCTTTCCACCCCCAGCTGAGGCCAGTCTCCGCGGGAGGAAAGGGCCCGGC
The DNA here is from genome assembly GCF_022079265.1 of Lynx rufus. Taxonomy (NCBI): domain Eukaryota; kingdom Metazoa; phylum Chordata; class Mammalia; order Carnivora; family Felidae; genus Lynx; species Lynx rufus. Next base: position 170,838,689 of record NW_025814845.1, read on the forward strand.
GGCGAGGTTGACTTGCCTCCCGAGCTCCGTAGGTGGCAGTGTGCGTGCAGCGTTGAAGGCGGGAGGCAGGCGTGGCCATCCCGGAGCCTCGCCCAGACCCCCAGCCCGGGTCCACACCAGGCACCCGGGAAATCGCATCCCCTGCGCCCCCCCCCACCCCACCCCGCCAGGATCCAGAGAGCCCTCCCGCCACCCACCCGCCGGCGTCCCCCTCGCTTCCCAGTCCACCTGCTGGGCTGGAAACAAACCAGGACCGCCCAGAGGCACCTTTGCGATGAAAAATACAGCCTGAGAAAAGCCTCCGCTGAGTCTGCAAACCCCACTACCTACCCTTTGCTTTCAAGATGGATTTTTAAACTCGTTTTTCCTTTAGCTGATTCCCTGGTCAGCCTTGGGGGCTGAGGAAACCATTCTACCAGGGAGAGGCTGAAAGGAAGGATTACATGGCTCTAAGAACTCAAAGTCAGGCTCATTCTTGCTCAGCTTGTCATTCACACTGAAGTAAATGTTTTGCTCACCCCACCCCTTCCCCCAACAAGATGATTTTAGGCTTACAGGATGATTTATCCCTCTGGGCGCTCCACAGATTATTTCCTTCTGGCACCCCCCCCAAAAGCAGTTGTTTCAGAGGCTAAGGATACCAGCTGCCTGGAACACATATTAACAAATCCTGTGAAGGAGGAAGACATCAGTCCTACAAAACCAAGGCAGGTGGCTACGGTCTTGGGAAAAGACGACGAAGTCCTGGGTTCAAGTTCCCTCTCTTGTCCACCAGAGTGAGTTTATGCAGCTCTTTTGAGCCCCAATCTATGAAATCTACCTCGAGAATAGCACAACAAAATTGGCAGTGCTGTGCTCAGCCATTTGGAGTTGAGCCAAAGAAAGAAATCATGAATGTGGATATACTGTATTTAAAACCTTGTTTTCCGCATCATTGATTATTTTGCATTAATTTTTATTTTTTAAACACAGTACTGGGGGCGCCTGGGTGGCGCAGTCGGTTGGGCGTCCGACTTCAGCCAGGTCATGATCTCGTGGTCCGTGAGTTCGAGCCCCGCGTCAGGCTCTGGGCTGATGGCTCGGAGCCTGGAGCCTGTTTCTGATTCTGTGTCTCCCTCTCTCTCTGCCCCTCCCCCGTTCACGCTCTGTCTCTCTCTGTCCCAAAAATAAATAAACGTTGAAAAAAAAAATTTTTTTTTAAATAAATAAATAAAATAAACACAGTACTGAAATCTTATCTTGGGGCGCCTGGGTGGCTCAGTTGGTTGAGCGTCTGACTTCAGGTCATGATCTTGTGGTTCATGAGTTCAAGCCCCACGTTGGGCTCTGAGCTGACAGTGCAGAGCCTGCTGGGGATTCTCTTTCTCCCTCTCTCTCTCTCTCTGCGCCTCCCCCCCCCCGATTTCTCTCTCCCCCAAATAAATAAACATTTGGGGGGGAATCTAACCTTACTTATCTTGATTACTGAGCTGAGTGGGGTGTTTTGGCGGCCTCTCAAATTTTGCACAAAAGGCATCTCACCACCTCACCCTAGTCAAAACCCTGATGGTTAGGTCAAGTAATATATATGAACATAGCAAGCACCCTCTAGACTTTTCATGATGTTTGCTGACCGACTGCATAGAGAATTCTGAGCTGAGTTTGGGGGCTGGAGGCCACGGGAACAAGTTGTCTGTGGCAAACCCTGCCTTGAAAATTTCACACAGTGTCTCGTTTAAAACCCACAACTTAGCTGAGCGTTAATGTCTGCATCCTCAGACAAAAAGCCAAGAGTACAAAAGAGAGCATTTGTAGGAAAGTGACGCTCCCCGTTCTCCCTGGCCCAGTAACGATGATGCTTCTGCTCTGAGTCACCCGAATTCCTTCTCCTGCTGCCCCTTTTCTGCACACCCACTTGTGTGTGATATAGCAGACAGGCCCCCGGCAGGCAAGCAGGTGGGCAGATCGGGCAGACAGCACAGAATGTTCCTCTGGGCAGGGCCCTGGGGCAGCCAGAGAACCCCAGGAGGGGGTGGGAGGTGGAGAGACGATTCCCAGAGCTCACTGGGCCTCGTGCGAGCATCTCTGGGATGCACAGACTTTCAAACTGTGGGCACCTACTGGCCTTGGGGGTAGCTGGGAAGGGTGGGAAGAAGAGACCAGGGAAACACGGATTCTCCGTGTAACGTATGCACTTTGCTAACCCTTTCTGGAAAATAAAATACTATTTTAAGGCTCCAGGAGTTTTTTTTTTTTTTAAACTCTGGTGTTGGGGCACCCCGGTGGCTCAGTCAGTTGACCGGTTGACTTCGGCGCAGGTCACGATCTCACGGTTTGTGAGTTCGAGCCCCGCGTCGGACTCACTGCTATTAGACTGTTAGCGCAGAGCCTGCTTCGGATCCTCTGTCTCCCTCTCTCTGCCTCTCCGCCGTTTGCGCTCTCCCCAACATAAATAAATATTAAGAAAATAAAAATTAAAAAATCAAAACTCTGGCACTGTGGCCCACCTTGAAAAAAAAAATACTTAGCGTTCAGGGGTTTAAGAAATATAACCCCTCAATACATCTTATGAAGAAGCTGCAGCTGCCGAAGAGTTGGTCTTTTTTTTTTTTTTTTAATTTTTTTTTTCAACGATTTTATTTATTTTTGGGACAGAGAGACACAGAGCATGAACGGGGGAGGGGCAGAGAGAGAGGGAGACACAGAATCGGAAACAGGCTCCAGGCTCCGAGCCATCAGCCCAGAGCCTGACGCGGGGCTCGAACTCACGGACCGCGAGATCGCCACCTGGCTGAAGTCGGACGCTTAACCGACTGCGCCACCCAGGCGCCCTTTTTTTTTTTTTTTTAATTTTTTTTTCAACGTTTTTATTTATTTTTGGGACAGAGAGAGACAGAGCATGAACGGGGGAGGGGCAGAGAGAGAGGGAGAGAAGAGTTGGTCTTAAAGCAGAATGAAACAAAGTGGGATGGATGGCGTGCTTGCTTCCAGAGCTTCCACTGGCTTCAACCCCTGGGTGGGTAAGAACCTCTTTAAAGCAATTTCCACGTCAACCCCTCTTGCCTCCTCCTTCCATTCTTGACCCTTTATTCTCTACTCCTCGTCTCAGGAAAAAGGAAACAAATTATCGAGTCCTTGCCCTTCGCTAGGCGGGTTGTTAGGGGTTTCCCATGCATTATCTAATTGAACGTCAAAATGGCGCTGGGAAGTAGACACTCTTATTGACATTTTAAGGATGTAGGCGCCACCCAGGTTCACCCAGAATCCAATGGCTACAACCGGGCTTGGCCTGGCCTTCTGACTCCAACACTTCCCAACCTCACCCCAACCACCGTCTTGACTTCTTTCTTTTTTTCTTTTTTTAATGTTTATTTGCTTTTGAGAGAGAGACAGAGCGTGAGCCGGGAAGGGTGAGGGAGAGGGAGACGCAGAATCCGAAGCAGGCTCCAGGCTCCCAGCTGTCAGCACAGAGCCCGACACGGGGCTCGAACTCACGAGCTGTGAGATCATGGCCTGAGCCGAAGTCGGACGCTTAAGCAACTGAGCCACCCAGGCGCCCCCATCATCTTGACTTCTGACTTCACTTCTGCCATAGCCAACAATTAGATTAGTAGATGATGGGTGTCTTCCAAAATGCTTTTACCCAGAGTTTGCCACATCCGGCTGTTTGTTATTTCATTAATCTTCAGCTTATTACGTGAAAGGTAAGGGGTAGACATGAGTGCTCTGTGCTCAGGATGAGAGAACAGAAGTATCTTGGGAGAAGAGGACTTTGTGTAAATAATACGTGCAAAAGGGCGGGTCCAAATCTCAACTGAATTTTGTTCTTCACCCAGGAGACGCCAGCATGCGGAGTGGTTCCCCGTTCTTAGAGCTGCCTCTCCAGACGTTCTTAGAGCTGCCTCTCCAGACGGAGAGGAAGTGCTGTGGTTCTGCCTTTGGCACGGAACGTCCCAGGGCCAAGTGCACAAAGCCCAGTGCTCACTTTCAGGACAGCAACCATTTGCAGGGCAGAGGGCAGTTTTAACCTGAGCTCTGTGCGCATAGGTGGGGAGAGACCGACACAGAGAGAAGAGGAAACCACATGGGAGAGAAAGAATACGCGTGTGCACGTGGAAGAATGATATATAGTTTCTTCTTTCCTTCTGGCCTAGAGTGAAAAACCTCAGCATCACGTCCGGTTCCCCCAATTGCAGATGTTAGGACATTAACGACGGTCTGTGCGGAGGGTGGCAGAAACACAGAAGGGAAGAACAGCTCTGTGTCCTCTCCAGAATGGAGGAGGTAAGAGAGATTGCAATTTGCCTACCTTACCTCCGGCCTCCGTTTCGTCCTTTGAATTTCTTCCTGGAATGTTCTTCCCTTAGAATTCCAGGTTTGGGCTGAGCACATTACTGCCCAGCTAAAAGACTTCATTCTCCAGCCTTTCTTGCAGAAGTCTGGCCCTGTGCCTCATTTCTCACCGAAGAGATGAAAGAAATACTGTGTGGGACTTAGGAAAGGCTTTTTTAAAGGGCGAGAATGCTCTTTTCTTCTCCCCACGTTTCCATCTTGCTGAGTGGAACAGAGATGTGATGGCGGGGGCATTAGCAGCCACTGTGGACCAGGAGACCACCCTAGGGGTGGAACTGGAGGGGACATGGGTCTTTGATGGAAGTCCTGGAATGCCTAACTCTAGTCTTTTACACGAAAAAGAAATGTAAGTTTATCTTATCTAAGACTAAACTGGGAAAGGGAGGATGTGTGGGGAGGACTGTTTCTACATTATGCAGATCAACCTAATTCTTTTTGGTTTTTTAAATATTTTTTTATGTTTATTTTTATTTTTGAGAGAGAGAGAGAGACGGAGCACAAGTGGGGCAGGGGCAGAGAGAGGGAGACACAGAATCCAAAGCAGGCTTCAGGCTCCCAGCTGTCAGCACAGAGCCCGACGCAGGGCCCGAGCCCACAAACGGTGAGATCATGACCTGAGCCGAAGTCGGATGCTCAACCGACTGAGCCACCCAGGCGCCCCCAGGTTAACCTAATTCTAACTGATAGAGAATTTTTTTTTTTTGATAGAGAATTTTTGTTGAAACAGCATAATCCTAGTTTTCCGGGAACTTTCTTTCCTCCACGTATAGGAAGAGACCGCGGCCAGAACAAGGAAAGTTGTATAATGAATCTCAACTTCCTGCATTGTTAAAATGTCACACGCATTGCAGAGGCCAGAATAATTGATTGGCTGAATGTATATTTACTGTGCATTAATAACGTGCCCGGCACAGGGGAGCCTTTGCCCAGGGGGGTCCTGCTCCCCTTGTTTTACCATAACCAATGAACCAAATCGGGGCCCCCACAACATTTCAGAAGCCCCCATTGTCTCCCCAGCACTGCAAAAGAGAAGCAAAATAATCGGTCATCACTGGCCCTGGTGGGGAGGGCTAATGACATGAACATATGCCAAGCTTTTATGTGTTGGCCCTCCTTTGAACTTTAGGCCAACCTTTATGTAATAGGTGTTACTGTCCTCAGTTTATACCTGTATCAACTAAAATGCAAAGATAGGCCAACTGGCCCTTGGCCAACCAGCCAGGAATTATCTGGGACACTGCTCAATAAATATCTGTTGAATGAATGACTGAAAGTCCAAGTTTTGTTCACTAGCTTGCAGAGCACAGATTTAGAGGGGGGGGGGAGCTATTGTGTGACATCCCCATTCTTAAATGTCTTTGATACAAATGAGTACAAATGGTCATGGTGCTTCCCTAGAGCCAAAATTGGATGAGAACATTTGTCTACTTCTGGCCTCCACACAAACATCTTTATCAATCATTCCCCCGGCCCACCTTCTAGGTGGCGTTGCTGTCTCTCAGGCTCTTCCTGTGCTTGACCGTGAGCCAACCATGGTACCAGGCACCATGAGAAAGCATAAGGCACATCCCTTGCCCTCACTGTGGCTAACAAGAGTGCAGCCTCAGCCAACGGACACTGGCTTTTCAATACAGTTTCACCGCAAGACGTATGACCGGAAGCAAACCACTCAACCACTCGGCCTCAAGCACTTTATGTATTTATGTGTTTGTCTGTCTGCTTATTTATTTTTAAGTAGGCACCATGCCCAGCGCCGAGCCCAACACGGGGCTCGAACCGACAACCCCTAGATCGAGACCTGAGCTGAGACCAAGAGGCGGACACCTAACCGACAGAGCCACCCGGGCGCCCCAAGTGCCTAATGTATAAATAAAAATTTAATTCAATAAGTGCAGGTGCTCAGCATTACGCCAAGGGTAGAGGATGCGGAGAGAAAGATATGACACCTGTCCTTAAGGATGTGAGTCGAGTGAGGGAATTTGCACATAACCATAATGGTATGGTTAATGCCAAACAGGCCGTCCTGCCCCTGAAGTTCCTGGTGTGGGGTGCATGAATGTACTCCAGCCTGGTTCAGAAGGAGGGGGGCGAGCGCTTCTCTCCATCGCCGCCGTCCTGCTGAATTTCCAGTCATCAGGGGGCTTACAAATCTCCTGGCGTTGTAAGGCGGTGTCCTCTCAAAGTGCCCGAAGGCTCATGGCGCTCAGTGGTGCCCTCAGAGTGTCTCTTTTCCTGGCCTCCTGGCATGTCCCAGGCCGTGAGAGCTCAAGGACAGAGGTCCGAACGCCGGCCAGAGCTAGAGCCCCCTCTCCTGGTACTGTTCCCCCCCAGACCATCCTGGGGTCTACCCACAACCCGGTCAGTCCTCACTCCCCCAAAGCCCTAATTTTACTTCTTCTTTTTTTTTTTTCCCCCATGGCCTCTAGCAAAAGACGTTAGGACAAAATCCAAACCCTCAGCCACACAAAATGGAGAATCTAGATTTTAGAAACAGATGGTCTTCCTTCCCAATAAGGGAGAGAAAACGATTTGACTCAGGCTGGAGTGGTACCAGTAAAGACTTTGCCACTAGAAGAAACATTCCAACTACACTTTGAGAATGGCGAGCTATTCTCAGATAATAAGTGACATCTCACATTTTGGAGCATTTCCAGGACTGTGTGCCAGGCACCGAGCTAAAGGCTTCACAGCGAGGTACCTTAGGCCTCCCTCCAGCAACCCTGCAGCAGAATCTGATAGCGATGGCAATAGTACGGATGAGAAAAACAGAGGCGCCGAGTCATGTGATTTGCCCCAGGTCGAGTCCAGCCCTTTGGGTCCGGGGCCCACACCCCCTACCACTCCTCTACATTCGATTATGGGGATTTTATCCATTTCTTTGAGGATCCAACCAAATATTCTGTCCTCCGGCTAGAATGTCTTCCTGCCTCCCCTTGTCTCACCAGCCCCTACTTAATCCTGGGCCCCAAATTCCGTTAGTCTGCCGGGTCTAACAAAATACCACACGCTGGGTGGATTAAGCAACAGAAGTGTATGTTCTCACAGTCCTGGAGGCTGGAAGCCCCAAGTCAAGGTGTTGGTGGGTCTAGTTCCTTGGTTTGCCTTCTCGCCGTGTCCTCACACGGTCGCCTGCGTCGCGTTCTGACTCGAACATCCCTGCCTCACTGGTTATCTCTCTGAGTGCTCAGATTTCCTCTTGTTATAAGGACACTGGTCAGATTGGATTCGGACTCACACCAAAGACTCCCTTTCACTTACTCACCTCTTTAACGACCCTATCTCTAAACCCAGTCACATTCTGAGGTTCTGGGGATGAAGGCTTCGGGACCTGTAACGGAGGGAGACAGGTAGAGAATTCAGCCTGTAACACAGGTTAAGTGTCGTTTCCCAAGATAAGTCTTCTGTGATCTCCTAGGTGAGGTTAGTTGCTCCCATTATCAATGCTCGCATCGTGTGGTCAGTTGCTCCCATTATCAATGCTCCCATCGTGTGGTTAGTTGCTCCCATTACAAATGCTTCCACCGTGTGTTATACGCGTTCCTGCCAGCAGCGACGACGGGTACAACTAGCTACTTAACTGGCTGTTCGCTCTACATCTATCCTCCCCTTATGTAGACGCCACTGGGGGAGGGATCATGTCTGCCTTGTCTGCTCTGTGCCCTTTTTTCCCAGCACGGTGCCTGGTACCTGACGGGTACTGTCTCAGTCCGTTCAGGCTGATGTGACAGAACGCCACGGACTGAGCGGCTTGAACAACAGACAACCCTCACTGTCCCGGAGGCTGGGAAATGCAAAATCAGAGTTCTTTTGAGGGCCTTCTTCCTGCTTGGCAGATGGCCACCTTCCGACTGTATCCTCCCATGGCAGAGTTAGGAGAGGGAGAGAGAGACAGAGAGGAGAGGGACAGAGAGCAAGAGGAAGCAAGCTGTCCCCCGTCTCTTCTTATAAAGACACTAAGCCTTTTCACCAGGCTCCACCCTTGGCGGTTCTCATTAAGCCTAATTGCTTCCAGATCCCATCACCCTGGGGATTAGGGATTCAACCTATGAATTTGGGAGGGACCCAATCAGTCCACGGAGGGCACTCAACAAAGACTTTCTTTTTTATTATTCAAAAATGTACTTTTATTTTGCTGTTTTCCCAGGCCCCCATACCATTTTGAGCCTGTTCATAGGCTTTCCTATTAATCTCTGACCGGCTGCTTTGTCAAACATGGAGGTTATTCCTATCCCAGTGACAAATTCTTACCTCTTAACAATGTGGCAAAAATCCATTTCTGCTCTATCCTACCCAAACTCTTTTTTTTTTTTCCTAGTGGATATCTCTATTTTCTTTTTTTTTTCTTTTTTCTTTTTTAAAATTCACATCCAAATTAGCATATAGTGCAACAATGATTTCAGGAGTAGGTTCCTTAGTGCCTCTTACCCATTTAGCCCATACCCCCCCTCCCACAACCCCTCTAATAACCCTCTGTTTGTTCTCCATATTTATGAGTCTCTTCTGTTTTGTCCCCCTCCCTGTTTTTATATTAGTTTTGTTTCCCTTCCCTTATGTTCATCTGTTTTGTCTCTTAAAGTCCTCATATGAGTGAAGTCATATGATATTTGTCTTTCTCTGACTAATTTCACTTAGCATAATACCCTCCAGTTCCATCCATGTAGTTGCAAATGGCAAGATTTCATTCTTTTTGATTGCCAAGTAATACTCCATTGTGTGTGTGTGTGTGTGTGTGTGTGTGTATCTATATCTATATCTATATATCTATATATATATCACATTTTCTTTATCCATTCATCCATCAATAGACATTTGGGCTCTTTCCATACTTTGACTATTGTCGATAGTGTTGCTATAAACGTTGGGGTGCACGTGTCCTTTCGAAACAGCACACCTGTATCCCTTGGATAAATACCTAGTCGGGCAATTGCTGGGTCGTAGGGTAGTTCTATGTTTAGTTTTTTGAGGAACCTCCATACTGTTTTCCAGAGTGGCTGCACCAGCTTGCATTCCCAACAAAGACTTTTGAAATAGTGTGGAAGACGGTAAAATATTTCTTTTATTTGTAAAGCATCATGAGAGTTCTAGTTACTATTCGGATCTTTTACAAAATGAAAGAATATTAGAGCTAGAATGATCCTGGGAACTGTTTCCTCACAGCAATGAGATAATTGCTAGAAAAAGATCCTTATGAAAATTGACACCCTGGCCCATCATGCCTTGTGTTTTTCTGGTTGGGTAGGGGGGGGTGCTTACGCTTTTGTTTTATTTTAAAGCAGTGCTATATTAACATTTTTTTGTGTTTGTTTACTTTTGAGAGAGAGAGAGAGGGGGAGGGAGAGCAGGGGAGGGGCAGAGAGAGAGGGAGACACAGAATCTGAAACAGGCTCCAGGCTCTGAGCTGTCAGCACAGAGCCCAACGTGGGGCCTGAACCCACGAACCTCAAGATCATGACCTGAGCCGAAGTCAGATGCTCAACCAACTGAGCCACCCAGGTGCCCCAAAGCAGTGCTCTTTTAAAACAGTTTGTACCAGCTCACGAGAGCTGACTTTTAAATCTTCAGGGATTTTTCAATTTAGCTGCTAAGTACAGCCGTTACTTAAACTTCAATTCTATGAACTTATGATTCACTAACTGATACTAGAAACAAAGGAAATACTCACAAGTCAGCACTTCCTAGTTCCTTTAGTACATTTCTTATGGACTGAATCGTGTCCCCTCTCAACACTCATATGTTGACGATCTAACCGCCGCCACCTCAGAAGGTGACTGTATTTGGAGAGAGGGTCTTTAAAGATGCAGTCAGGTTAAACGGAGGCCATCAGCGTGGGCCCTTCATCCAATCTGACTGGTGTCCTAGTAAGAGGGGGAAATTTGGACACGCAAAGAGACACCAGGGATTCACACATGCACGGGCACGACAGCCATGTGAAGAGGCAGGCAGCAGGAGGAAGGCCGACTGCAAGCTGAGGAGAGAGACCTCAGAGGGACCCAGCCCTGCTTACACCCGGGGCTCAGACTTCCAGCCCTCAGAGCTGCGAGAAATTGCACGTCTGATGTGTAAGCCACCCGGTCTGCGATACCCTGTTACGGCAGCCGAAGCTGACAAGCACAACACTTCTCGGTTTCCCGCAATCTTCACCTACCGTATCGGTCTGGTGGAAATGCCATGTGCTGGACAGGGCACCCGGGTGGCTCAGTCGGCTAAGCGTCGGACTCTTGATCTTGGCTCGGATCGTGATCCCACGAGTTTGCGAGTTCGAGCCCCGCATCAGGCTCTGTGCTGACAGCACGCTTGCTCTCTATCTTCCTCTCAAAAACCAATCAATAAACATTAAAAAAAAAAAAAGCCACATGATGGTGTGCCCCTGGGTGTCTCTCCCCAGCACTGCACGCGGTGGGTGACACCACGTTCGTAGCTTGAAACCCACCGTGGTGGGAATATTTTAGCGCAGAAACTGGCAAATATCATGAATCAAGGCTTTTCCCTGCAGGGAGCCACGTGTGAAGCATTTATCAGCACATCTCTGCTTTGAAGTGACCACTATTTTAAGTTATTTTAAAATTAAATAGTGACCAATTATTTTAAATTAATTTAAAATAAATTTAAACTTAAAAAAAAAAAAGACCTGGAAAAACTATAAACCCCCAAAAAATTTAAATGAAGGGTGAGACAGAAGTTGGAATTTGCAATATTAACTTAAAAGAGACCAATTCCTTATACCTCTTAGTGCACCTATAAAACAAAGGCAAACGCTGTACTTAGGAAGCCCAGCGAAAATACAAAACCGATAATATTTAAAGGAATGCTATCGATTTATTTTTTTTATTATTTTTTAATGTTTGTTCATTTTTGAGGGAGAGAGAGAGAGAGAGAGACAGAGTGCAAGTGGGGGAGGAGCAGAGAGAGAGGGAGACACAGAATCCGAAACAGGCTCCAGGCCCTGAGCTGTCAGCACAGAGCCCGACGCGGGGCTCGAGCTCACGAACCGCGAGATCATGACCTGAGTCAAAGTCGTACCCTTAACCCACTGAGCCACCCAGGGGCTCCTAAATGAGCACCATCAATTTACTATACGAGATCATGTTTTGTTAACTCACACATGTTGTGTTTAAAAATAAGACCCTATGGCCTCAGGTCCATCCCTTTCTTTTAAACTGCTCTGTGCATTGACTTCCATTAACAGGGAGGCAGAGAACCTCTATTTGCATGGTATGTTGTACAAAACGGCATTAATAATTTCAAAGCTTTGTTTGCCGGTTCAAGATAATCCGACCCTGTGCTTAACCAAAACTCTACCAGCGGGTGATCTTCGGTGCCAATTTAATGCGCTGTCATTTGATCTCTGCCAAAGACTTTTGCTCATTTGAACGTGAAGTTCACATTGCAGCTTTATTGAAACCTGCACTAACAAAGTATCTAATCCAATTATTACTGGAATTGGTTACAGAAAATTTCTTCATGGCACATTTACGACTACACTTAACAGCTAATGAACTGTCGCCAAGCTGGCGGGCTCTGTGATCGGAACATCTGATCGTTCTGCCAATATGAGACTGACGTCGCGGCCCCGGGCTCTTGAGGGCATGTGTGGTGGTTTAAACCGGTCCTGTTTGCTCAATTCGAACTCCTGGGAAACTTTCCGTTACATTGTATACTGTGAAGTTATTTGAAGCAGTGTGTCCTCAGTGGTTGAGATTGTAGCTCCAGGGTCACGGCGCCTGCCTTCAACCTCAGCTCCACATTTCACAAGGTCCGTGGTCTGTGGCAAGTTATTAACCTCCCTGTGCCTCGATCTTCTCACCTAAAAGAGGGGCCCCCCAGAGTATCATCTTGGTAAAGTTGCTGTCAGGTTACACGAGCTAATAATACCCGGCTTTGGCAGAGTGCCTGCGTAGCACATAGGACGTGCTCAGTAAACGCTTGCTGCTGCCGTTTTTATTGTCAGCATTCGGCTTTCATTTGACATGAATTCAGTCTTAAAAACAGGTTCAAACAGGGACACTTCTGGTGATTCAACTCAGCTCCAGCACCTCCCAGAAAGCCTGCCTTCCACGCTCACTCCTGTACTGCACAGGACTCCTCTGACCTCACCTGGGCCCCCTGCAGCCCTCCAGCACCGAACACGGAAACGGTCGTCGCCTCCCTGCGTGGTCAGAGATGAATCCTGACCCATCTTCGCAGCCCAGCGTTCCGGCAGGATGTCCCAGGTGCGTTGCCATCGGTAAATGCTGGAAAAGAAGAAGAAGGGGAAGAGGGATGGAGGAGGAGAAGCAGGAGGAGGAGGAAGGAAGGACCTAGAAGGGAAGACGAGGATCTCCCACAACCCAGCCGTCCCAGGGAGATGTAGGTCTTGAAGGGAGTCGAAACCTTATAAATAAGGCGCCGATGGTGGCCTAGTAACTGTGTGTGGCGGGAAGGGCTAGCAGGGCACCTGCCTGCTCACCCTGGCCCCCAAGAGCTGATTATCCTCATTCCGGGGCTGGCAGCTTGAAATTGGCAATGGGCGGTGCCAGCATTCCTACCACCAAAACTTTCTCCAATTTCCCAGCCGCCACTGGCAACAATGTTTCTCCGAGACTGAGAAAGCAGCGAAATTTTACATACCGCGTGACACAAGAGGGTGAGGCGCAGAGGGACCCTCTGCTTTCAAGCAGAGCCACCGTCCGCCTGGGCTGAGGCTGGCCCTGGGTGGGTACCAGCCCTCTGGGCACCCAACACCTCCCAGCCCCGGCCACACCTTCAACATCCCCATCCAAGTCATCGTGGAGGCATCCGAGGGGGTTCTCGTCCGGTCGCTGGTGATTGCGTCTCATCTGTTCAAAGTAGGCTAATAATAAAACGCATTATGTTAATGACTTACTGGTCATAAAAGCAAACAATCGAATGTACTATGGGCCTAATATTTTCATGAGAGAATGTGCACGTGACCCTGCAGCCCGGTGCCAGTTACATTTCTATTTACATGGAGACCGGGGACAATCAGGACATTTATCTCCCTTAGTCACTAGTCGCCCCTTCCCCCAGCTCTCTTCCCCCCTCATCCCAAAAGACATGAAAAAACGTTTTCATTATCAACTGCTATCTGTTGCTGAAAGCGGCTATTTTTAAAACATGATGTCACAGCGTCTAGAATGCTACATTGTTCGGTTGCAGAGAACACTCAATGGATTCTTCAGTTCTAGCTGTTTCTACATGTTAAGTGAACACGAAGTAATCTCCCCTTTTCATCTCATATCTTCTTTTACCCGTTTTCAGAACTGTCACTTGATCCCTCGGGAAATTTCTGTGAGTTTATATTGCTTCCTGACCTTCAATTAATTTGCATTTTCATATATTGTATGTGCGTATAGCTATCTCCTTCCTTTATAGGACTTCAAGTTACCACCTTTATAACTCCAACTCAGAAGAATATTCCTATTACAGAAGCATATATTTGTATATTTAAGCGACATTTCCCTGTTCTAAACCTAAACCTGAGTAAGTCCTGAATTATTTTCTATAGGATACCCTCAGGAATGGAAATTATGTTTCGTTTTGTATTTTGCCAAAAGAAATTTAAAAAACCACCTCTTCTTTGGGGCGCCTGGGTGGCTCAGTCAGTTCAGCATCCAACTTCAGCTCAGGTCATGATCTCACAGTCTGTGAGTTCGAGCCCCGCATCGGGCTCTGTGCTGATGGCTCAGAGCCTGGAGCCTGCTTCAGATTCTGTGTCTCCCTCTCTCTGACCCTCCCCCGTTCATGCTGTGTCTCTCTCTGTCTCAAAAATAAATAAAAACGTTAAAAAACTTTTTAAAACTACCTCTTCTACCAACAACAACAAAAGACACCAACACGTAGCAACCAATATTTCTTATCTGCCTGTACAGAATTTTTTTAATTGCCTTTAGGCATCTTTTTCTAGCTATATTCTTTCAAACAGTGTGAAGAATCCATTGCACTTTTCCCAGAACGATATTTTCTATGAGAAGAATAAACTTCTAATTCGATCTTCACTGAGAAAATAATCGCAGCGTCTTGAATGAGTGTGACCCAAATGCCGCGCCTAACATGCGGGGCCCTCTGTTTGTGAGACTCCAGCATGAACTGCTGGTAAATTGAATTAGTGCTTCTGACAGGGACGGGAGGGGTATCCTGGAAAACTCACAAGCCAGTGGATTAACCTTGCCCAGATCCTCTTTGATGTGCTTCAGCTTTAATTTACCACCACTCTTACTCCCCCAGCCCTACACACACACACACACACACACACACACACACACCCCTTCACTTCCTTTCTTTCCAAACCACTTACTGTGCCAACCAGCAACCCTACTTCACCATTAACATATTTTCCTACCTTTATGCCCTTAGCCTCTTACCTGAGTGGATTCCCAGCTTTGGGCTTTAAGTAAGACTTAGCCATTTCCAAATTTCTCCTAACCGCAGTCACTCATCCTGCCACGCCTTGAGGACCTGGAATCCAGAGAGAGACCAGGGTCCTTCTCACCGGCTTGCGTTACCTTCGAATCATTATTCCTTCACTCTTGCGTAAAATTCCTGTTTATGCCATCTGCCCCCACTCGTTGACATCATGTGCCCACATCCTCATTATCCCTGTTCGTCAAGACCTAGCCTGCAGCTCCTAAGCTTTTTCTTCAAACTGAGTTCTGCTTTTATTTGGATCATTTTGCTGTGTATTGACATAACCTGGCCCACATCTCAGGTTCTTGAGATTCTCACAACCAGGCCCATCACTTTTAGCCAACGTCAGACAGCCCTTGCTATGGCTTCAGCAACCGTTATGCCCCTAACGGTTTCAGGGGCAACCGTTCAGCCCCCGAAATCTGGAATTCCAATATGCTACGGTCCTTTCTCGTTCTGCGATTTTTCAGTGCCTGTATTGTTATCTACCGGGGCAAAGCCAATTACCCCCAAACGTCGCAGCTTAGAACAATAAAACTTTATTCATTCACACAGTTTCTGAGAGTCAGCGTTCCAGGAAAAGCTCAGCTGGGCGGTTCTGGCTCAAGGTCTCTTGGTAGGTTGTGGCCAAGATGTCCGGCCTAGCTGGAGGCACCTGCTTCCTTCCTAGATAGTTTGCTCACACACCTGGCAAGTTCATGGGACTCTTCAGTGTCCTCAAGACACGCCCACTAAGTTCCCCAGAGCAAGCCATCCAAGAGAGAGCAAGCAGGAAGCCACAGTGCCTTTAATACCCTAGCACCGTCTGCTTTTTTCCTATATGCTAGTTAGGAAGCATTATGTCCACCCCATGCTCAAGGAGAGGGCATTTAGGCTCCCCCTTTTGAAGGGAGTGCCAGACAATTGTGTAGATTCCAATTTCTCCGCCCTATCCCATTTTCACTCCCTTTCCCTTATACTCAAGGTCCCATCTGGTCCATCAGGTCATCTAGTTTCTTGCCAATATCCTCCTTCCTTTGTCCCGTCATCCTTCTATTGCTTCCACCTAAAGGAAGGGGGACAAAAGTGTGGTCCAAACCGAGCATCCACCTGATGCCATCCCCGGAGAGTTGGGGGGTGCTGGAGGTTATCACCGTACCTGTGCAAACTGGTGCTACTCCATGGCCTCCTGGGTTGAGTAGGCCCTCAACACAATACAGCACTTCTGCCTCCCAGTCACCAGACCGGCTGTTTGCTTCCTCACACATTCCCCCAAACCTCCCTCATCGCCACGACTCAGGTTCGTCATCTGATGCCTTCTCCCCAGACCTTACACCGTACTCCCCATCTTCCCCCCCTCCTCCCCCGAAACCTTCACACAGGCCCTCAGTCACAGTGGGGGGGATGAAGAGGGGACTCTGAGACCCAACCCTCTATGGAGTAGACACTGAAGGGATGTGTCTTTAAAACTAGAAGGACCTGACCTCTGGGTCACAAATACCCACCGCTCAGAAACCTCCTCGCTCCTCTGCTTCTGTCCTTGTGTCTTCAGCTTCCCTGTATGGACTCCTTCCCACCAGCGTTGACACAGGCTCAAATCTCCCCCTCGCACGGGGAGAACCTCCCCTTCTAGGCCAGCCCTCCTCAGGTTAACACGTCGTTTATCTTCATACTTAAAAATGCTCAGAGTGACAGTGTTTTACGCTCACCTTCTCCTTTCCTTACTTTTGGCCACAGCCCCCTGGAAAGGCTGCCCTCCCTCGGCTTCCATCTCTTCACATTTTCCAACCACAGCAGACGGGCTCTATTTCCACGGGCCTGTCAACATTGGGGTTTCTCGGAGTTTGGCTGGTGGCCCTTTTCTCCTTTTAACCTGCACAGCGATTCACTTCTGTGGCTTTAAACACCATCTATAGGCTGAGTAATTGCCGAGTCTGTATTTGCAACTCATATTTCTTGTCCGAGCTTCAATTTTGGAACCCCAGTGACCCACTAGACATATTACTTTGGATATCCCGTAGACCCCGAACAGTCACCATGGAAGCAACATGGAGGCCATAAATTGGTCCTAGTGTTAGCTATGGCACTCGGTGGCTGTGAGGCTTGGAGCAGATTACCCAGTCTCTCTGAACCTCAGTCTCCTCAACTGTAAAATGGAGCATAATAAGAGCTCAACTCATAAGGTAACTGAATAAGTCAACTTCTGTAAAGTTTTTTGAATGGTGCCTGGTATATGGTGGTAGGTCTCTGAAATGTGAATGTTCGAGGATTAAAGAAGACAATACAGGCACAGCACAGGGCCCATGGTAAGTGTTGAGTGGGCATGATCTGGTATGATTACATCCCAGCTTCAGCAGAGCTCCTTGGTCCTCTCTGTCTCCCTCAGACAAATCCACTCCTCCTCCAGCATTCCCTCACTCAGCAAACAGGGCATTTATCTCCCACCTCTCTGCTCCCCGTGTCCAAGCGATGACCAAGTTCTAGCTCTTCTAGCATAGGACTTCCTTTCTCGTCAGTCCACCTCTTCCATCCCTGCTTCCATGCCACGAGATGTCCTCCCCAGATTCCCTCAAAGCCTCCCACCGGGTCTCTCTGCCTCTGGTCCTGCCCCTGGCCAATCGATTCTTCACACTACAGCCAGAGCAATCAGTTCAAGATGCGCATCGAATCTCGTAATTTCCCTGAGGCCTCTGCATTGCCCCCCAGGCTAAAGTCCGATGCTCTTAATTGGATTACAAAGCCAATTATTGTAGGAATTTTGCTTTCCTTTCCAGACTGAACTCCCAGGCTCACCCTGCTTTCGGTGTCTCTGCTTTCTCTAGCCTGTGTCTTTGCAGATTTTTCCAAAACCTCCTCACCTTGCCGACGATCTCGTGCTGGTCCTGTAGCTCTCAACTTGGATGACGTCTCCTCCAGGAAGTTTATCTGACTGTCCCCAAACCAGGTTAGGTATGGCCCCCAATTTACTCTCCTGGAACCATGTGGACTCTCCGAAATCACGATCATCATAGTGTTATAACTAGCTGTTTATTTTCTCCCCAACTTATGTCATAAAGGTCATCACGTGATGGATGAATGCACATACAGACAACAAATGAGCAGCCGTCTTTCATCTTTAATGGCCTGTGACATTGTTGATGACTCTCACCACATTGTGGGGGGCCCTTTCCAACCTGTCCCTAACAACATAAGCACGATGCACTGGAGGGTCCATGTGGGAAATTGGGAGAGCTGAGTTTAAGTCCCATCTGCCATTTACGAGCTATGAGATCTTGGTAAAGCCACATAAGCATCCAAAAACTGGGAACAATAGTACCCTTCTTCCGGATTGCTGAGAAGCTCAAATAACGCGTATGAAAGTATTGTACATGATACCAGTTCCAACCCTTTCCTTTTTGGGGTTTTTGGTTTGCTCTCTTTCCTGCCTCAGGCTCACTCTCTCTTTTTTTTTTCCCCTCTCCTTCTTCTCATTCCTGCTAGAAGCTCCCATAACTTGGCTGACGATGGTTCTCAGAATATCTAGGGTCAGGGCGTTACCAACCTTTGAGAGAAAGAATGGAAGGCACAGAGTTGGAGCTGAAGCGTGTTGCCTCATCACTTCTTCACTGGAAGCCTCAGTTTCCCCCACCCTTTAGGTGCTCGAAAAATTGCACATAGAATTCCCAGAGTGGCATATGGCTTCCCAATGATCTCTAAACACACTGTATCATTACCATTCAGAGATCTCTGCACACACTACATCGTTACCATTCAGAGATCTCTACAGGACTCCCTTCTCTGAGTTAAGTTCTTCTCCAACAAGTAATGGAGTATTTAAGATGAAAAAGTTAAAGATTTGGAGATTTCTATTAAGGCAAATAGAACAGCTTGAAGTGAAAGAAACAATGTCCTTTTTTAAAATGTTTTTTAATGTTTTTATTTATTTTTGAGACAGAGAGAGACAGAGCATGAGCAGGGGAGGGGCAGAGAGAGAGGGAGACACAGAATCGGAAACAGGCTCCAGGCTCTGAGCTGTCAGCACAGAGCCTGACACGGGGCTCGAACTCACAGACTATGAGATCATGACCTGAGCCGAAGTCGGATGCTTAACTGACAGAGCCACCCCGGCTCCCCAAAACAACGTCCTTTTAAACATTTAATATGGCCAGGAGCATCACATATTTTTATTTCATTTACTTTTGACAACAACTGTGGAGGTACATATTATTTTCCTCGCCTTACAGGTGGGGAAACCACATTTTGGAGAAGTTAAGTAACTTTCCCAGGAAAATTCAGTAAGCAAACTGTGAATGCAAATCCAGTTCATACTTCTAGCCTGACCTTTCTACAACAGAAAAAGTGTTTCGTTCATTTGATCTTGAGTTTCTCCTTACTAGCAATTCAGAATTGTTTTTCCCTCCTTCCATCGCATGTCCTAAACCAATCCCAACACAGACCTGAATATTCGATAGAAGTAGCCTACTTAAACTGTTGGTTGACCAAGGGCTACGTGGAACTCATGCCTAGAAGTTGAAAGCCTAAGAACCGATCCCTAGTTTTCTGGAACAACGGCTACTCCCCATAACTCCATTAGTCTTTGAAATTGTGATGTAGGGGCTAAGAAGCAAGCTGGGTAGCCTATACAGGGAGGATGGGAGTAGAGAGGGAAAGGGAAGAAGAGGAAGGGTCTTTCAATGTGGCCCAAAGCCAAGATGGTGGCCAGCAATTCACGCACACATTGCCGTATAACTCACAATGCAGCTAGCCAAAGGGGGTGTCCAAAACCATAAATACATTAGAGATGCAGAAAAGGGGAGTTCATCTAAGACAGCGTAAGCACAAAAGCCTTCAGCTGGCCAAGCATGAGGGCAGATATGCCAATTCTCACTCCTGTGTGGAGTGAACCGCCTTGTAATATACATCTTTGCAGCAACTCCCGGCAAGAAATGGAATCTGTTTCCCTGCCTCTGAAATCTGAACTTGGCCCGTGACTTGCTTCACCAAAGGAATGAAATGGGAGTGACTGCGTGCCAGTTCTGAGCCCAGACTTCAGGAGACCCACTCTCTTGGAACCCTCTTGCTGCCATGTGCATAAGCCTGTGCTAACCGGCTAGATGACGAGAAACACAGAGTCCAGTTGCCCGCTTTAACCCGGCCAATGGCCAGAACACCCTGCAGCTGACCAAAGGTGCCTAAGACAGTCCAGGTGAGACCGGAAGAGCTGTTCATCTGGGCCAAGCTGAAATTGCGGATAAGCAACTGGGGACCTAAATAAGTGGTTGTTGTTTTAAGCCTCTCACTTTCAATGTGGTTATCATGTAGATATAAGCACTTTAGAGCATCAGTGTGAGTCGTAGTGTCCTCATCTGTAAAACTGGGATCGTAATCTTTTATCCCACAGGCATGTTGAGCCACTAAGCAAATAGGGGATCTCCAATAAGTGTTGCATCGGAATAAACATCAAAACCTGAAAACAAAAATCATTCGTCCCTTGTGCGGGTATCCGTCATCTTCCATGCCTTCCCTCTACAGGAAGCACGGCCCCCCTGTGTCAAGCCAGGCGTGCCCTCAGATAGTCGGCTGGGGCTGTGTGAACCCAATTCCTGCCTTCCCGATTACTGGATCTAGTCGGTTCAGCAGCAGGTGAGTGGTGCAGGATTGAACCATTCAGTGCGCAGTTTTAAGGATGACCGATCGATCGTTGCTTCCTGAAAACAAATTTAAATTGATGAGACCTTAATGAATTCTTTCTCCCATTCCTGGGGCAGGGGGAGGGTTCAGATAATGCTTTAATCACACTGTGAATGAAAACTGTTTGCCAAGCTCTCTTCTCTCTGAGAAGGCACTGGATTTCCCCTGCTGAAGAATTGTGTGCTTGTTCGGTGAGAGCAGTTTCAGGGGCTGATAAAAACTGTCTGCTTCCACTTTAGCTGTCAAGGACTCGCTCTTCAACTTCTATATAATATATAAGAGCGTGCCATGGAGCAGGTGGGGCATGAGGAAAGAAAATGTAGCGTGAACTGCAAATACCAGTTTTAAATCGGGTACTCGGGGTGGGCAGCTTGCCAGCCAGTGGTAGCCTCTGAGGCGGAGAGAGCAGTTGTGGGTCCAAAAGATGAGGGAGTCCAAGAAAATCTGAAGAAGTACATAATGTATCTGTGATACGCCATCGATGTGCTGAAGTCCGCTCGTGCTCGCTCACTAGAACCAATCAAACACACTCCTTCCCAACTCGTTCAGTGTTGAACAACTTGTTCAGCGTTGTCATGTGGGGAACTTGAGATCAGTCGTGATGAGAGTATTTACACCATGGAAACCGGCAAACCCTTTTTTGTAAAGAAGTAAGAGCTGTTAAGCATTTCTTTGCATCCCACTGAGGGGACCCTACCTCCTAGGAGATGAGCAGTTGTTTGCTCCTTAATAATAAGCATAAGCTTGGGGGGGGGGCAAATTCAGTGTAGCCCTTACAGGGAGGGATCGTTATGGCAAAGTTTCAAGGAACAGTTCTTTGGAAGAAGGGCTCTTAAGAGAGGAACCAGGCCAAATTTGCGTAATGGAGAAGAAAGAGAGAAGAAAGAGAGTGAGAGGGGTGACTGCACGGGCAAGGCATGCCCATCGGGCTGACATGATGTTACAGAAAACCTCCAGTGAGTGAACACGAAACTGACACCCAATTCAGTCTCTCAAAGGTGGGATGGGATGCTTTCCAAAATTGAACTAAAATTATCTTGTCTTTCACGCCCCCACCAAAATCATTCCCAGCTCTCTGAAAGCTTTGCAAGCCTTGATGAACATGGTCCACATGTATCTTTAGGAATAGAATGTGGGCTCAGCATCTGTTTTATTGGAGTTCTCTGAATTTTTCTCCATGGAAACACAAGCTGGTAAATAGAAACTAGAAAGCCGAACGTCTGTGTTCTTGTTCCATCGCTGTAACTACTTTGCTTGATAACTTCAGGCACGTTATCTCAATGCTCAATTTCCCCACTTTAAAATTACTTCACTCATTGGTAGATAAAGATGAACAATATCATCTTTGGGAACTATTCCAAGCTTTTTAAAGAAAGGCATAAACAATTATATGCTTATGAGAAATGGAATCATCTTATTTTTATTCCAAATACGAATATAAACATACTCAAAAAGCTCAAGAGGGAGAGAAATCCCTATTAAATATTTCTGTTGTCAGGGAAGCCTTTTTCTCTCCAAGTACTCCTCCTCCAGGCCATGAATTTGCAAAAGGGATTCCCACACCAGACGGGGGTTCCTCTGGCCTCCCATCACTGGTTCAGAATACCAGGGGGCCAGCAAAAGAAATACAGGCAGTGGAGGAAATGTCCCATTGGGATGCCATTGTCCTGTTGGGCATGACATTCACCGTCTCAAATCCTCTCACCTCCCCGGCACCGTCCTCCTTCTGTGACACTCCAGCCCCGGTCGGGCCCGGCAATTAGCTTTGTTTCAACCCACACCTTTAAATTCTCGGTCACTGACATCAAAAGGACGTTCAGGATCCACTCGACCAGGTTATGACGCTTTTCTAATGTGAGTTTTATCCCCCCTCCCCACAGAAACTAGCTCGTATCTTCTCCACAGCTTCCTTCATCCTCGGTCCTTGACCGTCTGAGCTCAGGCTGCAACAGAAAAAATACCATCATCCGGCTGACTCAAACAACAAACATTTGTTTCTACAGTTCTGGAGGCTGGAGGTCTATGGCCAAGACGTTGGTAGACGGGAGTCTGGTGGGAGTCCTTTTTCTGGTTTGTAGACCAACACCTTCTAGCTGTGTCCTCACACAGTGGAGAAAGTCAAAGGAAGCACGCTCTGCCATCTCTCTCTCTGTGGGCACTCATCCCTTTATGAGGGCTCCGCCTTCGTGACCTAATTATCTCCCAAAGGCTCCACCTCCGAAGACTGTCACCTTGGGGGTTAAGCTCCCACTTACGAATTTGGGCTGAGGGGACACACACCATCAGCCCATAGTGCCAGTCTTGCCCTACTCCTAATATGCAACATATAAGTCACCAGACAAAACTTTCCTCATTTTCCCTTCTCCTCCCAAAAACCAACACCTCCAGTTGGTCGTCAATCCCCTCTTCTCTCATTTTTTCAGAGACTCCAAACCATTGTTTATCACATCTCTTTCTTTCATCTTCCATCTCTTGTCTTCACTTGCTTAATTCTGTGATGATTCTAAGATGTGCTAGTAGTAAATATCTTGTAACTTTTTATGTGTGTGAGTGTGTGCGCGCGGGTGTGTGTGTGTGGAGGGAGGGAGGGAAGACGAGAGAGAGAGAAAGCACACGTGGCAAAATGTTAAAAGTTGGCAAGTCTGTCAAATAAAATGGTCAAGTCACTTACAGGGGAGAGAAATCAGGCTGGCCTCAGAGTTCTCTACAGCTACAGTCAAGGTCGGAAGATTGGGGTGCAATATTTAAAAGATCTTCAAGGAAAAAAAAAAGCTGTTACCCAAGGATTTTATATCCAGCCAAATTATCTTTCAACTCTAAAGATTGCAGATGGTCCTGAACATAAGAGAATTCAGGAAATATCAATTCTGTGAATCTGTTTTTGAGGAGACTACCAAGAGATGCTCAACTAAGAGATAATTGGGAAAATTATGAAAAAAAAAAGATTGGCAACCAAGCTTAAACGCATCATTGTAGACTAAAACTCAAATAATTTCTGCACATTGGATCATTGAAAAGGATGTAAAATTGTGTGTTCTGTTGATACACAAAGTATGCCATTCACAGACATTGGTGAAGGAAAAGAGAAAGTTAAGTGAGAGGTGGCATAAATTTAGTGGTTTCTACGTCTGTAACAACGGGAAGCCAAAACACATTCCTTGGGGCGCCTGAGTAGCTCAGTCAGAAAAGCATGTGATTCTTGATCTCGGGGTCATAAGTTCAAGCCCCACGTCGGGTGTAGAGATTACTAAAAAAAATAAACTTAAAAAAAGAACATTCCTCAAAGATGACAAACCAGCTAATAAAAGAAACGTTTAAAAAATATACACAAAAGATGTTGTCAAATCTGGGTGAAGAGTATTGAGAGTTTTGTGCCATTCTTATAACTTTTCTTGAAATTTCAGATTATTTCAAATGCCATTTCTTCAGAAAGGCTTCTCAAACGATCATATCTAAAGCAGTTACCTAATATTTTCTCTCCTAGCAAGCTGTCGAACCTACCGTATGTCGTAATTCTAGAGCTACAGCAGCCATCTCGGCTGTGTTTGTTTAACCGATGACACAGACACGGTGACATCCATCTGAAAGGTTGGTGGGAGTGGACCCAGGGCCAAGACTAGGGAGAGGCAAGTGAGGCACTCACCTTGGGCGCATAATTTACAGGAGCAACCAACACCTCAAAAATCAAGATAAATGATGTTTCAATACGGTAAAAAGTCAAACTTCAGGCAAAAATCTGTGATGAACAAAATATCATAATTTTTTTTTTAATTTTTTATTTTACTTTTGAGAGAGAGAGAGAGACAGAGCGTGAGCAGAGGAGGGGCAGAGAGAGTGGGAGACACGGAATCTGAAGCAGGCTCCAGGTTCTGAGCTGTCAGCCCAGAGCCTGATGCTGGGCTCGAACTCACGAGCCATGTGATCGTGACCGAGCCGAAGTCGGATGCTTAATCGACTTAGCCACCCAGGCGCCCCAAAATATCGTAATTTTAAGTGAAGACAAGATCCAGACCTGTGACTTTCATGACTCTGCCTCACTCACCTTACCTTAATCCTGATGTTGGTCCCAACAAAACTTTATTTATAAAACCAGGCAGCTAGCCTATGGGCCATAACTTACCATTATTAAAAATGTATATCAATCCCAATTACTGAAGCTTTTAGTAACCCCTTAAATTTTGCCTCGTCTTAGTCCCAGCCCTGGGAGACCCCTCTACTGCTAAAAAGCATCCAGGAATTGGGTGGACGTTCACGTATTTGTTCGAAGATCACGGGCTAGCCTTGGAGAGGAGGGACAGTTCTGAACTGAGCACAGATGGTGGCTGTCTGTCTGCCTGTCGCTCAGATTGTTGCTTGTCCTGGTTGACTTAAGGACCCCACGTACACTTTGCGAGCTGCGTATCTTCTGCATATTCATGTATTACGCTTCATTGAAACTATTTGTAGTCTGTGTGCTCCTTGAAGGCGATTACGTCTTTTATCTTGAACTCTAGAGCCTGAGCTCTAGTAGATGTAACAGGGTGCCTGGGGATTCAGAATCGAGCATTTTTATGTGTGTCTAACGAGGGTGGTGATGGCAAGGAAACCCTCAGAGGTGTCACAGGGAGGAGAATCTGAACTGGTGGCCTGGACCTGAATTCCCGGGGGTGAACTTCCTGGAAGGGGTAGCTAATGCGATGAAGTTGACCTCCTTGGCATCAAGGCCCTGCTTTGGAATAATGCCTAAGTACGTAAGTGTTCATTTAACGAGTTCTTAAGTTGGAGTCCAAAGTTGGGACAAACCAGAGATGCCTCAAGAGGGAGAAGATGTTCTTCCTGATAAGCAGGGCCCATGGGATCTTGCGTGATTAACTGGAAAGCAGAAGAGATGTGATCACATGTGCACACCCAAGCTGCTGACCAGGCCACGCTGGCTTCAGCAGACACTCGATAAAAGTGTGATCAGTGGGGGCACCTGGGTGGCTCGGTCGGTTGAGCGTCCGACTTCGGCTCAGGTCATGATCTCACAGTCTGTGAGTTCGAGCCCCACGTCGGGCTCTGTGCTAACAGCTCAGAGCCTGGAGCCTGTTTTAGATTCCGTGTCTCCCTCTCTCTCTGCCCCTCCCCTGTTCATGCTCTGCCTCTCTCTGTCTCAAAAATAAATACACGTTAAAAAAAAATTTTTTTTTTAAATGTGATCAATGAAGGGGAGTCGTAATCTCTTCTGCCCCAGTGGCTGGGCCCTCCTTTTACCCTACAGGATACCAGTTAATCAGAGAACGGGCTGGATAATGAGAAAGGAAGGAGAAGGTCGCTAGGAACTGTGATAATTACATTTACCAGCTACTCGATTCTTTTAGATAAAAAGTTTCTGTCTTTTTCAGGAGAGACTATATTTGCACACCATCTTCCCTCAAGTCAGCAAATATTTCTCGTGCACTCGTGCACAGTACACCTTTCCTCCAAAACAATTTGCCCATTAAAGCGTTCGGAATTCATCCTCCGTCGGCCTCATTACTATGCAGGATGACTCAAAGATCCGCCTCCCTCTGCAGTATCGAGTAAAGAGGCTACAGTAGAATAGACACCACATATTTGAATATCCAGATTTTCTTCCTTATTTAGACGCACAAAGATCCCTTCACACGCAGTAATACTTCTGGAACCATAAATAAGCAAGATCTAAGTAGGGCAGGACCACGTTTTATGAAGTCATAAGCCCGTACAATTTAGGGGGCCTACTTTCAGAGAAAAAAAAGATAAAATTGGATATGAAAATGAATATTTAATCAAAATGAGAAAATGAATCATAACAAATCGCCATTTTTAAACGCTGGTACATCTAGAAAAGCTGGCCAAAAAAATAGCCCAGAGAAAGCAAGAGGATGTTTTTGTCAATGTGCTGCCTAATATCCCTCTGTAATACGGTTTTCGAATATTTTTTTTACTGCATTATCTTTGATCATTTATTAACCTGGGGATTATTTTGTAATACAATTTATAGAGATAATAGAAAGATAAACCCATTTTTTTTCTAGCTTGGTTCTTGGAAATTTAGTTTTTTATTATTGACAATTCCAATTTCTAGAGTTGTCATCAAATTTAAAAAGTCCTTTATCAAATTCCTTTCATATGAGCTGTAGAATTTGGAAGAATTATCCATAGACTTAATTTTGACCCAGCATTTCAAGGCTTGTTTCTCGCCACTCTCCTCCTGCTTCTGGAGCTCGGTGCGGTGGGACACGTCTGTACCGTGAAAAGTCTTCTAACCCCACACTTTTATGTCCGGATGGCCAGCAGTAACTGAGTAGACATGGAAGTGACTGTGACCAATATAAAGCTATCCCATTAAACTCAGATTAAACTCATCCAATCAATTTTCCCTTAATTGGATCTCCAAAATGCCCATGGCCATCCCAACACCATCAACATGAAGTGAATGTGGCGGAGAGCAAGACCAAGGCCATGGATAGCAGCCCTAGTCAACTATGGCTAAAATGTCTTAATTTTGGAAGTTTCCTAACATGTACGTCCATGGGAACACATTGCCAGGTCCCCCAATAGGATCTTGGAAGGGGACTGAGCAAGTGAGAGGGCCCAAGGCTTAAGATTCATTGGCTTGACTGTAAATCTTCCTCTGTCAGCCCGTACCCTTTCCCCAGATCTAGGAGTTCTGTTGTGTTCTTAAGGCTCTCTTGCTGCCAATTGGACCCACATTCAAGATCTCCACCACCCTTGTTTCTCCCATATCCCTGGCCAGTTTCTGCAAAGGAGACTTCTGCTTTGTGCCAGCTCTCTATCTTATTCTTGACAGTCTTAGAGTGCTCACCAATAACCCCAGCATGATGGTGGGACCGCCCTGTTGGTCCAGGATGATCACGACCTCCCTGATGGACTCTGAGAACCAGAGACTAGAGAACCAGAGAACTAGACTCTCCCCTCAGGTTACACTTGGAATACTTGATCATGACTTGGTTGTCTCTTGTCAGAAATGCTTTAAAATGCTGTCTGAGTCCAAGAGAAGCACGCCCAGGAGTACCTGGGTGGCTCAATCTGACTCTCGATTTTGGTTCAGGTCATGATTTCATGGTTCATGGGTTCAAGCCCTGCACTGGGCTCTGTGCTGACAGCACAGAGCCTGCTTGGGATTCTCCTCTCTCTGTCTCTCTGTCTCTGTCTCTCTGTCTCAAAAATAAATAAATAAAAATTTAAAAAAAAGAGAGAGAAGCATGCCCATACTCTTTGTACTCTGGGCTCTGTACCTTGGACTCAGGTCCTTGGAGCTAAATCCTCAGATATCCTCAATCATATATTGTGTTCCTGGCTTAACTTATGAGCCAGTCATAACAATGATGCAGAATTGGTTTTGGTAATCTCAGCTCTATTCCATTTCCCACTGTCCTTAGGAAAGAGTTCACTTAAGTCACCTCTCCCTCCTTCTTCTACCCACTTGCAACTTTGCTTCCAACGTACTTTCCTTTCCTTTCCAGTAGACCCATTATCTCAAAAGGTCTCTAATTATGACACTGAACATATTAATGACATTCAACTCATACCTGGGGTGGGGCGGGGGGGTTGGTGGCTCAGTCGGTTGAGTGTCCAACTCTTAATTTTGGCTCAGGTCATGATCCCAGGGTCATGGGATAGAGCCCTGTGTCAGGCTCTGCTCTGAGTGTGGAGCCTCCTAAAGAGTCTCTCTCTCTCTCTCTCTCTCTCTCTCTTTCTCCCGCTCCCTTGCCCCCCACTCTAAAAACAAAACCAGCCAAACAAACAAAACAAAAACCTCATGTCTTCTCAAATTCTTTATAATACACAAACTTTTGACTTCTTGAAACTCTTTCCCGTGGTTTCCACACCACCTGCGTCCTCACCTACCCCTCTTATTTCCCAGTCGTCTTCCCTAGTTTCTTTCCCTCACTGTTGCTTGGATTTAGACCTTCTCCATTGATTTGCTTCTTGGTCCTCTTCTTCCAATTTCTCTTTGCTTTAACTACAAACTTTAGAGATGACTTAAAGCTGCATCGCTGGCTTCGGTATTTCTTCCAAATTCCAGACTGGTATTTTCCAACGGAGTTTTAGACATCTCACATGCGTGTCCTGCCTGGTTTCAAGCTTCACATACCAACACTGATTTCCTAATCTTCACCCATCAAAAGCTCTATCTCCATTAACAGCCTAACCACTCAGTCCGGGCTAGAAATCTCTCGTTCTCTCCCTCCTTCCTTCAACAAACATGTTAGAACAAATCATTGTGGGGTCCGGCTCCACCACAGCTCAAACCCACCCCTGTCCATCCATTCTCTGTGGCCATCTCCCCCAGCCAAGGAGCCTTTTCTGCAGACGGCCACTGTGGTCCCCTACCTGATGTTCCCGTCTCCAAGCGTTCCCCAGTCCGATTTTTCCTGCACACTGCCGACTTTCATTCTTCTGCAACACAGAGTAGTCCGTGTCAGTTTCCTTTCAAAAACACCTTCACGCTCAACAAAGAAAGTTCAGGCTCCTGGGTGTGACCTCGAATATCTCCGTAATATGCCCTCGATCTAACCTCCCTGCCTATCTCCTAAGTCCCATGCACTTCAAGCTCCAGCCACCTAATCACACGGGCCCTCCCCAAGCCTTGCGCATGTTGTTCTGTCAGCGCGATGCTCTCCTCTCCTCCAAAATCACCGTCTTTCCCTTTAAACCTGCCATCTTCTTAACTCGAGAGAATCCTCCTCTCCTCAGGGCCATGGCATAGGTCTGGAATGATGACAGTCAGGAGGGCTGTTGTATGGTTTGCGTCTATGGAGATGGAGTCCTGTCTTCCCCGTCGAGCCACGAGTTTTCCAAAAGCAAGCAGCGAGCTTTCTTCCTACTTGTTTTTCTCCATTCTTGGCACCGCGCCTCTGCTCGGTAAACTGAAGGTTGTTGTGGAGGTTGTGGTACAAATTCCTCAGGGACAGCGTGACTCACTATGGCATGGCCACGCTGCTCCATAGGAAGGACACTGGGTTTGCCATCAAAGAGACCCAGATTCCAAACCCAGTTACATCATTCATTAATAGCACAACTGGGAGCAAATCCCTTGCCTCCTTCTGGCCAGTTCCCTCACCAGTAAAAATGGGATAATCATAACTTTACAAAGCTTAAATGTCACAGGTGCAGGAGTGTTTGGGCCTAGAAGACTCTCAAATATTGATTGGACCTCATCCTGAAGTCCCTGCCAATCCCGCCTCGACTTTTTGTTTTTGTTTTCCTTTTCTTTCGTTCTTTCTTTCCTTCTTTTTCTTTCTTTTTCTTTCTTTCTTTTTCTTTCTCTTTCTTTCTTCTTCCTTCCTTTTCTTTTTCTTTCTTTTTCTTTCTTCTTCCTTCCTTTTCTTTCTTTCTTTCCTTCTTTTTCTTTCTTTCTTTTTCTTTCTTCTTCCTTCCTTTTCGTTCTTTCTTTTTCTTTCTCTTTTTCTTTCTTTTTCTTTCTTCCTTCCTTCCTTTCTTTTCTTTCTTTCTTTCTTTCTTCTTCCTTCCTCCCTTTCTTTTCTTTCTTTCTTTCTTTCTTTCTTTCTTCTTCCTTCCTCCCTTTCTTTTCTTTCTTTCTTTCCTTCTTTTTCTTTTTCTTTCTTTCTTTTTCTTTCTTTTTCTTTCTTCTTCCTTCCTTTTCTTTCTTTCTTTTTTTTTCTTTCTTTCTTTGTCTTTCTTTTTCTTTCCTCTTCCTTCCTTCTTTCTTTCTTTCTTTCTTTCTTTCTTTCTTAGGTTAATGTTTATTTATTTTTGAGAGAGAGAGAAAGCGTGTGTGTGAGCAGGGGAGGGACAGAGAGAGAGGGGGACAGAGGGTCCAAAGCTGGCCCTGTGCTGACAGCAGACAACCCACTGTGGGGCTTGAACTCGCAAACCGTGAGGTCGTGACCAGAGCCGAAGTTGGACCCTCAACTGAAGGAGCCACCTAGGAGCCCCTGTTTCTTTTTTAAGCCGGGAAACAAATCACATTCCAAAAATGTGTTTTGGAATGAAAACACTTCAAAAATCTTTTCCTCTTTTTTTTCTTTTTTTTTTTTAATTCACAGGGAGGGAATAAAACTCGTGGCTAACACAGGAAAGTGATGAGGGTCATAAAACCCTTATTGTGGTGCTTACCACATTACATTATAATAATTTATTGGCTGTGTGTCCCCTGTGAGCTCATCAAGGAAAGGGACTGTGACCTTTTATCCCAGCAACCAGCACAATGCCGAGCGTGGAGAAGGCTCGTATACATTTATCGTCTACTTAGAGAGCAACTTCACAGTCTTTCACAGATACAGCCTCGCATACCTCTTGACCTAAATATTCCACTCCTAGAGTTTATTTAACACGTAAACTCACACAAGCGTACAAGCAGATGAATCTCCAAACATGAGGGTTGTGGTCTTGTTCATAGTAACAAACCAAGCGAACAAACAAAAAAAAATCCCTCAAACGTCCAATGTTAGAGGTCCGGTTAAATAAATAACGCACATGCACATGCACATCAAGGAACGCTATGTAACATTAAAAACCATGAAGTAGATCTCTAGGCACTGATGTGAAAAGGTGTCCAATATATGTTGTTAAATGAAAAAAGCTTCTGCATAGTGCAAATATATACACTCACGCCCACAACACGCGCATATAGACACGTAGGCCTGTATGCAGAAGAACAGCTTCTTCAAGGTCATACAGGAAACTGTATATAGTGTTGGTCTGTAGGGCTGCCTGGGTGGCTCAGTCGGCTGGGTGTCCGACTGGGCTCAGGTCACGATCTCACAGTTCGTGAGTTCGAGCCCGGTGTCGGGCTCTGTGCTGACAGCTCGGAGCCTGGAGCCTGCGTCAAATTCTGTGTCTTCCTCTCTCTCTGCCCTTCCTCTGCTCGCACTCTGTCTCTCAAAAATAATGCATAAACATTAAAAAAAAATTATAGTGGTAGTCTCTACAGAACAGGACTAAGGAATTAGGAGAAAGAGGAAGACTTTTCAGGCTCACCGTTTACCCTCCGAAACAATGTCAACTTCTCATCAGCAGCAGGAACGAATTAAATGTTTTGATAATAAACAAATAAGTGTCTGTTGAACAATTCTACTTTGACTTTGTCTGGGTAGAATTTGATTATTAATTTTCATCAGCGGGATACAGAAAGTGATACGCATAAACTCCTTTCTTTTCCCTTGACGTGAGTTCAAAGACCGTAGGCGCAATTTCCGGAACATTCGGTTGCAAAGCTGGCGTCTCTGGTGGTTTATCAATGTCACTAAGAGCACCAGATGCATTTATAATCCCACCCCTAAGAGTCAATTGTGGCTTGTTCTCTGTGATCAATTA
This sequence comes from Lynx rufus, assembly GCF_022079265.1. NCBI lineage: Eukaryota > Metazoa > Chordata > Mammalia > Carnivora > Felidae > Lynx > Lynx rufus. Next base: position 170,870,360 of record NW_025814845.1, read on the forward strand.
CCAGCCCCTTCTTACTCTCTTAGCGGAAAACACATCCTCCCCAGGACAAAAGGGAGAGTGGAGAAAATCAGCTTGCCGATTGTCTGTGCAGGCTTCACGCTCTTTCCCTGGAAGCCATGTGGCTGCCTTAACAGTTGTCCCAAAGCTGGCACTGCATAAGGGAGAGGCATCTATAGCAGCAAGTGGTGGTGATTAATGCTAAGCTGTCATGGAAAATGTTTTTGCACTTTAATGTCAGAGAACTGAATTATTATTATAGGTCTGATGTTCCCTCGCCAAAGCTGTGTGTTTGCTCCCCGCCGCCCCCCCCCCCCCACCGCCCCCGATACAAAATGAACACAGAAAGCTTTCTGGTTGGCTCCCAGGAGCATCTTTTGGAGAAAATACAAAAGGAATGCCGCCAAGCCAGCCAAGGCCCCTTGGGGCCCTGGTGGGAGCATCAGGCCCTCCCCCCACCTGCCTGCCCCAGGCTGGAGGAAGCCCTGATAAGCCCCTCTGCCCGCATGGATCTCAGCTTGCCTGCTTGAGCCATTTGGAACCCCCAGAGGGTGGTGGACACCCCGGAGGAGAAAAGGATAGAGAAAGTCCAGATTTGGTACAGGGAAGAGAAGTTGCTGAATGCAGAAACAGGTGGAGGGGAGCATGGGGGCCAAGGTCAAGCCATACGCGGAGGTCTTTCAGATCCACGCCATCTGGATCTGAGTCAGACACAAAGCGTCACCCACTGGCATGCCTACGAACCCCTCCTCACTCCCCCCAAGCAGAGGAGGAGGAAAGGGGTGCAAAAACTGACTGACTTTTGCATTGCAATAAAATATTTATTTCTTGCATAATCTGCCAGCAAATTAGATCAAAGAGCTGTCAGTTTAAAATCATGCAATTCATTAAGGGAACAAACTTAAAATATACTTAGTCTAAAATAACATTTACCAAGAGGCAGGATTGATGTACGTAGCTAGAACAGATCTAGGAACTAGAAGAGAGTACCAAAAAATGGAACGCTGACTTTCTGGCACCGTATCAACTCTTTTCAAAAACGGAAGGTCAGCATATTAATAATAACAACTACTATTTATTGAGATCCTACCCTGTGCCAGGCCAGGCGCTTTACAAAAGTTTTTATCTGGAACCTACCACATGGAAAATGTAGTTATTCTCATTTTTCAGATGAGAGATCCGAGAATCAGAGAACTTGCTGAAAAGCATACGGCAAGTCAACGGTGGATTGCCACGCTGTCTGTCCGCCTGGCTGTCTGTCCACCGAACCAGACTGCTTCCCAGTACGTGCTATCAAAAGGGATACACATTGGGGCGCCTGGGTGGCTCAGCCAGTTGGGCGTCTGACTTCGACTCAGGTCATGATCTCGCAGTCTGTGAGTTCAAGCCCCATGTCGGGCTCTATGCTGACAGCTCAGAGCCTGGAGCCTGCTTCCGATTCTGTCTCTATCTCTCTCTGCCCCTCCCCTACTCTCACTGTGTGTCTCTCTCTCTCAAAAATAAAATAAAAGCATTTAAAAATTTTTTTTTAAAAAAGGGGGATACACATTATGGCTAAACAGTCTACATTTTAAGCTAATCTTTCATCCAAATATTTGTTTTCATTGCATCTGATTCAACCCTTGACAGAAGGTGGGTCCTAACTTCAGCTTAAAAATATGGCCCTTGGGGTGCCTGGGTGGCTCAGTCAGTTAAGTGTTCAACTCTTGATTTCGGCTCAGGTCATGGTCTCATGGTTCCTGGGTTCAAGCCCCATGTCGGGCTCTGCACTGACAGTGCTTGGGATTCTCTTTCTCTCCCTCTCTCTCTGCCCTCGCCCAAATAAATAAATAAACTTTTTAAAAAAATGGTCCTTGAAGCTATTCGAATACTGACCATGATAAACCAATAGGAGAAACTGACCTGGGGCCCTTGACTCAAGAAATATTGCTATATTTCATGTTTGAATCTGCTGGAAGAGGGCTGCAAGCCAATCTTGCATATATTATATGCTTCAGTATCTATAGCTGTATTCTTGTCCACTGGGTTAATAGCTACCTCGCGAGGTGGTAAGAGAAGAAAATAACGTATTGGGTCAACTCTGGATTCGCTCTCTCCTCTGGGCTCCAGAATAGTATAACCAAAGCCATTTAGATGCCCCATAGGCACCTCCAATTAATTCATCACCTCTGGAAGTGAACACAGCATTTCCCTCCAAACTAACTCTTCCTGGTTTTCCGGTGAAGATCCTTCAGAGGGGGAGCAAACAGTTCGCTCCAGCCACGCGAGGGCCCCAGGGAGTAACTGGGGTGATAACTCCTAACTTCCCATCCCCCACATCAGATACTCACCAGGTCAGGTCACTTTTGTTCCTTAACGTCTCGGATGTGTCTGCTCCCCTCTATGCGTGCGACTGCAGCCTTAGTTCAAGGTACCATATGTCTCTCCCACTACTGCAACCACCTCCTGACTGGCTCCAATCTTTCCAGCCTTGCCCTATCCCAACCACCTTCCATATTGATTCCAGAGAAAATGTTCTAAAGAGCAAATCTAATAATGACACTTTTCTGCTTAAAATCAAGTGACCTCCCTCTGAGCCCCCAGATTTTTTTAACACCTTTATTGAGATATAATTCACATATCATACAATCTACCCACTTAAACTGTTTAGTTCCATGGTTTTAGGATATTATGAGAGCCGTATGTCCATCAACACGAGCAATCTTAGAATATCTTCATTAAGTAAAAGGAAACTCCATACCCATTCACAGTCACTCTCTATTTCTCTCCAACCCCTCTCATCCCTGGCAATAAATGATCTGCTTTCTGTCTCTCTAAACTTGCCTATACTGACATTTTATATAAATGGGACCATACACTATGTGGTCTTTTAGGACTGACGTCTTTCCCTTAGCATGATGTCTTCCAGGTTCATCCATGTTGTAACCTATATCAGTATTTTGTTCCTTTTTTATGGCTGAATAATATTCCACTGTATGGATACACCACCTCTGTGTATCTATTCATTCATCAGACCACCACCTTTTGACTATTATGAATAGTGCTGCTTCGAACATTCACATACAAGTGTTCGTATGGATATACATTTTCGTTTCTCTTGGCTAGACATGAGTGAAAGTGCTGGGTCACAGTTAACTTTTTTGTATTCAACTTTTTAAGAAACTGCCAAGCTGTTTTCTAAAGTAGCTGTGCTACCCTCAGATATTTTTAAATCCAAGTTGTTTAATGGGGTTTGCAAAGCCCTTCCTGGTTACCTTCCTGGTTACAGCCTACCTTTCTGTCTTCATCTCCGTCTATACCCCAATGCCGCCCGTCTGCTTCAATTACACCCACTTAGCAATCCCTGAAAACAAATCCTCTGTCTCACTTGGCTCCCGTAAACATTGTTTCCCCATGCTTGGACCACCTCTCTCCAGGCTAATGCCCACTGGTCCTCAGGCCCCAATTTCTGTGACACTTCTCCCCAGAGCCCCCAACAATCCTGGCATTAACCTTTTGCTCTGTCACGCAGGCCCTGAATTTACTATTCCAGCGGCACTTGTCACACGTACTGTCATTGGTGACCTCATTGGTGACCTTGAGCCTTTACTAAACGGTAATCTCCCTGAGGGTAAGGATTATACTCTTTGTCCTTGGCCAAGAATGGTTCCTGGAGTCTTGGAGGTCCCCAATAAATATTTAGTGAGTATACAAAGCCGCTGACATGTCCAGCATCCTCTTCCCTGACGAGCTGTGGAGTGATGGTCCCCATCTCCCTTCACCCAAAGGAAATCGTTCACCAATCCTCTTGGAAATGCACAATCTAATTTTTAAAATACAACACTTGTGGTTCCTTCCTAATTCTGTTTTGCTTGGGCTAAGAATAAAATGAGCTGGCATTTCTTGGGTATATATCAACTGACAGTAGAGGGAGCCAAGCCAAGAATGTGTTAGGTAGCTGGTAGGAATCTGTATGTGATTAAAAATAGGCCACGCGTAATAATGAAAAATTGAAAATTACTCAAATGACCAACAATTGGGGAATAACTAAATCGATTCTGGTAGTAGACAGATAGATGAATAATACTGCCATTAAAATTGTAAATATGGAAATGTCTGTTTGAAATGATCCTAACAATAAAACCGGAACACCAACTAGAATATACACGTTGGTCACAAGTAGGCAGCATTGTGTGTGTGTGAGATGACAACGAACAGAAAAGATCACGTCATAGAACCATACTAACGGTGGGTGTTGTCTGGTGAAATTTAGAATTTTGCTCTTTCAATGTTTCTTAGCTTTTGCCGTAAAGATCTATAACAAATGATTGCCACGTATTGCTCTGAAAGTGTGTGTCACAAATTAAACCTACTGAAGTTCCCTAAGGTAACTAAGGGCACTGTTGAAAATGTTTTGGATGTATATATGATGCATTGCAGCCTTTAATGTAAAAATCTCTATATATGTACATGTTGCATACATATATTGTATACCTACACACACATGTGTACGTGTCTTCCCCAGTGCTCTTAAAGAAGGCAAAATATTTTCACTCTGTGATTCCTCCTTGCCCGTAGCACCTTTGGGAGTCAGACAAAACAAGCACTATGGTATCATCCCCTCTTCATCCATTTAACTTTAGACACAAGCCAAAACTGAGATTTGTGGGGCACCTGGGTGGCTCAGTCGGATAAAGCGTCTGACTTTGGCTCAGGTCGTGATCTCACATCGTGAGTTCGAGCCCCGCGTCAGGCTCCATGCTGACAGCTCAGAGCCTGGAGCCTGCTTCCGATTCTACGTCTCCCTCTCTCTCTCTCTGCCCCTCCCCTGCCCACATTCTGTTTCTGTCTCTCAAAAATAAATAAACATTTAAAAATGAAAACAAAACACAAAAACTGAGATTTGTAAGATGGTTTGGTCAAGGTTACACAGCTAGAACCAAGATTGGAACCAAGATTGGAAGGTCAAGATTGGATCAAGATTGGAACCAAGATCAGAACCAAGATTGGAATCCAGGGGTCTCCACACAGACACAATTCCTTAACTCTACCCAGAAACTGGAGCTAAAATGCGAGCAGGAAGGGCCCACAGGTACTCAGGATCTGCAGAGTTCTTTACTGAAGCATCTTGCCCAATATCCTGCCCCAGGAGACGCTCCCGAAGCGTTTGTTCAAAACATCGATGGATCGATGGGTCCATCAATGGGCATGAGTTCAACAGGTCAACACTGCTCAGCAAAAATTCTTTGGTATTCTATGATGTCATTTTCACCAGACCCTCACTAGGACTTCCAACTTTTCCTCTACAAAAATTCCATCTATTCATTTATTCACTCGGCAATTGGTTATTGCTTATTAATTACCAGGCAACTGCTCTGCGCAAGAAGCTGTGTTAGTAGCTTAAGAAGTGATAAGAATAAGGTATTGTTCTTACCTTTGATATATTTATAATCTACTAGAAGAATGCGATTCATATTTTTAAAAAATCCCTAAATTTCCAGGCAAAATCTGAGGTCAAGAGATGACAAACGGTGTTCAGAGAATCCGGAGGAGAGAGATCCTTGTGTCTAGTTGACAGGATAGAGGCAAACGCCATGGAAACGTGGCATTTCGGCGGGGCCTTGAATGACAGGTACAATTTCAGAAGACGGGCTGGGGGAGGACATTTCAGGAGAAGCAAAGCATTTTCACAAAGACGTGAGGTAAAAAATTCACAAAGGTGAGGATCTAAGAAACAGTTTCCTCAGGGAAATAAATGCTCTTCTGCTAACGTGGGTTCTCTTTTTCCACGGGTGCCTTTGTCTAAAGGTGAAGTGCACGGTTCCCCGGTCACCTCACGTGCCTCACGCAGATGCTGGGTCCCAGCTATGCAGGAACATGCTGTGAGGACTTGTGTGTTCAGTTCCCGTAGAAAGTAGCGTTAGCCCCGGTGTGCAGTGGAGTGTGAAACAAAGGTGCAGAGAGCCCGGGCCGTTCTCAAGGTCACAGGATGAGTCAGCCGGGTAGAAACCCTAGAACAAGGGCTGTACCTCTCCAAGGGAGGCTGCGTAGACATGTGTGCGGGAAAGCACAGTGTGTTCCCACCCCCTGCCCTCTGTGTCCAAGTGGTGCCTTTCTTCCTAGGAGCTCAGCATGTGCTGTAGACATGATTTGCTTCTCTCTCTCTCGTGGTTGAAGGAAGGTGAAGGCATATTTACCTTCTCTTCTCAAAGAGACGAACCAAAGTCCACAAGGAATCCTAAGCAGTTTATCTGATACCATGTAATATGTGCTAGAGTTAAGCAGGCTTCGGGCCCAGGAGTTACGTTCCATGTGGTTCCTGGGTTGAGACTGCGGAGCCAGGGGCCGGGCATTCGAAGACTTGACTTGGGATCCCGGCTCTATCATTCGCCTACAGTTCCAGCCTGGACAATTGCCCCTCCCCTTTTAGTCTCTTCCTTCATCTGTCAATGGGAATAACACGATGCTTTTGTGTCTGTCTTCAACACACATTTTTAATGCTAAGAAAACACATCTGAAACAGTACCTGCGAATGCATTCAAATTGGTTACTTTGGGGGGCCGGCGCGGGCGTTCAGTCGGCTAAGCGTCTGATGCTTGGCTTCCGCACAGGTCATGATCTCACAGTTTGTGATTTTGAGCCCCCACGTCAGGCTCTATGCTGACCATGTGAACCTGCTTGGAATTTTCTCTCTGCCCCTTCTCCACTCGTGCTCTCTCTTTCTTTCCCAATAAATAGACATTAAAAAAATATCGGTTACTTTGGGGAGGAAAGTGGAAGCGATTGGCTTCTATTTGTTCTTGATGTACTTCTTTTTCATTTGGGATGGCTGACAGTGACCTAGGCAAACCAAGGGATAGAAATAACAGCAATCTCACAAACTACCACACAGAAAAGACCTAGCCCAGTGATTGCCAAATAGTGCCTTCTCCATAAAAGTTGGTTTCGTGTTTTTTTAATGTTTGATTTTTGAGAGACAGAGAAACAGATCGCAAGCAGGGGAGGGGCAGAGAGAGAGGGAGACACAGAATCCGAAGCGGGCTCCAGGCTCTGAGCTGCCAGCACAGACCCCCACGCGGGGCTCGAACTCATGGACCGTGAGATCATGACCTGAGCCGAAGTCAGACGCTTAAGTGACTGAGCCACCCAGACGCCCCTCATCTTTTGAAAATGAGCCAGTAGGCTTTGTGGTGACGAAGAGGTGGAATGTAAGACAGAAAAAAAACAAAGAACAATAGAAGAGTAACACAAAGTTTCTAATCAAGGGCTAAATTCCTTGAGAGATCATGAATGGAGACGAAAGAGCACCGGCCTTGGCTTTGAGAAACAGACCCGTTTTCAAGGTCACTGCTGCCACACGTCCGTTCTAGGACATTGGAGAAGTCATAACCTCTCTGGGCCTTAGTTTCCTTATCGGTAAATGGAGAGAAAAATCCTCACCGTATAGATTTACTGTAAGGATTCTATGAGACAAACACGTAGGATGCTCCAGAAGGCACTGAATATCACACACAGTACGGGCCACGGAAATAAAAACACCGTGTTTACCTACAAAGCTCCTATTTTACCTGCTTCTGGCACAGATTGTTTCACAGGGGCGTCTCTAGGACCGTATCGCAGGGGCTCACCTACACTGTTTTAGCCATAAATTATTCTTTTAAAAATACTTTGTATCGTATGCTTGAAAGTTACTGTGAGGGTAGAGCTTTCAGGTTCTTACCATTAACAACAACAAAATGCTAGTTATGCGAGGGTGAAGATAACGAACCTTACTGAGATAAACATGTTGCCACGTGTTCGTATCTCAAGCCACCATCGTATTGTATACGCAACGTCACGTACGCAACGTCACGTACGCAACGTCACGTGTCAATTGCCTCTCAATAAATCGAGGAAAAAACCGTTTCCACAGATACAAATTGAAGCCCAAAAAAGCACACCAAAGACCCGCCGGAGTGGACCTCACTTTCGATCTTTCTGATCAAGACAGGCTTTTCAAGCTCACATACTTGTGGTCAAGCGCTGACCTCGGTGATCTCCGGGGACTTCCGGGACATGGTATGTTTACTCTCCTGCAGCCTTCGGTAGCAGATGTGTTTAAAGAGCAATAAACTCAAGAGAGTTAAAAAAAAAAAAAAAAAAAGAGCCATAAACTCAGCAATGAATGATAGGTAGGGACATGCTTGATTTCTTCTGGCCCTCCTTGTTCTGAGTCAAAGAATTTTCCCCGGGTAGGAATTTGGCCCATGTACTCTGTTGGGTGTACCTAGCTGAGGTATACTTTTATTTTCATTTTTTTAAAGTGTATTTATTTATTTTGAGAGAGAGACAGAGAGAGCACGAGCAGGGGAGGGGCAGAGAACGAGAGACAGAAGGAGAGAGAGAATCCCAAGCAGGCTCCACGCTGTCAGCTCAGAGCCAGAGGCGAGGGCTCAAACCCACGAACTGTGAGATCATGGCCTGAGCTGAAACCAGGAGTCAGTTGCTTCACCAACTGAGCCACCCAGGCACCCTGGGATATTTTTATAGGGAGCTGTAAATCAGGGATGATCTTTGTCCCTTTCAACTCAGAGCAGTTGGCTTTCTGGTTTCTTCACCTACGAAACGAAGCCGGCCTGTTGTCGTGACAGCTTGACATCATGGCTTGTGAGATTTAGATGAGACACTGTATGTTTGCACAGTGTTGTGCAAACTGGGAATAATAAACCTATCCAGGAGAAAACCCACAAGGGGAGCCGAGGTCCCAAATCCTAGAACCCCGGCCTCAGTTTTCTTGTCCGAGGAGAGACTTAACGGAAACGTTCCCGAAACTCAGTGGAAAAGGAACATTTTGCTGCTGAATTTGATCTATTCTTTTTTTTCCCCTAAAATCTCCCGCTTCGTGTGTTCTTGCTCTCAGTGTAATACTTTGGATCTTGGTTCAGTGTCCTGTGTGTCTGAGCCTTGATTCTCTCTGCCACCTCCCTTCCCCTTCTCTTTGCTACCGTGGGCTCTTCCAGGCAGAGGTAGGGGAGCAGTAGTTCTCAGAGGGAGCATAGAGGCAGGTCGTGGCGTCTCTTGCTAATTCCATCTCTTAATGACGCCACAAAAGGGCAAAAACAATGTTCTGAGAAAGCTTGTCTTCTCTCATTTATTGGGCCCTCCCCGTGTGCCAGGCGCCGCGCTTACGGTCCGCACAACAGTCTATGGGCGAGAACTTTTATCTACGTCGCGGTTAAGGAAAGGAAGAACTTAAGTGGCTTGTTCGCAGTCACACAGCTAATCGATGACAGAGGTGGGCTTAAAATCGAGGTGCATCTGACATCGAAGCTTTTAGCCCCTGGCCTCCACTGGCTCCTGTTCTACTAACGCTTGCGTTTGACCTGGAGCAAATCCGACCCCCACCAGCCACCCCACCTTCCCACAAGTGCAGGGTTGTTGTTCATCCAGCTGGGACGTCCTCTTCCCTCTCTTGAAAACCCTGGCTAACTCCTGCCTGCCTTTTAAGACTCAGTTCCGGAGATGCCTTGGCTGACATCCCCAACTTGACCTCAAGCCCCACCCCCCATCCCCCACCCCAGGCTCCCACGGTCCTAACGCTATGTATTTTCATATTTCGATTTTTGGGTTACCTGTGTGTGCTCTCACAGCGAGCAACCTGAGGGCAATTTTTTTGTGCATTCCCAACGCTTAGCCACTGCCTGGCACCGGCCCGAAGTTGGCCCTCTGTACTTGTCCGTTGAATGAGTAAATGGATTAATATATAATGAATACGTGAACAGCAACAAAGGCTACAACAGAGAACAGCCCAACCCTGCTCCTTACTTCTTGTACCCTAATCTTTATCGACGCGGCCAACCAAGTAGCACTAAATCAATTCAACAAAGATTTATTGCGCCGTAGGGAGGTGTCGCAGAGTGCTGGCACTTTGCTTCAGAGTATCTCGGAAGCGAGGACCCTGGGCACAGATGTCTGGTCTGTAAGAGGAGTGTGATAATCATACCTTTATCACAGGATTGCCATGGGGTCAGGTCGCAGAATAGATACAAAAGCTCTTCTGAAATTGCAAGGTGATATGCACATGTCGGTGGTTGTTATTTTACTGTTATTACTACGCACAAGGCACTCTGTCAGGCCCCGAAGGGGGACTTGAAGTTGAGTAAACTACTGCCCACAGGACACTGGCCACAAAATGAAGCACTCAAAGGCCTATGAAATAAGGCAGAAGTTCAACGACCTAGAGGGGCTCGCAGGAGGGAGAAATCAGGAGTCAGGGGTCAGGAAAGCCCATTTGTCTAAGGCTGTGGGATCTGTGAGGGAGGTTGAACGGCAAGGTCACACTCCGAAGCCATTTATGGTCATGGACAGTGTCATAAGCAACTGAACTGTGTGGTATTTGAACACAGCAGGACCTTCCAGGGTGTGGTCAGTGAAGGCCACAGAGACCTGGGCTGGATCTCAAAGAATGGGTTGGATTCAGGTTCGGGGACAGGTTGGATTCAGGTTGTCCTTGCTGGACAGAGGATACAAAGAATGGCAGGCTAGAGCTTGGAGAGTCTGGGAGACTAAGGATCGAGGAGAGCAGAGCCAGGTCTCGTGGTGCTCTATTCAGGCCTCATCCCATGACCCCAGGCGAAGCATCAAAACCGTATGAAGGGCCACCCGGGGTGGATCCATAGTCCATTCAGTACTCTCTATTTGGACCGTAGCTCCAGAGGATAGTTTGGGAGAGCTTCTGGTGATACTCTTTGGATGAGTCTTTAGTGACTGGGAAGATAAATTATATAATAACCTACTCTGGAACAATCATTCATGACTTTTTATTAACCCTGTCTTCATCTCTAGGCAAAAACTCACACACACACACAAAAGACTATCTTCAAGGAATGTTCTATAATACAAAGCTGTTTCATAGGCTCTTGGATGGCTGATAGAAAAAAAAAATGTTTATATAAAAAGCAACCCTTAAAAAAAAAAACAAAAACCCAAACTGTAGAGATGAACAGCAGATCAGTTGCCTAGGGGAATGGGGATTGGATTGATTGTGCAAATTGATCACGTTGGCACAAGGGAACCTTTGGAGGATGGAAGTGTTGGAAATTACAATGGGTGGATTTTATGTTGTGTATATTACAACTCACAAGATTTAAAATACAAGAACTATATAAATGCTTCCTTCAGTCCTTAACCATAAAACATTATCCTTTTTTTAAGTTTTTTTAGAAGTTTATTTGTTTTGAAAGAGAGAGACAGAGATAGAGCACGAACAAGGATGGGCAGAAAGAGAGAGAAAGAGAGAGAATCCCAAGCAGACTACGTGCTGTCAGTGCAAGGAGCCCAATTCAGGGCTCAAACTCACGAAGCCAAGAGATCATGACCTGAGCTGAAATCAAGAGCCAGCTTAACCGACAGAGTCACCCAGGCACCCCAAAACATTATTCCTTACCCAGAAAGAAATTGCAAGGACAGAGACGAGAATGAGAGGACACCCAAAGTCATGTCACATCAGAAACATAAAGACTTGGGGATGGTCAAGCTAGAAAGGCGAGGGGAAGGGAAGAGAGGAACCCTGGGGGTACTCCGTGGGGGAAAGGGATGCGAGGTGATCTGTGTAACCCAAGGGAGGTTGAACTCACTGAGATGGATGAATGTCTACTTTGCTCTGAGAAGTCGGGAGCCACCCAGCACTGGGCGTGGGCCCGATGCCCTGCTGTTGATGTTGTAGGTCTTTAAACATTGGATGAGGGTGTGGTGTATAAAGACTTGAAGGCCCTTTCTCTCCCTAAGAGTCTATGATTCTCTAAACTTGGTGAAATGTGGCCTTGCCTCACACATTAGGAGAGAAGGGAGAAAGCAGACCAGATTTGTGTTCCTTTCCTTCCCAAAGCGTCCGACTACAAAACTGGGCAAAAAGATCCCGCAGCCAAGACAAGGAACTTTCTTTACAGTAGCCAGAGCTTGAGAGTCAATTCTGTTGAACTTTGGGGACTTAAGGTCCTTGAGTTCAATCCTCGGCTTGGCATCTAGAAGCTTCCATCTGTAGAACTCTGAGCTCCCTTCGCAGCCTTTCTTCCATGTTCCCTGCTGCAAACCATCTGTTCCAGGGGAGCTGACCAACACACAGCCCTCCCCCCCCCCATGCCTTTCACATTTTCCATTCTGCATCGTTCTTCAGATCACTACCCCTGCATGAAATGCCCTACTCTGATCATCACACTTGCCTAAGCCTTAACCTACCCGCAAGGCCAAAATCCAGTCGCATCCTGCCACTGCCTCACCGGTGACATAGTTGTGGAAGTGTATCCTGGGAGTACCTCACCGGGAGCCGTCTGCCGGCAAAGGTCAAAGCTGATCATTGGGGGGCTGAGACTACGATAGGCCCGGGGATGAATTGGGAATCCAAATGGGCCAAAGTCAAGGGGATGTTGACAGGATTAGGGGACCCAAACAGAACGCTGATCCGGTGGGGTTTTTGTTTTCTCTCAAAGTTTTAATTTACGCATACTGTATATGTAATATTCAGAAAATCCAGAATGGGATGCCTGGGTGGCTTAGTTGGTTAAGCATCAGACTCTTGGTTTCGGCTCAGGTCATGATCTCGCGGTCCATGGGATCGAGCCCCACGTCAGACTCTGTGCTGATGGCTCAGAGCCTGGAGCCTGCCTCAGATTCTGTGTGTGTCTCTCTCTGTCCCTCCTCCATTCATGCTCTGTCTCTCTCTGAAAATAAATAAATAAAACACTTTTTTTAAAAGTTCCAAAATAAATAAACAAAGAAATAAATAAAGTGATGCCCCTGCTGAAAATCTAATGGTCATTGAAATGCCATTTCTTAATTTTGGGCAAGCAAGAGAGGAATGGTTGTAATTTCTCTGTCCAAAGGTTTTTAAAAATCAGCTTACTAAGTATTCTCCAAAAGGTATCCTTTTGGCCTTTGATGGTCTCTATTTTCAAACTGAACAGGAAAAATTGAAAATGAAGAGACTATATCCTAAGGGGGGGGGGTGTCCAAAATTGAAAAATGTTACAGATATTTCAGTTTATATTTTCATAACCAGTAATCGGTGATCTCTCTATAAATATTACCTTATTATTTGAAGATACCACAATATAAAGGCATGTTAGGCACAAAGCTCTTATGTGCAGTAAATATGTCATAAGCTGAAGTCAGTTGACACACTATTAGTTACACCATTCCCAACAACCAAACCCACAATCACTTCCTAGCCTTTGGGCGACATGCTTGGACAGCCTGTCATATTCAAGGTGATTATATCCTAGGAAGAAACAGTTGTATCCTTTGGAATAGGTCCAATTCCCAGAAATGCCTCAGTAATCAAGATGGAGTAACCAAGGTCCCCAAATTGTCTCCTCTCGTCTCACCTCCCGTGTTGTTTCTGCACAAGGAGGAAGGGCTGAAGTGGAAGGAAGGACGTGGATGTGCTCTTGGCGTAGTTTGGCTGTGGTTCTAAACCACTGATTAACCAGTACTTGTCATCTTTAAAAAGAAAAACTTGACTCCTGGTTCCAATTTCATAAGTGGCTTTATAGCTCAGGAAACTTCCACCAAAGGGCCCATCCTTAAAGAAAAAATTTTTTCCTCCAACTGCAGTGATAGGATCAACATTGAAATGGGGGCCACAGGTGGTTGGTCCCCTAGTGTAAGGATGCGACATAGCTTGGTGCTTTCCTGAGTCTCCTTACAAAGACTGGGCGTCACAGATGTCATCCGTAGGGAGGAGAAAATCTGGTAAAGTCAACGTAACTGTAGAGGGAGAACATGATATCCTTTGGATCTTTGGAATGGCCAAGCTCATGAACAACAGCAGTAAACAAGTTTATGCCTTTGGTGTGTTTAACCTAGATTTCAGCCTCACCGAGACGCAAGGCTTCTCGAATGCCAGCTCGGGCTCCATAAGCTTGATGGGCCCACCTCTGCCATCAAAGGATTGGAGCCCCTTGCGCGAGCATCCTGTGTGAAATGTATCCTAACGTCGGCCTCACCGGGGCTAATCTGTCTGAATTGCAGGGGGTCACGTCACTGCATACTTGAAAAGCCTCCTGGATGGCATAGTCCATATCTTTCCACGCCACGTCAGGAATGTAATTCTTGATTCCGTAGGTTACATATGTTCTGCCCAGACAGGCTTCCCCATCATTGTGCCGGACCAGTGAACATGGGGTCCTCCGCAGTGAGGTGTTTACATCATTGCCAGAGGAGATGCACCCGGCTGCCCCGTCACATTTAGCCCCAAGAACTGCTGCGTGTCCTGGGTTATGCCCACCAGCAAGTCGCTAATGACTCATTTTGAGCACGGGAGTTCTTTCCATCTCCATCTGGAGGCCATAAAAGGTGCCCAGGTGCCTTTATACCACATCATCTTCTTCTGGACTTTTACCACCAGGCAGAGGAACAGCTCCAGAGGCAGGAGCTTGAAGAACCAGACTTAAGAGTAGAAACTTCTAACTTTCTCTTGAATAGTTTAACCCAACTTACTTTGTTCCTTTTCGATCTGCAGCTGGCTTTTATTCCTGCCTTTTATATATGCAGATATTTCCACCCCCAACATCCCTCGGTGTCTCTGACACCAGATCTCAGGGAGCACTCCCACCTCTAAATTCCTTGTTATCTGTACTTCCTCTTTGATAACACCTTGTATTATCACTTAGCTTTTCCTCAAAATGATCGGATTTACCAACTGTGTTGTAAGACCCTCGATGGCACCCAGGCCAACCTGAGTTTCCAGTTTTATGATTACTTTTTTTATTTGCTATTTTTTAATTTTTGAGGTTGACATCTCCCTCTACTTCCCACTGTCTCCTTTGACCCTGAATCTTCAAATTTAGACCAAAAGAGTTTTCGCAGGTGCATTCATTTTTTTTTCAATATATGAAATTTATTGTCAAATTGGTTTCCATACAACACCCAGTGCTCATCCCAAAAGGTGCCCTCCTCAATACTCGCAGGTGCATTCAAATGAAGGTGAGGTGAGGAATTTGGAACTGCCCTCTGGCCAGAGGGAAAGGAAGCCCCAGCATTCAGGATCAATGTCCTCAAATGATGGCATCGTAAGCACCTCAGATCAAGCCTGTTTTTTTTTTTTTTGAGAGGAGGGGGGCACCTGGTGGCTCAGTCATGATGTCACAGTTCGTGGGTTGGAGCCCCGCATCAGGCTCTGTGCTGACGGCATGGAGCCTGCTTTAGATTCTCTCTCCCTCCCCCCCCCCCCCGCTTGAACTCTCAAGAAAGAAAGAAAGAAAGAAAGAGAAAGGGGGAGGGAGAGAGAGAGAGAGAGAGAGAGAGAGAGAGAGAATCCTAAGCAGGCTCCATGCTCAACATGGAGCCCAACACTGGGCTCGATCCCAAGACCCTGGGATCATGACCTGAGCCGAAATCAAGAGTCAGACACCCAACCAACTGAGCCACCAGGGGCCCCAAGGCTGATATTTAAAATTAGGACTCTCGGGGCGCCTGGGTGGCTCAGTCGGTTGAGCGCCTGACGATGGCTCAGGTCATGATCTCACAGCTCTGTGGGTTCGAGCCCCACATTGGGCTCTGTGCTGATGGCTCGGAGCCTGGAGCCTGCTTCGGATTCTGTGTCTCCCTCTCTCTGCCCCTAACCCACTTGCATTCTGTCTCTGTCTCTCTCAAAAATAAATAAAAACATTAAAAAAATAAAATAAAGTAAAATAAAATAAAATAAAATTAGGACTCTCTATCTACACATCCACGTCGGAAGTTTTAGGCTCGTCTGAGCCTTTTGTTGTTGTGGTTAAAGGAAACAAATGCTGTTGTGGGGGGCGGGGGGGGGGTCCAGCCTGCATGTAAATGATTCCCTCAGAATGAAAGGGCTTAATGTAAAACATTTTTCTGCAAGTCATTCCACATTCATTAAGTACTATCGCTGGTATTTGTCTCTTAAACCCCTTTTACGAGTGGGAGGACCCCAGAGAGTTTACAAATAACGCCAGTGCCAATGGAGGTGGTTAGTACGACCTAACACACATCCATCTACTGGGGAAGTCCTGGGAGGGGAGACTGCTTTATCATTTATTCCAGTTACTCTTGTTTCGGCCTTCGAGTCGTGTTTAAAGGGGCCCTTCAAGGTTATTTGGCTCAAACTCCCAGCAAATTCTGGGATTTGCTTTCATACCTGACCTGCGTTCGACCACTCCGAGCGTTGGCAGATCACCCCTGTGGGAGGCAGTCCCACCCCCCATGCCTAGCTATGGCGGTCAAGAAATTTCCCACGAGGGGAGGGTGGGAATCTTCTTGATATTTGTTTGCACTTGCCCCCCTGTCTGCTCCCTTCACTGAATGGAACGTCTTGACCTAGTAAGTCTTGTCCAACCCACCAGGGCACGGACACCCATGTGGGTTTTGTACGCCTGAATATCAGAGACGGTGTCGGAATATGCGTGGAGTGCATAGCCCCTTTCTCGTTTCTGTTACTTCAGATAAGTTCAGTTTAAAGAGTTATACAATTCTCAAATTTATAAGGGGCCTCAAAGTTCATCTAGGACGTAAATTCACAACGTGAGCAAAAAAACCCACCTGACTCTTTTATGCACAGAGTGCAGATGCGCATACAGCGCGTAAACATACACACGGCATATCAGGTGGTGGTACATGTTTATGGCAGAGGGTAACGAGGAAAATCCATCTTTAAAAAGGATCTTAGGGGAGAAATAACAAAAACACAAAGTTGAGAAACACTGATGGGCCAGTGTCTTGAGGCCAATTACCTCAGAATCCATCAGGAGTGGGATTCAAACAGCACTTTTTTTTTTAATGTTTTTTATTTATTTTTTGAGAGAGAGAGCATGAGCTGGGGAGGGGCAGAGAGGGGAGGGGCAGAGGACTCGAAGTGGGCTGTGCGCTGACAGCAGCAAGCCGGATATGGGGCTCGAACTCACAAACCGTGAGATCGTGACCTGAGCCAGCCTACGTCAGACGCTCAACCGACTAAGCCACCCAAGTGCCCCAAAACAGCACAATTTTTCAAAACTATTTTTCGACTATACAGCCGAGATTGAGCACCAGTGACCTAGACGAACCCCCCTCTTATCCCATGGGGCATTTGGGGACCGAAAAAGAGAAATAACCTGTTGTGATGAGCAAACTAGACAGGAGCAGAGTCCCTCTTGAGGGCTATTTGAACCTTTTTTTTCACCGTGCCATGATGTTTTTTTCAACTTTTCTGTACCATTTTGTTATGCTTTATAACATGTTAGCCTGTGGACAATTTGGCCCATGTGTTTATACCACACTTTATCCTGACAGCTTGAGTAATGAGGTACCGCCCTTTGTGAAAGTGGAAAATGTGCTATCTGCACATGGTTTGTAAATTTTTCAAATATAAAACGTCTATTATAAAAACGAAGTTTCTGTTTCTCAACCCCGACTCCAGTATCCCAGTCACTGACTTCCTCCCCCAGGCGTGGGCTCTGTGCCAAGCGTCTTGACTATCTTTCCGACAAAATTGTGTGCCTCCTTCGGTGGCTCTTAAATAATGAAATCGCTTGATAATTAAACAGAAAACGGTAGTGTTCAAGTCAGGGCTCCCAAGTGGCTTTACTCCCAGCTTCATTATATCTTCCTCAGGGTTTGGTAACAAGTACACACTCTTCACCAGGAGTGAAAATAGCATCACTTTGAGCAAAGCCACTCTTACACTTTCATTTTATACCGAACCTGCCCATACTGAAAATATCCCTGTAAACTACGACCACAACAGGCTGTCTCATTGTCCCATTAGATGGCAGCAGGATGGTAAGTTACCCAGCATTTCACAGAACAATCTAGAAAACTTTGCCTATCACAGACTTCCTCTTTTTTTCCTTCCTTTGAAAGCAAATTGCTTTAAGCACACATCAAAGTCCTGAATAACTGATATATTTAATAAACTGTAAAAAGTCATGGTGTTTTTCCAAATGCATATAATCGTATGTCATGATTGTTGGATAATTTGGATTACTTGGATAGTTGGATTATTGATTCCTCTCATTCATGATGAGGGTTTTAAATTAGAACCTTTCAAAGGAAAAAGAGAACATCCATCTGTCTTTTTTTTTTTTTTTTCAGAGAGAGAGAGAGAGAGCGCGAGAGAGAGCGTGCGCAGGAGAGGGGCAGGGGGAGAGGGAGAGATCATCTTAAGCAGGCTCCATGCTCATTGCAGAGCCCGATGCCAGGCTTGAGCCCATGACCCTGGGATCATGACTTGAGCCAAAATCAAGAGTCAGAGGCTCAACCAACCGAGCCACACAGGACCTCCTAAGTGTCTTTCTTAACACAATATTCTCAATGTCCCAAAAGATGACCTCCGGCAGTGACAAGCAATCATCTATAGACTCAGGCTAGGTTGATAACTAGTGTCCAAACTTCTGCTCCTCTTCCCCACCCAAGTCTCAACTCTCAAGTGCTACCCTAAGGAGAAAAACCAATGTTATTTCCCTGGGAAGAGAAATTTTTAAAACCGTTCTCTTGGAATTTATCCCTACCCTGAACATGCTGACATAGAAGTGATAACAGTGAAATTTGGAAAGTTCTTCCTCAAATAAGAGAATACTCACGCTGAGAGGAAAAACAGAACGCATTCCACCCCGTTATTTCATTTGACAGAAAGAAAACTGAAGACGAGGGAGGTTAACTGGTTTGTCCAAGGTCACGTGGGAAAATTCACTCTTACTATGTAGTTGTTGGGTGTCTACCATGTGCCCAGCATGTCCCAGGCACGGGGGTACAGCCCCCAGTGGGTTTCCATCAGGGGCATGAGCGGCAGCCCCAGGGCCAGGATTTAGTTCCGTCCTCTCCCACCATTCTCCATTACAGTCCCCTCTGGGGGACCGCTGGCCTTGCCTCCTCAGAGGATCAGCATTCAGAATGATAAAAATAAAGCAATTTCCAGGAAGGTGGAGCCTCATTTCTCTCAGTCCCTTCTGGCAGAAATTGAAGGATATTTGGGAGAAAGCCAGGGACACGAATGTGTCCTTATTTGTGGAGATGATGCCACTGTCCCAAAGCCCACAGGACATGGCCTTGACTAATTTTATAGGTAACCCTCCTATGGTTATGCGTCCCCTTGTGAATCAAGAGGGTCGTGGGGGCTAGATGGGTGCTGTCACCCTAGAACACACACGCCACCAGAAAGCTGACCCACTCGGAGATTACAACCGAGACTTAGCTCCCTAGAACGGTACGACAGCCAATCGGGCCATAAACAGAACAGCCCTCGAGTCTGACTTTCAACCAACGACTTACTGTTCCTGAAATGTTTATTTATTTTGGCTCCATGACTTAACAGAAATAGTGTGAGGTAAAATGACATGAATCACTTAAAGCCTTTCAGATGGTGAAGTACCAGTCTTGGCTGGAAATATAAAACAAGCCATACAGGCACAAGGCACGCACGCACGCACGCACAGAAGTTAAGACTTATCCCTACGAAAATAAAATCTGACAATAGGAAACTTCTTGGAAGTGTCACTCTGGTACATCTCTGTGAATGGATATCCGTTTTGTTTAAAAAATTCAAATAGGTGGATGAACCTTGAGAACATTACGCAAAGTGAAAGAAACCACTCACAAAAAAAAAAAAAAAGGCAAATCTATAGGATTCCACTTATGTGAGGCATCCAGAGTAGTCAAATTCATGGACACAGAAAGCGGAACGGGAGATCCCAGAGGCTGGGGGGGACGGGAGGATGGGAGGTTGTTGTTTAATGGATACAGAGTTTCAGTTTTGCAAGATGAAAATGCTCTGGAGATTGGTTGCACAACAATGTGAATATACTTAATAATACTGCGTTACACTCTTAAAATTGATTGTGACGGTAACTTTTACGTTACATGCATTTTACCTTAATTTAAGAAAATTTTGAGATAGAAATGAAGTAATACATGTTCTCCATCAAGAATTTTCTATCATGTATCAGTGATATAGGTGTCACAGAGGAAAAACTTTTCCTCTACCCTCTTAGGGGTGGTGCGAGGGGCCTGTGAATTAAATTGCCAAAAGCCAGATTGGCAGGAGAAAAGATGATGTTTCTTTACATAGGTATTTGAGAGCTCACAAAGAAACCAAACTAAACTGAGGGTTTATGTACCTAACTTAACAAGGGGAAAGGAATGGGTCGAAGAAAGCTCCTAGGGGAAAAACGAATGGTTTCTTTAGGAAAAACAAATGGGCTCTTAGTAGAAAAAAAAAAAAGGGAGATAAGATAGTCTGCGATAATGTTTATTTACGCAAGTGTGAGAGCGGTCTTCTTTATCTTCTTTGGGGCCTGAATCTTCCCTGGAGAGGGGATTTATGATCATTTCATTCTAGATATCCTTCCTGGGAGTCAAACTGCCCAGAAGAGGGGAATATGACAATCTCATTCCCAGGAGTTTCTGCTTTTAGTCAGATACATGTGTGAAGGTGGGAGGGCAGGCAGTCAGACAAAGCTTCTTTCTGGATCTGTTGATTGTCAGATGTCTTCAGCTCAGAGTAATTTTTATGCCACTGCCGTCCGATTTAGACTACTTCCTAAGCGTTATTCCAAATATTAAAAAAGGTGCAGTTCGTAATATTTCCCAAAACGTTAGTTACCATGTCTGCCAAACGAACCTCTTCTCTCCTTGCAAGGGGCCCAAAATTATAAACCTCACGTTGTAGTTCAGTTTCAGTCCACAAAAAGCTGAGAGTAAAAGCTCAAAAGATCTTCTGAGATCAATCGTCATCAGCAAAGGGCAGCGAAGTGATAAAATGGGGGGCTGTCATTCAGTACAAAACTATGATTTTACCCCTGGGAGGCACCCGCTGGGTGGCACAGAGGATTTTATTTTTGCTCCAGATTCTAGAGCCCAGAAGAAATGAAATTATAACATGCCCTCTTTGAGGGGATGTTCACTGGTGCTCGGGACCAAAGAGATACAGGTCTGAGTTGCTTTATTTTAGAAGGCATGTTTGTCTGTCTATGAATGGGTATTTTTCAATATTGCTTTCATTCTTAAAATTCTATATGCTTTACTGCTTTGCAGCAAGTGCTGGAAATAAACCTAAGGAGTTTTCTAGGCAGAGTAGAAACCTACAGAGTGTGATCCTGGAACAGCAGCATGTGGGAGCCAGTTAGAATGCAGAATCTTGGGTCCCACCCCAGATGTACTGACTAGAATCTGCATCTCTAAAGAATCTCTTTAGGGGATTCTTGTGCCCTTAAAAGGCTGGTTAGAAACACGGAGTTCCAGGTAGGCTTGGGTGGCTCAGTTGGTTAAGCCTCTGACGTAGGCTCACGTCATGATCTCGAGGCTTGTGGAGTTCGAGCCCTGTACCAGGTTGTCTGCTGTAGGCAGGGAGCCTGCTCGGGTCCTTTGTCCCCCCCCCCTCTGTGCTCCTCCCCTGGTGGCGCATGCTCTCTCTTTTTCGAAATAAAATTTTAAAAGGAAAAGAGAAACCTGGAGTTCTGCGTTCCACCTCAGTGAATCTTTTCTAAAGTCTGAGACTCCTTGGCCTAGAAGTTTCAAGTTACTTACCGTGAAATTTCATATCCATAGAATTCCTGTGACAACAGTGAATTGCTTGTGGAGGAGAGTACTGGGAGAGGGACCCTTTCAATGTCATACCCTTTGTATGGCTTGAATTTTTTTTATGTGTCTATATTCTCTTTTTTTACGTTTATTTATTTAAGAGAGAGAGTGCGAGCATGAGAGCAGGAGGGGAAGAGAGGGAGAGAGAATCCTAAGCAGTCTCCGTGGCTTGAACCCACGAACTGTGGGATCGTGACCTGAGCCGAAATCAACCAACTGAGCCACCCAGGTGCCCCCTTAGGTGTCTATATTTTCTTTATTATGATTAAGTAATCATGAGCTGTCTCTAATCACCACATTTCAGTAGGACATTATAATTTACAAAGGACTTTCGTGATTGCACAAATACTCCAAACACCCATGAACCAAGAAGTGACACATTCGGGTATCCCTATACTACAAAGGAAGATTCTGAAGTACAGAAATAAAGAGCATAAGGAAACATTGAAAATTAGAGCCAAACATGGGATCCAAGTGTTTAACATGTTTTTATTATGAAAAATTCAGGCATTTATAAAGTAAATAGAATATCATAATGGACTCCCATGTTCTATCATTCCCACCCCCTATTCCATTATTTATATGTATACTTTTTTAAGTAAAATGTACATACATTGAAATGCACAAATCTTACCCAGGTCCCTTTTTTCCCTTAATTCCAATCTTGTGTGGCAGAAATCTGGCTCTATCACCTCCCAAATGTAAATGCTATTGACGGATTTCCGGCTGTTTCCTACACTGAGTTGAATCATCCTTCCCTCGATTTAGGTTTGGCCAGAAACGGAATGCCTTTGTTCTCAGTCAGAAAGCATATGGGATTCTAAGTCTGACTGCTGCATTGTTACCCACTCCGCAAGTGAAATCGGGGCCTGCCCCCCTTCAAACTGCCCTCCTGGCCAATAGCCTCCCTCCAAGACCGAAGCTCAGAGCCCCTTGGCTGTGCTCCACCCCCACCCAGCCTTGCACCCCATCCGCACGGCTCTGCGTGGGCTCTCGGGCCATCAGAAATACACTCGCCGCTCATGTAGTCTTATGTGCCAGGCGTTGCTGGCGCATCATCTCATCTCCAAGAGACCTGACCTTGCAAGACTCCCATTTCCCTTTAAAAGCTGGAAAAGAAAATCTAAGCTTGCCTTCCATGTCATTGCAGGAGATGAGTCAGCAGAACAGGAAATTCTCCCCGCACAAGCCCTTCTGATCCCGTGGGTTGGGCGTGTGTGGCATCGAGAGCGAGGGCTGGGAAGGGAACCGGCTTCTCCCCTGGAACCACTTTGAAAGGCGAACAATGTGAGTTGGCCGGTGAGTTTAGAAGTGTTGACACACACCTTGCCAATTAGGACTGTCCTGACATGTTTTGGGGAAAGCTCAGCTGTTTCCAAATAAGGAACAAGGCAAATAGGGAAGCCGGTGGTTGCGAAAGTCTAGGTGGCTTTAGAGCCGGAGAGGTGAGCGGAGTTGCTGCCCGTGACACTCACCGTGCATCTGAGCGGCAAGGCCAGCTTTCTGGGATGTTTGAGGGAAGAAGTGAGTTAAGGGGGGGGGGTCCCCGATAAGGTCCTTAAATGCCACGGAAGCCCTAGTGGTGCAATTATGCACACGTGGTGGATTACAAAACAGCGAAGAAGAGCTGCGGGCACTGGAGACGCCTGTGTGAGGCCGCCACCTCTGGCCCCGTCTGCATGACACTGCCCTGTCCACCGAGGGCGCTCAGGTCACGGCCTGGGTTCTGCGCCTAACCAGCTGTGGGGCACTTGGAGTAAGTCTTCCAACTGTGTGGGGGCCCAGTTTTCTCAGCTGCAGAAAGGAAGTGCTTAAGAGCACAATAAGCTCTTCCATTTCTAAATCGCAAATCTTTCTCGACCTGGGATGCAGTTACGTCCCGGGGAAACCCCATCGTAAGTTGAAAACACCGCGAGGTCGAAATGCATTTAACGCTCCCAACCTACCGACCGGCACGCCCAGCCGAGCTGACCTGACACGTGCTCAGAACACGGACACGAGTCTGCAGCCGGGCAAAAGCGGCTCACGCCAAGCCCGTTTGGTAACAGACTGTTGATCGGCTCGTGGGATGGATTGAACACCGTACCGGAAGTGAACAACAACGGCTCTATGGGTGCAGAAGGGTTCCGAGTACCCGGGTTGTTGGCCCTCGCGATGGCGAGGCTGACTGCGAGCTGGGGCTCGCTGCCACGGCTCCGCATCACGAGACACGATCGTGTGGCACGTTGCTAGCCCGGGAAAAGATCCAAATTCAAAATTCGAAGTATGGTTTCTACGTGTGGAATACGTACAGTGGGAAGATGCGAAGTCGAACCATGGCAAGTCGGGGACCGGCTGTACTGCTGCTCCCTCACCAACTCAGACTGGTGTAGCATTAACCCCACTTTCTCCTTCCTTTCATGACTTTTCCAATGGGACAGGGAGAGAGAAGTGGCTGAGTGCGGCCGTGAGCGAAGCCAGGACTCTTTAAAATAAGTCGCCTGTGGGAATCAGGCGCTAGGTGCGGGGTGTGTGTGTGTGTGTACATTTCTATTGTGTGTGTACATTTCTATTGGGTGGGGCTCTGTAGAGGGGAAGAGCATTCAGCCTGCTCTAAATGTTTCAGCTTTGCAGGAAAATAGATGCAGCAAAGATTGAGGAGTGAGATTTTGCATATGAGGAGGTGGGGGAGGAGCAAATGCGCTGAGATTCCAGCACTGAATTAAAAAAAGAATGAGGACACAGAAGGGTAGGCTGAAAATGAGCCAAGAAGTAAAAATATGCTGGGGCTTTTAAAGAGGGTGTAGCCAGAGCCGGTTAAATCCTACCCTTCCACTCCGACTGGCCTTCCCCTCACCCCGCCCGGACCCATTCTAAATTCTTTCAAGGCGCGGGTCCCTCCCCCCCTCCTCCCCCGCGGAGAAATGATACAGGAGCCAGGAGGAAGTGACACATTTTCCTGCTTGAATGGAGCAGGCCCCTGCTGCAGCCTCGCAGCCATCGTCAGCAATCTTATCTCCCCCCGGCCATCCATCCATCGTGGGCGCCTGGTTCCTCAAACAATGGTTTCCTCTGGCTGAATGAACCCTGGGTGATGACCAGAACACCCAGGCAAGCTCCGCGCTGAGAGGTTCGGGACAACCGTGCATGGTTCGTGTTCCTTTCCAGGGCACCACCCCACGAATAATCAAGTGCAGAGGGTAGCACTTAGCGTTTCCAAAAACGGGTCTGAGTCTGGACCCTGCACCCGGCGAAGCGCGGGGCCCTTGGGCGGTGAAGTGGGAGAATCCTGAGGTTGGCATTGAGGACTGAATTTGAGTGCCAGCTGTGTGACCTTGGGCAAGTTATGCGGCCTCTCTGAACCTCTGTATCTTCCTCTATAAAAGGAGGAAGGGCTGGTAATAATAACTGCCTTGAAGGTTCTTGTGAGGATTTAATAAGGTAGCAGGTGTGAAGGGCTTGGAGTGTTGTAAATATGCAAAGTTCATTTCCCTACCCCGCCCATCTCAGACACCCCCCCTCACCCGTCCAACCCACAGTACTGTTTGCTTACCCTTTAATAGCACTTTTTATCAGTACCTTACCAGCATAGCTCTTAATTTTATGCAGTTATAGTGTAGTTTAATCATGTAGGCCTCATTTTGTCAGTCACACCGAAAACATAAATCAGCATTCCAGGCGAACATCTTATTAGCAGCTCCCAAATGACTAACTAAATGCTGTACTGACTAAACAATAAAACTACATAAGAATAGAGAGTGAAGTTAAAAGCATCACAGGCAAAAATAACCTCTAGACCTCCCTATTCCCATAGGGTTTTGTCCTGCCTGGTATGTATCTCCACTTTGTAGGATTTTCCTTTTTTTTCTTTTTTTAATTTTTTTAATGTTTATTTTATTTATTTATTTATTATTTTTTTTTTTTGAGAGAGATAGAGAGAGAGACAGAGCACAAGCAGGGGAGGGGCAGAGAGAGAGAGGGAGACACAGAATTGGAAGCAGGCTCCAGGCTCTGAGCTGTCAGCACACAGCCCGATTCGGGGCTTGAACTCACAAACTGCGAGATCATGACCTGAGCCGAAGTGGGACGCCTAACCGACTGAGCCACCCAGGCGCCCCTAGGTTTGTTCTTATTATGTTATAATCACCTGGCTCCATACTTGTCTCTGAAGAGTCTATAAGCTGCTTGAAGGCAGGGACAATGCTTCTTGTATCTTTGTATTTCCAGAACATAGCTTAACAAACTACGTTGTGGGTGCATAATAACTTTAATCAATTACTTTGAATAAGCCATTAAACTAGTAGATTTTTTTCCTGTTCTGTTCACTGATGTAGCCTCTGCACGTGGAATCGTGCCTGGCACATAGCAGGCTCCCCTAAACGTGTGTTGAGTGATTGCCCTGGGACCTTCCTGGGTTGCACTTTCTTCATCTGTATGAGGCTCGTTCAAGGGGGGGGGGGGGTCAGTGGACTAAATTAGCAGTTCTCAAATCCTGGTTCTCCAATGGGCCACAGCAGAATTGCACTGGGATTTTAAAAGACACAGATGCCTGGACTCCCCTGCTGAACGATTCAGTAGGTCTGAGATAGGATCTATACATTTGTAGCTTTAAAAAAAAAAAAAAAAAAAAAAAGGAAGAAGAAATCTTTCCAGATGATTCTGGACAAAACCCAGGCCTCACTATGTTAGATATTTCTAACAGTTCTCATGTAGTATGATTTGGTACATCATTTTGACTGTTTCAAAAGACTGCATGCAGATCATCAGAGGAGTTTGCTGGGCTGATATAAGGAGAATATACAGAGCTTGATTTTGTGTTCAGAGGAGTTAGAGAGGAACGCTTTTGGGTTTTTTTTTTTTTTTGATGTTTATTTTTGACAGAGAGAGAGAGAGAGAGCGCACGCAAGCAAGTGGGGGAGGGGTAGAGAGTGAGGGAGACACAGAATCCGAAGCAGGCTCCAGGCTCTGAGCTGTCAGCACAGAGCCCAATGCGGGGCTCGAACCCACCAACTGCGAGATCATGACCTGAGCCGGAGTTGGACGCTTAACCCACTGAGCCACCCAGGTGCCCTGAGACACAATTTTTTTTAAAGAAATAAATACATATTGCATATGTCTTTCTGTTTAAAATAAGCAATTTATGACATGTATTTTTTTTTTCTGATTTTCTGAACCAGACAACATCTTCGGAGGCAGAGAGCATAGTTTCAAACTTCAGATAAGTTGTTTCAGGTAAACGTCCATTATTCAGACCACCATCAGCTGGCTGCTTTCGGGGTTCAGACAGGAGCTGAGTAAAGTTGCCCCTGGACCTTTGCGTGTGCCACAAAATCCTCAAGTTACCAGGGGTACAGAAACCAGGAAGGGTTTTGCATTTCTTCAAGGACACGCTCTACTTTGGTGGTGGCAGAACCCATTTAATATTTCACCGGGTTGGTATTGTCACCTGGCTGGGGTTGTTCAACTCTAGAACTGTACTATACTCCAGCGATGGTTGACTGCACCTTTTAGACTGATGCTGACCGGCTGGCCCAATAGTCCTCTTAACATTTGGGACATGCTAATCAAATGACAAAGGCCACTTCTATACCCCCACAAATATTTTTTCTCTCTCTCCCAAGTCAAAGAGTGTCCTCATGTGTTATATAACGGTACAAACTGGGGATGAGGAGGCTGGGGCGAAGGAGGGAAGTAGGTCTATTTTAACTGGATCAAGTTCCCTCCCACTCAGTAGTCAGGGCATCCGAGAAGAAGCCACGTACTGGGGGGAAGAGTCCAAGGGAGACCTACAGAGATTAGCATCTCTTAGCAGCCAAATAAGGATGGGTCAATGAAGGCACGGCAGTCGTCTGTTGAACTACACCAGTTATTCATTGTTTTTCTTTCCTATGTTGATGAAAAATTTTGTGGCTTTGACACTCTCACTGAAAAAAAAAAAAAACACCTGTGACATTTCACAACATTTAGGCCATTCAGTCAACTTTTCTGATGCAGAAACATGTTCAACCCCTCCAGGATGGTAAGGGTGTCACATGTCTGCCTTTCTGTTCCCCTGTGCTTTGTTTATATCACTATGTGACTTCTGGTACCAACACAGCCAGACAAGATCAGTGACCTGGTCGCACAGTCCCCCGGGATGTTCTGTGTGGTGACAGAGGAAGGGATATCCCTCAACACCACTGCCCACAGGGGTGCTAGGGAGAGGGCTTCTAATGAGTCACCGGCAAAACGAGTCCTTGCCGTTGAGCTGCACGAGAAAGCTCAGGATTTAACAGGGAAATGCCAAACTGCAAGGTTCTGGCTGACGAAAAAAATTGAAAGAGACAGTGCACAAATCCCATAGCACTTTTCAGGAATTTTTAGGAGCTGGAGTGACAAAACGGAAGTCATAGACATTTTGGATTTGGCCACAGAGCTGATTTCTCTGGAAGGACCAGAAGCTCACGCTGCAGGACATCCAAGCCCTTCCTTCTTTGAGATCCAAGGCTGCGAAGCACACCTCCAAGCACGACCTGGAAGACGTGGCTCCTTTGGTAACCAGCAGGACTTGTATTGAGCACGCAATCATTCAAGAGGCGCCAGCTGATGGGGGTGGCATAAAATGGCATGTGCTTCATGACTGTAGTCTCAGACTTTCTGCAGAGGGATGAAGAAAACCGGGGGTGACTCTTGCACGTGAAACAAAAGTAACCTGCGTGTCATTTGCAAGGTCTGGAGTAACCATCACCCTTTCTTCAAAAATATGTCTCCTGTGAGCAGTTGGGAGAAGCGGTCGTGTTCTCAGCAGCAGCTTTTAAGTGACTGGAAACTCTTTGTAAATAAATGGAAATAGATCACATTCTATGGCATCATACTCCAGTTCCCTCAACTATAGTACGGTCATCCTAATGTATCCGATTGTATTATTGTGACCTTGCATCCGTAGGGCTGTAATAATGCGAATGAGGGTGACAAGCAGCACTTGCTTTGCAGCAGTGATATCTTTTCAACACATTTGTTGCTAGTTGTGGGACGGAACAGGTGCTATTCACCCCATTTCATCAGGGTGTCGGGTCTAATAAAAATACAACACTTGATTGGGAGTGATACCTTTTTTAACCAGGAGCGCTGATTCATGGGAAATCATCTTAAAGGGCCTAGATTCTACCAATATAAGGATATTTACTATTTACTTTGAAGCATCTCATATGACCTCCCCCCATCAATAAAGCAGTGGTTCTTAATATTTTAGGCCACAGACCCCTTTAAAAACCTGAGGAAAACTGTGGGCCCTCCACTTGGAAGAGGGCACATTCACACATGCATAGAATATTTTTCAGGCTGTATCACGGGGCTCATTCACCCCAAGTTAGAATTCCCCTGCTATAGACATGGGATAGATAGAAAAAGAAAGATCTGGAATGGATCTTCTTTCCACAATTCTTTGGGGCCCATCTCCATGGTGACCGTTTTAGATTCCAAGTTCTAGGGCCATACCTTTATAAGGTGAAACTTGAGATCCAGCTATTTTTGTCATTATTTTTAACTTCTCTTCTTGCAACGGTTCTCTGCCTTGGCCATATGTTGGAATCATATGTAGAATTTTTAAGAATCGCAGTGTGTGCCCAAAGCCATACCCCAGATCAATCAAATCAGAATTTCTGGAGGGTAGGAGCAAGGCATCAATACTATTTAAAGCTCCCAGATAATTTGGATGTTAAACCGAAGTTGAGAAATCCTGCTTTTCTGCCCCTCCGTACTTGAGAGAATAATTCTGTCAGTCTGGGTATTCCAGCCGCTTGCAACCCCCTATATCTTCTGTGTCTTTCTGTGACACTTTCACTGTCTTTTCTGTGTGGGGTATAACAATTTCCTCTTTAAGCTAATAATTGCCTTTCACCTCGTTATCTAGAATGTCACTAAGAAATGTATTGTTCAGCTACCACTTAAGAAAGATTTCGTTTGACTCAGAGGTTATGATGGGGGAGAACAAGAAGCAGGAGAAAACAAAAGCTACCCCGAATCGTTAAACTCCATCCAACCTCATGGGTATGCTTTACTGAAAGAACAGAAGACAGAGAGGAGGTGGTGGCCCAAAAAAATTCCTCAAGCTGATTTTGAAGAGGTAGATGACTCAGTTAAATCTGCAAGAGTGAAGAGGTCCAGAGAAAAGGCAGAAACATCTCAAAAGTGATGCTCCTTTCATCGGCAGAGGTGAGGAATAAGGTGAATAAGGAGGTGGGATTGAGTAGGCCAAAAAAAAAGTTCCTACAAAGTCATGATTTTAGAGCTAGAAGAGATCACTGAGATACTCAAGAGTTATTTCTTTCATTTTATAGGTGAGAAAGCAACCCGGGTTGGTGATGTCTCTGCCTGAAGTCTCTCAGCTGGTCGTGGTGGGGTAGGCATGGGCCCAGGCCTCCTGAATGGCCAGGCCTCTCTCATCTTCAATGGCTAGAGCTCATTAATACGGCGACCGTCCACTTTGTCATCTAAACCTAGACACTTTTGAGAGTAAAAGAGGACAACAGGCAAACCTAAATTTTTTTTTTCCTCTCTAAAACTCATTTGTTGGGGCTCCCGGGTGGCCCAGTCGGTTAAGCGTCTGACTCTTGATTTCGGCTCAGGTCATGATCTCATGGTTTGTGGGTTCGAGCCCCGCGTCGGGCTCTGTGTTGACAGCATGGAGCCTGACCGCTTGGGGTTCTCTCTCTCCCTTGCTCTCTGCCCCTCCCATTCCGACCCCCTACCCCCATTCACACTCATTCTCTCTCTCTCTCTCTCTCAAAAATAAACATTTCAAAAAGAGAAAAGTTTGCTGGTTCTGAATCCTGTTCCTTATATCTTTCCATCCTTTCATCTGGATTCTAGCATCCCTGGAGGGTAACACATGGATACTTGAGAGAACACTCCTCCAAAGGTAATAAGGCCCCAGATGTGTGTCCTACACCTCACTCTCCACCTCTTTCCTTATAGAGTTTCTTTGTATGAAAACTGCCCTTTGTAGGGGAGCCTCTGAGTTGACTTCTCTCCCAGAGATATAGTGTTGTCCCTCAGGTGAGCGCTATTTCTCCTTCCACCAGTGGTTTTCCTTTTTGAGAAAGCAATGCTCTGATTTCTGTGACTTTTTGCTTGTTGAAAGACAGGCCGGCCCTCTTTCCCGATTAGGCCCTGTTTACTTAGGGCTGGGTTTAAATATCTGCCACAGATTGGTCAGTGATGACAACGGCATTTCTAGTGAGTTTTCTGTAAGTGCTGCTTTTATATTAGCCTGTTAAAAATTTACTGTTGGGACCTTCCAAGAACAGAGTACATTTCCTTATGTGACAGTAATGCGGTTTCCAAATGGCTAACTACGAATGTCTTCTGGACCTTCTGCTTTTTATTTTTTTCTAAAAGTGTCCAAGGTAGTTACCAGACTCTGAGATACTTGGTAAACTCCTTTGTAATCGCTCTGGACTGATATAGAGTGAATTCCTGTTACAAAACTTGACGTTGGCTAAATTTTAGGACTCCATTTCCAATCAACATTGGGACCAATAAGGAGAACTCAGTCAAGTTAATACAATCCCTATAAAATACATAGATTTCAGTGATCAATACTCCAATGTCCACTCAGCTGAGGTAACCTCATTTTCCGATTTCTTAACATAGCAGCTGATTACTTCAATTATCCTAATTATTATCATTATTTTAATTTGAGAGAGGGATATAGCACAAGCAGGAGAAAGGAGCAGAGAGAGAGAGGGGAGAGAATCTCAAGCAGGCTCCACGCTCAGCGTGGACCTGGGCTGGACCTGGGCGTGATCCCGCCACCCTGGGATCACGATCTGAGCTGAAATCAAGAGTCAGACGCTCAACTGAGTCACCAAGGTGCCCACAATGATCTTAATTCTTAGTGGCTTGCCAACCACTGGTACCCCTCAGTTTGCTGTTACTGTAGACTTTTGCTATGTGGATGCAGCTTAAGCCCATTTATTCCTGGATATAACAGGATTTTAGCCGAGGACCTGTCTCCCAACTTTGATGGCACTGTCACTACCTGCTCATGTTGTCTTGATTTTTAGGAGCCTCCTTCTTCAAACACAAGCTGTATTTTCCCTCGGATGATTTGCTTGGGACCATGAAGCCTCCAGTGATTAGACAGGCTTACTTGTGGAGGTAGATACCTGTGTTGGAGAGAAGTCTTCTCAGGTTGGAAAGGACTCTGGCAGGGAACATAGGCGGGACACGGAATAGCATTCTCACGTGACCTTCAAAAGAATCACACATTTTTCCTTCTGCACCTTGACGGGACGGCTGAGGTGGAGGAGGTTAAATCACAGAGGGGCGCCTGGGTGGCTCAGTCGGTTGAGCGTCCGACTTCGGCTCAGGTCGTGATCTCGCGGTCTGTGAGTTCGAGCCCCACGATGGGCTCTGTGCTGACAGCTCAGAGACTGGAGCCTGTTTCAGATTCCGTGTCTCCTTCTCTCTCTCTGACCCTCCCCCATTCATGCTGTCTCTCCCTGTCTCAAAAATAAATAAACGTTAAAAAAAAAATTAAAAAAAAAATCATGGAGGTGGGTGCCTCAAATAGCATTTGCCCAGTGGCGTCTTATCTCGTTTCCCTCGCTGAAAGCAATTTTGAAGTTTAACTTCTGTTGTAGCTTTATTGCCTTCCAAATTAAGAAGTTATTAAATTTAAATTTTTATTGCAAAGCTACCAACATACCATGTCAGAGAGGTTTTTGCAGGTCTATTAAGTATGAGCTGGATTTGATTCATTAAGCTTTCAATTTTCTC
Organism: Lynx rufus; assembly: GCF_022079265.1. Taxonomy (NCBI): domain Eukaryota; kingdom Metazoa; phylum Chordata; class Mammalia; order Carnivora; family Felidae; genus Lynx; species Lynx rufus. The sequence continues at coordinate 170,902,622 of NW_025814845.1, forward strand.
CAAAGCTGTCTTCAAGTGTTTGCGGAAGCATACATAACCTTTTTCGGGGGTAGGAGTCTGTCTAAGGAGGAGCGATACGGTCATACCGGGCCACATTTAGGGGCTTCATAGATGGGTTTCTATGTTTCATCCCCAAGGAATTTTTACCCAGCCAACTGTAGTTTGATTGTTTTTAAAATGTGTGTGTTTGAGGGGGCGCCTGGGTGGCGCAGTCGGTTAAGCGTCCGACTTCGGCCCAGGTCATGATCTCACGGTTTGTGAGTTCGAGCCCCTCATCAGGCTCTGTGCTGACAGCTTGGAGCCTGGAGCCTGCTTCGGAGTCTGTGTCTCCCTCTCTCTCTCTGCCCCTCCCCAGCTCATGCTCGCTGTCTGTCCCTGTTAAAAATAAATAAACTTAAAAAAAAATTTTTTTAAATGTGTGTGTTTGAGGACTTATGTCCTCTAAGTGCTCTGGGTCAAGATATGTGACCAAGATAAACAGTAGTTTCCTGGGAAAATGGAAGGAGCACTATACTGAGTGGACTGAGAGCCAGAAACCAGTTTCTAGCTCCCAGACTCTCCACTGACGAGCCCGGGTGACCTCAAGGAAGCTACCGGCATTTAATAACGAACACCTTAACCTCTTAGAAACCCAGTGTCCTCATCTATGTCGTAAAGGTCTTCGAGATAACGTACACGACGTTATGAATAAAGCTAACGTACTGTCCAAATGCAGAAACCTATTGTTGATCTCATTGTCATGAATAACAACATGAGGTATGAAGCCTGAATTATGGTAAAAACTGAAACGAGCAGACCTTTGGCTCACTCAAAAATTTGGGAGGTGAACACAGGAAGACCCGCATACACTTTCCCCCATACTCTTCAGGGACTTCCGGGGTTCCCAGGCAGACTCAATGTTGGACCAGGCTTCTAATTCAGAAGTGCGTTAAGGTAAGACGTTGCGAGGTGTGTGTCAATATCGAAGGCTATTTTCTGAATGGCTGAGTGACAAACTCTTTCTCGTTCGGAGGGGCCTGGAAACAACATGGACCAGACTTGGATACAGCAGAGCAGGGTCCAGTCATCAATAAGAGAGGAATCCTAGGTTCTTTTTTGTTTTTTTTTTTTAATTTTTTTTTTTAACATTCATTTATTATTATTGAGAGAGAGAGAGACAGAGCACAAGCACGGGAGAGGCAGAGAGAGGAGGAAACACAGAATCCGAAGCAGGCTCCAGGCTCTGAGCTGTCAGCACAGAGCCGACGTGGGGCTCGGACACACAAACTGCGAGATCATGACCTGTGCTGAAGTTGGCCGCTTAACCGACTGAGCCACCCAGGCGCCCCGAGGAATCCTAGGTTCTTGAATATACTCAGACCCAATAGTTTATCTGAATAGCTAATGCAAAACTGATGAATAGAAGGTCTGGTGGAGGCACATCAAAGGATTTGATATTTCAGGTCGAATGTTCCAGGCTAAGAATGTATGTGAAGGAGGAAAGGTGTGTGATAAGGACTCACGGAGTACTGTTTCATCACTGTTGTCAATGAGTCCAGAGGACTAATGAAGGACAGTGCGGGATGTCCAGCCAGGAGGCCTGGAAGAAGTATTCGCACCGAAGGGGTTCTCATGACTCGGTGCAGAATGCCTTGAGCTAGAAATGAGCAGGCAGTTGGTGATGGCAAGATACAATACACCTCATATACTGGACGTATGAGGTTAAAGCACAGAAACAACGGCTTAAGCCCGAAAGTGTATTACCAAACATCGGGCCAGAGTTGTGCGCTGACTTCTGGAAAGAAATACAGGAGCGATGCCTAGCTGACAGTGTGGTGAGAAATGAATATGGAACAGCTTCTAGCATGTCCAGATCGATCTTTATCGCAACTCAAAAACAGCCTTTATGTGTGAGCATAGATTTCTTTTGATGTTGGTTGGCCATCAGTCATGACTACACTTATTCTAACATCATTGTTTTGCCGTCTCAACAACAGAAAAAGACATTTACTTATGTGGAAGTCACTGAATCTATGAGTGGTGATGTGCTAATAAACATCTCATCACCAGCCTTCTGGCGGGGGGGGGGAGGGGTTTAAGGAGTATGGGGAGGTGAGCTACTTTCTAGCATTTGCTGCTTTCTGAGGTATAAATAGTTTCATCATGCCCAATTTCTATCCCACAGGTACAATAGATGTAAATAACCTCCAAAGCATAGAAAATAGTAAAATGACAAAATGATTAGGAAGTGATGAGTGTTTCATTATCTTTGTTTATAATATGAATAATTTGATTGTCAGTTTACAATTTTTCCTTTTTAGTAATGTCTGGTTTTTAACAACCGGCTCACAAAATTCCTAAAAATTTAACAACTAGCTCTTGAGAGACAATATGAGAGGCTCCAACACACCATTGCCAATGAGCGAAAGAACATCAGAGCGTCTTTAGGGAAAGATAAAAAGAGAAAGGAAGAGCAGTGAAATATTTTTTTATTTATGAAAAAAAATATGGAGAAATGTGGGTTTAGGTCCTTCTCCATTCAAGTGAATACTTAACTGTAGAATGATAATGCTGGTTTGTGGATCAATGATTTTTGTCCCATAAGCTTGGGGAATGTTTCATGTTAGATCTCATTTGCTGTGTATTCACAATGTACGTTTAAACATTACATAGTAAAGAACCCTTTTATACCTAGTGTTCCCCAACTTTTTTGACTGGTAGAATCATTTTTTCCCCACAGAGTACTTAATATTTCATGGAAAATAGATTGAAAAAACACTGCCTTGTGGGTATGCTTAAGTATCCCGTCTCTCAACGTTTGTTATTGATGACTTCAATCAGACAATTTATGGCATGTCAGTCCAATCTGTGGATATACTAAATCAGTGATTCTCAAATTTGACTACCTATCAGATTCACCTGGAAGCTTGTTTGCCTATTTTATTTAAAATTTAAAATATGACCCCCTTTGGGAAAAAAATGGAAAACATGACTATATGAATAGTCTAGGATATTGAATAGGATATTGAATGAGATAATGTATTGATACATAGATCAAAGCTGGGTCAAGGAAGGAAGCTTTAAGGAAGCTAGGGTGATTATTGTAGAGAAGAGAACGTTTGGGAGACATAGTTATATTCCAATATCCAGATGACCTTCATATTCATGTTAAAGATGTCCCAGATGGGAGAACCTGGGTCTATAGAATAAAGTTGCCATGAAGTGCATTTCTTTACAATATAGGGGTGAATTACTTAGTGGGTATAGCTGTCTAAAATCAGAATAGATCTTAGTTCTTGATTAATTGGACATTTTTAAGCAAAGGCTGAACGAACACTGGAGGGCCTGTTGAATAGGGAGTTCATCCATTGTGAGGATTGAACTAGTTAATCCCTAAAGTTCCTTCCCGTGTTGGGTCCATACGTTTCTGTTATTTGGGCATAAAGCACATACTAGTGTCATAGCTAAGCTCAAATGCCACCTAAAAAGTAGGCAGCACAGAAGTAGACTTATACTTCAAACAAACAGGCCATTTGGATAATAGTTTGTCAACATTGCAGAGCATTTATGACCATCTAATAAGCAATACTGAAAATAGATTTCAGAGATAATGTTTAATTTCACAGAGTTTGCATCTCATATCGAAGAGATATTCAGCTATATATCTATAGACTATCTCCAACAAAAGCATAAAACAACATTTTCGGTTGCAATTTACAAACTCAAGGTTAGTGACATGAGTTTACTCATGAAGATCTTTTTTTCATCTTTAAATATTCACACTATTAAGAGACGAAAAGAAACTATTTCTCTGTTTTATGGTTGAACCATGAATTAAATCATATCTGTGAACACAGCTATAGTGGACTGCAACTTTTCCTTCAATGTGGAAAACCTATAACATAGATTTTATCATCAGGCTCTTATACCAGCAGTAGAGTGGACTTTTAAAGGACTTTTTAAATTCAGTTTATTCTTTCCCTTAATATATACTGATTATAGACAATTTGGAGAAACATGAATGTCAAAGAAGAAAAAAAAAATTGCCAGTTTGCCGCTGCCTCGAGACATTTCTGGTGAACACCTTAGTACATTTCCTTCCTGTCTTTTTCAGCTCTATGTATTTTGTGTATGTTTGTTGTACAAATGTGATCATATTGTATCTGTATTTTGTATCCTGTTCCTAAAGCATAAGCAACTTCCTCTGGTTTTACAAACATTTGGCTACATAATAATCCTCCTGGTGGCTTCACTATTGTTATTTTTGAACACCTGCTAGTGTAGGATATTTTCATGATTTGATAGTGCATACTATACCTTGAACATTGTGGCCTGAATTGTCAATACCGTCTAGACTATGCAGGGTTTTGGAAAACTGCCTTGTAGGCCAAATTTGTAGATATTAAGGACGTACGTAAAAAGCTGACATCTGCTTATAATTTTCCCTATAAAGCCTTTGAGCATATTCCGTGTTAGAAAGCATGGCTGTAAGTAGTTTGTCAAAATTTTAAATTGTATCACTCTCCTTTTACCCTTGAGTTCATGGTCCTTCCTAGATACCTCTAATTTTTTTTTTTTTTTTTTTTTGAGAGAAAGAGAGAAAGGGGGAGGGGCAGAGAGATAATCTCCTTTTTCAAATTTTTTTTAAGTTATTTACTTTTAGAGTGAGAGAGCATTCGAGGGCATGCCAGCAGGGGAGGGGCAGAGACAGAGGGAGAAAGAGAATCCCAGGCAGGCTCTGCACAGCGTTCGCGTGGAGCCCACTGTGGGGCTCAAACCCACAAACTGTGAGACCATGACCTGACTCGAAATCAAGAGCCGGATGCTTAACCAACTGAGCCACCCAGGTGTCCCTAGACACCCCTAATTCTAACTGCCTAGAGGAGAGAAGCATCTGAACTTCTCATTTAGTGTGGAGGAGACTTTGTATTCATCTTAACTCCAAGGAAACACACAACTTTCAAGTGATTCTCCCCTCGTTCTATAAAATTCTTTAAAAAGCCAGCTTGCAAGATCCCATTAGCTCCATTCTTTGTTGAGATTGTGGGTGTCCTTAGTACCTCTCAGCTTAGATTTGAAACAAAACACCTCCGAGACTCATAGATTCTCCGGGACCTTACCAGGAAGAGCTTTCCTCTTGGTGTTCCTAGGCTGAACTCAGTTTTGCAGGGAACTATTATTTTGTGCATCTTACACACGGTTAGGTCTTGAAGTTCTGGCGAGGGGCTTACATGAAAAAATGTTTACATGAATGTGTATGGATCATGTGGATGAGGGAATGATGTCCTATGGGATTCTCTTGGATGATATGTATTCAGGGACAAAGGACCAGTTCGAAGTAGTTGGGATGAATCTATCTATAAACAACTTACATATTTAACCAACCATGCTTAACAGATATAGATCCGAATGACCAAGATAATGTGTAAAATGCCTTTTATTTCCTGGGTCAGGAAGGGTGAGTGAAAACATTCACGACATAGTAAGCTTTTTTTTTTTTTAATTTTTTTTTAAACGTTTATTTATTTTTGAGACAGAGAGAGACAGAGCATGAACGGGGGAGGGTCACAGAGAGAGGGAGACACAGAATCTGAAACAGGCTCCAGGCTCTGAGCTGTCAGCACAGAGCCCGATGCGGGGCTCGAACTCACGGACTGCGAGATCATGACCTGAGCCGAAGTCGGATGCTTAACCGACCAAGCCACCCAGGCACCCCACGACATAGTAAGCTTTAAGGAGGCGACACTTCAGTGGTTTCCTTCCCAAGCCAGGGAGATTTATTCATTCATTGGTTAATCCAATAAATTAGGTGGTTGGTGATATGGAGATGAATAAGACATATTTCCTACCTCAAAGAACTCAGTCTAGGAACAGACACATATTTAGATAATTTTAACATGATCTCGTAAGAGAGAAGTACATTCGATTTTATGAAACTATTTCAGAAGGTAGGGGATGAGGGAACATATCAGAGAAAGCTTTCTGAAGGCAGTTACATCTGAATTGGTTTTTATTTTTTTTTTTATTTTTTTTTTTTCAACGTTTATTTATTTTTGGGACAGAGAGAGACAGAGCATGAACGGGGGAGGGGCAGAGAGAGAGGGAGACACAGAATCGGAAACAGGCTCCAGGCTCTGAGCCATCAGCCCAGAGCCCGACGCGGGGCTCGAACTCACGGACCGCGAGATCGTGACCTGGCTGAAGTCGGACGCTTAACCGACTGCGCCACCCAGGCGCCCCGTGAATTGGTTTTTAAAGAATCAGAAAGAGTTTTGCTGGCTGAGGAAGGAAAGAGAGATGGGTAAGTGGGACTGTTGAGGCAGGGGGGTGGTGAGTAGATGGTGACATTCCAGGGGAAAACTAGCGTCATCCTAGATATGAAGAAGACATGGAATCAAGACTTATGTTCTGCCAGTGCTTATTTGAAGCGCTTATTAGACATGTGTAGAAATGTCAAGCAGGCAGGTAGAAGTGTGTGTCTGCAGTTTCAGGGTGGGGACAGCGCTGGAGATGTAGATTTGGCAGGGACTGGTATATACATGGTATTTATACCTATAAATACTCGATGAAGTTGCCTGGGACAGAGAAGCATATGCAGGGCAGAGACCAGGAAGACATATCGTCCTAACATTTAGAGGCTGGCCTGGGAGAAGGAGCTAGCACCCTGAAAGGGGTGTATAGAGAGACTGGAGGTAAACCAATCCTGTAACACACAAAAAAGGGTCTCAAAAAAGCATGGGATGGTTAGTGGTTTCAAATGCTGCTGGGAAGCAGAGAAAGAGAAAACCAAAGTGAACCATTGGAAGATCATTAGTGACCTTGATGCCTTTTCATGAAATGGTAGGGACAGAGCCCTACTACAGTAGCAACCCTTGTCTTTGGGCTAATAGGTATTTGGGCCTCTCTTCCCAAGAGCCATTCATTCAGAAGAAAGGGAGGCAGCTTGTGGCCTGCTGAAATTACTGCTTAGGGTCACTGATCCTTGATTACTGGACCCATCTCAGCTTGTCCCAAGATTCCATACAATGTTCTTAGAACAGTACCCAGCACATAGTGCTATATGAACTTGTTGTAATTATCTCAGTTTCTAGGCAAGCCTTACTGGCTTCCCAGAAGAACAGATCATTTATGTAGACCAAATCATTTTTCAGGAAGTGTGAATATACCAATCTTACACGTGACAAAAACTGAAGAAAATGGCTTATGTATAGGGGTTCCAATCCTCTGGTTTATTGGTCTAGTCCCTCATTCTCTCTTTGTCTCTCCTTCTTAGTTCTGATTGAGGCTCACTGGAGAGCCTAGGATTAAATTATTAAACAAGGGCAGAGAACGTAAAAAGGAAAACAAGTAATAAAAGGCAGATGCAGAGAAATGCATTTACAAAATCAGCCAAAATAGAAGTACATACAGCACAGTGCATTAAAGTTTTGTACCTGTTTGTACAGGTAGCTGAAAGATGAAAATACAGGGTGGATTTTTAGTTTGGGTTTGTTCTTTGGTTAAGTGAGAAATACTAACATAGCAATGGAGGAATAATAATACAATGGTACAGCTTTTTTGAGTGGAGACATTTTGAGACTTATTTTACAACTGAACTGTTCTGGAAATCAAGAACAAGGTAGAAAGTGGAGATAATGGAGAGAAGGTGTAAATAATTATAAACTTCCCCTTGGTCTCTCAATGCCTGACCACTCCTTTCAGCCTTAAGGTCAAATTCTGGATATTTTTACAGATATTTTTCACGTGGAAAGTAGAGATCTGTCTCCTAGGAGCATCGTGGGGATTAAGGGAGATCTGCAAAGTGTCCAGTTTATAGTGAGTGCATCATTAATGCATCTTTCAGTGACGTACATATACATCTCCTTTTGGCTGATGACAAGTGTTTCCTGGTCGTTTTCCTTATACCTCTTAACTATTGAAGATGCTTTCAATACAAATCTAATAATAACAGCAGCAAACATTTATCACGTATTCTAAATCATTTAATCTTAGAAACAATCCTATGAGGTAGGATTGTTACCCACATCTCATCACGGCCGGCCTCACCATTTGGCAGCCTGGCTTCGGGGCCCAGTTCTTTCCTCAACCACCGCTTCCACTTTTTCGGCAGGACAGACCTGGGCCGCTTTTTTCGGCCATGTTCTGCTACTAGCAAACTCAGTTTTCTGTTCGGAAAACACTGAACCGCTTTCAGTCGCCAAGGGCTCTTGCCTCAGTTGCCGGGGCCCATCAGAAGGTAATTTATTTCACCCAGATGGAACCAGCCCAGCTGCGTCTTTCCCAGACCCAGGAACTGTTCCCCTGGCCGAGCCGCAAGTCTGCACACACACCCCCCCCCCCAACCCCGGTCTTTCATTTCATCGGCCATAGTGTCACTATTTTGAGTAGAAACACAGTATGCTCAAAGACACAGGATCCCGCGAATCCACCGCGAGCGAGCACGGTAACCGCACGGCTGAGCCCGCCCGGGAATCCATGCACATGACGCGAGGGTTTGGGACACTGATGTGCGCGGGACCGTGGACTGGGCCAGGGACAGAGGGCAGGACGAGCGCGGCAAGACACCAGACGAGCAGCTCGCGCACCAGGGCGCGGCGAAGGCCAGGCCGCCCCGGCTCAGCGCGGGGCGGAGAAGGAAGGGGCGGGAGCCAGGAGCCGGGCCGGCCGCTTCCCGCCCCGCCCCCTCTGGTCTCCGCCCCGGCCCTCGCCCCGCCCCGCCCCGCCCCTCGGGCCCGGCCCGGCCGCTCCGCCCCTGGGTGACGTCACTGGCCAGGCCAGCCGGCGCCATTTTGAAAGTAGAGTCGCCTGCCCCTGCCGCCGCCGCCGCCGTCCCTGTCGTAGCTGCCGCCGCCACTGCTGGAGAAGGAGAGAGAGCGGGGAAGCCCCAGAGTGAAATCCACCATCCTCCTGACTGGTCTGCCCGCCCCTCCTTCCTTCTTCCCCGACCCCCGCCCTCTCCCCCCACAGGTGCCATCCGCCGCCATCCGCCCTCCCTACCCCCCCATCCCCAGGTGAGGGGGGTGAGTTCAGGAAGCGGCGACCCCGAGGAACCCAGCAGGGTCACCATTTGCAGCGCAACATGGCAGGTAAAGGAGAAATCACCCTCGTCCACTGACAAGGCACCGCTTCCTTCCTCCTCCCTCCATCACCCCCTAGCGACCGTCTGTGCCTCGCGTAGAGCCACGGGGCGCCCCTCGGATTTCAGGGAATTGGTCAAGTTGGGTGGGGTGGGGGTGGGGAGGGTTTGTTGAGGCGAGGGGCGGCAGTGATACCTAAATGGCTTTTTAAATGAGGGCTGGAACCTGGGCATGGGTGGGGGTGGGGTGTGTGCTGGCGAGCCGAGGGGTAAGGCGTGGGTGGGGCGGGGTGGGGGCGAGTGCAGATTTGTTCCTACTCCTTTGGACCCGGTGTAACCTCTGCTCCCCCCACCGTCTCCTCCCCGTCCTCCCCCCCCCCCCGAGCTTTTTATACGGATCTTTCTCCATATAATTCCAATTTTTTTTTTTCCTGCTGCAAGCCTTCTTGGGTGTTTATACTAACGTATTTTGTACTGAGAGGGAAGAGTGCCTTACAAGTTAAAATACAATGGGGACCTATGTGTATTTTTTCCCCACTGTGGATACATGTATTTTTGAGACCATGAACCTTTATTTTTTGTCTCGAACCAGCTCCCTTTCGTTTCTTACCCTTCGTGTCCAAAGAGTGCAAGGCCTTGTTAATCCACCAAGTTGCATGAAAAATGTGATTTAAACTTTCCGTTTTGTATGTTAGTTTTTGTGCAGATGTCCTTTTCCCAAAAGGGTTTCGTGGAGTTAGTTAAAATAGTTGTGGAGTTCAGCGATATAAATAGCTAAGGGGATTGATTTAGGTAAAAGCTTGGGAGGGGGGGTGGGAAAGATGCATGGAGAAAACCGGCTTGGAATATTTAGCAAGGAATGATGGTGAAGGAAGGAAAAGGTGATTGCTTTGAGGATTATCTTTATACATTTTGATGTTGCTGAGTATCTTCCTGCTTCTACTAGAACCAATTCTAGTTCTTGATTCAATTTCTTCCTTCATAGAGCCAGGGCATTTCCTTCTTAGTGCTTGGAAGTGAAATAGAAACATTGAGGAACTAAACCAATTCTCCATGCGTTTTCTAATATTTAGATAATCTTTAAATAATCAAACCTTTAAAAAAGTTAGCATGTTGGATTGACTTAGGGTTTGCTGTAAACAAGTTGCTCCTTTGGCCTTGTCGAGTAAGTGAAATTAAAATTGTTTTGCACAAGATGATGACAAACGAGCAAAATTGTTTGCAAGGTCCTTTGGACTCTGAGGGATAAGGTGGAGGGAGGCAAGACAAGCTTCCTCTGACAGGCTCTTGAGCATTTATTTCGGTTTCTTTTCCTGTCTGGAGCCCGTGATGTGCTGGTAATGAAATGCAAAGAAATGGGTGGTGAGTGTTGTGTTTGCTGTGTGTGTGCTCTGGTGATTGGGTTCACACGAATCATTACTCCTCACCCGGGCAGTAATGTTTCTGAAGTTTTCTCTTCGTTCCGTGTTTTATGGTAGCTTAACCTTATTAACCCTTCTGTAGGCTTAAAGGAAAACTGTCTAATTGGTGGTATTTACTTTTCTCTGGTAGGTCTTGCGTGACTGTAAGGCTTTCACTGTCTTTGAGGGGAAGGGAAAATGGAAGTTTTGAACACATGTGCAATGTTAATGGGAGTACATGGCCTTTAGATTATCTCATACCTGGGATCTCTCTGTCTCTCCTTAAATGCAGTGCCAGCTATTGGAGACTAACCTTCCGAATTAATGCTCTGGGCTGGTGGTTGTATGTGTGGGCAGTACTAGGCTATTAGTATCATGCCAACCATGGATACCATCTCTGTGTTTACGAGAGTAAACATGAACAGAACTGAGTTTTAATTGGTATGTTTTCTTTTTCCAGGAGCTGGAGGAGGGAATGATATTCAGTGGTGTTTTTCTCAGGTGAAAGGAGCAGTAGATGATGACGTAGCAGAAGGTAAGAAAGCATTTAATAATGCAAAGTTTGAATATGGAATCTCCAAAATCTTGATTACTGAAGGATTTCTTTGCAGCTGAGTCTGTTCCAGGTTAAGAACATACTGTGTTTATTGCATAAGCAATGGAGGAACAGTTTTAAAGTCATCTTTCTGGAAAATAGTCTTCAGGTTTTTTTTTTATTAATACCTTGTATCATTATTTTTTATTTCTATTCAATGAAAGGAGCACTGGATGATGATGTATTTAAAACCGTCACAAGAAAAATCTAAGGCTTGTATCATAAAGGTTTCCTGGCTGTATACATTTCTCATACAAATAAACGGTGATGCATTTTCATGTTTGTAAATCATTTTTAGATAATTGTGTTGAAATACGTATCAGCATTTAGCTCGGAAACATTTTTCAAAAATGAATATCTTTTTTGAAGGAAGATTTTTAGTTTTGTTTTGTTTTTTAACTTGTGTACTTTGAGAGGGTGATGTTGGTTGACATTCTGTGAAGAAATGCTGACTCAAATGATACATTTTATTGTCTTGTAAGGATTAATTTAGGTGGATAAGAAAACAGCAGTGTTGTGGATATATAGCATGGCCTCCTGGGAGCTTATTCTGGTGCAGTTTGATCGGTTGAAGTATTTAAGTCTTCTCCCAAATTTCTTAGTGTATTTCAAAAGCTTAACATTTTGAAACGTTAGGGTTTTGCACTCATTTGAGGTGGTCTTAGGTGCTGGAGGCATTATTTCCCATAAAGTATTTGTGTTATTTCATTGTTCAGAAATATTATTTAAAGTTTGAATTTTAATGGTATCCTGTCTTGAATTACAGTAGGAATTTTTGAACAAAATTCAAATGAATTAAAATGTACTTTTAATTAAAAAAAAAAAATGCCTATGGGCACCTGGGTGGCTCATTTAAGCGTCCGACTCTTGGTTTTGGCTCAGGTTGTGATCTCACAGTTTGTGTGATGGAGCCCTGTGTTGGGGCTCTGCGCTGAGAGCATGGAGCCTGCTTGGGATCCCGCCCCTTTCATGCTCACACACACACTCTGTCACTCTCAAAATAAATAAACTTAAAAAAATTTGTCTAGTGAAAGTTTATAAATCATCTTTCTCGAAACAGTATTGTCCTATTAAGATTCTGTTTCTCACCTGCTGCCTACAGTGCAGTTTGTTTTGAGGATTTCTTTGATGATAGGATGATGACTTTGTATTGAGCCAGTGAAGGGTTTGGATTTGCACGTGCCCATGTCTTTCTCAAAGAAGTGTCTGATCAGTTTGGTGGGTCCTTTGGGGAGCCAACTGGTATCCATTATATTTGTGATACTTTACAGAGCCCTGTCACATTTCTCATGAGTCCTCATCTGTTTTTCAGATGAGAAATTAGACGCTTTAGTTAAGAGAGTTACTGATGGTCACACAAATGGTACAAATCAAGGTTTTCTGGTGAAGCCTATGGTGTTTGACTTGAGAGATCCTAAGTTCAAGGGAGGAGCCATATGTGACTCATTTCGTGATTCCATTACCTGTTGAATAGTAGGCACTCGGATATTGGACCATTCATTCTGTGCTGTTGTGTAATATGCACCAAGTTATGAGAGTGGTGTATACTAGAAAACTTCTTTTGTTGATTGCCATTGATTTTTGTATGAAAGATCTGTTGGGGGGCTTCCTAAATGTTGAGCACTGGGGCTGCGAGGTGTCTGGAGCTTGCAGTTTACTTGTTAAATGGTAGGCAGAAAGACTACATGAGTTTTATTTAATTAGAAGAAATTGATGGTTCCAAACTTAACCTAACTGAATCAAATGATAGTTTGTGATATGTATCATGGGATCGGTTGTAATTCTCCTCCTAATGCTTAGGAGCTGTATTTTGCTATTGATTCATCGAATAATTTTCTTTTGAGGTTGTTAAATAATACTTTAACATACAACCCCATCATCTTACCATGTTGAGGCTTAGTATGTACATTTTAATAAAAATATGACTTACTCTAGCACGTATGTGTATGCTAGTGTATTAAGCATAACAAGCACCCAGTTTTCAAATGATACTCCGTCAATTTGGGGATTTTTGCATACGGCAGCTTACATGTCATAGTGTATCATGTTTATGTTACTAAGGGAAGATTTGCTTTTCCAAAATAAGATTAATATGTTTTCTCCTTTGGTTTATTTATTTATTTATTTATTTTTTTAATTTTTTTTTTTCAACGTTTATTTATTTTTGGGACAGAGAGAGACAGAGCATGAACGGGGGAGGGGCAGAGAGAGAGGGAGACACAGAATCGGAAACAGGCTCCAGGCTCTGAGCCGTCAGCACAGAGCCCGACGCGGGGCTCGAACTCACGGACCGCGAGATCGTGACCTGGCTGAAGTCGGACGCTTAACCGACTGCGCCACCCAGGCGCCCCTCTCCTTTGGTTTAGACTGTAATCTGTAAACAGGTTACATCTAGCTAAATCTTTAGTTCAGCTTGCCTGTTTTCTGTTAATGATGCATTGGAAGTTCTTTACCATCAAAAGCTCCAAATTGTCTTTCCTCCTACGTGCAGTTAGCTGTCATGGCATACCATTTTTACTTCTGTAATGCTTTAATCTTCTTTCCATACCCACTTTCAGCTTAGTTCAGGTTCTCAGTATCTTTCTTTTCAGGTTGCAGTAACTTCCTAAATTTCCTAAACTTCCTAAAATTTCCTGCTTCTCGTCCTTCGTTTTGCTTCTCAGTTGATCTTAAATGCTATCCCAGTTTTATGTTCCTCAGAAATCTTCAGTGCTCACTGCATCTGCAGGGTTACATTCAAATATTTCAGCCTGGAGTACCAGACCTGTCACCAGTATGACCCCTATTTCTCTCAGTTCATTGCTGATACAGTTCATGATCCAGCTCAGTGGATGCTGTTCTTCAAAAAAATTTTGTGTGCTCTTACTCTATCTAGGGTCTTTGTTTTTGCTCTTCCCACCTTGGAATGCCTGACACTCCTCCCATACTTCATCGCTTATCAGAATCCTTCAAGTCACATTTGTAACTCTTTTACTTCTCTTCCTTTTTTGGGAATATTTTTTACAGTCTTTCTTTATAGCACTTTGTATTTATAATTTACCCTAAACCTCTTCGGTTATACTGTAAGCTTAGTGCAGGACTAATGCATCTTTGTGCTCTGTGCAGAACGTCCTATACAAACTTCTGTGCTTAGAACGATGCCTGGCACACAGTAGGTGTTGAGTATTTGTTGAATGAGGGAATGTGAGTGTTAGGAGGCTTTGAAGGGGAAAGAGATGGGGTGAAAAGATGATTGAGACATACTTCTGGAAATCGTAGAGGTATTTACTCAGCAGGCTTTGTAACTGGATTGATGTTCTACAGCTGTGTAATGGAAAGAAGTCAGGAGACCTTGGGCTTTTATCCTGGTGACAAACTAGTGTATGTCACTTGGGATAAGTGCTTCTCTGGGTTCCAGTAAGCTTAGCCTTAAGGTGACAGGACTGGATTACATGATTTCTGTTGTTCTTTATACTGTAGTCTAGTTAATTCTGAAAGATGTTTTAGAAAAGAAGCAGCTCAACATTATTACTGCGAAGTTAAATTGTGTGAGACGTTGGGCTCTTTGGGGGGCCTTAATTTAGAAAGAAGTCTCTACTTAATCAAGGCTTAGAATTTTTCATTATGTACGTTGCAGAACTAAGAATTTTAATGTTTGACCAGATACTTAGACCTTTGGCCCACGTAGACACTTTTTGGGATACTTCTTCTGTGCGTAGGTCTTTTTGGGCACTTTAAGTGGTTTACCTTTGGTGTAGCTTCTTGTCAGAGAGAAGGGTGAGGTACTAAAATCTCTTATCATTCAGATGGTCTCCTGTCCTGCAGTTTTCATTTTAATCTTTGTGGTAGTAGTAGTAACATTTTATCATCTATACTTGAAAATTTTCCTTCACTGACAACTTTCTCTCATGAGACTATAGGTAACATAGACACCAGTTCTAGGCTACATAGTTCGAATGCTACTCAGTCCTTTACTAGCTATGTAATCTTGGGCAAGGTAACTCACTTCTTTGTGCCTGTTTTCCTCTCTCTAAAATGAAGATCACAGTAAAATCTGTCTTAGGCTGTTGTTTTGTTGATTAAATGAGTTAATATCCAAAAAACAGAAACCTGGCCCATAGTAAGCGTGTTATAAAGGATTTAGCTGTTATTATTTGAACACTTACAGTAAGTAAGGAAGAGTTGGAGAATGTGAAAACTAGGGAATTGTCCTTAAAGGTTACTAAGAATTTCTCCTCAGCCAAAGTGAAGAGATTTATACATATTCTTTGGTTCCACTAATATAAAGCTCAAAAAACATTCAGCACTAAACCATAGCCTTAGAGACACATATTAAACTGGTAAAACTTTGAAGAATAGCTACAAAATAATTGCTGTAAAAGCCAGTATGTGGTGGTTACCTTTAAGTGATGGACGGGAGTCGTTCTTGAAAGGGTCTGGGGGGGCCTCATGGAGACAGTGTCTTGACCTGGGTGGTGATTGTACTGACTGATTATCCTGGTCATTTTTCTGTTGATTTGTGATTTGTGTGTGTTTGTTAGCTTTCACCCAAAAAGGTGTATGTTTTGTGTGTGTGTGTGTGTGTGTGTGTGTGTGTGTGTGTGTGTTTTTAAATCAATACTGTACTCTAAAAAGGGTTTAGAGTGAACACTGGCCATCCCCACTTCACCCACTCCCTAATCCTCCCTCGTCCTTCTGAAGGCAATTAAATTGAACTCCTCTAGTTGTATTCCTTAGTGCTTAATTTTTGTGAATAAAATGATATTTCTCTTTCTCATCAGTTTTAGACATTTCCAGTTGACTTTCTAGTAGATGAAGATTAAGCTGTTGTCATTATCACCCCCATACCCCAACGTTATAGCACATATTATGGGTTAAGAAGTCAGTGCTCACAGGGGCACCTGGGTGGCTCAGTCGGTTGAGAGTCCAACTTCAGCCCAGGTCATGATTTTGCGGCTCCTGGGTTCCAGCCCCACGTCTGGCTCTGTGCTGACAGCTTGGAGCCTGGAGCCTGCTTGGGATTCTGTGCCTGCCTCTGTCTCTCTGCCCCTCTTCTGCTCATGCTCTGCCTGTCTCACTCTCAAAAGTAAACATTAAAAAAAAAAAGAAGTCAGTGCTCACATTGTTATGACCGTTCAGATATATATTGAACCCCCATCACCTGGCATCATCAACCTATGGCTCATGCTGTCCTATGTATACATCACTTGATCCATTCCTAGTCCTCTGTATTTAGTAATAGAAACACTGATTGTATTTTTAAAATCTGGTTAAACAAATTAGAAAAACCAAGATCATCATTTAAAGTGAAACAGTAAGGAATTTTTTCCTAATTTTTTTTTTGCAGTAGCAATACCTGGTAATCTGTTATTTGCTTAAATTTTACTTGTGGAAATATTAAACATTCAAATACATGTGGATAATCTGAAGTCTGTAATTTTTGGTTAAAAATATGGGACTATTGGCGCCTGGGTGGCGCAGTCGGTTAAGCGTCCGACTTCAGCCAGGTCACGATCTCGCGGTCCGTGAGTTCGAGCCCCGCGTCGGGCTCTGGGCTGATGGCTCAGAGCCTGGAGCCTGTTTCTGATTCTGTGTCTCCCTCTCTCTCTGCCCCTCCCCCGTTCATGCTCTGTCTCTCTCTGTCCCAAAAATAAATAAACGTTGAAAAAAAAATTAAAAAAAAAAAAAAATATGGGACTATTGTTAACCATTCAAGATGGTTATTTTAATTTAATGTAAATTTTCATTATTTAATAGTTAACGTTGTTAACTATTAAATAGTAATTTTAAATATACATCATTTTAATGCGAGTATAATTTTCCTCATTTCCGTATTTGACATTCTTAATTTTTTATAGGAAATTGTTTTAGGATATGAGTTTATTACACGATGCCTGTTTTTATGAAACTTGGATCCACAGGCATAGCATCTTTTCAACGCTTGGCTTCCTGTTTACTTTTGGTAGGACTTAGACTTACAGACTGGTTCTTGGGGGAAAAAATTCAATAGTAGAGCCTAAATATTCCCCAAATAAAGATATAACTAAAATTGTGAAAAACAATTTTTGAGATACCACATGAAATTTAATGTTTTTAAATCCATTCCATATATCTAATGCTACATACAGTGTAAACAATTTAAGATCATTTGTGTTCTGGGTTTCTTAGAGTAGTTTGCATATTAGATTTAGGCACTAAGGCCATTAGTAGGAAAAAATAGTAGAACCCTGATATGTGTGGATTTCAAAATAGTGGCACATAAGCTATATTCCAAAACCTAATGACCCGTAGGAAAGGCCTTATTTAACATTCTTGTATCACATGTGATACTCCTCCTTGCCCTTAACACACATTACTACTGATAGAAGTCTTGTGTCATGCAGTAAATCACTTAGCGTAAATTTGCCCATTAAATAATGTGAATGATTGTATTTATCTAGCATTAGGCAGTATCCTTGTTTTTTGTTTTGTTTTGTTTTTAATTTTTGGGGGGTGGGGTGGTGGCGGGCAGAGAAAGAGGTAGACAGAGGATCTGAAGCAGGCTCTGAGCTGACAGCAGAGAGCCCAGTATGGGGCTGGAACTTGTAAACTGTGAGATCATGACCTGAGCTGAACTTAAGGTATGTTCTGATACTCTTAGTGAACTAAATTTTAAAATTCTAGAAATCGTGGAATAAGCAGCATGATGAGAGGTTGTTTGAAGCAAAGAATTTGTTATTAAGTCAGTAAAAAGATTCCCATATATTATGTATTTGCACATCCGTATTTTCTTAGTTGAGTTGCAAGAGGAAAGATAAGCTATATTTTAAGTTTCTTTTGTCGTTAATAGGAAAATTGAATGGTTGGACATAGATGTTTTATTTATTTTTTATTTTGTTATTTCTTTGCAAAAGTTTATTAGAATGTAAGATTAGAAAGGAAGAATAGTAGGAAAGCTCTCTTTACAGAGAGGGGACATTTGGAAGTGAGTGCCCTGGACATAGATGTTTTAGCTAATCTCCTCAACTATAATCTCTTTACCTTAGGTGATAATGGAAAATACAATTTAGTAACCAAGGGTCCACAAGTGCCTTTTTAGTAGTAGTAAAGAGAAAGTCTTGGTGATACTTAAATTACATTTCTTATAAATAATTGAATTTGATTATTATCACTACATAATCAGCATGAGGAAGAGATGGCCTGGTCATCTTAATCACAGCGGTCAGCATTTATTGGGCGCTTAACTATGTGCCAAGTACTATGTTAGCTGCTTTATATATTTCATTAATCTTCACCAAAACTGAAATAAGTAGATGTTGTTTTTCCAGATTATAGATGAGGAAACTAGGCTAGGAAGATTAATTGTGTATCCTTGAGCAGGTGATGGAACTGGGATTCTTAACTTCAAATTTAATTTCCCTTCTAATGTCCATAATGTAATTTTTTAATTTAAAAGCTTGCTATTTCTCTTAGTTTAAATGAGGGTGTTTTGAGGTTGTTGGAATGTGACTTGTTTAACAGAGTTGTTTGTAATGTCCAGTAGACGTTGTTTTGAAGTAATTAAATCCAATTTGGAGATTTTCTGGATTTTCTAATGGAATTTTTAAGCTAGGATGTTCTATAAGTGGGCTATAAGGGCTTTTTAAATCTTCTGAGGTCGTATGTCACATATTGTGTATACTTGTACATATGTGCATTTTTCTGATCAGAGAGGTCCACGCCATTGTCAAAGCAGCTATTTTAGAGTGTGGTCTGATGACTTCTCAACTCTTTCAGAAGGTCTGTGAAGTGGAAACTATTTTCATAATAATATGATGCTTGCCTTTTTGACTGTGTTGACATTTGCAGCAGTGGTACAAAAGCAATGTGGGTAAATCTGCTGGTGCCTTGGCGTAATCAAGGCCGTGACACCAAATGGTACCAGTAGTCATGGTGATCTTCACCATGTACCAGTAGTTTAAAAATGCCAGTTTTACATATGAATGTCTTTGATGATGCAGTAAAAACTAATTTTATTAAATCTGACTCTTGAGTACATGTCTGTTAAACATTCTTTGTGACGAAATGAAAGGTACACCAAAGCACTTCTACTGCAGACCAGAGCACAGCGGTTGTCTGGAGGAAAAGCATTGGTGCAGTCACTTGGGTTTTAAGGTGAACTAGCTGCTGCTTTCATGGAACATTATTTTTGTTAGAAATAACTATGGACAAATAAGTGATGATTATTCAGACTTGGATATTCGGCAGAAATTTTCTCAAATGGACAGTGAATTTGTTGCCTCAGTGGACAGTATCTGTTGCCCATGATAAAATTTGAGCTTTCAAGCACAAATGAGAATATTGGAAGACATGTATCTGCCATCCTGAGTTGGATAACTTCCCAATACTCAAAGAATTTTCAGATAAGATCAGTAGTAATATTAGTGACTGCAATTTTTTGATGTTATGTAATGAAAGGTGTCAACATTTGGAAGCTCTGTATAACTCTGAATCAGTGTTTTGCAAATATCCAATGCTTGTGAGGTTAAAAAATGATGCATGAGTAAAAATGCAAGACACAGCATTGGATTTTAATGGAACAGACAGCTGATATGGTTTCAGATTCCACAAACCTTTAAGAAACTACTGCTTGTCCAGTTTTAGTGTAGTATCAAAGGGATAACCATAATTACCTGAAAAGCCTATTAAAATACTCCTTTTTCAACCACGTACTTGAATGAACGTGGATTTTCTTCATACATCTAACACAACACACTGTGGTGTGTTGAATGCAGAAACAATCAAGAGACAACAGGCATCTTCTGTTAAGCCAGATTTGCAGCAGTGTAAAAACAGTGCCATTCTTCTCACTAATTTTTCGGGGAGCAGGGGAAGTAAAATCTTTTTTTTTTTTTGTTAATGTGTAGGGCTTATTAATATTTTTAAATTGATAAATATTTTAAAATTTGAAAGGCCTTTGGGGACCCTCAGATTTCAATTGTAAGGAAATCCTGCCACCCAGAAGTACCTGACAGTTGTTGGTTTAGTCTGTTAGTAGATTTCACTGTATTGATGCTTTAAGAGAGTCTCACAGACCACTAGGTAAGTAATCAGAGTAATATGCTGCTTTTGTGCATGAATGTCCAAAGCTTTCCCATAAAAGCTTTCTTGTGACTTGATATTGTTTCAGCCTACTCCCTTGCTGTTCTTTGGATACCAAATTAGATCTGCTTAAGCTCTTTCAATCTGGTGATCTTGGTGAAGGAAGGATACCTTTAGGACTTTAAAATTATCTATTTTTAAACTTAATCTCCCTTACAAAGATTACATACTAGTGCATGTTTGCCAAAATACTTCAGCTTTAAAGGTTTTTGAGGTCTTTTCCCACTATCTGTTCAGGTCCTGTTAACATTAATACTTAATGAAGGATTACTGAGTTCCTCAGAACCTGGCATGGTGCCATTTCTGGGTTGCTGCCTGGTTATTAGAAATGAGTTGGTGCCCTTGGCATTGTGTTTTATTCTGAGCCCAACATGTAGGAGTTTGGTGTATTGTTTTTTCTTGGAAGAAAGGCATAAAATTGCCTTGGTAACTTTCTACTTTACTAACTCTATTACTAAAGAGAGGGAACGGTGTTTTCTTTAAATTTTACTTGAAAGCACAACATAAGTCTATTTTAAAATAGATGCTGAATTTCTCATTCTAAGAATTCAGTATCAACTCTTGATTGCTTAGTATTTTCAGTACTTTTGTGGTTCTTTTTCTACCCTTTAAAGAACATCTGTCAAAGAACTTTAGGACTTTTAAAACTAGCTACACCAGTTTCTCTTCCATGTTCAAATGCTGGGTTTATTAAAAAGGAAAACTAATTTTTTATAATATATTTTTTAGTTAATATTAGCAGTAGTTGATTGAAATGTCATCTAGGTCTTTGCCAATGTCATATGTAGAATTCTTGGCAAATCATGATTGAATGCTTTTCTATAAGCCACTATACCAGGAGTTGTAGTTTTGTAATTTTAGTTTCTTTTGGTTGACTTCTTTGGAGAAAACTGGGATTTTCTCTTCTGAAATCTTTGAATAATATCTTTTATACAGTTCGGGGGTGGGGGTTCATGGACCAATGACTGTGTTTAAGAACCTTTGCTTTAATTCAAGTTTTGCCTATGGTTATATGCCTACTGAAATTTGGAGGAGTTGAGGATATTTTATATGGAAATGATAACTTTTAGACTGTTAAGAGGGTATTCTTTCTTAGGAATCCTTTCAGTGCTTACTGTTTCTTCTATGATAACAGAGGGATGACTCTTCTCTAAGGTACTGGACTTGACAACTTTAGTGTGTTTCCATCTTAATTTCCTTGTTTTTTAATCAAAAATTTGTCTCTATAACCATGGGTAAAACTGTTAGAGGACTATATTGAGTTTTGAACCAGCTGCTTGTTCTATACTTCATTCAGAAGGAATCTAAATTCTTCATTAGCCTGTATTAAGAGAGATACCAAAGTAGATAAAAGGGATTGGTAAGAAATATTTTTAAATTTTCTAAAGATACGGAAAAATTTTAACTTATAGAACCTGACATTGTAGAGCTTTAGGTCTCCTTTGTGTGAAAGTGGAACCTTTTCGTCTCCTTTTTTCCAGCTTACCACAAAGTAAGAGTTCTGTGGGTCTGGAATAGATGTGTTTCTAAGATAACTTAAGGGGAATAGTTAGTACATTTTTATTGACTCGTTGATTGGGAAGGCTCTATTGCAAGAGAGAAAGGCTATTGTAGGCAATAAATAATTCCTTATCTAGGGATGCAACATGCAAAAATGGTTATAGGAACTGGTAGGCTTTTCCCCCTTAACATAAAAGGAGAATTAATTTTTTTCTAGCAGCAGAACCAATTCTTCAAACGGAATATTTTTTAGCCTATAAAATAAAAAGCTACTTTTAATTTTAATGCATTTTTATTGTTAAAAATACATAACAAAAACCACATAACAAAGCTTACCTTACTAACGATTTTTAAACATACACTTGAGTAGTGTTAACAATTCACATCATTGTGAAACTCTCTAGATCTTTTTCATCTTGCAAAACTGAAACTGGACCTGTTAACACTTCCCTATTCTCCTGTCTGCCCCTGGTATCCACCATTTTACTTTCTGTTTCTATGAATTTGACTACCTTAGATAACCTACAAATGAATCCTAAGACAAAAAAGTATTTGTCTTTTTGTGACTGGCTTAACTTCATGTCCTCAGAGTTCATCCATGTTGTAGCACGTGACAAGATTTCCTTCCTTTCTAAGGTTTAATAATATTCCATTGTATGTAAATACCACATTTTGTTTATCCATTCATACCTTGATGGACATTTAGGTTGCTTCCACCTCTTAGCTAGTGTGTGCTTTTTTTATAGATGTCTTTTTATACATGGCTCGGGTTCTGTGGGAAGGAACAACAGAAATACTTTCTTTAAAATTGTTTTTTATGTTTGTTTCTGAGACAGAGCATGAGTGGGGGAGGGGTAGACAAGAGAGGGAGACAGAGAATCCGAAACAGGCTCCAGGCTCTGAGCTGTCAGCACAGAGCCCTATGCAGGGCTCGGACTCACAAACCTTGAGATCATGGCCTGAGCCGAAGTCAGTCGCTCAACTGACCGAGCCACCCAGGCGCTCCAGAAATACTTTCTTTAAATGATTGGGGGTTGGGGTTGTAGACCAGGAATGATCAAGATTGTATTTTTTACAACAACCTTTGAGGTAGACACTGCCATTTTGTACACAAGGACACTGAAGCTCAGAGTTGAGCGTCGTTAATTTAAGATTGAGTCAGTAAAACTGTTCTGCTTTTTAGGCTTCCATGTTTCTTCTGTGTGGTTCAGTTTTTAAAAATAACTATTTGATTACAAATTTAAATCTTTTGTTCTCACAGGGAAAGGGTAGAGAGCTAAGGTGAGACCTTAGTTAGTATCCACAAGTGAACAAGAATATGTAATATTGAGTGCCCAGTGCTGTAGAGAATGTGTAGGAAATAGAACAGATCCTTCACTTCAGGTGTATTAGGAGGGTCAGAATTATTAAAATAAGCCTTTTCCATAACTTTGTGGCTTTTGGTATTTATTATTAACCTGTTGACATTACTGGGAGATCCTTTGCAAATCCTATGTAAAAAATTTACAGGTAATGTTGGGATGTAAGAAATTATTTTCCCTTTTCTAAGTTGGCACTGTTTTTAAAGTTTATTTTTGAGAGAGAGACAGCACGTGAGCGCACATGCAGGCCAGCAGGGGGAGGGGCAAGGGGAGGGCGGGAGAAGCAGGCTTCAGGCTCCAACCTTGTTAGCACAGAGGCCAACGCAGGGCTTGGACTCAAAAACCGTGAGATCATGACCTGAGTTGAGTCGGACACTGAGCCACCCAGGCACCCCTCAGTTGACATGCTTTTTGACGTTGAGATAGTGATGTAGTACAAATACTTAGTTGTTCTTGGAATTAAATGAAAGAATCATCTTTATCTCAAGTCTAAGACATAAATATGTCTTTCAGTGATTTCAAATAGCTGTGAATCGAATTTACTCATGAGTATCTTTGAAGATCTCTCCAAGTTAAATGTCCATGGTAGTGTATAAGCCTTTTCTTTCTTCCGTCTTTCCTGTGTGTTTCAAGACCTTCATTTTAACAGTTTGGCCATTCCTTAAGACGTTAAACATAGATTTAACCATAGAACCCAGTAATTCTGTTCCTAGGTATATACTTAAGAGAATTGAAAACATGTGTGCACAAAAACTTTTACATCAATGTTTATAGCAACGTTAGTCATAATAGCAGAAAAGTGGAAACAAACCAAATGTCGATCTACTGACTATGCATAAAGCAAAGGTGGTGTATCTATACAATGGAGTATTATGCAGCCATAGAAAGGAACGAAATGCTGTTAGGTGCTGCAGCTTGGATGAACTTTGAAAACATTATGCTAAGATGAAGAAGTTGGTCACAAAAGACTACATATTATATGATTCTATTTGTATGAAATATCCAGAAGAGGCAAATCTATAGAGATAGAAAGTAGATGAGTGGTTGGTAGGGCTGGTGGATGATGTGACTGCCAGTGGGTACAGCGTTTCTCTAAGGGGGTAATGAAAATGTTCTGAAATTAGATAGTGATGATGGTTGCACAGTTTTGTAAATAGAGTAAAAGAGCTGAATTGTGCACTGAATCTGACAAATGAATAATAGTAAATAAACTTTTTAGTTTACGTATACAAATGGTAAATCCAAACAGTGCAAGAGATACAGAGTGAAAGTATGTCTCCCTCTTAACCCCCTTCTCCCAGGTTCTGTGTCTCTAGAGATACTGTCAAAATTTTTTATGTGTTTCAGAAGTGTTTCGCAGTTGCAAATTGTTAACTTTAACAGAGCATGTTCATCATTTCAGATTTGAAAGTGGGAAAATACGTTCCAGAAATCCATGATATGCAAGGTTTATAGGCCTTGTCTTAGGATCAAAAAAATTGCCAGGTAGCTACCATTTTCTTTTAACTGTCCTATGAGGTTTCTGTAGCTTCAGACTGAAGAGTTGCTGAGAAGATTGTACATATTTGGGATGTGCATCTAGATGTGCAATTAGTAGATTTTAAAGCTGAGTAAAATTTGTGAAATAACAATGTCTAATAATAAAGTAATAATGTCTCACATATCCAAATCTTTAAAAATAACAATGGGGGGGGCACCTGGGTGGCTTAGTCGGTTGAGCGCTAACTTTGACCCAGGTCATGATCTCATGGTTTGTGAGTTTGAGCCCCATGTTGGGATCTGTGCTGACAGCTCAGAGCCTGGAGCCTGCCTCAGGTTCTGTGTCTCCCTCTCTGTCTCTGCCCCTCTGCTTCTCATACTCTGTCTCTCTCTCTCTCTCAAAAATAAGATAAACACTAAAAAAAATTTTTTTTTTAAATAACAATTTGGGTTCATTGATACCTGAAGTCTGTGTCTTATCCCTCATTAAATTAGACCTTGAGTATTTTTCCATCTAGATCTTACCGTTCCTAATGATGTCTGTAGTGACTAGGTCGTTTTTTGGTGATTATTTAATTAGGACTAAACTTAGACATTAGTAGGCTAGATCCTAAAGACCAAATGTGTCTTTTTTTCCCCCCCTCCTTATGTGTCTTTTTGACTATTTGGTAAATACATTAGCTCCTTGTTATGTCTACCATCTCTAATTCTCAACCAGATTTCTTGGAAATTTTGTTAACATTGTACAAATGCCAAAATGTGACAGTTTTTACACTGCTCAGTTTGGTGAGAATACAGTTTCATTAAATTCTTGTTATGTGGTAATTTATTAACATTAATAAGTATTTTTATTTAAGGAAAAATAATTCTCTGAATGTAAACATAAACTGTCTGATGTATTTTAAATAAGCGCTCGAGAAACTTAGCTAACTGCCTATCACTGTTGTTTTGCATGCATTATCATTTAATCTTCTCAGCCAGCCTCTGAGGATAGGTATTTTTATTTTATAGATGAGGAAATCAAGGATTAGACAAAGTAACTTGATCAAGGCCACAGTGGTAAGTGGGGAAGCCAGTGGTTGAGCCTTGGTTCTTCTCACTTTAGAACTACCATAAAGTAAACAAAAAAAATAATAAGATCACACATAATCTCACCATTTTTAGATAACATCTCAACATTTTGGTGTAGATCTGTCCTTTTACTGCTGTGAATATATATACATTTTAAAAACTTGTTTTACATGTGTAGTTTTGTATAATGCTTTTTTTCTATTTAACATCTAGAAAGATAAATGGCTCTTGTACTTAATTTGGGCATTTTAGTTTTCTACAGTTTTTGCTGTTGTAAATTTATGATGAACATCTTTGTGAGAATCTTAATACTTTAGGGGATGTTTCTAGAAATGGAGCTGCCGGTCAAAAGATACGACCTTTTTATGGCTTATGTAATGTGTTACCAAATTGCCTTAGAAAGTTGGTGTTGGGGGCGCCTGGGTGGCGCAGTCGGTTAAGGGTCCGACTTCAGCCAGGTCACGATCTCGCGGTCCGGGAGTTCGAGCCCCGCGTCAGGCTCTGGGCTGATGGCTCAGAGCCTGGAGCCTGTTTCCGATTCTGTGTCTCCCTCTCTCTCTGCCCCTCCCCCGTTCATGCTCTGTCTCTCTCTGTCCCAAAAATAAATAAACGTTGAAAAAAAAAATTAAAAAAAAAATAAATAAATAAAAAGTGATATCGGGCATCTTTAAAAAAAAAAAAGAAAGTTGGTGTTGGTTTTCTCTTCCTCCAGCAGTGAATAGGAGTACCCATTTCCTAACCTGTTGACAACGTCTAGCACAGTAATACCATTCAATAAAATCTTTCCACTTATTTGTTTGAGCATGTTTAACTATGTAGGTTCTGTTCATGTCCTTTATTGTTCTTTGGGGGTACTTTTCGTATTGATTTGTAATAGGTA
Source organism: Lynx rufus (assembly GCF_022079265.1). Classification (NCBI taxonomy): domain Eukaryota; kingdom Metazoa; phylum Chordata; class Mammalia; order Carnivora; family Felidae; genus Lynx; species Lynx rufus. The sequence continues at coordinate 170,929,062 of NW_025814845.1, forward strand.
AACTTTCCCCCCACCCCGCCCCCACCTTCCATCATCATAGCTAGTGAAAGTTGTATGGAAGCTCAAAGAAGTAATTTGGGTCTAGAGTAGATGGGAAAGTCTTTTCTAAATGAAGTGGTTTTTTGTTCTTGCCAGGCAATGGAAGGCAGAGGGTAAGAAAAAAACATTTGAGAACTATTACTTGTTAGTTTTCTTATCTGCAAATGGGGATGATTAGTAGTACTGGCTTTGTTATTCGGAGGATTAAATGTATAGGAGTGCTTAGTTTTGGCATATGCTTACTGCTTGGAAAATTTAGTTGATGCAGTTATTTATTGCATGATTAACAGAAATAACACATTAAAAATTAATGGAGTAAATGCCTATTCAAGCCCACAAATCAAGATAAACTAGTTGTTTTTGAGATTTGGGGCAGGTTGTACAGGCACTTTCAGTAAGTATATGTTGCATTAATGAATACAGCTTTAGCTTGGTTGAGTTAGGAGTTTGGGGAATCCAAAGACAGAAGTAGGAAGATTAGTTTTATCGGAATTTGGGTTAGGCAGGGGTCTGGCACTTTGACTATTTGAGAAATTTAAAATAGAAGTTCAAGCTCATTCTTTAGGGGTTTTTGTTTTTTTTTGTTCCATTTTCCTGTTGTTCTCAAGTCTCTCCATTGTTTTTTTTTTTTTTTCTTTCTTTCCTGTGATTGGATACTCTACTTGAGGGGTGGGGTTTTGAACGCACTAGAGCCAAAGCAGCCTTCGCTGCTGGTTTCATTTTCCTCTAGCAGGTAAGAAATGGGAGTTTGGGAGCACCTGAAAGTGTGATCTCAGGAAAATCCCATTAAAAGTGTTGACTCTTAACTGCTGAGGCTCTTAAAAAAAAGCCCTTTCTTCCGCCTCTCTTTGGCGATGTTCTCTATTTCTGTCGTGTTATATGATGATCTGAATTCTTTACCAGACCTTGAGCAGACTGATGAGTAGGTGTAGAGCCCATAAAAATTTTTACAGGAGTCTGAAGAGAAAACATTTTATTGTACCGGTGAACACCCTTATTTCTCTCTTTGATTCCTTATGTAGAAGTTGTGCTGTGTTTTATTTTGTCAAAAGGATTTTATTAGCAGATACTAGTACTTCTCAAGCTTTCTGTGCTTATGGATTTCCCCGAAATCTTGTTAAAATGCAGATTATGATTCTGCATGTACATCTGGGGTGGAGCCTGTGATTTTTCATTTCTCACCCACTCCAGTGAGGGCCGTGTTGCTGCTGTTGCTGGTGTGTTGGTGTACAATCTACACTTCCAGGGGAAAGGCAGCTGGTTTATAGCCTTTTGTAGGGGAAGGGAGAACAGGTACGGTAGTATCTTAATTATTTTACTCAGCATTTCTGACAGACTGAATAGATTCATTGTGCTGTTCTCACATCATTTAACATTTGCTCAATAAATGAATAAACACCTCCTGGGGAGCTTTGTACTAGCTGTTAAAAGAGCAGCTTGCATCACAGTGTACTGCATGTTAGCCATCCCTAATTGTTAGATTGAATTTGTGTTTGTATTTCAAGTTTAGCTCAGGCCAATATCTTAGTATACATAAAGGTTTGCTTTTGCTAGTAATTTGCTTTTTTAAATAGATTGGCCCCCTAGTGCTGTGAAAAAGATGAATTTAGGAAATAAAACTTTAATGCCTTAATTGGTTATTTTATAACTGCTAACAGATTTCTAATAAGTATAAGTTCTAATAGGTATAAATGATTAAGTTTTGAATTCTTTATGATTTTCTGTTGCTTTGTTAACATTGGAGGTACCTTTTCAGTCTCCTATCAGGATTTCTCTCTTCCTAACCACCCAATCTTAGTTTTATTTTAAGTTGATTTTTATTTTATCTGTGTAGCTCAGGTACATAGTTGAACAAGCCGGTAAATTCAAAATGCTTATGAGGAAAAGGAACCAGTTTCCTGTCCCTTTAACCTGTAATCACCTTGAGTCCCCTTCCCCACATTTTTCAACTGGTTTATTTTCCTATTTCTAAGTACATAGCAGCTGTTTATCCATTTTAGATGTCCTCAGAAGTAAATGGTAGTTAAGAGTTCTGTTCTGCCTCTCTTACTGCTCCTGTTTTCTCAATATTGCTGTACCATTATTATTGTTGTTTAAACCAGTGTTCAGTGTTGTGGTAGGCTGAGTAATGCTCTCCCCTGCCCCTCAAAGAAACCCACATCCTAATCCCCAGAACAAGTGAATTTACTTCACCGGAGAGGGAGCAGAGATGGGATTAAATTAATGATTTTGATCTAAGGAGGTTATTTGAGATTATCCTGGCCCTAAATGTAATCACAAGGACGCTTGCAAGGAAAAGAGGGAGATAAGATCTAAGGAGGAAGTAGTAGATGTGATACCAGAAGCAAGAGGTTGGAGATACAGGGCAAGGGTCTTAAGCCGAGGAATGCAGGTGGTCTCCAGAGTTTAAAAAGCAGAGAAACCAAATTCTTCCTTGAGTCTCTAGAAAGAAGCCTAGCCAGGCTCGTACCTTGAATCCAGTGCAACTGAGTTTTGGGCTTGTGGCTTCCAGAACTTCAGTGTGTTGTTAAGCCACCAAATTTGTGCTAATTTGTTACGGTAGCCATAGGAACCTCATATAAGAGTGGACATGATTGTGTCCATATACCCTGTGCTGCTGTGCTCTTTTCTCCAGAGTTAATAATTACCTTGATTTTAGTTTGTTGTTGTTTTTAGTCTGTCGCTGCTATTTTCTTTCTGCACCTTTCAATATGATTTTCTTCATTGTCAAAAGAATCAGATAACATACATACACACCCCACCTTCTGGTGTTTTCTCCATTTTGTTGTTTCAGTCTAGAGTGATTTGCTTTGTTTTCTGTGAATCTATCACGAAACCACCTTAGATTTTCTGACAGGTGACTAAATCTCCTGTCAGTATATTGAAGTACATCAGATGTTCTATCAGTTTTACTTTTGCCTTGAGCTCTATCCTTCGATATGGCCTGGCTTTTTTCTAAGTTTATTGCATAGCTGTTGTCCTTGTCCTTTCCTTCGTTCTTATTTTTACTTCACCATCATGGGAATTCCTTTTGCTTCTTCTGTGTTGGATCTCCTTATTCCTGGATTCCATAACTTCCTTTTTTGGTTTGCTCCCTCATTTTAGTGGTGCGTACCATCCAGTATTTCACAAGGAAGATTTCATGGGTGGTACACGCTTTGAGATTTCGCTTGCCTGGAGAAGTTGTCTTTACATTACTTTCCCACTTCAAAGTTGGGCTGGTTATTGGAAATAATTTTTCCTCAGAATTCGGAAGGAGTTTTTTCTTCTTTTTTTTTTTAACGTATCTTGAGAGTGTGTGTGCACACGAGCGGAAGAGAGGGAGAGAGAATCCCAAGCTTACAGCACGGAGCCTAATGTGGAGCTTGAACTCATGAACCGGACTCATGAACCATGAGCTCATGACCTGAACTGAAATCGAGAGTCAGATGCTTAACCGACTGAGCCACCCAGACACCCTGAAAGGCATTTCTTTTGTCTGCTAGTGTCTGTCACTGCATTTGAGAAGCCTGATGCCATGCTGTTTACTCTTCTTTTTTCCTGTTTGGATGATGTGCCTTGATACTGGGCTAGTCGTCATTGGGCCGTTTCAACTTGTGGATTCTTTTCCTTTAGGTTTTTCCTTCTCTATTTTATTTGTTCTTTCTGTAACTCCTATTATATGGATCTTGGGCTTTTTTACACCGATCCTCCAATTTTTTTCTTCTCTTTATGTTTTGTTCTGTGTTCCAGAAATTCTCAATTTTGTTTTCAACTCTTTCACAGATGTTTTACATTTCCAGTTATGTTTTAAGAGCTCCTTTGTTCCTTTTTCAGCAACCTTTCTTTTTGAGAAGATTGATTTTTTTTTTTAATGGTCGTTTATTTTTGAGAGACAGAGAGTGAGCACACGAGCAGGGGAGGGACAGAGAGAGAGGGAGACACAATCCGAAACTGACTACAGGCTTCGAGATGTCAGCACAGAGCCCGATGTGGGGCTCGAACTCACAAAACATGAGATTGGGACCTGAGCTGAAGTCAGAGGCCCAACTGACTGAGCCACTGAGGCGCTCTGAGAAGACTAATGTTTTAAATTTTTTCTAATCTTGGCATTCCATTTCTTACTCGTTCCTTTTTTCTTATTTATGTCAGCAGATTGCACTATCTGGTAATCCTTGGTTGTCCATAGCATTTAAGAATGAGGAGCTGAGAAATAGACTGGAAATGCCGTGAGCACTGACAGATCTAGTCAGCTGTGAGCTTCACAGTAAGGTGTTAAACCTGGGACTCTCACTGTTTCAGTGAGAGGGAACTTCCAGTGTCCTGTCTCAGAAGGAAGCTTGTATGGGGTTGGGTGTGTGTGTGTGTGGGGGTACTTATATTCAAGCCTGGCTGCGGATATTTTGGGAGCCAAGAACATGACTGAGCAGCTCGTTGTTTTACGTGCCCTCTAACTTAATCTTGTTTTCAGTGTGGTGCTTCACCATCAGCCTTAGCTCCCAACTACTGTCTTTGATCCAGCCAGTTCAGAAAGTTAAAGTGGTTCTTTGAGAATGGGGCTTCTTGCATCTTAAACAGATGTTTTAACTGGTAGTCCTGTTTGGAGCCTTATTCCTCACTGTTGTCCTTTCTTGACCCTTTGCAGGGTCTGCAGGGTGAATCTGCTTGCCTCTCTTGGCAACTCCTTCCATACGTTCTTAGGTTTCAGTTTATTTTATTCTGTGAGTTACCTGCTTTCCATTTTCCATCACATTTGTTGTTGTCTTCCTTCGGCTGTTTCTCTGAATGTTCCTTTGTTCTTACTGTCTTAAACTGTTTTTATTCATTTATTGTCATTGTAGTGGGATCTAGAGGGGAGAGAGAAATGAGTTTTGAATTTCTGTGTTTAACAAGTGTATCAATAAAATGTTTATAGTACAATTTTCCTTCATGTCCCAGAACACTTGGTAATCACTTCGTCTACCATGAAACAGTAGAATTCACAGAATTTGTATTTGTTTTTTTCTATATAAAAGCAGACGATTTTTTCTTAGATCTAAATTCTAAGGTTGTGTACTATTTGTTTTTAATATACTAAACTTTAAAATATTGTGTAGTTCTTTCCCTCAAGTACAGCAAAGGATGACAAGTTAAAATAAAAGACACTAACTTGCACTTTCAAACCTAAATTTTAGGCATTAAGGAATCAGCCAAAAGCAGTGAGATTTTTAAAAATTTATTACTATCATTTTTTTTTTTTTTTAAATTTTTTTTTTCAACGTTTATTTATTTTTGGGACAGAGAGAGACAGAGCATGAACAGGGGAGGGGCAGAGAGAGAGGGAGACACAGAATCGGAAACAGGCTCCAGGCTCTGAGCCATCAGCCCAGAGCCCGACGCGGGGCTCGAACTCACGGACCGCGAGATCGTGACCTGGCTGAAGTCGGACGCTTAACCAACTGCGCCACCCAGGCGCCCCTATTACTATCATTTTTAAACTGACATATATTCTGTTAAGCTCTGTAAAGGGTGGATCTTTATTTACTGTTAATAAAGCACTTGCCACCATGTGTGGCATACATAGTAGGTGCTCATGAAATATTTGTTGATGAGTGCATATGTGAAATTTATTCATGTATTTAAAATATCAGAGGTGTTAGCTTTATTAGATGCAAATGAGTTTAAGTTTTATTTCTACTCCTAAAATTGGTTTTAATTAATTAAAATGTTTATGTCTGAGTAAAGACATTTATAAGTAGAATGTAAGATTATAGTCACTTACTGATTGCAGGGCAGCTAAGATCATAATTTTCTGTTGGGAATTATTGTTCCTGAAGCCAAGACATAGAGGGAGTAGTAATTTTTCTCTGTTTTTCAGGGGGAGCTCTCATCCCCTGATATTAGTAATAAAACAGTTTTATACTTTTTCGGTTTTACAGATTTTATTTTTAAGTGATCTCTACACCCATTGTGGTTTCAACTTAACGACCCTGAGATCTAGTCGAACGCTGGCCCAGCCCCACTGGGCTAGATCTAGTCGAACGCTGGCCCAGTACCATGCTGCCTCTGCCTGCCTTAGATGTTTTCTTTCTTTCCTTGCTCACTAGTAGCTCCAGTCACCTGGGCTTTCTTGGTGGTCCATGAACAAACACCGTCTTGTTCTTGCTGAGGGCTTCAGACTTGCCCTTTTAAATCTGGAATAAACTTTACCTAGACTTTTGTGTGGCCCTGTGTAAATTAACTGATTCCCCTCCTAACCCTAGATAACTCTGTGTTCTCTGCTTTTTTTTCTTTTTCAAATACTCTTGCTATTGGAATAATCTTGTTTGTTTATTGTTGACTTGCATATTGTAGGCTTCCTCTCACATTTTCAGTTTCATGCACAAGGGAATAAACTTTTGTTTTATCACTTTATTCTTAGCATTTTGAATAGTTGCAGGCACGTAACAGTATTTGGCACTTAGTGGGCATTTTGTAATTATATTTTGAATGGGCAGGTAAATTGAACAAGGTGTTTTCACATGTCATCCCATTTTTAAATATTTGAAACTTTAATTTTACTAAATGTACATACTTTTATTTAAAATAGAAAATACTGTATGCTAAAGAATTTATAGCGCTCATAATCATTCTCTCCAGTTTTGTAAACCAGTAAAATGAGGCCCAGAGAAGTACCCAGAGTCCTACAAGCTATTATTTATTATAGGCCAAGCTGCTATAAAAGACCCATACAGTGGTTCCCCAAATTAGCTAATTTCTCTCTCCTGTAATCCCTACAGTGGTAGAGAGTAGTCCAGAGTGGATAAGCTGCCTTTGCCAGTGATTTTCCAGGATCCCAGGTTTCTTCTGTCTTGGTGTTGTAGTATGCTCTTGTCTGCATGGTCAGAATTAGGAAATTTTCTAATTTTTTAAAATAAGGAATTTTCTCGGGGCGCCTGGGTGGCGCAGTCGGTTAAGCGTCCGACTTCAGCCAGGTCACGATCTCGCGGTTCGTGAGTTCGAGCCCCGCGTCAGGCTCTGGGCTGATGGCTCAGAGCCTGGAGCCTGTTTCCGATTCTGTGTCTCCCTCTCTCTCTGCCCCTCCCCCGTTCATGATCTGTCTCTCTCTGTCCGAAAAATAAATAAACGTTGAAAAAAAAATTATAAAAAAAAAATAATAAGGAATTTTCTAATTTTCTTTAACCTCTCATTTTCTTTAAAACACTATGTGGTTTTGCTGAGGGACAGGGGTACCTGGAGACCCTTTCTTTTTTTTTTACTAAAAGGAGAAAAGGGGGCATGGCCAGTTGCAGGGATGGTCTCTGTTATAGCTAGTAATTGTTAGAACTTTTACTCAGGCCTGTTTACTCCTTAGTGCATTGCTCTTTCCTTCCTACTTCATCTGTACATAATATTAGACATTTTCTTCAGAAAGTTCAAGAATAAAAATGTTACTGCACCTTTCATTGTCAGATAAAATGTTGGTTAATCCATAATGACATAGGTTCTAGAGTAGTAACAGAATGATAACAACTAATGTCTTCAAATTTAGTTTTCTTGTGTCTTGTTTGATGCGGGACGGGATAGGCCTACATCTCCTTTTTAGGAGGCAAGAATCCTCCTCCCCCATTTTGAGTGCCATTATATAGCCTGTTATATATGTTGCCATTTGCAACAACATGGGTAGAGCTGGGAAGTATAATGCTAAGTGAAATAAGTCGGTTTGAGAAAGACAAATACATTATGATTTCACTCATATGTGGGATTTAGCAAACAAAACAAATGAGCACATCAAAACAGAGGGAAAGAGAAAGCAAGAAACTCATAACTGTAGAGAACAAAATGGGAAAACAATAGGGGAGATGATCTGTCTCGGTGATGGTTTGGCAGGAACTTGCCAGCTTAGATCTTGGTTTTCATGCTGCCTAGGTGGGAGAAGTCCAGTCTGACATTTTTTGTCATTGTAGGTGGATTCATGGTTTTATAGCTAAGCTAAATATGAAATGAGGTCAGACAGATAATATTAGACCTATACAATGATATAGGAAGAGCTCTTTGCTGGGAGTAGGAGCAGGGGTGGGGGTGGAGGGGTGGTAGGGTTCTTTGAAAGGCTTCGCAGCCCTTTAAAAAGAAACCCAAGGAAGAGAGAGCTGCTGTTTTTTCTTTTTCTCTTTCTTTGTTTCTCTCTCTCTCTCTCTCTCTCTTTCTTTTTTTGCTGTAATGTATGAGAATATATCTAGAGCTGCTATAGTCTGCCTCTCCCTTGTCCCAACTTTTTATTTTGAAAAAAATTTTTTATAATTTTTTTTTAACATTTGTTTATTTTTGAGAGACAGAGAGAGATAGAGCACAAGCAGGGGAGGGGCAAAGAGTGAAGGAGACACAGAATCTGAAGCAGATTCCAGGTTCTGAGCTGTCAGCACAGAGCCTGACACAGGGCTCAAACTCACAAACCATGAGATCATGACCTGAGCCGAAGTCAGACGCTTGATCGACTGAGCCACCTAGGCCACCTCTATTCTGAAAATTTTTAAGCCTGCAAAGAAGTTGGAAAATACTACTATAACTATTATTTAATCATATTCACCAATTACAAGCATGTTGGCACGTTTGCTTTATCTCTTCTCTCATACTTACACCTGTATTCTTGTCCCCAAATCTTTTGAAAACATGTTGGAAGCAGCATATGCTTTACCCTTAAATAACTTAGCATTAATCTCTTAAGAAGACTTTCTCTTAAACAATAACATTATCATACCCAAGAAATTTAACATAAATGCTCTCTGTTATATAGTCCATATTTAAACCTCCGCAAGTGGCTCAAAAACTGTCCTTAAAAATTTTTTTTTTTTTTTTTTAGTCCAGGATCCGGTCAAAGCATTCTGTTAATTTTGAAGAGTCAAAGCTTGTTTTCTAAAATACCATACTTTCTGGATTTTGCTGTTTCCTCATATAAAATCCAGGTTAAACATTTTTGGCAGAACATCAAATCATGTAAATTTGTCCTATTATTGACGATTGTTAATTTGATCACCTGATCATGTAGTGGTTGCCAGATTTCTCAAAAAAAAACAAAGCAAAAACTTTTTTTTTTTGTGATTAATAAGCATTCATTGATGGTCTTTGCCTGAGGTAGGTAGTAATTACATTGGTGCCGCAGAATTTCCTAATCTCCCAACTCTCTCCCTTTTTTAGTACCATTGTGGATTTACAGGTTCTTTTGTTATTCTGTGTATTAATCTGTTAATGTCCTCTAATCTGTCAGTGCCCCTGTTCCTTTTGATGCTTAAATGGTCCTAAATTTGGTCTGTGAGAGAGACCTATCAAGTCCCTCCTGTGCCCCCATTGCATGCCCAAGTTAGTCTTTGATCACTCCCTATTTTTCTGACACAAGATGTTTCAAGAGTGTAACTTTTCTGCCTCAGACTTGGAATCAATATTTTTCTAAGAAGTTTTGGGTTCTTTTCATAGGGAATGGTATTTAGAAGCCATTTTAGGTGCTAAGTGTTTTCTTTACTACTGGAATGTCATTTTTTTTCTAGACAGCTAGGAAATTAAAAGGATTTTGCAGTTTTTAATTTTTGAGTTTGTACAGGATGAACTGTTTTTTCAAAAGGGACTTACAAAATATATCAATTGTAGTTTGTAAAACTTACTGTATTGTAATTCAGACAGCTAAAAAAGTTTTAAAAAATTATCTTACATACGAATTAGAAATTTGAACATATACAGTATCGTGGATATTTGATATTAAGGAAGTACTGTTTGCCTTTTTCCCCCAGGTATGATAGTGTTTGGTTATATTAAAAATGGTGCTTGGGGTGCTTGGGTGGCTCAGTCGGTTGAGCATCCCGACTTCAGCTCAGGTCACGATCTCGCGGTCCGTGAGTTCGAGCCCCGCGTCAGGCTCTGGGCTGATGGCTCAGAGCCTGGAGCCTGCTTCCGATTCTGTGTCTCCCTCTCTCTCTGCCCCTTCCCCGTTCATGCTCTGTCTCTCTCTGTCTCAAAAATAAATAAATGTTAAAAAAAAAATTAAAAAAAAAATGGTGCCTTTATCTTTTAGAGATACCTTTGAAATATGGATGAAATAATTAGGTATCTGGAATATGCACAAAATAATATGGGATGGCTTTATGGATAAAACAAGAGTGACCCTGAGTTTTCTACCTACTGTTGCAGATGACTAAAATAGTTTGTGATGGAATTAGGAAAATATTAATTTCTACAGATCTGCCAATTTAGATTGAATACCGGAGAGTTCTTTTTTACCTCCCCCAGCCTATATTTGTATCTTTTTCCTTTTACAGTGAGAACCTCAATTCCCAAATCTGTAGCTATCTTTTGTCAGAATATGAAGATGATAAGAATTTGGATCTTTGATGAGATAAACCAGTGGATTAACCCTGCATTTAATTGCTCTATACTGGGATTTCTTGTCAGGGATAACAGATAATTTTTTTATTGTGATAAAATATACATTAGACTTACTGTTTTTTTAATCATTTTCAGTGTACAGTTTATTGGCATTAAGTATGTGCACATTCGTCCATCTCCAGAACTTTTTTTTAAGATTCTATTGTCAAGTAATCCCTACACCCAACATGGGGCTCGAATTTAGAACTGTGAGATCAAGAGTTGCATGCTTCTCCAACTGAGCCAGCCAGGTGCCTGAGAACTTTTTTTATCTTACCAAACTGAAACTTCATTCCCATTAAACAGTAACTTCCATTCTCCCGTTTCCCAATTCCTGGCAACTCCCATTCTACTTCGGTCTCTGTGAATTTGATTGCTCTGGGTACCTCATAAAAGTGCAATTATACAGTGTTTGTCTTCAATATACCAGTGTTTGACTGGTTTATTTCACGTAGCATAATGTCCTTGCCTTAATCTGTTCCGTCTGCCATAACAAACTACCATAGACTGGGTCACTTAAACAATTTATTTCTCACAGTTGTGGAAAGTCCAAAATCAGGGCGCCAGCTGATTCTGTATCTGATCAGGGCTGGCTTTCTTGGTTCACAGATGGCTGTCCTCTCACTGTGTCCTCATATGGCAGAAGGGGTGAGAGAGCTTTTTGGGATGTCTTATGTAATAACACTAATCCCATTCATGAGGGCTCTACCCTTATGACCTAATCACCTCCCAAAGGCCTCACATCCTCATATCACTGAGGGTTAGGATTTCAACATGAATTCTGGGCTTATTTCATCAAAGATCCAGATTGTTTTCACCTTCATATTCTGACAAAAGATAGCTACAGATTAGGGAACTAGGGTTCTCTCTGCAGGAAAAAAAAGATACAAATATAGAATGGAGGAGGTAAAAAAAACTCAGCATTCAGTCCATAACAGTGCTCAGAGCTTATCCATGTTAGAGACTGTGTCAGTTTCCTTCCTCCATTGTATTTAATACCACTTTGTTTATCCAATCATCTGTTGATACACATTTGGATTGTTCCCACTTTTTGGCTATCATGAATAATGCTGCTATTCAACATTGGTGTTCCAATATCTATTCAAGTCCCTTAGAGTATTTGGGTCTGTAGCCAGAAGTGCAATTGCTGAATCATAAGCTAATTCTGTGTTTAACTTTTTGAGAAGCACCATACTGTTCCACAGTGGCTGTTCTGTTTTACATTTTCACCAGCAGTGTACATGGGTTTTAATTTCTCCACGTTCTCCCCAACACTATTTTTGGTTTTTGTTTTTGATAATAGCCATTCTAACGGATATGAAGTGGTGTCTCGATGTGGTTTTGATTTATATTTTCCTGATGACTGGTTATGTTGCACATCTTTTTATGTATTTTTGTCTGTTTGTATATCTCCTTTAAGAGAAATGTTTTTCCAATTCCCTTGCCTATTTTTAGTTTTTTTTTTAATTGATGAGTTTCAGGCGTTCTATATATATTCTGGATATAATTCCTTGTCAGGTATATGATTTGCACATATTTTCTCTCATTCCATGGGTTGCCTTTTCACTTTTGTGTCCTTTGATGCACGAAAAGTTTTTATTTTGATGATGTTCAATTTATCCTTTTTTCAGCATCATAGTCAAGAAATCATTGCCAGATCCAATGTCCTGAGGCCTTTTTCCCTGTTTTCTTAAAATTTTATGTCTAATGTTTAGGTCTTTGATCCATTTTAAGTTGATTTTTGTAAATGGTGTAAGAGGTCAACCTTCATTCTTTTGCATGTGGATATCTAGTTTTCCTAGCACCAGGTGTCGAAAAGACGTTGTCAATAAGCATTTGACCATATGTGGGGGCCCATGTGACCATAAGCAGAATAGAATAGTGATTATCTCTGGATGCTGTTTCATTGGTCTGTGTGTCTGCGTTTATGTCAGTATCACATTATTTTGATTATGGTAGCTTTGTAGTGTTTTTTGAAATAAGGAATAGTGAAACCTCCAACTCCCCCCTCCCCCTACCCAAGATTGTTTTGGCTATTCAGGTCCCTTCAGATTCCAAATGTTAGGATTGATTTTCCTATTTCTGCAATAAATGGACCTAGACATTGATAGGGATTGCATTAAATCTGTGGATCACTTTGGGTAGTATTGATATCTTGACAGTAGTAAATCTTCTAGTTCGTGAACAAGGGATGTCTTTCCATTTATTTTTAAATTTTCTTTTAGCAATGTTTTATAATTTTCAGTATACGTCTTTCACCTTATTGAGTAAATTTATTCATAAATGTTTTATTCTTTTTGATGCTATCATAAAGTGAATTGTTCACATGATTTCCTTTTGGGGTTGTTCATTGTTATTGTTTAGAAGCACAGTTGAGTTGTGTGTGTTGATTTTGTGTTCTGCAACTTTGCTGAGATTATAAGTAATTGTATTCCTTAAGTAGAGTACTAAGATGTTTGAAAATCCCTTTTCTTTGACCAAGAACGTATCACCTAGAAATCTGATGAGAGCTCAGATACAGGGTTTATCCCTCAGACACTCTGCCCTACCTTGTCTGTACAGGTTGGCTGCTTGTGTAGGTTAGGCCTCGTGCAGTAGTATGTTATTTGTGCTTAATGTCATTGTGTTAAGTCCCTTCTTAATTCTGTTTCTTGCATATTCATCAGCAGAGGACAAGAAACCTGAAGTCTGATTATCCTGGAGAGTGTACACCCTATACCAGTGTATCATCGGATGAGAAAATTTGTTGCCATCTGATTTAGTTTTTGTTGATTCTCCTAACCTGTTTATTAGGATTCTAAGAAAATAGGGCAAATAAATTATTTCCAGGGGAATGTGGATGGGGTAAAGGAGTAATGTGGTAGGGAAACTTTTTACATTGTTAAATAAAAAATGGATATTTTGGTTTGTGAGTTAGAATGCTGTTGGTGTTCTGACTTAAGGTTTGTGTTTGATTAATGTTAGGTTCTTTTCGCAGTGCAAGGTATCTACTGCTGGCATGTAGTTGTAGGGGCTTCTTTACAACCATGTGTGATGTGGTAGTTTGTGCTGCTGAGCAGCTGTGTGTCTGATTCCTTTTAAGATTATATGGGTATATTGTTAAAATGTTGCTGTGCTAGGCTTGGTGACATTGCATTTTTTGGAAATCATCAAAATTTAGTTAAATTACCATAGTAGGATGTTTCCTGGGGATTGATGATGTAGATTAAAACATCTTTGTTTTATCCAACAATAGAACTGAATTACATGGGTAGGAAAACCAACAGGCATTTCCTGTCCTATTTATCAAAACAGAGTCTTTTAAAGAATGTGTAAAGTGCTTTACTTAAACAAATCCGCTGTGTTGACTTCCGGTGGAAGATGATGATCTAAGTCCATGTGTTAAAACAGACAAACACACACCGAAATGACCAACAAGATAATGGGAGAGTTCAGTCTCCTTGGAAACCCTGGAAGCATGCCACAACTAAACTAAAAAGAATTTTGGCAGGAAAAGGTACAAATGAGAAAGAAATATAGTGAGGGAAGTTCTTTCTGGTTAGCTTGGTGTTCATTTTTGTGGTTGAGAAGCCATCCTGGGGTATGAGGAAAGACCTATTTTGAGCTAGAATTTAAGGGTGGTCCATAGGGTAGTTGATTGGTATGAGATTTTGTACTTTGAAGCAAGGATTGAAAACTAAGTGACTCAATGCTTCTCACCAAGGAGAATATCCGTAAAGAGGGGCTAGCTACACATGGTTGCAGGAGAGAGACTAACTGTGAAGCACAGAGTTGAAACTTCCTGCTCTGAAGCTACCTTATTTGGCCTGCAGGGCTGTGACTTGAGCACTTATTGCTGAATCTATATGGTGACCAAGGAAGTGTGGCAGGCAGCCTCTAAGATTGCCCCCCAATGATCCTTGCCTCCTGGTATTCATGTCTTTTATCTAATCCCCTGACCTTGAGTGTGGCTGGACCTGGTGGTTTCTCCAAGTATGACAAAAGTGAATGGATTAACTTGATGGCAAAACTTTTGAGGTTAGGTTACAAAAAGGCTTTGGCTTTCATGTGGGGCTGTCCTCTTTCATTTGCTCTGAGGGAAACAATCTACCATTTTGTAAGCTTCTCTGTGGAGCTTATGAGGCAAGGAGCTGGTGTTTCTGGCCAACAGTCAGTGAAGACCTGATGATTGCCAGCAGTCACGTGTTTGAACTTGAGCTGCAAGCAGACCCTTCCACCATCAGGTTTGAAGATGATAGAGGCCCTGGCTGACACATTGACTGCAGACTTGTGAAAGATCCTGAGCTGGATGCCCCCAGCTAAGCCACACTCAGATTCCTGATCCACAGAAACAGAGGGAGTAGAGTACATGTTTGTTGTTTTAAGCTGCTAAATTTGGGGTAATTTGTTAGGCAGCAGTTGAGAAACTAATACAGGAAGTAACCATGTGAACACACACACCCCCACCCTAGAGGATTGAACTTGGTTCTAAATGTTTTCTGATTAACCTAAGACAATTCCCAAATGTTACATAAACATAGACCTTTCTCTATAAAGATGAACACATGAAAAGGTGGACACATACAGGCTCAGTCTAAAAGAAGGTGACCAGTGTGAGCAGGTGATTTCCTGTGATAGGGACTTATTTCAAAAAACAAGAGAAAATGTTGCAGTTTAAAAAACAACTAATTACTGTTCTCAAGGAGACTCCTGAACACTTGAACAAAAAAAAAAAAAAAAATCAGAGCAGGAAAGAGTTCTTAAGTGAAATTTGTGCTTCTTAGCTGTTAACTTTTTGGAGTGGTAGCAGAGGGCTTTAGAAATAGTCCCACAGTTCAGAGGAGAAAATGAGATGAAAATTATATAGGCATAAGTAGAAGAAACACAAAGAGTAGATCCAATGTATAATAAAGGTTCAGAGTGAGAGATCAGAGCAAACATATAAAAGATAAAGTCAGAGAAACAGTAAAAATTTTCCTAGAGAGAACAGGTCAAAAGGGCTCAGGGAATATATAGCTAACATTTATTGAACACTTATTATGTACCAAGTATTTTTCACATTGAAACTCATTTGAAATTCTCTACAACCCCCATGAGATAGGGTCTTTTAATATTCTTCTACAAATAATTAAAGTGCATACCAAGCAAAATAAATGAAATCCATACCTAGGAATAGCCTAATGGATTTCAAAGATTTCAAAACTTTAAGGTATAGAAATAAATAGTACAAGTATCCTGACAAGAAACAAGTTACCTGCAAAGGAAGGTGTATCAGATGAGCATTTCATTTGTCTTCTGTATACTAGCACTATGTGTGGCTGTTAAATCCGTTAGGTAAAATACAATAAATTCATTTCCTCAGTTTAAGTGCTCAATAGCTATGCGTGGCTAGTGGCTACCGTGTTGGACAGTGCAAAATAGAACATTTCTGTTACAGTAGAAAGTTTTATTGGACAGCACGGTGCTAAAAGATAGTGGAGTGGCATTTAGAAAACCCTGAGGAGAAAGCTGTTACAACCTAAGAATCTTAAATTGCTAAAACTTCACATAGGCAGGATAACAGAATGGCAATTTTCAGGCTTGTAATGATTGAAAGTGTGTCACTCGAGTACTTTTCTTGAAAAAATTCTACTCTTAGTATATCCGGGCAGCTGGGAAGTCAGCAACTCAGAAGCATGATGAATCAGCTTCAGAGTCCTGTTTGTTTAACCCTCTGTTTCTCAGAATAACCCAAGATACATAAAAGGGAAAATCTCCGTTCATGGCAGATCTGAAGAGAATGTCCTTCATAAGCTAAATTTCAGAGTGTCAGAGCAATGATTACAGCCTCCTACAGCTCAACTCCAGAGCTAGCCACAGAAAACAGCTTTTATTTTAAGGACAGTTAATCCACTGAAACCGCTTTTGTTGAAATCGCACAGAGAATCTTCATGCCACCAAATCCACGCTTCTCAGCCCTCACTTTACTTGATCTGGACACTTTTTGGACACAGTTCATCCCTGCCTCCTTTTAGAAACACTTTGCCTGGCTTCCGCAAAAGCTCTTCCTACCTTACTGGTAGTTCCCTGTGCAGTGTCCTTTACTAGTTAGCTTAGTGCTAGGTGCGGGAGAGCTCAAGGCCCAGCCCTCAGGCCACACCTCTTGTTTTCTGTAATCATTCACCAGGAAATCATATCTAGTCTTTAAATGCCTTCTGTTAGCCGATGATGCCTTAATTTGTGTCTCTCCTTCCTTCCCTAAGCTGCTCTCAAATCTATCTAGCTGCCCATGTGACATTTCTACTGCATGTGTGGTTGAAATCCACACTAAAGTTATAAAAATGAAATTCTTGGCTCCTTTCTTAACCAGAACCTGCTATTTGCTGGTGTGTCTCTTGCCAGTAAATGACACTGCTTTTCCTCCATTGGGCTGGGTTCTAAGACCTTGGAATCCTCCTTTGATAACCTCCATCCATCCGCTAATTCTGGCAGTGCTCTCTTCAGAATGTGTTCTGAATCTGTCCATCTTTGTGGCCACCACCTTAGCTCAGACCGTCATCATCTTTGCTTATGCTACTGCAGTAATTTAGGAACCATTCTCCTTCCCCACCCCCACCCCCATTTTGTGCTGTAGTCGCACAACAGATAATCACTTTAAAACAAGATAGAAATTCTGCGAGGACTTCTTCTCATTCTTAAAACAAAGCCACAGTCCTTCTCCCATGGCCTACGAAGGCTGTATGTATATCTGGCCTCGGCCAAATGCTCCATCTCCTCTACCACCTTATTATGTAATTAGTCTTGTCAAATATAGCAACATTTCTACTTAGGCTGCCTGCTTGAAATACTTTCCTTTACAAGTTTGGATGACTAATTCCCTGTTTGGTCTCTGCCTAAGTTACCTCCTCAGAGAGGCTTTCTCTGACCACTCTACCCGAAATAATGCCCCACCCTCATTACTTTTCTTCTCTTGTTGGTCTTTGTATTTTTCTATTTTTATTTCTGTTCTATTTATACTGCCCTCATACATTTTATATTTATTTGTTTATAATACGTCTCCGTCACTAGCACGTATGTTCCATGAAGGCAGGGATATTTATTTACTCTTGTACCCCCAGCAGCTAGAAATGCTAGCTTGACCTAGAGTGCCTAGCATGTGGTAGGTGCTCACTCAAATATTGTGGAAGGAATGACCGTCCTAAAAATGAGCAAAACAAGTGCACAAGATTTATAAAAAACACCAGTTTCCAGAATTAGAGGAATAAATCTTTAGTTCAAGTAAATGGAGAAAAACTTTTAATGTAGAACTTTATTTTTCAATGAGATTCATGAAAGAAATTGCGTCTTTGAGAATGGAATCTTGTGAAAATCTCAAATCATTGGAAAAGCATGATTACAATTATTTTAAAAGTTTAGTAGAGACCATGAATTGCAGTGCAAATATAATTTGCACTGGTCAGGAGTATCACTTTGAACAAACTAACCTGCCTCAGCTGAGAGAAAAAGGATGAAAAAGGGAAAAGATGGGGAAAAAGAATTTTCTGGACTAAATGTCTTTTTTTTGTAATAGTATGTGATGTATTCCTTTTGGTTGAGAATTTTGGTGAAATCATTTATGACCAATGGAAGTTAACTTCTTTCTTTAAACCTGCCATTTACACGCCATTAAAGAATACTTGATATAAGTCAAACATCAGTCTATTAATGTTACTAAGTACATTCAACCACCATGAGAACCTGGGCATTATTCTTCTTGCTTTCATCTTTAGCTCTCCACACCTTATCAATGATCAAGCCTTGAGAAGCCTTGCATCGTATACTTCGTAAATGTATTTTAAAATCTGTACACTTCTGTCCCCTCTTTGTATCTCCATGGTTTAGTTAATGGAACAGGTGATATTAATAAAACCAACTTTATAGGTTTGTTGTGAGGGTTAAATACCTAACATACAATAAGTGCATTTTAGATGTTTGCTACTTATGATAATATTGTTACTGTACTGTCCTGGCTCATATCACTGTCATTGCTTACCCCGATTTCTGGAGTGACTCCAGATTGGTCTCCAGACTTCCCTCTGCTTACCCTTCTCCCAGTTCCCAGTTCTCTTCACTTCAGTCCGAGTAATCTAAAGGCATGTGTAATTGGATTACTCGTATTTAAAACGGCACAGTGAGCTCCCTTTAATCATTGGGGTAAAGTCTGTAAAATTTTCTGTAACATATCTTAATGATCTCTAACTTCTTCTGTAAATAGACTTCCCCTTTGTACCGGGTTTGTAGGTGAGCAGGACGAATCCTATCAAAACAAAGTGGAGTTGGGCGTGACTCTGCGAAGACAGATGGACAGTGAAGGGCTTTCTGGTTCTTCTAGCATGGCCATAATAATCCTAGTTTGTAAATATTTTAGGCAGATACTAATAACCAGGTGCCCATTCTAGTTAAAAAAATATCTTAAGGCATGCATACATAGATGCACAAGCTTTGTGCAGTACTGCTCTGTATAATCTCCATGGAAACTATTTGCATCATATTTTGATAAGGCAACTTTAATGAGGTGATTTGCTTTGTGGTTTGAATTATGAGCCACTTAAAAGTTAGTGAACATCTAATAAAGATGGTCACTTTAGGTTTAGAATGGTCAGTTTCAAGTTCTTCATTCTAACATTATATATAACATAAATACACCAAGGCTTGTTTGTTACGATCACACCTATAGAGTAAATGTATTAGCAACTGTTTATCTTTCTGTTCTTTGTTGCAGGAGGGTATGGTTCCATTCCATTTTATCCAAACATGATATCAGATTATCCAGGAACAAGTTAAAAAGAAGGGAGACTGGTTCCAGAACACATCTCTGGAAATTACCCTATGGACCCTGACTCTCATGGCAACATTACAATGTAGGTTCTGTATGAGCATCAATAGCCAGTGGTCTTTTTTGAGCCTATCACATAACATGTTCCTGTTCACTGAGTCAGAGGTTGAAAAAAGGTGTTTAAAAAGGCTGTTAGCACTTACTTTATTGTTGAAAATCATAATGTAATCAAAGTGATATTTTAGTCCAGAGACCTAGGAGTACAGAATCTTAACCTGCAGCCTGAGGCTTCTTGAGTGTACAGACGGTCGCTGACTTAATGATGGTTTGACCTACGATTTTTCAGCTTTATGATGGTACGAAGGCAATATGCATTCCGTAGAAACTGTACGTTGAATTTTGATCTTTTCCTGGGCTAGCAATAGATGGTAGGGTATTTGCTCCCAGTTGGCCATGTGATCACAAGGGTAAACAGCGAATATGCTTAACAGTGATTCCGTATCTATCATATAATCATTTTGTTTTTCACTTTCAGTTTAGTTATTCAATAACTTAATGAGCTATTTAACACATTATCAAAACAGACTTTGAATTAGATAATTTTGCCCAATTATAGGCTAATGTAAATGGTCTGAGCACATTTAAGGTAAGCTAGGCTGAGCTACGATGTTGGGTAAGTTAGGTGCATTTACATGCACTTCAATTTATGATGGGTTTATTGGGCTGTAACCCCGTCTTAGGTCTAGAGTATCTGTATATGCAAAGAAGCAGCAAAGCAGGTCAGTTATGACACTTTACTACTTAGGGCTTCAGCCTCAGTCTCCAGGGAGCTTTGCTGGACCATTTGGAGAACTTTACCTAAGCTAGATTGGCCTCAATAGCCTAGAAACAGATAAGGTTACAATGCTTGCTTCTGCTTTGTGCAGCAAAGCCCAAAGCCCAGCCAACATCTCCTGCCTATCACGTGCCTGATTCAAGGTTCATTTCTTTACATCTATTGCTTGTTTAGCCCTCAAAGCTACTCTGTGAGATAGGTATTTAAAGATGAGGAAACTGAATCTTTAAGAGCCTTAGTTACTTCCTCAGGGTCTTACAGGCAGGTGAAGTGAAGAAAAGTCCAGTCTGACTTCTCATCATTTCCTGCACAAGTTTCTTATAGATACGGCCCCAAGAATGTATTACAGGTATGCTAAGACAGTGATCCCTCAGTTCCTGTGGGGTGCATGCTGAGCTGGATGGGGGGGTGCTTAGCTGACTAGAGTTCCTGAGCAGACATGAACAGCCTAATCTTATCTTTACACTAGCGTGCCTTACAAACAGTGTATTCTGTGTGTGCCCTGACATGAGAAAGATCGACACACTGGCCTGCTCCGCTGAAAGTAACAAGTCAGCAAGGGGGAACATTAGGCGCCAGTTCTTATAGCCGTCCTCCTTTCAGCCTCTCAGGTTACGGTAATAACCCCTAGTCAGTGCCAAGTAGGCAAGAAAACTTCAGGATGGTCTGGAAGGGAGAGAGGAAGAAATGGTTGGGGCCCACTTCCCCAAGAACAGGTGAGTAGGTCAAGCCTTACTTACTTCATAGGAGCAAGAGATTGCTAAAAGGATGGCACATACTTAACTTGCTTTTTAGGCCGAAATAAAATGTTCTTAAATCTTGAACATAGCACTTTAGTGGAAGGGGTGGACCTGACCTTTCAGAAAAGGTAACAAAAACTTTGAGCTCCCTCTAGAGGTCAACAGTGATAAAGGAGCATCATAATGGGAAATAACCTAAAGCTAGTCTACCCCTTCAGCAAGAAACTAGCATTTTATAGATGTATTATCCAGGAAAATACTTTCTTACATTGGAGAGTAGTTAGTTGCCTTTGAGAAGAAATTTGGGTTAATCATATTTTAATAGCTTTGTGGGGTGATTCCTAAAATTCAGTGTTTGCTGTGTTATGGTATATTGAACTAATAAAGGAGAAAAGATCATGATAATAGATTGTGTCCAGACAAAATAGCATGCTTTTAATTTACTTTTTTTTTTTTTTTTTTTTTTTTGAGAGAGAGAGGGTACATGTGCAGGGATGGGGGTAGGCACAGAGACAGAGGGAGAGAGAATCTTAAGCAGGTTCCATGTCCAGGGCAGAGCCCAGTGCAAGGCTGGATCTCACAACTGTGAGATCATGACCTGAGCCAAAATCAAGAGTTGGATGCTTAACCAATGGAGCCACGCAGGTACCGGCAAATTAGCATGCTTAGAGCTCTGAGTGTTGAAGCAGATCAGATCAAAATGAGAATTAATTTCTGTGCTATTGTGTGCCAGAACATTTTGACTTTAGCAGAGATAAAGGTGATGAGTATACCCGCTGTGTTCTCATTCCTACCTCTCCAACATCTGAAAAGAAAAGAACAGTGAATACCAGATTAATATTCTGAGGTTCAAGTTGCCAGGCATATGTTAAAACTTCTCAGAAAGCTAACATACAATTTAAGTTTTAGAACCTCAGTTGATCAAATGAGAAATCTGTTTCAGCACAGATATCTTCCTCCGGATCAGATACTTCATGGATAAGAATTAGTTATGGTGCTGACCTTTACTGTGTTTACACCTTTTGTTCCCAGTATTGTTTATTCTTCTCTTCAGAACTCACCGAGAAAGTTCAGTTCTTAAACTTTAGTATGTAACTATAGAATGAAGAAGTTAGAAGTCATGTTTAATTTGTGGTAATATTCAGAATATATGAAAGTTACATTTTTTTAAAGTTCCTGAAGTGCTTAAAAAAAAAAAACCCAGAAGGATGGGAACATCCCACAAAGGGACCCAGGAGCCAACCTGAAAGCTCTCAATGGCCAAATCTGGAATAATTTGAACAATACAGTAAACTTCATAGTATGATTATAACCCAAAATATGAAATAAATAAATAATGAGTTCATACTGATAACTGAATAAAGAAGTGGGAGAGAAAAGACAAATTTCCCCTAGAGAAGAATTCTGAATATGTAGATATTCCTCCTCAAGGCAGTAGTGCTTAATATCTCCATCCCTTAAATGTAGGCTGTGCTTAATGACTTCCTACCAGAGTACCTTACTGGGGGACGGGTACTTTATAGTGGAGAAACCTGGCAAACAGCATCATGGCCAGATAATCTAGGTTATCATCAATAAGTCATATTGATAAGATGTACCTTCGCATGATGTAGTAAGAATGACCTTTCGTCTCTGTGGTCTTCCTGCCAATAAGGCATAATGGCAGTGTGGCCAGGAGAAAAACAATATCAAATTTAGGGACATGCTGTAAAGCACCTGGCCATTACTCTTCAAAACTGTCAAGGTCACCACCGAAGAGAAAGTGTCACAGACCGGAGGAAGCTAGAGACAAGATGACTAAATACAATATGGAATCCTACATGGGATCCTGGAACTGAAAAAAAGGTACTAGGGAAAGATGACTGAAATCTGAATAAAGTGCGGAGTTCAGTTAATATTCCAGTGTTGGTTCTTCATTTGTGACAGGTAAACCATAGCAATGTAAGGTGAAGGTGTATGGGAACTCTCCGTACCGTCTTTGCAACTCTTAATGTAAATCTAAAATTAGACTAAAATTAATTTATGGAAAATAAAGATTCAGCTCAGTTAATTCTTATGCTGTGTAGCTTTTGTTCAGTGATGTTTGAAAACTCCCCAGGTGTTTTGAAAAATGGAGAACTTCTCTGCTATGTGTATATGTATCATCACTTGCAGTTAAGTAGTTTGTGACTTTTATGTATAAAAGTGAGAAAGACCCTATCTCATAGAAGTGTAGTGAGTAGTTTCCAACGATGTGAGCATATCCAGCACCATAGTTTCCTGCTGTAGCAGTGGTGGGAGTTGAGCAGAGCAGAATCATGCTTCATTGCTTCAGTCCCATTCTGTTTTCACATTGATTGGCTTATAACTTACAGAAAGTAACTTTCATTAAGTCACTATTGTTGTGAATTCCAGGTTACAAAGAAATAAATCTGAGATCCATTTTGTCAGAGTGAGGTCCCTGACAGAGATCCATGGTCATGGGTGGAGTTAACGCAGTTTTTGCAGACGTGTTGTCTTACAGGTCTTTAATTTTCCATATTTGAAGTTTTCTGATAAAAGCACGTTATTTTTCTCAGCCATCATTCTGTTTTCTTCCTCCCTAAATGTATTAAGTGTATGAATACGTGTTATATATGCTCTGTGAAAGATAAATTCTCTGAAGAGAGAAATCATCTTTCAGTGTTTCTTGGCAAATGAAATTTCATTGCAAATTTTGAAGTTCACAATTGACTTAACTTATGGTTGAAATTTTTTTTTTAAGTTTATTTATTTATTTTGAGTGAATGAGTGAGTGAGAGGAGGTGCAGGGGAAGAGCAGAGAGAGACAACCCCAAGCAGGCTCCGGGCTGTCAGTGCAGAGCCTGATGTGGGGCTCACTCTCACAAACCTTGAGATCATAACCTGAGCCAAAAATCAAGAGTTGGACACTTAACTGACTGAGCCACTCGGGTGCCCCACTCGAGGTCGAATTATTAATAGCAGAGCTGAGACTACATCTCCAGGTGTCTTCTTGTTCTTACCTAGTAGTTAATGAAGGGCCAAGGGAAAGTGTGAAAAGGGAGGAGGATTTAAAGAAAAATTAGAGCAAAATGTGAAAAGATATTGGCAAAATAAGAACATCTGATGTTTCCTTCTATTCTTATTCTTCTATTCTTTAACGGTCTAGACATCAGTGAGCATCTTTATACTTTTTTTTTTTTTAATTTTTGGATTATTGGGGCGCCTGGGTGGCTCAAGTCAGTTCAGTGTCCGACTTCAGCTCAGGTCATGATCTCACATCACAGTCCATGAGTTTGAGCCCTGTGTTGGGCTCTGTGCTGACAGCTCAGAGCCTGGAACTTGCTTTGGATTCTGTGTCTCCCTCTCTCTCTGCCCCTCCCCAGCTTGCTCTCTCTTCCTCTCTCTCTCTCTCTCTCTCTCTCAGAAGTAAATAGACATTTAAAAAATTTAAAGTAAAATAAAATTTTTGGATTATTTTAGTAGGATGATTTCTGGAACTGACATGAAGTTCCAAGAGAATGAATGCTTTGTGGCTGTTGGTATA
Source organism: Lynx rufus (assembly GCF_022079265.1). NCBI lineage: Eukaryota > Metazoa > Chordata > Mammalia > Carnivora > Felidae > Lynx > Lynx rufus. Next base: position 170,953,325 of record NW_025814845.1, read on the forward strand.
AATTATGAAATAGTTTTCCAAAATAACAAGATATACTTTTCTACAGTGCAGGTAGAGCAATTTATATTTTTCCTCTAGTTTAAGAGATAGAAAATGGTGTGTTATTTAAAAATTAATTTGAGGGTCACCTGGGTGTCTCAGTTGGTTAAGCATCAGACTTTGGCTCAAGTCATGATCTAGTGGTTCGTGGGTTCGAGCCCCGCATCGGGCTCGACAGCTCAGAGCCTGGAGCCTGCTTCAGGTTCTGTCTCCCCATCTCTCTCTGCCCCTCCCCTGCCCATATTCATTCATATTCATATTTTCTCTCCCTCTCTCTCAAAAATAAATAAAAAAATTAATTTGAGTGGATATTTTATTATATTTTACCAGTATTGCTCTTCTGTGAATTGTCTTCCCCATGTTGTATGAGCGAGCTGTTTTTGGAAATACAGGTATTTTTCTTAGCCACTTGTCTTTAGTTATTGTGTAAAAGTCACAGTTTTCTTTCATTATCTATCTATCTATCTATCTATCTATCTATCTATCTATCTATCTATGCTTCTTCTGATGTATTTATACCCCTCCAGAGATCTAATATACATTTTCCCCCCTGATGGAGTACATACAGAAGGGGTAAAGGATTGGGGAGAGGAAAGGTGATATTTATCAGGCATTGTCATCTTTTTTTTTTTTAATCTTAGTCATTCAAATAGTGTGTAGTGATAACTCATGACTTACAGATTCATCTGTTGTCAGGGTTTTCATGTTACTCTTACGGTAATGGTTATAGGCATGTTAACCTGGTCTCCCTCCCTGTCTTGAGCTTTGGAAACAAATTCCATAATGCTCTGATTGTTTCATTTATGTTGTGTACAAATCGGATCAAACATGCTTTATATCTTTTTTTTTAATCTCCATGATGTAATGTAAGCAGCATTCTTTCTCAGTACAAATAGATTTTATTTTTTTGTGCTGAGAATGTAAGGTACACATAGACAAACTTTGGAAGGATGTATACTAAAATCATAGTCTATCAGTAATGGGGTTAAGAGTGATGATTGTCTTTTTTTTACAGAGCAGTTTGTGTGATTAAAAGAGTTAAATCCCATTGCAGATCTTACACAAATCATAGTATACATAAATACATCTATACCTGTTTTACAGTTTGCACATGTTTGTTGAAAGACTGTTTAGTTATTATCTACGGTTATCTCTTAGTGATGGGATTTCAGGTTTTTTATTCTTTAAGTTGGTTAAAATGATCACTATATTATTTTTTTAACAAAAACAAAAACCAAATATTTTTATACTTAGGTTCCTGTAAATCTTTTTAAGTATTTTTATTGCAATACTGGTTTTTATCTTTTGCCTTAGAGTTGTAAGATTATCAAGTGGTTAGTTAGAATCGGTGGTTCTTAATCTTTAGCTAATTTTATTGTGGTTAGAGAATGTGGTCTTTAAATTTGAAATTAGAATTCTTTAAGGGACTGTCTGTGGCTCAGTGTATGAGTTTTTTAATTGCATAGCTCTTTGGAAGATACATGTTCTTCTGTATTGGTATAAAGTTCTCTGTATGTGTGTATCAGTTTGATCTTTCAAGTGTGTATACTTTCTCCTCCCCTCCCCCTTCTTCCCTTCTCCCTTTTTTGATCTGTCAGGCATGGAGAGGGATGTCAGTCTTCTGTAGTTACAATTTTTGTCAATTCCTTTATTTCTAAAATCCTAAAATATATATAGTAAAAATATGTGGAAAGATTCATGGCTGTTAACGTCTTTAGCTTACTTTTTATCATTATATACATACTATAACTGTCATACTGAATTTCTTTTTACTTAATTTAACCAGTGGTTGGAAGCATTAGTGGCATTTACTAGGCATGGGCCAAGTGTGCTAGCTCTTTGGCAGTTTGCGGGACAATCTTGAACAAGAAAAAATCGTCCCATGGTCTGCATGACTTAGAATATTCTGCCAAATGTTTTTGGTGCTGGAAAAAACTTACTAACATTTTCTAAGCCTAAAATCTGTTTTATTTATCATATATTATTTTGCATGGGTTTAATGTATATACTGATGTTTGCTATGTAAATCAAGGGAACATTGTACTTTGAAATACTAGAATTTTACAAAGAATTCTTCATGATTTTCCAGTCACATCACCAGTGCAAGGCCGTTGATGTTTTTTGAGTTACCACTATTGTATACCTGTATAAGTCTGCATTTATAACTGATCTATTGTGATTATTCTACATAGAGTGTCATCATGCTCACATTTACATATTGGTGGGGGGCTTTTTTATTTTGTTTTTCAGTATTTTCCACCTTTTTTTTTCTGGGACTGCAGTGATCCATATGGTAGAACACTTGATATTATCTTACAAGTCAGGTCTTTGTTCTTTTTTCCTGCTTTGCTCTTGCTTTTTTTTTTCTTCCCCCCTGTAATAGCCCTTTGAGTTCTTGATCTTTCCTACTGCAGTATCTAGTTGGTTAATGCCACCCAGTGTATCTTTCATTTCAGGTAGTGTATTTTTCATTTCTAGATGTTCCTTGTCTTTTCTCTTACATTTCTCAACGTGTTTATAATTCACTCTGTGTTCTGGAGCATATTTACAATAGTTGTTTTAAGGTTCTTGTCTGATAGGACCTTAATTCCATCATCATTTTTGTCATTTCGGGTCCTTCTGGTCATGGGTCACATATTGCTGCTGCTTTACATAACTGGTGATTTTGGATTAGATGCCAAACGTTGTGAATTTACATTGTTGAGTATTGGGTTTTGTTCTAGCACATAGTTAAGTTGCCTGAGATACATTTGATTCTTTCAAAGTCTGTTTTTAGCTTTGTTAGGACAAATTCAGTCTTTTGTGTTGATGTAGTTCCACTTACTAAGGTGATGCTCTTCTGAAGACTTTACTTGGTGCTTCATTAATTATGAGGTTTCTCTACTCCAGCTGGTAGGGATCCCCTAATAGTTCTGAGCCCTCAAAAGCTTTCTAGTGGTTCTTTTTTAGGCCTTGTGGAGTGTCACCACAAATGCTCAGATTCAATTAAAGAACCCAAGTGTCCTCTCTCTTTCTGTGCTCTGCTTCAAATTCCCCCTGATTTCTGTTTTCCATAACCCCCAGTTTCTGTCTCCACAACTAAGTGAGATTGCTGCTCTGTCTGTCTGACTGCCCTGTCCAGAAAGTAAAGGGCGTTAAATATGACTCACTTCTTTCTCTTGGCTAAGGGTTCACAGTCCGACAACATTTTTGTTCCGTTTTCTAGTCCTTCCCAGCAAGAGGATGCATCCAGATTGTCTTAGTCTCTCCCTCATGGCCAGAAGCAGAAACTAACCCCTAACCCTCATTCTCACCCTCACCCACATGTCAGAGCTAATAATTATTTGCTCACCTAATATATAGTAATTTTTGTTAATTACTACTATTGATATATACCATCTGTTAGTTTTCTGGCTGTACCCTGTTTTGTTTATTATACCACTTAGGAAATAGGGAAGACAGGTAACAAGAAATGTTGTGCCTGGTGAAATAGAAACAGACCAGTAATACTACTGTTGTCACTCGTACTGCCACCAACCACCACTCTGCCCCCAGAAGAAAGCAGTGATTTCAGCTTCTGAGAATGAAACCTGGCTGCCAGTGGTTTACAAAGAAAGGAAAGGGTTGGAAGAAATGAGAATTCCATTTTATAGAATACATTTTAATCCTTGATTTTATAAGATTTAACGAGTCAAAAACATTGTGTATATTAAGTTTTCTTACTAAAAATTTGTGCCTTTTAAGTGCTGTTGCCTGGAATTCGATCTATGCCTAAAATTGCTCTGTGTTGACTTCGGGCATAGTGGGGCAATTGACTGATGTTCTTATAAAAAGATTAACATGGACAGTTTTTTCATTGTGAAATAACATTTTATTGGCCATAGGAAATAATCTTTTTTTTTTTTTTTCTTCCTTAAAAGAGGAAGTTTTTGTTCTTTGATTTTTGTTGTTTGTTGCTTTACACTGTTCAGCTAAGCAGTGGCTTGGTTGGCTGTTTCTCAGATTTTCTCTTAGTTCATTGGCTTGTAGCAAGATGAAAAATAACAGACACCAATGTATTAAGAATATCTATAAATGGGGGCACCTGGGTGGCTCAGTCTGTTGAGTGACTGACTTCGGCTCAGGTCATGATCTCATGGTTTGTGAGTTCGAGCCCCGCTTTGAAAGGCTCTGTGCTGACAGCTCGGAGCCTGGAGCCTGCTTTGGATTCTGTGTCTCCCTCTCTCTCTGCCCCTCCCCCACTCATGCTCTGTCTCTGAAATAAATAAACATTAAAAAAAATTTTTTTAAAGAATATCTATAAATTGAGGGGTGCCTGGGTGCCTCAGGTGATACAGCGTCTGACCTCGGCTCAGGTCATGATCTCACAGTTCATGAGTTCAAGCCCCGCATTGGGCTCTGTGCTCACAGTTCAGAGCCTGGAGCCTGCTTCAGATTCTGTGTCTCCCCCTGTCTTGGCCCCTCCCTCACTTGTACTCTGTCTCTCTCAAAAATAAACAAACGCTAAAAAATAATAATAATAAAGTGTGTATAAATAGAGAAAGTTGTATGCCTTTTACCCAATATTTTCCTTCCTCAGTGATTTACCTCATTGATTTAAAGTGGGTTGACTTCTATGGTATATAGTATCTTTGGTTCTTGGCCCTTTTTTTTTTTTTTTTGATAGGCTGGTTGTTAGTTTTGTTTCTAGGATTCCTCGGCCTGTCTCAAGTGTGCCTGTTAAAATTCTGTACCCTTGCTGTGAAGCTGCTTCAGTATTAAGCATTTATGACATCACTTTACTTTGGGGTTCTAGTTGTAAAATAGCCATTCCTGGGATAAGTGACCATTGTAAGAACAGATGTCGTCTTATTCCTGTTACAGTTTGCACTAAAACACTAGTCTGTTTCTCTTCTTCCCTCCCCTTCTCTTTTCCTCCTCCCTTCTCTCTCTTACATGCACACAGACACACTTCTCTTTTCTTCCCCACCCTGTCACATATTCAGTGACTGCATTATAACCAGCTATAACCAGTACTATCTTTAGTACCTTGGGGTGTTATAATAAAGCCTTCTGTTTTATTACTTGATTCTTGTTCTGTCTTTTGAGGATAACATAGATACAGAATCCTATCACCACCATTCCTATCCCACATCTCTTCAGTACTATTATAATGACCTCCCTGTTGACTTAATCATCTCTAGATTTTTCTCCTGTCCAGGTCACTTTAGAAAGACAAGATTTCTCCCCCATTGGAAATTAAGCACAAGTCCCTCTTGCTTTCCAGTGCTCAGCAGGAAGGCTAGTCAGGCTAATTATACTGATCATTGACTTATCCCTTATTAAGTTACAGCCCTAACAGCTCATCTAACTAACAAGAGTTGTAATTTCTTTAATTTAGGTGAACGCAACAATTTGGGAAAAAGATGAAGTAATTTATTTATTTATTTAAAAAAAATTTTTTTTTTCAACGTTTATTTATTTTTGGGACAGAGAGAGACAGAGCATGAACGGGGGAGGGGCAGAGAGAGAGGGAGACACAGAATCGGAAACAGGCTCCAGGCTCTGAGCCATCAGCCCAGAGCCTGACGCGGGGCTCGAACTCACGGACCGCGAGATTGTGACCTGGCTGAAGTCGGACGCTTAACCGACTGCGCCACCCAGGCGCCCCAAAAGATGAAGTAATTTAAATACTGAGCCAACTCTGCCTGTTATTCCATTGTGTGAACAGGAAAGTGAATCTGGTGTTGGTGTTAGGTGTGAGCATTTCACCAAGTTGAGAGTTCAAAGAGAAGTATTTTTGGTGCAGCATGACTTTGTATGCAAATTAACTAGTTCATCTGGTGCATTAGCCAAAGAAACCATAAGCTAGCAATGCACTGGGGGCAGTTGGCTGAGCTGGACTGACAACAGAAAGAATTTGCGTGTCCAAAGTGATGCTTGTCTGAGTGGTTTGAATTTAAAGGTAATTTTTATGATGTATGGTTTTTAACCTTATTCCCTGATTTTAAAAAGAACCTGACCTTCAGGTAAGAAGTGACTCCATATATTGTGTCTGGTATTGTTAGCTTCTATTTATTTTCTCTCTCAAAGTGTACCCTAATGTACTTTAAGTGCAGGGCTCTTGTATGATTTTAAACCTTCACTACAGAATACAGAGCACCCAATGAATGGCTTTTATGTGTGATTTCTTATTTGGTTCATTGCTTGTGCAACAGTATGTTGTTTAATATTTACATATTAAATATTTAATAATTACATTGTAGCTTTTCCAGCTTTGTTTTATTGCTGATACTTAGTTTTGTGCCGTTGTGATTGGGAAATGTACTTGGTATGATTCAAGGGTTCTTAAATTTGTCATATTCGTTAGGTCTCTTTTTTATGTGATTTAACTGGGGGATTCTCCTGTGTGTACTTGAAGAAAACGTGTATTCTGTTTTTCTTGGATGGAATGTTTTATATATATACACACACATATACACACATATATATGTGTATATATTTATATATATGTACATATTTATGTATGAATATATGTATTAGAAAAATATATAAATATATTTTAAAGTATATATTTATATATTTTAGAACCCTGTATTCTTAAGTATGCTTCAAGTAAAAAATGTTGAAAAAGAAAAAAAATAACTGAGGGTACTCACTTAAAGCATGTCAGAGGGGAGGTGGGTGGGGGAATGGATGAAATAGGTGAAGGGGATTAAGAGTACACTTAATCTTGATGAGCAAAATAGAATGGCTTTTTAAATAATTATGTTTGTCTTTATAGATTAGTCTGATATATTCAGTTTCACACTTTTATGTTACATATACGAACACTAAATTTATTTTTTCCTCCTGATACCGCTGACCACGGTGGGCTTCTGAGATAAGGTGGTTTTTTTTGTTTTTTGTTTTTAATTTTTTTTAACATTTATTTATTATTGAGAGACAAGAGAGACACAGAGCGTGAGCATGGGAGGGGTAGGGAGAGGGAGAGACAGAATCTGAAGTAGGCTCCAGGCTCTGAGCCGTCAGCACAGACCCCAACGTGGGGCTCGAACTCACAAACTGCGAGATCATGACCTGAGCTGAAGTCGGTCGCCCAACCAACTGAGCCACCCAGGCACCCCTGGGATAAGGTTTTTAATCTGGAAGTGGGGTGTTGTCCACACCTTCTGAAATTACATGCACATTTTTGTGTGCACTTAAGCATGCAGTTTTTTGGCACGACACGTGTAACTTTCGGTAGGCTCTCAGAGTATTCCAAAAAGGTAAAGTGCCTTGGACCTAGACAATGAAGGAAGCAAAGAAAGTTTTCCAAAATCAAGCTGTTCTTGGAAAAATCACTAAAAAGAAAACTACAAAATGGAGTGTTGGACAGGTTATTAGTAAAGATACGTTGGTCAGTAATTTTTAAAATTGAAGGTGTATAGTGTTCTTTATTATAGCAAATCAACATTCTTAAATTGTCACAGTGAGCTACTATATAGGTCAGAAAATGGCCTTTCTCTTGTAAAAAAAAAAAAAGTTTATTTAAATTGCATATGATGAAATCTTTCCTAATTTGGCATAATGCTTTATAGTGAAGAACTTGTTAGTAACAGTGGTGAATTTTTCCAGTGTAGTTGCTTTATCTTAATACCTAATTCTGTAACTTAGATTTTTTTCCCTTAGAAAAATGACTCTGGTGTCAATAAGCAAGTGAAATACCCTATAATTTTATTTGAATTTACTGTGAAATTAGCACTGACTTCGGGTGTAACAGGACTGCTTCTAGTAGCCTGTGTGGTGGTTGAGAGCCACAAGAAGAGCTGTGCATATTGACGGTGCATAGCACAAAGTGTTCCTGATATGTGTGTGTTCTGTTTGCAGACTTTTGTTTGAGAGGCCATAATTTGAATTTATTGATTTATGACTGTTAAAATTTCATCTAAAGTTACTTTTACATTTAAAAATTTCCCCCATTTTAGTTATATCTGCTTTAGTTTCCGAGGCCACCTTTGGGTTCGCATAAAGAAGCTTATCAAAAGTATATAAGAAGGAAAATTATCAAGATAATTATTATAATGTTTAATGGTCCTATTATAAAATGTTTCACAAATTGTTGATTACACTCAAGATTTTAGTGAAATACCAGTAAACCACTAGTATTTAAGTATAATTTGTATTCCTGTTACAGTAGATTCATACTGATTTATTCTAGAGAGAATGTGTTTTTGGAGAACTAAAATATTCATGAAAGAACCTTAGATTTACTTATTTCTGATGGTAGGTTCATCTGTAGGCCTGGAATGTGTTAGGGAAAACATGCTAAGTTCTGTGTAAGTTGGGAAAGAAAAACTAAAATCATCTCTTCTTTGTTTTTGTTTCAATTATACAGCAGATATAATTTCTACAGTAGAATTTAATCATTCTGGAGAATTACTAGCAACAGGAGATAAAGGTGGTAGAGTCGTCATCTTTCAGCAGGAGCAGGAGGTAAGTGTTTAAAGTTTAATATATCTAAATTTCAGTTTGCTTTGGGGGCTAGAACTTGTATTGCACTGGAGTACTTCATCAGAGGATTTTGACTTTTTTTTTTTTTTCCCTTAATGTTTATCAAGCAGAATATCCCAATGGATAGATGGCTCTGCTTCTCTTAGCTTTGTGTGTGTGTGTGTGTGTGTGTGTGTGTGTGTGTGTGTGTGTGTGTGTGTGGTTTTGACTATAAAAACACAGCGCTTTGTTAGATTTGGTTAGAGAAAGGAGTGGGAAGTGGTGTTAATTCAAGATTTTAACTGGTTTTGAAGCCTTGGCCCTCATTTTTTTTCTCTTAAAACCCCATAAAGCAAAATTGCTTTGATCTCTTCTCAATGCTTAGTTTGCTTTGTGTAATTGGGGGTGGGAGGCTAGTTTAAAGAAAAAGCTGTTGAGTTATTTTGACATCAGTTCATACTAATACTGTTACTGTGGTTTAAATAAAACTGTTTTAAATGACAATTGCATGTATACCCATGTAATGTAATTTATAAGCTCAGTAGTACCCCTTTTCAAGCAGAGTTGATTTGAAAATTGTTTTCCTTTTCTCTTTGAAGAAAGGAATTTCTCATTGCAGACTCTTGAGATTAAAGTGGGTTTTGTTTTGTTTCGGGTACAGCTTAGGCACACTTCTAAATCCGATTGACAAGATTTCTCACTAAAATTTTATGTTAAAATTTGTCACACTAGATTTTCCTTTACTTTCTCTGTCCATTCATAGATCAAAGTTAGACATTATTTAAAATCATCTGTTTTGAAACATCCTGTCCCTGTTTATATATCCAAAAAGAGTTAAAAGTAATATGCATAAATTGCAGGGTTTTACAAATAGATGTCTAAATCATAACAGAGAGTTAGGTTTTAAAGGATTGTGAAGTTCCTTAAATAAGCAAAGAATCTAGTAATAATACTACTACTTTGCACTTCTATAGCGCCTTTGACCTGAGGATCTCAAAGTGCTTTACAAACACTAATGAATTAATCCTCACAACACCCCAGTGAGGTAGGTAATTTAATTTTAAAAGAAATGATTAATAGTGTCTGATTAGAAGATGCACAAACACTAAATATGTCTCCTTTTATTTATTTATTTATTTTTGGTTGGAAGACAATATGAAAAGACTCCAGCTTTTCTTGACAAAGACTGTTCTTATGGGAAGGGGGGAAGCAAAATCAGTTTTCTGTTCCTATTTTCAAGCAACTAAAATCTTGACCATAGGAATCTTGAAATACTTAGAGTTGAAATGGAACCTTAGATCATTACAGTTTCCCTTTCTATTTACAAATGAGAAAGTTAGGATATTAACAGACCACTTGATTAGTGTGACAGAACTAACAGCTAGGACTCAAAACTTCTGACGCGTCATCTTTTAATATTCTTCGGTGCCTTTCACGTTAGATAACCAAAATATGAATGGTAATTTTGTTATTCAGAAGTTAGAGCTGGCATTCTCTGCCCTTGAGTGGTTTTTTTTGTTTGTTTGGTTTTGGTTTTTTACTGGATGTTAATGACTGTCTACAACTTAGCTTTTGTTTTAAAGAAAGGTGTTTGGAGCTTTCGATAAATCTAGTAGGGGTTTGATATACGATAAATTGGAATAAAAGATCTAACACAGAGTTACTGCAACTGCTCGAACGTTTTACTTGTATTGGCAAACAAGGCCCCAGATTTGAGGAATAGGTTTCCTTTGATTCTTTTCTGAAATTCCATTGAAGATTCTAAAGTGCTAATATTTAAGATACATACCCTTATAACAAGGAATGAGCAAAATGACTTTTTGAGAAGGATCATTGGTACCAAAAAAGGACTTTCTTTTTCACATGTATCTGACCTTCTTAACTGCATTTAAGAATTCAAGATAGATGCATTATCTAGAACCTCAGGTTAGTAGTGTATCTTGAGAATTACTTAGTACAAGTATCAGTATGTTTTAAGCGATGGATTAAATAATGATGAGGTAATAATTTACTTCTTCCTTCAAAACTTTATCTTGTTAATATTAATTTGGTGCCTGTTACCTAATTTATTTTCCACATTTTTAAGCCCTGTCTTATATGGAGCGTGTAGTATAGGGCTGTCTTTAGGACACTCACTGCCTACGTCACTGATAATGTCTGTGCCTTACGTCTAGAGGCACCTTTATATCAGCACCTAATATATTTAGATTAGATTTTTATGAATCCACATCTGTTACATCTGTAAAATAGTGTTCTAGTTTGGAAAGTGGGAGAGAACTTAAAGATGATCTTTTTCTAGTTTTTAGATAATCCCAGAAAAGGTTTCTATCAAAAGGTTGTATTGCTTAGTTTAATAGCAGAGCTCTAGAATTAGAACTTAGATCTCTGAATTTCAGTCCAGCTTCTTCTAACAGTTACAGCTATTAAACATACATTCCAGGGAGCACTGGTGCCTGTCCAGTGAGCCTTTCTTAGTGTCTGATAATGATGCCAGCTCAGTGTACAAAACAGTGGCATTTGCATTCTCGTGGCTTTATCTTCTCACTGGGTGGCTGGCGGGGTTCCTTTCTAAACTTCACTTGACTGGCATGGCAGACTGACACCTTTAACTCACTGTTCTGTCTCACTTCTTTTACCCTTCAAGTGTGGCAGATCCCCTTCCTGTCATCCTGTCGGGTACCTCTTGCTGCCTGTCCATCTGTTCCACAGTCAAAGAAACTGGGTAGTCATTTAGAGGGCTGTCATTCAGTTCGAGTATATTTCACCCCGGTGATGCTAAAACATTTTTTGCTGTCATTTAATACTATTTTTATAACTAATACGTTCCTATAGTTTTCTGTTTGACAGAATCTCTGTGATAGAAGTAGGTCGCGTAGGGAAATTAAGGCCCAGGGGTAAGGTGATTTCCGTGAGGCATTCCACTTGTCCTGTGGTCAGTAAGTGTTGATACCCAGTCCAATGTTTGTGGCATGTCCTAAAATAGGTGAACAATCTTACTGTTTTCATAACTTTTATGTAATAGCTTTTGACAACAAAGTAGATGGCGGGATATATTCTTGTTGATAATGAAAATATTAATAGTTTTTCTTGGGAGATTCCAAGTAACTGTTAGACTAGGTGGTGTTGGTGTTCTGTATTTTGTAAAGGATCTTTCATTTTATGGGTATTCAAATTAGGTGGGCGGCAGTTGTTGGAATTGCTGATTTTTCTTTTGACTTTGGATTGCTCAGACCTTCACTTTTCTCTGAGGCTTTCTGATTGATATAGGTTAAAGTGTGTGTAGGGGGGAGATTTTTTTTTAAGGGACAATTAAGGAGAAAGGTGAGAAGGGAGATGTTCCTTTTTTACATTTCTTCCTAGATTATCATATAGAGCCTTTGTTTTCTGTGTTCTAGGAGTGCTAGTAACTTTCTAGGCTTTTTCTCATTTTTTGGTTGTTCTTAACGTGGCATTCCCAAAACTCCTTAAGATATAGAAGAAATCTTAAAATCATGTTTATCACAAAAGATGGGTAGGGGGTTAGGGCATCTGGGTGATTCAATTGTTAAGCTTGATGTTGGCTCAAGGACATGATCTCACAGTTGTGAGATCAAGCCCCCTGTGTCAGGCTCCATGCCGAGCATGGATGGAGCCTGCTCTTTTTTTTTTTTTTTTTTTTCCAACGTTTATTTTTGGGACAGAAAGAGACGGGGGAGGGGCAGAGAGAGAGGGAGACACAGAACCGGAAACAGGCTCCAGGCTCCGAGCCGTCAGCCCAGAGCCCGACGCGGGGCTCGAACTCACGGACCGCGAGATCGTGACCTGGCTGAAGTCGGACGCTTAACCCACTGCGCCACCCAGGCGCCCCTGGAGCCTGCTCTTTAAATTCTCTCCCTCTCCCCGTCCCCTTTTTGTGTGCATGCACTCTCAACTCTCCCTCTCTCTCCCTTTCCAATAAAAAAAAAAAAAAATGGGTAGGGGTTTAATATGTATTTTCTTTGTAAATTATTTGGAAAGACTAGAATGGAGCTCAAAATCACCAAGATGTTGTTAAGGGCGCCCAAGTGGCTCAGTCAGTGGAGCATCCAACTCCTGAATTCGGCTCAGGTCATGAGGTTCAGCAGGTTGAGCCCCACGTGGGGCTCTGTGCTGACAGTATAGAACCTGCTTGGGATTGTCTCTCTCTCTCTGCCCCTCCCCCACTTGCTCTTTCTCTCTCTCAAAATAAATAAACTTAAAAAAAACAACAACAAGATTTGTTTTTAACAGATTCGGTATCATCCATACAAAGGGGTTGTTGATTTACTTTGATGTTTAAGTGAAGAGAGAACCCACTTTTCTAGGGTGATGTGGAAGCATTCGCTTTACATAGTATTTACTGAGCAGCAATCAGAACAGCAAATTTAGCAGTGTTGGTGAGAAACGGTCGAAGGAACCAAGTCTATATAGCCAGGAGAAGAGACTGTGTAGTCTTGATATTTAGGGATTTATGTGGGAAGAATTGATCAGTTTCTTTTGTATATGGAAATAAACACACAAGATCTGGATGCCCATCTGTCAGGAATATTATAGAAAGAATACATGAGAAGTTCAAGAAAATCCAGTGTGGTTTATGCTAAATCAAAGTATCTATAAAATAAGGTTTCTTCTCTTAGCTACCGGGCTTAACTGTCTTCATTTTTCATTCACTCTTTGATCTAAGTTTTGTGTTTTTCAAAGAATAAAACGTTAGAATCGCCTGGGAACATGCATTTCAAATGCAGATTACTGGACTGTGTCTCAAACCCACTAAATCAGAATGTCTGGAGGCCCGAGATCCCACTTTTACTTTTTTTAAAAGTCCTTTGGGGACCTCATTTGATAGAAAATGTCGAATTGAAATTCTCTGCATTCCAGTACCAGGATAAGGATAAAAGCTCCATAATACAGCTTCAAGTTTATATCTAAAAATACATTTAAACAGATAGATCTTAAATGTATTTAAGATACATTAAATGTAAATACCTTTGAGATAGATCACATGATACATACAGAGAAATGCACAGAATCACAAGTGTACAGTTCTATAAATTTTCACAAAACAAACACACTTGTGTAATTCTTCCCTGGATCAAGAAATGGGATATTACTGGCACTTTAGAAGCCTTCTTTGTCCTTCCTGTTACTACTACCCTCCTCTACCAGAGATAACTGTGAAATTTGTTTTGCCCATATTGAGCTTTATTTGTATATGGTGCATTCACAGAAACTAAGTGCTAAAATGTATAAGCTTTTGCAGGGGTTCTCAACCTTTGGTGTCATGGATTTCGTCAGTAGCCTGGTCAGTTCTGTGGACTTCTCAGAATGTTTTAATTGTATATAATAACATCGGATTAGGAAGGAAACTATATTGAAAAATACGTTTCAAAGTGTTTTTAAAAACACTTATTACTGAGTAATAAATGTTTTTTGTGGGGTGCCTGGGTGGCTCAATCAATTGTCTGACTTCGGCTCAAGTCATGATCTCACGGTTTGTGAGTTCGAGCCCCGCGTCGGGCTCTGTGCTGACGGCTCAGAGCCTGGAGCCTGCTTCGGATTCTGTGTCTCCCTCTCTCTCTGCCCCTCCCCCACTCATGCTCTGTCTCTCAAAAATAAATAAACATAAAAATATTTTAAAAATTGAAAAAGTAAATAAAATTAAAAACAAAAGTTTTTGTGGGTAACAACTGGGGTGTGATTTAAGAGCATGTCATGTCTGTAGTGACAAAGTGATGGATGCTGCTAATATGGTGTTTTATCACCTATATCCATAAATGAAAGAAATGCTGAATTTCAGCTAGACATTAGTAGGAAAAAATATTTAAATTTCCACCACATCCAGGTTCACAAAATTCCTGGGTTTCATCCATGGATAGGTAGTATATGGGCCCCAAATTTACAGCCCCTGGTAAAGCAGTCTCTTTTTACCAATAAAAAGACTGGGGTCCCAGACAATAGGTTTAATCATCCAAAGTCATACACTTTAATAAAGAGATGAACCCTTACTTCTAGAATCCACGTGTCTTGTTTCTCTGCCACAGTCGCAAAATCTTATTTAATCTTCACAGCAAAATAATGAAGATGTGTGCACACCTCCTGTATTTCAATTTATTACCAATTTATGGATGAATTGAGATTAGAGAAGATAACTTTTCTACGATCACATAGCTAGTGAAGTCGGTAATAGTTAATTTCTGTATACATTGGAATGAATATCCACAACGCTGCATATTGTTTAACATATGAAAAAAAATCTGACTTCTCTAAGTAATGAGCCTAAGTGATACAAGTCACACAGGAAAATCAGTTTCATTACTTTATCGTAATGGGGAAAATACTTGATCTTGACTTTTTAATAGTAGCCATTAACGAATGATGTCTTCTCTGTGGTAGGCTTAAGGAGGGAAAAGTTAGAAAGAGTTTGGATTGAGAGTTTAAATACCTCATTTCTGTTTGTTCATGAATTCATCCAGCCACCTCTCTTGTTCAGCTGTCTATTGTCCACATTTCTATCCAACCAGCTGTCAGACACATGTCACCTACCTACTAATCTTTTGAGGTTCCAGCTCAAAGAATTCAAAATTCAAAAGAATTATATTTTCCAGAAGTGAAGTATCAGTTTAAAGTACCATTTCTGATTGCTAAGCGTTATCAGTATGAATGTCACTAAACAACTGTTAAAGTAGGATTCCTCTAAATGTTATTTTTCGTAACACTGGATGAGATCTTGAAAGGATGTTTTTGACATATTAAAGTAATTTTTTCACTTTACCTGTTGCCCAGAAATTTGAATTGTCCATATTTCTTATATTGTCCCCCCAGAATCCAAACAACAAAAAACAGATCCAAATCTGTGAAACTAATAATACCCAGGAATTTTAGAATTTACTTTTTCTTCTCTCTGCCATCTTCTCAACCTCACACATACAACACTTCTTAATTGTATTTTTCTCACAAGTAATTTCTCCCTCTTAATTAAAAACATCATATTCACTGTAGATAATTTAGGAGACATGGACAGGGGGCAAGAAAGTACCTATAACTCCACCAAACAAAACCCAACACTTTTGGTGTGTATTAAAGATTTGTCTTTCTAAAATGAGATTATATTTAGGGTGGTATGTTATTTTTCCTCACATACTTCACATATGTAAAGACCTTTCATGTTGTTAAAGATTCTAAATCCTCATCTTTAATGATTACATGATACTCCGTTACAGACATGTATTGAAGTTTATTTAATGTAATCTCTATTGCTAGAGATTACCTAGATTGTTTATTTCTTGCTTTCTGATCTTTTTTTTTCTTTTTCTGTTATGAATAACACTATAAAAACATTCTTGTAGTTGAAACTTTGAAGCACCTATTACTTCTTTAGAACCTTCTAGAAGTTAAGTAGCTGGATCTAAGGTTGTGAGCATTTTTAAGTTATATTGGCCAATTCTCTTCCAGTAAACTTTACAAATTTATACTTGAACCAAAAATTTCTAAATACAGAGAAGAAATAAAATCGACAAATTGGTGATTAAAAAAGGTATTTTTACCGGATTTTAGTTTTACCTAAACTTTTGATACTTCCAGTAATTAAAATTGTTTCTTCTATGTCCTGTTTTTCTGATGGTGTATTTAATAAATTGATTTGTTATAGGCCATGTATTGTGAGGAGAGTAAGTTCTTTCAGGAGGCTGTGTTTCTCAGTTTTGTAGATTGGCTGCCTTTAAATTTCGTTTACTTTTTCTGTTTGTGTTTGCTGATTTCCTGCCTCTAAATTATTTAGACATTTACCCATATTTCATATTTTCCCATTTCAATTCAATATCTGATTGAAATTTATTACTCTGCTTTATGTAATTTAGAGATCTTCCCCTCCTCTACCTTCCCTCCCCACCCCCAAACTGACAGGCAGGTTATTCCAACATACATACTGATAATCTTTTTACAATGACTATTTTAAATGCATCTGTATCAGACAGAACATTATTTTATAGAGTTATATCTAGTCTTTACTGTATTTTACTTTTTCAGTACCTTAAGTGTGTTGAACTAATCTTTTTTATTTTTTCCATATTGTAATTGAATTGTATATACAGGTTTCAGAATTTATTGAAGTTGGTTTCTTTCTCAAATAACTCCTTTTGCTCTTTTCAAAATAAATAACTTGGTCAGAATACAGGGTGTTGCAGGTTTCCTAATTTGAGAAACTAACATTCGGCTTTTTGGATTGCAGGCCATTGTATGTTTAGCCATATCATGTTGTGTCTAAATAATGTGGATCGATTGGACGTTAAAGATGTGGGGTCCATCTGCTGTTGGTTAAGCAGTCCAACTCTTGATTTCGGCTGAGGTTATGATCTCACGGTTTGTGAGATTGAGCTGAGCCTCGTGTCATCACAGAGCCTACTTGGGATTCATTTTCTCTCTCTCTCTCTCTCAAAATAAACAAACATTCAGAATCATTTCATCTCATGAATAAAGACTAATCTGTGTGTTAATCTTGTTTAGAGAGGAAACCAACTCCATAAGAGTCTAAGTTGTCTAAAGTGTGTGTTGCTTAGTATAGTATATAATAGGCATTCAGCGAAGGGTCACAACTTACTATTTAATAAGAGCTGAAAAATCTTGAAATATTCCACCACCATCATTGTGATCAGAAAATGATAGAAATTTCTTTTGTTGTTGTTTTCTGTTTACATCGATTGTGTTTTATCTTGCTTTATTCTAGAAAGTTCCATATATTTGCATTGATAGTGGTTTGTTAATCAGATATCTACCATTTCTGTCATTTCACAAGACTCAAACTTTTTTTTTCTTTTAGTTTTTTTAATGTTTACTTTTTTAAGAGAGAGGGAGAACACAAGAGTCAGCATGAACAGGGGAGGGGCAGAGAGAGAGAGGAAGAGACAGAATCAGAAACAGGCTCTAGGCTCTGAGCTGTCAGCACAGAGCCCCACGTAGGGCTTAAACCTGCAAACGGTGAGATCGTGACCTGAGCCAAAGTCTGACTCTTAACCGACGAGTCACCCAGCCACCCTACAAGAGTCAAACTCTTTTAAACCACTTTGAAATAAAAAGCAAATGTTTGCTTGTTGCAAATATATTACAAGATTAAAGAATCATTAATAAACACTAACTAAATTTTATTAGTGTTCTATTTAGCAGCTTAAAAAATATCCATTGTCACTTATATGAGATTACAGTAAAATACATTTTTAATTTTTTCTAAAATGTGTTATGTTTTGTTCAGTGAGCAAAGTAAATCTTACATTTTCATAAAGTTTCTTTTAAAAGAAGGAAGTTATTAGTAAAAGCACAGTGCAGTTATTTATATTTAGAATTAGCTGTTACAGAATGTCAAATGATGTTCTTTCAGAGATTGTTTTTAATTCTTGATTATTCTTAATAGGTTTATCATGAAAAGTATGAAAACTGTATCATTTTCACAAAGAAAAAGATAAAAATCCAAAATCATCCCATCTCAGGGGCACCTGGGTGGCTCAGTCTGATAAGCATCCGACTCTTGATTTCAGCTCAGGTCATGATCTCATGGTTTGTGAGATGGAACTGAGCCCCTTGTCAACACAAAGACTACTTGGGAGCGCCCCCCCCCCCCAATAAGCAAACATTCAGAATCATCTCATCTCATGAATAAAGACCAGTCTGTGTCTGTGTGCATTCTGGGTGTTTTTGTTTTGCAGAATTAGAATCATGTTGCACATGCGACTCCATAAGTTTTTGTATCTGTTGATGTTGATCAGGTTAATTTCAGTCAAGGAGGTGAAGAAACTGGGCAATAATTGAGTGGAAAGGAGGGCATGTGTAGTGTGGAAGAACGTGTCCAGTCTGCTTTTATAACTTAAGTGACAAAAGTTAAATGAACATGGAGCTTGTGGGAGCTGTAGAAGACGAGTAGCAGGAAGCATTGTGCTTGATATAAGTTAATATGGTTGAGACACACTGATCTGCTGTTGAATGCAATTGGCTCTATAGTATTTCATAATTCACTTGATTTGATGGATATTGAGGTTGTTTATGCATTAAGTTGTTCATACATCTTTGCAGGCATGGTTTTCCATGAGGTTATACTTTTGAAGTGGAATTGTTGAATATCTACATTTTTTAAGGCTTTCAATAAGTATTGACAAATTATTCTCCAGAGAAGCTGTGTAAATATTTATACTTCTTCCGGTAGTATATGACTTGAACCATATTCTCATCATTAAAACGATGGTCATTATCACATTTTTTATTCGTCTAAGGACCAAACATTATTCTTCAATTTTGATTACTAACAATAATGAGCAGTTCTACATATATTTACTGACCATGTTTTATATAAATTGCCAACTTTTGACCTTTGTCATCTTTCAAGGAAAGGTATTGATATTTTTTTATAGTGATTTTTTTTTTATTTAAAAAAATTTTTGTTTTTTACATTTAGAGACAGAGCACAAGTGGGGGAGGGGCAGAGAGAGAAGGAGACACAGAATCCGAAGCAGGCTCCAGTCTCTGAGCAAGTGGTCAGCACAGAGCCCTATGCGGAGCTCGAACCCACAAACCACGAGATCGTGACCTGAGCGGAAATCGGACGCTCAACCAACAGAGCCACCCAGGCTCCCCTTTCGTAGTGATTTTTAAGGACCTTTTATAATACATCTCATATAATACATAATTTTCTGGCCTATACTAGCCATCTTGTTAGCTGTCAGTCTTTCTCTGCTGTTTACTTTTGTCTTTATAGTAAGAAGTTCTTTTTCACTTTAAAATATATAGAAATTCACCATTGTGCTTACCTTTTGTTGCTTTTGTTTATTTTTGAGCATTTAATTGCTCCCTCTGGAGTTTACTTGTGTATAAGAAACAAAGTTCCAATCTTCTTTCCAAATGGTTGGTTGGTTCTAACACCATTGAATATTACGGTTTTATATTTTGTTTTGGTTTGTTTAAACCTCAGGGGCATACTTGAGTTCATGAGCTCCAAACCTGTGCACATAGGCATGCAGGTGCACATACACTGCTTCTCACATGCTTTCATGTACCTTTCCCTGTAGATAACAATAGAGGTATATTCATCTGTCCCTATAGGTAACGATTTAAATGTGTTCTTATAATATATATTTTGTTTTTTGTGTGCTATATTATTAACTGTGGTAAAATATCATATAAGGTGGAACTTCTCAACCGTTTTCCAAGTCTGCAATACAGCATTACCAACCATATATACAATGTTGTATAACAGATTGCTAGACAACCCCCCCCCATGCGGCCCCTCCCCCCACCAATCCTGCATAACTGAAACACTATACCCGCTGAACAACAACTTCCTACCCTCTTCCTCCTCCTAGCCCCTGGCAACCACCATTCTAACTTGCTGTTTCTATGAAGTTGGCTACTTTAGATACCTCATGTAAGTGGAATCATGGAGTATTTATCATTTTCTGACTGGCTTGTTTGACTTAGCTTAATCTCTTCATGGTTCATCCATATAGTGGCATAAGATAGGCTTTTTTTAAGACTAATATTCGTGTGTGTTTGTATGTCACATTTTTCTTTATTCATGTATCCATCACTGGACATTTAGTTTGCTTCTACTATTAGTTTGCTATTCACATAGCTATTGTGAATAATCTCTTTGAGATCCTGTTTTAATTCTTTCAAATATATCCTGAAAAGTGCAATTGCTGAATCACAGGGTAGTTCTATTTTGAGGAACCCACATACTGTTTTCAAAGTGGCTGCACCTTTTGTGTGCCACATTTTTTTACACTGTATTGAAATAATACACAAAAGCATACAAAGCATTAGTACATTATCACATAGCAGACATCTAGGTCAAGAAATAGAACTTTCCACCCTTCCACATAGCCCTTCTCATTCCCCTTCCAAGTCATTAATTTCTCCTTTCTCCCCTTAAAGAAAAGTCTATTTATAAGCCTGATTTCTAACACTGAGTTTGATCTGTACTTTTAGAACCTTCCATAAATGGAATCATAATAAGGGTGTATCTGGCCTTTTTGCTCAATACTACGTTTGTGTGTATATAATTTGCTCATGTTCATTGCTATGTAATGAATGTTCTTTTGTGTTGCTTTACTACAATTTATCTGTTATGTTGTAGGTGCAAACATTTTGGTTGTTTCAGTTTGTGGCTATTAAGAATAATGCGTCTATGAGCGTTATTTTTTGTTATTGTTTGGTTTTTTTGTTTTTTGTTTTGTTTTCATATTTTCTTTATTGAAAATATATAAATACACTAAAAAGAACCTCAAATCCATATATATATTTGAACTTATCAGTCTGATATTTTTTCTTCATAATTATATGCAATTAAGGCAGAATTTGTTTAAAAATTTTTGGAGACACCTTTATATGAAGAACAAATTTGTTCTATAGAAAATAATGTAGAGGATGTTTACAACTCAGAGAGTCTGAAAATAGACATTTCAATAAAACTGGCTATTTTATTCAATCACAGGAATGACATTGGAAATATAGCAAAGATCACATTGAAAATTACGAGGGAATTAGACACTAATAAAAATGCTCCCAAAGATAATTGTTTTAAGATGTTGGTGATATAAGGAAGGGGGGTGGGAAGGAAAAGGTGGACTTGAATAAGTTAGTTAAGCAGAGTGATTAGTAGTTACATAATAACTGCAACTCAGGGATACATTAGAAACTAAAATGTTACTAGAAATACAAGTTTTTAAAAGCAGTGTGTTACTAAAAATATGAAAATGTGCATGGTGGATGCCTAAAACTCACCCAATTAACATTTTAAAGTATAATTTAAGGCCATTTTTATTTTTATTTTGAGAGTGAAAGGTGTTGAATAGTTAGGTGGGCAGAACAATTTCATCACTACTGGAGATTGATTTTCACTTCAGTAATCAAGAGAAAGGAATTTAAATTTTGCTGTCCTTAATTGATGTAGTATTTAGAATTATAAGCAGTACAAAGAGAAGGCTTGTTTTTCACAAACAGCTTGATTGGTAGAAGATTTCTTTCTTTTTCTTTTAAAGCAGTGCTATTTTACCAGTTGGATAAATTGTCTCTATCCAACTATTGACTACAACCTCCCACATTGAGCAGGATTTCCTTTATAATTTTGATTGATTCCTGGAATAGGAAAGACCATATTCCTCATACTAGTTTGCGACTTTCTCTTCTGTTCTCCATACTATACAATGTGACTAATGATAACCAATGAGCTTTTATATGATAAATAAGTTATATTCACTTATGTTGGTATCTAAAATTTTTTAAAAATATTAATTTGGATGGATTTTTACTATTTCGACAAGCACTATTTTTATTTTTTGGTATTTTCATTTAATTTATTTTTTTAAATTTACATCCAAGTTAGTTAGCATATAGTGCAACAGTGGTTTCAAGGAGTGATTCCTTAATGCCCCTTACTCATTTAGCCCTTCCACCCTCCCACAACCCCTCCTGTAACCCTCTCTTTGTTCTCCATGTTTAAGAGTCTCTTATGGGGGCGCCTGGGTGGCGCAGTCAGTTAAGCGTCCGACTTCAGCCAGGTCACGATCTCGCGGTCCGTGAGTTCGAGCCCCGCGTCGGGCTCTGGGCTGATGACTCACAGCCTGGAGCCTGTTTCCGATTCTGTGTCTCCCTCTCTCTCTGCCCCTCCCCTGTTCATGCTCTGTCTCTCTCTGTCCCAAAAATAAATAAACGTTGAAAAAAAAAATTAAAAAAAAAAGTCTCATGTTTTGTCCCCCTCCCTGTTTTTATGTTATGTTTGCTTCCCATCCCTTATATCCATCTGTTTTGTATCTTAAAAGTCCTCATATGAGTGAAGTCTTATGATATTTGTTTTCTCTAATTTCGCTTAGCATAATAATACCCTCCAGTTCCAACCACGTAGTTGCAAATGGCAAGATTTCATTCTTTTTGATTGTCGAGTAATACTCCGTGTGTGTGTGTGTGTGTGTGTGTGTGTGCGCGCGCGCGTGCACGCGCACGCGCACACACACACCACATCTTTATCCATTCATCCATCAGTGGACATTTGGGCTCTTTCCATACTTTGACTGTTGTTGATAGTGCTGCTATAAACATGGGGGTGCATGTGCCCCTTCGAAACAGCACACCTGTATCCCTTGGATAAATACCTAGTAGTGCAATTGCTGGGTTGTAGGGTAGTTCTATTTTTAATTTTTTGAGGAACCTCCATACTGTTTTCCAGAGTGGCTCTGTCAGTTTGCATTCCCACCAATAGTGCAAAAGGGTTTCTCTTTCTCCGCATCCTTGCCAACATCTGTTGTTGCCTGAGTTGTTAATGTTAGCCATTCTGACTGGTGTGAGGTGGTACCTCATTGTGGTTTTGATTTGTATTTCCCTGATGATGAGTAACGTTGGGCATTTTTTCATGTGTCGGTTGACCATCTGGATGTCTTCTTTGGAGAAGTGTCTGTTCATGACGTCTTTTGCCCATTTCTTCACTGGATTATTTGTGGTTTTTTGGGTGTTGAGTTTGATGAGTTCTTTATAGATTTTGGATACTAACCCTTTATCTGATATGTTGTTTGCAAATATCTTCTCCCATTCTATCGCCTTTTAGTTTTGCTGAACATTCTTGATCATGTTTTTTGGTCCACATAGTCATGCATGAAATTACTATGTCATGAGGTGGACAGCACAATAAAAAGTGGTTTGCCGATTTTATCCTCATGAACAGTACATGAAAATTCTGGTTGTTCACGTCTTTGCCAATATTTTATTATCGGTCTTTTTAAATTTTCAAATATTTTGGAGATTTTGTGTATGTCATATTATACTTTTTTTAACACTGATTGATCATCTTTTAATGCGTTTATTGGTCATTTGGATATTATCTTTTGTGAAGTGCATGTTTCCTACTTGGGTAGGAGCCGAAATCAAGAGTCCCCTTTACTCTTTAAATTTTTAAATTTAAAATTTTTTAATTTTTAAAACGACATACTTTGATGCATTCTTGTTCAAGTGTCACAGTGTTGAGGACAGGGGGATTATGTTTCCTTTTCTTTATATTTGCTCAAAGTACTTCGTTCATACTTGCTCACAGTCATGATCATTATAATAATGTAAACATCCCTCCCCAAGTTTTAGGGGAAATCTCACTGCTCACTAAAGATTCAGCTCTCTGGAATCCACTAAGTCAGTTTCTGTGCATGCATCTGTTTTATGGCCTCTTCTGTGTGTTACTGCTGCTGTCATCTCTGCTGTTATTCTTTGTTCTTGTTGATTTGTCTTTAAAAATTCTTCTATGTAGGCACCTGGGTGGCTCAGTACGTTAAGCATCAGACATTCAGTTTCAGCTCAGGTCATGATCTTGGCGGTTTGTGAGTTCAAGTCCTGTCTCCCTCTCTTTCTGCCCCTCCACTGCTTGCGTGTGCATGCCCACATAGTCTTTCGCTCACTCACTCCCTCTTTCTCTCTCTCTCTCTCTCTCTCTCTCTCTCTCTCTCACACACACACACACACACACACACACACACACACACACAAAATAAATAATTAAAAAAATTATTTTACTGTAATTTTAGTGGAGTTTCGGGAATATGGTTAAGACGTGAGCCCAGCCTGCCATGTTTAACTTTGTAGACATGACTTTCTTCTTGTGTGATGTAGTTTTTATTTGCCTGTTGTAAAGAAAAAATGCTTCTTGAAATCCATTAAGACTGCCAGTCATCTCCATGATTTTGTTTTTGTATCATGTAATCATGTTTAGACCCATGTAATAATTACTGAGTCTTTAGGATGATGGGGTTTTTTTTCCTGTTTTAGAAGATATGTTTGTTTGTGCTTTTCTTATCATTTTATATATTGTGACCCATAGAGACCCAGTTTTTGCATATAGAAGTGTATGTGTTTGCCCTTGGTTCTCTATATTGCTTACCTGAATTAAATGGACCTTATTTCTGCTTTTTAAAAAAATTATTTTTTTATAACTCTTTTTAATGTTTATTTTTGAGAGAGAGAGAGAGAGCACGCACACACACACACAAGTTGGGGAGGGGCAGAGAGAGGGGGAGACAGAGAATCCAAAGCAGGTTCCTGCTTTGATTGGGGCTCAGGCTCAAAAACCGCGAGATCATGACCTGTGCCAAAGTCGGACATGACTGATCGACCCAGGTGCCCTAATTTCTATTTTTGACTAAAGTTTCACATACACAAGTTACTTGAAGGTAGAGAATCTGTGTTATTAAATCTCTCTATTGTAGGTAGTAGGAAACATGTGCACTTCACTTGCTCAAGTTCAAAACACATTCATATTAAAAATTGAATTGCTATGGGGCACCTGGATGGCTCGGTCAGTTAAGCGTCCGACTTCAGCTCAGGTCATGATCTCCTGGTCCGTGAGTTTGAGCCCCATATCAGGCTCTGTGCTGACAGCTCAGAGCCTGGAGCCTGCTTCAGATTCTGCATCTCCCTCTCTCTGCCCCTCCTCTGCTCACGCGCTCTGTCTCTCTTGTCCCTCTCTCTCTCCCTCTTTCTCTCTCTCTCTCTCTCTCTCTCTGTCTCAAAAATAAAAATAAAACATTTAAAAAAAAATTGAATTGCTATGATAGTTTTTTTGGAGAGTAACGTGACAGACCTTTTGAAACAGTAATTTTAGGTAGAGGATGTATGTTTTTTTCTGAAGTGATATTAGCATATACTTATTTAATGGATTGGGTTATCTGATTTGGTGTAAGGTTATGGTAATGAGATCAAGGTTCTAATCCCCATGTGGATTATATTTTGTCATATGCCCTGCATTCTTAATATTGGCAAACTCAGTAATAATTTAATACTGCTACTGGAGGGTACAGAGACAACTGTGACCATGAATGATCGATCCAGGTAATAAAGCTACCAGAAAAAAACAACCCAAAACAGGCTTTTAAGATGTTGATTCAAGGGGTGCCTGGGTGGCTCAGTCACTTAAACCTCCGACTTCAGCTCAGGTCATGATCCTTGTGGTTTGTGAGTTTGAGCCCTGCGTTGCTATGCTGACAGCTCAGAGCCTGGAGGCTGCTTAAGGTTCTGTGTCTCCCTCTCTCTCTCTCTTTTTCTCTCTCTCTCTCAAAAATAAACATTAAAAAAAATTTTTTTTTTTAAGAAGACCTATGTCCTAATTTAAAAAAAAAGATTCAATAAGGTTTTCTTTCTGTATGGAGAATAATAACCAATGAGCCATTCTTAGATAATCTTAAACATTTCACTTGATAATTCTGTTTTACCTTAAAATAGTTGACTATCAGTAATATCGTTCCTGTGAACTATTTTCCCATAGGTTCTTCTTTGAACTAAACTTTCAGTGTTTTTGATGGAAAGATTTTTAATCATGTGATAATAGGTTAAAAGATAAAATTCTGAACATGATTATAACTCTGACTTTTTCTAAGGTGTTAATGTTAACTAAAGAAGTTCACCAGCAGTCTCTTTATCCAGTAGCTTAAACCATATTCACTCACTGATACTAAATGAAATAAATCATCGGTGTGTGCTAGGCTTATAAATATAAGAAGGCTAATTTAAGGAGCGTAAACAATTGTTGATGGGTTTGTGGGGAGTGGTTTGCTGGTTAATGCTGAATGTGGACTTAGTAACAGAGCCAGGTGACAGTGGTCTTGGGGTGGGAGTTGTGGTGGCCATGACATTGATGAGAGCTCTTAATGAGTTCTTTAGTGGTGAAATGACCTAAAGGCAGGCATGAGAAAGAAGAGGAGGAGGAAAATAGTGCATCATATTAAATAACTGAGGATTGACCCTAAAGTGGGCAGAGAAAGAAAGTGTGCCTCAGCCAGCTGATTCTGATAAGCTTTTATTTACTTTTCCCTTTTTGGATGAGCTCCCTCCTTAAGGATGCTTAGATTTTTTTTTTTTTTTTAACCAGTAGTCCTTTATTATTTACTAAATAACGGTAAATTAGTAATCAGATTGATCCGTACCCTTTCCCAATTATATTGGGCTTAATTATTAGTCTTTAGCTTTTCCTTTTTGGTGAAGCTGTTTTATTTATTCCTTGAAGACCTTAAACATGAAAAGCAATTGTATGTAAGATGCAGATAATTAACCAGAATTTTGCAAGGTCTGTTGGAATTGATTACATGTTTGATTATTTTTTGAAATATTTCTCAACAGTCGTCCAAATATTTTTGTTTCCATTTTAGAACAAAATCCAGTCTCATAGCAGAGGAGAATATAATGTTTACAGCACCTTTCAGAGCCATGAACCAGAGTTTGACTACTTGAAAAGTTTAGAAATAGAAGAAAAGATCAACAAAATTAGGTGGTTACCCCAGAAAAATGCTGCTCAGTTTTTATTGTCTACCAATGGTAAGTGTTAAAATTTTTTCCTTTTATATGCCCACTGTGTACACCTATTCTGTAGGATACTTTCACCTTTACAAAGTAGAATAATTCAGAGATTTCTGCAAATAGACACTTGGAAATATGTCTTTCCCACATGGAATGTGTAAATTCTTTTTTGTCTTCCCTTTTGTATTCTCTTTTAGTTTCTCTAAATTCCATGAAAGAGATCCTTTAGGTGTTAGTTTTCTTTTAGTACACACACAGTCTGTAGGGAAGAAAAAAAAAGACTTTACTATTAGATTTAGATCAGGTACCGTTTGTGCCACTTCTTGGCTTAAGTAGCCTTGAGCAGATCATAATAGTTGAGTCAGATTTTCCTCATGGGCAAACTGGAGATAGGAGTATCTATGTTACAGTATCATTATGAGTAGTAAATGTGATAACTCTTAGTGTGCATAGTGAGTGCTCGTTAAAGTGTGCCTAAGCTCTCCAAAGAGTATTTCAGTATAAATACACACTATCTGTCAAAGGATGGTCTCCATTCCAGGATACTTTTTGGGAGAGCACTCTTTCTACTTGATACTTGTTCTTTAAGGACACGAACTGGAATCGACATACTGCCTTCTTCCCAACAAGCCTCATGGATGGAAGAAGATTCTTCTTACACCATTTTGTTTGCTCGAGAAAAGTTATTAACTAAGAATTAGAATTATGTAATGACTACCAGAATTTAAGAATATCTCTTTTTGTTCTTCTAAATTTTTTTTATATAAGTTGTTGTGACTTGGTTTATCCTTGGGGGCTTGGGTCTGAAGAGAATCGTTAAGAGTGATTGAGGGGGGTACATCCAGGTTCTAGTTAGCCATTGTCTGTAAAAATTTAAATTAAAACTTTCTTGAGGCTGTATATGGCACTATTAATGAAATTAGATTTTAGTACCTAGACCTTACTGTCCTTTCCCATTTGCAGATGATAAAGTCATGAGACTTCTGGGGTGATGTGGTGGAGATTACTGAGTGACCCTTTCATCCAATTTAGGCTTTATCACCCACTGTATCAAGTTCTTAGAAATACATTCCATAAAATGATGCCATTAGCTGACACCATAAATGTTTGCTGCTTCTTAGGTGACCACTTTTCGGATCGTCAAAGCTCTCCCCAACCAGCACGTTGAAACCCTCTACCCCATCTCTTCTCACATAAACTGCATTTGCCTCTCTTCTCCTTATTAAAGGAAAAATAAATAGAAATAAAAATGATTTAAAGCTTATAACTTAGGGCATTATAGATGAAGGAAATGTGTTTATTCATGTTGTATGTTGGCTTCTAATCTTGGTTCACTTTAAATTTAGATGTAAACTAAGTTATTTCAACAGCACTTCAGATACTGCTGTTTCACATCAAAATAATACTTGATCATATCATTTATATGGTTTCTACTTTTGGAAGTAAATGCCCCAAGTAAGTGTGCTGCGGCATACATACCTCATATATTGGGATATTTGTTCTTAATAATTTTGGCAGTTCACTTCTTACGGGATAAATTACTATTCTTTTATAAAGGGAGGTTTTTAAAGTAAAAGTTGAAATAGAATAATGGAGCCTGCATACCCATCACCCAGCTTCAGCAGTTCTCAGTTCATAGCCAGTTGTTTTTTTCAGGTGCTTCTGCTTCTCCATCTCCTCAGTATTGTTCAGAAGCAAATCCCATTTCAGTTCATTTATGGAATAAATCTCAAATATCTTTCAGTTCTCACTTGATATCCACATGTGTCTTCCATGCACTCTCTGTGATTTGAAATAAGCAAAGCAGTGTATAATCAGATGAGCCTTCCTAGACAGAAAACTTTACAGAGGCTCAGTGGAGGGGGAGACCAATGGGGATTCCAGTGTTTGGGTCTTAGGAATATGACTCTATGTAGTATTTTTCTGTAGAATCAAGTGTCTCCCAAATAGATTTACTGTGTAAATTTTAAAGTCATTATTTTAAAGGGCACTGCACAGTGCATTGTAGGTATCTTTTGTCGTTATTATTAAAGAGTACTAATAGTTATTTGGGGATGCATTATTTTTTTGTACTAAAAAGTAGAGCTCACTGTGGAAGGATAAAACAGGTATGGGAATTTCACATACTGCTTTGTCTGGGTGTGGTGGGATGGGAAAAGGATGGAAGGAGCAGAACTTAAACTATATCTGAAAAGCTTTATTCTTTTTAAAAGAAAGTACTCATGGGAGAACGTCAACATCTCAACTCTGAGTAATAACTTTATATAATTTGGTATTGTTGTCTGTGTGAGATTAAGCATAATGATACCTCCTCCTCCTCCACTTGTAATGGGCCTTTACTCTCCTAAAAGATGAGAAACTACTGTGGGAGAATGGTAGGGAATAGAACTAAATATCGCAGCTTTGATTGACCCAAAGTAATCTCATTTTCATCTTTGCATTGCTTTGCCATGGTCCCATCATACACTGTCCAGTGTTCCCCATATTGTTCTTACTTAAGTCACTTCATAGTGCCCTCCTTATAACTTTAGTTCATTTTAATGTTTCTTTAAGTGACTTTATTCTTTTTCTCTTTCATCTTGTTTCGCTTTCTCTGAATTCTCCTCGATTCTTCCATGTTGCAGAAATGTCCATCTCTAACCTGTTGGCCATGAGTCTTGAATATATGAGTAGTACAGAGTTCACTAGTAAATAACAGTGTTTTAACAGCTTGTTAATAAGAAGCTTTTGAATAATAAAGCTGCATTCCCACAAAGGAAACTTGGTAGCATGGTCTTCCCTCTCCCAACCCTCTTTTTATGGTGAGAGGGGCACTGGGACTTGGGGATTTCTGGAACACCCTTTACTAATTAGTATTGACAATGTAGGGAACCACCAAAGAGCAGTGGTTCTTAACCTTTTAGAAAAGACAGATTTCTTTGAGGAATCCAATAATCCTCTTTATAGAAAAGCATATATATTTAAATAATTTTGCATGCAGCTCTATGGAGTTTGATTATTGTTTCATACCTCCAGTAGGCCAAAAACTACAGCTAGAAAAGTCACTACTGTAGAGCTTAGGAATTTCGTTTCTGGTTTTTTTTAATTGTTATTAAAGTATTTCATTTCTTGGGGCTTCTGGGTGGTTTAGTCAGTTAAGCATACGACTCTTGATTTCTGCTCAGGTGCGTGTATACTTTCTCTCTCAAAAATGAACAAGCTTTTAAAAATATTTAAAATATTTATTTCTTGGGGCGCCTGGGTGGCTCAGTCGGTTAAACGTCCAACTTTGGCTCAGGTCATGATCTCACAGTTCGTGAGTTCGAGCCCTGCATTGGGCTCTGTGCTGACAGCTTAGAGCCTGGAGCCTGCTTCGAATTCTGTGTCTCCCTCTCTCTCTGTTCCTCCCCCACTCATGCTCTGTCTCTCTCTCTCCTTCAAAAATAAATAAAAACATTTAAAAAAATGTTTTTAGTATTTATTTCTTTTCTTTTTTAAAAAATGTATTTATATTTTGAGAAAGAGAGAGTGAGCAGCGGAGGGGCGAGCAGAGAGTGGGAAACAGAGAATCCCAAGCAGGCTCCCCGTTGTTAACACAGAGTCCAGTGCAGGGCTTAAACTCGACCCACGAGATCATGACCTGAGCCAAAATCAAGAGTTGGACATTCAACCAACTGAGCCACCCAGGTGCTCCTAAAATACTTTATTTCTGACTGCCTTGTTCCCATGAACTGCACTCAAATTGTACAGGGAGAGAAAGAACCTTAAGCAGGCTCCTGAGCGGAAATCAAGAGTTGCTTAACTGGCCGAGCCACCCTGGTACCCATGTGGAGTCTTTGATAGATCTACTGGGAAGTATGGGAGGAAGGGAGATAGTCCTTTATCATTTTTATTCTAAATTAGTTAATTAAAAACTTTTTTAACCTCTTAAGTGACAAATTTATATCACTTAAAAAATGTTGAAATTTAATGTTTAAAAATCTGTTTACCCAGTTTTTCATGATTTTTTAAAATATAATTTTCTTCCTAAAACACTACAAGGAACCACAGACTACATTTTATTTGAAAAATTTGATACATATATTGTGATTTCTTTATATCTCTAGTAAGGATGGTGAATTTGAACAGGCCATACGATAGTTATGAATTGGTGAGGGGAAGCTTTTCATTCTTCTAAAATGAAGAGTTTAGGGGCACCTGGGTGGCTCAGTCGGTTGGGCGTCCGACTTCGGCTCAGGTCATGATCTCGCAGTCCGTGAGTTCGAGCCCCGCGTTGGGCTCTGTGCTGACAGCTCAGAGCCTGGAGCCTGTTTCAGATTCTGTGTCTCCCTCTCTCTCTGACCCTTCCCCGTTCATGCTCTGTCTCTCTCTGTCTCAAAAATAAATAAACGTAATAAATAAATAAATAAATAAATAAATAAATAAATAAATAAATAAATAAAATTTTAAAAAATGAAGAGTTTAGGCTTGACTTATTTATATCATGCATTTGGGGACAAGTAAAATATCCTAAAATATATAAATCTTTACATAAGATTTATATATAGTATATATTATATGTTATATACAGTATATATATATTTTACACATAGCACATAGAGAATTTTTAACTGCAAGATAACTCTAAACATTACTAGGGTTTAGATGAAATATTAGATTACAAGTTAGCAAAATTAGCGATTTTTTTCTGTTTACACTTCATCTTTGCAAAGGGCATCCACAGGGGTAACTGACACACTTCCCTACCAGGCAGAGAGAGGTGGTGAGGCTAGAAGAGTCCCTGCTACCCCTGTATGTGACAGAATTTTATAAAGTGCCCCCATACACTATTTTTTTTAAGTTGTTTTACCCATTTGTTTATGAAAGGACCATTAAGAATGTGATACATTTATATGAATGCAGTTTTAGGATTATAACATGAAGTATTAAATAAACGTGCTTGAGTCCATAATGATTTAAATAAATGATTGGTCAAATAAATAAGCAGGGAGAGGGGATACTTCTTACAGGAGAATTTCAAATATATGGATGGATGCTCCTCCCTACAGGAACTGTAACTTGATTCTCTAAGTGTGGACCAGACTTAGAGACTCATTTCCAAAGAATAGAGTATGACAAGGGGGGAAAGAGTAACTGCAGTGGAGAAACCTGGCAGATACTGCCTTAGCCAAGTGAGTAAAGCTAACATCACCAGTGGAAAAGTCATGTTGATATCATGTATACATGTGTACCTTACTTCATCTCGGGTACCTTCCTGAAAACCAGTGATCCCAGTCTGATGAGAAAAGAAAACAGACGTACCCAGCTGAGGGACATTTACAGTACCTCACTACTACTTCTCAGAATGGTCAGGAAGATGAAAAATCAGGAAAGTCTGAGAAACTGTTAAAGTCAGAGAGACCAAGGAAAGTTGACAACTAAATACAGTGTTGTTTGGATCCTGGAGTAGAAAGGGCTTAGTAGAAAACCTGGTGAAATCTGAGTAAAGTCTGGAGTTTAAGCTAATAGTAATGTACAATGTTAATTCCTTAATTGTAACAAATGGTTAAATAGGATGTTGCATAAATACCATGGTTGCATAAGTTGTTGACATTAGAAGAAACTGGGTGAAGGGTATAATGGAAACACTCTGTGCTACCTTTGCAACTTTACTGTAACTCTGAACTTAAAATAAGCATTTATTTAAAAAATACTATTTTCTATGTTCTTGATAACCTAGGAATTTTGTCTTGAAGAACTTGGGGACATAGCTTTTAATTGGTCGGTTTTTGTTTTTTTTTTCAGTCCTGTTAACAACTTGACTTAAATCCCTAGTACAGCAGGGAGAAGATAGATTTAAACAAAGGCATCCAGTCTTGTGAAGGAATTTGTGGAGTCTTTCTTCTCTTTTTTTTCTTTTTTCTTTTCTTTCTTTTTTTTTTTTTTTTTTTTTTTTTGAGAGAGAGAGAGAGAGAGTGCACGCACACACACGTGAACAGGAGAGAGGCAGAGGGAGAGAGAGAATCCTAAGCAGGCTCCTGAGCAGAAATCAAGTCAGGGGCTTAACTGGCTGAGCCACCCTGGCACCCATGGGAAGTCTTTGATAGATCTGCTAGGAAGTATGGGACAAAGGGAGATAGATATTCCTTTATCATTTTTATTCTAAATAATAAGCTTTCTTAACTCTGTTCTCTATTGAAAATTAAATATCAAGTAAATATATATGTATGTGTATATATATGTACACACATATATGTGTTTACATGCACAGATACATAGATGTATAATTTTTTTCCCCTCTAGCTTTAATTACTTTTTTAAATATTTTTTTAATGTTTATTTATTTTGAGAGAGAGAGAGAGTGTGTGTGGATAGGGGAGGGGCAGAAAGAGGGAGACACAGAATCCAAAGCAGGCTCCAGGCTCTGGGCTGTGAGCACAGAGCCCGATGCCGGGCTTGAACCCATGAACTGTGAGATCATGACCTGAGCTGAAGTTGGATGCTTAACCG
Organism: Lynx rufus; assembly: GCF_022079265.1. Taxonomy (NCBI): domain Eukaryota; kingdom Metazoa; phylum Chordata; class Mammalia; order Carnivora; family Felidae; genus Lynx; species Lynx rufus. Next base: position 170,986,562 of record NW_025814845.1, read on the forward strand.
ACTGAGCCACCCGGGCACCCCATAGCGTTAATAATTTTTAAAAGATAAAGGACCTGGCTGTGACTTGATTTTAATATCAAATGGTACTTTATGAGTACCATTAACGTAAATTTGTGATTTCTGTATTGTATTTCTATGAATATGTGTTTTTATTCATCAGGTAATAGGAAATTTGTTTTTAACGTTTATTTATTTATTTTGAGAGAGAGAAAGAGAGGGCCTGAGTGGGCGGAGGGGCAGAGAAAGAGGAATAGAGAATCCCACGCAGGCTTCACGTTGTCAGTGCAGAGCCCAACCTGAGCCGAAACCAAGATTCAGACACTCAACCACCTGAGCCACTCAGGTGCCCGGAAATAGCATGTTTTAATGTACCTATATATTTTTCTTCCATTAGTATTACTCTTTTTTTGAGGACTTTTTCATTTTTCTCTGCAGATAAAACAATAAAATTATGGAAAATCAGTGAAAGGGACAAAAGACCAGAAGGGTATAACTTGAAAGAGGAGGATGGAAGGTATAGAGATCCTACTACAGTCACTACACTACGAGTAAGTACTACTTACGAAAGAATGATGGTATGACAAATAGTGTTCTGTATTCATATTATATATGCTAGATACTTAGCAGAACTTAAATAGGATTAACTGTAATCTGCCCCCTCCCAATAATTCTGTAACCAGGTAGGACATTAAAAACTCCCATTTTAAACAACCATGTCCCACATAGAGGTCTCTCTGTGCCGGGGGCTGACCCAAGACCTAATGCAAGACTGTTTTATAGTATGTCATACTCTTTTGCTCTCATGGTTTGAGTGTTAGCTAACACAACCTTAAGTTTCAAGATTAATTTTCTTTGGAGATCAAAAAAGCAGAAATGGACCAGATATTCTGATTCCTGCTGAAAAATACCAAGAATTAGGTGCTCTGGGCCAATTTCCTTTTTAGCCATTTCAAACTGGGAAAATGTTTAGCTTTGTAAATCTCAAGCAAAAGATTGGAACTAGAACACACATCAAATTCTAATAGTATAAAAGAAGGTAAATTGACCAAATTATTTTTCTTCTCATGTCAACACTTTAAGGATCAATATCAGTTGCTGTATAAAACTAAATCTGTGTGCTATTTGTAGTGTTCCCTCAAAAACTGGAGTAAAGAACTGAACCTTAAGTGCCATTGTAAATAAATGAGCATTTTGTAATGACTGTTTTTCATGTATTGACAGGTGCCAGTCTTTAGGCCCATGGATCTAATGGTTGAGGCCAGTCCACGAAGAATATTTGCCAATGCTCATACATATCACATCAACTCAATTTCTATTAATAGTGATTATGAAACATATTTATCTGCAGATGATTTACGGATTAATCTTTGGCATCTGGAGATTACAGACAGGAGTTTTAGTATCCATTTGGTTTCTTTTTTTGGTGTTCGGTAAAGAAGGCATGTTGTGCCCACTAGTTATTTCTTCATCTCTCCTTCATGTATTTTTATTTTTTCTGCTTATAGGAGCTTCTTACTATACCACTTTTTTTTTAAGTTTATTTAGTTATTTTGAGAGAGATACAGGAAGAGAGAATCCTAAACAGGCTCCGCACTGTCAGCACAGAGCCTGACATGGGGCTTAAACTCATGAACTGTGAAATCATGACCTGAGCCGAAGTCAAGAGTTGGTCACTCAACCAACTGAGCCACCCAGGCGTCCCTATAACATTTCTTCTTTGTGCTTAAGTGATTAAACACTGGGGGAAGTTCTTTGATAAAGGGCATAATGTATTGATTTAAAAATAGGATTGTTGGGGGCGCCTGGGTGGCTCAGTCAGTTAAGCGTCTGACTTCAGCTCAGGTCATGGTCTCGCAGTTCGTGAGTTCAAGCCCCGCGTCGGACTCTGTGCTGACAGCTCAGAGCCTGGAGCCTGCTTCGGATTCTGTGTCTCCCTCTCTCTCTGCCCCTCCCCCACTCACACTCTGTCTCTCTCTTTCTCTCAGAAATAAGTATTAAAAAAATTTTAAATAGGATTCTTGGAATTTTAAGTACTATTACGTATAGTAAGTTCAGTAATTAGCGCTAAGTGCTTTGCTATATAATACTGTGTATATTAAATACTGTTGCAGTCCCTGTGAAAATTAATGTTTTTAATAGTTGAGTTTTTTGTAAAAAAACAAATTTGTGCAGTATTATTCTTTAAAAATGTAATTATAAAAATATGCTCACTAGAGTTGGAAAAAAATTCATACAAGTCATGATGCAATAGTGGTATAAAGTCAATAGAAATACCTTTCCCAACGCCATTCTCATTGTTCATATTATCCTTCTGAGATTTTTCTGTACAAGTGTATGATACTATACATACCTGGCATACACAGCATACTATGTGCATACAAATCTAGGGTTGTATATAAATATATTTAAGTTTGTCTTCCTTTTATTTTTTAAGGTTTTGTAAATGTTAGCAGTTATTACCGCGAGTGTCATTGTATGTATTTTTAAATAGACCTCATTTGAAAAATTAACACCTTACTGGAATTTATACTCTACCCATATTGTATAAAAGAGCCTTTTTCCTCCAGTCTAGTCCCTTTACCAGTCTCGTTAGTGAAAAGTACTATTTATCAACCATTTATGTTTCTTTTTGTTCTTTTCTAGTTTTTACGTTAGGTACATCAGCTCCATTTTGGTGGTGCAGATAGGTTCCCCTTGAAGTTTTTTACTTTTGTTTGGAATGTACACTAGCTCCTGTCAATATTTAGGAAGATAACTTATCAATCGGTTCCTTGTGGCTTCTGGGATTTGTGTCACACTCAGGAAAAAAAGGCCCTGCTACATTCTAACAGGATATAGAATTCACCCATGGTTTCTTCGAAGATTTTTCCCCAAGCGTTAGAATCCCTCTGGGATTTATACTCCTTTAAGGAGTAGAATGCAATTCAGAATTAATACTTGTGCTTAATTAAGTTTATGAATGAATTTTAGATTTGAGAACTGCAAGATTATATTTGCCCTTTTTTCTAAGTGGAAATTCCTTAATAAAATGCTATTCAGATATTGTGGATATCAAGCCTGCCAATATGGAAGAGCTAACAGAGGTGATCACAGCAGCAGAATTCCATCCGAACAGCTGCAACACGTTTGTATACAGCAGCAGTAAAGGAACTATTCGGTTATGTGACATGAGGGCCTCTGCCCTCTGTGATAGGCATTCTAAACGTAAGTTTACTGTGTCTTTTTTTCAAATGATAACATTTTCTGGTTTTTTGAAACTAGTGTCAGATGTGGTGACTGCATTTACGTAGGTTTGTAAGTCTGGGAATCTGTGTGCCCAGGGTCTCCCGTGCCTTTTGCCAAGCTGCCTGACTCTACACGAGGCTCTGGAGCTTACTCCACTGGAACAACGTGAAGGCCCTCCTGGGAGCATGTCTGTCGATGTCCCAGTGGATATATTTTTAAATGGAATATGATTTTTTGGGAACCTGGGGTTAGGCTCTCCAACTCTGTATTCAAGTGTAATTGGTTTTTTTTTTCCTCCTTCCCTTCCCCCCTCCCTTCTCTCTTTTCCCCCTGCCCTCCCTTTGTCACTTTCTATTTTGAGTTTTCTCGGAAGACTTTTCTGAGAAGAGCTTTCCTTGGTTTCAAAAAAAATGAAAAAGCGCCAGGTTAAAAAATTAAGGGTTTACATTATTATTGTCTTCATGTTACTGTAGACGTGAAATTCATTTGGTACGTGCCTGTTATCAAAACAGTTTCACCTGGCCACTAAAACAGTAGACTCTGGAATGAATTTGGACGGTGTGTTTCTTGCGGTGGCAGTACAGGCAGTCGTGGAGGATGCGGAACCCGCAGACCTGGTGCACTCTGGAGCCCGAAGCCCTGGGGGGAGCTTAGCTCCCTTAAACCAGCCGTAGGGCTCTGGGTGTGCGCTATGTACTTGGGCGTCTTCGACGTCGGCACTAAATCACTCCTAAGAAACCTCCAGGGAGGTTATGTTCTTGTAGCCAGAGAGAGGTTTTTCAGTTCTATATACTAGCCTGTCACTCTGACTCACTTGTAGGAAGTTTGTGAATGGTTGTCTCAGCAAGTGCTTTGTCCGAGCCAGAATATTATACAATTTGCCCTTTTTTGCTTGTTTTTAGTGTTTGAAGAACCTGAAGATCCCAGTAACAGGTCTTTTTTTTCTGAAATCATCTCCTCTATTTCTGATGTAAAATTCAGCCATAGTGGTCGATATATGATGACTAGAGACTATTTGTCAGTCAAAATTTGGGACTTAAATATGGAAAACAGGCCTGTGGAAACATACCAGGTATTTGCAGTTTTTTCTTTCAATGAGCATATACCTTGTTTACTTCTAAGTCTTTATAGTGGATTTTGTACTACATGTTACTCCCAGTACAGCATGGTCAGCCCATAGGCTTTTTCCTTCAGACATCCATTGAGTACGTTGCTTCGCCTAATGTTAATTTTATGTATACTTTTGTAGGTTGTGTTGTCTATTCAGTTAAAGTGTGATTTTGCTACCAGTTTGGTTCAGTAGTAACAACTTTTCTTCCCCACCCCTGTCTACATTTAAAGTGAGGAGGGGAGAGCAAGCTCTCTATTAATGTCTAGGTGGGGAAGAGGATTGGGGAGAATGGCCAGTCCTACTGGAGATGTCCTGGTTGGAGTGTGCACAGTAGTAGTTTAAAACTGAAGCTGAACTTGGGCGTGCCCAGTCAGGTGGACCGGCGTTCTGCCTTTTGGCTGATAACTGTTGTCTTAAGCTAAAGGAGAAGGGCTTGAAAGCCCAGCAGACGGCTCTAGGTGTTGCCTATCTGTTGTAGGATGTTAGGTCTGGTTTCTCTTCTCATCAGCCAGCCACTACCATTGATCCCCTGTCTCTTCTAGAGAAGAGAACGAAGGTGTGCACAGCTGGGAACAGGGTGGGGGGCAAGCAGAAACCTGGGTGAAGCCCTAGGCTACAGTGTAGAAAACACTTAACACTGTTGTATGAATAGAGAACTTATAAACGGTACCTTCTTTATGTTATATGTCTTCCATAAAATTAGAACAACGTTTCTCTAACTTTTTAATCCTCTTTGACAAACGTAAACTACTTAAGACTCTTCTTAATGGTATTTGAAATTTTAAAATAAATGCTATGTTGAAGCAAAAGCAAATACATACTGCTTTGTTTTCACGTTACATTTGTGTGACCTGCAAGATTGTAATCTATTTCCTGGGGTTCCTCACCACCACCACCCCATTGCCATTGAGAGTAATTGATTTGAACCTTAACTTCATACATTTAAAATTGTTTGGTGAGAAACCCTTATATGTGCATTCTAAAACTTTGTTGGACTGTTAGGATTTACCTTGTTTTACCAGATTTGCAGGTTTTCTGCTTATGCTGAATTAGTGATTCAGAGTAGAGTCACATTATACTCAAATGTAATGTATGCAGATTCAACTCTTAACTGAATTTGTATAATCCTCTTTCTGAGCTGTGTGACTAAAGGGTATTTTGAGCTTATTAATTTTTTGCCTTCTAACTCTACATGAGTTACAGTTCTTCTGTGTTAACAAATTTGTGCTTAATGTCACATAGACATGGCTGAATCATTCCACTATACTTAATTGAAATGGACACTTAAAGTGACTTAAGGTTGTTTGGTAAAGAATAGAGAATTCTAAGCATTTAGAAGGTACCTGCTCTTTTCTGTCATTATTTATTTTATAAGGCTCTCTAAGTAAAGTCAGTAAGATAGAGACCCCTTTTTCCCTCCCTCTGGTCACAACAAAAGCTTTGGAATGTCCTTTGTAATTTAACGGTGTTAATTTGAGAAAAATGCATCATTTCTCAGAATACTTTTTAAATACCAGATTTAATGATTTTTCTGGCTTATCCCCTTGTGAGATACTAGTGAGTAAAATACAGAATTATACTTCAGAAAACCAGTACCTCTTCATTAGTTTTTGATACTCCATAAGGAATATCAAGTAATAACCAATTTTTTTAGTGATGCATACCTCGAGTAACTATATGAAGTTGATCCTTGAACAACATGGTTTGAACTCCGTGGGTCCACTTACACGTGGACTGTTTTTCTATAAAAACAGTATAGTGCCATAAATGTATTTTCTCTTCCTTATGATTTTCTTAATAACATTTTCTTTTCTCTAGCCTAGTTTATTATAAGAATACAGTATATAATACATATTACATATAACATTAAAAAAAATACATGTTAACTTTATATTATCAGTAAGCCTTCCCCAGCCAAGAGTAGGCTATTAGTAGTTAAATTTGGGGGAGTCAAAAGTTCTATATGGATTTTGACTGCAGTGGGATTAGCACCCCTAATCCTCATGGTGTTCAAGGGTCATTTGATAATTTATCACCAAACCAGGGGCACATATGCTGCGCATAGTATGGGTATGTAATGACAATATAGGGCTTCAGTTATTTATGCCCAGGAAGTAGTTATTTAAAAAGGAAGTAAAACATAATACTGAGTTCTTTATCAGTAATTTATTGGTTGAAAACCAAGTGTTAACATATTCAACTACAGATATAATAATAATAGTCTTTAATTATCATTCTCTTATCTGTACCATTTTCAAATGTTCTCTAGCCTGAATAATTAGTCAGGCCTATAAAGTGTTCATTTGCCATGCCCCAAAGGGTATTTTTCTCTGTCCTACAATGGGAAAATGTGTGTTCTTGGAAAGGGGCTCATTTGTTTGTAAAAGAATAAAATTATTGCCTTTATCGTTACCAAGAGAATTGAATTTTAATAAGATTAAATAAAGTGTGTATGTATCTCTGTATATTTCTTTTTTAAAAAAACAAGGATTTAAATTGTTTTCCTAATATCAATCAGCAGATATTAAGATGTAAATAAATATATCTGTAATAATGCATTTGTACTTAAAACTCAGGTTCATGAATACCTCAGAAGTAAACTTTGTTCACTGTATGAAAATGACTGCATATTTGACAAATTTGAATGTTGTTGGAACGGATCTGACAGGTAATTGATTTTAATTTGAACTTCTCATTCAATTGTGCATTTCATTAGAAGAAAGAAATTTGCTATTTCGCTTCTATGGTTGCCACATTCACTAAAAATACAACTTCTTTTAGATTGACACAAATTATAAATCCTGACTTCATTTTTTTTCAGTTTCCTTGAAATAAATTCAGTAATCTTATAGCAGTAACAGCAGAAAAAAATTAAACCTGTTTCACTAATAAATATGAAAATGCACAAAGAAGTCTCAGGATCTTAAATTATGACTTAAATGTCTTTAAATATTTCCCTTTGTGAACCAGATCAATGACATTTTTGACATGCCAGTAGTTAAAATGGTGAAATTTCAGTTTGTTCATCAAGTATGAAACTGTTTTTAGAAATATTTAGTCAGTGAATATTTCGTTTGGAATGCTACACACCAGTTTTTCCAGACACTACATTAATATCTCATGGAAGTGGTAATTATCATCTGTAATTTTAACCATATTACCATGAGTAATTAGGATTTTTATAATCCACAACTTTGCCATGGTATGCTTCATTTTTACCATGTCACGAATATGTGTATCATTATTTCCAGGGATAAATAAGTCTTAATCTTTCAGGTTTTAGTTTCAATAGAACAGAACATGGTACAAGAAAACATAATTTGGGGATTACCTAAACTTGCCTTCAAGGTAATTAGAGGTACTTTTAGTTTAATCGGTGAAGCTTGATAAAATTCGAGTCTCGTGGTATTAATGTGTTAAAGAGGATGATAGAACTTAGATCATTTGTCTTTGGTATGACTTTTAAAAGTACTTTTATCTGATTCTAACATGACACCCAGTAATAGGCTGACCAGAGTACACCTAGACTAGGAATAAGCAAGCTTTGCCTTTGAATGCACTAACCCCGAGGCATGGAGAAGTGTGGAAAAAGAAAAGAAGAGGAAAGGAGAAATTAGCAAGTAGGAAGAGAAAGAAGACACTGATAGAATAGAATACGGCACACTGCTACAACTAGTTCTTCCTCACACGGTTTAAATTGTTGATTTCCCTTAACCTTAAAATAATTTTTTGGAAATGATTTCAAACTTACGGAAAACTTGTAAGGGTGACACGTCTTATTTAGCCCTTACTCAGGTTCTCCTGGTACTGTTTGCTGGGTCATTCTCTTTTGCTGGGTCTTTTTCTCTCTCTCTCTAAAGACATGCAGGTAGGGGCTCCTGGGTGGCTCAGTTGGTTGAGCGTCTGACGCTGAATTTCGGCTCCGTTCACAATCCCCCGGTTTGTGAGTTCGAGTGCCACGTCGAGCTCTGTACCGACAGTGCAGAGCCTGCTTGGGATCTCTCTCTCTCTCTCTCTCTCTCTCTCTCTCTCAAAAGAAATAAATAAACATAAACTAAAAAAAAAAAAAAAAAGACATTTAAACAGACGCACATTATTTGTGAACCAATTGAGAGTAAATTCCAAACATGCCCCATTGCCCTTAAATTTAATTTAATGAGTATTTAAATTTAATAAGTATTTCCTAAAACATAATAGTTTCTCCCATGTGATGGCAGGGCAGTCCTCTAAAGCAGAGAAACTTGCGTTGGTGCAGTCCTCCTGTCTAATCCACAGAGCCCATTAAAATTTCCCCAGCCTCGGGGTGCATGGGTGGCTCAGTCAGCTGAGCCTCTGACTGCAGCTCAGGTCATGATCTCACAGTTCTTGGGTTCGAGCCCTGCGTGGGGCTCTGTGCTGACAGCTTAGAGCCTGGAGCCTGCTTTGAGTTTTGTGGCTCCCTCTCTCTCTACCCCTCCCCTGCTCGCTCTTGCACTCTCTCTTTCTCTGTCTCTCAAAAATAAACTTCAAAAAAATTAAAAAAAAAAAATCCCCCCCCCCCCCGCCCCAGCCTTCCTCAGTCACGTCCTTCCTAGCAGAGGAAAAAATCTGATCAAATAGCCAATCCAAAGGTATATGTAACATTTAGTTGTCCTATCTCCTTAGTCTTCTTAAATTTGGAACAGTAGTTCTTCGTGTTTTCCTTGTCTTCTGCAACTGTGGCATTTTTGAAAAACAGGCCAGTGATTTTATAGGATGTTTCTCAGTTGGAGTGTTGTCTAATGTTTCCTCGGGACTTGATTCAGGTGACACATTTTTGGCAGGTATACCACAGAAATGCTGGCCTAACGAAACCTTTTAAATAGACCTGCGTGTCCTAATCCATTAAAACCTCACAGATTCAAATAATACAAGGATGCCGGTCTAAATTACATAAATCCTTTTAAAAGAAATACAGTTTTAGTACCTTCAGGTATATGCACCTATTTAAGTTTGATTAAAATGTTGTCAAATGTCCTTTGGGGGAATTGACAGTACTGTGTAACGTACAATATGTGCAAATACTCAGAGTTGTTTTCAAGTGGTAAACAGTTCCTTGATAACCTGTGATCTTATTTACAATAATAATTTAAACCATGTGGGAAGAATGGGGGAAGTAATAATAGCACCAGACCCTTTCCAAATGAACGGTTTCAAACTTAGGTTTTGCTTACTGGGATACTTAAAACTTAGTAAGTGTTGAGCGGTGATAGATGGAAGGTTGAACTGACAAAGAGCTACCCTGGGTAGGATTAAAATTTGGCAGGCCTTTAAACGGCTGCTATTAAAAATATTGGTCAATGGGGCACCTGGGTGGCGCAGTCGGTTAAGCGTCCGACTTCAGCTCAGGTCACGATCTCGCAGTCCGTGAGTTCGAGCCCCGCGTCAGGCTCTGGGCTGATGGCTCAGAGCCTGGAGCCTGGTTCCGATTCTGTGTCTCCCTCTCTCTCTGCGCCTCCCCCGTTCATGCTCTGTCTCTCTCTGTCCCAAAAATAAATAAACGTTGAAAAAAAAAATTAAAAAAAATATATATTGGTCAAAAAAAGTGCTTCAGATGTATTTTATGTTATAGGTAAAACGACTTTCTGTTCATAAAAACTTCATATGCTACTCAGTATTCTCAGAAGCGGATTTCTTAAACCATTCATAAGCTAGGATGATCCCAGCCAGACAGCATCCTGGGAACAAGTTCTCTAGTTTATCATTTAAATCACAAAACAAAGCGTTGGTTTCTTATGAGCGGTTTTATACCGTGGGGTTTGGGGGTTTCAGAACCTGTGGTCCCACGGTTGGTACTTCAGAAAGCTACAGGTTTGGTCAGTCACGTAACAGTCTGTAGTGGCAAAAATGTTCGACAAAGGTGACGTCAGTACTAGTAATCAGAAGCTGCCCTTGAGAATGCTTCCCGCGTTGGTGGTGGTTTGGGTAGTCATGAAAAGGAGTCGATGAAAGAAAACCAAGCTCCCTAGCCCTAGCCCCAGACTAGTACCAGTTTGTTTGGATGGTCTCGGGGTTGGTGTCAGCAGCCCTCTTCCTAAATCCAGATGTGCTCGAAGTCCCTATTTCCTGTGGAGCACACTGGACTGGGTTTCATCCCTGAACCGTTGTACTGGAAATAAACTCTTTTCACTTATTTGACTGCACACTTGTTTGCTTTTGCAGTGTTGTCATGACCGGATCTTACAATAACTTCTTCAGAATGTTTGACAGGAACACAAAGCGAGACATAACCCTAGAAGCGTCGCGGGAAAACAATAAACCTCGCACGGTTCTGAAGCCACGCAAAGTCTGTGCAAGTGGCAAGCGAAAGAAAGATGAAATAAGCGTTGACAGCCTAGACTTCAACAAGAAAATACTTCATACGGCCTGGCACCCCAAGGAAAATATCATTGCTGTAGCTACTACAAACAATCTGTATATATTTCAAGACAAAGTGAATTAGGGTTGGCATTCCCAGCCGAAGAGCCCACTTCCTGCTTAGTTGAGATAGTTGAATCTAGCATTCGTACCTAAAAACGAGAGAGGTCCATTGTGGCGCCCCTTTCCAGTGTTTGACAGTGTGCCATTCGACAACACATTTTTTATAGCTACATGGAGAAATCTCTGTGGATTCTCACCGCGGTGTTCTCCATGTCTGCTAGCCATGTAGGTAAGGGTAGGGCACTTTTAATTTAAATGACTTCTTGCACCATCTTGCCTAATGGACTAGATTGGACTGTGTCAACATTGATTTCCTCCACTTTTTATGCCTTCCATTGTGATGACGTCAAACACAGTGAGAGCCTTCAGTCATGCTTATGGGATTTAATTGTGTATCCTCATTACTGTATCATTTGTGGGGTACACCCCTCCCCCTTTTTTAAATTAAACACAGCTCATTCTTACTGTGGCTTGTAGCATTCCTCCTCTTCTGGCCTCCTGGACTCTTCCCCTCCGTCTCTCTCACCCCTGCCCCTCCACCCAGTCTTGGTGGTGGTATATTAAAAAAAAGAAAGAACGAAAGCACACAAAATGAGTCAGTTTGGGGTCAGTGGTAAAGGGGGTATATGTTGCGAACAAATGTTTTAAATAACAGTTGGCTGTAATCACTCCTTGCCGTGTCTGGCACCGAAAATAAGGAAAAAAAAAATACTACTACTGAATAAAAGTGACAAAGAATGGAGAATCTGGTTTTCTTTTTCTTTTTTAATCTACCTCTCTAAGCCAATATTTTGTGTCATACTTTTGGGCGCAGTGAAATGAAATGAGTTTCCATTGTTTAATCGGTATTTTTGTTAACTATTTTTAACAAGTGTTCTTTTACATGGAGAAGAAGGGGTCTTGGTTCTGTATGAACATGTTTTGAATATATATTGGTATTACTAAGGATTTCACAATCTATAAATTGCTATTAGAGATTTTTTTTTTTTACCTGTGGTTATAAGTATTGGATACATTGTATCTACACTTAACTCATCTGTTAATGAAATTGTTGTAAATGGGAACCAAATTTGTAGAACTTCATTTTTAAAGACTTTTTACAGTGCTTAATTTCATTTTTGCCTTACTAAAGTTAAAGGTTTAAAAAACTTTCTTAACAGGTTAAAACTTTTTTCGTCATTCACTCATAAGACATGACATAAAACTATCCTCCAGTGATTTACATAGATAAAATTGACACTGCACTAAATATTTTTTTTGTATTTTCCTGCTATCAGATCTGAATGAAATGTACTTTGCCATAGATATGTTTTTCCTCTATTTTTGGTTTTCCAAAGTATTAATAATATTAAAGACAAACTTTAAAGGTTCAGTGTTCAGAAAGTGCTTAATGGACTCCCAACAGCTGCCTCAAATAAAAATTTAGTAATCTGTAAATGATTACATTTTCCTTAAGTGGTGATACCTTTTCCAAAGATGAAGAGTACTCCTATTTTTTAATGGGTAGAATGTACCTTTGTCAGTCTTGCAGAAGCTTTAATGGAGAAGAAAATGGACTTTATTTTTAAAACTATAAATTGAGTAGGCATGTATATTATTAGAGAATGGTTAGGATGTTTTGGATGAGCAGTAATAGACAACCTAGAATTTTAGAGGACTCTGAGTGCTTCGTGTATATATATATATATATATATATATATATATATATATATCCACTACCTATGGTTCTATTCTCATCAATGAAAGATGATGAAGCAATTCGACCGTAATTCCCTCTATACTTATACGAATATTATGTCTTGTAAGTCAACGTTTTTAGCACACAGGAGAAATTTTATGTAATAAAATTACTGTATCTTTTGGACTTAACAAATTGGAATTTGTATTTAAACACGTTCTATGTCTGGAAATTCTTCAAGTAATGGCACTTTTACTAACTTATTTGGGGATCTTGGGTGCATTCCTAATTTGTTATTTATTCTTCACACTTGACTCGGAGTGGGATGTTCTCCTGCCACTGTATCAAACACTGATGCTCGTCTCTGATCAGGCAGCTTTCCAGATCTACGCGGAAGATCGTTTCCCTAAAGTTTGGGTGTAGATCTTAAGATTAATACCACCAAACAGCTCTTGGAAATTCTCTTTGGATTCAGCAATAGCTATAATGATTCTCGCTCATGACACTAAGGGTTAGTTTTTTATGTTTAAGAGAAACATTACTACAGTTAAAATGCCTCCATAAAGGAATGCTATTACAAATTGTAATGATCTTCTCAAGTATCCATTTTTACTTATTTGATGTAGCAAATTAGAAGCCCAGCCACTCATCTCATATGGTCATGGTTAATCTTTTTATTAATAAAAATTTTGCTTAGAATAAACTTAGTCTTGTCAAGTTGCTTGTATTCTATTGACACCTACAAACATTCATATTCTATCCCTTCTGTCTTAACCTGTTTTTAAAATTACAGTAGGAAAAGGAACTTGCATTCTGTTAATCTCCTTTGATCTCTTTAGTGGCTGGGCAGTAGTCATCTTATAAATCTCTGTATTTAGGTGAACAGCTGTTCATGTAACAACTAACTACTGGACATTAAACTGTCTTCTGTGAAGCCCTTAGTCCTTTGGAATAAATGACTCCATGCTGGGCACCTGGGTGGCTCAGTGGATGAAGCATTCAACTCTTGATCTCGGCTCAAGTCTTGATCTCAGCGGGGTGCGTTCAAGCCCCACGTTGGGTTCCACGCGGGGCATGGAGCCTATTTAAAAAACCAAAAAGACATCCATGCACTTTTTTCTCATTTCAAATTGAAGTTTTGTTTTTTTGTTCCGGTTTTGTTTTTGTTTTTGTTTTTGTTTTTGTTTTTTAGTGAGGATCTTTATAAACCTTAAATGTGAGGATTCTGGCTACAGATATTCCTAAAGAAAATGAGAAGTATGAGAACAGGTTCTTGCAGTGTGTAACTATTTCAAGTAATATCTTTTTGGTCTTGGAAAATTTATATGTGAAACCTAAACACTACTGATCAGTGTTTTTAGTGAAATACAAATCATTACCTTCTTGGAGAACACTGCTTCAGCATTTTTTTTTTTTTCTTTAAATCACACTTAAATTCAAGTGGAGATAATCTACACTTCTGGAAGAACAAAACCAAGCCTAGAAAAGAGAAAAGGTGAATGCTAGGTAATCAAGAATCAAGTACTTTAGCATTTGAGAACATTACTATTTTTGGGTCTTATTTATTCAGTTGGTTGATAAGGTGTGTGTGTGTGTGTGTGTGTGTGTGTGTGTGTGACCGTGACTAAAAGTTTTTCACACACCTTTTCCCCAAACCTTAGAACCTGACCCTGCTTCATTTTGTAGAACTGCGTATGAGGTCAAAACATCCTCACTCACTGTTTAGTATTCTCAAATGCTTGGTGAGCTTACAAAGCCTTGGGGGTGTTCTCAAATGCCGAAGGTAATTTTTTAAGCTGGTGATAACTTTAGTTTTGTCGCCTTGCCATTTTATTGCATAGTGGTATCAGACTTTTTAATCTATCTCTATGTAAGAATTAAGACACGCCCACCAAAACTTCCTCTTTGGCACAGTAACTGTCAAACTGAAGGCACTACAAAGATGCCTCCAAAAGGAGAAATTTAGCAAAGAACTAAACTTGTTTCTTTTAAAGTTCTATGCTTCTGCTCAGTAGTAGGTGAATAGCAACAAGTTATTCGAGGGCTTTCCCACTAGGGGGCAATGGTTAAGTCCTGAACAGCATTTACCAGGTATTTTTAAGAATTCATTAACAGGAGAATTCTATTCCTATACTGTAAGAGGTTAATTATCAAACACTAAATTGGGAACCAAATAAAGGGGAAGCCCAAGGTATACTTATGTCCAAATAAAACCAGTATTCAACATGACCTAGCAGTACTTATTAACAGGCCCAATGATAGAGGATGGATCCCACATGTCACTTATGAGGTCTTTTGTGATCCTTTCTTACTGAGGAAGCAGCAAAAGTGAAATTACGAAAGAGTCAAGCGCTCCTTTATTTCAATCCTAGCCTACACAGTCTGGCTACCCCTTTGCAAAATCAGATCCTTAAGTGCCATGTTCGCTTTCTTATTTACAAGGAGACCAGGAGTTTTATGTTGGTTTAACTCTGGGCCACCATTTCTTTAAAAAAACAAACAAAAACCTTCTAGACCCTGAATGCATGTTTTTCAGAAAGTACAGAAGGAAAAAATACCCCACCAGTAATCTTACCATGCAGGGAAAACATAGTTGCCTTTTTTTTTTCTTTCCATAGAGAATGGAATCATGTGTACGGTTTAATGTCCTATTTCTCTGCTCAACATTGTGCCGAGCAGTGTCCCAGATCAGATACGAGATTTCCCTGTCTGCAAAGCCTCACGTTTGTGGATCATCCACTATTTATTTCACTGGTCCCTGTTGTGAGGGCTGAATTTTGTTTTTATTTTTGCAAATAGAAGTATTGATGGGTACGATTTTTAGGATACATTCCTAGAAACACAGTTACTGTGTTAAAGGCTATGGATATATTTAAGATACGATACATGTTGTCAGATTTACCTTCCAAAAATGGAAGTTCCATCGCTAGTATGTGGGATTACCCGTATCTTCACACTTACAAAATCTCATGTTTCAGTTTTATTAATTTGAAAAAGTCAGAAATGGTACACCAATTTGTGTTTCCCTATTTCTAGCCAGGTAACTCATTTCTATAACACAAGACACGTATGTACTCTGTAAATATTTTCTCCCACTCTGAGCCAGTCTTTTCTTCATTCTCTTAACAGCTTTTTGAACATCAGCAGTTCTTAATTTTCACAAAGTCCACTTTAGCAACTTTAATGGATTATGCTTGTGGTGTCATCCAAGAAACCCGCCCAACTTAAGGTGACAAAGATTTTTTTTTTCTTTAGAACTCTAATAGTTTTAAGTTTTTACATTTAGGTCTGTGATGCCTTTGAGTTACTTTTTACGTATGGTACGTATAAAACCTATACACCACAGATCAAGTTTTTCTTGACAATCAGCCACAGTGTTAGCCTGTTTCTAAACTGTTCCATTAGTGTATCTGCTTTCATCCACACTGCCTTGCCTTGATTCGTGTCGCTTTCCGTAAGTCAGAAAATCAACTTTGTTCTGTTTCAAAAACGTGTTGCAATTTGAATTCCTTTGCCTTTCCGTTACACGTTTTAGAGCCAGCCTGTTGCGAACAAAAACACCCTCTCGGATTTGGATGATAACGGCACTGCACGCACAGACCAGTTCAGGGAGAGTGGACGTTTTAGGGTTTGTCCTCCAATCTGAGTGAACACAGCATATTGTCCCATTTTCTGTAGGTTGCAGAGTTCTTTTATCACTGTTTTTAGTTTTTAGCGTACAGATGTTGCACAATAGTACTGTTACCAGTTCATGGGGTTTTTTGTATGTATGCTGGGGAATTGGTACTTATAAAATTTTCAATATCTAATTGTTCATTGTTCACATCTAGAAATAGAATGGATTTTTGTATATAGACCCTGTATCCCGACATCTTACCAAATTCACTTACGGAGATTTTTAGAAGTTTTCTATTGAGCCATGTTGTCTGCAGATTATTTATAACAAATGTTTTCTTCCTCCACAGTCTTTCTAATTTTCCTTTCAGATGCCTTTTCTTTCTCTTCCTTGTCCTGCTGCCCTGGTTAGACCTTCCAGTTGACGGTCAGAGGAGTGGTGAGGTCAGTTCAGACACATCCTTGCCTTGTCACCAATGTGAGGGGGCAAGCATTCATTTACCATTACCATTAAGTGTGTTATTTACCCTTAAGTAGGTTAGTTGTGTGGTTTTTGCAAATGGCCTTTTTCAGGCTGAGGAAATTCCGTGTTATTCCTGGTTTTCTGAGACCTGTTAATCATGAATGGATTTTGGATTTTGTCAGATTTTTTTTTGCATCTACTGAAACGATGTCTTTTGTTGAAGGACCGGCCTTGCATTTCCAGAATATTGTTAGATTCTTTTGCTAGTATTTTGTTATTTTTGCCTCAGTGTTCATAAGGGATATTGATCTGTAGTTTCCTTACCTTTTAATGTCATTTTGGTCAGTGTAATGTTGCTCTCATAAAATAAGTTTCCCTCCTCCCCCATACTATGGAAGAATGTGGGTAGAATTCATATATAGTTTCTTCCCTAAGTGTTGGGTAGTATTCAACGTGGATGCCATTTGGGCCTCTTACTGGAAGATTTTTATCTGAATTCAATTTTTTAAATAGAATTATACACATCATTTCTTCAGTTTTAGCATTTTGGCTTTCAAGGAGATTGTCCATTTCATCTAAGTTATCGGATTTATGAGCATAGTTTTTCATAACATTCTGTTTATCTTTTTCTGCTCAGGCTGCTATAACAAAATACCATACACTGTGGTTTTTCTTATTTTTGCTTTTATTCCTCCTTCCCCCGTCCCTGTCCTCCCTTCTCCCACCCTCCCTTTCCCCTCCTCTTCTCCTCCTCCTCCCTTTTTTTGTCGTCAAACCAAAGAGTTTATTTCATTTATGGTTAGAAAGTCCTTCCCTTCATTTAGGGTTAGAAAATGAGAAAAAGTTCTTTTATGTTCACTTTTACACTTAAAAATGCTTTTTATTGGGGCGCCTGGGTGGCTCAGTCGGTTGAGCGTCTGACTTCGGCTCAGGTCATGATCTCACGGTCCGTGAGTTCGAGCCCGGCGTCGGGCTCTGTGCTGATAGCTCAGAGCCTGGAGCCTGTTTCGGATTCTGTGTCTCCCTCTCTCTGACCCTCCCCCGTTCATGCTCTGTCTCTCTCTGTCTCAAAAATAAACATTAAAAAAAATTTTTTTTAAATGCTTTTTATTATGAATCATTTTACTTCATTGCATTTTCATTTCTATTAATGATGACATATGAGAGCTACTAATTTCACTATATTTTACCTGTAGCCATTAACTAGAGCATTAAGTAATTCTACTTTGTACGTCACTTGACTCTTTGGCGTTTTGTGTAATTCTATTGTCTCCATATAATTTCATTTATTTTCCAATATCGAAACCTTTTATTTTCAAACCTCTTTCTCTTCTGCTTTAATTGCGGAAACTTCCAAAATAATGGTAAATAAAAGATACAAAGTTGTTTGTTTTCTTCGGGACTTTCTTCGGGCGATACCTTTGGTGTTTGTTATTAAGTATAATGTGTGCTGTTGCTGGAGATACTCTTTACCATGCTAAGAAAATCTCCCTGGTCCTATTTTTATTAATTTTTTTAATGTAATAATATCAAATACTGTGGCTGTCTATTGAGTTTATTTTTATTCCCTTTGACCCTACTAAAGCGATGAATAGTATTTTTGGAATTTCACTTCTGTATACCAGAGGACATGGATCTTTTGTTCTTGCGTGTGGCTGATTTTGTCAGGATTGGGCCAGCTTCGTAAAATTAAACGAGATGGTCTCATCTCTCAGTGTTTTACCTTGGTTTTGCTTCTTTTACTCAAGAGTGCTGTTGGTAATTCCAGTGGCGTGGGGGTGGGGCGGCAAGAGGTAAGGTGATATTTCTATGGTGGTCACTCCTTCTCCAAAAGGTCCTTCTTATCTTAATTCTGAACTCCATCGAGGTTATAGTAGTTAAAATGATTATAGGTAAAGAATTGGCTCCAAATTACCAAATAATATGCCCTATGAGCGTAATCTTGATTTACACATCAATTAAGAAGTACTTTATTGCTTAAAGGGACCTCAGACCTCATTAAGCCAACCTCCTCATTTGAAAAATGGCCAGATATAAAGTTGTTCTGTCAAGAGTCACACGGCTGTGAGTCACTCTACAAAGACAACTGTCATATATGTCCCTTGTGGGGGAATCGAAATGTATTCCTGCTTTGTTCTCTGAATCGCCCAGCAGTCGGCAGAATGGAGCACCGTAATTTGAACTTTGGCTGGTGACGTTTTGCTTCTTGGCCCTAATCTAGATCAAACTCTTTGCCCAGCAGTTCACTTAGTAATGCCTGAAAAGATCTACCGATGAGATTATAGAATTGTGATCCTAAGCAGCAAAGAACACGTAGTTAGGATGTGATGGGATGCCACACTAGGGACCCTGCCAGACTACAAAAATATTCTTATAAACTGTTTTCCTCCTCTTACCCTTTCTTCACTCCCTCAACTGGTGGCCAAGTGCTGACCTGTCTTGCGGATAAGTTTATGTGGTCATCAGATGAGAATGGCATCCAACACGCACTCTTTCATTCATTCCACTAACGTCTAGTTACTTCCCTTCCTTCTGTAATTCTTTGAGTTTGCACCTCACCTGCGTTAGAATTAGGGCAAAATTACTTGTAATTGCATATGATACTAAGTCAACACTCAATATAATAATAAAATACTTTGCAGGGTATATCGTGGCTTCTTTAGTCCTCTTAAAAATTCTCACTTGATCCCAACTACGTTTCTGAAATGGCGAAAGAGTATCACTCTCCCCATTTGGCCCTTGAAATCAGGCTCAGAGGAGGTGACTTGCACAAAATCTCACCACTGGTCAGCTTGGGCTCAGACCCAGTTTTGCTTACTCCCGGTCCCCTGTGTTTTTTGTTTTGTTTTGTTTTGTTTGTGTAATGTACACACTGCCTCTTTGATAGGCTCCACACTGTCCCCACAGAGCCTGAAGCGGGCCTTGAGCTCACCCAATGCAGCGCTTGAATTCACGAGCCATGAGATCATGACCTGAGCCGAAGTCAGATGCTTAACCGACTGAGCCACCCAGGCGCCCCGTGCTAAAGATGTTACATAAATTAACTCATCCAATTTTCGTAAAGTAACTTGCCTGGGCCACACAATTAAACTGGGGCCACTACTTTAAACTGCCAGAAAAGTTGTAGCCAAATCTTTGTCAGAAAGTAAACAAGCTGAAGGTCCTAATTTAGACATCGGTGTTCAGGTGCCAAAGCAGTTCCCAAAGTTTTGGATCAAAATGTCCATTTCCTTTCCAATTTATATTAAGTTTGGCCCTTATTTTTTCCGCGGGCAGTAAAAGTACAAGGTTCTAGAACTGGATGAAATTTCAGAGATCAAGGTAAAACGTTTTCTGCGCGATATAATTGTGGCTCTTACCTTTCTCTTGACAGGAGAAATTTGAGAGAGCATTCCTTGGATGACCACACAAACAGCCAGCACTTTTTTTTTTTTTTTTTTTTGAGCACTTGAAAGGAAACTTTTTTTCCTACAAGAGAAACGTTAAATAATTGAACCTCACAGATTGCACTTGGCATAAGCCCCAAAATAAAGTGGGAAGTCTGATAATGAGCGATTCTGAAGGAAGTGAACGTGGCGGCACAAATGAAGGAGGTGAAATGGCGAACTCAACTTGGGTCCAGATGGGATCTCTGTGAATCTGGGTAAAGAAGGGTGCGGCCCAATCAGAGCCATTTTTGTAGACAGTGCCTTGGAAGCAGAGAAACCAGACCACGAGTCGAACGCACGAGTCGCTTTCTCCACGTTTGTGTTAAAATGCAAGGGGAGCCCAGGAGCTGTGGGTCTGTGCGTTGCAGTCAAGTGGTCTGGATTCAAGTCCATATCTGTCACTGCCATCTTGTGTGCGGTACTCTGCACGTGTATCAATTTTCTTCCCTATAAAATAATAGAGACACCTAACTCATGAGATAATTACATAGAACATCAACTGTATGAAGTACTCACAGAGTCTGGCGTATATTAAGGGCACAGGGACTTCAGCCGCTATTATAAATGTCTGACCCCCCCCCCCTTCTACCTGGTTTATTATCTCATTCGTTTTGAATAAAGGCACTGGGGGAAATAACATGTAATGTAGTACGCACAAACTCTCTAACGTCCAGACCCAGTTTAACTCAATATGTAAATCGCAAATTTCCCCTCAGGAGAACACACTTTACAGACTCCGGCTCAGGCCTTCCTCCAAAGTGGGGCCAGCCAGACCACGTGTTTTGCCCCTCACTAGGATCTCGCCTGCATGTGGCTTATGTCATTAGGATAAACCTGGGAGGGGCGCCTGGGTGGCTCGGTCGGTTAAGCGTCCGACTTCGGCTCGGGTCATGATCTCGCGGTTCATGGGTTCAAGCCCCGCATCCGTCTCTGTGCTGACAGCCCTGAGCCTGGAGCCTGCTTCGGATTCTGTGTCTCCCTCTCTCTCTGGCCCTTCCCTCTCGAGCTCTGCCTCTCTCTCTCTCTCTCTAAAAAATAAATAAACATTAAAAAAAAAAAAAAAGGATAAACCTGGGAAAGGGACATTTACCAAGTCTGTTGGGAGAAAGCCAGGCTTTACCCGGTAATTCAGTTGGCCTTCACTGAAATCTGCTTCTCTCCACCAAGGAAAGCCTGCTGTTGTTTACAGACCCCTAAATGGGAGGTCATTGTCTCCTGCTCCTTTTTCTTCCTTCTCAACTCTTCCCTTGGGCCCTCTGTCCCTGTCCGTGGGCCTGCCAAGGCTCTCTTGCCACAAGAATAAAGGGCGTTACACAAGGACGTGCCTCCTGCATGTCTTAGTTCAGTGTCTGCTTCTCGAGCTTTCTCCAGACTAACTCCTAGTTGGCTCCCCCTCAGTGAGCCTTGGTCACCAATCCCCAGGCCTCCGCTTTTCTCCATGGCACTGGTTCCTCTCTGGAATTGCCATTCCCTTGATCATTCTCTGTCTCGCTGGTGAGACAGGCAGCTACAAAACAGAGGCCTTGTCTGACTTCTTAACTGTAGTAACCTGGACCTCAAATGCCTGGTAGTTAACAAACACTCAGAGTATTTATCGAATGGCTGAATGAATACATCGTCGCCTTTTTATTTGTCCTCTATAACCTTGCCCAAGCTATCCCGCGGATGTGAGTTTTAGATCCCTCATTGGTTAAGTGATGCTAATAATGAGGATCAATCGAGGTAAATATACGTAAAGTAGCCAGCATAGGCCATGGCACTAAACAGTAGCTATATTGATGTTGGCATTTCCAGTGATTAAGTGGTGTTTGGTAACATATTTATCGAGGGAAATTTTCACTGGATATAGCTTCTAGGTTGGCTTTTATACACTCTCAGCACTTCGAAGAGATTCCAGTGTTTTCTGTGTTCCATAGTTTCCAGTGAGAAGTCTGTTATATCCTCCTCTTTGTCTCCCTGTAAGTTAGGTGTCGTTTTTTGTTTTTTTTTGGTTTTTTTTTTGCTGCTCCTTTTAAGATTTTCTCTTTGTCAGTGTGTTGTTGTTGTTGTGTTTTTTTGTTTTGTTTGCCATGGGATTGTGATGTGCTTTGGTAGGACTTTCTTCATGTTTTACCTGCTGGGGGTTGTTGAGGATTTTGTAAGCATGAGACCATAGTTTGTGTCACGTTGGGAAATTTTTCTTCAAAGAAATAACTTCTTTAATGGTTTTCTCTGTCCTTCCTTCTGCTCTCCTTCTAGGACTCCAGTTATGCACATGTCACTTTCTGATAAAATCCCTTAGGTCACTGTTCATTTCCTTTCCCCATCCTTATTCTCTGGATTAAAAAAAAAAAATGGGTTCTATTGCTTTCTTCAAGTTTATGTCATTTCTTCTGCAATATATGATTGGCCTTAATACCTATCCAATGTATTTGTTATTTAAGATAATTTCATTTTTTCATCCCTAAGGGTCCTATTGGTTTTTCATGTTTCTTCTCAGTATGTTAATGGTTTTCCTTAAAATCTCTGGATATATTTATAGCAATTAATTTGACACCTGTGTCTACTCATTCCATCATCTTTGTCCCTTGTGGATCTGTTTCTATTGATTGATTTTCCTCCTAGTTATGGCTCACATTTTTTCTACTTCTTGGCATAGCTACTAATTGTTTTCATCAGTTTTTGGACGTTTTGAATATTGTTGGACATTCACATTTTGTTTTCTTCTCTTAAAGAGTGTTGGGATGTATTCTGGCAAGCAGTTATTTGCAGCTCAATTTCGTCTCCTCAAGACTTATCTTTATGAAGGTTCATGAGGTTGGCCATGGAACTTCACTGTCCAATATGATAGTCCCTAGGCACATGGGACTATTTAAGTTTCAATGTAAATTATTTAAATGAATTAAAATTAAGTAAAACTACAAATTCAGTTCCCTAGCCCCACTAGACACATTTCAAGTACTCAACAGCCACATATAGCTAATAGCGACTGTATTGGAAATTGCTGGCCTGGAATATTTTTACTCTAGAGGTAATTTAGATCTACGCTAAGGCATGACCTTTCTAGGGTCTTTACTGAGTGTTCCATGAGAACTCTTCAGTCTGTCTTATCAGGACCTAAATACATCCTATTCCTGAGTAATTTACATTCCTGGAAATTGTTCAGCTTACAGTTTCCCATACATTCTTAGCTTATAGAGTATCACTCTCTGCTTCCATGGCTTGGTATTAGGCAAAGAATAAAAGGGATCAATGCACAGATTTCTTTTTCATGCGTTGGTCCTTTCTCTCTCAGAACTCTGCCCAACTCTGCCAGTTATTTCACCTCCCCGGACTCAGCTCTCTCTGTTAATATCACCATCACCTCATCAAGTCTTCTTTGCTCTGCTTTCGATTCTCTTTCCTGTTGTAGTTCTCCCTTCAAGTGGGAAGCCAAGGTAATAACAGGACTTACTTGTTTCCTGTCTCTCATGTTTCAAAGTCCTATACAATTGTGCAATAGGACTTTAAGCAATGTCTGAAAATTATTGTTCTGTATATTTGATCCAGTTTATTAGTTGTGTATTGTCAGAAGATAGGTCTGGTCCCTGCTACTCTGTGATAGCTGGGAGTGGAAGTCCTTGATTCATAAAAATTTTTTAAAATTTTATATCCTGCCCTAGTGACTACTCCAAAATATAACAGATTTAATTGATTAATTGAATAAGCCAAATTAATTTGTGTGTCTGCCACTGTTGCACAGAATGATGAAATTATACAGTTGTGTAATTTTGGCAACTTATTCTTAAATAGTTCTACCCATGTTCTTACTTTGTCTAGAAGTTTTTTATACACCCCTTCAGTCAGTGATGCAGTTTCTACTTATGTCTTTCATAGTTACACAACTTTTGCTGTATATTTCTTTTCTATTTAGATACTTAAATACAAAGTCTTATTCATAAAGAAAATCAAGGGGATGACCACATATTTTAGTGGAAATTCTGAATAAATTTTACAAACAATAAAATTTGTAATATGTTACCACTAGCATATAAAGGAAAAGATATATAGTAAGAGGGATTAGTTCAAAAGTTTCAAATTCATCATTTCTTTTTTTTTTTTTTTAATTTTTTTTTTTTCAACGTTTATTTATTTTTGGGACAGAGAGAGACAGAGCATGAACGGGGGGAGGGGCAGAGAGAGAGGGAGACACAGAATCGGAAACAGGCTCCAGGCTCTGAGCCATCAGCCCAGAGCCTGACGTGGGGCTCGAACTCCCGGACCGCGAGATCGTGACCTGGCTGAAGTCGGACGCTTAACCGACTGCGCCACCCAGGCGCCCCTCAAATTCATCATTTCTTATTTTAATGTATCAGTTTTGATCTCTTCGTTTTTAAATAAATCGTATTAAGGCATGATGTAGAATAAATTCTTTTTCTATTGCTTCCAAGCACATCACCACAATCTTAGGGGGTTAAAACAACACAAACTTATCATCTCACAGTTGTGCAGGTCAGAAATCCACGTGGCCTTGGCTAATTTCTCTGCTCCAAATCTCACAAGGATGAAATCATAATGTTGGCTGGCTGGGGTCTTCTCAGGAGGTTCTCAGAAGAATCTTTGAAATACACTGAGATTACTGGGAGAATCCAGGTCCTTGTTTGCTTGTGCAACTTAGGCCTTCCTAAGCTCCTCGAGGACTCTCCCCATATGGATGCCTAGATCTTAACACCAAAAATAGCAAGTTGAATCCTGAAATGTTTGGAATCTCTCTAACTTACTTTTCTGATTCATCCATTTTTAGAGACATAATTCTCTACTCTTGAGTGCTCATGTGATCAGATTGAGCCCACCCAGCTCAGCTCATCCAGGATAATATCCCTGTTTGTGCATCTAGAGACTTAATTACATTCACAAAGTCCCTTTTGCCATGTAATATAACACAGGCACAGGTTCGAGCGATTAGGACCTGGACATCTTTGGGGCGGGGGGAGGGTTCTGCCTGTAATATAAAATATTCAGAGGAAAAGAAGTATAATATTTAGAAAGAAAAAGAGCAAAATGATCAGAAAATGATAGATACTAAAGACAGGCATCACAGAAAAAGGATCATGAAGATGTATAGGAATGCAAAAATATCTAGCACTAACTATGGCAAAAATCACAGTGTCTGAAATCCTGTCAAAGAAGACCAGGAGTGCAATGTTGAAAAAACACAATCCATAATGAGGAGAAAAACCAACCGATGTCAACAAAGAACAGTCACAGGAGATACAAGTGCATTAAAATAATTTTTAAACCTGTATTTTATTCATTTTTTAAGTAATTTTTACACCCAATGTGGAGCTCAAACTCATGATGCCAAGATCAAGAGTCACACGTTCTTTTCACTAAACCAGCCAGGCACCCATGAATCCGTATTTTATATGTTAAAAAGAGGGGCACCTGGGTGGCTCAGCTGGTTAAGTGTCCAACTTTGGCTCAGGTCATGATCTTTGTGGGTTCGAGCCCCACATCACAGCTCAGAGCCTGGAGCCTGCTTCTGATTCTGTGTCTCCCTCTCTCTCTGCCCCTCCCCTGCTTATGCTGTGACTCTCTCTCTCTCTCAAAAATAAACATTAAAATTTTTTTAAATTAAGGGAAGATATAACATTCAAATCATATTTCTAGGGATTAGAAACTACAAGGTCTGAAATGAAAATACACCAGATGAGATTAATGATAGATTAAATATTGCAAAAGAAAAGTTTAGTGAACTTGAAATAATACCAATAGAAATTATTCTAAAGGAAAGATAAAAAAATAATGAAAAGACACCAGTGAGCTATAAGACAACATTAATATATGGATATTGGACATATATGGACAACCTAATATATGGATAAATAGCATCCACAAGGAAAGGAGAGAGAGCAGGAGACCAAAAAAAGATTTTTTTAGGAAATCATGGTTGAAATTTTTCCAAATTTGATGAAAATTATAAATACAGCGTTCCAAAATGTTTAATAAGCCCCACACATATGAAATATAAAGGAAATATAAAGGAAGCTAAATCAAAGTGCCTCGTAATCAAATGGCTGAAAATCAGTAATAAAGAGAAAATATTAAAGGCAGTGAAAAAAAAAAGACAACATTATACAGAGAAACAAAGAAAAGGATGATATCAGATTTCTGATTGGAAATAATGCAAACAAGAATACACCAGAGCAACATTTTAAAAATACTGAAAGGAAAGGGGGGGAAAACTTGTAAACCTTGAATTCTATACCCAGCAAAAATAGCTTTCAGAAACAATGGAAAACCAAGTAAAAACTGTCAGAATCAAAATTTTCAGGACTCTGGATAATAATAAATACTCAGCATTCAAAGGAATACCAAATTAGAAAAAGGCAACCAAAACATGGCAGTAAAGCTTTGTGGCATTTCTACTCACCCTGGCACGAAAGTGATCTTGTTGGTGGCAGAGCCTGCATTCCCACTGTGAGAGCCTGGTCCTCGGTTTCAGAGAGAGAAAAGCACACAGTATTTTCGAAGAAATATGTTTGTCTGTTTTAACCTGTGTGGGGGTTACCTGAAAGTGCCTTTGTTTCCCCTGACGTGGAAATCATTCAGGGCAGAAAGATGGCTATATAGAGGGAATTAACTTATAATCGTTGCAAGGCAAATGAACTGCTGCTGCCTGGACAAAAGATTACAGCTGCAGCAAGCAACAGATGTGCCAAAAGTGGGAAGAGGGCTTTTTTTTTTTTTAATTGGGGCATTCAAAAGTGACTACATATACTGAGGAACTGAAAAAGTCATGCATATGCCCAAGGCAGGATGTGTGCCTAGAAAAGACATGAAGGAGTGCCTGGGTGGCTCAGTCAGTTGGGCATCCGACTTCGGCTCAGGTCATGATCTCACAACTCGTGAGTTCCAGCCCCACGTTGGGCTCTGTGCTGCCAGCTCAGAGCCTGGAGCCTGCTTCAGATTCTGTGTCTCCCTCTCCCTAACTCTCCCCACTCGCACTCTGTCTCTCTCTATCTCAGAAATAAACATTAAAAAAAATTTTTTTTAAATAAAAGAATGAGAATGACTCTCCACTTTTAGAAAAGACTTAGAAAGACACTACACTGTCACCCCTGGCTAATCTCTAGGCCCAGCAGAAGCAAGAAGTAGGGGCTCAGAGTTGTAAATGGGCCGTCAAAGCACTGAAGGAATGTCCCCCAACACATACTGAGAATGTTTTTCCCATTTCTTCTTTTTCTTTCTTTCTTTTTCGTTGGTTCTAGACATTCAAAGAAATCGCTGTCAAAACACCAACTGATCTCAAGCTAAAGGAACAGAGGCTTCAGAAATTTCACATGACAGAGAATATGGACTTGACAGAAATAGTTTTTAAAGGCCACTAAAAAACAGCTATAGTCCACAACTAACAACAAAACAAACCCTAAAATGGGAGGGAAATCTGGTTTCCAGAGTTGCCATATTATATTCAAAATGTTCGGTTTTCAACAAAAGTTAGGAAGCATATAAAGAAATGAAAATGTATGGCCCATTCACAGAAGAAATTAACAAAAATTGTCTGAGGAAGCACAGACATCGAATTTATTAGATGAAGATTTTAAATAAACTGTTTTACATAATGCTTAGAGAGCTAAAGAAAACCATAGATGAAGAGCTAAAGGGAACAAGGAGAATATCTCAATGAATAGCGAATATCAATAAAGACACAAATTAGGACCCCCTGGGTGGCTCAGTGTCCGACTTCGGCTCAGGTCAAGATCTCGCAGTTCTTGAGTTCGAGCCCCTTGTCAGGCTGTCTGCTGTCAGGGCAAAGCCTGCTTGGGATCCTCTGCCTCCCTATTTCTCTGTGCCTCTACCATTTACACACGCTCTCCCTCTCTCAAAAATGGATAAACATTAAAATAATAATAATCATAAAGAGGCACAAATGATAAAAAGGAACAAAACAAAAGTCCTGGAACTAGAGAGTACAATACTTGAAATGAAAGAATCATCAGATTTGAGCAGGTGGAAGAAACAATCAGCACACTTGAAAATAGGTCAACTGAAATCCAACCTGAGGAACAGAAAGAAAAAACAATTTTAAAAAACCCACAGCTTATGGTTTGTGGTCAGTACATAAGAACCTTGGAAGTTATCACTCCATACGTATCATAAAGCCAAAGCTGAACAAATTGAAAAATCAACAATTCTTATATCCACAAGAGAAGTGACAACACTGAGTAAACCGCTGCCCCCCAAATTGGAGAGACTGGCAGCCAAATACAGAGAATAATAGTTTTCTGGAGTAGAAACTGATGAGCTAAAACTTTCCCAGGAACCAATGCTGGGGGTGGGAAAACCTGACCATA
The DNA here is from genome assembly GCF_022079265.1 of Lynx rufus. Taxonomy (NCBI): domain Eukaryota; kingdom Metazoa; phylum Chordata; class Mammalia; order Carnivora; family Felidae; genus Lynx; species Lynx rufus. The sequence continues at coordinate 171,014,835 of NW_025814845.1, forward strand.
ATTGATGAAATGCTGAAGGCTCAGTGTGGACCAGTCTGAGAGTTTAAACCCCAGGGAAACCAATCACTAGGAGGTCCTCACACATGTGAGTTTTACCTCCTGGATTTCTACCGTGTTCTCACAGTGAATATGGGAGGAAAACCCACTTGTGCCTACCTAGCAAAGGGGTTGGGGCAGGAGGAACCATTTTAGAATATGCCTGACCATTCTGTTCTTAACAAGGTCTGCCTTCTGGAGAAACTATTTAACCAAACCTATATCTGTCTTTTTTTTTTTTTTTTTTTTTTTTTTTTTTTTAATCAGAGCCTAATTGACCTCAGGGAAGGAAACTACCCAATCCCGGATGACTCTAGTCTTCTACATAGAGGCTAGAGGGAAGGGAGGGGGGGATGGGAACTACGCAAGCCCCTTCTGGACTTACACTTGGGAGAAGGAAAATACCCAATTTCAGCCCACTCTAGCCATCCTGTCTCACCTACGGGGAGTGGGGATTGAAAATCACGTGTGAAGCTTACAGTCTAGAAGCACAGCCTCACTGAGACTGAGACCTAATCATAGGACTATAGAATATTTCCCCTTGCCTACACTTTACCAGCACATTACTAAAGGCTTATTTACAGCAAATCCTTTTGCTGAGTGCATCATGCTCAGTTAAAAAAAGAAAAATTACAAGACATACTAAAAGGCAAAAAACATGGTTTGAAGACTAATGCAAACATCAGAACCAACCTCAGATATGGCAGGGATATTGGAAATTTCAGGCTGGGAATTTAAGACAATTATGATTAATATGCTAAAGGCTCTAATAGATAAAGTAGACAGCACGCAAGCAATATAAGCAGAGAGATGGAAATGCTCATAAAGAACCAAAAAGAAATGCTTGAGACCAAAAACACTGTAACAGGAATGGAGAATGCCTTCAATGGCTTTATTAATAGACTGGGCATAGCTGAAGGAAAAAAAACCTCTGAGCTTGAGAAGATCTTAATAGAAACCACCAAAACTGCAAAGCCAACAGACAAAAGACTGAAAAAAGCAGAACACAATATCCAAGAACTGTGGGGACAACTATAAAAAGTGTAAAACATACAGCTTATAACAAGATTATAGCAGAATAAGAAGGAAGAGAAAAAAGAATAAAAGAAATATTTGAAACAATAATGACTGAGAGTTTCTCCAAATTAATGCTAAACACCAAACCACTGATACAAGAAGTTCAGAGAACACCAAGTATGATAAATACCAAAGAACTATACCTGAGTATGGGGAGCCTGTGTGGCTCAGTCAGTTAAGCATTGGACTTCAGCTCAGGTCATGATTTCACGGTTTATGAGTTCAAGCCCCGCGACCGGCTCTGTGCTGACAGCCCGGAGCCCAGAGCCCACTTTGGATTCTGTGTCTCCCTCGCTCTCTGCCCCTCCCCCACTCGTGCTCTGTCTCTCTCTCTCTCTCAAATAATAAATAAATAATTAAAAAAAACTGTACCTGGGTACCTCATTTTCAAAAAACAGTAAATAAAAGAAAATCCTGAAGAAAGCTGGAGGAGGGGGGACCTTACATATAGAGGAACAAAGATACATCTAAACACAAAACTTCTCCTCAGAAACCATGCAAGCATGAGAGTGATGTGAAATATTTCAAAGATTCAGAGAAAAACCCCAGCAACCTAGAATTCTGTATCCTGTGAAACTATCCTTCAAAAGTGAAAAGGAGGGGCGCCTGGGTGGCTCAGTCGGTTAAGCGTCCGACTTCAGCTCAGGTCATGATCTCACGGACCGTGAGTTCGAGCCCCGCGTCGGGCTCTGGGCTGATGGCTCAGAGCCTGGAACCTGTTTCCGATTCTGTGTCTCCCTCTCTCTCTGCCCCTCCCCTGTTCATGCTCTGTCTCTCTCTGTCTCAAAAACAAATAAACATTAAAAAAAAAAAGTGAAAAGGAAATAAAAACTTTCTCAAACAAAAATTGAGGGCATTTGTTCCCGGTAGACCTGCCTTGCAAGAAATATGTCTCTTGAGAGAAAAGGAAGATGATGTGAGTCAAAAATTCAGATCTACTAAAAGACAAAAAGAGCATTGGAGAAGGAATAATTGAAGGTAAAATAAGAAGTTACTGTTTTTACGTTTAATTGATCTAACAGATAAAAGAGTTTGTTCGAAATAATAATAAAAGCAACGATGTATAGATATGCTTCTATATAAAGAAAATGAATTATAACAATGATATTAGGGAAGAGATGAAGGAATTAGCATTATTTTGGTATTGTAAGGTGCTTACACTACCTGGGAAATAGCATAGTGTTACCTGAAAGTAGGCTCAAGTTAATTGTATGTGTACATTGCAGACTCCAGGGCAATCACTGAATAAAGGGGAGAAAAGTATAAGTGATATGCTAAAAAAAGGAGAGAAAATGAAATGACATTAAATGCATAATTAAAATGACATAAAGCAGAGGGGAGCCTAGGTGGCTCAGTCAGTTAAGTGTCTGACTCTTGATTTCGGCTCAGGTCATGGTCTCACAGTTCATGAGTTCAAGCCGCGTGCCAGGCTCTGTGCTGACAGTGCAGAGCCTGCTTGAGATTCTCTCTCTCTCCATCTCCTGCCTCTCTCCTGCTCTCTCTCTCTCAAAATAAATAAATAAACAAAAAAATGTTAACGACATAAGGCAGAAAAAGATTGGAAGAAAAAATAAGAACAAAGACAACAAATAGAAAAAGGGAACAGATATGGTAAATATTTATCCAACTATATTAATAAGCACTTTGATGTGTATTTATTTTTGAGAGAGAGAGACAGAATGCGAGTGGGGGAGACACAGAACCTGAAGCAGGCTCTGGGCTCTGAGCTGTCAGCACAGAGCCCAATGCGGGGCTTGAACTCACGAACCACAAGATCATGACCTGAGGTGAAGTCAGACACTTAACCAACTGAGCCACCCAGGCACCCATCAATAATCACTTTGAATATAAATGGTCTAAATGTGCCAAATGTCAGAGTGGATTAAAAAACAAGACCCAACTATATGTTGTCTAAAAAAATAAAAACCTTATTTTAGGAGCATGTGGGTGGCTCAGTCAGTTAAGAGACTGACTCTTGATCTCAGGTCACGATCTCACAGTTTGTGAGTTTGAATCGCACATCGGACTCTGCACTGATGGCGCGGAGCCTGCTTGGGATTCGGTCTCTCCTTCTCTCTGCCCCTCACCTGCTTGTGCTCTCTCTCTCTCTCAAAATAAATAAATAAACTTTTTTTTTAAAAAGGATTTTTAAAACCTTATTTTAAATATAAAAACAAAGATAGATTAGAAATAAAGGGATGGAGAAAAATATACCATGCTAACTCTAAATCAAAGAAAGTGGGAATAGCCACATTAATTTCGGACAGAGAAGACTTCATAAAAAGGGAGGTTTTAAGAGATAAAGAGGGACATTACACAGTAAGTATTAAAGGAATTGATTCTCTAAGAAGACATAACAATCTTTAACATATATGCACCAAACAACATCAGACAAAAACAGAGCTTTAGGGAGAAACAGATGTATCCATTATTATAGTTGAAGACTTCAACACACCTGTGTCAGAAATGGACAGATCCAGTTGGCAGAAAACCATTGAATACAGAGTAGAAATCAACAACACCATTGATCAACTGGCTATAATGGACATCTATAGATTACTTCATCCAACAACAGAATACACATTATTCTCAAATTCCTATGGAACATTCACCAAGATAGGCCACATTCTAGGCCATAAAACATACTTTAACAAATTTCAAAGAATAGAAATCATATAATGACTGCTCTTGGACCTTGGTGGAATTAAACTAGAATTTAATAACAAAGATAGCTGAAATATCCTAAAATACTTGAAGGTTAAACAACACACTTCTAAATGACACATGGGTCAAAGAGGAAATCTCGAGAGAAACTTAAAAATATTTGACCTAAATGAAAATGAAAATACAAGTTCTCAAAACCTGTGGTATATGGTGAAAGCAGAGCTTGGAGGGAAATTTATAGTATTGAGTGCACATATTAGAAAAGAAGAAAGATTAAAAATAATCTAAGTTTCTACCCTTGGAAACTAGAAAAAGAAGCACAAATTAAACCCAAATTATACCAAAAGAATAATAATAAAAATTAGAAATCAATGAAATTGAAAACAGGAAATTAAGAGAAAATCAATGAAACAAATAGCTGGTTCGTTGAAAAAAATCAATAAAATCAATAAGCCTCTAGCCAGATAATTAAGGAAAACAAGAGAGGACACAAATTACTAATATCAAAAATGAAAGAGAGTACATTAACACAGGGCCCATGGACATCAAATGGACAATATGAACAATTCTCTGCCCACATTTGAGAATCTAGATGAAATGGATGAATTTCTTGAATGATGCAATCTGCCAAAACTCACACAAGAAAAGATAAAGCATCTGAATAGGCCTATGTCTATTAAAGAAATTGAATCTAAAATTAATAGCCTTCCCTTCAACAAATGGTATTGGGAAAACTGGACAGCAAAATACAGAAGAATGAACCTGGACCACTTTATTACACCATACACAAAAATAAATCCAAAATGGATGAAAGACCTAAATGTGAGACAGGAAACCAACAAAATCCTAGAGAACGCAGGCAGCTACCTCTTTGACCTCAGCTGCAGCAACTTCTTACTAGATATGTAAGTGGAGGCAAGGGAAACAAAAGCAAAAATGAACTATTGGGACTTCATCAAGATAAAAAGCTTCTGCACAGCAAAGGAAACAACAAAACTAAAAGGCAGCCTACAAAATGGGAGACAATATTTGCAAATGACATATCTGATAAAGGGTTAGTATCCAAAATCTATAAAGAACTTATCAAACTCAACACCCCAAAAACCAAATAACCCAGTTAAGAAATAGGCAAAAGACGTGAATAGACATTTTCCCAAAGAAGACATCCAGATGGCTACAAGACACATGAAAAGATGTCTAACATCACTCATCACCAGGGAAACACAAATCAAAATCATGATGAGATAACACCTCATACCTGTCAGAATGGCTGAAATTAACAACACAAGAAACAAGAAGTGTTAGCAAGGATGCAGAGAAAGCAGAACACTCTTGCACTGCTGATGGGAAGGCAAACTGGTGCACCGTTTTGGAAAACAGTATGGAGGTTCCTCAAAAAGTTAAAAGTAGAACTACCCTATGATCCAGCAATTGCACTACTAGGTATTTACCCACAGGATACAAAAAATACAGATTTGAAGGGGTACATGTACCCGATGTATATAGCAGCATTATCAACAGTAGCCAAGTTATGGAAAGAGCCCAAATGTCCATCAACTGATGAATGGATAAAGAAGAGGTGGTGTGTATGTGTGTGTGTGTGTGTGTGTGTGTGCACGCGCGTACACACGCGCGCGATGGAATACTACTCATCCATCAAAAGGAATGAAATCTTGCCATTTGCAACAATGTTGATGGAGCTAGAGTGGATTATGCTAAGCGAAATAAGTCAGTCAGAGAAAGACAAAAACCGTATGATTTCACTCATTTGTGGAATTTAAGAAACAAAATAGATGGACATATGGTAAAGGGAAAAAGAGAGAGAGAGGGAAACAAACCATACGAGACTCTTTATTATACAGAACAACCTGAGGGTTGATGGAGGAAGGGAGGTGTTGAGCACTGGCTGTTATAGGTAAGTGATGAATCACTAAATTCTACTCCTGAAAAAAAAAAAGTAAATAAATAAACTGTAAATAAAAAATAAAACAAAACAAAACAAAATTAAATTAAATTAAATTAAGCCTTCCAAAGGAGAAAGTCCAGGCCAAGATGGGTTCACTCGCAAACTATATGAAGCATTTAAAACATATCAATTCTCTAGAATCTCTATAAGAACATAAAAGCAGAGAGAATTCTTCCTAACTCATTCTATGAGCCAGCATGACTTAAAACCAAACGCCAAATATCAAAACTGGACAAAAACATTAGAAAAAAATTGCAAACCAATAATTCTTATGAACAGAGACACAAGAGTCTTTAAAAAAAATTAGCAAAGCAAAGCCAACAATGTATAAAAAGGGTTATATACCATAAACCAGTGGGATTTATCCCAGGAATGCAAGGCTGTCCACATTAGAAAATCAATTAATGTAACCCATAAGATCAACAAGCTAAAGAAGAAAAATAACATGCTCATATCAATAAATGTAGGAAAAGCATTTGACCAAATCTAACACCAACGCGTGATAAAAACTCAGTAAACTAAGAAAAGAGGGAAACATCCTCAGCTCCATAAAGAATATCTGCACAAACCCTACAACTAATATCATACTTAATGGTGAGAAATTTGCAGCTTTTCTTCTGAGATAAGGTATAAGGCAATATTGTACTGAAAGTTCTAGCTAATGACATCAGGCAAGAAAAGGAAATAAGAGGTATATAAACTGGGAAGAAAAAAATAAAATTGTCTTTGTTCGTAGATGATATAACCATCTACGCAGGTAATCCAAAATAACCACACAAAAACTTCCTGGAACTAAGAAGCAGTTATAGCAAGATTGCGAGATACAAGGTTAATATACAAAAGGTCATCACTGTCTATATGCCAGCAGTGAGCAAGAAGAATTTGAAATTTAAAACCACAACACCCTTTCTTAGCACCTCAAAATAATGAAACATTTAGGTATCAATCTAGGAAAATATGTGCAAGATCTATATGAAGAAAACTGCAAAACTCTGATGAAAAAAACTAAAGAACGAAATAAATGAAGAGATATTCGATGTTGACAGATGGGAAGACAGTATTGTCAAGAATACAGTGCTTCCCAACTTGACCTATACATTCAATATATAGAATAAATATAATCCTAATCAAAATCCCAGCAAGTTATTTTGTGAATATCGACAAACTCATTTTAATATTTATATGGAGCCATAAAAACCCCAGAAGAGCCAACACAACATTGAGCATGAGACCAAAACTGGAAGACTGTCACCGGCCAACTTCAAGATTACTGAAAATCAAAAATAATCAAGACTGTGGAATTGGTGAGAGAATAGATAGATCAATGGAACAGAATAGTAAGCCTAGAAATAGACACACATAAATATGGTTAACTAACCTTTGACAAGGAACAAAGGCAATCCAATGGAGAAAAGATAGTCCTGCCAACAAATGGTTCCAGAACAACTGGATGTCCACGTGGAAAAAACTGATTCTAGACACAGACTTTATATCCTCCACAAAAGTTAACTCAAAATGGATCATGGACCTAAATCTAAAACACAACATTGTAAAACTAGAAAATGACATGGGAAAAAATATAAATGCCTTGCATTTGGCAACGACTTTTTAGCTACAACACCAAAGGCTCAACCCATGAAAGAATTAACTGCTAAGCTGGACTTCATTAAAAAAAAAAAAAAAAAAAAATCCTGTTCTTTGAAGTACATTGTCAAGGAAATGAAAAGACAATCCACAGACTGGGGAAAAGATATTTCAAAAGGCATATCTAATAAAGGGCAGTTTGGCCAAATATAAAAAAGAACTTTTTAAAACTCAAGTAAGAAAATAAGCAATCCGATTTAAAAAAAAATTTTTTTTTAACCTTTATTTTTTTGAGACAGAGAAAGAGCATGAACGGGGAGGGTCAGAGAGAGGGAGACACAGAATCTGAAACAGGCTCCAGGCTCTGAGCTGTCAGCACAGAGCCCGACGCGGGGCTCGAACTCACAGACCATGAGATCATGACCTGAGCCGAAGTCGGACGTTCAACCGACTGAGCCACCCAGGCGCCCCTTTCTTGTTTTTTTTAATTAAAAGAAAAAAAAAATTTTTTTTTAATTTTTTTTTTTCAACGTTTATTTATTTTTGGGACAGAGAGAGACAGAGCATGAACGGGGGAGGGGCAGAGAGAGAGGGAGACACAGAATCAGAAACAGGCTCCAGGCTCCGAGCCGTCAGCCCAGAGCCCGACGCGGGGCTCGAACTCACGGACCGAGAGATCGTGACCTGGCTGAAGTCGGACGCTTAACCGACTGCGCCACCCAGGCGCCCCGAGAAAAAAAATTTTTTAACCTTGCAATCTGATTTTTTAAAAATTAGCTAAAGACCTTAACAGATACCTCACCAAAAGAGATACACAGATGGCAAAGAAGCGTAGGAAAAGATGCGCCATGTCATATGTCATCAGGGAAATGCAAATTAAAACAACAATGAGATACCACCACATACCTATTAGAATGGCCAAGATCTCAAACGCTGACAAATGGTAGCAATGATGTGCAACTCATCAACCGGAAATGTCCATGCAGATGGTACAGCCACTTTGCACGGGGAGTTTGGCAGTTTCTCACAAAACTAAATACTTTTGGCATATGATCTAGCAATTGCACTTCTTGGCGTTTAATCAAAGGAGTTGAAAACTTATGCCTACACAAAATCCACACAGATGTTTATAGCAGCTTTATTCATAACTGCCAAAACTTGGAAGCAACTAAGAGGTCCTTTGGTAGGTGAACTGATAAATAAACTGTAGTGCATCCACACATTGAAATATTATTCAGTGATTTAAAAAAAAAAAGAGTTTTGAAGCCATGAAATAACGTGGAGGAACCCTCCATATTACTAAGTCCATATTACTAAGTGAAAAAAAAAACAACCTGAAGGGCTACATACTGTATGATTCCAATTATATGACATTTCAGGAAAGGCAAAACTATAGAAACAGAAAAAAAAATCAGTGGTGATGTCAGGGGTTAGGGGTGAGCAGGCTGAATAAGTAGAACGCAGAGGATTTTTAGGACAGTAAAAATACTCCATGTGATACCATAATGATGGATACATGTCATTTTACATTTGCCAAAACCCATAGAATGTACACAAAGACTCATTCCTGATGTAAGCTATGGGCTTTGGTGCTAATGATGTGTCAGTTTAGGTTCCTCAATTGTAGCAAAGGTACCACTCCGGTGGGGAAGGCTGGTAACGGGCAAGGCTATGCATCTGTGAGCACAGGGTTACATGGGAAATCTCTGTCCCTGCTAGATATTGCTGTGAACCCAAATCTGGTATAAAGTCTATTAAAAAAAGAATAAGAAAAATGAACAGGGCGTAAAATACCATCTTGTGCATGATGGGAGTCCTAGAGAATATTTGAAGAAATAATGGCCAAAAACTTTCCAAATTTGATAAAAGGAACAAATGTACCCGGCAAAGAAGTCAATGAACTCCAAAATGATAAAGCCAAAGAAATCCACATTGCAACGCCTTATATTCAAATTGTCAAAAGCCAAACACAAAGAGAATATAAATCTAGACAAAAGTTGATTTCTGATCAAAAACCATGGAGACAAGAGGACAGTAGGATAACATTTTTATGGGATGCAGCAAAAGCAGTGCTCAGGGGAAAATTTACTACTATAAATCTCTACATTAAAAAAGAAGAAAGGGTCCCCTGGGTGGCTCAGTTGGTTAGACGTCTGACTTTGGGTCAGGTCATGATGTCACAGTCTAGGAGTTCAAGCCCCGTGTAGGGCTCTGTGCTGACAGCTAAGAGCCTGAAGCCTGCTTCAGATTCTGTGTCTCCCTCTCTCTCTGCCCCTCCCCTGCTCACTCTCTGTCTCAAAAATAAATAAAAACATTAAAAATATTTTTTTTAAGAAGAAAGACTGCAAGCCCATAGCCTAACTTTATGACTTAAGGAATTGGAAAAAGAAGACCAAACTAAACCAAAAGCTAGCAGAAGAGAAAAATAATAATGATTAGAGAGAAATGTGATAGACAACTAGTAAAATCACAGAGAGAATGAATGAAACCAAAAGTTGGTTCTTTGAAAAGATCAACAGAATTGAGAAACCTGTAGCTAAACTAAGGGGAAAAAAGCAAATAACTAGGGATATTGCTACTGGCTTTACAGAAATAAAAAGAATAGTAAAAGAATACTAAGAACAATTATATGCCAACAGATTATAAGACCTACATGAAAATGGACACATTCCCAGAAAGACACAAATTAACAAAACTCACTCAAGAAGAAATAGAAAATCCAGGTAGGCCTATAGCAAGTACAGAGAATCATAAACCTCTAGACATGAAAAACCCAGGACCAGAAGCCTCACTGGTGAATTCTTTCAAACATTTATTGTTTTTTTTTTTTAATTTTCATTTATTTTTCAGAGAAAGAGAGAGCAGTGGGGGGGGGGGGGTGGAAGAGCGATGGGAACAGAGGATCTGAAGCGGGCTCTGTGCTGACAGCCAAGAGCCTGATGCATGGCTCAAACTCACAAACCGTGAGCTCATGACCTGAGCTGAAGTCGGACGCTTAATCGACTGAGCCACCCAGGCACCCAATTCTCCGAAACATTTAAAGAAAAATAAACAATAATCCTTCTCAAACTCTTCCAAAAAGTAGAAGGAAGACTTCCTACCTCATTCTATGAAGAAAGTATTACCCCAACCCCAAAGGCTGACAAAGACACCACAAAAAAACTATAGACCAATATCCTTTATGAATGTAGATACAAAAATTCTTAACATTAAGAACAGTCACAAAACAAGGAGTCCTACTTCTACCAAATCTATTCAACATTGTACTGGAGGTTCTGACTAGAGCAATTAGGCAAGAAAAAAAGGAAAGGCATTCACTTAGAAAGGAAGGCATAAAACTATCTCACTGTCACATGATATGATTTTATACATAGGAAATCTCAAAGAATTAAAGGAAAATTACTAGAGCTAATAAATGAATTCAGTCAAGTTTGCAGGGTACAAGACCAACATACAAAAATCCACTGTCTTATTATATATAAACAATAAATAACCTGAAAAGAAAATTAACAAAATAATTCATTTACAATTGCACACAAAAGAATAAAATAGTACAAATTTAATCAAGGAGGTGAGAAATCTGTACACTGAAAAATATAAAACATTGCTGAAAACGACGAAAGGATATTTAAATAAATGAAAAGACAACCCATGTTCACGATTGGAAGACTACTGTTAAAATGCTAATACTACCCAAGGCATTCTACATATTCACTGCAATTGTATCAAAATCCTAGAAGAAAACATACTAGAAAATCTTTGTTACCTTGAATTGGGAGATATGACATCAAAAGCACAATACATAAAAGAACAAATTGGTTAACTAGATGTTATCAAAACTGAAAACTTCTGTTCCTCAAAAGACAGTGTTGGAGTGCCTGGGTGGTTCAGTCAGTTAAGTGTATGACTTTGGCTCAGGTCATGATCTCATGGTTCTTGGGTTAAAGTCCCGCATCGGACTCTGTGCTGACATCTCACAGCCTGGAGCCTGCTTCGGATTCTGTGTCTCCCTCTCTCTCTGCCCCTCCCCTGCTCTCACTCTGTCTGCCTGTCTCTCTCAAAAATAAATAAACATTGGGGCGCCTGGGTGGCGCAGTCGGTTAAGCGTCCGACTTCAGCCAGGTCACGATCTCGCGGTCCGTGAGTTCGAGCCCCGCGTCGGGCTCTGGGCTGATGGCTCAGAGCCTGGAGCCTGTTTCCGATTCTGTGTCTCCCTCTCTCTCTGCCCCTCCCCCGTTCATGCTCTGTCTCTCTCTGTCCCAAAAATAAATAAACGTTGAAAAAAAAAAAAATTTACAAAAATAAATAAACATTTAAAAATTAAAAAAAAAAAAAGACACTGTTAAGAGAAACACCAGACAAGTGTATGTAATGGGGGCGGGGGGAGGGGGAGCGGGAATCTTTACAAATCATAGGCCTGAAAAAATATTTGTATTGTGAACATATAAAGAACTCTCGTAACTCAAAAATAAGAAAACAACTCAACTTTATTATTTTTTTTAAAATTTTTTTTTAACGTTTATTTATTTTTGAGACAGAGAGAGACAGAGCATGAACGGGGGAGGGGCAGAGAGAGAGGGAGACACAGAATCGGAAACAGGCTCCAGGCTCTGAGCTATCAGCCCAGAGCCCGACGCGGGGCTCGAACTCACGGACCGCGAGATGGTGACCTGAGCTGAAGTCGGACGCTTAACCGACTGCGCCACCCAGGCGCACCGAAAACAACTCAATTTTAAAAGTGGGCAAATTATTTGAACAGACACTTCATCAAATAAGATATATGGATAACAAGCATATGAAAATTGTTCAATGGCTTCATCATTAGAGAAATGCAAATTAAATCCACCATGAAACATCACACCCTTACGAGAATAACTAAAGTTAAATTAAAATTAACACAATACCAGGTGTTAACAAGGTTATTGAGCAAACAGAACTGTCAAATACTGCTTGCGGAACTATAAAACTACTCTTGAAAATATTTTAGCAGTTTCTCAAGATATTAAACATACTCCTACCATATGATCCATTCATTTACCTCCTAGGTATTTCCCCAAGAGAAAAGGGACTATATGTCCGTACAAGGAATTGTACATAAATGTTCATAGTGGCCATATTTGTAATAGCCCCAAATTGGAAACAACCTAAATGTGCCTTCAATGCATGAATGGAGAAACAAATTACGTATATCCATTCAAAGGAATGCTATTTAGCAATAAAAAGCAACAAACCATTAATATACACAACTACATAAATGAATCTCAAGATAAGTATATTGAAAGAAGCCAGCCAAAAAAGTACATCATATATGATTTCATTTATATAAAAACTCTGGACAATGAAAATTATAGTGACAGAAAGCAGATCATTGATCACTTGGGAGTGAAAGGACGGGAAGGGCAGGAGGCACAGATTAAAAGGGGCACTAGAGGGGCGCCTGGGTGGCTCAGTCAGTTTAGTGTCCAACTTCGGCTCAGGTCATGATCTCGCGGTCTGTGAGTTCGAGCCCCGCGTGGGGCTCTGTGCTGACAGGTTGGAGCCTGGAGCCTGCTTCGGATTCTGTGTCTCCCTCTCTCTCTGTGCCTTTCCCACTCACACTCTGTCTCTCGAAAATGAATAAATGTTAAAAAAAATTTTTTTTAATAAAAATAAATTTAAAAAAAAGGAGAGCACTAGGAAAAGTGTTGACAATGATGGATATAGCCACTCTCTTGACTGTGGTGAGGGTTTCACAGTGTAAACATAAGTCCAAAGATATCAAATTGTGTACTTACAAACATGTGCTTCGTTGTGTTTCAACTGTTGTGCAAAAAAAAAAAGTTGTTTCAAGAAAAAAAATTCACGGACAACAGGCTAACCTTTTAGAATATGCATTCTTAGGGGACACTATTCTCAGGGAGAAAACTTCAGCAAGCCAGAGATAACTGCATAAATTGTGGCAATAGGATCTATAATGAGCAATGAAACTGTAACTATAGAATTGAGACTAAAATAAATATGGGAATTATGCTAACATATTTTTGTAGTCTCCTAGAATCCATTCCCTTCCCAGTGTGACTTTGCAGCTGGTTCTCTGACTTGCTTTGGCCAATGGAATGTGCAAGGAATGATAGTCTGGAGTTGCTTCTGCTCATTATTCTTGAATTTCTTCCATCATCATGAGGGGAATATGATCTGGCCAACCCATGGTCCAAGGAAGATTACAGAGCAGGACCAACTTTCACCTTGAAACCAAATCCACCTAAACTGAGTCTATATTAATTATCCTTCAAATACATGACAGAGAATAAATGTTTCTTCTGTAAGCCAGTGAGTTTGGGGTGGTTCATTATGCAATATGATTACAGTAATAGCTATTGGATACATACAAATATATACTACAATGTATTAACTCTATATTGAAATGAGTAATTAACATATGTTTGTTGTGGTGGAGAAAAGAGAGAAAAGTAAAAGATAGGGAAGGTATGCAACCTTATTTTTACTCATCAAAATTTATCAGATTAAGTTGACAAATCAAGTGATAGATGTTCAACTATATCTAAAACTACAAAGATAAATATGAAGAGAATATGACTGGGGCTCCTGGGTGGCTCAGTCGGTTAAGCGTCTGGCTTCAGCTCAGGTCAATTTTCACAGTTCGTGAGTTTGAGCCCCGGGTCGGGCTCTGTGCTGACAGCTCAGAGCATGGAGCCTGCTCTGGATTCTGTGTCTTCCTCTTTAGAAGAAACTGAAGAAAGAAGAAATGGAGGACTAAAGAAATTATACAAACGTATAGTTATAAGAGTAACTAGCTGAACAAAAATAAAATTCCTAAATTATAAAATGAAATATATTATAAAACAAAGAGCACTATGGTGAAAGATATTTGAGATATCAAACAGAAAGCATGATATATAATAACAATATTAAATCCAAATACATATATATTATTAATGTATATAAATGTGTTAAACAGGGTGCCGGGGTGGCTCAGTCATCTAAGCCACTGGTTTGGGCTCAGATCATGATCTCACAATTCATGGGATTGAGTCCTGCATTGGGTTCTATGCTGACAGCATGGAGCCCACTTAGGATTCTCTCTCTCTCCATCTCTCTCTGCCCCCTTCCGCCTCTCTCTCAAAATAAATAAATAAACTTTAAAAAATAAATGTGTTAAACTATTGTAGTAAAAGAAAAAAAAATCTGATTATATCCTAAAGCAAAGACTAGTTTTTGCTGTAATCCTATGACACACCTAATAGAATGTAATTCAGAGAGGTGGAAAATTAAAAGGGTAAGTAAAGGTACACTATGATGTCACAACTAAACAAAAACCACTATCACAACAAAAACCAGGATCGTGATGTCAGTATCAGGATAATTTGAACTGAGGACAAAGTGATGACTACTTCATTATGATAAAGAGACAACCATGAATATCTGTGAATCAAATAATGAAGTATCAACTATAAAAAAAGGAGAAGAAATAAAATCATAGTTAGGGGTGGGAAATGTTAACTGACCTCTTGAAACCCATGACACATAAAGAGGGGGAAAATAGAAAAACTTAAGTGACATTACTATTTTTTTTTTATTTTTTAAAACATTTATTTATTATTGAGAGACAGAGAGAGACAAAGCATGAGCAGGGGAAGGGCCGAGAGACAGGGAGACACAGAATCTGAAGCAGGCTCCGGGCTCTGAGCTGTCAGCACAGAGCCCGATGTGGGGCTCGAACTCACAAACCACGAGATCACGACCTGAGCCGAAGTCGGACGCTCAACGGATGGAGCCACCCAGGAGCCCCATTAAATGACATTACTATTAAGGTGGTTCCAATAGATCCATTAACCCTGATATTATGAACACAGAAACTATACCTCCTTTTTAAATACTCGTGGAACATTCTCTAAAGGAAACCATATAGTAGATTTCAAAGAAAACCTAAAAAATAATCTCCAAACGAGAAACAATGCAAAAACATACTCTGATCTGGAAAAAGTCTTAAATACCCAAGTTCAGAAAAAAGAATAAAATAAGTATCAAACGTAACAAGTTAGGAAAAGATGAAGAGGGGTGGCTAATGAGTATAGGATGACAAAAGTCCAAAATTAGATTGTGGTGATGGTTACATGACCCTGTGAATATAATAAAAACACTGAATTGTGAACTTTAAAGGGATTAATTAGAGTATGTGAATTATATCTCAATTAAGCCGTTAAAAGAAGGATTTAAGAATAATACAATTGGGTAGGAAGAAATGAGATTTAAAAGTCAATAAAATAGATAAACTATTAGGTAATATAATCAAGAAAAAATTGAGGACATTTAACACAAAATAAGATATAAAGGGAATATCCTATGGCAACAAAGCTAACCTCCCTAAAAACACTGGATGTTTCTTCCCTTAGTGGAATTGTACCAACACCTTAAAGAAAGGTAATTTCAGTTTTATCTACTTAAGACCACAGAAAAGGAAACTTTTTTTTTTGAAAAAGAAACTTTCTAATTAATTTTGTATAAAGTGATTATGCCCAAACTCAGAAAATACTAAGAAATGTTCAAGACTTTTTTGAAGAAGCACTTTTACAAAATAATAATAATAATAAAAATAGAATAAGGAGGGATATTATAGTGTGAAACTGAATAAAGAAAAGCTAATTCAAAGTGGAGTCACGAAGCAATGAAGGAAGGGTTCTCATGTCTGTGGCACTGGTCATAGCTGACTTTACATACACCAGAAGATTTTCTCCTCACCCAGCAACAACCCAGCCAATGAGAAATCGGCACAACCCTGAACTCTTGCTCTCCTCTGATATATTTTTGTTCAAAGCAACCCCTCCAAACTTTCTCCTTTCCTCTATAAAAGGATGATCTCCTCCCTTGTTCTTTGGACTTGCCTAGGGATCCCCAAGATTTGCTCCTCCTCAATTCTTCAGCTATTCCCAAATAAGGTTGATTTTGTTGGTTCAACTGCTCACCTTCTTCTTTTAATGGATGACATTTCTTGGTGTTACCAATGGGATCCAAAGGAGATAAACCCTTGAGAACTACCTACAGGACCCACCTGAGCCCCTTGTGTTCTTCACAAGGTGCAGTCTTCTTCCCTTTGGGTTTGGTTAAGTCTCCTCTTGGATTCAAGCTCTCTCCTTTTGGTCAAGCTTTTGGACTTTATTTGGGACCTCTTTTCATGAAAGTACCACCCTTCCTGCTGATTTTCTTTTTGTTTTCTAAATTTCTGTCTCCCTCCTCCTCCTCCTCCTCCTCCTCTTCTTCTTCTTCTTCTTCGGTTTATTTGTTTATCTTGAGAGGTGAGAGAAGGGGCAGGGAGCGAGGGAGAGAGAATCCCAAGCAGGCTCTGTGCTGTCAGCATGGAGCCTGATGCGGGGATTTGATCTCAAGAACTGTGAGATCATGACCTGAGCTGAAACCGAGAATTGGATGCATAACCAACTGAGCCACCCACGTACCTCTGTTTTTGTTGTTGTTGTTCTGGTCGCATTCTGAGCTCTCCAAGTTTACTGTGCATACTTGGTCTCTATTTCTGTTTATTCCCTTCTGTTTCTGTTTCTATTTGTTGAAGTTTCTTAGCAAGTCACCCATCCTATTCAAAAGGGGTGGGAAAACACATAATTCCTGGTGTTGTAAAACAGGTGTTGGAAAACAGGGCCCCTTGTGGTATATTTTAGAGAATCCAAAGGCAAGATAGGCTCCACCTAATCCTCGGACCAGGTTCTTGTGCCTTTCTGAAAAATGTAAAGTTTTGGATACTTTGGAATTTTATTTTATTTTATTTATTATTTTTTTTAATGTTTTATTTATTTTTGAGACAGAAAGAGACAGAGCATGAGCAGGGGAGGAGCAGAGATAGAGGGGAGACACAGAATCAGAAGCACGCTCCAGGCCCTGAGCTGTCAGCACAGAGCCCAATGCAGGGCTTGAACTCACGAACCGTGAGATCAGGACCTGAGGCGAAGTTGGACGCTCAACCGACTGAGCCACCCAGGCGCCCCGCTTTGGAATTTTAATGGCCATTCTGGGGAAACTTTCTTTTAGATAAATCCACCATTTAAGGTGATCCATGAAAAGAGAAGATCCTACATATTTTGGCAACAATGAAATGCATTCCTAGATCGGTAGCAGAAGGTCCTAAAAGACAAAATGACTCCAAAAACAGCTCTAACAGGAACCTTGTAGCATACAAATGGAAAATCTTTAGTAAAAAACATTGGCCATCTAAGGAGGTAAACTTAACTTAGGCCATCTGCCAGAAACATAATTTGGATCCAACTATTCTTTTGAGTTTTGTACCTGAGATATAACTAAAAATTTTAAAACAAAAGTTACAAGATTTCCGTGTCTGCCTATATATTATGCATGTCTATGTATGTATATTATAGATATGTGATATTTTCCTACCTCTGGATGGTATTGCCAAAATTAATTTGTAAATGACTCCTTTTTATTGGCTTCAAAACAATAAGTACTTATATAAATGAAGTAGACTAACCCAAATGTTTTTTGAGTTCACGTGGTCTGAGATAAACCAAAAGCTGGTTTAAGTTTGTCGGTTTCGTAAAAACAAGCATGTCTTCTACCCTACGACCCAGCAATAGCACTGCTAGGAATTTACCCAACGGATCCGGGAGTGCTGATGTATAGGGTCACATGTACCCCAATGTTTATAGCAGCACTTTCAACAGTAGCCAAATTATGGAAAGAGCCTAAATGTCCGTCAACTGATGAATGGATAAAGAAGTTGTGGTTTATATATTCAATGGAATACCACTTGGCAATGAGAAAGAATGAAATCTGGCCATTTGCAGCAACGTGGATGGACCTGGAGGGTATTATGCTAAGTGAAATAAGCCAGGCAGAGAAGGGCAGATACCATATGTTCACTCATATGTGGATCTTGAGAAATGTAACAGAAGGCCATGGGGGAGAGGAAGAGGGAAAAAAAAGTTAGAGATGGAGAGAGCCAAACCATAAGAGACTCTTAAAAACTGAGACTAAACTGAGCGTTGATGGGGGGTGGGAGGGAGGGGAGGGTGGGTGATGGGCATTGAGGAGGACACCTGTTGGGATGAGCACTGGGTGTTGTATGGAAACCAATTTGACAATAAATTTCATATTAAAAAAACCAATTTAGGGGCGCCTGGGTGGCGCAGTCGGTTAAGCGTCCGACTTCAGCCAGGTCACGATCTCGCACTCCGTGAGTTCGAGCCCCGCGTCAGGCTCTGGGCTGATGGCTCAGAGCCTGTTTCTGATTCTGTGTCTCCCTCTCTCTCTGCCCCTCCCCGGTTCATGCTCTGTCTCTCTCTGTCCCAAAAATAAATAAATGTTGAAAAAAAAAATTTAAAAAAACCAATTTGATATTTTTCTACCTCTGGATGGTATTGCCAAAATTAACTCTTCAGAGTCATCAACATTAAATATAATGCAAATAAACAACTGTAATTCTACTTGGGTTTATTAAGTCAAATAAGTTCATCTTACCTCAATTGCAAAGTTTGTCAGCAGGAAAATTCCCTGGAAATGATGGCTGATCTTGTCTAATGTCTCGTTAAGCTTTTGTGAGTAATCTAAACATAATTTGGGGGAACAAAGGATTTAGATAGATGAAATGGAAAAAGAATTTTTTAAGTTGCAATAATTCTGTTTTATGGTATGCGTGCTTAAAAAATACCTTCCCCAAATATTTTTTGGTAACTTGAAACTTTTAGAACTTTGCCAAGTTAAATCAAATGATGGAACTTCATTGAGTATCTGGATCATTTTCCAAACAAGATAAAATACTAAAGCATTCATTACTGAACATAGGTTTCTCTACTATTGATTTTCTATTCCAGAGAAACTAAAGGTAAATTTGGGTCTGTAAGTAATGATGTCTCGTGCCACATTGAAAGAGTATACTAGTTAAAAGAGCATATGCTTCCAGAACTGTATTTATAAATGAAATACATGAAATGTATAAATACATGAAATGTATAAATACATGAAATGTATAAATACATGAAATGTATTTATAAATTTGTCAGTCCATTATTGCTTACTTCTTAGTTTTCAGAAAGAAATTTTTTGCATGGTTAAGACGGAAATGGATTTATTTAAGTTTAAAAAAAGAGAAAGAATTTTAGTATCAAAAGTATACGGGTACAGAATTAAAATGTGTCTTTTCTATTAAAAGGACAAAGTTTTCTTAGATTATTTTTTGCTATTAATAAGAAATTATAAACAAAGTTTCTGTACCTTCAATGTAATCTCCCTGGGAAACAAAGAATCTGTGTTTTATCTTTATCAGGTCTTTGATTACCTAGGGAAAGAGTCTTTTCTATTAAAAGGAGCTAAGGCTTTTTGCAACTAGGTAACCTTCCGTGTTTGCCTTTAAAATGTTTTTGTCACTTTGGTCAAATGGATAATTATGTCTTGTTTCATAATTTTCTGTGGTCCTATTTGGCCAAGTGTTAAAGTCTTTTTATATTTTTGACAAACTTCCCAAAACTCTGGTTGAAATGTTTTTGACCTTGAACTATCTTGTGTGTTTCCAGAGGGTTCCTAGAACATCTCAAAGGATTTGTTCTCTCTCCCTACAAAAAAGGGAAATGTTAAACTGATTAGGCTTATTTAATATGTTAAATTACATGAGAAGCTTGTCAAATAAGAAGTAATATTAAACCTTATTTACCTTATATTTGTATATGTATATGTAATTATGTGCTCCAAAGTTTATATGAAATCCTTAAAATTCTGATATGTCCTGACATATTATCAGTCATAATTTAAAAATATATGTCACAGAAATAAGCAAGTTTTCTTGTCAATTCCATTGTAATGAACTGTTCATCAGATCTTCAATACCGGGCATTTTTAAGTCTTTCGTCATTTATACCCAGTCATTGTTTTACTCTGATGCTTTTGCAAATGTATTTCATCTAAGGAGAAATTCATGAAAAGGACTCTGACAAGTACTGTAGAATACAGGTCTCTGAAAGCTTTAGGATCATATAACTAGGTTGAAGAAAACGTTTTCTCTTAAGCGATCTATGACTTACAACAATTATGTAAAATCTTTGTGAACAAAGATGAAATGATTTTTTTTCTTCCTAACTGATCCCTCCAGAATTCAGACACTTGAGTACTTTTTCTCATGGCAGTATAGTTATTTGCAGAAGTTCAATAAGAATCTGTTCTCCTTGTAAACAGGCCACTGCTACCTCCGTGGCTAAGATCCTACTAGAAAGGATCATTCCTACTAGGGGAACCCCTCTTCCCCCCACCTTTGAACTTCCTAGTGATCGGGGAACCCACTTTACCAGTCAGGTGCTTCAACAAATTTGCGCTGTTTGGCCAGTTTTACAACATGTTCACGGTGCCTACCACCCTCAATTTTCAAAACTAGTTGAATTACTAATTCACCATTAAGACTCAATTAGCAAAGTTTGTAGAAACCCTTCAAATTCCCTGGACAAAAGCACTGTCATTGGTTTTTCTGAATCTCAGATCCGCCCCTTTTGAAACTGGTAAACTCCCTTTTTTGAGATAATCACAGGATGCCCAATGCACTTAACTAGTTCCTGCTTTTTTTGATCCACAGCTGATAAAAGGGGATATACTTCAGTTTTGCAAAGGTCCAATAAAATCCTTAAAGAATGATCATACTTAGTAGAACAATCTTTCCACAGTGAGCTCCCAGGAGACAAAGCCATTAGACCTCATAATCTGTAGCCTGGAGATTTCATCTCCTAGGAAAGAAGCCTTCAGAAAGATTCCCTCCAATCAGGCTGCCTGGAAGGGACTTTACCAGGAATTTAAGCAAATGGCAGCTGAGCCAGACAGCTTTCCCAAAATGATAGGACTAGGCCTGTTTACTTTTTCTTGCTATTCTCACCTTACTTTCCTTCTCTCCTCCTTGGAAAGGCAATGCTCTTATCCACATTTCCCAATCTATTTCAAAAGGGGCAAATCTTTCTGACTGTTGGATCTGTCACCAGAAACTCCAATCTATTCACGATGTCAGAGACCCCTTGCTTTTACAAGTAACCGATTTCTCCTTAGTCTCAAATGTCATTCCTGAGTACACCCACAAGCCTTTGGATGTTACCTATGGGGTTAGGATACTACGGCCAGGTGTTCCCCTACTTTATTTCAACCTTTCCCCAGTAATGACCACATTAGCTCAAATAGACACCTCCACCTTTGCCAATCATACAACTTTTGCTTCCTCCCAACCCGTGTCTTTTCCTTGCTTAAATGTGATCTATTCCCTGTATCCAAAGGAAATACAGATGGACTAACTCCTCTTTGCAAGGCTTCTAGAAAACACCACTTTAGAATGGGATGGTACCTCACAGAATGTCATCCTAATTCCCCTGACCCCTGGCTTGAAAAGTTCAATCAGGAAATTCCAGCTAATGAATCTATCAACAACCAGGTCTTAGCTGAAGTCCTCTGTGCTCCATCTGGTTTCATTTTTGTCTGCAGTGGATAGCATTTTCATGGGTATATGAATGTTTAGATAGCTGGTGAACTGGACGTCAATGCTTATTGGGACATTTAACCATCCTTGTTGACATGCATAACAAACCAAAAGCCTTCCATTGGTTCAGCCATTGAACCACCATGGCTGCCTTGAATGGGAACTTCAAGAGACATTCACGACTCCATAGGGAAAGCTTTTCTTCTTTGGGTTGCAGTGAATCCCAATGAGCACCTGATCAGAAATCTCTCCCTAACATTAGAAGAGCTAGCCAATTCCACACCAAAGCAGTAGCAGGCCAACAATGATCATTTGAATCATTGGCTAATTGCTTCGCCCTTGATTACTTGCTGAACAAGGAGGCATTTGCGCAATGGCAAACACCATCTGTTGCACCTTATAAATGCCTCTAGAGAGGTAGAAACTCAATTACACAAGATCAGGGAACAACTGCACTGGTTACAACAAATTTCACCTGACTTCCCTGGTCCTTTGGTTTGTTCAGTTGGCTACCTTCAAATTTGGGTCATGGTTTAGAACCATTATACAAATTGGATTTGTCATGCTACTTTTAATTCTGTTTTGCATAATTATTTTTAAACTTGTTGTTTGTCAAATCTCTCCAGAGGTGATGCATCAAATGGAATGATGTTAGCTCAACATTTTGAGATGATTTCAAAGCTTAAAATCTAGACAAGATACGACCTTAAGAGGGGAAAATGCCTGACAGCCCCTTCTTCTACCTTCTTTCTTGTTCAGATGTGGTTTCTATGGTTTTTATCACCACCTGCTCTCCCTGCAACATGGGACACGACTCCAAGGAAAAGTCCTTCCTGGCACTAAGTGACACTGATAGACAAAAATGTTTAATTAAGTAAATAAGTAACCAAATGCTTGAGCAGCAATTGTCTCAAGGAAATATCTTGGTCAAAAGAGGGAAATGTGAAAATGAATAAAGGAAACCTAATTCAAAATGGAGAAGGGAATCAATGAAGAGGGTGTTCACAGGTACCACTCTTGGCAGCCTACCTTACATACTTCAGCAGGACGAAGCTCACTTTACATACCCCAGCAGGAAGGAAGATTTTCCTCTTGCGTGGCAACTTCTCATTCGCTGAGTAGTTGCCAATGAGAAGTTGCCACAACCTCAAACTCTTGCTCTCTTTAATGAACTTTGGCTCAAGACAACCCCTTCCAACCTCTTCCTTTCCTCTTAAAGGACGCTTTCTTCTTTCTTCTTCAGACCTGCCTGTGATTCACCGTCGTTTGCAACTCCTCTGCTATTCCTGAATAAACTCAATTTTTCTGGCTATTCGCTTACCTTTTTCTTTTAATGATTGACAATAGTCCTGAATGGGAAGGCAGTTTTGTAAATATGTCAACTATCTTCCCAATTAACCTTTTAATTGAATACATTTATGACCAAAATCTTAAAAGAATTTGCAATGCAATTTGACAAATCCTTAAAAAACATTTTTAGTGTGGAATTTGTCAAATATATTGAAAACTGGAATAATAGTTTAATGTATCCATCACCTAGCTTCAATAACTACTAATACATGGTCGATCCTGGATAGTCAACTTTTAAGTTCATCTAAAGAGTTATTAAACAGTCATGAAGTTTTAAAAAGACCACAGAGGGGACAAACTTCTCTTATTTTTAGCTAATGGAGCTATTGTAGAGAGGCCTTAAACAGATTCATGTTTTTGAGGAAATTTAGAACATGAGAAAGGTACGGTTTCACAGACCGGGTTGCTCAGTCCGTTGGGCATTCAACTCTTGATTTCTGCTCAGGTTATGATCCCAGGGTCGTGGGATAGAGCCCTGCGTCAGGCTCAGTGCTGAGCATGGAGCCTTCTTAAGATTCTCTCTCTCTGTCTCTGTCTCTCTTTTCTATCTCCCTCTGCCTCTCTCCCCTGCTCAATCACCCTTCCTTCCTCCCTCTCTCTCTCTCTCTCAGATAGTAATAATAAAAAAGGTACAGTTTCAAATCAGTGTGGAAAGGAGGACTTAAAAATTAATAAATATCATTGACTCAATTGACTACTCAGTTGGAAAGAACTGAAGTTAATTCATGTACAACAAATCAAAAATAAATTTCATATAGATTAAGGGTCTCAATATAAAAAAGTAAGCCTATGAGAAAATTAGAAACAATTATAAGGAATGGATTTAAAATCTTGGTGTCAAGTAATAGATTTGATTGCATGAAAATTTTGAACATTTGCAGAGCGACACAAAGTTAAAAGATGACAGACTGAGAGAAATATATGCCACACAGACCAAGGAAAGGCAAAGACATGGATATATGAAATAGGTGGAGTGTTTAGGAATCTAAAGAAGTTTAGCGCCACCCAAGCAGAAGGAACATGGCTTCCCATGTCCAGTTCCAGAAATAGGTTCAGTGATGGAATCTGGGTGGTTATTTTCTTCGGTATGTCTTCCTGGAATTTTCCACTTTTTACAATGATGGAATAGTACATTTGAAATTTAAATTTTTAAAAAACGTGTAACAACTAAAATTCTGGCGTGTCTTACATTGTTCCCTATTTAGTGTTAATACATCGCCAACTTTGTTTTAGGTTTTAAGACAGGGAGGCACCTGGGTTTTTGCTTCCTTTGTGTCACCATGATACCTATTACAGAAGTGAGCCTTTATACTGAAACGTTCGGGGGACTGGCTAAAACAATACTGATCCTGTAGGTGTGGGAGATTTGGGTGCCAGCACATGAGCACCTCACACTTCCTCATTACACATTTCTCTCTAACCTCTATCTCGGTTCCAGCCGCATCAGTCACTCCATCAGGCCAGTACAAATGACACGCAAGAATTCATTCCAGGGGCTCGAGTCAGCGTGACTCCCGCGTCTCCAGATCCGGAGCTCGCCTAGGAACGCCCCCTCCCCGCCCCTTCGCTTGTTGTGTTGTCATCACGTGGCCCTAGCGGACCCTGACGTCAGGGGCGGGGGAGGGG
This sequence comes from Lynx rufus, assembly GCF_022079265.1. NCBI lineage: Eukaryota > Metazoa > Chordata > Mammalia > Carnivora > Felidae > Lynx > Lynx rufus. Next base: position 171,039,599 of record NW_025814845.1, read on the forward strand.
CTGCGCAGGCGCAGAAAAGGGGGCGGGGGACTCGGCTTGTTGTGTTGCTGCCCGAGAACCAGAGACGGTCCTGCTTCGGCCGCGGGTCTTCCAGCCGCCCGACCATGTCGTCTCATTTAGTAGAACAGCCGCCGCCCCCCCACAACAACAACAACAACTGCGAAGAGGGTGAACAGCCGTTGGCCCCGACAGCCGGCCTCAACAGTGAGTGCTGGGCCGGCGGGCTCGGTGAAGAGGATGGGGGAGGAGGAGCTGCTCTGGCCGCGGCCGCCAGCTCCGCGCGGAGGGCGGGAGGAGAAGGCAGCCCATTGGCCCCGGCTGAGGATGTGCGGGTGACTGACAGCTCCCGTCACCTGTCAGGGCGAGTTGCTCCTGTCTTCCTCTAGCCCTGTCTCCCCTCCCTCCTGGGGTCTTGGGTGGGGAGCTGCTTGGGTTCGCAGTTGGGGAGGGCCGATGGGTGGGAGGAGAAGGGGGGCGAGCCGATCCCACCTGTGGTGGGCCCCCGAGCGGAGCCAATCGGGGCGCGGGGGGCGGGCCTTGGGGCGCGGTGAGGGCGGGGTGGGCGGAGCGGGCGGCGGAGGAGACGTGGGCAGGGATGGGGACGTGCAGCGGGGACGCCGGGGGATGGACGCGGGCGGCGGGCCGAGGGGAGGGGGCGGCCGGCAGACGCGTGGGAGGTCAGGTGTGCAGCGGGGCTCGGGCCTGGCCGGGCGGACCTCCCCTCTCTGGGTCGGCCTTCCCCCAAGGCTTGGAATGTGAGCCCCTTGGTTCCCTTCCTTTGTTACCACAGGCTGGCCAGGAAAATTATTTGGCAATTTAGTGGTTACTTGTATCGCGCGTGTTGGGGAGTGGGGGGTGTGAGGAGGCTATGCTACTTTTTTTTTTTCTGAGATTTTTTTTTTTCTTTTAGAGTTGGCCCAAGTGAGTTTTTTGTTTTGTTTTTGAAACGATGGAGTTGTGTGCCCTGAAAACCTCTTGTGACCAGCCTCTTTAAACCACCCAAGATTGCATAAATCTTGGAGTCTGGGGCAATAAATGTTCAGAAACGGGCTTAAAACCACACCGATGCAGTCGGGCGTTTGGAAGTCCATGTGCAGTATTGAGTTATGACCAACTACAGTTGCTTATCCAGACATTGCGGTGCTCAGACATCTTGTTCTAAGATTGTTCCTAGCTGTCTTTAAAGCTCAGAGTCTTGGAAAGGTTCTTGCCTAACCTTTCTTTCCACAATTGATCTCATAAAAGAGGTAGTTGGGACAGTTAGCATATGGCCTGATGAAATCATTTAAAAATCATTTGGATGCTTCAATGACACTTCAAGGCATTGCAATCTCTTTCATAAGAGGGAGGTGTTCCAACATGGCCTGAAAATTATTTTAGGGAAAAGAATTCCTGTCCCCGCAAGATGGGGATAGAATTTTCTTATTTTAAGATGTTTTCATTGCTTATTGCTCCTGTTCCATCTTTTGATGGATGAATTTCTGAAAGGTTGAGTTTTTAAAACTTATAAGTGTCTTATGTTCTGGACTGTAAGATTATATATTATTTCCCACAGTAAGGATTAATTTATGTGTCTTTAAATGTTACTCGTTTCATGTGTTAATGTGCATTTTAAACACTACTTAACTTGTTTTTAGCATACTCTTAGAAGCATGGGATTTCAGAATAGGAAGACTTTAGAGGTAACTGCCTCTGTTTACTGGTAAAGGAGCAGGGTGAGAGTAAAAGTGTGTTGTCCAAGTTCACAGCAGGCTAGGACTTAGAGCTGAGATTTCTACTTTCAAATGATCTAGTGCTCCTTTCAGGACACGTCAGTGGCCCAGAATGCCCTGGTTATGTGTGTTTACTATTCTCTCAGTATGTTATCCTGCCTTATGAGCAGAAGTGACCTGCCTAGCCAGCTAGCTCTTTTTGGTGTACTCTTTCTTCATTGTACTCCCTCTTATCCTGCAGCGCTCACGACTTGGCCAGTTGGTTAGTATGCATGCATGATTTCACAGAAAAAAAGAAATTTTAGTTTTCCTTTGACCAGCTAGCAAAAACAACAAAGGGGGTTGAGTTGTATGTGATGGTTTATCTCTGTGTCTGGAAGACCCTATGCGGTATTTAATGTTTTGGGACAGTCCGTTGCTGCTGCGTTCGTATTAGCTCTTAACAGAAGTAGAACATTCAGTCTTTGTGTGATATCCAAATGGTGCTTTGGGAAATCTGCTAGATAGCAAGTATTTTATTTGGGGTAGGGTGAGCTTTGAAAAGTTACTGAAAAGCTTTTAGGTAGTGCCATATTTAATGACTCCCCTCTTGCCTTTTATTCTGTTTGTTTTTTCAGTTCATTATATACAACAGTGGTTCAAACCAAACAAGAAGCCTTCCTGATTCCTTCAAATGATTTTTGGGCACTGGGCAAAACAACTTATTCAGACATCTAATACCACCCAAATTGTTGATAAGTTGAAGTTCTTTGTTGGGTAAAGTTGCACCACTGTGAAACACAGAAGATGAACTCGTTGTACAGATTATCTGTGGTTTGTGATTTTTATCTTAAGTTCAGGAATCAAAACAGAGTTTTAACAGCAAATTATTGAAATATTTGAAGTAACGAAAGCTTTCTCTGACTTTTTTTTTTTTTTTTTTTTAGTTTACCATTGTAGGGGAACAGTTCACCTTCCTTACAAATTAATGGACAAATATACAGAATACTGGCAAAGTTAAAATGATGTTTTTCCAGTTTCCAGTCTCAGTTGTAGTCTTAAGAAAACTGTCAAGTTACTTAATATTTGTATAGGACATTTATGTTATATAATAATTCTTGTTGTTTAATGTAGGAAGTACAGCCTTTTTTTTTTTTCTTTTTGAACATCTTCAGCCATGATGTACTTGTTTCCCCAGTATGGCCAGAGAGCTTTTGAGTCTATGGCATGTGAAACTTCACTGCTTCATGATACTATTCTTGAATATATTAGTAACTGGTGTGTAAGTACTCCTTCGTGCAAAATGATTTTTTTTTTTTAGAAGAATATCAGTGACTGTTCTTGGTCTGCATTCCAGCATCAAGTGCTTGAAATAAAATAAAGGCTTGGAGGAAAGAACATAAGACATGATGAAAAGTATCTCTGCTGGTTAGGATGAAAGTTACATGTGGGACCTTGGAAAGTTGGGGGGGAAAATGAGAAATACTCTTCCTCCTTCTCTCCCTTCCTGTGCCCTGCAGCTCTCCCACTCCCCTTCTTGCAAGAGGATTGAACTAGTAATTATAAAACTAGAAAGAGTATATACAGCATACAGTCATGAATATAATCACAATTACTGAACCAGCCTTCATGATGTACTAGATTAGAAAATATAGAAGCATGAATCTTAGCAATTCTGAATCTCTTAGCAATTCTCAAAGATTTGAGAAAATATCTCATGTATGGTGTATATGTACAGTCTGGCATAAGAACACTTTTCAGCTTGTAAGTAGACTTAATATAACAGAGAGAGCCTGCCAGGTTTTTTTTTTGTTTTTTTTTTTTTTTTTTAAAGCTTGATTTTTAGGAAGAGAATTCACTGAGATTTTTTTCTACTTTGTATTGCTTGGACAGCACAATCCTCATATCTTGTTTCCTTTCCAAGTAGAAAGGGACTTTATGAGGATTGGTAGAGTTAGAACATCAAGAAATTCTGAAGCTGTAAATCAAGAATGAACGAGGTAATGAAAAGCATGTGTAGTCCATCTATTGAGAAAGACAGGTTTACTTTTTTCCCATTTTGCTCAAAAAATAAAGCTGATAGGTAGCCTTTTAATATCTGTATGCATAGGTGTTTCTGCAGTACAGTTTATTTCCATAGATGATATATCTGGAGAATTGTTGAGTTAGGGAAATACCTTTTTAGGTGTCTTAATGCATATTGTCAAATTACACTCTATTGAAGACCTGATTGCAATAACATCATATTAGAAACAATTTTGGTTATCATTAACCATCGACATTGGATAATGGCTAAAGTATGGTATATCTTTATGAGATGCAAAGCAGTTGTTTAAAAGAATGAGGTAAGGTAATATGCATTGATGGTGAAAGATATCTACAAACTGTTAGGTTAAAAACACTTTTTACAGAAAAATATGTATAGTATGATTCAATTTTTTTGTAAAGACAAACGCAAAAAGCACAACTATTGAAAAAGCTCTGGAAGTTTACATTATGAACTTTTTAAAAGTGGTTTTATTTGGGAGTAGGAATAGGAGATTGGGAAGAAAGGTATTTTTACTTTATGTTTATTTTCAAGAAACACATTTTTGCATTAAGAAATGTTTCTTAAAAGATACAGAGTATAATTACAATAATAGCTAACACATACCATGTACTAGTGATTTTCCTTATTTTTCTCAGTACTTTATTCATGTTGTCTTTGTGCACCCCTCTGAGGTAGATATAATTTTTATCCCCATTTTACAGGTGAGAAAACTAGTAAGGGATTAAGTAACCTGTTTGGGGTGTAACAGCTGTTAAGTGTTAGAACAGGAGTCTGGCTTCAGTCTGTGCTCTTAACCACAGATATTAATATATGCCCAAAATTTTTGTCTGCCTTAAGTGGAAATGCCTTCAGTTATGCTGGGTGTGAAGCCAGTTACAGAAATCACTTTTACCAAGCTTTTCCAGGTGTGTCTTCTCAAGTTCGTAGATGATGATTGCTTACATATTTTTAATGCTGGAAGTAGAACCTAGATATTGGTTTGGAAGTCCTTCAAAAAGGTGAGGTGTGGAAAACCTGATATTGTTACAGCTGGTTTTCTCTTTGATCAGCTACTTGAAGTGAACGTTAATTGTATTTTAGGGAAGACTGGCTTCCACAGAGATCCATCGGGAACGCCTGGTTCCTTACTTCTTCTACCAGAGCAGCTCAGGTCTTTTGTTTGTGTTGTTTATACATTAGGCTTCTGTACAAGAAGAACTGATTCTGTTGGTTTAAAGTAAGTTTGAAATTGTAGAAAACAATAGGAGTAGGAAAAAAACTTATCATATACCTCTTTCTTTTTCTGTCTCTCCAGTTAAAATACTTTGCAGAGCTCTAAATTTAGGGATGCTTTTGGCATGTTTCTTCTACACTCCAGAGGCACTCCAAGGATTTAGTTAAATTACCTTTAGTGTTCAGTCTGTCTTAGCTTTGTTAGTCGAATTTGTTAATCCATTTTGAACTCTACCTAGTCCATTTTTGTTTCTGTATAGAATGAGGTCGCGGGGACGTCCTGCCACCGTGTTGTTTGGCAGTAGAGTCCCAAAGATTTGGTTGTGGTTATTGGGCTGTGACCCCCACTGGGACTGCCGTGGAGGGAAAGGGAGGAAAGGGTAACTTCATTTTTATTCAGCAAACACGGTTCTAAGTACTGGACAAGGACAAACTCGTTTATCTAGCAGCTGAATATCTCCCACTTACTAGGCACTTCACCCGTGTTCCTCTAGTTAATCCTCAGAGCAGCTCTGAGGTAGGGTCTGTGCTTTTATATCTGTTTTACAAATGAGAATACTGAAGCTGAGAAATATGGGCAGAGAGCAGGCGGTGGAGTCTGATTTCCAGGCAGGTCGCCTTTGAGCTGTTCCTTCATAGAAGGATGATGTGTTCACTTTGGATCTAGAATAGTCCTCACTTCATTAATAGTCCATTTGAGGGTTTGAGCCTGTTTTGGTGATTACTTGTGATTTACTGATGGAAGACTGTTCAGCCACAGAACGCTTAACACTTATGCTGGGAGTTTAGAGAGATGGCCCTACCAGCCTGCTTCATTATATTTTCTAAAACAATATGCGGGGCACCTGGGTGGCTCAGTCGGTTAAGCGTCCGACTTCAGCTCAGGTCACGATCTCGCGGTTCGTGAGTTCGAGCCCCGCGCCGGGCTCTGTGCTGACAGCTCAGAGCCTGGAGCCTGTTTCGGATTCTGTGTCTCCCTCTCTCTGCTCCTCCCCCGTTCATGCTCTGTCTCTCTCTGTCTCAAAAATAAGTAAAATAAATTTTAAAAATAAAAAATAAATAAAACAAATAAAAAAATATGCAAAGTATGAAGCAAATCCATCACTATTTGTTTTTGTTGTGAAGTTGGCCTGTTGGCTACTGCTGCCAATTCTTATTAAAATTAAAGCATCTTAATGTGTCCGCAAACTCATGGAGCCAGTAAATATTTTCAAGAGCTGTCCAGATTACCGAGGCCACGTCCCCTTTCCTGTGGCTCCACCCCCTTTGACTGTTGGCCTGAGAAAACCTCAGTGTCTCCTGTGCAGATGCACAGTAGTTTCTCCCCTAAAACCAACAAGGCTTAATGAAACCCTAGAAAGTAGGAGCTCGTGGGAGAGAAGAAAAGTCAAGTCCACAAGGTACGGTTAGTACATAGAGAAAGGGAATAGAAAGGGGTGAGGTACAGAGGAAAGGAAGAAACTAATCGGTGGCATGGAGACAAGAGCTTTTTCAGAATTCTTAGTGTTACCACCTGATTTAATTAAGAGCTGGATGCGTTCATTTATTTTGCACATGTGTACACAAATTGAAACTTACGATTGGAGTTAAGTTCTCTGGGAGCTTCTCAATTGTTTATACTAATTAAGACAGTTGTTGACTTATTTAGATGACTTTCGTGAAGTTTCTAAGCCATGTGTTTATTTTATCTGTGGGGAGGGCACAACTAAATAGCTGAAGTAGACTTTGGGGAAAAATATGTGTTACATTAAATACATCTATAACTAAAATATTGAAGATAAGTAGGCTGTCTTGTAATAAAGTAGCCATTTATTTTTTGGAAAGCAATCTCAGAGTTTTCAGAGGAGTGCTTATTGTATATAAACTGAGCTTTAACTAGAGAGAAAATTGGCCGAAAAACACATTTTCTAAGATACTAGTGGTTAGAGTTCCAGCTTCTTCTAAATTGGTTGATTGCATGAGCTACTTCAGGAACAAGAACTATACACATTTTTAGACTTCTGTTGCTCCTTATTTATTGTCTTCAGAGTACTTCTACGTTTGCTTTAAGGCAAGACCGAATTCTTATCGGAATTCACCACATTCGCATCTGTGTGCACATGACAGAGTTTGGTTCTGCTGTGGTTAACTTAAGCTATCTGACTCGTCCAACAGGTTCCTGGGTGGAGCTCCCTATGAACAGCAGCAATGGCAATGATAATGGCAATGGGAAAAATGGGGGGCTAGAACACGTACCTTCCTCATCCTCTATCCACAATGGAGACATGGAAAAGATTCTTTTGGACGCGCAACACGAATCAGGACAGAGTAGTTCAAGAGCCAGTTCTCACTGTGACAGGTAAGTGAGATCCATGATTTGGTAGAATTCGGAAAACAGATGGGTTACAAGGTTAGTTCCCATTAGAAGAAATAAATTTGCTTTCGTCTTCATTTGACAAAATATGACTCCTGATTTATTGCAGCGTGTGAATTTAAATCAGAGAGCTAATTGACGAATAGTTGAGTCCCTAGTGTTTTCCCCTAGATTAAATCAGTTTCTTTACTCAGAGTGAATCATTTTTTTGATATTTATCGGTTTAAAAGTCAAGGGCATAAATGTTTACTTGTAGAATGAATCCAACTTTTTCCCATTTTCCTTTGTGTCCCTGTTTCAGAGATCACATTCTGCCAGTCACCTCTTCTGTGTCTGTCCCCCCTTCTAGCTTGTGAGTCTCCAAAGAGCAGGGGTCATGTTTCATCTCCGTGGTACCCTTGATAGTCATGGTGCTGGTGTGTAGTAACACTCAGTACATGTTTCTGAGTCTTAGGAACTGCAGGTTGATGCAAGTTACGGCAGAGTTTGCAGGGTGGAAACACTGACCACCGGCTATCAAGATAGTTAATTTGGGAGGCCATTCTCTTTCTTCAGAGGAACTTTTATTTTAGACCTCATATTTCTATATTTAACTCGGGAAAAGTAATTCCACTGATTAAGAACTGCTTATGGTGAAAGAGTAAGGGCACGGTGATTGAGTTGAATGAAACCAAGTTGTTTGTTTGCTTTTCAGTGTAAGCGTCATTTTTTTTTCCCCCGGGGACGCGGTATTAAATGACATGGTGATCTACCTAACACCTCCTGGTCTGTGACGGCCATACGTTAGCATTACGGGATACTGGATGATGTGGTTAACTAAGAGTTAACTGATATTATCCATGGAGAAAATGCAAACGCATGAGGAAAAGGCTAAGGAAACACTTAAAAATGGGTACTAAAAATAAAAGTGATTATCTCTAAGGGATGGAATTATGGATATTTTTCTTCTTCTGAACATTTTTGTACTTTGTGTAAAATGTATATATAGCACATTTTATATATCAGAAAAAGTTTAAAAGGAGAAACAGGAGTTCAGTCACGTTTGAAGTTCCTGCCTGTCTTATGATCCACCGATGTCACCAAGGTAGCAGAGGACTGGGTTGCTGGCTCTGGCCCACCACGCACCCCCGCCTCTGCCTCTGTCCCTGTACTTCCCAGGAGCCTCGTTAGAAGCAGAGCAGATGGCTCTTTGCTGAGCAGCTTGCCACTGATTCCAGTAGCAACAGCATTCGTCTGTCTTTCAGAATGAAATTTCTATTACGCTGCATTTATATTATGGGACTCGTTATGCGTTTCTGAAGTTTTCTGCTTGTTCTAGGCTTGTTTCTAAGGCTTTTCTGCATTCAAGTACATGACCCTTGATGATTGGCATCAATGTGTCCCTTAACCTGTTCACTTGCTGTGGTCATTGAGCAGAGGAGAAGTCCCTTGCTTGCTTTTCTGGTCAACTTCTTTCACTTGTGGTTGTAGTTATACTTGTGATTGGACATGAATTTACTTTCTCACGATCATGTTCAAGTTAGGTCTTTAAACATGTGAAGTGAGGCGTGGCGCATGCCTTCGAGCACTTTCCTGTCCCTCAGCTTGTGTGCCTTTACGCTCTGGGTTCCTGGTCATCTTTCAGAGAAGGCCTACAGCTCGAGCTCAGTAATACTCTCCCCTGCTATATAACACATTTTAACATTCAGAAATGTCTTCAAAATTCATGTCATTTGAATTGCCATGCATCCCTATATTTGAAGTCATTGAGAAGTGTTTCTTATAGATGGAGAAATTCTAGGATTCTTGGATATTAGTCTCAAAGCTAATTTACGTACACAGTGACCCTTGAACAACGTGAGTCTGAACTGCACAGTCATGTGAATGCTTTTCGATACAGTCCAATACTGTAAATGTGTTTTTTCTTCCTTATGATTATATTTAACATGTTTTTCCTCTGGCTTACTTTATTGTAAAAATACACTAGACAATACATATAACATACAGGATATGTGTCAGTTGACTATGTTATCCATAAGGCTTCTGGTCAAAAGTAGGTTATTAGCGATGAAGTTTTGGGGGACTCAAAAGTTATACACAGGTTTTTAACTTTGTGGGGTGGCCTCAGCACCCTGTATTGTTCAAGGACCAACCAAACTTGGAATTTAAAAATTATCCCACAGATACATTTTTGTCACTGTGGCGGTTGTAAGAAGATAACCCCCCTGTGTTTTATATCGCGTTTCACCCTATCGCGGGAGTTCTCAGCCTACACACCAGACATATCTAGGGAGCTTTTAAAAATACCAGTGCACAGACCCCATCCCTAGAGATTCTCATTCCGTTGTGAGGGGTGGGGTAGAGACAGGATATTTTAAAAGCTCCCCAGCTAATTCTATCATGAGCCAGAATTGAAGCTCTAATGCATTTCACATTGTTAGGAGGAGTAAACCATTGACCAGTGCAACATTGAGTATTTTCCTAAGTGGGATTGGTGCCAACGATAAAGAAGAGTGTAGAAGGAGAGAAGTGCTCCTGTAGGGTTCTTGACTGTGTCATTCTACTGCGTTGACCTGCTTATGGCTACGGAAGGCTCGCCCTTAACTGGATCTCTGGCTGTGAACTCAATGGTGTTGGAGCATAAGGACAGTAAACTAAGGACAAGAGTGCCTCCTACCTGGTTCCTGTGCTATAGCCTGAGATTTCTAGTTTAAGACCAAAATTTTCTAAATACACTAAAATGTGCGGTACAGAATCAGCTTTTCTCTCTTGCCATCCCTATTTAGGACTCTCTTGTGTCAGTGATAATAGTCTGAGGCTCCTAGGCCGAATCAGTCTGACAGATTTCAGGTGAACTTATTTTTGAGTGTGTCTCACCATCATTTCTATATGTTAACATTCTACACGTGCTCTTGGTATCTTGAACAGTTAATATCTAGTCCTTTGAACAAGTCAGGCCTGAGCATTTTCTTTTTTTTTTTTTTTTAATTTTTTTTTTTTTCAACGTTTTTATTTATTTTTGGGACAGAGAGAGACAGAGCATGAACGGGCGAGGGGCAGAGAGAGAGGGAGACACAGAGTCGGAAACAGGCTCCAGGCTCCAAGCCATCAGCCCAGAGCCCGACGCGGGGCTCGAACTCACGGACCGCGAGATCGTGACCTGGCTGAAGTCGGACGCCCAACCGACTGCGCCACCCAGGCGCCCCTGGCCTGAGCATTTTCATCCATACTTCAGTTTAGATTTGGGAGGTGGGGGCGGGGTGTATAGTGGAAAATCTAGTGACCTGTTGTGTTATACTTGATCTTAGCCGAAAGGCCGAGAAGCAACAACCTGCCGTACACAAGGAATCGCTGATAAAACTAAGAATAGAACTTAGCATGTTCTGTTCATCTATTGTATCAAGATAGTTTGCAGTCACGTGTTTTGTCGAAAAGTTTGTCTGTAAATTTTTGTTTTGGGGAATATTATCTTGTACTTTTCGTTAAAGTTCCATATTCATATATGAGCTTCAGTAATTCACTCTGAGATATCTCAAAGCAAATATTTCTGAAACAAGTAGAACAGTGGTTCTGAAAGTCTTTGGTCTCAGTACTCCTTTACAGCCCTAAAAATTATTAGGATCCCCAAAAGTTCTTTGATTATGTGGGTTATATATTTCAACATTTAACTATATTAGAAATTAAAACAAAGTTTCAAAATACGCACTCATTCAACAATAATAAACTCTTTACATTTCAATATAAGTAGCTTTTTAAAATGAAAAGCAACTTTTTCATAACCAAAAAAATTAGTGAGAATTAGTAGCATTGTTTTACATTTTTGCAAATCTCTTTAATATCTGGCTTTAATAGAAAACAGCTGGACTCTCATCTGCTTTTGCACTGGGTCTGTTGTCATAAAACACATCATGTAGCCTTTGGAAAGTTTCACGATACACAGAGTAAGAATGACAGACATGACAGAATAAGAATGACAAAGGCAAATAAATCGTAATAGTATCGCGAACACAATTTTAAACTTGAAGACCCTTTGAAAGAGTGCCAGAGGAGGTGTTCGAGAAGATGTGACCGCAGATTGACCCTGAAGCTGGACTTGGGCAACTGGAGGCTCCCCAGCCCCTCTCCTGACCTTGGAATGTGCCTACCTTCCCAGCTCTCAGAAGCTGCCTGAGGAATACAGCTTTGAGACAGAAATGTGGTGTTGAGACTGTTTGAACGGCATATGTGACTAGACCCAGTTAAGGCCTCTGTATGAACTTTTAAGATTTGGCAGGCTGATGGCGATCTGATGTGCTCGACTTACTGTCACCCCAAGACAAGCCTCATCTGTAAGTTCCCTCTCTCTTTAAAGCTGTCACCTACCGATGTGGGGTGGCCTGCCTCTTTTGCTCTCCTCGCCCTCCCATTTGGGGGCCGGTTTCAGATTATACCCAGGAAGCTCCTCAGTTGGCTGGGAACCAACTAGGCTCTGAAAACTGCTTTCACATGTTGAGACTTGCTGGTGATGAATTATTTGATGAGGAAAGAGCTTTGAGCAAAAGAATCCCAAACCAGCTTTCTGAATTTGTAGATCATCGTACCTTTATTGGAAAAAGAGTAAAAATAAGGAAATTTATCATTGCAAAGAAATTCATCACCACCACAAAATTCCAGAACATTTTGGAAACAAGAGTGCTTAATTTCAGAAAAGATAATACTTTTTGATTTGCGGCTTTTTCAAAGCCAATTCTACTGTAACTTTCAGTTTTCTAATTTCCAGTAGAGGTTAATTTACTTGGCAAAATGAGAACTAAAATTAATGGCTAAATTCTTTCTCTTCTAGCCCTTCCCCACAAGAAGATGGGCAGATTATGTTTGATGTGGAGATGCACACCAGCAGGGACCATAGCTCTCAGGTGTGTGTGCGTGTGTTCGTTGTTCTGATGTACAGTAAACAATTAGGAAAAATGCGAACCTCTAGATAAGTGTGTTTTGCTAAAATATATTGAAGAATAAGAAGACTTTAAAAAGTACTTGGAAGCTGTTTTAAGTTATTCAGTTTCTGGTTGTATAATTTACTTAGGATGATACAGCCCTTGTACTTCTCTACAGCTGAGAATTTGGGGTCCTATCACCCTAAAAGAATTGGAAAATTCTTTTTTTTTTTTTTAAGTGTCTATTTATTTTTGAAGGAGAGAGAGAGACAAAGTGTGAGTGGGGGAGGGGCAGAGAGAGAGGGAGACACAAAATCCGAAGCAGGCTCCAGGCTCTGAGCTGTCAGCACAGGGCTCGACATGGGGCTCAAACTCACAGACCGCGAGATCATGACCCGAGCCGAAGTCGGACGCTCAACCGACTGAGCCAGCCAGGTACCCCTAGAATTGGAAAATTCTTACCTATGATGTATCATTCTGTATTCTGGGCTAGTTTCTTGAGTTTATAAATGGAAAACTGAGGAGTTTTATGTAAGGTCACAAAATGAATGAAAAGGAAAGCTGTAGAACCAGGTATGAAAACTTTTTCTGCATCTGAAATCAAAGCAGTGACTTTTGAAGTGAATACAACAGCTAGAGAGAGAATTCATCTAAATTTTGCAGGGTTCATTAAATTAAAGAAGATAAGAATAGTTCACTAGGAGTTGATGTTTTAGTAAAATCAACGGATATAGTATTGAAAGCTTACAAGGGTTTATATTATAAAACTTACGATGAGTAAATACTTGTTCGTGATTCAGAATGTTCATAGCCAGCCCTTAACTTTCACCGAAAAGGGTCAGTGCAAATTCGTGAGGACAGGAACCGTTGTCTTGCTCTCCTGTGTTAGGTGCTTGCAGAGTGTTTGATGGAGGTTTGTTTAAATGGATTCTGACAGAAACTTTGTTTTGTGGGGTTATCACTTTACAACGTCCTAAACCCCTTTGCACTAGAAACATTTTACATGGTATGTTGGATGCACCCAGTATTTTCTGTTTCCGAAGGCTGCACAATTTCTCCCTGCTTTGCCTATATTCTATTTGTGCTGTCCTGAAACCTCGCAGATCTGTGGATTGAATACAAATTTATATTATGATGAGCTTTATCTTATAGAGAAGGTTACAGTAGCAAGGCTCTCACGTAGGAAGCTGTTCTGACTGTAGTTGTTGAATTGCTGGCTTACGTATGTCCAGTTTGCCATGTGGATGTGCTAGAACTAATGAAGAAGAAAATATATAGTTTCCATGGCAAAGTGGACTAAGGAATCCCAAGACAGAGAAGTGAAATTAATTCTTTGTTGTAGTCTTTCCTGAGGAAGATACCCTCAATCCATATTGTCTTTTGTACGGACACATTGAAAATCTAGATTAGCCTTTTCCAGAATGTGTTTCGAGAAACAGTTGCTCAATGGGAAGCTCCATAAAGTAATGCTGAAGACAGGGCGCCTGGGTGGCGCAGTCGGTTAGGCGTCCGACTTCAGCCAGGTCACGATCTCGCGGTCCGTGAGTTCGAGCCCCGCGTCAGGCTCTGGGCTGATGGCTCGGAGCCTGGAGCCTGTTTCCGATTCTGTGTCTCCCTCTCTCTCTGCCCCTCCCCCATTCATGCTCTGTCTCTCTCTGTCCCCAAAATAAATAAAAAAACGTTGAAAAAAAAATTTTAAAAAAAGTAATGCTGAAGGCAAGTTAAGTGGAAATAATACAGCCCCTGTGCTCCCTCCCCCTCCCATCCCAGTATTTACAGCACATAGTAGTACCTTAAAGGCTCTGACAACTCCTGCAGTAAAAGAATCTGTTTATTTAAACCAAGTGTTTTCCAAGTTAATTTGATCTTAGACCTCCCTCCCCCTTCACACATACTTCCCCCCACCCCCGAATAAGCTCCCTGACCACCTAATGAAACACTTTGATAGGTGCTCTCCTGGTTCATGGAGTGGCAGTGTACAGTTAGCCTTCACTGATAATTGAATTCAAATGGAATTCTAGAGCTGACTGCATCCATCCTAGGATTCCAAAGGAATTTGTGAAATTTAGGAAAGATAATGAAAATCTTTTGGCTTCTGTGTCAGATTATGGTCGTATTGCTAGTGTGGTTCCTATTCAGAAACAGGTACCTAAAGGAACATTGAAGTGAGACTTTTAATAAGACATCGGTAGGTATGATTTACTTAAGCTTTCAAAAAGCCTTTTTCGTTGCTTTTTTAAAATTGAAGAAACGATCATTTAAAAATGAGTAACTTTAGAGCTTGGGAGGACGCATTTTATATTTGTGAATGAGAAGCAAGTTTAGGGTTAGCAAACTTTGAAGCAGTTACCACAGGACTGTTATGGTACTTGATTTTATTGAACATTTTTATACATGTCTATACGAGGAATGTTTGACATTTTCAGCCTTTTCTAGGAGGAAGGAAAGACACTGATAGATATATTCTTGGTGCTAAATTTATTCCTAAAAAAAGTTTTTCCCACTTTTGATGTTCTCAGTCCAGTGAAAGAGGTGATATTAGCCCTGAGAACAAATAGGGAAAGTGAGACTTTGTCTTCGAGAAGTTACTTATCTAAATCACAAAGCCAATACACAATAGAGCCAGGATTGAAACCAGTGCTGTCTGGGCCTGCTCCTTCTACTGTAATAAGTCCTTGCAGGGGATTGATTTCAGGAGAGCTCATAAGGTCATGAGAATGAACTAAGTTCATGCCTGCTAAGTTATGCTGTGAAGAAGCCTAAGGGGTAATGCATTTAAGAAAAGGATCATTCAGACTATACTTTTATGACCATAGTCCTCAAGAGTCTTGTTTTATAGTAGAAAATTGACTGTAGATGGTCTCTTGAAGTCATGATGCAGACTGAAGATGTCCTCCCTTCTCCCTCTTGTAAAACTGTGCTTTATCTGCCCATGGACCCCACTGTATGCAGTTTAATAGTCACATGTAGAGAACTTGAGTGGCCCAGGGAAGGAAAATGTAAGTGATTTGAAGGTAAGGGACTTCCGCATGAGAACAGGCTAAAATGATGAGAATTTTTTTAGACGTGGGTGTAGAGAAAGGATAATTCAGTTTAAAAGCACAAATTGTATTAATTAGGTTAAGTACATTTTTACCATATTCTGGAATTCCAAGGATTAGAAGGTAATTTAAAACCTGAAAGTGGCAAATTTAACATGAATAAAAGGGAAGCACACGGCGGTAGTAAACGAGGATAGCATGAGATTCTTGGTTCTTAAGGTAAGCAGTCTAAACTGATTTGGGCAATTTGTATTTTGTTGTTGTTTATTTGTTTTTTACTAGTAGTCTAAAAACTTCGCTTCACTCAACTGAGAGAAAATGACATCAGCTTCGAAAAAATTAGAGCGTAAAATCTTACCACACTTTCATTCTCTTGGAAAGTAGGAAATACTGATCTGTTCACAAATTTAAATGTAAATCTTCGAGCAGTTTTAAGGAGAGACATGTGAGACCAGGGTCGGAAACTGGAAGCAGAATGTCGTGCGGTGTTGCATGTAGCCAGATATTGTGTGTACACAAACTGGTCTCTAAGTAAATTGTAACAGTTTATTGTTTTTGATTTAGGATGTTTTCAGATTTATTTCACAAAGAGCCAACTCATGATTCTGAGTAATCTCAACACCCAGTGGAAAAAGCTTAATCCTAAAGGCTACATTGTGTCATTCAGCGGAATTTGCTAAATCCGGCAGAACTAAGTAAGAATGGTACTACCAGAGTAGCAGAAATCCACAGGGATTTTACTTTCGGTTCGATTGTCTCTAGATGCAGGTAGCCCATTTTATTCTGAAACCACCTTACTGGGGCACCTGTTTCAAAAAGAACTAGCCTGTCAGAGAGAATCATGTTGATCTATTAAGTTCTGCATTTCACTGCTGTCTGCGAAAAGAATGAAAGCTTTGGTCAAAGAATGAATCCTATTCAAGCAAAGTAACAGATCAAAATAGTTCGCTCTGAGACCCTTTGGTTTGAGGTCCTAGCATCCATTCTGTAAAGCTGAGTGAACATTGCTGTTCATTTTTAGGAATATCTCCTAAAAATTCCTGTGGCTTCTTTTGCATGTTCTTGGCCTGAAACTATAGGTTATAGTTAGCAAGAGCAAAGACTTCTTTCTCATTGATCTGATGGAAAAATGTCAAATTCTAAGTCAGTAGCAAATAAATGAGTCCAAGAAACTTTTGGCGTAAGTACTTTTGAATAAACCTTGGGAAATGTTTAGTGATTTATCTAAAAAGTATATAATCTCCTTCCAGGAAATAAAACCTAATGCTTATAAGTGGGGGCTGTAGAAGACCGTTTGCCCAGGTTGAAATACCGGCCCCGCCTCTTACTGATTACGGAACCTTAGGCAGTTACTGAATTTATGTCTTCATTTCCTCATCTGTAAAATGGAATGTCAGTAATTCCTGTTTTTGTAGGGTTGTTGCAAGGTAAAGATTAATGCATGTGAAGTGCTTAGAATGATGCTTGTATTTTGATGAATGATTAATAAATATTATTATTTACTTCTTCATCACGTCTCCCACTGATTTCTTCCCTCATCACTTTAATTGGTTTGTATATACATTTGGATATGTTGTCTTTTAGTTTTAATAATGAAAAATTTTAAGTGCGTACAAAAGTGAAGAGAATGTTGCAGTGGGCCTGTGAAGAAACATTGCCCAGATTCAACAGTTGTTAATGCTTTCTGCACTGTACCTAGCATGATAGCCCCAAGTGCGCTTTTTTGAGGTTCACATCCTCTGCTTAGATAGAACCGCAGTGAGTCCCGCTCAGGTTCTTTTTAAGATCTTGAATGCTGTGATCTCAGATCATTTTGTCAGCCTGTTTAGAAAGCTGTCATGTTTCTTCCATGAAAATTGCCCAGGCACAACCTTAGGATCTTCATATATTTGCTGTCTAGATTTGTCTTTTGTGGTAGGAAGAATTGGTCTTCCTTTGTTTTTCTTTTTAAAGTTGTATTTCTTCTTTACAGTCAGAAGAAGAGGTTGCAGAAGGAGAGAAAGAAGTTGATGCTTTGAAGAAAAGTGTAGACTGGGTGTCTGACTGGTCCAGTAGACCCGAAAACATTCCACCTAAGTGAGTTCTTGCCCGTGTCTCCTCTGGACATGGGGGAGGTGTGAACTACCAGCGTGCGGTGGACCTACTCATTTCTAAGATGTTCTCAGCAAGTGCATTTCTGACCCCTTCCTCTGCCTTTCTTTCCCCAGGGAGTTCCACTTCAGACACCCCAAACGCTCCGTTTCCTTAAGCATGAGGAAAAGTGGGGCCATGAAGAAAGGGGGTATCTTCTCCGCAGAATTTCTTAAAGTGTTCATTCCGTCTCTCTTCCTCTCTCATGTTTTGGCTTTGGGGCTAGGGTAAGTACTGGTGAACTCCCAACGTGTTTTCCATTTATTTTACCCTCCTATTTTATTTCCAGATGTAAGAAACACGGTTGAGACCGTTTGTATTGTTTCCCTTTTAATGTTTGAGTGCAGATAGGGTGAGCTTAAAAGAACTGTTGAAGCCGATACGTTATTGGTACATTGGTAAGCATTTTTAATAGTGGAGTTTTGTTTTTCTTATTTGAAAGTAAGTTGTTCGTGTTAGTCCTGTAGTGATCATTTTTAAGTGGTTTTTTCTGTGTCTGATTTTTCCTTTTGGGTTTTGTCGTTTATAAATTATTCAAGATTAGCTAAGCTTTAAAGTAAACTAACCTTTAGTGTATAAATTTGGGGCTGATGTGAACATTTTTTTTCCCCCGATGGGAAAATACACCGTTTTGTTGAATAGTCTTTGAGTGAAACTGGTAGTTTGGTGGGGGTCCTGTATTTTTCTTCCTGTAGCATTTTCGTTGACTCTTCTAAAATTGACCCCACGTTTACCTGTAGCTGATTGATTTTTCAGTCTTTTAAATTCTTTTTTTTTTTTTTTTTGATCGAACAGTTGAGGAAATCTATTTTTTTGGAGGATTTTAGGAGTTAAACACTAGCTGTTTCTTTTTTTAAGGTCTGTTATTCTCTTCAAGCATGAACAAGGAGTCGTTTTCTCTATATAATATGCAAAAGAGATATCCCTTATCTTCCCTTTAAGGAGCTCAGCATATGGGAGAGTATTTACAGTCACAAACATGGAAACATATACGTGACTTTCCCATAGACTCCTTTTGTCTTTCTGGGTGCTTGATCCGTTTTTGTGATGGCAAAGACCGTGATGGCAGACAGCGGAATGGAAGGGGTTTGTGCGGAAGGAAGTGTGTGAGTGTCGTATGGGGTTGCTGTGAGGGCAGACTGGGTAGGACTTTAAATTCCCTTTCAGTATAGGGGCGCGTGGGTGGCCCAGTCGGTTAAGCTTCCGACGTCGGCTTGGGTCATGATTTCACGGTTTGTGAGTTCGAGCCCCGCATCGGACTCTGTGCTGACAGCTCAGAGCCTGGAACCCACTTTGGATTCTGTGTCTCCATTTCTCTCTGCTTCCCTGCTCACGCTCTGCCTTTCTCTCTCTCTTTCAAAAATACAAACATTCAAAAAAAATTTTTTTTAATTCCCTTTTAGTATTGACTGCAGAGTAGTTCATTTGCCCTCAGGGAGTTGGTTTTTGTACCTTGTGCGGGCTCTTTCTTTCACGAGTCTTCAGATTCTCTCTCTTGCTGGGATAAGTGTGTTATTATCGATGAATGTAGAAAAAAGGATTTGAGAAAGTTGGTTGATTTTGTTACACTGGGAGGGGTGAGACTAAATTCCTATTTTCCTTAACCTCCTTTCCGCTTATGTTACTTAATGGTAAAATGCTTGCTTGGCATGGGAAAGCAATGTTAGGCCTGATCCTGAAGAGTTAAATGGTTCGTAAGAGCCCACTGTAAGGCACTGGCAGCTTTGTGATTTGGCTCATTACCGTATGTCGTATCTCAAATATCAATAGACCTCTGTCCGCTGTAAGGGAACATCTCAAAGGAAGTTTGTGCTTTGTTCTTTGGGGAATCTGTTCTCTCTGGTTTTACTTTTGTCTGATCGCTGCCCCTGTGCTGTCCAGTCCTGCCTAATGAGTAAACATAATTATATAAAACCAGTTTGGCTGGCTGCTGACTAGTTTTAAGTAAGTCAGCAGTGATTTCAGGGTAGGGAACTGTGCACTGACACCTTTTAGCCTTCTACGAGAATTGAAACATTTAGTTTTTAAGTACAGTTCAGCCTGTGGAAAGCTGGTATACACCTGTTGAAGCCGATGAAACGTGACGCACTCTGTTTCCTTTCAGCATCTATATTGGAAAGCGACTGAGCACACCTTCTGCCAGCACCTACTGAAGGAAAGAAAAGCCCCTGGACAAGCGTGTGACCTGTGAAGTGGTGTATTGTCACAATAGTTTATTTGAACTTGAGACCATTGTAAGCATGACCCAATCTACCACCCTATTTTTACATATCCAAGTTCCAGTAACTCTCAAATCCAGTATTTTATTCAAACTCTGTTGAGGCATTTTACTAACCTCATTCCCTTTTTGGCCTGTAAGACACTTTAGAATTTCCTAACAGAGTTTACTGTTATTTAGAAATTTGCAAGGGCTTCTTTTCCGCAAATGCCACCAGCAGATTATAATTTTGTCAACAATGCTATCGTCTCCTTTTAGTGCTACCAGACTTAGACCTGCATCATTCGTGGTATAAATTTTGCTCTTGCAAGATAACTACCATCTCTCTCTTCAAATGAGATCAGGTTAGCAAATGATATGACAGCTTTGTTGTTTTGTTTTTTTCAAGACAAAGGCAAGCTTCCCTAAGCTTGAATTTATAGTTATTAAAAAAGAAAACAAAAAAAACCAAGACACACAAAAAAAAAAAAAATATCCTGGGCAATAAAAAATTATTTTAAACAAGCTTTGGAGCCACTTTTTGTCTAAACAGCCTCCTTAATGGCGCCTTTTAATTTGTAGGAGGCCAGCTACATAAACGATGGGTATGACGTAGAATCAGAACTAAAGCACATGAGCATATTTTAATACTAGGATGTTGTAATGCTGTCTTTTCTATGGTGTAGAATCTCTATTACTCATAAGGAACGTCTCAGGCCTACCTAGAAATAGATGAAATTGCTTTGGGGATTTGTGTGTGTTTGGTATTTTTATGTTTATTAGCTTTAGCTGCATGTGAATTTTTCATGACTTTTAAGTTTTTCTGTTGTTGTTTTTTTCCTAAGAGGAGGCTTTGGAACGAGTTCCAATTTGTGGTACAAATACGGGCTTCTTGTTTTAGGAAGCACCACTTACACTCTGAAGCCTTTAAACTGTGAAGGTAATTGTTTCGGAGTGATTCCAAGCACTCGCACAGCTTTGAAAACCAGACGTGGGTTGTGGGGACAGTTGACAAAGTTCTAAAAAGATGGTGTTTGTTTTCTTCGGATCTTTCCCTCTCACCTGTCCAGCCTTCCCACGGTGGTCCCTGCGATTGGGCAGGCGCTGGCGGTTTTCTCCTCCCGTAGCCATCTTCAGTTGTGAACTCCTGAAGTTCCAGGGCACTCGGCAACAGTGATCGGCTTGTGTGTGTTTGTGCATTTGGGTTTGTTTGTTTCTAAAATGTGAAGCTTTAGGACCAAATTGTTAGAAAGCATCAGGACCCCCAGTTATTGCAAGTAGATTTCTTGGATTTTTGGAACACCTGGCATGACTCTGAAGGATACTATTATATGTTTTATATATAAATTGCTGTTTATGATGTAGACATGACTATTGACTATTTAGAGGACCATTGGTAATCTTAAAACTGGCGATCTCTTCATTAAATCAAGTGCATCAGATTGCCTGGGATAAGAGCAGTGACAATAATAGATTTGCCAGTCTGCAGAAACTATCTAACTCTGTTCTCTTTCACATCAGATTTTGTAAACTGGATGTGTTGTAGTGGAAAATAACCTACAGATTAAACAAAACAATAATAATTTCTGACTATCTTCTTTTCAAGAATATAGCAGGTTATCTTTGAGAAAGATGATATATCCAAAATAGTTTTCTGAATTATTTTATGTTTTCTTTCAAGCGGTTGATGTCTGAATAATTTTGGATATCTTTTTATTATACTTTGTTTCTAGCTTATTCTTAAACCTGGTAACACTTGATTTGCCTTCTATAACCTATTTATTTCAAGTGTTCATATTTGAATTTGTTTGGAAAGTGAATCTGACGGCCCACTGATTTTGAAAAGCCTGCCTAAAACTGGAAAGGCCGATCAAGTTGCAAGAACTAAAGAGTTGGACCGCTGTAATATACAGCTTGTATTACAATCCGTATCATGGGAGGGAAAAGTAAAATTATACAAAAAGTAAGAGCAACTTTTTTATAGGCAACACATTGCCCTCTTTTGAAACTCAGTAGCAATCCTATCAGTAGTGTGGTTAACTTGGGTATGTTTATGATTTTCTTCAACATCGGACATAAATTTAGTTCTTTTTTTCTTAAACTATCTGTGAAATTTTGGACTATTACTTAAAACATGAATACATGATCACAGTAGAACTTATCATAAGATACAGTCATGCAGTATTTATTGACAGCCCTAACATATGGAATACATGTTGATGCTCGCACCCAGATTTATGTCAAACAGAAACAGATTGCGTGATTAGAAAGGAGACTTCAACACGTAACAGTTGACGTTTTAAGAATAATGTTTTAAAAGCTTTACGCCTGTTTACAGTTTGGGGGACGAAAAGGCAGGCTTCATTTTTCTTGATTGATTAAAGCTGGCTAAAAATATTCGTAGATGGAATCACGAGCAAAACTGCACAAACTTGCACATTAAAAAGTGCAACAAGTTACTTTGCAGCAAAAGTATTTACTGTTGTAAAAAGTGAAAACTGAACACTTAGCCAGTGGGATGAATTTTTAAGTGAACCAGTTGTTGAAATTATTGGAATTAACTGAGCCAAAGTGATTATGCATTCTTCATCTATTTAGTTAGCACTTTGTATCATTATATACAGTTTACAATACATGTATAACTTGTAGCTATAAACATTTCGTGCCATTAAAGCTCTCACAAAACTTCTTCTGTCAGCATATCGTTTTATGTCATGTGTGTTGCCTGGGAGTTCAGAGAGGAGGCCTTCTGTGTGCACAGAAGTTTTCCGCCACTGAGCTCCTTGAATACTAGGGTGCCGAGTTCACAGGGACGAATGCTCTTCCTGCCCTCCTGAGTTCCCTCCTCTTGGGGGGACCGTCACCACACAGATGAAATTATTTATCAGAGATGTGTATAAGAAGTAGAAGGGGACCAAAGCAATTTAGAACTTTTGTTCTGCCGGAGAGCATCAGGATATTATTCACAGAAGAGGTGATATATTGAAAGATGAGTGTTCAGTGCAAAAGAGAAGAGCATGCCTATAAAGGAATGGCAGAAACTGATGTGTGAAAATCTATCCTAGGGACACCTGGGTGGCTCAGTCGGTGAAGCGTCCAGCTCTTGCCTTTGGCTCAGGTCATGATCTCACAGTTTCAGGAGTTCAAGCCCCACATCAGACCCTGCATTGACCGTGCGGGGCCTGCTTGGGATTCTCTCTCTCCATCTCTTTCTGCCCCTCCCTTGCTTGCTATCTCTTGCTCAAAATAAATAAAAACAAACTTAAAGAAAATCAATTCTAGAAATAACAGGAAGTTCATTGTGGCTGGAAAAGGGGATGGGTAGAGAGGAAATTCAAAGCATAGTTTAGTGCTGAACCAAACAGATTTATATGCTCTTCTGGGAGTTGAACTCATGTGTATAGTCGATGGGATACCTTTGAAGGGTTAAATGCAGGGAAATGATTGAAGACTGAAGTTTTGGATGGTCATGAAAATGTGAGGAGAGGAGTACCAGAGGCCAGAAGATCAGTTGATTCTCTAGGTAAGGAACAGGGCCTGCCCTGGGTAACCCCCAGGATGGGAAGGGTGGGCCAGGGTGTGTACGAAGATCTGAGAGAAACCTGAAGTCCATGGTGAGAAGATTTAGAGAGGAAGAAGGCATATGTGTCTCCCCTTCCCTACCATTTTTTTGTGTTTTTTTTTGTTGTTTGTTTTTTGCTCTGAATATCTGTTGGTGCCATTAACTGAGAAAGTGAGGACAGGCGGAGGAATTGGGGGTGGGGGGTAGGGGAGAAAGAGGACTCAGTTTTGAATACATTGAACCTGGTTGGAACCTAACCTAGCACTAGAACTCAGGAGAAAGGTCTGGAATGGAAACGAAATACACTGAGACACACACATATGTGTGTTATGTACTTACCACTTGCAGATTTGACCATGAGGAAAGGAGAAAGCAGTGAGGTCCAACATTTGAAGATTGAGCAGAAGAGAAGCTCAAAAAGGTGACTGATGTAAATAGTAGGGTAGGAGCAGGCCTGCAGAAGGGGAGGAGGGGGCCAATCCTGTCAAGAGTTCATGGTTAAGGAAGTGATGAGAATCTTTTGATTTTGCCAGTTGAACCACTGCTGGGCCTTCCAAGAGCATTTTCTGTAGGAGCAAAAGAGGTCTCAGATGAGATCGCATGGGGTCAGTGAAAGCCTAGCGAGTAAGGAAGTGGTGCTGGCTTTTCTCGGTAAGTCTGGAGATGAAGAAAGGGGAAGATTTCTAAGAGGAGACAAGCTGATAGGATTGTCTCTGCAGGTCAGGTATAGAGGTGGGAGTAGGTTTGTAGGCTAAGGAAAGAGCACAAAGTGCAATATCAAAGACACGGGAGAGAGAAATACTGGAGCAAGACCCCGAAGGCAGTAAGTGGGATTACATTAAGGACTCAGAGGGGAGATTAACCTTGGAAAGGGGGAGAAGGACTTTTGGAGCCATTGAAAGTTTACAAACCCGAACATCCATGAGAGGAAGTGGAGAGGCAGGTGAGAAAGGGTCAGGAGAGGTCTGTTAGGAGCAAAAGAGTGACAAGTTGGGGAAATCCACATCTGATGGACTCTGTTCTCTCCATAAAGACAAACATGGTGTAGATGCTGAGCGGGGGGTGGGGCTGTTCTCCATCAATATCTCCTGATCTGAAAGGAGACCAGAACTGAATCTGGGATTCTTGAACCCCTATAGTTGACCCTGCCATTATTCTCCGGCATAACCAAACGCATCAGTCCCATCGACCCAGACTAGGCTTCCCCCTTTTCAGCCTAGTCGATGCTTTTGAGCTTCAGCGGTCTTAGATTGGACTAAATGATCTCTTGGGACCTTTTAATTCTCTCATTGCTATTAGTAAGTGACAGTTCATTCTAAAAAGCAGGGTTGAGAATGGCCGAGTTAGGTATAGACATGGAATCTTAGAACTGATACTTTATATTTGGTAGCGGAACAAGAATGTGTTTGCCTATTCTAAATATCTCTTTTATGCCTCTTGGTAAATGGACCAAGATAACCACATTCAGGGGGGAAAAAAGCTATGAATTCTAGGTTTAGGTGATGAAGATGCCAAATCACAAGGATTTAATCTTCAATAAGATTAAAGTAGTAAGTAGTAAGCCCCATTTGTGACATTTTAACGTCCATGTGTTTTAGCCCTGGAATGATTTATTGTACCTCTGCCTCACAAGGGGTCGAAGTTCAAACTTTTAACCACTTTTTTAGACCAATTATAAAATTTAGTGAAATCTTTATTCAGAGTGTAGAGAACAGTTTGTAAAGATTGCCATGTCCTCTGCTTCGTTTATTATTTCTTCAGAATGGTAGAAATACAAATACAAAGGTCATGAAATTAGCCAGTGTATGAATTTAAATCAAGGGAAAACAGTTTTCAAAAAGGTTTTATTTCTGCAGCCGAGAAGACCGAGCTCATCAGAAGTTAATAGATGATAGCCAGTTTTATGAGTAACTGAAAAGAGCATTTGGGTGTGTTTCAGGGGGTTTTGAATAAGTGCTAATGGGTGGTTAAGCTGCTGATCAATTCTTAGACTTTGAAATGGAAATCTGAAGTTTGCCCAAGTGGAATGGGGTTGGAAACTTAGGGTGAAGGAAGGACTACAAATCATATTGAAATTATTTGGTTAGCACTTAGTAAAAGATATGCCTCCTCTGCAGTTTGTATCATTTTTTGAAATGCTCAGGAAAGGAGAACCGAAAGCTTTATTTCCTCAACCTCCGTGAATCCGCCCCCCCCCCCCCCATTGAAGCAATGTCCTGCCTTCTACTTCCCACTCCCAGGGCGAGGACTGAAAAATTGTGGGTATATGTAATCAAAGGAAACAAATGATGTTTTTTTTTTTTTTTTAAAGTGTTCCAAAAGTGAGTCTGCTGCACAGCCAAGGGGTGTCCATCACTGACCCACAAGTATGTGGCAGTGGTGCCCGCAGTTACAATGCAGCCAGGTATGTGCTGGGCTCCAGACCCTTCTGTCCGACCTACCCGTTCCACACGGCCATTTCGAGTTTCCCGTGTCCCGAACTGGTCTTCCCCTCCTTCCTTCCATGCACCCCTCTTCTCGTGTCGTCTGTCTGTGAATAGCACAAGTATCCCTTCAGGTGCCCAAAGCAGACACTTGCCAGCCGCCCACCCCCAACTCGTGCATCCCGTCAGCAGGCCTGTTCATTCCACCTTCGAAACATCTCCCCTCCACCTGCTTCCTCCCACCTTCCGCTGCCTTAATCCCAGCCACTGCCTGCCTTTGTTGGGTCACTACGGGAGCTTCCCAGCTGGTCTCTAGGTCTCTACCGCTCTGTACTTTCAGCAGCCACAGTAACTGTTCTAAACTTCGAATCTGGTCGTATCACTGTCACTTGAAACCATTAAATGCTTCCCCGTCGTCCTGAGGACAAAGTTCCTAAAGCTGCTGCCAGGCCCTCCCTCATCGGGCCCTGCTCTTCTCCCCACGGTTGTCCTCCTCATGCCCTCCCCCACTGATGAACCTGTCTTCACCCTCATCTAGCACACGGCCTCTGTAAGTGCTGTTCGGGCTCTGCCAGGGCTGTCCCTTCCCCCACCCCTCATCCTCCACTTCTCAGGGCTCGGCTCCCAGTTCACTTCCTCTGGGAAACCTTCTTGACAACCATCGCACACGCCCCTACACCCAGCTGGCTTAGGTGCCTCTCCTGTAATCGCCCAGAGCATCTGGCATTTGCCCTGAATCCTGAGTCGTTTCCACTTGCTTGTCTTCCTCATAGACTGTGAGGTCCCTCTCCCACCGTCCCAGAACTGACCCACTGCTTGCCATATGATGCCTGCTCACGATATTGAAAATTACGGAATTTTATTTGCAACACACACACACACACACACACACACACACACACACACACACAACCAAACAAACTAGTTTGGGGCTAGTTTTTTTTTTTCTTTTAATTTACCTGAAGTGGAATAGCAAGATAGAGCATTTTGAAATAACCCAGGATGTCAGGAAGGATTGCACTCTTAGGTTGTGTAGAATGGCACCAGATTTTTGAAGGTTCATTTTTGAGACAGAAGAGGAAAATGTTTAAGAAGCACTGAAGGAAAGGGGGCCCCCTGGGTGGCTCAGCTGGTTAAGCGTCTGACTCCGCATTTTGGCTCCCGTCATGATCTCACGGTTGTTGGTTGTGGGATCGAGCCCTGCTTGGGATTCTTTCTCTCTCTCCCTCTGCCCCTCTCTACCCCACCCCCTCAAAAACAAATAGATATTTAAAAAAAAGAAACAAAGACAGAAACACTTAAGGAAAAGAATGGAGTGCTTGGAAACCTGACATCTCTTCAAGTGACACAGATCATACTGATCGGCTCCTTAAGATTCTGGTTAAACCGAGAATCTTCCTTCACCCTAGCTCGGTGTCCCGTGTGTTTTGTACTAGAATTGTCACATACGAAAGCAGCTCTGGGTGGCCATTTGTTTTAATAATGGGATTAGGGGCACTGCAGGCTTTGCATGACATTAAACATGGAACTGACTGATTCATTCTTGCCATGTAACCTTGTTTATGGGGTGGGATTGGATTAAATGGCTTGAAATGAGATGGCTGGACATCAGAGGTGTTTGGACTAAATTTCAGCCTACAGAGAAAGCTGGGGCGAGTTTCCTACAAGTTATCTCCGCTGCCTGTGAGAAAAACTCCATCTGTTAAGGATTTTTTGTTTGTTTTTGCTGAGCATCGCGGTGGCTGTTGGTTAATAGAGTCCCGTAGGTAATTTTATTGCGGAAGGAACCAGGGTTCAGAGGTGTTAAATAATTAGCCCGTATCCCACCATTAATGAATGACCGAGCCAGGATGCCATTTCAAAGAAAAATCACTTTCCAGGGCCCCAGGCTCTCTTTAGATCAAGCATCTGGGATGACTTAGTTTTCTCAAAATAATTCTGAAATACCAATTTATATCCTGAAAAATCACAGCTTCTAACCAAAACATTAGACTTCTGCAAAAATTAATACACTTGAAAGAAACTTGTCAACGGTCGTACCAGCAGATGTGGGAACAGGATGGGATCAGGCACCGGGCAGTGCTGTCCCCGTGACACATTTTGTTGACGTTTGGCAGCACCAGCGGCCCTTGTGCAGAGGAGGATTCTGAGCTTCAGGCTCCCCATCTGGGCATCACTAGGTTCAGGATCAGGAGTAAACCCGAAAAAGGAAATTCCTACACAATTTAACCGTTTCTGAAAGCTCATCTCCGTATCACCTGTGCTCTTATAAATGCTATCATGTTCCTGCCAAAGAATCCATGTTTGGGGGGATGTAACTCAGGGTGAGAATAGCACGACAGACCGTCGGTATCACTGGTTTCTCAAACGCTGCTGTGCTTGCTGTATGATTGAATAAACCAGATCGATGTTTGGGGGGAAGGGAGGGGAGGGAGGAGAAGAAGAAGAGGAAGGAAATACGGAAACGCCAAGGGAGTGCTAAGCGCCAGACGGGGGCTTCAGAGCCCTTAACATTCTCTCATTTGAACCTCACAACAATCCATTCGTGGTAGTTGCTCTTTCGGTTTCACAGAAGAGAAAACCTAGGTTCAGTGAATGAACCAGGTCTCTGCCCTGCATTCTTTGTCAAAGAACGGCTCCTGAATCCCTTTGGGTTTTGGTCTATAGCTAGGTGACACTTGCCTCCGAGTGAACTGTCCCTCACATAACGCACGCTCCCTGGTTACTGGGCCAAGTCTATTCTTTGGTGGATGTGACCTTTTTCCCCCGGGAAAAGAAATCATACGGTATGCTGTGGGTGCCGTCTTTAAGGAACTTTCAATATCAACCGATGCAGTGTTTTCCAAACTGGTTTAATATTTGTTATCTTTGCCATTTAAATGTAAGGAGGATGGGAGTTTTAAAAATTAATCTGTTTCGGGGTCCCTCCGTGGCTCAGTCGGTGAAGCATCCAACTCTTGGTTTCAGCTCAGGTCATGATCTCATGGTTCGTGAGGTCGAGCCCTGTGTCGTACTCTGTGCCTGTTTGGGAGTATCTCTGTCCCTCTCTCTCTGCTTCTCCTCTCTCTCCCTCTCTCTGTCTTTCTCAAAATAAATTAATTTTGAAAAATATAAAAGCCTCTGAGGACAGGACTTAAAAAAAATTATTCTGTGTAAGAATAAGGGATCCTTAGTCCACAGAGGCACATATGACCCTCTGTTTCAGGCATTCTTTAAAACCAGTAAACATTCATTGTCTACATGCGACATGCCAGAGACTCTTCTGGAACACCAGATTTATAGCTGTTGTATTAGCTCCGACTAGTAGATTCTGGTGTAGTCTCAGTCTGGTGCACATGGTGTTGATTACAAGTGACAGAAGCGTTGAGAAGACTGGAGAGCCACCCCCACAGAACTGGTGGTAACCGCTGAGCACAAGGGGCAGTGTTTTTAAGTTCTAGTCCCATGATCTCAGTCGGTAGCCACTGCTGCTGCCATCACAAAAGCCGCTTCTGCCCCAGAAGCCACCAGACCACTGCTTCCGTCTGAAGGAGGGAAGTGAGTTCCCCTTTCGGTCTACATTATCAGTTCCTGGGCCAAAATCCTCTAAGGTTGTGTCCACTGGGGGAGTGTTTGTGTCCAACCCCCAGGAGGGGCTGGGAAACTGAGCGAGTGGTGCGGTGGATGGTTTTTTGCGCGCCTGTCCCCTTCCACCGAGATTCATAAAGCGGTTGATTGTTCCAACATAGAAAGATCAGGTGCAGCGTCCCCACAAGGAAAGACAAATGTCATCTACAACTGAACAGAACAGACCTCACAGATGTGGAACTTTCCGTCTAGCAGGAAGAGTGAACGGGTAAAGAATTGCACAATTTAAAAAAAAAAATTTTTTTAACATTTATTTTTGAGAGAGCATGAGCGGGGGAGGGGCAGAGAGAGAGAGAAGGAGACACAGAATCTGAAACAGGGTGCAGGCTCTGAGCAAGCTGTCAGCACAGAGCCTGATGCGGGTCTCAAACCCACAAACTGAGATCATGACCTGAGCCGAAGTCGGCCGCTCAACCGACTGAGCCACCCAGGCGCCCCTGGAATTGCACAAATTATTATGATAAGTGTTGAGAAGTAAAGAACACTTTGAAAACCTGTCACCCGGGGACTTGGACAAATGGGACTTGGAGCAGAGGGGGTAGCCTTAGAACACGCTCTGGATGCCGAGCTGCAGCCACTGGGGGAAATGGCAGAGAAGGACAGTTCTGCGCAGAGGAAGCAACATACGCTATTAAGGTAAAAGAACACGTGTGAGTAACTGGCAGAAGGTCAGTGATGAGACAGGTGGGGCAGAGAGGCGGACAGCAAACAGTAGGCGGGACTTCGGAGGCCAAGCTTCTGACAGTGGCTGTCATTCCAAGAGCTTGGGGAAGAGACGGATTTCAAGCAGAGGACCAACAGGCATAGATTTGCATTATTAAAAGACCACCCTTTCAAGGTTAGAGAATGAATCTGAGAAGAACAGGAATGGATGTGGGATGACTGGTTAGGATGAAGAGGTTATCATGGTTTAAAACTAAATTTGTTGTCGTGGAGCGTGGGGAAGAAGTTTAGGAATTTCCTGAGCTTGCACCAATGGGTTAACAAGACTTAGAGCAGAAAGTGGCCAAAGGGCGAAAAGCGCCCCCAGTGTGCAACCAAGCGTAGATTGGGAAGCCACAGGACCAAAGCCTCCTAGAATAGGTAAACAGGTAAACAGGACCAAAGACCACTGGAGCAGGGTGAAATTGCCCGGAGCTAATTAGCAAAGAAAAGTGCCTTGTTGATCCTGAGGTAGCATGCTCTGTCTTATCCCCTAGGCAAGTTAAGATAAACAGACACAGCCCCTGGTGCCTGCTCCAAACAGCCATCTGCTCAGTGCCGGATTTTGTATTGCATTGACCCAAACCCCTAGCCCCGAAAATCTTTGAAACCGCTTTTCTCTCACACACATGAGTTAATGATCACTGTTTCATTGTCTCTTTCGGCACGTCCATCACGTTTGTAAGTCTTCTGATGCTAATAAATACGGAGCAAGGACCCTTACTCAGGGCCCTGGTCTCCTGGACATTAGCCTCTCCCGTATTCAATTCTGCGGCTTCTTTCTCGCTGGACAAGAGAGGATTCCAGACTCAAAGTCTGTGACAGTGGAGATGGGGCAAAAAAATAGATTTGAGGGGCGCCTGGGTGGCGCAGTCGGTTAAGCGTCCGACTTCAGCCAGGTCACGATCTCGCGGTCCGTGAGTTCGAGCCCCGCGTCAGGCTCTGGGCTGATGGCTCGGAGCCTGGAGCCTGTTTCCGATTCTGTGTCTCCCTCTCTCTCTGCCCCTCCCCGTTCATGCTCTGTCTCTCTCTGTCCCAAAAATAAAAAATAAAAAAAAAAAAAAAAAACGTTGGAAAAAAAAAATAGATTTGAGAAATGTCCAGGAAGTAAGATCAGTAGGATGATCGGTGAAAAGGTTATCTCGACGCTGCTGCTGGATGATGGCTCCGTGACCCCAAGGAAAACCAGCCCAGTGGTCCCAAGGGATCAAGGGTTCATCAGAGAGCCTAGTACGGGAGTGTTGTCTATCACTGGAACCCCACGGAAGGAGCTGGACTGCAGATGCAGATCTTGGTCTTAATCAGCACAATGGTAGTCGAAGAAGGCATAGCATGGAGGATAGAGTCCAGGGGAGAGAGTGAGGAGAAGAAAGAAGTCTAGGAGGAGTTCCAAGGGCCTGCAGCACCGACAGATTTGGATAGAGGGGAAGCTAAGAGGAGGTTAAAGAGGCAGATTGAGAAACTGGAAGGAAAACCGGGCCATGGGACTGGGGAGAAGAGCGGTTTTATACAGCCGCCACGCCAACTGCTTCAGGATCGGTTTAAAGGAGGGGCTGGACAGCAGTTGCTGCTTCGTCACTGATGCGAACCACAGACTGGAAGATTGCCGGGGACAGGGCTAGACCAGAGTGCTTTGCCAAGTGAGAAGAGGAAGAAAGAGCCCTTTCTGGAAAATGTGCCACGAAGGACAAGAAAGTGATAGGATGGTAACAGGGGCTAAGGCTTGGGGGAGGATTTTTCTTTTTTTAAGATGGAACAAATTTGAACATTTTTTTTTTAATTTTTTTTTTCAACGTTTATTTATTTTTGGGACAGAGAGAGACAGAGCATGAACGGGGGAGGGGCAGAGAGAGAGGGAGACACAGAATCGGAAACAGGCTCCAGGCTCCGAGCCATCAGCCCAGAGCCCGACGCGGGGCTCGAACCCACGGACCGCGAGATCGTGACCTGGCTGAAGTCGGACGCTTAACCGACTGCGCCACCCAGGCGCCCCTTTCTTTTTTTTTTTTTTTTAATTTTTCAAATTTGAACATATTCAAATACTTGTGGAAAGGATCTGGTAGAAAGAGAAGTTGGAGATGAGGACGAGGGATGAAAGGGGGCAGGATTTTGTTCTGTTTTCTTTTTGAAAGAAAGAAAGTTTTATGACAAAGCCCCCTCAAGATTTCTCGCTCATACCTCAGTCTCCAAGACCCTGATTGCTCCAAAAATAAGGCCAATGAATAGTGCCTGCTGGGGCGCAGGTGTTCTGAGCATACATAGTACATGGAGTGTGTGCGGCCCTGGGTGACTTTGGAGAAAAATGACGAAGGGGAGGTGTGGAGGTGAGGGACCTGATTCAGGCAAAGGTGAGGGAGAGGGGAGTGCATGTGCCCCAAACAGCTTCATGGACAGGATGCTGTTTATGTCAACTTATGTACATATGCATGTCTATTTTTTAAAAAAGAGAAAAAGAAAGTTTGCCACCAATGGGCTTTGACTTATTATATATATATTTTTAATTTTTTTTAACATTTTATTTATTTTTGAGACAGGGAGAGACAGAGCATGAACAGGGGAGGGTCAGAGAGAGGGAGACACAGAATCTGAAACAGGCTCCAGGCTCTGAGCTGTCAGCACAGAGCCCGACGCGGGGCTCGAACTCACGAACTGCGAGATCATGACCTGAGCCGAAGTCGGCCCTTAACCGACTGAGCCACCCAGGCGCCCCTTGACTTATTATATTGAATGCCTTTACTGCATCTGCTGAGAAAACATTTTTTTCTTTCAATTTTTGTAAATGTTTATTTATTTTCGAGAGTGAGAGAGAGAGAGAGAGAAAGAAAGGCAGAGAGAGAGGGAAGGAGAGAATCCTAAGCAGGCTCCACACTGTCAGCGCAGAGCCCAATTTGGGGCTCAAACCCACAAACCATGAGATCATGGCCTGCACTGAACCGACTGAGCCACCCAGGGCCCCCATATTTTTTTCTTTCATAGGTTAATGTGGTGACTTACATTAAGTGGTTTAAAGCAAATTCATTCTTGCTTTGCTGAAATAAACACAATTTGGCCATG
Organism: Lynx rufus; assembly: GCF_022079265.1. Classification (NCBI taxonomy): domain Eukaryota; kingdom Metazoa; phylum Chordata; class Mammalia; order Carnivora; family Felidae; genus Lynx; species Lynx rufus. The sequence goes on from NW_025814845.1 coordinate 171,072,533, forward strand.
ATTTGGCCATATACGAAGCTGGATTCAGTTGAACTTGAGTGGGGTTCAGGTGTCTGCCTCTCCACAAACTCACTAGCCTCTCCCCCTCCGGGCTCAGGGAATCCACTCTCCCTGGAGTTGGGCCACTTCCCGCTTCCCACCAAAGGCTGGCCTCTGCACCTCACGGACAGTCCGCTGGAATCGCTGAGGGGGGGGGTCTCTGCCTTTGAAGCACCAAAGTCCTACAGTGGCTTCCAGAGCAACTTGCTTACCTGCCAGATACTCTCATCCTGAAACGTGCACCCATACACGTGTGGACGTGTGCACACACACAGTAGCAAAGAGAGCTTTAGGAGTTGCACTTACAAATATTCATCTCATGTCCCTCATGAGAGCCTTCCAAAATTACGGGAAAGGAACTTAGGTATAAATTGATCCTTATAAAGAGAATGGGGGTACAGCAGGCAGATTTTCAGCACAGTTGTGGAAACAGAATGCCAAGGGAACTAGGAATTCGCGGTCTCCTTACACTAACAGCGGTGACTCTATACTCCCACGGACCCAAGCCCCAACAGTGTCCAGCTGACCCACTCCTGATTCTGGCTCTGCTTCAAGCTGTTTCAGTGCACTTGCTGAGATCCGTAAGTCCCAAGATGAAGTCTCCTTGTGGTCTGGTCTCCCTATGTCTGCAAGGAGTTTCACGGAACTCAGCTCGGTGTGAGGAGTGTGCGTCAGCGATGCGGCGGGTCAAGGAGGACAGGGGAGGGCAGAGAAAGACGCTTCTCCTACACGGTGGGGACTGGCGGGAAATGCACAGGACAAATTAACGGAGCTTCATGTCCTAGACAAACTGATAATGCTACTGAATAAAGTCCTTTTCAGCTTTTTTTTTTTTTTTTTTTTGGGACAGAGAGAGACAGAGCATGAACGGGGGAGGGGCAGAGAGAGAGGGAGACACAGAATCGGAAACAGGCTCCAGGCTCCGAGCCATCAGCCCAGAGCCCGACGCGGGGCTCGAACTCACGGACCGCGAGATCGTGACCTGGCTGAAGTCGGCCGCTCAACCGACTGCGCCACCCAGGCGCCCCTCAGCTTTTTGATTTAGCATATAATTAGGATGTTTTTACTGCAATATGTGGTTTTATTGATATTAATTACATTTGAAAACACAAATTTATATTTTTTAATTTTCTTAATGTTTATTTTGAAAGAGATAGAGCGAGCACGAGTGCATGCAAGCAGGGGAGGGGCAGAGAGAGAGAGAGAGAGAGAGACAGAGTGAGGATCCGTGCTGTCAGTTTGGAGCCCAGCTCAGGGCTCAAACCCACGAACCGTAAGATCCTGACCTGAGCTGAAATCAAGAAGTCAGATGCTTAACCGGCTGAGCCACCCAGGCACCCCTTTAATTAATGTTTTAAAAGTAAACTCAGCCCCCAACATGGGGCTCAAACGCACAACCCCGAGATTAAGAGTAGCACGCTGGACTTAGTGAGCCAGCCAGGCACCTCAGCAAACATAAATGTATCTTTTCTCATGAGGGTCAAATTTTCAGTGTCTCAAAGTGATGTGGTTTGATTAGTCCCTTAGAGACCAAAGGAGTGTTGTGCTTTAATTGTAGCAAAACATATAACATAAAATTTACCATCTTAACCACTTTTTCAATTATTTTTTTTTTTAGTATATTTTTTAGCAGTTTCAGGCTGACGGCAAAACTGAGTAGAAGGTACAGCACTCCCATATACCCCCTGCCTACCTATGCATTACTTCCCCCACTATCAGCGTCCCCCTTCAGAGGGGTTCATTTGTTACAACTGATAAACCTGTCCTGCCACGTCGTTATCATCCAGTGTTGTACCTTCTGTGGGTTTGGACAAATGTATACAGACGCGTAACCATCATTACAGTATCATAGAGAGCAGCTTCCTTGCCTTAAAATCCTCTGTGCTCCTCCCACTCACCGCTGCCTCTCCCAACCCCTGGCACCCACCCACCTTTTTACCATCCCGCTAGTTTTGTCTTTTCCGGAATGTGATCTGGTTGGACTCATATAGTATGTAGCCTTTTCGCATTGGTTTCTTTCACTGAGTAATGCACATTCAAGTTTCCTTCACTTCTTTTCGTGGCTTCCTAATTCATTTTTAAAGTCGCTGAATAATATTCCACTGCCCGAATGTACCACAGTTTTCTCTCTTCATCTACTGAAGGACATCTTGGTTGCTTCCACGTTTTGGCATTTACGAACAAGATCGCAGAGACATCTGTGTGCAGGTTTTTGGGTGGGTGTAAGTTTCCAGCTCCTTTGGATAAACACTGAGCATTGTGACTGCTGGATCATATGGAAAGAATATGTTTCATTTGGTGCGAAACTGACAAACTGCCCCCCCAGGTGGCTGCGCCATTGTGCATTCCCACCAGCAGTGATCGAGGGTTTCTGCAGCTCCACATCTTTCTCAGCATTTGGGATTGGCAGGGTTGTGGATTTCAGCCATTTTAATAATTGTGTAGAAGTACTTCCTGTTCTTTAAATGTGTATTTCTCTGACGACATATGATGTGGATCACCTTTGCATATACTTACTTGCCGTCTGTGCCTCTTCTTTGCTGAGTGAGGTGTTTGTTAAGGCCTCTGGCCCATTTTTTTTTTTTTAATTTTTTTTTTCAACGTTTATTTATTTTTGGGACAGAGAGAGACAGAGCATGAACGGGGGAGGGGCAGAGAGAGAGGGAGACACAGAATCGGAAACAGGCTCCAGGCTCTGAGCCATCAGCCCAGAGCCTGACGCGGGGCTCGAACTCACAGACCGCGAGATCGTGACCTGGCTGAAGTCGGACGCTTAACCGACTGCGCCACCCAGGCGCCCCTCTGGCCCATTTTTTAAATGGAGTTGTTTTCTTGTGGTTGAGTTTCAAGAGTTCTTTGTGTGTTTTAGATAACCGTCCTTTATCAGATGTGTCTTTTGCAAATTTTTTTTTTTTCAGGTCTGTGGCTCGTCTTTTCATTCTGTTGACATTATCTTTCAGGGAGCAGAAAATTTTAATTTTAATGAAGTCCAGCTTATTAATCCTTTCTTGCAAGGATCATGCCCTTGGTGTCATATCTAAAAAGTCATCACCAAACCCAAAGTCATCTAGATATTCTCTTATGTTATCTTCTGTGAGTTTTACAGTTTTGCATTTTAGGTCTGTGATCCATTTTGAGTCCTCTTACCTTTTCTAAGTGTGCGGCTCAGTGGCCTTAACTACATGCACATAGTTGTGCAACAGATCTCCGGAGCTCTGCCCTCTTGCAAAACTGAAACTCTACACCCATTGAACAAGGTCTCTCCATCTCCCCCCACCCCCAGTTCCTACAACTGCTATTGTATTTTCTCTATGTGTTGTATCGTCTCTATGAATTTGACTATTCTAGAGACTTCATAATAGTGGAATCATACAGGAATTATCTTTTTGTGACTGGCTTATTTCCCTGAATGTAATGTCCTCAAGGTTCATCCATGTTGTAGCATATGACAGTTTCCCTTTTTTTTTTTTTTAACATTTATTTATTTTTGAGACAGAGAGAGACAGAGCATGAACGGGGGAGGGTCAGAGAGAGAGGGAGACACAGAATCTGAAACAGGCTCCAGGCTCTGAGCAGTCAGCACAGAGCCCGACGTGGGGCTCGAACTCACATACCGCGAGATCGTGACCTGAGCCGAAGTCGGACGCTTAACCGACTGAGCCACCCAGGCGCCCCCCCCCTTTTTTTTTTAAGACTGAATAATGGTCCATTTTGTGTGTGTATATACACCATGCCTTCTTTATCCACACAGCACGTTTTCTTTATCCATTCAAATGGCTATGGACACTTAGCTTGTTACCACCTCTAGGCTATATTGTGATTAGTGCTGAAATGAACATAGGTGTACAAATTTCTTTGAGAACTTGCCGTCAGTTCTTTTGGGTATAGATCCAGAAGTGGGATTGCTGGATCATACAGTAATTCTATTTTGAATTTTTTGAGGAACTTCCATATCATTTTCCATTGCAGCTGTACCAATCTACATTCCCACCAATGGTGCAGACGTATTCCAATTTCTACACACCCTTGCCAATACCTGTTATCTTATGTTTTCCCCCTCCTTTTTTTGGGTTTGTTTTTTGGGGTTTTGTTTTTGTTTTTGCAGTAGCCATCATAATGGGCGTGAGGAGACCAGGATTCATATTTTTAATTTTGACCTGGAAATGATGTATCCCAAGTAAGCTATACATCGCATCATAGTTAAAAGTTGTGTCTGTGTGCATGGGTGAGAGACATAGGCCACTACATAGGTATACACTGTATATTTCTGCTAAATAGCAGTGAGACTAGAATCAGAATGATTTGGGAGAGAAGGATACACTGTGATGTGGTGGCAAAAGCCTAGGGAGCGGAGACGGGAATTCTCTGCTTTGGTCCTGACACTTCGGGTTGGTGAGTGATCATGTAAACTCAGCATCTGTCTCTTCGTAGTGAGGATGGAAAGGAACGTGTATAAGAGAGCAGGCTGACACGGTCGGACACTTCACAACACAGCCAGCTAGGGTAAACAAGCAGAAAATACCAAGGAGGCTCGAGTTCTGCACAGAATTGAGTTCTTCCGGAATTGATGTTGCCCTATGAAATACAGATAAAAGCCACTTTCCACAGCAGGCGTGTTGAAGAGATACTGAGCCTGTGGGAAACTTTTTAAATAAGGCAAATGAAAATGTAACTGTTTTCAGGGAATTGTCCATGAAGGAACCCCATGGTGAAGTTAAATGTAATTTGCTAACGTAAATGATGAACGTGATGGCTGAGTGCATGTGTTGGGAGAATTGGCTCCTGACCTCTGTGTGTGTATGTGCATGTGTGCCTTTCTCTTTTACCCCCATTCTTATCTTTCCCACCCCTTTCAATGAGGATTTGATAGGCCATATTAAAGACAAGTGTAAAATTAAAAGATAAATTGGAGGAAGGCAAATAAAAAAAATAAAAGAAAACTTTAAAGCAGAGCAAATGTGAATTCTCCAAAGTCATGCTTTGGAAAGATATACTTTTTGTTAAAGGAAGCATCAAAAAAAATTGGGTCTGAGCATCCTAGTATCCAGTTCAGTGGGAGAAACGTAATCCAATGCGACATTCACGTGGTCCAAAAACTTAAACCAACTGCACAGTTCTGATGAGTGATGCCTGAAAGATTTTTTTCCTGGGAGGTATTTAAATTTTTTTTTTCAACGTTTATTTATTTTTGGGACAGAGAGAGACAGAGCATGAACGGGGGAGGGGCAGAAAGAGAGGGAGACACAGAATCGGAAACAGGCTCCAGGCTCCGAGCCATCAGCCCAGAGCCTGACGCGGGGCTCGAACTCACGGACCGCGAGATCGTGACCTGGCTGAAGTCGGACGCTTAACCGACTGCGCCACCCAGCGCCCCATCCTGGGAGGTATTTAAAAAAGGACACAGTGTCCTAGAAATACCTGCATCCTCGACAGGTAACTCTAGAATAAATACAATACTGAATTTTCAAATTCAATGGGGCAGGGAACCATAGCCTGGCTTGTGTAGAAACGGAGTTCTTTGCCTAAGATACTGCCGGTTGTATCTTGCCCTTGTGAGTTCTCATTTTGTTTTTCTGTTGTTTTGTTTTGTTTTTTAGTAATCTTAAGAATTGACTCATAAAGAACTAACAAAAAGGGGACTTTATTGAATACCTGGAGCCCCAGGCTTAACCTCAAAAGTCCTATTGAAAATACTTGATGACTTATTTTTGGTTACTGAAAGAATTTATACTTATGTATGAAACATACCATAAACGGTGGAGAAAAGGGAACCCTCGTGCCCTGTTGGTGGGAAGTAAATTGATGCAGCCACTGTGGAAGATGGTATGGAGATCCCTCAAATAGTTAAAAATAGAACCACCATATGATCCAGTAATTCCATTCCTGAGTATTTATCCAAAGAAAGTGAAAACACTACTTCGAAAAGATGGATGCACCCCCATGTTAATTGCTGCATTGTTTACAATGGCCAAGATAGGGAAGCAACCTAAGTGTCCATAGATGGATGAACGGACAAAGGAAAGGTGGTATATATGTAATGGAGTATTATTCAACCATTAAGAAGAATGAAATTTTGCCATTTGTGACATGGATGGATCATGAAGGCATCGTGCTGAGGGAAATAAGTGAGACAGACAAAGACAAATACCATATAATCTCATTTATATGTGGAATTAAACAACAACAACAAAAAACGCAAGCTCATAGGTAAAGAGAACAGATTGGTGGTGGTCAGAGTTGTATGGTGGGGCGGGGGTTACATGGGTGAAAAGAATCGTAAGGCACAAACTTCCAATTAAAAAATAAGTAAGTCATGGGGACATAACGTACCTCATGGCGACCACAGTTATAACACTGCATCGTATATTCAAAAGTTGCTGAGAGTCGATCTTAAGCATTCTCCTCATAAGAGAAAAGAGTTCTGTAACTATGTGTGGTGACGGCTGTTAACTAGATTTCTTGCGTGATCATTTTGCAATATATACAAATATCAAATCATTATGTTGTACACCTGAACCTAGTAAAACGTGATCTGTCCATTATACTGCCACGAAAAACAACAACAGCAAACCATACACAAAGTCAAAAGAGAAACAATGAGGGGCGCCTGGGTGGCGCAGTCGGTTAAGCGTCCGACTTCAGCTCAGGTCACGATCTCGCGGTCCGTGAGTTCGAGCCCCACATCAGGCTCTGGGCTGATGGCTCGGAGCCTGGAGCCTGTTTCCGATTCTGTGTCTCCCTCTCTTTCTGCCCCTCCCCCGTTCATGCTCTGTCTCTCTCTGTCCCAAAAATAAATAAAAACGTGGAAAAGAGAAACAATGAGTTGAGAAAAGGTTTCTCAACACGTACGACAAAGAAAAAAATTGCCTCTTCTTTCAGGCACCACCCCCCCCCTCCAATTTGGATGTAAGTGGTTACCGTTTGGGGAAGGGAAGATGCGGGGGGTCTTAACCCTTTATAAAAGATACTGTATTATAATTCTGGGACTTCATAAGATCTTTGTGAAATCTTTCAGAATCAGCCTTATGTAGGGACAGTGCTCCCTTCCACGGTGTTGGCATCTGTAACATCTCCTGTGTCCTGGCAGGCCACATGAGACCGGTCTTGATTTGTGCTGTTTAGGACCCTAGTGGTTGAGGCTGGGTAAACAGGTCCCAGGTAGCCTTAACACCCTGTTTGGGGAGTTTCATCCCAACTATATTTTGGTTTCCAGTTTTGGCCTATGTAGATAATATCTATATATGTGTTGCCTCCTGGGACTTCTCCGTGAGGATGTCTCATAGTACTTTTAATTCAGTGTGTTTAAGAGGGAAATTGACCTCTTCCCCTCAGATGCTTCCTCCTTGATCTCCCTTGGAATGTATTACAACCATTCAACTCCTCCAGCCAAAAACTAGATGGCACCCATACTTTGTTCTCTGCCCCCGCTCCCAAGGTCAAATGTATTGTAAGTCTATTGACGCTGACTCTGATATTTTTCCAGTGCCCACCTACTTCTTTCTCTCTCCCTACTCTTCCTCCACTGGTTTGGTCACTATAATCTTTGGTCGGGTTATGAAGCAGCCTCCTGATGGCCTCCCTGCCTCCACTCATCAGAAGATTTTGCACACAGCGGGCAGGGGGATCTTTCTAAAATGCAAATCTGGGGCGCCTAGGTGGCTCAGTCACTAAGCATCTGACTTTGGCTCAGGTCATGATCTCATGGTTCGTGAATTCGAGTCCCACATTGGGTGAGCTTGAGCCCCGTTTCAGGTAAACCACGAGCCCTGCTTTGGATGAGCCCCATTTCTCTCTCTCTCTCCCCGCCCCCCACCTCTGTCTCTCACTCACTTGCGACCTCTGTCTCTCACAAAAAATAGTAATAAAATGCAAATCTGATCATATCACCTGCTCAAATCCATTCAGTGGCTTACAACTGCCATTGGTAAAAAGACCTACTCTTTTTCTTGTTGAGTGGAGGAAGAAACAAATATATGGACAGATATTTAAATAAATTGCATAAATAAAGGCCATTCAGATAATGATAAGTTGCAATCAAAATCAAACACGGTGATACACTAGAGGTGAATGTAGATGTTGAGGCAGGTGGGATTTGGGGAGGAAAATGACATTCATGTTGACCTTGGTCTCAGAGGGGCATCATGATGGGGCCCCTCCCCTCCTTACTCTCCCACCGCTTTGAAGGCACTATGCTTTCTGGCTTCCAAGCCTTCACACAAACTGTTATCTCTGCCTTATTTTCTCCTCTCTCCTTCACTTGACTTAAGACCTACCCTTCAGGTCACTTCTTTAAGGTTGTGTGCTCACCTGCTGGAATGCTATACTTTGAAAAGTGATGCTGAGCTGCCTTGCCCGTGGTATGTTCCAATACACTCTCCCCAGAAAGGTAGCAAAGGGCTGGTTTCCCCATGTCTGTAGTCCTATGAGTGGCTGTTGTCCATTCTTTCTCATTTTGGCCATTTTGATGAGCACAATGGTAGTATCTCAGTGTCGTCTTAATTTGTGCTTCTTTGATTCCAGGGAGACTGACATTTTTATGGGTTTACTGTCCATGTGGAGTTTTCCTTTTGTGATTTTCCAGTTTGTTTCCTTCCTTTATTTTTCTCTTGATATGCTCGTAGCTTTCTCATTTGTCCAACAGCGTGCTCGTTGTGTGCCTACTGTATATTATGCAGTTGCTATGGGCTGAAGTATGTTTTCCCAAAATTCATATTGAATTGAACATGGTTAGGGTTGAAGCCCTAACCCCAGCACCTCAGAAAGTGACTGAATGTGGAGATAGACCCTTTATTTATTTATTTTTAAAATTTTTTTAAATGTTTATTTATTTTTGAGACAGGGAGAGACAGCATGAATGGCAGAGGGTCAGAGAGAGAGGGAGACACAGAATCCGAAACAGATTCCAGGCTCTGAGCTATCAGCACAGAGCCTGACGCGGGGCTCGAACTCACGGACCGCGAGATCATGACCTGATCCAAAGTCAGACGCTTAACCGACTGAGCCACCCAGGCGCCCCTAGATAGACCCTTTAAAGAGGTGATGAAGATAAAATGAGGTCAGTGGGGTGCTATCCAATATGATTGATGTCCTTATAAGAGGAGGAGGTCAGGATGCAGACACACACAGAGGGGAGACGATGTGAAGACACAGGAGAGGAAAGCCATCTACAAGCAAGCGGAAAGGAAGAAGAAACCAACCTTGCTGACACCTTGATCATGGACTTCCAGCCCCCAGACTGTGAGAAAAATAAATTTCTCTTCTTTACGTCACCCAGTCTGTGCTTTTTCTTTCTTTTTTTTTTTTTTCCCCGTGGCAACCCTATCAAACTAATACAGCAGTGTCCTGGGCACTGGGGTGATACATAAATACATTCATTTTATGTTATATCTTATTATATTTTGGTCTTACTGTAAATAAGATGGTGAAGTTCCAACCGGAGTACAGAAGACCAATGTACCGGCTTGAAAATAGGCAGAGACAGTAAATTCTCCCTTCTTCCTGTACTCAGGCCTCCAACAGATTGGACGAAGCGCACCCACACTGGGGAGGGCAATCTGCTTTACTCAGTCTACTGAGTCACATGTTAATCTCATCCGGGAGCACCCATGCAGACATACCCAGAATCACATTTAACCAAATATCGGGGCACCCTGTGGCCCAGTCAAGTTGACAAATAAAATTATCAGCATGGCAAGTCTCGTGGATAAACGAGGAAAACATCCTTTTTACAATGACAGTTCAGGACCTGGAACTGAGTTCAAAGTTGACATCAGGAGTTCCTGGACTCATAGAATTTTAGGTCCAGAAAGGACTTCAGAGGGCATCCTACCAAACCTTGTGTTTAAGAGTTCAAGCGCCTAAATGTTTTTGCTCAGATACATAGAGTGACTTAGCGGAGGAGACCCAAGTGCCCTCAAATGAGTGAGCAATGACTTATTATGATAATAGTGAGTTAACACGTATCAAACGTCACCATGTGCCAGACAACTGTTCTCAGCTGCATTCAGTAACACATGAGCCCTTGAGCTGACAGATGCGGACCCTGAGGCATGGCCACATTGCCACCAAGGGGCAGAGCCAGGAATCAAACTCAGGCGTGTTGGTTCCAGAGCCTGTGCTGTTAACAAGCACCATGCTAGAAAATCTGAAGGATGTGCCTGAGAGCAGGGCAGGGGCCCAGGAGAGATTTTCACCAGGTCACCTCAGTTGGAACATGAGTGGCCACTGTGGGCACCCCACAGTGGGGGAGTTTGGCTAGTTTGGGCCTCTGTAGCCTTTTTGAATTGGACTCTTAACAGATCAGTCTGGGTTCTAAAAGGAAAAGCACCACATTCACTATTGCAGTTTCATTAAAGGGGGCTCCTACCTCTTGTACTGTGGCCTTGAAGAGAGGTACATTCGAAAGAGGATATAGTTACTGGCGTGAGTCAGGTAAGTCACTGATGGGTGCTGTTCAAGCAAGGGGAACGATCCTGACCTTGCAAACTCTCAGCTGCCCCATGATGCCTTGGAAAAGAATCAGGCAAAATGGGGTTTCCATCCCAGGAAACTACTCCATTTACTTGCCTTCCAAGGGCAAACAGGAAACTGGTCTTTGTTCCCTCCCCCCCACAGACTCATCGCAGATTTTTCTTTTTTTCTTTTCTTTTTGAAAAATGTTTATTTTGAGAGAGAGAACACATGCAAATGGAAGAGGGACAGAGAAGAAGGAGACAGAGAATCCCAAGCAGACCCCGTGCTGTCGACACAGAGCCTGACTTGGGGCTCGATCCCACGAACCATGATGAGATCATGACCTGAGCCAAAATCAAGAGTCAGAAGCTTGACCAAATGAGCCACCCAGGTACCCCTCTTGTTTCCTTTTTAGTTATTTATTTTTATTTTTTTTAATGTTTATTTTATTATTATTATTTTTTTTTTTTGAAAGAGAGAGAGAGCAAGCAGGGGAGGGGCAGAGAGAGAGGCAGACACAGAATCAGAAGCAGGCTCCAGGCTCCGAGCTGTCAGCACAGAGCCCAACGTGGGGCTCAAACTCGTGAACCGCAAGATCATGACCTGAGCCGAAGTCGGCCGCTTAACCGACTGAGCCACCCAGGCGCACCTCTTGTTTCTTTTTAAAAAGTGAATCTGGGAGTTGATTTCCCATACTGTCATACGTGTTTTGCCATGTTTTACTCATCAATGGCATTTTACTTTTATTTATTAAAAACACACGGTCTTGGATCAAGTCCCTAGAAGCAGGACCTGAGACAGCTACTCTTGGGAAAGTGATCTATTAAAAGCGACGCTGGGTAGGAAGGCCCTGTAAGGGACAGAGGGGCAAGGGTGGGGCCCAGCAAGGATCTAGTCTCAAGTAGAGTTGAGGTTTGAAATACACACACAAAAGGAGAAACAGGGAGGAAGGGGGATGGGCAAAATGGCGAAGGGGAGGGGGAGATACAGGCTTCCAGTTATGGAACGAATAAGTCACGGGGATGCAAGGTCCCGCAGGGAACAGAGTCAATGGTCCTGTGACAGCGTTGCTGGTGACAGGTGGTGGTGGCTCCACTGTGGCCAGCACAGCACAGCCTTGTGGAATCTCTCAGGGGCACACCTGAAACATGGAACATTGTCTGTCAACGCTCCTTCAATTAAAAAAATAAGTAAAGTTTAGGTTCGGCTTGATCCACGGGGGGAAGATTCCAGAACATAAACTGCACTGTAGAGCTGACCCACCTTGAGGCAAGGGGGGCGGCCTTGTAAACCACATCAATCAGTCTGTGGCTGCGGGCGGCTGTCGTCAGTGCGGGGCAGGGGGGGTGGGGGCGGTCGCGGAGGCGAGGGGAGCTGCAGGCCGGTGCCCCGCCCCCCACCCCTCTGCACAGTGGCCTGGCAGGGGTTCTGGGCAGGCAACAGGCCTCTACTTCACAAAAGCAGCTGGATCGCTCAGTGTCGACACCGTTTCCCAACAACTGCCCTCCCCTTCCTCCTCCTGTGCGTTGCACAGCACAGCGACCACAGCAGCACGGAGGACTGGGCGAGATGGCAGGAGTGGCAGCCCGTAGCGAACAAACCCCAAGTGGCCATCCGTGTTGCTTTTGTCCTGACTCCCCACTCGCCTGGCCTGGTACTCACACACCGATGGGAAGACTCAGAGCGCAAGAACCGGAAGGGAGCCTGGAAAACAGCTCGCCTGCGTGCGGGCGAAATGCCAGCCCTCGTGTGTCCCGTGCTCCAGGGCACGCGGTCAATCAGTGACGACATCGGGACTGGAACTCAGATCTTGTGAGTCGAGGCCAGGGCTCTTTCCCTAGCAGTAGGCGTGTTTCCTCCGCGTGTCGTCTGTCCCCGCCCCGGAGCTGCAGGAGGACCCTGGAGAGAGCACATTAGGGCAGGGGCAGCGAGGTGGGGATCCACAAGGGGCAGGCGGACACCTGCCGGTCCTGTAGCCGTGAAGTGCAGCGAAAGGATATTGGTCACATCATGTCGCTTTCAGAGAGGAGAAAGGAGGCCAGAAATTTGTGTTTTCATGTCACTGGCTTGGAACCCACAGAGTCTTGAAAGCAAACCAACAACTGCTGTTTTGTTTTGTTTTGTTTTCTCACGGGCGCCCTGACACTGGACATCTTTAGCGCCTGAAGATGCCGGATACAACACGGGTTTCATTGCAGCCTCCGTTCAGGGGGGTTGTATTGCATCCCCGCTGCCACGAGCCCAAGGCCCGGGTGCAGCTCGGACGCCCATATGCCCTCAGAGCTACAACTTAGCCCTAATGCCAGCTGTGGTGGCCCCGTCATTCCACTGGGGACGTGGCCCCATGTTCTGTTTGGCGCTTCAGGTCTGGTCTGGACCTGATACCCTGTTGAGCTCTTGAACGTTCCCCGTGGCCAGGACCCTCCTGCCCAACGAAGCAGCTGGGAATTGTGGTTCCATTTTCCACCTGGTTCTTCAACGTGTCTGCCACCTGGGGACTCCCATGGTGGGGCCCCTCCCAACCTTCCCACGTTTGGACTTCCCTGGCGACTGGCCTAAATCAATGCCTGGTGTTTCATCACAGCCCTTGGAATGTTCTGTGTCGTACAGTTTTCCACGCACACCTGAGGCCAGCTCGATGGCTAGTTGTTTCTTGCAGCTTTAACTGGGTCTGGCCTTCTCTTGCATTTTCCCACCATCCCCTGTTTCTGAGATCCCAGCATGCCTTGCAGCTGAGCCTACTGGAGTCATGGGGACTTGACCTTACCTTGTGGCTGGTTTCTTCCTCCCTTCCTTCCTTCGTTCCTTTGTTCCTTCCTCCCTCCCTCCCTGTCTTCCTTCCTTCCTTCCTTCCTTCCTTCCTTCCTTTCTTCCTTCTTTCCTTCCTTCCTTCCTTCCTTCCTTCCTTCCTTCCTTCTTTCCTTCCTTCCCCTTCCTTCCTTCCTTCCTTCCTTCCTTCCTTCCTCTTCCTTCCTTCCTTCTTTCCTTCCTTCCCCTTTCCTTCCTTCCTTCCTCTTCCTTCCTTCCTTCCTTCCTTCCTTCCTTCTTTCCTTCCTTCTTTCCTTCCTTCCTTCCTTCTTTCCTTCCTTCCCCTTCCTTCCTTCCTTCCTCTTCCTTCCTTCCTTCCTTCTTTCCTTCCTTCCCCTTCCTTCCTTCCTTCCTTCCTTCCCCTTCCTTCCTTCCTTCCTTCCTTCCTTCCTTCCTTCCTCTTCCTTCCTTCCTTCCTTCCTTCCTTCCTTCCTTCCTTCCTTCTTTCCTTCCTTCCCCTTCCTTCCTTCCTTCCTTCCTTCCTTCCTTCCTTCCTCTTCCTTCCTTCCTTCCTTCCTTTCTTCCTTCTTTCCTTCCTTCCTTCCTTCCTTCCTTCCTTCCTTCCTTCTTTCCTTCCTTCCCCTTCCTTCCTTCCTTCCTTCCTTCCTCTTCCTTCCTTCCTTCCTTCTTTCCTTCCTTCCCCCCCTTCCTTCCTTCCTTCCTTCCTTCCTTCCTTCCTTCCTCTTCCTTCCTTCCTTCCTTCTTTCCTTCCTTCCTTCCTTCCTTCCTTCCTTCCTTCCTTCCTCTTCCTTCCTTCCTTCCTTCCTTCCTTCCTTCCTTCCTTCCTTCCCCTTCCTTCCTTCCTTCCTTCCTTCCTTCTTTCCTTCCCCTTCCTTCCTTCCTTCCTTCCTTCCTTCCTTCCTTCCTTCCTCCCTTCCTGTTAGCCTTTCTTAAGAACCTGAAAGCTGCCAGACCCTAGACTCTGCTATGATAGGCAGTAGGGAGGTACGGATGAAAGAAACATGAAGGCTGATAACAAGGAACTCCGAAGAAACCTGGGTTTCTATTCAAAACATCGCTGAGGTCTGAACATGTCTGGACTGGGCGAGGTCTGCCAGTGGAAGCTGTGGGAGGGAGGCTCAACCTGGGAGCACCTCAGGTCCACAGGCAGCCTCACTGGTGAGTGTGTTAGCTTGAGCGCAATTATCCGAACGGACCGTATCATTGTTTAATAATCAGTATAACCTGTATGCCTCCTTCGTGCAGAGCTTCTTCTTAAATTTCTCTCTTTTTTTTTTTAAGTTTAAACTTTTGAGAGACAGACAGTGAGAGAGCACGAGCAGGGGAGGGGCAAAGAGAGGGAGAGAGCGGATCGCAACCAGGCGCAATATTGTTAGTGTGGAGCCCTACACGGGTCTAGAACTCACGAACCGTGAGGGCATGACCCGAGTACAGATCGAGAGTCAGACACTTAACCAACCGACCCATCCAGACGCCCCTTAAATTTCTCTTTGATCGTGGTACTTTCTTAGCACAAAAATCACCATCATTTGGGGCACCTGGATGGCTCAGTCAGTTAAGTGTTCAACTCTTGGTCTTGGCTCAGGTCATGATCTCACGGTTCGTGGGTTCGAGGCCTGCATCAGGCTCAGCAGTGAACATGGAGTCTGCTTGGGTTTCTCTCTCTCTCTCTTTCAAAAATAAAATAAATTAAAAAAAAAAAAAGTAAAAATCACCATCAAAATGGTGATCCTTGCCTTCAGAATAGTCTAAACGTTTTGGTCTGGCATTCAAGGCCCTTCCCAGACAGACCCACTTATATTTCTAGTTTCATCTCCCAGTACTGACCAGTTAGAACTCTCTTTCGCAACTACTCTGATTGGCTGATAGCAAGAGTGACATTTCATTCCTTCCTCACTCCTCAGATACCCCTGCTCTATGCTGTCCAACTTGCCCCTATATTTCAAGGACTAGCCCAGAGATGACAGCCTCCCAGATGCCTTCCCAGTCGACATCTCTCCTTTTATAATTTTTTAAATGTTTATTTATTTATTTTGAGAGAGAAAGAGACAATGTGCATAAGCAAAGTAGAGGCAGAGAGAGAGAGGGAGAGAGAGAGAATCCCAAGCAGGCTCCACACCACCAGTGCAGAGCCCGGCTCGGGGCTCGATTCCACGAACCGTGAGACCATGACCTGAACAGAAACCCAGAGTCTGGTGCTTAACTGACTGAGCCCCCCAGGTTCCCCAGACCTCTCCTTCTTTTAAATCAGTGGCTCTCAACCCTGACTGGTTATTAGAACGACCTAGGGAGCTTTAGAAAATTAGATAAGGTGGGGCGCCTGGGTGGCTTTGTCGGTTGGGCGTCCGACTTCCGCTTGGGTCATGAGCTCACGGTTCGTGGGTTCGAGCCCCACGTCGGGCCCTGTGCTGGCAGCTTGGAGCCTGGAGCCTGCTTCGGATTCTGTGTCTCCCCTTCTCTCTACCCCTCCCCCCCTCGTGCTCGCTCTCTCTAATCAGGCTCTCCAGGGAGAGTGCCTGGGCGTGTGTCTGTTTTCAAAGCTCCCAGCTCATTCTAACACGCAGCCAGGGATGAGACCGGCTGTTGTGAACAAATATGTATTCCTTCCACCCCCTGCCCCCCTGCCCGGCTACACTGTTATTTAGGACACATTCCGAGAGAAACATTAACTCCCTTATTAAGGTGTCCCTTAAAGCACAAGACTCCGCCTTCCTTTCTTTTTCTCCAGTGCAGAGCATAGAGCAGCGTCTTGTACGTGAAAGCACACAAGTACCTGCGGGAGGGACTGACTTACAGAGCACATCTGCCCAGACAGAACGTGGACGTGAGCCAGGGAGGTGGGTCAGCTCTCAAAGGATGAGAAACCTGGCCAGTGGCTACGATACAGGGAGGAGCTCCTGTGAACAAAAGCCTCCACTTGTCCTGCATGTCTGGAGCCCCTACTCTGTACAGGCCACGCTGCTGGGTGCCGGACTGCCTTGGGCAGATACACGTAAGCCTAAGATGAGAACTCCTAGTCCGCCGCAGGAAGGTGGCGACTCGTCCCAACCTGGGGTGTACTGCAACTCAGACAAGGGCCCGATGTCATGGGTGCTTGCAGGAGGAAGTCATAGTCTGATCAGGAAGTCTGGGACTACTTCTCCTAAAATAAGCAACAGTTTAACTAGAAAGACCTAGAAAGTTGAACGGCTTACCAATGTATCGGTGAGAAATGTCCTCAGCTGCAAGCAACAGAATGCTTAACTAACGGTGGTTTAAAAATAATATTATATGGGGGCGCCTGGGTGGCGCAGTCGGTTAAGCGTCCGACTTCAGCCAGGTCACGATCTCGCGGTCCGTGAGTTCGAGCCCCGCGTCGGGCTCTGGGCTGACGGCTCGGAGCCTGGAGCCTGTTTCCGATTCTGTGTCTCCCTCTCTCTCTGCCCCTCCCCCGTTCATGCTCTGTCTCTCTCTGTCCCAAAAATAAATAAACGTTGAAAAAAAATAAAAATAAAAATAAAAATATATGTATACACATACGTGTATATATATATGTGTATATATATATATGTATATATATGTGTGTATATATATGTATATTATATATGTGTGTGTGTATATACATATATATATATGTATATATATGAGACCTACATTATATAGTTATAACAAGTAAGTCCAGAGTTCAGCACTGAAGATGACACATTAGCTCAACAATGGCAGGGCCGAAGTTTCTGGAATTCTCTTGTCCCTTTAGTCATAGTCACAGGTTGGCCACAGCAGCCCAGGCATTGTGTCCACGTGCATGGGAGAAAGATGAAAATAAGAGTGACAGCTGTGTTTGCCCCTTTTCTCGGGAAAGCAAAAACTCCCGGAAACCTCCCCGTGGATTTCCCCTTACGTCTCATTGGCCAGAACCGGGTCACATGACTCTCTGTAGCGGCAAGTCTGGGAAAGAGAGGATTTGCCTTTTCCAGCTTCTAGATAGCAAGCCAGGTCGCAGAAGGGGGTTGGAACTGGCTCCTGAGTGAGCCCACGAACAGACAGATCATTTTAGACAGAGCTGCATTTCCCAAAACAGGGAGCAGGTTGAAAGTAGGTGGGGCAGTCTAAAAACATGGCAGACAACGCAGAGAGACGTTGAGGTGAGATTCCTTGAATTGTTGAATGACACGCTTGGAATTTCTTCTATAGAGCCTAGGTCACCAGTGATGAAATCAGTAGGTTTGGGGGGAAGGTGGCAGGATGGTGGAGGAACCAAGAAAGAAAAAGATGACACAATATAGCAATCCAGGCAAGCAATGATGAAGGTCTACACTAAAATTTCTTTTTTTTTTTTAACATTTATTTATTTACTTATTTTGAGAAGAAAGAGACAAAACATGAGCGGAGGAGGAGAGAGACAGAGGGAGACACAGAATCTGAAATAGGCTCCAGGCTCCGAGCTGTCAGCACAGAGCCCGACGCGGGGCTCGAACGCACGGACCGTGAGATCGTGACCTGAGCCGAAGTCGGCCGCTTAACCGACTGAGCCACTCAGGCGCCCCTACACTAAAATTTCTTTTAGCTTAGCTGCTGGGGGAAGAGTTGGCAGGTTGGCCGCCCGGCCAGGGATCTGATGAAAACATCTGCCCAAACTTTATCGTTAGGTGAAACGTGGCATACGACGGATTCCACTTTGTGAAAGTCTCTTGCGTGTGTTTCCTGGAAGGAAGAGGTGGGAGCGCTGCTCTGGTGGAAAGTGTCAGACAAGTCTGGCTTGAGGGGAAGACAGGGCATTTGTCTACTGGCAAAATCTGAAGCACAAGGGAATAGACATGCTGTCCTTAATGTTGCTTCATTCTCAGGAAGGATCCCTCCACAGGATGGCTAAGATTACCCTCCATCCACCCTCATTGCATCCAGGTTGACAAAGGCCATCTCAGAACAAGGTCTCCCGCACGTTCTGTGGTAACCCCACCATGGGAACCACAGGCTACGTGCCTATCCTTTGAGGCGTGGAGGCAACTTGCCCAAATCCTAACAATTGAACAGGATCATCACGGAACGTGGCGGACGATTCCCCAAAGGGCGGCCACGCACTATTCTTTCTCTGCTGCATCCAAATGAGGGCACGAGGGCAAGGAGAGAAAGCCCCAGCCGGAAACACCAGCTTCTTCCTGGTAATCTTGATCTTGCAGGCAACTTACACAATCGTTGGGCACTGTGGGCACTGCATCTGTTGACTTATGGTTCATGTGGTTTTGGAGGACACATACCTGGCGAGCCCTTTATTCTGCTCGGGAACCTGGCATTTCCTCCTCGTGTCCCCATCTGCCCACGGGAGATAAGAGCCAGTGAAAAAGGTTGCCCAAATGAGCAAGCCGGGCCCGCCACCCACAATTTCATGACTCTGGGGCCATGACGCTGAGGACGGCTGGCCATTACGCCCTGCTCCTCGCACTGTGACCTTTGGGACTCCCTGTACATGTCAGCCCCCCCCCCCCTTCACAGGCTCCTCGAGGTGCAGAGAATCCCTGTCTGCCTGGTGCTCCAAACAGGCCAACCTCTGCCAGCACAGGCAAGCAAGAAGCTAGAAACATCCTGAGGTCCACACCTGGATCGGGACTCCCTAAATATCCCACCACTGCCACCATCCGCAGTCTCGACACCCGAGCGGGAAAACTGCCACTTTCCTCCAGCTGGCTTCCCTTCGCTGTTGCTCAGCCTCAGATCCGACCAGAGGCTGGCACAGCTAGGAAAACCCCTGGGGACAACAAGTGCAGGTCCTTCCCGGTATAGATGGTGCGAGCTTCATGTTCACCCTCCTCCACCTGCAGGGAGACAGTGGGGGAGGAGGGAGCACATATTTGACCTTGACTAAGCCCTGGGCCTCCTGGACTGGTTGGACCTGCTGCCCGGCTGGATGCCCTTCTTCCCTTTGTCACAGGTGGACGGGTACTCCCCCCACCGCCCCATCCCTCCCCCAGGCCCCAGGCTTGGTACTTGGATTTCTACCCACGTCCTCCTCTTGAGGACCTCCCGGAGGGTGAAATGAGATGTTAATATTCTCCTTAACAATTTCATTATCAACAATGCATCATAACAGCCACTCCCATGTACACGTCCCATATTGCCGAGAGGAACATCCGTCCAAGTTCACAGACCTAGTGAGTTGTCAGAAATGAACTCCGAGGGGTGGCCTCAGGCTGTGACAGGCAGCAGGGGAAGCCAGGGTTTTTTGATTCCCCTTCTCTCTTCTGACACCACACGCACAGCTCCTCCAATTCCTGGCCGTCGGCTGTATCCAGTTTTCTTAATTGGAAAACACTCTATTTTTTGTTTGTTCACAAGTATTTTTTTTTTTTCTAAATAATTGACTTTTGCTTTTTCCTTAGTTTCTTCCTTTTGATTTCCTTAAGTTTATGTTTCGTAGCTAAGTGTCCTCAGTGTTCTTTCCTTAACGATCTATCATTTCAGTGTTGACTTTCTCTCTGACCCAAGAGTTAAAGAGAGGGTTCTAACCTTTCCAGGTGGTTAGCCTTTTGTCATTAAGTACTAGCGTTCTGTTTGTTTGTTTTCGTTTGGGAAGGTGGGTTGAGGTGTGGGTGGGCAGGCTATTTGCCTTTGGGAATGTTTAGGAGAAACTTGTTTATTTGACCCGAATTGACGGACACCAGCTGTGTGAGGGTATTATGTTCAACTGCATAGGAAACAGAGGTAGGTCAGAGTCAAGTCCACGCTACATGCTTTACCTTCTAGTGCTTTTGGTTTTCTTTTCATTGTTTTTTAAACTGCGATATAATTGACATGAAACACTGTATTACTTTTAGGTATAAACACGATGAGTGGATATATGTATATGTTACAAAATGATCACCACAATAGTGTAGTTAATACCCATCACGTACACATTTTCTTCCTTGTGATGAGGACTTTTAAGATCTACTCTCTTCACAATGCTCACATATATAATTACTAGAACATTAATGACTAGTTTTTACTGCATTGCAGCTAGATATTATGACCTGTATCATTTCTACTGTTGAACTGTACGGAGATTAAAATTTTTTTTAAATGTTTTTATTTATTTTTGAGACAGAGAGAGACAGAGCATGAGCAGGGGAGGGGCAGAGAGAGAGGGAGACACAGAATCCAAAGTGGGCTCTGGGCTCTGAGCTGTCAGCACAGAGCCTGATGCGGGGCTCGAACTCATGGACTGTGAGATCATGACCTGAGCCGAAGTCGGACGCTCAACCAACTGAGCCACCCAGGCACCCCAAACTGTATGGAGATTTTATTTATTTATTTTTTTTTAATTTTTTTTTTCAACGTTTATTTATTTTTGGAACAGAGAGAGACAGAGCATGAACGGGGGAGGGGCAGAGAGAGAGGGAGACACAGAATCGGAAGCAGGCTCCAGGCTCTGAGCCATCAGCCCAGAGCCTGATGCGGGGCTCGAACTCGCGGAGCGTGAGATCGTGACCTGGCTGAAGTCGGACGCTTAACCGACTGTGCCACCCAGGCGCCCCAGTATGGAGATTTTAAAAAGAATATATACTCTCTGTAAAAGTCAATCGAGAGCTCTTAAAACTATAAAACTCTTGAGAAGAAAATGGGGAGAAAGGCTTCCTGACATGGGATTTGCCAATGATTTCTTGGAGATGACACCAAAAGCATGGGCAATGAAAGAAAAAAGAAACTGGACTTGTTCAACATTAAAAACTTCTGTGTTTCAAAGGGTACATACCAACAGAATGAAAGGCAACCTACAGAATGGGAGAAAATATTTGTAAAGCATACATCTGATACGGGATTAATATCTGGAATATGTAACAACTCTAGTAACTCAACAACAAAACCCAAACAATCCAACTCAAAAATGGGCGAAGGACTTGAATCGACATTTCTCCACAGAAGCTACACAAATGGCCAATAAGCCCATGAAAAGATGCTCAGCACCACTAACCAGGGAAATGCAAATCAAAACCACGAAGAGACACCACTTCACATCCAATAGGATGGCGATTATAAAAAAATATAGAAAATAACAAGTGTAGATACAGATGTACACAAACTGGAGTCCTTGCGCATTGCTGGTGGGATACGAAATGGTACAATGGCTGTGGAAAACAGTATGGTATGGTGGTTCCTGAAAAAATTAAATATGGAATGGTCTATATAATCCAGCCATCCCACCTCTGGGCGTCTACCCAGAACTGAACGCAGGGATTTGAAAATATATTCCTACACCATGTTCATAGCAGCGTTATTCACAGTAGCCCAAAGGAAGAAACAACCCAAGTGTCCATCAAAGAATGAGCAGATAAACAAAATGTGGTATGTACCTAAAATGGAATATTATTTAGCCTTTAAAAGGAAGGAAGCTCTGACATAAGCCACAATATGGATGAGCTTTGGGAACGCTGCGGAAGTGAGATAAGTCAGTTAGAAAAGGAAAGATACTGTATGATCCACTTATATGAGGTACCATGAGTAGTCAAATTCAGAGACAGAAATTAGGATGGGGGTTGCCTGGCGCCAGGAGGAGGGGGAATGGGGAATTAGTGTTTAATGGACGCAGAGTTTTAGTTTTGGAGGATGAAAAGTTCTGGAGATGGATGGTGCTGATGGTTCCAAAACAGTGTGAACATGCTTAATGTCACTGAACCCTACATTTAAAAATGGCTAAAACGCTAAAGTTTACATTATGTGTATTTTACCACAATCAAAAAGTAAATATAGAGCTCTTGGGGCGCCCGGGGGGGGCTCAGTCGGTTGAGCATCCGACTTCAGCTCAGGTGATGATCTCACAGTTCTTGAGTTCAAGCCCCGCGTCGGGCTCTGTGCTGACGGCTCAGAGCCTGGAGCCTGCTTCGGATTCTGTGTCTCCCTTTCTCTCTGCCCCTCCCCGGCTCACACTATAGAGCTCTTAAAGCAAGTTAATTTCTTTTTTAAAGTTTATTTATTTATTTTGAGAGAGACAGACAGAATCCCAAGCGGTCTCTGCATAGTTAGCTCAGAGCCGGACATGGGGTACCTCTCAAGTTAATTTCTTTATAGTTTTCCACGTCACTTTTTTTTTTTTAACATTTATTTATTTTTGAGAGAGAGAGAGCATGAGCAGGGGAGAGGGAGTCACAGAATACGAAGCAGGCTCCAGGCTCTGAGCTGTCGGCACAGAGCCCAAGGCGGGGCTCCAACTCATGAGCCATGAGATCATGACCTGAGACGAAGTTGGACGCTTAACCAACTGAGCCACCCAGGCGCCCCCATCGAGGTCACCTTTTGCCTATGAGATATGACCAAGAGAGAGGGAGTTAAAGTTCCTAAAATTAATGTGATATTTACAACTTTTCCTGTTCTTTGGACAGTTTTTACTTCCAGTAAGTTGACATCATGCTATTCAAGACCTCAGGTTTTGTGGCTGTTATTTCTTCCTGTTTTTATTTTATTTTATTTTTTTTAATTTTTTTTTTCAACGTTTATTTATTTTTGGGACAGAGAGAGACAGAGCATGAACGGGGGAGGGGCAGAGAGAGAGGGAGACACAGAATCGGAAACAGGCTCCAGGCTCTGAGCCCTCAGCCCAGAGCCCGACGCGGGGCTCGAACTCACGGACCGCGAGATCGTGACCTGGCTGAAGTCGGACGCTTAACCGACTGCGCCACCCAGGCGCCCTCTTCCTGTTTTTAAAAAATGTTTTTATTTGTGACAGAGAGAGAGCATGCGCGTGTGCGAGAGGGGACAGAGGATCTCTGCGCTGACAGCAGAGAGCCCGGTGAGGGGCTCACACCCACTAACAGTGAGGTCATGTCCTGAGCCAAAGTGGAGGCTTAACCAACTGAGCCACCCAGGTGCCCCTCTTTCTTTTTTAAATAAATGCAAAATAAACCTTGTGTCCATTTAGGCTTTTCACCTTGAATGCTACTCTGTATGCCAGATTTATCCCCCTGTTTTCTTTTTTGGCTTGTATTTCATTCATTCCTTCTTTGGGAACCACTGCCCCTACTGTGTACCAGATACCCCTTCTAGGTGCCGAGGGCATAGTGGGGAACAAACTAGACCAAATCTTTGCCCTTCTGAATTTATGTTCTAGTGCAGGGAAAAACGGAGTAAAAAAAAAAAAAGACCAGTATGAAAATACAGTCTAAGTGTGGTGTTTGATCTTTTCTATTTAAAATGTCCTCCACATGCCCAGGCGGACGGGCAGCAGCAACATAAGGTGGGAACCTCTTAGAAACTTGGGGACCCGTCCTGAGCCCGCTGAATGTGCATTTGGGTTGCAGCAAGATGCCCAGGTGATTCGACATTCAGGTTTGAGAAGCACTGCGTAGACCCTACCGAGGGCTAGGGTTTTAGGGACATTAGGCAGCGAGGGGGTCAGGGAGGCCTCGCTGGGAACGAGTCCTTTGCGGCAGAGGACGTGAGCTCTGCAGACGTCGGCAGGAAGAAGCTGCAGGGAATGCGAGGGCCCGCGGGCACGGCGAGCTGCCGAAGGAGCATCCGGTCACAGCCGAGGCACCCTCGAGGTCTTTATTCTGGGCCCCTTGTTTTGGGTGTGTCCTCGGGCGCGGGTTCTGGCGCTGTAATTGGAGCGGGCAGCCCCCCGCCCCCCTCCCCATCAGCCTGGCCCGGGCGCCCCCCCCATCAGCCTGGCCCCGGGATTCACGAAGCACCCAGCTCTGTGCTTCCTCGGGGGCACTCGCGAGTGAAGAGGGATCTGCCACTCCACCCAAAGCTCCCAGGGCTTTCCTTTGCGAATGCAGATTCTCCCCTGCCAGCAATCAGGCTTGTAGCAGAAGAAATCGCACCGCAACCCTTTGAACTTACTCCTTTCCCTTGGCTTCCTCACCCTCAACGTCCCTGCTTAAACTCCGCCTCTCACCCCAGCATCTCCCCCGTTTTCCCAATGCCCTACCATCGAAACGCTTAGAAGAATAGACCAGGCAAGTGGATCTGAAACCGAGATCGGGGCTGATGGAGACAATCACCCGTGCTTCAACGTGTGCTCGGCTTTCCGAAGAAGAGGACGGTGGAGCGCGGCCCGGATCTGGTCTGACCCGACCAGGCTCCGCCGCCCAGTCTGGGACCTTGGGCGAATTCCTTTACCTCTCCAAGCTTTAATTTCCTCCCCTGTGAAAGGAGATAATAACACCATCTTCCCCGGGTTGTTCCGCGGCCCAAGTGAGAGCATTCCTAGGAAAGCATTTTGTTAAGTCATAAAGTGCTCAAACGCACGTGACCAACTGCAGCCCCCCCCCCCCCCGGGTTACAGCTCCAGGACTCCTGTCGCGCCCCCACCCCGGTTACGGCTCCAGGACTCCTGTCGCGCCCCCACTCCGCCCCGCCCCGCCCTCCGGTTTCTGCAGCGCCGGACTTGCCCTAGCGCACGGTTACTGCACACACTGTCCTGGATTCCGCGTCTGGGGCCACAGGTTTCCCGGGGGAGGACCGGCCGGATGCGGAGGAGAGGACTGATTGGCTGCGGAGGAGGTGGGCCGAGCGGTGACGCGCGGCGCCGGGAGACTGCGCCGCGGGGTGCGCGGGGGGCCCGGGCCGGGGCCGGGGCGGGGCGGGAAGGGCGCGGCGGCACCGGGGGTGGGGTGGGAGAAGGGGGGCCGGGAGGCAGGGGGAGGAGCAGGGGAGGAAAGGGGAGGGGGCGGGGGGAAGAGGAGGAGGGGGAGGAGGGAGGAGGGAGGAGGGTGGGGCAGGGGACAGGGGTGGGGTGGGGAGGGGATGGGGGCGGAGGCCTGGTCTCAGCCGGCGTGGCTGCGTCCCTCTTCCCTTGGAAGACGGTGGCTCTGGAGAACCATTACTGGCCCATCAGGGGACGGGACGGGGCGGCGCGGGAGGGGGCCGTCTAGGGCCCTCGGGGCCAGGCGTACCGGCGCCCGCTCAGCCTTGGCTCTGGCACCGTCGCCGCGCCCGGGAGGTTTCCGGTCACAGCACGTTTCTGGGCTTTTCTCTGCTTCCCAGGCCGTTCTCCAGCCGCCGCCCTTCCCTCCCTTAGCTGCTGGAACCCGCGCCCGAGGGGAGGGACGTCGGGGTCGTGTCCCTGGTGCTTGCTGGAGGGGTGGGGGGCACCCAGCGACCCACACGCCTACTGTGCGCTCTGTGCGGTGCGGGTGAGTGGGATGGAGAGTGGAATACAGGCAACCAGGAGGATCCGGAGAGAGGGGCGACTATGGGGAGTCGTTGAGGGGGCCTGAGCATGGAGGTGTGAGTTCCAGGGCGGAGGAGGAGTGGGCCCTGGGGGCGATCTAGCCTCTGGCGGTGGAGACGTGGGCGCCCCAGGCAGAGGGAGTGATGAGATGGCGGCAGGGACACGGGCTTGCTGGGGTCAAGGACTGGAGGAGTGGGAGGGCGCCCGGAGGTTCCAGGCTAGTCCACTCTGCGGAGTCCGCCCGGTGCAAGGCGACGCTCCCATGCCGGGCAACGTCACCTGGCCAAGGTAGCCTTTCTGAGCCGTGGGGTCTTCGTGAGTAGGCGGGACAATAGCTCACTGTTGTAAGGGTTTGTGATCTATGTGAATGGCACTGTTGTGGTTTTCCCAGCATCCCACTGCTTAACACACTTAGCCTTTTTCCCTTCTGGAAGGAGATGGAAGTTGATTTGTGGGGCTTCTCTGGATACTGGGAACACAGATAAGAGCCAAATAGAGTCCAACAGAATGGCTAAGCGGCCTCGGAATAGGTGCCTGACCTAGGTGGCCGTCTGTTTCTGGGATGCACAGCCCCCTGCAGCCTCCCTCTACGTTAAGGCCAGGGTCTCAACTTGTTTATTCTTTTTAGAAGATTCTGAAACATCACAACAGGGGGGACTTACTGATACCGACTGCATCAGCACGGACACACGCACAAAGACACGCATTGGAGGGCATTATCTCTCTCATAGGTACACAGACCCGCCCAGGTTGTCCCCAGCCAGAATTCCTTGATTTGCAACTCGATGTTGGGTCTGGGGTTCTCGCTTGAATGGTGGAAACCTAACAGGGTCTGGGAGGTGGGACCCCAGAAATGCCCCAGTCGAGCCCTAGGCAAAACTTCTGGTTCCAGCTAGGTCCCTTGTCTGTGATGCAGCACAGAGCAGAGATACGTGCTCCAAGCCACACAGCCTGTGGTTTGGACTGTGTGGGATCTTGGCCCTGATGAGTCACTGAAACGTTGAGAGTACCCTGGTAAATCATTTCCATGACTCAGTTTTTCCACCTATAAATTAGGAGTAAGGATACTGGCCGTATTGCTTCCCTTAAGGGAGGTGCAGTCTTAAATAGCGCCTCCCACGCTAAGGCAGTTGTCGGATGGGACTCCCATCTTTATGGGATGCGGTGGGTGCCGCCTTCCAGTGAGATCAGTGCCCTGGCATGGCTGAGGCAACACGGAGGGGAGCCGGGAGAAGCCTGGCAGGGAGGGTGGTACCTCCCCGAAGAGAAGGGAGGAGGAAGGCTGGAGAGGTGTGGCCGATTTGGGGGGGAGAGGCATTGTGACACTGGGGTTCCCCCAGTGCCCTCTTCCCTGGGGCAGAGCAAGGCTGTGTGAGTGCCCGGATGCTGGCCGGGACAGGTGACGCTTCTCTTTGCAATACCCGTGGACCCTGATTTAGGAAGTAGCTTGACTGATGGCACGGTGTGGGGCCGAGCCATGTTCTGGGCACGTAGGTGTATGCCTTCCTTCCTGAGTGCAGCGGTCAGCCAAACCCTCCTGAGCCTGGCCCCTGCCTCCTTTCCTTCTCCAGGTGGGCCCTGCTTTGACGAAAGGCTCAATCTTTCTGTGGTTGTGGTTGTTTATTTATGTATTTTTGCGAGGGGGGGATGGGCAGAGAGAGAAAGATAATCCCCAGCAGACTCCGCACGGTCAGCGCGGAGCCCGATGCAGGGCTTGAACTCACAAACCGTGAGACTTGAGCCCAAATCAAGAGCCAGACGCTCAATGACTGAGCCACCCAGGCGCCCCGAAAGGCTCGTTCTGGGAGGTCTTCCATAGCGTTTTACAAAATGCCAGGCCGGGCGGGTTTTGCTGATGTCAGCTTTTCACTGCCGCTGAAGCATCCCAGTGAACCCCAGAGACCCCTCTTCGTTCTGGCCTGGCTGTTGTCTTCCTGCCCTTTGTCCTCTCAGCGCGATGCTGCCCCGCTCCTCAGCAAAGCTCATTTATTTGTTTTCACCCCCTGCTATCCGCGCCTAGAATGTTCTCCCCGCTCTCCGCCAGTCCTCCTGCAGGCCTCGTGCGCGCCTCACCATTTTCAGTGCCTCCCCGACAGCTGCGGCCTTGTTCAGAGCGTTCAGAGCCCCTCCACACACGTCTGTGTGCTCGGGAGTGGCCTGCCCTTGTTTTATGTCAATGAATTTTAATTTTTCCTCCCCGGTGGGGATGCCACCAGATACGTCTTTGCCGTCCTACGGCACCCGGAGCGAGCCGAACGTGTCTTGGGCTCTCACTAGTCACTTGCGGGTGCCACCGGTAGATTGCACATCTGTCCTCCCCTTCTGCGTCTTTCCAGGGTAACAACTTCCTACCCCCCAAAACCTAGTGACTTCAAGCCGGCCGTTTGTGCGTGAACGGGCCATCTGCGTGGGGCTCAGAGGGGGGCAGTTTTGCCGCCTGGGGTCGCTTGTGAGGTGGCGGTCAGATGGGAGCCTATCGGGGAGGGTCCGCGGTGGCCTCACTCGCGTGGGTCGTGGGTACTGGCTCTCAGCTGGAGCCCCTCGGTTCTCCACGGAGCCCTCCGCGTTTCCGTGGGCCAGGCCGGCTCTTAGCCGCACGGCTCCTTGGTTCTGAGTGGCCTTTCTCGCCAAGGCCCAGGAGGCACTTCTGCATTCTGCGGACTAAAAAAGTCACGGGGCCTCTGGAGGGTCATGGGCACCATCTTTTGATAAGAGTGGCAAAAGTCACATCGCAAAAAAGGCACGCGGGATGCGAGGGATTGTTGTGGCTGTTTCACTAGCCCATCCAGAGAGGTAGGTCTTTTATTTATTTATTTTTAAATGTTTTTATTTTTAGAGAGAGAGAGAGAGGGAGAGCAGGGGAGGGGAAGAGAGAGAGGGAGAGAGAGAAAATCCCAACAGGCTCTGGGCTGTCAGCGCAGAGCCTGATGCAGGGCTCGAACCCATGGCCTGTGAGATCATGACCTGAGCCGCAATCAAGAGCTGGTGACTGAGCCATCCAGGCGTCCCCAAGGGAGGCATGTCTTTTGGGAATGTCATTGCACCATAGCCCGAGAGGGCCCGCTTCCCTTTATGTGACACCGCCCCCCCCCCATAATCCCACCCTCTTAGCTCCCCAGACCCGCCTCCCCTCCAGCACCACGGCCTGGGGACCAGGTGGACCGGATGCGAAGCCTGAGCCAGAGGTTTGTGATTCTGCCAGGATTCTGTGGGGGGAGTGCACAGGGGTGGAGAGAGGGAGGCCCCCCAGGAGATGAGGGGAAGAAGAGAGAGCCCAGAGGGGCCACTGACACCCACCTGGAGAGGGTCAGTGCCGACCGACGTGGTCCAGAAAAAAAGTTAGCGACCGTGGGGTGCCATCCTTTGGTCTCTGTGTCAAACTAGTGCTTTCTTTCTGGCCGTGGAGTTTACCTTCCGGCTTTCCATCCACTAGGGGCACAGGTGCAACAGATATCGTCGTAAATGTTAAAAAATTTCACTCTAATAGAAAATCCAGAAGGGCTGTGTGTTTACATGGTGACTTGAGACTTTTCAGGTAGACAAAAACCCACAGTCTCTCATCCCGATACTTCCCTGAGAATCAGAGAGTGAAACTGGTAGGTGCCGCTGGGTGATTCCAAGCCCCCTCTGCTAGTGGAAAGGGTGCTTCCGGGCGAGGGCAGCCCCTCAGCGTCACTGCAGGGTCCCCAGCACGTTTAGTCCTTCGCTGCTTCTGCGGCCTTCTGGGCCTGAGCCCCTCCGGCCTCAGCCCTCGTGTGGGAAGGGGCCAGACCCCTCTAGGGGGCCAGACTCAGCTCAGCTATCCCTGGAGGCAGATCTAGAGCAGCCCAGGAAGCTGCGATGGCACAGAGGGCTGGGAACTTTGCTTTCCTTGGCACAGTGCCCTCGGTTTCGGTGACTGAGCGGCACGTGAACTCCAGAGGATGAACCGGTTGAAAACATTTGTGCAAAACTTGTGTCCACCTCGGCCAGAAGGAACCCGCGCTCCTAGGGCAAACGGCTGGAGCGAGGAGAGGACAAGAGGAGCCTACAATACTCTGTTGTTATGAAGACACGCTCAAAGATCGATGGGGACATTTCTAAAGACATAGAGGCTAGCTTAAGGGGGCTCCCACCCCCAGCCCGCCTCCCCAGGCCAGAATGGACTGTCCTACAGAAGAGTGAACTCCGAGTAGACGTGGAGAGCTTGGTTTCTAGACCTGGGTTTGAATCTTGCCTCTAACTAGTTAGGTGACCTTGGATATGGTCATTCATCTTAAAAAAAAAAAAAAAAAGTCAGTGGGGCGCCCGGGTGGCTCCGTCGGTTGTGTGTCCGACTTCAGCTCAGGTCATGATCTCACGGTTCGTGGGTTCAGGCCCCGTGTCGGGCTCTTTGCTGACAGCGCGGAGCCTGGAGCCTGCTTTGGATTCTACTCCCCCCGCCCCCCCCACCTCTCTGCCCTTGCCCTGCTCATGCTCTGTCTTTCTCTCTTTCTCTCTCTCTCAAAAATAAAATAAAAACATAAAAAAAATTTTTTAAGTGTCAAAGACCTACAGAAAAGTTGCAAGTAAAACAAAAAAAATTCCTTTTTTCCCCCTGCTGAGCCCTCAAGAGTAAGTTGCTGGCCTGATGCTACATCATGCCCCAGTGCCTTAGCATGTATTTCCCACCAAGAAGAACCTTCTACTTGTGTAGGACGCAGCCATCAAAATCAGGGCGTGGACATTAATACCGCCATACCCGGAGAGCTATCATTCGTTCCAATAACAGCAAAGGATCTCACCGAGGGTCACACATTGCATTTGGCTCGATGTGAACTTGTTCTTCAGCCTTGACCTGCATAACCCTGCTTCATGCTGCTGTGCATGAAGTTGTTGGACTGTCCTCCAGTTTGGGCTTGTCTAAGGTTTCCTCTTGATTGGATTCGGTCTACGAGTCTTTGGCAGGAACATCACAGAAGTGACCGCGTTGTGTTCACTTAGGCCTGTCGGGCTGTTCCCCGATTTCACTTGGAACCATTACTGGGATGATTGCTCTTGCCATTTGATGAAGCCGATGTCTGCCAAGCTCTCTCCACTGTAAAGTCACTTTTTTCCATTGCAATTATTGCACGTTTTGTGGGGAGGTCCTTTGAAACCTGTTCTTCATGCACCTTTAGTTCACTTGTCTATTTATTTACAGGGGTGCGGCATCACAGATCCCTGTGCTGTTCCGTGGGTTGCCATCCATGTTTGTCGTGTTTTCTTTTGACACTCAAATTGTCCTCCGTCAGGCCTCTTGGAGCTGGCTGCTGCGTCCTTTTGGAACGTCCCCACCAATCTTTGAGCACTTGCCTGCACGAAGAGTACGCGAATATTCTAGGTGGTTTGTATCTTCTCTCGGCCATTTGTCCCCGTAGCTGCTGGTTCAGGAGAATGAATTCCTGGAATGGAATGAATTCAGAAACCGAGACTTGGGGTGTAGGTATGCTTGTTACGGGTGGGGCGTTGTGGCCCCCCAGGCCCTCTCAGGGGACAGAGCTAAGGATATACATCAAGATATGTTCGTACGTCTACATCTATACATATACATCATCTATTTCTGTGTCTGCCTGTAGTGTTGCAAACAGTGACCTCATACCAAGACCCCAGTGGCGATCTAGACCCACGGGATCCGTCCTAGTGCCCTCCCTTCACTTTTTTGACTCTTTTGCCCAACACAGGGACATCTGGCTTGCATGGTCTGTAATATGAGTACTTAACCTCCGCTTCTGGTAACCAGTCTCCCACCACCACTGGATCCCTCCTCCGTAGGGAAGCCGTCCTCACCTGGCTTGGGCTCCAGCACCCCACAGCCCCTTCCGCACCCTGCTCCGGATCTCATACCCCATGCTGTCCCCCCACAACTTCTGCATGGGCTCCCTCCTCGATCTGCTCTGGTTCTGACATCTCGCGCTGGGGCACCCTGTTCAGGGCCTAATACCCCACACCCAGTCACCCCCTGACCCAAGAAGCCCTTCTACCCTCCTGCAGACAGGCTTTGCATCTGCAAAGCTCCGGCACCCCAGTCTAGACCCCTTGCCACCCTCTGTGTGGACACCTACCTTTCTAGGCCTCAGCCGGTGGTGTTCGGACTGAGTTATTCAGGAAGGAAAGGGAAGAGACAGAGCCACGTGTTAAATCTTAGGCCTCGGATTGCTCATCAGTAAAATGAGCATAATAATGGTTCCCATGGAATATGGGTGGGGGAGAGAGAACCACATGAGATCACATACGTGAGGTGCTTCCTCGGCCTGATGCCTGGCACAGGGTGGATGTTCACTGTCAATGCCATCATTCTTACCGCACGTTAACGTTCCCGATTTTACTGTATCACTTGGTGGGCCCGTGGTAGAGACCTACTGGAGAGAAGGCAGGAGGAGTGGGTGCAAACGCCACGTGTGCCAAGAGAGGACCCATTGCCTCTTTTTTTTTTTTTTTTTTTTTTAATTAGGCTTCGTGCCCAGTGCAGAGCCCAACACGGGGCTTGAACTCACAACCCCGAGATCAAAACCTGAGTTGACCATTGTTGCACTATCTGCTAACTAACTTCGGTGTAAATTTTTTAAACATGCTTATTTATTTCTGAGACAGAGAGAGACAGCGCATGAGTGGAGGAGGGGCAGACAGAGAAGGAGACACAGAATCCAAAGCAGGCTCCAGGCTCTGAGCTAATAGCACAGAGCCCGACGCGGGGCTCCACCTCAAAGACCGTGAGATCGTGACCTGAGCCGAGGTCGGACACTCAACCGACTGAGCCACCCAGGCACCCCAACTTGGATGTAAATTTAAAAAAAAATAAATTAAAAAAAAAAACAAAAAACACCCGAGTTGAGATCAAGAGTTGGACCCTTAACTGACTAAATCAACCAGGCGCCCTGCCCTCCCCACCCCCCTTTGCCTCTTTCTTAACAGAATAAAGACACTCATTATATCAAATAACTTAAAATACAGGAGTAGGGGGAGAAAACTGGGAGGAAATTTTAATATGTTAAGTGATTATCTTTTTTGGTGGGATTACATGACTTAACATTGGCATGTGCGTTGGTCAAAACGCATTCAATAAATATTATTCAAACTTAGAAAACCCATTCAGAAGGATCCTGGTTAACTTCAGCATAATTTATTGAAAAGTGCTCTCAGCCCGAGTGGTTGGTTGTGGGTTTTTTTTTGTTTTCGTTTTTGTTTTTCTTCTGCCTGGTAGGTTCTAGAGATTCAGATCCCGGTGCTTCCATTTCCCAGCTAGATGACCATGGGTAAGTTAGTTAACTTCTCTTTGCCTTTGCTTTTTTTGTTTTGCAGAGCAAGGAATCTTACAGTGCCTAATTCAGGGGTACTTATCAGTCAAATGAGATATTGCTTACAGAGCACCTGCCACGGAATAAGCCCACAAATATGTTAGCTATTGATGTTATTATTATTTCATGGGAAGGAATGCGGTGAGTGGTTCCCCAGAGGAGAGAATTCCTTCTGTGAGTAGTCTCAGCTATGCCTCCCCTGGAGTTCGTGGCTTGTGACTAACCCAGAGACTTCAGGCAGCTGGGCCTCCCGTGGGGCAACAAATGGTGGCAAGGGTGACAAACCCAGTCTGGGGAAGTGTTTGCTTCACTTCCTGGAAGGGATCCAAAGAGATCAGTTCCTTAACAGACTCAGCATCCCGGTGGTAAGACATCGTGAGTGCCACCTACAGGACAACGATGTAGCTCCGTCTGAGTTGGTGTCCAGTGTGGTGGGAATCACTCATTCATTCACTCATTCATTCATTCATTCATTTGGCTGTTAGTTCCATATATTTATATATATATATTTTTTTGAAGTAGGCTGTTTGTTTTTTGAAGCAGGCGTCACACCCAGCACTGAGCCCGAGATGAGGCTTGAATTCACAACCCTGAGATCAAGACCGGAGCTGAGACCCAAGAGTCAGATGCTTAACCGACGGAGCCACCCGGGTGCCCCATCACATATGTTAATTAAATGCTTGCTATGTGTCAGGCTCTGTTGTAGGCAATGGGATACAACCATTAAAACGCAGCTGCTTAAAAAAATTTATTGCAAAATTAAAAATGCAGTTAATAAGGGACTCAAATATCTGTAACTCACGTTTGTGACCGCGTTGTTCACAATAACCCCAAAAGGTGGGAGCAACCCAGGTGTCCGTGATGGACGAATGGATGACAAGAATGTATGTACATGCAAAAGAATATGATTCCGCCTTAAAAAGGAAGGGAGTTCTGGCATATGCTACAATAGGGACAAGCCTGGAAGACATTGTACTAAGTGACATAAGCCGGTCACAAAAGGACAAATACCGCGTGATTCATTTGAGACACCCTAGAGTAGCCACTTTCAGAGACAGAAAGCAGAATGGTGGTTGCCAGAGGCTGAGGGATGGGGGGAGCGGTGGAGGGTTAGTGTTTACTGTGGACCGAGTTTCAATTTGGAATGACGAAGAAAGCTCTGAAGATGGACGGTGGGGATGGCCGCACGGCAAAGAGACGGCGTGCTTAGTGCCGCTGAACGGGACAGGTAAAAATGGTGACAATGCAAGCCTTAGGTTGTATATATTTTACCACAGTTTTTTCAAATGTGACAAAATAACGACAACACCTGTAGATAGTGGAATAAAGCACAGAAATCAGGTTCACGACAGCATTTGCCTAACAGGTTCAGCTTTCACAAGTTGTTTTCTTTTAAAACGTTTTGAACACGGGGCTCCTGGGGTGGCTCAGTTGGTTGAGCGTCTGACTCTCGGTTTTGGCTTAGGTTGGGGCCTCACAGTTTGTGGGATCGAGCCCTGCATCAGGCTCTGTGCTGACAGTGAAGGGTCTGCTTAGGATATTCTCTCTCTCTCTGTCTCTCTCTCTCTCAAGATAAGTAAATAAATTAAAATAAATAAAACTAAAAAATAAAACTTTGAGCGAACACTTTGCTGCACAAGATGTATGGATAATAAATAAGCATGTGAAAAGATGCTCAACATCATTAGTCATTAGAAAAATGTAACATAAAACCATAATAAGACACGATTACATACCTAAATGGCTAAAATTAAGGGCGCCTGCATGGCTCAGTCAATTGAGCAGCTGACTTTGACTCAGGTCATGATCTCGTGGTCCATGGGTTCGAGCCCTGCATTGGGATCTGTGCTGATGGCTCAGAGCCTGGAGCCTGCTTCAGATTCTGTGTCTCCCTCTCTGCCCCTCCCCTGCTCACGCTCTGTCTCTCTCTCTCTCTCTCAAAAATAAATAAACATTAAAAATATATTAAAACAAGGGGCGCCTGGGTGGCTCAGTCAGTTAAGCGTCCGACTTTGGCTCAGGTCATGATTTTGTGGTTTGTGAGTTCCAGCCCCGCGTTGGGCTCTGTGCTGACAGCTCAGAGCCTGGAGCCTGCTTCCGATTCTGTGTCTCCCTCTCTCTCTGCCCCTCCCCTGCTCATGCTCTGTCTCTCTGTGTCTCAAAAATAAATAAAACATTAAACAAATTTTAAAAATATATATTAAAACAATAAATGGATAAACAAACTGATAACGCTGACAGTAGAATACTACTCAACAATAAAAGAAAAAGGATGAACGATTGCTACTACATGGATGAATCTCAAAATAATTAGGCTGGGGGGGGGAAAGGCAGGCAAAAAAGAGTATATACTGTATGATTACATTTATATAAAATTCTAGAAAATGTTAACTAATATATGATGATAGAGAACCAATCAGTGGTTGCCTGCAAATGAGAGAGAAGTCAGGGAGGGCCGGAAGAAGACACACAAGGGGACACAGGGAAATTTGGGGGGGGGAGAGACAAATCCTTTTTCTTAATTGTGGTGATTCTTTTATGGGTGTGTACACTTACATATGCACAGCCTATGACATGTCGATTGTACATTAGTAAAGCTGTTAAAGCCAAAATTGAAACAAAGGCAATGCACAGAAACAATCCAGTAAGCAAAGGGCAGGAAAACCATAGGGGTCCCCGGGGACACAAGGTGGGACTGTGCGTGCTGGTGGTGGCGGTCAGGTGGGGCTTCAGAGAAGCTGGCTGAGAATGAATATGTGTTGTCAGGCAAAATGCGGGACAGGGGAGGGTCTTTCCTATGGTGGACGAAATGTGTGGGAAGACTCACAGGCCCCAAAGAGCCAGGGGCTGGAACTCTGTGTGGCTGGAACTCAGGGCACGGGGCGGTAGAGAGAGGGCCAGAGAGAGCAGCCGAGACCAGCTATGGATGTGGATTTTCTCCCGAGGTCAGTGGAGACAGACTGCGGGCAACCAGGGGGTTGTCGTGTGTGCGGTCTAGAAAGACGTTCTGGCTGCAACCTGAGAGGTGAGCTGGAGGGGAGTGGAGGGCAGGCAGGAGTCTGGGAGTGGGGTGAGGACATTTAACTGGGCGGGGAGTGGCCCAAGACAAGAACAGTTGGGATATACTACTTCGTGGCACATTTTTAGGACCCTGGAGAGTTAAGACCTTTGATGGCAGCTTCACAGAAGAGCAAATGGCGACTTGAAGGACCGAGCCTCCGAGTGGCTGGTGATGCTGTGAGATGCAGAGAGGCCCAAGATTTGGCCCTGATGTTTAGCTGTCTGTGAAGCAGCTGAGAGAACGCAGCAGCTGGGAGAGAGGCCAGTGGGGAGAACCCCGTTGATCTGGTGGTGAAATCCTGCCCACCAGGCATCTGCCTTACAGTGGTTGCCGCGGAAACATCAGATGTAGACCAAGAAGCATCTAGTCGGCCCCTCTTGTTAAAGATGATGACAAGGACAAGACGGGGAAGTGATTTGCTGACTTTCCTACTGGCAGCAGGGTAAAATACAGAACACGAAATGGACTACTTTAGCCATTTTCAGTGTATGGTTCCGGGACCGTATCTACATTCATAATATTGTGCAGAAGCCATCACCCCGC
This sequence comes from Lynx rufus, assembly GCF_022079265.1. NCBI lineage: Eukaryota > Metazoa > Chordata > Mammalia > Carnivora > Felidae > Lynx > Lynx rufus. The sequence goes on from NW_025814845.1 coordinate 171,108,816, forward strand.
ATCTCCACAAAGTCCTCATCATTCTGAACTGAAACTCTGTACCCACCACAGTAACCCCCTTCCCTCCCCAGACCCTGGTAATTACTATTCTACTTTGTCGCTATGAATTTGACTAGATACATGGGATCGTGCATACATACGTAGTGGAATCATGCAATATTTGCCTTTTTGTGACTGGCTTATGTCACTCAGCGCGATGTCTTCAAGGCTCATCCGTGTTGCGGCATGTGACAACATTGCCTTCCTTTTTCAAGCCGAACAATACTCCATGGTCTGTACCTACCACATTTTGTGTCTCCATCCATCTGTTGGTGGACATTGGGTTGCTTCTACCTTGTCGTTACTGTAAATAATGCCGCTGTAAACGCGGGTATACTGGAAACCTTTGTAGACATGGATTATTGGTATTTAGTGAAGAAGACAGACTTTGGCTGGTGAGTTTCAGGTAAAAGGGAAGGAAAATGGGGGGAGAGAGATATTTTCCCTGGAAGTCAACGATAAGTACTCTTTGTGCCTAAATACTTCTGGACTTATTCTAGGCAATGTTCCCCTTGGCTGTCATCCTGAATATGGTCCGTTAAGCCTGCAAGTGTGCCCAGCTCCAGTTAGAAGAACAGGTGTAGGAGAACGTCTTTCATCAAGGCACAGATTTGCCTTGGGACACTTCTCCCGGGGGATTCTCTGGTCTTCTAGGAAAACCGCCAAAAGGCCAGCTGGCCTGTTCCGCCAGGCTCCGTGATGGCAGGATCATGTGTGTTCTGTCTGTTTTATTAGCTAGTGAATCTCCAGCACCTCGAACACTGCCTGGCACTCAAAACTTTGTCAAATGAATGACCATGTCTTCCGCTGATCAGACCTGCTGTGCGCTTCCTGGGGAAGTCGTATCTCAGGAAAAGAAGAGGTCGCCGGACTAGAGGCAGACTCAGGAGCTTACCCAGGCTCTGATGCTGCCTGACGTGTGATGTGGCCTTGGCTTGTCCTTTGTACTTCCCGGCTTCTCATCGCTCGGCTGGTGGAAACGACAACCCGCTTGGGCTGACCTCACCAGGTGTCATGAGCAGTGAGGGGCTCATGTGAATGAAAGCGTTGTGCAAATGAATGCCATGATTGTGTCAAATCCTGGCCCCTCTTCTGTCCTGCATTGACAACTAACCTTCACCTGTGGGCACCTCTCACGTCTCGGCACCTCCCCACAAGCAGCACCCACTCCCAGCCTACTTTTCTCATTGTATCTCTATTTTCTCGGTCTTTTGTGCCTGCAAATCGAGTCATGTCTAGCTCCTCCCTCTCTCTGGCACCCCCTTCTCCTGCCCCGAGTCTCGGAATCTCGAGTCGAGTCTCGACTCTCGAGCCGCTACTTCTTTTCCCTCTTGGCCCTGGTCTGCGCTGCCGCCCTCCTCCTCAGGAGTCCCTCCCTCCAGTCTGACCACTGCCAAAGCTTTGACCGTCTTCTTCCTCTTGACTTTTCTGCTGCCGGCAAGAACGTCCAACGTGGAGCTCTGATTTCATCGTGCCTCTGCTCAAAAGCAACTAATGATGCTGAGATGCACAAGGATGCCCCCTATCAGAAGCACAGAGGGGCGCCTGGGTGATTTTGGCTCAGGTCGTGATCTCACAGTTCATGAGTTCGAGCCCCGTACCAGGCTCTGTGCTGAGAGCACAGAGCCTGCTTGGGATTCTCACTCTGCCCATTCTCTCTGCCCCTCCCCTGCTTGCACTCTCTCTCTCTCTCTCTCTCTCCAAATAAATAACCAAAAAGTTTTGTTTTAAAGGACACAGAAAATAACAAGTGCTGGCGAGGCTGTGGAGAAATCGGAACCCTCATGCACTTACAAATGTAAAATGCCACTATAGAAAGCAATATGGTGGTTCCTCAAAAATTAAAAATGGAGTTACCATATGATGCAGCAACCCTGCTTCTGGGTGTGCCCCCAAAAGGACTGAAAGCAGGGACTCAAAGAGATATTTGCACACCCATGTTCATAGCAGCACTATTCACAATACTCAAGAGGCAGAAGGAACACAAGTGTTTATCAACAGGTGAATCGATCAACAAAAGGTGATGAATACTTACCATGGAATGTGATTCAGCCTTGAGAAGGAAGGATATCCTGTCACATGTTACAACACGGATGAATCTTAAAGACCTTATGCTGGGGCGCCTGGGTGGCTCAGTGGGTTAGGCGTCGGACGTGGGCTCAGATTGTGATCTCACGGTTCATGGGTTCGAGCCCCACATCGGGCTCTGTGCTGACGGCTCAGAGCCTGGAGTCTGCTTCGGATTCTGTGTCTCCCTCTCTCTCTGCCCTCCCCCCACTCGTGTTTTCTCTCTCTGTCTCTCAAAAATAAATAAATATTACAGAAGCAATATCATGTTAAGTGAAGTAAGCCAGTCCCCCCCCCCCCAATAAAAACAAATACTGTAGGATTCCACTTAAATGAGGTGCCTGCAACAGTCAGAGATTTACAGAGACAGGAGGTAGAATGGAAGTTACCTGGCACACAGGGGAGGGTAGAGAGAGGGTTTGTTGTTTACCGGGTTCAGATTTTCCCATTTGCAAGGTGAGACACTTCTGGAGATCTGCTTCACAGCAACGTGAACATACTTAACACTCCTGAACGGTCCACTTAAAAACGGTTCAGAGGCTCAATTTGACATCCTGTGCTTTTCACCACGACGTTCAAAAATGACTGCAGGGTGAATGGGCTAAATCTGTCTTCTGCACCCTGGCCCTTCCGGGCCGTCCCCACGTCTGTTCTCTCGCTTCCCTAACCTGGGCAGGCCCTAAACGTCCTGGCCTCTCTGTCTCCGTGAGCCCCGCTCCCTCCGGCTGGAACATTGAATTTCACTCCTCCCCACTCTGGTGAAATCCTGTGCTTCAACCACCCACTTCAAGTGCTCCACTGTGCTATTTCTGCGGTTCGTCCACACTGCAGCCACTGTCCACGCGGCTCTGGGCGTGGAGGGGTTTCCATTCCTTCCTTTGCGCCCCGCACGAGATTGAATTCCCCAGGGCGGCGAGGATGCACCTGCTGCGGCTCCCAGCGCCATCCCGTCCAGCCAGCCGTGGGGGGCAGCTGGTTTGGGGGGGGGGGGCGCGCTCCTGGCTTCCCCATGCGGCCGTTTCTGGACGCTCCTTCCCTGTCTGTCTGGGTCTTGTGTGCTGCCCTCATCCCCTTTCTGGGGCCCGAGCTGGCGGAGGGCGAAGCCTGATTCTCTTCCTTGCCCGGCCCAAGGCGCCTCGCGCAGTGCCCGGCTGGGAGGGGCTGCACGAACGTTCGATGGTTACAAAACCGGGCGAGAATCCACCGCCCCTGGATCTGTTGCCTCGCTCCCTGACGGGAGGCTGAAAAAGAAATGGACGGGGCTCCTCTTTCTCCCGCCCTCTGTGGATTGTAGGCTCCCGGGTCACAGCCGCTTCAGCATTTCTTTGTGTCGGCGCAAGTGCGGCTGCCAAGGCTGCCGAGAAAACAGGACGGAGGAGGTGCCTCGAGCATCTCAGAGGATTGTACTTGTTGCCTCCAGCGCGACCAGCCAGAGGCCTTTTCATTAGACCAGACGTGTTGGCTCCGGGCTGGCCGGGCTTCCTGTCACTGATGGAGTCTGTTTAACGTCTCAGCTGAATCTGGCTGAGCTGGAGATCCCGGGGAACAGGGCCGGTCCGCCGTGGCGGATCTGCCCATGAGCATCTTGGATGTGGCCTGGCAGCTTCTCTCGGAGTCTGCCTTCTCCTCGGAAGCTCATCGGCGGGGCGTGGGGGTGGGGTTGTTGGTTCTTGCCATCACCGAAGAGAAACCAGACCTCCCGTCCACAGAGGAACGGGCTGAGTTAGGTCTGGGTTTTTCTGGAATCGTGCGGACGATCATTGTTTTCTTCACCGGAGTGGCGATTAAGTGCTCCATGCAGCAGTGAAACACGATGTAAGTTTTATATCTTTGTCAAGCCTTTTAAAGGGAAATTCACTAATCTTAAAACTCCTTTGGGCAGCCCCTTGCTCTTATCTTTGTGCTACATGAGCTGCGGGGAAACGGAGAGGCAAGATGTTCCAGCTGGGAACACAATCTTCTGTTTCTGAGCAACATCAGGCACTGACTTTAGGCAGAAGCCACCTGTGTGGGCAGCGTCTGGAAACCTCCCCGAGGTCCTCTGTGGCAGGGAGCGGATCTCCACATAACCATTTCTTATCTTCCAGTCTGCTGGCACTTTGGCCTTGTTGCTGGTTCCTGATCGTCCGTTCCCACTTTGAACTGAGACTTTCGTATTCATCACGCCTTTTTATTTCCTGACGCTTTGCTATCTGAGGCCTTGCTGGTGCTGGAGGGACTGCTCCTCCCAGGGCTGGTCAGTTTCTAGAGCCAGCGCTTTTCATGTGCAGCCCCACCAATCCCGTGAGTCCACACCCCAACCATTTCCTGAATCAGGCTCTCACATTCCCGATCACTAGCTACCTGCCCTAATCACCCCAGGGCCAGGTACCGGACAACTGGGGACAGTTCCTGTGACCCAGAGCCCACCCCAGATTTTCAACCTAGCCACTCCTGAACTTGCCCCTGTGCTTTGCTTTTCCGGCAAAAGCCACAGGAATGGCTCTTGCTCATGTTTTCTCCTGGCTTCCTCTGTCTCCTGAGGCACCCTGGTGCTTCTCCATGTGCTCCTGCATAGCCATGCCCTGTCCCCTAGTTTTAGGTGTGTGTGAGTGTGAAAAACCTCTTCCTTCATGACAGTCCCTACACCTGAGTAAAACAATCCCAGGTACAACTTACTACAACTTTCAGCCTCTCTTTGGCTCAGATATTAGTAATTCCTGGTGACACTCAAAATAGGACTTGGTTCCTTGTCCCTGGCCTTGACTCTTTAGCCAGAGATTAGGCTTGTCATCTGACTTTTCACGCTCCCTGCTGTCCTTTCTCTCTAGCCAATGTCAAACTAGACGCAACAAGCAGAGCTGAACTGACACTTGGAAGAGAAGTTTACCTTCACGGTGTAATTGGAGTTGCCCTAGAAAGGCTCCAAGCCCCCAAAGAAACTCACTCTGATGCCTAAAGTTTTCCCATCACCAAATCATCCCTTTTCCTTGACTATCATCCTCTGCTTTCTCTCTCTCTCTCTCCATCTCTCTGTTTTGAAATATGCGTTCTCAATTGCTTTCCCCTTATAATAAAAGAATAGAGATTGGATAAAAGTGATATGTGAATCTATGCCTTCTCTTATCCCAAATCCAATGAAATCACAAAAAAACATGTTTTTAAGAGGGAGGGCCTCCAGGTCCAAATACACGAGTTCCCCTCTACGTGCACCAAGAGCATCTAGAAGAATGATGCATTTCTCATTAGCACTAGATTTTGATAGGAAAAAAAAATGAGTGTTAGGTTAAAGGATATCGTCAAAACATAGAACGGTCATGTAGAATTTCCAAACCGTAGAAGAAAAATACAATCTAATAAGAGCCAGAAAAGAAATAAAATAAAGAATGAGAACGTATGGCAAGTGTAAAACTCAAACGATAATCAGGAACGAATCTAAGTCCGTCAGTAATCCCAACAAATTAAAGTGGGTTAAAAAAGTCTAAGAAAGTGTCGGGACGCTTGGGTAGCTCAGTCGGTTGGGCATCCGACTTCGGCTCAGGTCATGATCTCATGGTCCATGAGTTTGAGCCCTGCGCAGGGCTCTGTGCTGACAGCTCAGAGCCTGGAGCCTGTTTGGGGTTCTGTGTCTTCCCCTCTCTCTGCACCTCCCCCCCCACTCTGTCTCTGTCTCTCTCAAAAATAAATAAACATTGGGGCGCCTGGGTGGCGCAGTCGGTTAAGCGTCCGACTTCAGCCAGGTCACGATCTCGCGGTCCGTGAGTTCGAGCCCCGCGTCGGGCTCTGGGCTGATGGCTCAGAGCCTGGAGCCTGTTTCCGATTCTGTGTCTCCCTCTCTCTCTGCCCCTCCCCCGTTCATGCTCTGTCTCTCTCTGTCCCAAAAATAAATAAACGTTGAAAAAAAAATTAAAAAAAAATAAAATAAATAAATAAACATTAAAAATTTTTTTAATTAAAAAAAATTCTAATAGAGTGTCTCAGATTGGGTTAAGGAAAAAAAAAGCCTCAAATCCAGGAATATACACTTTAAAGGAAAACTTCTTAAAATAAAATATCTTTAGGACAGTTGAAAACAAAACATGAAGAAAGGTGTTTTAAGCAAATGTTAATGAAAAGAATGTATCAGACAGAAATAGAATTCAAAGTGAAAATTATTATGAGAGACGTTTTATTTTGTATTTATAAAAGTTATAATTCACAGCCAGGTCACGATCTTGCGGTCTGTGAGTTCGAGCCCCGCGTCAGGCTCTGGGCTGATGGCTCAGAGCCTGGAGCCTGTTTCCGATTCTGTGTCTCCCTCTCTCTCTGCCCCTCCCCCATTCATGCTCTGTCTCTCTCTGTCCCAAAAATAAATAAACGTTGAAAAAAAAAAATTAAAAAAAAAAAAAAAAAGGGGCGCCTGGGTGGCGCAGTCGGTTAAGCGTCCGACTTCAGCCAGGTCACGATCTCGCGGTCTGTGAGTTCGAGCCCCGCGTCAGGCTCTGGGCTGATGGCTCAGAGCCTGGAGCCTGTTTCCGATTCTGTGTCTCCCTCTCTCTCTGCCCTTCCCCCGTTCATGCTCTGTCTCTCTCTGTCCCAAAAATAAATAAACGTTGAAAAAAAAAAAAATTAAAAAAAAAAAAGTTATAATTCATCAAGGAGTTATACTAGTTATAAATCCTTATGCACCCAAACATCTAACTTTAAAACATAGTCAGCATAAACTGACAGAAATATAAAAAGAAATAAATGAATTAATAATCATAGTGGTCATAATAAATGAATTAATAATCATAGTGGTCATAATCATTGATAGTTTTCAATCATAGATTGAAAACACTCCTCTTTCATATATTGGCAAATAAAGTAAGCAAAAATTAAGTGAGGATACAGAGGGTTTGAATAAATGAACACATTTTACAAATAACTATATGTAGAATTTTATATGCAATGAAGAGAGCCTACGTTATTTTTACACACTTAAGGTAACCGAATAAAAATTAGCTACCAGGTCACAAAGAAAATCTCAATTCCAAAAATGCCGGAAGGCCACAACAATAAAAATGATTGTTAAAGAAAACAAAACATGAATACGTTCATATGCTAATTTAAGAAAGAATCGAAACCTGTGGGTAGTGACTATCTCCTGGGAAGGGTTGGAGGTTGGTCTGGAAAGTTTTACATATAGCCTCATGAAGGAAGTATTTGCTTGAGTTTTTTTTTATTATTAAGTGTGTAAAGTATTTTGAAGAGTCTAAAGTGATAATTATATAAAATAACAAATAAGGGCCACTGGTTGGCTCAGTCGGAGAAGAGTGCGACTCTTGATCTCAGGGATGTGAGTTCAAGCCCCACTTTGGGTATAGAGAGTACTTAAATAAGTAAAACTTAAAAAATAAGTAACAAGTGAATAAGATATATAAGGAAGAAAATATCGCTATTTTTCAAAACCTGTGGATGAAGACAAAGCAGTAACCAGAGGGAATGTGTAGCCTCAAGTGCACGTATTGGAGAATAATAAACATAGAGCATAAGGGCACTAAACTAAAGGGTTCAACCATAAAAGGCTTTTTTAAGCCTCTTCAAAACTAAAAGAAAGGCTAATCCAAATAAAAGTTTCAAATGTTGAAGTCATAAGACTGTTGTTTGCAGTTACTATAATTATCTACTGTAAACATCCTAAAGAATCAGCCAAAACACCCAGTAATCCAATACAGAAGAATCAAATAATGTGATGTTTTTGCTCCTTATTTGGATAAAATCTAGAATTTCCACTGGTGGGTGCCTGGGTGGCTCAGTCAGTTAAATGTCAGACTCTTGATTTCAGCTCAGGTCATGATCTCACAGTACGTGAGTTTGAGTCCTGCATCCGGCTCTGTGCTGACGATGTGGAGCCTGCTTGGAATTCTCTCTCCCTCCCTCTCTGCCCCTCCCTGCTGATACACTATCTCTCTTTCAAAATAAATAAATGAACTTAAAAAAAAAAAAAGGATTTCCTCTGTTTGTAGGGAGGTGGGAAATAGGCACTCACACAGTACTGGGGGGCATGTAAATTGGCCCATCTTTGAGGGCAATTCAGCAGAATCTATCAACGTTTTAAAAGCACTTATCCTTGGACAATTGCCCTTGTAGCAATCCTAGAATGATACCATCACGTGTTCCCCCAGGAAACTTGTACAAGGAGTTCACTGCAGCGTTGTTTAAAATGGGGAGATTTAAGAGCAGTCTTGATGTTTCTCAACAGAAACAAAAATCATCATGTACGTATCCTATGGAATATGCAGAATTAGAGTGATATAAACGCACTTACAGAAAATCTCCAAGACGTATCGTGAATTAAAAACATACACAAATCAGGGCGCCTGGGTGGCGCAGTCGGTTAAGCGTCTGACTTCAGCCAGGTCACGATCTCGCGGTCCGTGAGTTCGAGCCCCGCGTCGGGCTCTGGGCTGATGGCTCAGAGCCTGGAGCCTGTTTCCGATTCTGTGTCTCCCTCTCTCTCTGTCCCTCCCCCGTTCATGCTCTGTCTCTCTCTGTCCCAAAAATAAATAAACGTTGAAAAAAAATTAAAAAAAAAAACATACACAAATAGAGGAAGAGGAGGAGAAAAAACCATACACAAGTAAAAAAAAAAAAATAGCTGTTTTGTCAGATACAGCCGTTAGCACTTAGCAGACCCCAAAGCAATTGCCACACTGCCTCCTTGATACTCACTCCCCTCGTGGTTAAAATGCTTGCCTTTCAGTCTTCTGCTGCATCCAGAGGTGGCCATGTGCCATATTTGGCAAATGAAACGTATATGGAATTCTGTTGGTAGGTTTCTGGAAAATCTTTGCTTTTCTGATCAAAAGGTCAGATACAGCAGTCCTTTCCTCTTCTTCTAGCCTGAATACAGACAGGTGGACGGCTGGAGGGGGAGAGTCCTCTTGCAGCCACGAGGTCACAAACGTGGGCGAAAGTTCCAGAGAATCATCAAGACAGTGGCGCCGTCTAAGGTCACTGAGCCACTGAGCTACCTCGAGGACCTACTTGTGTCCAGAATTCCTGGATTGTGAGTCAAATAAAATCCCCATTTGTTTAAGTTGCTTTTTGTGAACCTCTCTAGATGAATACATTTCTAACTGATAGACCCACGTGTTGGCGTTTGTACCTCCAGAGAAGACACACAGAGAATATCCAGAAGGCTTCTCACCAATTTGTTGACGGTTACCCCTCTGGAATGGAGTGGGATTGACTTTTTCCCCTACATCGTTTTGCCGTGTTTCAAATATTTTCAATAAAGAAGTATTTATGTATGAATCACGTATTTATGTACGGATCATGTAACAGTTTTTAGATACATAGGAATGAAACCTGCCCACGTTGAGGTTTTAAGATTACAGCCACATACAAAAGAAAAAAGATGTCACGGTTTCATCACACAGAGATAAACGCGGTCTATTTGCTCTCTCTTCTCCAACAGATTGTATGTTTTAGAAGTTTTAGGTTTGCAGAAAAATGGAGCAGACGGTGCAGAAAGTTCCTATATACTACCCCTGTCCCCCAGTTTGCTCTGTTATTCACATCTTGCAGTAGTGTGGTATATCCCTGGCCATGAATGGACAAGTATTGATACATTATTATTAACTAAAGCCCATAATTTACATCAGGTTTCACTGTGTTGTACAAAGGGTGCTGTAGGTTTGGGCAAGTGTATAACGACATGTATCCACTACGTGCATCATACAGATGAGTTTCACTGCCCTAACATTGCCTGTGCTTCACATATTCATCCTCCCTCCCCCTTCCCCCTCCACCCAAACCCTGGCCGCCCCTGATCTTTTTACCATCTCCGTAGTTTTGCCTTTTCTGGAATGCCATATAGTTGGAATCCTGCGGTATGTAGCCTTTTCAGATTGTGTTCTTTGACTTCAGTAATATGCATTTAAGGTTCCTTCAGGTCTTTTCATTCGTTTGAGCACTGAATAATACTCCGGTGTCTGGGTGCACGGTTTATTTCTCTCTCCCCTTACCAGGGGACATCTTGGCAGTCTCCAATTCTGAGTAGAGCTGCTCTAAATATCCGTGTGCAGGTGTTTGTGTGGACATGTGTTTTCAACGCATCTGGGTATAAATACCGAGAAGCGTGATTGCTGGATGGTATGGTTAGAGTGGGTGTGATTTTGTAAGGAACTGCCAAACCGTCTTCCAAAGTGGCTATACCATCATGCATTTCCACCAGCGATGGATGACTGTTCCTGTGGCCCTGTCAACATTTGGTATTGTCGCATTCCTGGATGTCGGCCATTCTAAAAGGTTTGCAGCGATAGTTCCTTGTAGCTCTAACTTGCAGTGGCCTGATGACATACGATGTTGGGCACCTGCTCATATGCTTACTTGCCATCTGTTATTCCCCTTTCATAAAATATGTAACCGGGTGACAGCTGGGGCTTCTGGTCCCTTGCAGATGAGATTTATTAACCCCCTTATTCTAAGTTCTTTGAAAGTGCTAATCCCTCTTTGGAAGAAACGTAGACTAGATCAGACAAGGACAGACTGATAGAAGTGGAGGCATTTCCAACGCTCAGCACCCAATCCCGGCCCTTGTCTGGCAGGGGCTGTCCCTGTGCATGTCGCCATCCACTTGGGTAAAAGCCAGAGCCCTCGGGGCCACCCTCATCGCCCTCTCCTTCATCCTCGTATTCGGGTTCTGTCGATTGTACGTCCAGAATATCTCTCAAATCCACTCATCTCCACTGCAGTCATGACCAAAACCAATAACCACATGTTCAGGCTATATATTTCTCTCACCTGAATTATAGTGACCTCTTCACCATGCAGATGTCTTCATGTCACCCTCCTGTATCCAGAACAGGTAAAACCCCTACCATATTTCCTGCTCCGCAACCACCAGTCCCCACTCCACTCTCATTGGCCTGATTTAGTCCCTCCTCTCCGTGTCCCTCAGACCTCAGGCCCTTTGCACATGCAGTTTCCTCCAGTTAGAATCCTTCTTCCTCGCCTCGGTTCCTGAGAACACCTACACAGGACTCATAACTCAAGCAAGCATCACTTGGCTAGTGAGCTGACTCCCTGAGGGGATAAAACTCCCTCTTCAGGCTCAGGCTTCCTCTCTTGTGAACTTCTGTCACGGCTGCAATTTTGTAAAGCTTGTGTGCTTGGGGTAGTACGCGTTTCACCGTTAGACTGTGAACTCCACGGGATTAAGGATTTTGCCTGCTTTTGCTCACTGTTTCATCCCCAGGATTTAACACACTGCCATACTCATAGCAGGCACTCGGTAAACACTTGTTGAATGAATGAGTGACTAAATGAATCACTTCCCTCTAGAATTCTAGATACAGGACTAAGTCTCTTGCCTGCCCTCTTCTAAGGTTGGCATAATAATGCAGATAGAACACCACCCCAAAGCTTGATGGACTCTAAGACAGATAAATCCTTGGGGCGCCTGGGTGGCTCAGTCGGATGGGCGTCCGACCTCGGCTCAGGTCGTGATCTTGCGGTCCGTGGGTTCGAGCCCCGCGTCGGGCTCTGTGCTGACAGCTCAGAGCCTGGAGCCTGTTTCCGATTCTGTGTGTCCCTCTTCCTCTGACCCTCCCCCGTTCATGCTCTGTCTCTCTCTGTCTCAAAAATAAAATAAAAAAAAAAATTATAAAACAGATAAATCCTAATAAACTCCACAATGGAGAATGGCTTTTGACTTCCTGTGAAAGGATCCAGTATAACCAAATACTGTTTCTGTCTCCCAGCATATAGCTGTGCCTGCAATCCAGCTCGTATTTTACATCTTCACGATTTCCTTAGAGCTTGAGTGAATCTCTCAGTACTCCAGATGCCAACATTTGGACACATTTGTAAGATTGGAATTTCTGCCCCTGCCTTATGACCAGCAGGAGGGAAGTTCCTGGGTTTGGCTCTGTCTGCCTCCTCATGCATATGGATGATGTGTGGACATATGATGGGCACAGATGGGGACCTCATTCCTTCCAGGAACTTTGCAGCTTGTCTCGTCCAGGACAGGGCGTGTGTTAGGAGGAAGTCTGGACCGGAATTTCCCGCCGAGTCATCTGCGCAAAGATTTAGGAACAGATCCACTAAGGCAGGGGTGGGGGTGGGGCTTTGAAGAAGAAAGCGTACTTTGGGTGTGTGCTCATTTCGTGCTCCTTCTCTGTGAACTCCCCCTGGGGAAGGGGAAGGTCTGACCCTAGGCACTGTCTGTGGCCACAAGTGAATGGACCGTAGCGGGGCATCTGACTGAATGTGGGTAAATGAGATGATCTTCGTGGAATTGAGGGCCGGCACAGAGAGACTTCCAGTTCCCACGGAACAGACAAGTCGGAAGGCCGTGTGGAGTCAGGGCTGGCATGACTGTTTCTTCCACGTGCACAGAGAGGCGGGGCAAGTGGACAAGCAGAGAGAAACAGGTGTGCTGCAGCACAATAAGGCGAGGGACCATTTGGTCCAAGTTCCTCGTTCCGAGCCTTTAGGAGGTCTGGCTGTGTTTCCTATCTCAGTATTCCACAAGATACCCCTGCATCCTTCAGTAGATTCTAATTTGCACTTGAGCACTTCCCTGGCAGATGCCTGTTCCGTAGAAACAGATACAGAGAAGGATGGGAAGGAGGGGCATGCTGAGACACATTGCAAAGGAAAAAATGCCAGAGTGGAAGTCAGTTTGCAGGTGGAAAGGGGAGAGGACACGAACCCTGGCTGAATGCTGATCATGCCCCCATTCCCGTGCTGGGAACCTCCTGTATATGAACTCGGTTTTGAATTTCAAGAAGCTTAGGCAGCAGATCTTATTATCCTCATGTGACGGACAAGAAAACAGAGGCTCAGAGAAGTCACGCGGTGTCCCGAGGTCACACAACCAGCGGGTGGCATGGAACCAGATATGGAGCTGGCATTAGAAACAAAGATGTCAACGCCAGTAGCTCTTGCCTAAAAGACCGATGGCTGCGTGGCCATTGTCTCCCTGTCCGGGAAAACAGCAGCATGTCTTTTCTGGCCCTGGTTACGCCTGACCGTCATCCGTCCACACTGCAGAATGCATCAGACACTGCCCTGTGCAGGATTCCTGCTCCGCCCCTCAGCCCCGTCTGTTTCCTCCTCTGACATGACAGGGTGCAATTAACATTCTAGCCTTCCTAAGCAGATGTCTGTCTGACCCGTCACTCAGTCCAGGGAAGGTCTGTGCTCAGTGTCGTGCAGGGGCTGGCATTTCCCACCGGGGCGTTGGGGAAAGGGGGGCGAGACGAGGGAGGAGGAAGGGGTACGTTCTGGTTGTGGAGCAGCAATCTTTTTGCTTTTCCCTCCTCATGGCTTGTCCGCAGTTCTCCCCACCTCAGGCACTACATTCTCTCAGGAGCCAGAGCCGATCACGCTAGAAGTTGCCCTTCTGTGTATGCACAGCACCAGCATGGTTTCCATGGGAACAACGCAGAAGGAGGATGCTCCATTCTGGGCTCTTTGTGGCCTTGGATAAACAATGGATTGGATGCTTCTGAGGAGCCCAGAGCCTTCTCTCTCTGTCTTCTCTAACACTGTTTACAGCCCCTCCCATCACACATACGAAAAGCAAGTGAAATGAAAACTTAAGTCAGTTCAGCCTGAAGTGTGTAGAACAAACCCCCAAACCTGTGTTTATTTTTGTAAACCCAGTATGTGTGGGTTTTTAAAACCCCTGCCATCAAACCCACATAAGAGTACAAAGATTCCCAGGAGAGAATTGTAACGAGGGCCACCAACGTTTCTCCAAGGGTTTGGGGGGAAACGGGCTTCCCTTTGACACCTCGTCCACCTAGTCCCTGCCTGATCTAGCAATCTCTGTGGTGCCATTCATCAGCTAAGGACTCGTTTATTCATTCATTCCATCATCATTCATGGGGGACCCACCCAGGACGGGGTACCGCACCACAACGAACGCTTAAGGAACTCCTGGCTTAATCAGAGAGACCTATAGTGGGAAAATATAAATTACAGGTGAATCGAGACATGAGGCAAGACGAATTCAAGCAACTCCAGTCCCACATGTGATAACTCAACCATCAAGGTGTTTGGTCAGTGGTCTGTCCTTTGCTTCCTGTCCTGGTGACTCTTGAGTACTTTGGTCTCATAGAGGAAAATGGCCTTTCTTTTTCTAGACCTCCTCGTGAGGATTGGAACCTGCCAGGTTGCCAGTCCCTGCGTTTAACTAACTTCTCGGAATATTTAGCATTGTGGGGAAAGAGCTTGGGCTCTGAGTCAAGGATCGGGTTCGAATCTCATCCCTGTCGGAGTCTTGGTTTCCTCATCTGTAAAATGGGACTCTCTCATAAAGATTTCCATGAGGGTAAATGAAATAATATCTGTAAAGTTGCTGGCACAGGGTTTGGCATATGGAAAGAGCTAAGTATTAGTCCCTTCCTTTCTTTATTATTTTGTTAAATATTTATTTATTTGTTTGTTTTTGAGAGAGAGAGAGACAGAGCATGAGCAGGGGAGGGGCAGAGAGAGAGGGAGACACAGAATCCGAAGCAGGCTTCGGGCTCCAAGCTGTCAGCACAGAGCCCGACGCGGGGCTTGAACTCACGAACTGCGAGATCGTGACCTGGCTGAAGTCGGACACTTAACCGATCGAGCCACCCAGGCGCCCCTAGTCCCTTCCTTTCTACCTAGACCGCCCCACCTCCCCAACCTCTACTTATCGCCAACTGTTTGCCTGGCCTGCCTCCCGGATAGGTTGTTACCTGAGATCCAGTGTTACCACCAGACTGCACTTTCCTTCCACTGGCCCCCAGAGCAGAGTGGTATCCCCGAGCCCCTGGCTGTTCCCACGGGTAGACTGCTTTCTGCATCTTAGAACTCACCCGCCATCGTCTCTGTTCCTCTCTGCTCTGTTTTGTGGTGAGAAGGTGGGCACGCAGGAGGTTCCTGTGGGGAAACCTGATGAAACAACACCGTGCGATAAAGTGCGTTGAGAAGACAGATCCGCCCAGCCCAAGTAAGTTGATGTGTTCCTCCCTTGTGAATTTAATTGTGTTGATAATTTAGGTTTCTGCAATTCCCTAGATAAGCTCAGTGTCCCTCTTTCCTCTGTATCGGGTCTCAGTCTGTTGGAAGGCCTTCAACTCAACATGTACCAAGTCACTAATTTTGAGAGAAGGCAAAAGCCGCGTTGAAGTCACTTCTGGTCACTGAGAGGGCTCGGTGTCGGGATCGGGGTTGCTGTCTGACGAGGCAACCCAGGCGGCCTCCGGCAGCTGTGATTTGGACCACACCCCCAAGTGTCTCCCACCAGCTGTCGTAGTGTCTGACGTCTCAAAATGAGGCGACAGCTCTTCTGCTGCCCTTGTTAAAATGTCTCAACTCCTGGCAAATGCATCGATGAGGCTGGCATGGGGTGGCCAGTAGGGCCAACCTGGGGCCTCTGGGGCCTCTGGGAACACGTGGCAGCTGAGACAGGTTTGCCGACTTGTCCTTCTCTGTGGTGCTGTTCTTTTTTTTTTTTTTTTTTTTAATTTTTTTAAATGTTTATTTATTTTGAGGGAGAGAGAGAGAGAGAGACAGAATGCAATCAGGGGAGGAGCAGAGAGAGAGGGGGAATCTGAAGCAGGCTCCAGGCTCTGAGCTGTCGGCTGCCGAGCCTGACCCGGGGCTCGAACTCCTGAACCGCGAGGTCGTGACCTGAGCCAAAGTCGGACGCTTAACTGACTGAGCCACCCAGGCGCCCCTCTGTGGTGCTGTTCTATGCTGTTGGCCAGCTGGGAGCCGGGGCCTAAGGAAGCGCTGGACTCCACAAGAGAGGAGGAAGATGCTGATACGCGACAGACTCATTTCCAAGGTGAGGAAACCCTTTAGAGACTGACCATTCGGGACAGAGGCCAGGGGAGGGGACCTGAGCTCTGTGAGATGGTTTCTGAGTGTCTTGCGGCCAGGAAGCCAAGTGTGAGAAAAAAGAAAGTTCACGTGGGAGCCCTGAGCCAGGATGGAGGGGACCAAGTCACGTGCTACGCCAAGGGCCCAACATCTAGGTGAGCCTGAGGTGGGAAGGCTTAGCAAAGCCGAAAGCCAAGGACAAATCTCCTGCTGTATCACTGGCCTTCCGGAACTTGAGCACAGGATGGCCAATAGGGCCGATGAGGTTTCGGGGTGGTGGTGGGGTTTGTGGGGTCGGGAGCTGACGGGCAAGAAAGAATTCTTGAAGACGTTTTTGGGGCAAAAAGGTGGTTTTATTAAAGCACAGGGACAGGACCCGTGGGCAGGAAGAGCTGCCCCGGGACCATAAGGAGAGACTGGGTATTTACTATGGAGTGGGGGGAGCTAAAGTCAAAAGGAAATTCCGGAAGAGATTTCCATATGCTGAAGACTCCAGGATACTGGAGGCCTAGCTATTGTCAGCTAAGGTTGTTTTTCCTTCTAGCAAAACATTAGCATTAACACAGTAAGGAGTTCCTGCAGAAAATCCGCCTGCCTCAAGTGTTTGTCAGTGGGCTGCAGGTTAGAAGGAAATTTAATTTTGTCTGCCATTTCCTTCTGCCTTTGCTCCCCAGATCACTATGGAGGTGGGATGTTGGGGCTCCAGGAAACGGAGTCTATAGGTTTCTGGAGATTGGGCTATTGATGAGATTGCCTTTGTCTTGTAATTTACTAAGATACTTGTAAACTGATGGAGACTCTATCAATTTAACCATTTGTTTTCTGTCCTTTCCTTTGTCTTTGGGCAGCCGGGAGTGCCTGGGGAATGTCACACATATCCCACCCAGGGGTGGGGGGTGCTGTTAGCCTGTACTTTGCCCTCAGCTTGCCCCATGCTCCCTCATCAAGGCCGTAATAAGGAGTAGCTTAAACAACAGGCATGTATTGTCTCCCAGTTCTGGAGGCTGGAAGGCAGAGAGCAAGGGGTCTGCAGGGTTGGCGCCTTCTGAGGGCCATGAGGAAGAATCTGCTCTCTGCCTCTCCCCCGGCTTCTGGTGGTTCCCTCCAATCCTTCATGGTGTGTGGCTTCTAGATGCGTCTTTCCAATCTCTGCCTCTGTCTCTGCCCGTACGTCTGTCTGTGCTTCTCTTCTTATGAGGACCCCAGTCATACTGGATGAAGGGCGCACCATGCTCCAAAGATGACCTCTTAGTAACTATTTAATTAACTATTTTTTTTCTGCAATGGTCCTATTTCCAAATTAGGTCACTCCCTGAGGTACTGGGGGCTAGGACTTCAACACATGAGTTTTGGGGGGGACTCAACTCAACCATAACAACTGTTATGCCCAGAATTCGTGATCCCCAAAGACCACCAGGGAGCCGAGTCCGATGCAAAAGCAAAAGAGCCTTTATTCGAGCTAGCTCGAGCTCAATCCCCTACCTGCACCAACGCAGTGGTGAGATACCGTGGAGAGAGTGAGTTTCAAAAGGACAAAGGTTTTATTGGGGCCTAGGGGCAGTTGGTGAGGTAATGGCTGTGGCCTCAGCCGATTGGCTGGGGAAGGGTCGGAGTCCTGTTACGCAGGTCGCTGGGCGTGTTTTGATCGGGAAATTTGAACGGGTGAGCGGGAGGTTACTCAAGGGGAGGAGGCGTGGTCAAGGTGAAGGACACAGAACAAGATGGAGTCGGCCGGCATAGGCCCGCCCTTTCACAACCACCTTTACTCATCCTTGTTCTTTGGGGGTTCTAAATGAAGCAAGCATATACCCAGCAGTCAGAAGGAAGTGCAGGTGGGGATTCAGGTTCAGTGCGTTGGGGATGCCAGCAGCTGGGGAAAACCACGTGAACATCTCTGATCATTCAAATGTGCCCTTTTTCAAAGGCTCAAAGGGACTGGCCTTGAACATTTGAATTATTAGACTTCTTTTTTTTAATTTTTTTTAATGTTTATTTATTTTTGACAGACAGACAGACAGACAGAGAGAGACAGGGCATGAGCTGGGGAGGAGCAGAGAGAGAGGGAGACACAGAATCCGAAGCAGGCTCCACGCTCCAAGCTGTCAGCACAGAGCCTGACGCCGGGCTCGAACTCACAAACTGTGAGATCATGACCCGAGCCGAAGTTGGACGCTTAACCAACTTAGCCACCCAGGCGCCCTTGAATTATTAGACTTCTTTATAATGAATATCAGCCCTGTAGAGATTAATAATGTTGCACTTTAGGGGCACCTGGCTGGCTCAGGCGGTAGAGCACGTGACTCTTGATCTCCAGGTCGTGAGTTCGAGTCCCACATCGGGTTTAGAATTTACTTAATAAGAAATAAAAATAAAAATAAATAATGCTGCGCTTCAGCCCTTCTCTTTGGGACTTGCCTCACCTCCAGTGGCTTTTCAGATGCAAAGTTTCCTGCCACCTCATGAGAGAAAGTCACTTCCTGTAATCCCTTAGTTCAGACTTATTAAGGTTCTTAGCGGCGACAGAAGCCATCTCTGGATAGTTTAAGAAGAAAGAGACAGACGGAAGCATTTCCTCCACTGGCCCTGAAACTGTCTGTGTCCTTGTGTGCCGGATTCTGAGGTGTCCCTGAGCCCCAAAAGGTGAGCCGTCTAAGGCTGCAGATTGATACAACCAGAATTTCCAGGCTCAGTGGAGGACACGCCTACTGTCCAGTGTAGAGAGGCCTCGTGGGGTGCCCAAGTCCAGGGGCAAGGCGAAGGTGGGTCCTTTGGTGCTCCCCGGTGTGGTTCCCCTTCCCCAGGGAGACCCACCCTGAGCTCCCCAAAGCGACAGACTGTCTCGGCATCTCTGATAGAGCCTGGCCCCAGGGCTGAGTGCAGAATAAAAGCCCTGGGAACACTTTCTGATCCCTCTAAGGTGGCTTCTGGCTGCTTCCTCTCCCCACCTCCAGCTCCTCCCTAGCCTTGCCCCTTAAGCACCGCAGGCTGAAGGCTCCAGGAGAGCAGGCCTACCTTAAGCCCCTTGGCTCTCTTTCAGGGTGAATTTCTGACAGCGAGCGCTTTCTTCCCCACCCCCCTCTCCAATCTTTCATTGTTCTTGTTGCAAATGCGGGAGAAAAGCAGGCCGGGCCCTACTCTCCAACACCTCCCTCGCAGAAAAGCATTTGACAACCGGTTCCCATGGCAACAGCTTTCTTTGAAATAATTTCTTGTGCGGCGTGCCAGACCCCCGCCTCTCTCTTCTGGAGAGTAATGGCCAGCATCGAAAATGAGATCGGAGGAGACAAGGAGAGAGCATCGGGACCAGCGGAGCCCGCGGGCCGACAAGAGGGCTCTCCAGGGCCCGGGAGGGCGCGTCTGGGCGTGTGTCCTCGGGGCCACGCTGGTGCCCAGCAAGGAGTTAACAGATGAGGTCTCACGAAAGCTGACAGTGGCATCAACAGGCGCTATTTAGAGCAGCATGGGAGCGGCAGAGCTCTCTAATTTTGGAAAAGGGCCATGTTCGCACTTTTCTGAGCAGCAGCGTCTGCCCTGGAAGCTGCTGGCTCCCCCCCCCCCTTTTTTTTTTTTTTTTTTTGGTTTCTTTGTCAGTCTTGGCACATGGGTAGTGCTTTCCGCTCAGGGGAGAGCCGCCCCTGGCCTCTGCCCCTCGCCCTTGTCCCCACTGAGCTAAGCAGTGGGAGACGCCAGACTTGGCTTCTGTTACAGGTGGATGTGCCCCTCACCCCCAATCTTACGTGGAAGCCCTAACTCCCAGGACCTCGGAATGGGACTTTGGGAGATAAGGCCTTTAAGGAAGTGGTAAAGTTAAAACGAGGCTATTAGGGTGGGTCCTAATCCAATCTGATGGTGTGCTTTTAAGAATAGAGAGTTTGGTGGCGCCTGGGTGGCTCAGGCACCTGATCGTCTGACTTTTAGTTTCAGCTCAGGTCATGATCTCACAGTCTGTGAGTTCGAGCCCGGGACGGGGCTCTGCGCTGACAGTGCAGAGTCGGCTTGGGATTCTCTCTCTCTGTCCCCTCCCCCCACCCCACCTCAAAATTAACAAATAAACTTAAAAAAAAAAAAAAGAGTAGGAAATTTGAACACACAGAAGAGACACCAGAGATGTGCAAGCACAGAGCAAGGGTTGAACGAGGACACGGTAAGACAGCCGTCAGCAAGCCAAGGAGAGAGGCTGCAGGAGAAACCAGCTTGCCGGCACCTTGATCTTGGCCTTCCAGCCTCCAGAACTGTGAGAAGCTGATAGTGTCTGTTGTTAAAGACGCCTGGTGGGTGGTACTTTGTTGGTGGCCGAAGCAAACTAATGGGCCGCTGGGGCTCCGAAGCGATCCCCTCTGGGCTGCTGGGGCTCCATTGGTCAGGCTCGGGAAAGTCAGCCTAAAATCATTCTGCTCTACCGTCCCCTTGACAGAGGGATGGGGCGCGCCATAGAGAGGGATGGGCCGCACCAGGTGCCCCAGCAAGCTCACTGCCCTCCCTGTGTGACCTGATACACTTGTGTCCTGTCGAGTCTGAAGGTCTTTTCTCTCCCTGACTGCAGCGTCCTGCGAAGTTGCTGTTGGAGGCCCAGCCATCCACCGCTCAGAGCGACAGGAGGCAAAGGCAGGTCTGAGCGATTCAGCCTCCGGAGGCCGGGGCCACATAAGTGCTTGTGTCCTTGCTTCTTCCCCTCACCCACCTTCAGCATATATTTAATGTATGAGATCCCATAATGGGATTCCTTGACGTTCTTTCCCTGTGTATCCCGGCCACTGGGACTGTGCTTAGCATGGAGACACTGCGTAAGTGTTTCTGAATACATTACTGGATCTGATTCTGGCCAAGAGAAAGGACGTTCTTGCTCTTTTGTTCCTAATGTGTTTTGCTTGGTTTTTGTTCTGTTTTAGAGAAGACGAGCAAGTGGCTTGCCTGAGGGCCAGAGAGAGGCAAAACCAGCACTAAACCCAAGGTCTCCCGGATCTCCGCTCAGGAATTTTTCTGCTCTGCCATTCAGTAAACTTAACACACAGCTAACTGTGTGGTACGCCCGCGAGAGAAAGGACAACACCTATATTTTCAGTCAAGCATTTTGTCTCAGGGGCAGCAGCCAAGTGTGAATGTATTTGTTATGTTTCAAAGGGCAGGATATTATTTTGTGTACTTACCAGTAGTTACCTCTTCCAGCTCTCCATTCCCTTCATTCTAACTTTCAATAGCTCCCTAGGTCCATAGTTCCGAGCAAAGAGATGGTACACAGGAAGCACTCAATACAATTTAAAAAATGAGTTAATGGATAGGGGCTCAGTCGTTAAGCATCTGACTTGGGCTCAAGTCGTGATTTCACGGTTCGTGAGTTCGAACCCCACTTCAGGTGAGCCCCACTTCTCTCTCTCCCTCTCTTTCTCTGCCTCTCGCTCACTTGCACTCCCCCTTTAAAATAAAACAAAGCAAAATAAAATAAAATAAAATAAATAAAATAAAATAAAATATAAAATAAGATAAAATAAAATGAATTAATGGATAAATGAAAGCAGAAACAATTGTCTTTTTAAAACATTTTTTAACACTTGTTCATTTTTGAGAGAGAGACAGAGCGCAAGTGGGGGAGGGCAGAGAAAGAGGAGACACAGAATCTGCAGCAGGCTCCGGGTTCTGAGCTGTCAGCACAGAGCCCGATGCAGGCCTTGAACCCATGAGATCATGAGCTGAGCTGAATTCGGATGCTTAACCGACTAAGCCACCCAGGTGCCCCGAAAGCAGAAATAATTCTTAATTCTTCCCCTTGGCATCACATGTTCTCCATAACCTGGTCCCTAATTTCCAGTCTTCACAGACATGACTCTTTGCTCAAGCTGGCTCCGTTTCCTCTCTGGTTCCAGAAAAATGCATCCATTGCAACTCTGCTCTGGTTGCCCCCCCAGACTCGGGTCATCCTTCTCTCCCTTATTTGTCCATCCTGACGTTGCTCACATCTTCCAGCTTAACTGCAGCTTCCCCCCTACCCCCCCCACCGGCTGCCTCCCCTTCTGCCTGCCTGCCGCACGAATAAGAATAATGGGATTTGGGGTCTGGGAGGCATGGATGGAGGAAAAAGAACTTGCAGAGCATCCTGAAATAGGAGTACACGTCCTTGAATTACGTCTTCTTTAGGAAGAAAATCTGGAGAGACAGAAGCAGAGGTATGGCCAAAAAGGTAGACTTACATTTTTGTCCATGATGCAATGCCTACTATGACAGCAGACTTACCTTCTTGCTGTAAACACCAATCAGCTGGATAAAATGTATGAAAAAGTGTTTTCAGACATTAGATACTAGGCGGTGCGGGATCATGGTTCCTGATAGGAGACAAATGAGATGAGCCCTAGGATTGCCCTGGGTTTCTACATGGAGACACTTTCTTGGTCATGGGTGCAAGGAAGGGGTACTCAAGCAGAGATAGTCATCTCTTGAGTTGAAGGGAGGCCAGAATATTGGAATTTTCCAGGCAGAGTATCAGAAAGAAGGGAGTTCGTGTCCCAGATAGTGTCCCTCGAGTCCTTTAATTAAATACTTAAATTATATGCTTCTATAGGAAAACACTCGCCATCATCAGGCCAAGAAAACTACAAATCCTAAAACCGAACAGTTTCCAGAGCTCACACAGGGCTTGGAATTGCTTGAGTTATGACTAACTGAAAGAGAGAAACCTCTTTGAGCACCTGGATGGTTCACCGGACTCCAGGAGGATCATGCATTACCTAGTAGGTCTAAATTACTCCTAGCTGACTTCTTTTAATAAAGTTTAAAAACAAGCCTCGAAAGGTTAATAGCTGTTTACGTCTCTGCCAAAAGTAACTTCAACACCCTTTAAAGGAAGAGAACAAAATTCGGACATTCGACAACCTAATATTCACAATGACTAGGGTATTGTCAGGGTTAAGTAGTCAGAGTTCAACCAGAGAAGAATGAATAGGGGACTATCGTCTCTCTATTATCTCTCTATCTATCCACATATCACTCTATCTATCCATCCTTCTTCCATCTATCCATCTGTCTATCTATCATCTATCTAGTTGACCCTTGAACAATATGGGTTTAAACTACATGGGTCCACTTCTACCCAGATTTTTTTTTATAAGTACAGTACATGATTATAAATGTAGTTTCTCTTCCTTATGATTTCCTTAATAACGCTTTCTTTTCTTTAGCTTACTTTATTGTAAGAATATTGTATATAACATATACAAAATACGTGTTCATCGGCTGTTTATATTATCGGTAAGGCTTCCAGTCAACTGTGGGCTATTAGTAGTTAAGTTTTGGGGGAGTCAAAAGTTTTATACAGACTTTTGACCCACAGGGAGTTGACGCCTCTAACACCTGTGTTGTTCAAGGCTCAGTGTATAGGAAATATATATGTGTGCCTTTCAGCTGGAACCACCATCTTCCAATAATTTGCCAAAATGACCAACATAAAGGGAAAGAGGAAAGGTACTTGCTCTCTGGACCTTTCAGAAAACATGGAATTGTTCCTTCTGCCACATACATGCAAATCTACAAAAAGATGATATTGTAGACAACGACCGAATGGGCGCTGTTCAAAAAGGAATGTTCCACAAATGTTACCACGGCAAAACTGGAAGGATCTACGGCGTTACCCAGCATGCTGTTGACATTGTTGAAAGCAAACAAATTAAGGGCAAGGTTCTTGCCAAGAGAATTAACGTACGTATTGAGCATATTAAGCACTCATAGAGCCGAGATTGCTTCCTGAAGTATGTGAAGGAAAATTCTCAGAAAAAGAAGGCTGCCAAAAAGAAAGATACTTGGGTTCAACTGAGGGGCCAGCCTGCTCCACCCAGAGAAGCACACTTTGTGAGAACCAAAGGAAAGGAGCCTGAGTTGCTGGAACCCATTCCCTACGAATTCATGGCATGATGAATGTGAAAAAAACAAACAAACCAAAAAAAAAAAAAAAAAAACCCCTCAAGACTGTAATAAAAAGAAAAGGAAAAAGAAAAACAAGAAATGTGTGTGTATGTGGATTTATTAGAAGAGGGCTTACACAATTACGGGAGTTGGTTCAACAAACTTGAAGTCTGTAGTGCAGTCAAGAAGGAGAGATCATGGCAGGCTGAAAGCAAGAGGAGGAAGAAAACAGCAGAGCACTTTCAGACCCAGTTGTTGTTTGGAGTCTCTGAGTTCAGAGAGTTCTGAGCCCTCTTTTTTTTTTTTTTTTTAATTTTTTACAGAGCGCGAGCAGGGGAGGAACAGAAACAGAAGGAGACACAGAATCCGAAGCAGGCTCCAGGCTCTGAGATGTCAGCACAGAGGTTGACATGGGGCTCGGACCCACGAACTGAGAGATCATGACCCGGGCGGAAGTCGGACACTTAACCTACTGAGCCACCCAGGCACCACCCCCCTTTTTTTTAATGTTTATTTATTTTTGAAGGAGAGAGAGACAGAGCTTGAGAGGGGAAGGGGCAGAGAGGGAGGGAGACATAGAATCCGAAATGGGCTCCAGGCTCTGAGCTGTCAGCACAAAGCCTTATGCTGGGCTCGAACTCACGAACTTTGAGGTCATGACCTGAGCCGAAGTCGGACGCTTAACCGACTGAGCCACCCAAGCGTCCCAATCTGGGCCCTCTTTTAAAGGTTTCGAAATGATAAAGTCAGGCCCATTTATCTCCATTTTATTAACTTAAAGACAACTGAATGTGGACTTGAATCGCATCTGCAAAATTCCTTCAGAACAGCACCTAGATGTGTGTTTGATTGAATAACTTGGAGAAGTTGTGTGTATGTCTTACATAATCATTGCTGCTTCCCTTTTATTCTCCATCTTCCAGGAGAGAATATGCCTTGTACCTTAACCTAATTGGAAACATACTCGAAAAATAATTCTGGAGACTATAGTTCAGCTTAGCCAACTTGACATATCGCAAAGCCATCTTCAGCATCCATTAAAAAAAAAATAGTAGACATTCAATGAAGCAGGAAAATGGGACTCATAACCAGGAGAGAAATATAAATAGATCTAGATATTACAGAAATTGTGGAATTAATAGAAAAGGACTTTTAAAACTCCATAATAATCATACTTAAGATTTTTAAGGAGTACTTGGCTGGCTCAGTTGGTAGAGCATGGGATTCTTGATCTCAGGGGTCAGGAGTTCAAGTCCCACATTGGGAGCAGAGATTACTTAAAAAGTAAATAAATGAAACCACATTATTAGAAAAAATAATTTAAAGGAAAAACTGAAGTTAATGAGATAAAAAGAAGCCATTAAAGGAACCAAATGGGACATCTAGAGCAGAAAATTAAATATCCAGCATGAAAAATTTACCACATGGGCCTAAATATAGATTGGAGACTGCAGAAGAAAAAAATAAACAACTTGCAGACATAGTAGTAGAAACTTTCAAAGTTGAAGCATGGGGAGGAAAAAAAGGCTGAAAAAAGGAACGGAGTCTCAGTCACTGTTAGGACAATATCCAGCGACCTAACACGGGCAGCCGGAGTTCTGAAAAGACAGTAGAATCAGAAAAATGGTTTGAAAAAACAGTCAAAAAATTTCCAAACTTCAAAGAAGCTCAACAAACACCAAGCAGAATAAATGCCACATTAAAGCACATCATAATCGGGGCGCCTGGGTGGCGCAGTCGGTTAAGCGTCCGACTTCAGCCAGGTCACGATCTCGCGGTCCGTGAGTTCGAGCCCCGCGTCGGGCTCTGGGCTGATGGCTCGGAGCCTGGAGCCTGTTTCCGATTCTGTGTCTCCCTCTCTCTCTACCCCTCCCCCGTTCATGCTCTGTCTCTCTCTGTCCCAAAAATAAATAAACGTTGAAAAAAAAAAAAAAAAGCACATCATAATCTAAATGATGAAAACCAGGAAGAAAAAGAAAATCTTAAAGAAACCAGAGGGGAAAAAACGCATTAGATACAGGAGAACAAAAATGAGATCTATCACAGTATTTTTGTCAATAAAACTGCAAACCAGAAGATAAAGGAGTGACTTTAGTGGGCTACAATAACACAGACAAACAAACAAACAAAAAAACTCTTGAATTCTATATTGAGTCAAAATATTCTAAAAAAGTATAGATAAAATCAAGACATTTTCATATAAACAAGCTAAGATAATTCATTGCCAATAGACTAGCACTAAAGAAATCGTTTCCTCAGGCTGAAAGAAAATGATATTAGATGGAAACTCAGCTATATGCACACACAAAAAAATATTAAATGAGTGAGTAAATCTAAGACATTTGTTCTAGTTTTTAAATCTGCTTAAAAGAAAATTGAACCCAGAAGACTTTTGTTTTCAACCAAGATGGAATAATAGGGATTGGAGTTACTTTTTTTTTTTTTTTTGGTCAGAAACAACCAGAAGCAAAAAAACAAAAAACCAAAAAACCAAAAAACACTTCATAGGATATTGACACTCAGGCATCAAAGGCTAGTGTTCCCTGAGAATCAGGAAACAAATGAAATGATGCCCATAGATGTTGTCACTTAATTGCCTGAGGAAAATTTGATTGTAGGGCAGGGAGAGGGAACCCAAGTAAAGCTTGGTGAGCTCCTGAGTTACATATACAGAGCTGGGAACACAAGGAGAATTCATAGAATTCATAAGCCAGAGTATTGGAGATAAGAGAGCTTTCACACAGTGAGAATTCCAGAGATCTGCAGAAGGTTCCCCTAAAAGATCCAGCTAAGTATTGATTAGCTCATCTGTGTGAAGAAACTATCTAATGCTGAGAAAAGAATCACTTAAAAGAATTAGTCAGAACAGTCCTTGGTATTCATACCAGGCCCAGGAATCGTGCCTGTTCCCACAAGCCGGAATAGAAAGTCTCTTAATTCATGGGGCCTTACGTAGAGTACTTGGAGATTTTGCCTCAGTACTGGAATAAGATTAGACTCAGATTAAATTCTATTCCAGTGTTGCCTAACAACGCTTAAAAGCAAAAGTCAAAAAGATAAAGCTATTACCAAGTAACTTGCCCATATCCCAGAACAAAGCTCAAGAATATTTATAAGATTAAAAAAAAATTATCCGGCAGGCAAAATTCACAATGTCTGGCAAAACTTACCAGACATGCACAGAAACAGAAGTATGCGACTCATAATGAAAAGAAAATAAATTGAAAGTGACCCAGAAATGACTCAGAAGATAGAATTAGTAGAAGAGACCATTAAAACAATTATTAGGACTGTATTCCATATGTTTAAGAAGCTAGAAGAAAGATTAAGCATGATAAGTAGACCTATACAAAAAAGGCCCAAATTAAAATTGTACAGTTGGAAAACTAGAAATAAACTGAAATAAACAATATACTGAAAGAGATCAGAAAAGATTAGCAATTGCAGAAGAAAAGATTAAGAACTAGAAGACATAGCAAGAAGAAACCAAAAACAAAAAGTCCAAAAAAATAAAAAAGACAGATCCCCAGTGAGTTGGGGCACAATTTTATGTGGCCTAAAATACATGAGATTGGAGTTACCAAAGGGAGGAGGAAACCAACAAAATAGCTGAAGAAATAATGGTCAAAGTCTTTCCGAATGTGATGAAAGCTATATACTCATAGCTAGATCAAGGACATTTAATGAACTCCAAGTAGAAGAAATATGAAGAAACTACACCAAGGCACATAATAATAAAATTGCTTAATACCAGAGATAAAGATAAAAATCTTAAAAGTAGCCATAGATAAAGGACACATTACATATAAAAGAACAAAGATAAGGATGCCAACAGCTTTCCCGTTGGAAACCGAAAGCTAGAATTTAGAAGAGCAACATCTTTAAAGTGCTGGAAAAAAAAAAAAAAAACTCAGCCTAGAATTCGTCACTCAGCATAAATATCTTTCAAAAAAGAATGTGAAATAAAGACACTTTTAGATATTCAGACATACAAAAGCTGAAAGAACTCATCCAGTCAACTGGCACAGTGAGAAATGTTAAAGGAAGTCCTTCAAGCAGAAGTAAAATGATACAAGATGAAAACTTGGATCTATACCAAGGAATGAAGAACACTGGTTGTGGCAACTACATAAAGACATATGTTACATGTTTTAATTGTTTAAATTGCTTTAACAATAATTTAATGTTTAAACCAAAAATAATAATGTATTTTGGGCTTATAACACGTGTAGTCGTAAAATGTATGACAATAGCACAAAGCCAAGGGAGGGGGGAATGGCAGTGCACTAATGTAAGATATTTATACTGTATGTGAAATGATACAACATCACTTGAAGTTAGGCTGTGGTAAAAATAACCACTAAAAGAATGCAACAAATAGTTATATTTAATAAGCCAACAAGAGAAATAAAATGAATCGTAAAAAAATACTCAATCCAAAAGAGGACAGAAAAAGAGGGAAAAAAGAACAGAAAACATATGGTCAAATAAACATCATACAGCAATACTAAGAATCACACTAAATGTCAATGGTTTAAACAGCTAATTAAAAGGCTGAGATTGTTAGCTTAAGATCAAACTACCTGCTATCTACAAGTAACATACATTAAATTAAAAAGATGTAATAGACCATAAGTGAAAGGATTGGAAAAATACTATGCTAACACGAATCAAAGAAGGCTGGAGACAAAGCAGATTTCACAGCAAAGAATACTGCCTGAAATAAAGACAGTAATTTCAAAATGATAAAGGGGTCAAGTAATCAAGAAGACAACATTCCTATGTTTTTATGAACCTACTAACAGAGCCACAAAATACACGGAGCAAAATTGATAGAACCACAAAGAGAAATAAACAGATTCACAACTCCAAAGATTGAAAACTTTTTCAAAAAATTCATTTAAAAAGTAGATTTAAATTCAGTAAGGCTAGAGAAGACTTGAACAATATAGACTTACCTGACTTAATTGACATTTAGAGAACACTCAGTGAGTGCTGAATGCACATTATTTTTAGGTACATATGAAACATTTATACATTATGGGGCGTATAACTAATCTCAATAAAGCTGAAAAGATTCTACCATCATTTTTATTTATTTTATTTTTTAAGTAATCTCTATGGCCAACACAGGGCGCAAATTCATGACCCTGAGATCAAGAGTCAAGTGCTCTACTGATGAAGCCAGCCAAGTACCCCTGAAAAGATTCTAAATAACCGTAAAGGAATTCAATTATAAACCCAAACCAGAAAATATCTCAAAAGATGCATAAATATTTGTAAATGAAATAACACACTTCTAAATAGGCCATGGGTCCAAGCAAAAGTCAAAAAGGAAACTAGAAAATTATTTTGAACTGAATGGCATTCAAAATACGACACATCAAAATTTGTGAGTGAGCAGAAAAGAAAGAAAAGAAGTTAGTAAAATCAGAGCGGAAATAAGTGGAAAAACATTAGAGAAAATAAATATGACTAAAAGCTGGTTTTTTGAGAACAGCAATAAAATTGATAAATCTCTTGCTAGATTGGTCAGGAAGAGGGAAGACACAATCAACGAGAGAGAAGAAAAAGAGGTGATTTCACAGATACTAAAAGGACAATAAAGAGTATTATGAAAAATTTGTAACAGTAAATTGACAACTTCTATAAAACCCCAAAATTCCACAAGAAGACAGAGATAACCTATGTAGCCTTACATATACTAAAGGAATTGAATTTGTAGTTAAAACCTTTCTTACATGTTTTCATAAAAAAACTCCAGTCCCAGAAGGATTAACTGGTGAATTCTAACTTAAGGAAGAAATAATGCCAAATCCAACCAACTTCTTCCAGAAAACTCAAAAGGAGGGAATAGTTGTCAACTCCTGCTATAAGGTCAGCATTGCTGTTGTTTCAAAACCAGACAAAGAAAGTACAAAAGGCAAAACTAATGACCAGTATTCCTCATACACATAGGTGAGGAAATTCTTAAAATTTAGCTTGAAAATCCAATTCAAAAATGTGTAAGATTTATAAAAAGTCCAGTGTGCCACAGCCAAATGAGATTTATTCCGGGAATGCAAGGTTGGTTTAAAACTTGCAAATCATTTAAAGCAACGCCCCCCATAAATAGACTAAAAAAGAATACCATACGCTTATCTCAATAGATACAAATGACAAAATCCAACATTCCTTAGTGTTACAAACTTCCTCAAAGTGATAGTGTATGGAGCTAGTTTTCTGTTGATGTGTAGCAAATTAGCACAAACTCAGAAACTTAAAATGCCACCATTTATTACCCAACACTCTGTAGATCAGAAGTCAGAGGGGTGCCTGGGTGGGTCTGTCAGTTAAGCATCCACCTTTGCCTCAGGTCCTGATCTCGCGTTCGTGAGTTCGAGCCCCACATTGGGCACACTGCTGTCCGCACAGAGCCCACTTCAGACCTTCTGTCCTCTCTCTCTGCCCCTCTCTTGCCCTCTCACTCTCTCTCTCTCTCTCTCTCTCAAAAATAAACATTAAAAAAAAAAGAAGAAGTCAGAGCGGGCTGGCATAGATTCTCTGCTCAGAATCTCACATTCGCAGTATTGGCTGGGCAGGGGTCTCATCTGGAGGCCCTGAGGAAGAATCTACTCACTTTCAAGCTCATTCAGGTTGTTGGCAGAACCCAGTTTTAAGTTTTAGGTTATAGGTATGAGATTTATGTTTCTGGTAGCCTGGGTCTGCCATCAACTTCCCAGGGCCCACATTTCTTCTCAATGGCCCCTTCCATCTTCAAAGCAGCAATCACGTGTCAAGTTCTCACTCATACTTTGGATCTGTCTGACTTCCTTTTCTATCAACCACAGAAAGGTATCTGACTTTTTAAAAATATATATATATTTTTTGTTTTTAGAGCAGCTTTAGGTTCACAGCAAAATTGAAGGGAGGATACAGAGATTTCCTATATATCCCCTGCCCCACACATGCACAACGTCTCCCGTTTTCAACATCTCCTACCAGAGCATCTCCTATCAACAGCCCCTACCATTATCTACATTCCCTACATTTGTTACAATTGATGAATCTGCATTGGCACATAATTAGTCCATTGTTTACCTTATACTCACTCTTGGTGTTGTACATTCCATGGGTGTGAACAAATGTGTAATGATATGTACCCATCATTATAATATCATACAGAATATTTTCACTGCCCCAAAAAAGTCCTCTGTTCTCTGCTGATTTATCCCTCCCCTTCACCCTAACCCCAGGCAAATACTGTTGTCTTTTTTTAAATGGTTTCCATAGTTATGTATCTAAGAATGTCACATTGTTGGAATCATACAATAAGTAGCCTTTCCAAATTGGCTTCTTTCACTTAGTAATATGCATTCAAAACTTACTCCATGTCTTTTTCAAGGTTTGGAGAGCTTGTTTCTTTTTAGCACTGAATAATATTCCATTGTCTGGATGTACTACGGTTTATTTACACCTTCACCTACGGAAGGATATCTTGGTAGTTTCTAAGTTTGAGCAATTATGGATAAAGCTGTTATAAACATCTGTGGGCAGGTTTTTGTGTGGACATAAGTTGTCAACTCCTTTGGGTAAATACCAAAGAGTGCAATTGCTGGATCATATGTTAAGAGTATGTTTAGTTTTGTAAGAAACTGCTAAACTGTCTTCCAAGGAGACTGCACCATTTTGCATTGCCCTCAACAATAAATGTGAGTTTCTGTTGCTCCATATCCTTCTGAGCATTTGTTATTATTAGTGTTCCTAATAATAGGATTTAGGCCATTCTAATGGATGTGTAATGGAATCTCGTCATTTTAATTTTCATTTCCCTGATGACATGATGTGCAACATTTTTTTACATGCTTGTCATCTGTATATCTTCTATGATGAAGTGTCTGTTAAGGTCTTTGACCCATGGACGTCTCTAATTTTAAGGGCTCCTGTGATTATTAGATAAGCCCACAGATAATCTCCCTCTTAAGGTCAACTGTGCCATATAACATAACAACACACAACAACACGTAATGACACATAACAAACATAGCAACATGTAACAACACATAACACATAACACATAACAACACATAACACATAACATAACAATATAACATAACATAACATAACATAACATAACATAACATAACTGTGGGAGGGATATCTTATCCTATTCACAGGTTCCAGGGCATGGGAGTAAATGAAGACTATCCAAATGAGAACAAACAAAAGCTACTTCTTTAGCACTTGCAAGGGAGGCAGACACTATCATTTGCATTTAGCAAACACTCAAAGTCAGGCTGGGGAGGTGGAAGGCTTTGTAGTGGAAAAAGAGAAGGCTTAGGATATGTCCTGGTTGGACAAACTGTAGGAAAACTGGAAGTGGGCTAAATAGAAGCAGGACATGTTAGGGGAGCACATTTGGCTTTCTGTTATTGTTCTTTTTTTTTTTTAAGTTTATTTATTTATTTTGAGAGAAAGAGTGGGCGAGGGGCAGAGAGTGAGAATCCCAGCACCGTGCCCTATGTGGAGTTTGAACTCACAAACTGTGAAGTCATGACCTGAGCGGAGACCAAGAGTCAGATGCTTAACCAACTGAGCCACCCAGGTGCCCCTGTCTTATTGTTCTTAAGCTGGAAGTGGGAAATAATTAGGGAAGCTGGCAGTTATTGGCCAAGGGCTGACTGTTTGGGGCTAGTTGCTGCAGAAGTTGTGGGTCAGAGTTCTACTTTTATACATGGTCTGACCATTGTCAGTTTGTATATTCAATTTTTCAAAGGATTAGGAGGACTATCTATCTTTGGGGAGCCATTTTTAGACATTCTACCTACTGTCGGTATCTATGAAAAACCAACAACTAATATCAAGCTTAACGGTAAAAGATTGAACGCTTTCCCCTTAATATCAGGAACAAGACAAGAATGTTTGTTCTCTCCACCACTATTCAGTAGGATACTGTAGGTTCTAGCCTGTGCCATAAGGCAAGAAAAAGAAATAAATGATATCCAGATTGGAAAGAAGGAAGTGAAACAATCTTTAATCTAAGATGACATGATCTTTTCTGTAAAAAAATCCCATGAAATCTTTAAGAAAGCTACTACAGCTGATAAGTGAGTTCAGCAAGGTTGCAGGACACAGATCAATATATAAAAATTAATTGTGTTTCTATATACTAGCAACAAACAAATTAAAAGACAATATGAATTACAATAGCATTAAAAACTGAAATACTTAGGAATATATTTGACAAACTCTACATAAGACATCTCAAAACTACAAAACATTGCTATAAAAATTAAATATGACCTAGTAAATGAAGAGCTTTACCATATAAATTGATCAGAAGGTTAGCTATTATGATTTCAATTATCGCCAAATTGATGTATAGATTAAAGGCAATCCAAACAGAATTTCAGACGGCTTTTTTGCTAGAGATTGAAAAGCTTGTTTTAAAATTCACATGGAAATGCAAAGGACCATGAATAGCTAAAACAACTTTGAAAAAGAAGAACAAAGTTGGAAACTTCACACTACTCGATTTCAAGACATTGTATTGCTGTTGTTTCTTAATTTTTTAGTGTTTATTTATTTTTGAGTGAGACAGAGACAGAGTGTGAGTGAGGGAGAGGCAGAGAGAGAAGGAGACACAGAATCTGAAGCAAACTCCAGACTCTGAGCTGTCAGCACAGAGCCTGACATGGGGCTCGAACCCATGAACCGTGAGATCAGGACCTGAGCTGAAGTAGGACGCTTAACCCACTGAGCCACCCAGGTGCCCCGCATATATTGTTACAGGAAAAAGGACAGTGGGTTTTGGTGCCAAGATAGACAAAAAGATCAATAGGATACAATAGAATCCAGAATCAGGCACCTATATATATGGTCAACTGATTTTTGACAATGGTTTAAAGGCAATTTAGTAGAGAAATTATAGTCTTTTTAACAAATGGTGCTGGAACAATTGGATATCCATATGCAAAAGAGATAAAAAAAGAAGCAAAAATTGGAAGAACTAAATGAGAGAAACAGACAAATCTACAATTATAATTGGAAATTGTAATACTCCTCTCTCAGTAATTCATAAAACATGTAGACAGAAAATGAGTAAGGAAATAGAAAAATTGTCAACCTTTTCAGCCAACTTGACTTAATTAAAACTGTGAAAATTAATAAAAAGAAAACTCATTTAGAATGGCACCAGGAGGCTAACAGGGGGAGCTTTCATGCCCAGCACTTATTTACTTATGCCCAGTAAATCCAAGAGGAGGAGACAGATGTTGTAAGTCAATAGTACTATTTTAGCAGCAGAAGAAAGATTTCTTCCTACCCTGGCAACAGCCCAGCCAATTAGAGAGAGTCACAGCTCAGCCAATGAAAAATGGCTATACTTTGAACTCCCAGTTTACTCCAAAGGACTTTTAGTTTATAACAGTCCCTCCCAACTCCCCTTTACCTCTATAAAAGAGCATTTCTTTCCTTTGTTCTCTGGGACTTGCTTTAGGTTTAGCCGTAGCTTGCTTGTTCTGGATTGTAATTCTCAGCTATTCTTGAATAAACCCATGTTTGTTGGTAAAAATAACTGGAAGTTTTATTTTGAAGGTTAAAAAAGCTTATAACGTTCAATAGCGGAGCCCACGTTGTTTTCATGGGCACATTGTATGTTCACAATAGACCATATGTTAGATCATGAGAATTAAATTAGAGATTAATTTAGAAATCAGTAATGGAAAGATGATTGAAAAACCCCAAATATTGGAAATCGGACAACACATTGTTAAATAATTCACAAGGCAAAGAAGAAATCACAAGAGAAATTAGGAAATATTTTGAAATGACTACTAATGAAAACATATAAAAATGTGTGGAATGCACAGTTTATAAAGGGAAACTTATAACTTTCAATGCTTATATTCCACCTTAAGAAGCTAGAAAAAGAAATTAAGCGCAAAGTAAGGAGACAGAAAATAATTAAGGTAAAAGCAGAAATCAATGAGATAGAAAATTAGCAAATAGAGAAATCAATAAAACCAAAAGTTGTGTTGTTAAAATGATCAGTAACACTGACAAGTCTCTAGTTAGAGTGACCAAGGGGGAAAGAGTAGATGCAAAATATCAGGAATGAAAGTGGGGAATACTAGGGCTCCTACAATCTTGAAAACGATACGAAGGGAATATTATGAATAATACATTTATTATGACAATAAATTTGATCACTTAGGTGAAAAGCACAAATCTTAAAATTACCAGAGTCAGCTCAATAAAAAATAGAAAATTAGAATGATTTGAATTCATCATTAAAACCTTTCCTTAGAGAGTCACCTGTGTGGCTCAGTCAGTTGGGCATCTAACTCTTGATTTCAGCTCAAGTCATGATCCCAGGGTCGTGGTATGGAGCCCCACATCGGGCTCTGTGCTGAGCATGGAGTCTGCTTAAGTTCTCTCTCTCCCTCTGCCCCTCTGCCCCACTCTCTCTCTCTCAGATAAAACAAACAAAAAACAAACAAACAAAAAACTTTCCTTAGGGGTGCCTGACTGACTCAGTTGGTAGAGCGCATGACTTAATCTCAGGGTCATGAGTTCAAGCCCCACGTTGGGTATGGAGCCTACTTTTTTTTAAAAAAAATCTTTTTAAATCTTTATTTATTTTTGAGAGAGAGACAGAGTGTGAGCAGGGGAGGAGCAGAGAGAGAGGGAGACACAGAATCTGAAGCAGGCTCCAGGCTCCGAGCTGTCAGCACAGAACCCGATGCGGGGCTCGAATCCACGAACTGTGAGATCATGACCTGAGCCAAAGTCGGACGCTCAACCGACTGAGCCACCTAGGCGCCCCTGGGTTCGGATGATTTTAGAGGCAAATTTTTACTAAACCTGACACAACAAAAAAATCTTTATCCAGTGGTTTAAAGGTGTTATTGCCATGTCTTCTGGTCTGTATATTTTCTCATGAGAAATCAGCAGAATTCCTATGGTTATCCTTTTGTATGTAATATCTTAGTTTCCCTGGCTGCTCTCAAGATTTTCTTGGTTTATAGCAATTTATTTTTGGTTACAGCAGTTTGACTATGATGTATCTATGCATGATTTTCTTACACTTGTTCTGTCTGGGTTGTCTGTTCTCTTATGTTTTGTTCTACTCCTTAAATTTTAATTTCTGTTGCCCTCTCCTTTGTTTCTGACATAGACTGGAAGTGTCAGGAGTAGGGGTGGGTGGGTAGGAGGCATACATGACCTCTTCTCCACTTCTTCTTATTCCTCAATGTACATCATCAGTTCCAATCCTTGGGCTGATGACGGTGTTTGTCTACTTCATAAGCAGAAACCCAGTTCAGGCCAACCTGTCCACTCCTGGCACACCATAGACTTCCTGGTAACAGAGCAGGTCTATGTGCCCAGCCCAATGTGCCCAAAGCTTCACTACAACTTGGATGGATTCCTAAGCTGAGCCAAAAATATTCTGGTTACCGATGGAAAGCATTTCATAGCCATGCCGTTGTGCATTCTGAAGCATCAAAGACCTTTTGAATGGGCCCTGGTGAAGGAGGAATATCTCCCAGGCAGTTTAGCTACTGACAAAATCTAGCAGTCCCTGTGGGGAAGTGGGGATTCCATGGCTCTGCCCATTAGGTGATCTATAAAAGCCCACTCAAGGGCCTGAATATGGCCTGTGGGACCTCTAATGCCTGGTCCTCACCCCACATTGCCACTGGTAGGTCATAAGCCCAGGCCAGTAACAAGACTGGGGAGTCCAAAGGATTACTACCTTAGTTTCAGGCCCTGTAATTTGAATCAGTAATTGGCAATTCTGGATTGGTAGATGTTTTCCCCAAGATGGCAGCACGCCTAGTCATGGACATTTACTGTTGTCTTGGGCTCCTGTCTACTTAGGACCTTTAAAATGTCTACTAGCTACTGATGATGTTTGTGGGTGACAGTGGGGTTTGTGGGGGCCAGAGCCAACGACCAGGACAGAATTCTTGAAGACATCTTTGGTGCAAAAGGTGAATTCTTGAAGACGTCTTTGGTGCAAAAGGTGATTTTATTAAAGCACAGGGACAGGACCCGTGGGCAAGGAGAGCTGCCTGGGGACCCTGAGGAGAGACTGGTTTTATACTATGGAGTCGGGGGAGATAAAGTCCAGGGGAAGTTTCCAATGAGACTTTCATATGCTAAAGAAGACTCCAGGATAGTGGAGGCCTAGTTATGGTCAGGCTAAGGTTGTTTTTCCCCCTAGCAAAGTATTAGCATTAAGATAGTAGAGAGTTGCTGGAGAAACATCTTGCTCTGCCTGCCTCAAGTATTTGTCAATGGGCTGCAGGTTATAAGGAAATTTAATTTTATCTGCCGTTTCCTTCTGCCTTTGTTTCCCACATTAGCTATTATTTGGGATAGCAGGGTTCCCAAGCTCAACAAGTGTCAACAGAGGCTTGCCATCCCTTGTATGGGATTTCACCAGGGAATGCAATGTGACGGCTAGTTAGCAGAACTCAATGTTCTTTATTCCCCTACCTGGTTTCCACTACTTTGCTTTTGTTAACTTATAGTATAGAGTTTACTTTTGTAGAAGCAAATCCTGCCATTTGTGAGCCTGGAGGACATTATGCTAAATGAAATCAGCCAGATATAGAAAGACAAATACTTCATTATCTCACTTACATACGGAGTCTACGAAAGTAGAACTCATGAAAGCAGAGAGTAGAATGGCTGTTACTAGGGCCTGGGCGGTGAGAGAAATGGGAACATGTTGGTCAAAGGGTACAAACTTGCACTTATATAGGATGCGTAAGTTCTGGAGATCTCATGTGCAGCGTGATGACTATACATCTCATGTGCAACATTATGACACTATACTGTGTACCTGACATTTGCTAAGAGAATAGATCTTAAGTGTTCTCACGTGCCTGCTCAAGCACACACATGGTAATCACGTGAGGTGATGACTGTGTTAATTAGTTTGATTGTGGAGATCATTTCACAATTTATAGATACATCAAAACATCACATTTCACTCCTTAAATATACACAATTTGTACTTGAAAATTATACCACAATAAAGCTGGAAAAAAAGGAAGTTTATTTTTAAAAATTTGTTAATGTTTATTCATTTTTGAGAGACAGATTGTGAGTGGAGGAGGGGCAGAGAGAAAGGGAGGCCCAGAATCTGAAGCAGGCTGAGCTGTCAGCACAGAGCCCGACGCGGGGCTCAAACTTGTGAACGGCGACATCATGACCTGAGCTGAAGTTGGACGCTCAACTGACTGAGCCACCCAGGCATCCTAGAAATTTGCTTTTGTGATGAGTGCTTATTATTTCAAGAAAGCTCTGTTAGTAACTGAGTTAGTTGGGAAAACTGTTGTACCAAGAATCCAGGGAAGGCCTTCAGTGAGACTGCCTTTAGGCTGTGCAGAGCAGGGGCAGGTCTGGGACAAGATGGGATGGAAGTGAGCCTTCCCCGCATTCTCTGGGGACTTTCTCCTAGGCTCTTAGCCTCAGCACCACCACGTCGTCTGGGTTGTGCCTCCCTTTGGTAACCTTTCCCTTCAAGAGTGGGTGGGGGTGGGGCAGATGGGGACAAAGTCTCAGCTGCTGCTTAAAGCACCCCAGACAATTAACGGGCAGCTCCAGCTGGTGTCTTGAAAAATGGATTGAAATCTTACACCATTTTTTTCTTACGATTGAATTGATTTTGGCATCCACTTCTGGAGTTACTCTAGTTTTTAAGAAAATGTTCATCCGCAATGTCAAGGACCACTCGGGCACAGCAGGTTGTGTAATGCAGGTCAGGACCAGGGACAGCTCCAGAGCCTGCTACAGTGGGGAGGCTAGCTTCTGAGAAGCCCATCTATGGACACCATCTTGCACCCCGAGAGGATTTCTCAATGAGTGTAAGTCTTCTCTGAGCAAGCTCAAGGAGCCCTTGGCCCACCCTGAAAGAAAAGGGATGAGGGAGATGTCTTCTGCTCTGATCATGAATCTTTAGACCGTGCAAAGATTATGCTGGTGGTCAACAAAGCACGAATTCTGAGTGCATTTGACAATACTGTCTCAGACACTCTTCCTTCACCTCTATGCTTCATTTCAGGCTCCACTCTTTCAAACTCTGGCTTCCAACCACCTTTGCTTTTCCAGGCTCGACTTGTAGGACTCCCTTAGATAATGGCTTATAGTCATTATCTTTTCCTTCCTACTTTTTGTTACTATAGATAACATCTGGCCAGGTGCCATCCTCAATAGGCTCCTCGCAGTGTTGCTTTGCCAACACTCTGTCCAGGCTTGCCAGGACTGCCCCACGGGGAGGTGTGGGGCAGAGGGGGTCAGCTTAGGCCAGGAAAGCGTTTGCAGGTGAGGAGGTGATGATGGTGAACTAAATGCCACCAGCAATCTCCAATCTTTCCTGAGATGGGAGACTGAGCAGCTTCCACTCAAGAGACTTGAGGACAGCAGGCTACCAGGAAGACCAGAATCCAATTAACGAATATGGTGCCGAGGTATTTTGCAAGGACTCCGATGATACAGGCTAGTTCGTCTAGGACATCATGGAGGATCAAGAAGGCATGGTGGAGGACCTTAATGATCAGCACTGGGAGCATGGACAGGAAGGGCACCGATAATCATCTGGGGTAGCATCTGGGTAGACAGTGGATGACAACAGCATGAAAGGCTTGGCAGGACTGGCTGGTATAGATGGGGATGTCAGATAATACTAAGGCCTTGAGGAAGCCAATGGCCTTGGTGAAAAGTTACCTTCAGCAGGGGACTATGTAATCTTGGAGGCTTCAGTCTCCAGGGGTCAGAACCAGAGACAGACATAGTAAGTATAAGGCAAGACCAATTTTTTAAGAGGTTTTTGCTCTGGTGATGGGGAGAGGGTGTCGGACATCCCTCAGGACACTCATCGTGTAATAGGCCGATCTGCACTGCGTACAGCCCAATGAGGAATCCTCCCCATTGCACTGTAGAAAAGAGGAAAAGAAACAATTCCAAGAAAGTCAACGGCAAGAGGAATTTTCCTCCTACACATCTACAAGCTGGAAACTGGCTACATCCCAGAGACGCAACATTTCCCCACTAGGTCGTTTTGTTCTTCTGTGGAGTTACTTGCCTGAGCAAATGAGTCGGAGGTCTCCGAGGGGACTGGCCTCCATCTGTTGTTTCTATGTATTTTAAAAGGGAAATTGATGATGGGTAGACTGGGCTCTCTCTCATCCCTGGAGACAAAGCTGAAGTATTCTTATCCCAGCACTCTGCTCTCAGGTTTTCCTATCTAGAAGGGTTCAAGACCTTTTGGCTTTGGTTTGATTTTCTAACCTTACCTATCATATTTTTTTTTTTTTAACTAATGAAACTCCTTCTTCAAGTCATAGCTAACAAAGAATCATAATACATGAAACAAAAAAACCTCAGAATTTTATTAGCACGTATTTATTTTATAACTTCACATTTATAACATTTTACTTTGTATATTGTCAATAATTGAGAACAATGAGGCAATTTTTATGACTACAAGAAACCATGAAATCAGGGTGTACTGGATGACAAATGTTATCACTTTGGTGAGCAGTATTAAAAAAAATTATAACTTAGGACGAAATGATCACCAATGGTAACTTTAAAAAAAAATGCTTTTCTTACAATCTCAGGATATTCTTCAGTTAAAGTTTGCCACAAATCAGAAAGACTAATTGATTGTTTCAAAGTCAAATCACTAACAATAGTCTTTAACAATGGCTGGGATACTTATCACAAAGATAACAGACAGCAAGCACTCAAACGTAGCTAAAATGGTTCCTAATGCAATGTCGTCACAACTGAGTGACAGATTCCGTACTTACTTG
The DNA here is from genome assembly GCF_022079265.1 of Lynx rufus. Taxonomy (NCBI): domain Eukaryota; kingdom Metazoa; phylum Chordata; class Mammalia; order Carnivora; family Felidae; genus Lynx; species Lynx rufus. The sequence goes on from NW_025814845.1 coordinate 171,149,435, forward strand.
TTACGGCACAACTCTTAGAATAAAGAGAGCATGCATTGAACAGACAGGAAGTATCATGAAAATCATGGGTCTTAACGCATTAAAGGCTTTCTGTGTTCCAGACATCATGCTAAGTGATTCAAGGGCATTATGTCATCTGACCCTAACGACAACCCTATTCTATTATTTTCCCATTTTCCTGATGAGGAAACTGATGTTCAGAGAAGGTGAGCAATTGTTCTTTGTATACAAAAAGCTATCGTGACGCTAGAGATCAACTAGCATTTTTTTTTAACGTTTATTTATTTTTGAGGCAAAGACAGAGCATGATCGGGGGAGGGGCAGAGAGAGAGGGAGACACAGAATCCGAAACAGGCTCCAGGCTCTGAGCTGTCAGCACAGAGCCCGATGCGAGGCTCGAACTCACGGACCGCGAGATCGTGACCTGAGCCGAAGTCGGACGCTCAACCGACTGAGCCACCCAGGCGCCCCGAGATCAACTAGCATTTAACGGAATGGTGCTCATTTATGTTCTACTGGGGCACACTACGTCACGGGACATGCACGGACGTGACTTAAACACCTGTGAGGTGCCATCACTTCCTTAATCTATGAACGCTTAAGAGAAGTCCAGCTATGTGCTCAGATGTCACAAGGGGACCTTACTTCCATGGTCTGCACAAAATGAGTCCATCTGGAAACAGAAGCGAGCCCGTGGCTGGGTGCCGCCAGTGTGTGAACATTTGGGTATCAACACACTTGAGTCTACCTGTTTTCTAGTAGAGATCGGGAGAGTTTAAAGTACATGTTAAAGGTGGACAGGCTGAAAAATCTCTGCAGAACCGTAGAGCACAATTTGAAAGCCACCATCACAGCGGACAGAGGGTTAGCAAGAGGCAGAGAGTTCCGGACTTGTGGCTCGGCTCTGCCACTGCTTAGCGTTTCGATCCCGAGAACCCCACTCGACTCATCTGAGCTTCGTTTTCTTTCTCTTTCAGAAAGAGCAAAATTATACCATAAGGGGTTCCCGGGCACATTAAATGAGATGTGTGTAAACCAGCTGGCACATAATAGACCCTCAATAAATACAGGCTCCTTTCCCCTCCTCTTTCCTTCTGGTCGCCCCTAAAAATCTTTTCCAACCAGAATGGTCTGCTCACTGAATCCAAACGCGGCCTGCACACCCTCCCTCGCAGGCAGCCTTCCTGTAGCGTCTGCCCTTTCTCCAAGGTGCTTCTCTCACACCATAGCTCTCTCTCTTGAAGGCAGGGATTGGGCTGAGTCGGCTGTGTCTCGAGGGCCTAACACAGTGCCTGGAACCGGCCATCCGACACACGGCAGAGAAGTGGAGGAGTGCTTCCCGAGCGAAGAAAGAAAGACACATAGCAGTGGGGGTGGCCGTATTCATTTGGTAGTGGCACTTCCACAGGTGTCGTGACTGACACCCGGGATTATCGAGCGTCTCACATGCCGAGGCCATGTCCTCGGTGAGCCGGTGAGCTCGCTCCGAGAGCATGGCCCAGGCTTGCGGGGTTACGATTCTCACCTCCGTGAAGAGTGCCTCACACCGCTGGCTACTCAGAGGGGATGTGCTGATTTGAGGAAGGAACACAGCCGAGGAGTCAAAGGGGTTAGAGGTTCAACAGATTACAAAAGGTGTTCTCTTCCTGCATCACTTCTTTCTTCTGCGGTATGGGTGCACGACTTTGGTCTATTTGGGAAACGGGAAATGTCGCGGGTTCCTTCAGGCTTCCTATTCCTTACTTGGAACTTCGTCCTTTATTAATAATCTACGTAGGGCCCAAGAAACTCTCTGGTATTTTTTCTTAGAAGAATCAAGACCTGACGCCGAGGCCTCGGACAAAAATAGCCACGTGGTCTCAGCGGGGTACAGCAAACCTCCCCGGGGCGCACTGGCTGTGGGTCCCGCCCTGAGATGGTTTTTAGTCCTCTGCCTCGTTATCCCAGGGGCCATAGCCATCCCCTTCATCTGGCTCTTCAATATTCTCGTTTTCAAAAGAGGCCTCTTCCTCCTCTTCCTCCCGGATCACCTTCATTAACTCGAGGAAGCTGGGAGGCGGCCCTTGATCTTTCAGTTCTCTCAGCCTGCACCAAAGGACTTCGCTGAGGCTGGCCCCGGCCATGACCTGCTCCAGGCGGACCTGATCTGCGATATTCCTGGGGATGGCGCGTTTCTCCACGGCGCGCCGGAGCAGGGTTTCTAACCGCAACACGTAGGCGGAGACCTTCTCCCCCTCCTCCTGATACGTCTTCAGGTATTTCACCTGGGAGGTCCTGCGGCTCTCCAGGCTTCCAAACACTTGCTTAAACGCCTCCAAACACTCTTCCACGCTTATGGCTGCATTGTCTGCCTGCACTATATGCATGAGGTCCAGGGCAGGGCCACGCAGGCTTTCCATCAACCACCTTTTCTTTTCTGCCTCTGCTACCGGCCACTCTTTGACGATCTCAGTGGCCTGTTCCAACCAGATTTCAAAGGGCTCTTCCTCTGGGGCGGGCACGGCGCTCCCCGAGAATACTCTCAGTTTCCGGTATCTCATGGGTAGCAGGGGCTGAGGGGCATGAGCTATCGCCTGTCCCAACACGTGAGCCAGTAACTCTGGGGACACGCAGGGCACCGTGGCTGGAGACAACCCCTCGTGCCCGAGGGCTCGGAACATACCGGAGACTGTCTGCCCCTCTTTTTCCAGAAAGAGGTTCAGTCGTTCCAGAAATTCAGTGTCCTGGTTAGGGGTCTTAAAGATCACTTTCCAGACACCCCCCTTTCCCTGAACCTCACTGGGGATCACCGAGACATCAGTATCCTCCATAAGCTCTAGTAAGACAGCATTGGCATTGTCCTGCTTCCTGAATATTTTGCCGAGCAGCCTATACCTGCCCAGAGACTTTAAAGTCTCCTGGAGAACCCCTTGAATCTCAGCCTCATCACAGTCCACTGGTATCCCCAGAACCATCAGCGATTTCTGATCATCCACGCTCATTATCCTGCACCAGTCCTCTAACAGCGCCAGCGCCATCGTCCGAGTATTTGCTCCAACTCTGTGGGTACCGATTAGTTTGTGGTGTGGACAGGCACTGCCTATCAGGACTCAGAATATCCTGGCTCAGCTCCTGAACTTGCACCCCACCAGGGAATGGGTCCCAGGCCACCCCAACAGCGGCCCCAAAGTCTTCTGGACCAATCACCCTTACTTGCCCGGGGGCAAGAACTCAGCTAGGACAGCGTCACTGCCTGTGGCTCTGCAGTCCGGTGGCCGCTGATGCTCTCCCCGACGCTGGCAGCCACACGGTGGCACTGACCCTTCTCCGACTGCCCGAGGCACCTGCAAGAGCTGCTTTTGTGACTCCCCCAGTTTCTGCTGCCTCTCCTCACCTCTCCTTTTGCTAGCTAGCGGGGTAAGGCCTCCACTCTGGCACCCAGAACTCCCGGAGAGAAGTGTCACAGCAGGCTTGGACTCCTAGTGAAACAATGGTCAGTTTTACCACACAGCCCTCTCCTTCCCAGGAAGCACTGCGCTTTGGTTCAGGACAGAAGTGGGGGGAGACTAGGGGTTCCGTCTCACGTTGGATTTGCACGTGTCCCACTCTGTCAGACCTCTCCTTTGCTTAGAGTTCTCTTGGGGACCCTCCCACGTCTGGCTCCCCCACCTTCCGCTCATCAGTCATGCCAATTAACGTCTGAGCCCCGGTTATGGATGGACAGGACTCAAGATTTTCCCCATGTGAAAAATGAAATCAGATGTGAACAGATACCTGTTCAGGCGCTCCAACTGTCCTGTGAGAGTCACCAGCTTATTTATTCAGCTTCCAGAAAAGGAAGATGTCACCCAGCTCCACGCAATGGATGTGTTTGGGTCTTTCTTAGCTCCGGCCAAGCCAAGCTCCCCTGTTACACATAAATAATAATAGTATTTATTTATGGCTTGATAATATCCAGTGATGAGCGCCGTTAAAATGATTTAAAAACATGACACTCCTTTACAATTTAATTAAATCTACCAAGCCATATTGAGTTGGTGCATTCCTTTGATTTAACATCCAATTATTTAAAATCAAGCTAGAAATCACTCAAACATTAAAAGCCAATTTAATATAGGTGTAACAATATAACATGTACTACACTTTAACATAACATAATAATATAGGTATGCCAATTTAGGTCCAGCAATCTAAAACAAAACAAAACAAAACAAAACAAAACAAAACAAAACAAAATCTCAGGACCAAATAAGTTAAGCTTGGAATTTATGAATCCATTCTCTTTCGTTAGGTCTGGGCAGGCCTCGCAAATGCACAACGAGGTGTTTCTTTTGCTGTGAATGTTAAAAATGCTTCCTAGCATTTACGCCTGAATGCGTCATTTGAGTACAAGGTAAGAGAGGAAGCACATCTGTGGAGAGTGGTGGACACCGGGTGACATAAAAACGAAAGAGTTCCTACTCTCTCCCAGTTACTGCCGTGGAGTGTGTGTTAATGGGCTACGAATATGCTTCTGTCGGCCCGAAGAATCCCCCTCAGTCCAAACGGGGTCCATATGCCACAGATGCCAGCCTACAGCTTTAATGTCAACTGCTCCTGCTGCAGGCACGTTTTCTAAGACCTTCTGGAAGGTGCCAAAGGGGCAGGAGCACAAACCCTGGATTCCGCTCTCAGCCAGCAGCCCCAGGGATCGGAGCCCAGGGGTTTCTCCGTGCCACCCCTTCCCTTCTAAGATATGGGGGTAACCTTCCTCCTGTTTTAATGTTGAGAGGAAACATGAGATGTAAAAAGGCAGGAAGACACATCCCAAGGTCTACATAATAGAGGTCATGCTGAGGTTAGGCTACCTTTGGGTGGCTTCTTCTTCCAAAGGCAATCTTTACCTGCAATGGAAATAATCGGACATGAGAAAAATGTAAAACTCTTGCATTTTCTCAAGTAAAGATGGGATAAGTTGGAAAAGGAATCAGCTTTTCTGCTGTAATTCTTGGCTCATTTAGATAGTGACCTTGGTCAAAGCGCCCCAATCTCTCTAAGTCTGGTTCCTGCTCCGGAAATCGGTCACGAGTCATGGGTCTGCCCTGGGTAGGCAATGATGTCATTCTTGTGGAAGCAGTTCATTCAAATGCGAAGCACATCTGATGCAAAGTCCAAAGGCCCGCCTCTGGTTCCCTCAGCACCCCCCCTCCCCCCCCCCCCCCCCCCCCGCCCCCAGACATTCCTCTCCTCCCTCAGTCTCCAGTTCTCAGCTGGGGCCACCTTCCCACCTGCCATGATGGGCTCATCTTCAAACTGTGATTGATTGCCCTCCAAATTTAACTCCATTCACCGAAGTATCCCTCACGATTTGGGGGGAGGGTATCCGTACTGAATCCTGCCAGGGACAAGGGCTGATGATGAGGATAGAGCCTTGGTCACCCTGCTCTGAGCGATAGTCTTGTGGTAGAAACAGCTTCTCCTAGCCCAAACCCACCCTAGTTACTGAGCATGCCCAGATTTCCGTCTCCAGCCGCCAAGGGTTGGGCATCATTTCTGCAGGATTTTGACACTGTGGAAAGAGGGGGCGGGGCTGTAATCGACCAGGGGCAGGGATTGGTACGTGGAAGGGACGTGGGGACAGAAATAAGCAATAAAAGACTCTCAGAGACCGTGTTACCGGCATAAATCAAAATGCCCCTTATCTACCCACCAACCCAGTAGCTGTGGATGGTTTAGCCTCACATACATACCAAGTCCCACACACCTTTCCCGGTGGGGCGTCTCACAACTCAAGCCATGACCACAGACAGGACCCCATCTCCTACTCCACCACTGAATTCGCGCGCGCGCAATTTACGTCCCAGGCACTTGGCGTTTGGCAACCCGGGAAACCCCGCGGCTGTGGCGCAGTGCGCAACGAGGGCGGGGGATCTAGGTGGGGCGCGCAGGGCGCCCAGAAGGGCTGGGGATTTGGGGGAGTGGGATTCAATCCTGGCCCCCCCCTTTTTTCTTTTTGGCGGGGAAGGCGGGGCAGACAATACCAAATCAAGACTCTTCTGGCCCTTCTTGGTCTTGGCGCAGTGGCGCAGTTAAGAGACGTGACACCTCCGGGCAATATAGCAGGTCTCTACCCTTTCTTGCTTCAAGTCGCCGTTCGGTGCCCGAATTTGCAGAATGCACTTTTTGCTACAGTCCCAGACCACACACCTAAGTCTTTATTCCCCCTTCTCCTTTGCTACGCCCCTTTGCATTTCTCCCCGCCCGCTAGCGCCCCCCCCCACCAATGTGGGCGCAGCGAGAACCTTCTCCTTTCAATCTCTGCCCACAGCAGCCCACCACAAGGCCCGTGGGTGAACAAGGTTTGGTGCCCCCTGCCTCGTAAGGCCTCCACCTCTCCAAACGGTCTGCGCCATCCCTTCCCCATCGTCAGTGCTGCCCCTTTCCCTCCTCCTGGGTGTCCAGGTGTCAGCCGGTTGGTCCCTGTTGCCCCATCCATTAGCTCACACCCTCGCTGAGGGGTGGGGGTCCTCCCTCGGGTGGGCCCTCGCACCTGGCCCACCTCTGCAATGCGGTGGGGGAGAGGGTCCTGGGCCAGGCAGGTGGGGGCGACGGGCGTGGAGTCCAGAGGCCGCGCCCCCGGCCTTCGCCCCTGCGTGCCCTGCCCCATACTTACCCCGGCGCAGAGATCGGTCAGCCGACCCTCCGCTCCGCATCCATTAGCGGGTGGTCTGGCCGCTTCACTTCCGGAGCGCGGGGCTCTAGGCGGCGGGGCCTTCCCCTCACTACCCGGAGCTCGGCTCCCCTCCCCTCCCCTGCGCCGCGCCCCGCCCCCGCCCCGCCCGCGCCTCCCTCCTCCCGCCGCTGCCGGGAACTGGCAGCCTCTCCGCTCCCGCTGCCGCAGCGGCCGCCCTCCCAGACCCAACTTTGCTGGTCGCTGGAGCCGGAGCGGCGGCGGGGGGCGTGGGCAGGGAGGGGAGAAAGCGGGGTCAGAGGGAGGGACCGGGAGGGGTGGGTCGCTCGCTCGCTCGCCAGCCCTCCTTCCTTTCTGTACACCTTGCGGCAGGCAGAGAGCGGCAGCCGCGGCAGCAGCCAGGGGGTTTGTGCACAGAGAGAGGCCGACTTAGGGACCGGCAGACGGACGGACGGACAGAGCGGACCCTCCCCGAGCTCCCGCGCCATGGCCGAGAGGAAGCAATCCGGGAAGGCGGCAGAGGACGAAGAAGTCCCTGCCTTTTTTAAAAACCTGGGCTCAGGCAGCCCTAAGCCCCGGCAGAAATTCTGTGGCATGTTCTGCCCGGTGGAAGGGTCCTCCGAGAACAAGACCATCGATTTCGACTCGTTGTCCGTGGGCCGGGGCTCGGGGCAGGTGGTGGCTCAGCAGCGGGACGTCGCCCACTTGGGCCCGGACCCGCAGCCGCCGTACTCCCGGCAGGGCCGGCGCGCCGGCGGGGAGCCATCTGTTGAATCGAGCCGGAAGGTGGAGATCCGGCGGGCCTCGGGCAAGGAAGCCCTGCAGAACATCTACGACCAGGTTGGTATGGGGGGTGGGGGGTGTTTGAGACTCAGGACCAGACGCGGGGATCGCCCCTCCTTCGCCCCCTTTCCAGCTCGGTGGAGAACCGGGCATCCCAGCGTGCCCACCGTCCTGCCTCGCAGGAATATTGCATCCTTGAATCTGTACATGCACCCCGCCCTACTTGCCCCTTCTCGGTGCAGGGTGCCCAGAGGCTCGGGCTCGGCCGTGGGCGGCTGTGCGCCCACAAAGGCTGCCCGCGCCTCCCTCGGCCTGGGAGGTGGGGGGCGGGGGTAAAATATGAACCGATCCCGGGTTGGGGGGCGCATGGTAGTGGGGGGAGGGAGGCATGAACCGATTCCATTCTTCTTAAATCCTTCCGGGCGGCTTCCGATTGCAGTTGTGGCTGGGTGCCCCACCCTTTTTTGATGCATCTCGGAGCGTGCAGTGGAGGGTTCGCGTGCAGGCCCGAAAGCTCCCCGGGGTTCGGGAGGGGCGGAGGCTTCGACAGCCTCTCCCCGCCTCGCCCTGCTCGCTCTCGCACCGTCTCTTCTCCGGCGCCCTCGGTGCTCCAGTCCTGAGCCCGGAGGCCAGGACCATGGTCAGCGCCTCCGCGCTCCGCCTGGGAGGATCTCACCGACCTGACTCCTGCTCGCCGCGTGAAAAGGGGGAGGTTGTGGAGTCACCCAAGGAAACCGAGACGCTCGTAAATAGCCCATGTGGAGAACAAAGTTCCGCTAAGTATCTCAGCAAGGGCTTCTCAGAGCGCATCCCCCACCCCCGCCGCTATTTGGGAGGTGCTTTGGGGATGGAGACTTAGTGGATTATGTTCAAAGGGTGAAAAGAAAAGAAAAGGGAAAAAAATCCCTCAACAGTTTGAATAGATTGCCAAAGATGCATTAGACCCCCTATACGTGTTAATGGAGAAACAAAGAAGACCAATTTGGCAAAATATAGAAAATATTCGTTATCTCTGGCAATTATGAACAGTGTGCATTTTAAGTACTGTAGTCTCCTCGCACCACATTTTTTCTTTATCAGGGTGACCTTCACACTTGTGCATTTCCCCCCCACATCCTTAATTTCTCAAGCGATAAATTCCAGTGTGAAATGTTTCAACACTTGTTTGCGGTTTCTCTCCCATGCCCACTGGTGAAGATAAGAAATCAGTCAGTGATTGATTATTGAATACCTATTGTGTGCCTTGCCTTTTGGGGCAGGGAGAATGTTAGCTATAAAAAGTTCAAGGTGATTTCTTCTTAAGGGGCTTTCAGAGTCATTGGGAGTGGTCTATGCATATTCACTGAGCAATTCCACAAGCATTTACTTGATATTCAGGTTGTGTGCTGACGGTGAACGCATGGAGAACAATTAAGAGTTGGAGATAATGGCCAGAACGTTTCCTGACCTAGCACAGCATTTTGCAGCTTTTGACATTTATTGTACCAGTTCTAGGAAAGATAAGGCATTTACTGTCATTTTCAAAAGGTGGGGCAATTAATTACTTGAGTCCTCCTCCCTCGGCTCTGTCCTCTGATATCCATATTTCACTATGAGTCAACCTGAAGCACTTAATCCAAATAACTCACTTGAATCCCAGTGATCAGACAACTGAAGCAAAAGTTTCGAATAATGTAAGTTATGCTGAAAGGTGAGTGAGTGTGAAATTCTTTTCCATGTGAATACATTGGATGAGAGCCAAACCATGAGCATAAAACATGGTTGTGTGAGTATTCTTATCTTCAACAAGTTGTGCTGGTAATTCTAATGTTCTAAAGGGAGCAGAAAAATGCCTTGAGATAAGGGAGGGATTATTTAAAAAAATGGCTGATTAGGGGGCAGAGGTTGAGAATGGCCATCCTTATAATGATGGCAGTGAATTAAAACTCACGTTTGAAAGGCAAAGTTTCACTGGGTTGAATAACACATCTCTTTTCTTGTCCATTTAGAACCCTAGATGTTTGATTATGAGCTTCTTGTTTGAACACTCCCTGATTTTATGTTGATTTTATTTGTTTTTAAGAGAGAGAGAGAGAGCACAAGCGTGTGTGTGTGTGTGTGTGTGTGTGTGTGTAGCACAGAGAGAGGGAGACACAGAATCTGAAGCAGGCTCTAGGCTCTGAGCTGTCAGCACAGAGCCGGAAGCGGGGCTCGAACTTGTGATCATGACCTGAGCCGAAGTTGGACACTTAACCGACTGAGCCACCCAAGTGCCCCAAACACTTCCTGACTTTAGTAAAAATTCAAAATTGTAAACCTAGTGTGCATGGAAGAGGAGATTCGAAGAGGACATACCCAATCAAGACCCCAGCCACTTTTGGCCTCTGCAAACCCACATTTGCTTTAGTTGCCCAGTTTTTAGCAACAGAGGGTGATTCTGGCTTTTTTTTTTTTTTTTTTTTTTTTTTTTGTGCAGCTTCTCCTGAATTTTCACTCAGTCTTTCCTTATCACATAAGGGATTATTTTCACTCATGATTAAGAGCACTTACCAGGATCGTACTAACAGTGGTTGAATATTTCATGTCTATATAAGAGAGAAAAGGTGTGTGTGTGTGTGTGTGTGTGTGTGTGTGTAATAATGGTGATTTTAAAAGCACTGTTGGGCCCACGATTTTGATTGACTCGAGTAGTCATCACTTAATGTTCAGCTAATGAGCAACGTGACTGCCAGCATCTCAGTGCATTCCTGTCTGAAGCCCTGGCACACAGAGAGGAGGAGAGTGAGTGGACCCTGGGGCCCCTGACTTGCATCCACCCTCCTCCCCTGAATCTGCATTTATAAGGTATTGTTAATGTATGGTTGGTTAGAAGTGGCTTTGCCCACCTGTCACACTAGGGGGACTGTTGTTCCCCTAGCAAGGTTTTGGGAAATGAGGGAACAGACGGCCCTCGCCCAGATGCCATGTGGCTTGTGGGAGATGAGTGTCTGCGTTTGCATTTAGAGGTGTTAGCAGGTAAGCCCCAGAAAAAAATGGGTGTGGCTTTGGTTGGGATGTTAGGTCTTGGCGAAGGGTAGGAGCCTGTGTAGTGAATACGAGTGAGGAAAGCTACCTCTTTACTCTCTTTTCCTTTGTGTCCTTGGGGAGGTCCATGTTGGGCTCCAATGAGGTTAAACTGATTAGCACCTATGAAGGACTCTGAGCCTCTTGGAAGAGAGAGAAGGGCAGTATTGGTCTAATTCCTCCTCGCCAGTGCCCAGGGGTCCCTCAGTCTCCTCCCTTCCTCTTAAGAATCCCCTCTATTCCACTTCGGACACAGTTTAACCAAGGCTGCTGGGTGGTGAGCCTCCCTTCCAAAGGAGCTCCCAGGCCCTTCTTTCTGCGGCAAACCCATGTGGCCTAGAGTGGCTGGGGAATGATTCTCCATTTCTCCAGGGCAGATGCCAGTGAGTGAACTATGTAAGAGTGGTGCTGAACTTGACAAAATTCCCATCTATGAAATGTTTCTGATATTCCCTTTCATTGGGTGTCCCTCTGTCTCCTCTCCCCAGGTTGATTAGCTTCAAGCCCTGGGTGCCCCTCTGCTGCCCTCTTATTGTTTTTGTTTGTTTGTTTGTTTGTTTGTTTGTTTTTTTTGCTGCCCTCTTATTGTTCAATGCCGTTGTTCCCCCATTCTGATGGTGACGCCCATTCTAGATCTTTCTTCCTCCAACCAACGGGTTCTGAAATCACTCTTCTCCTTTGCCCTCTCTTCTCTCATTCAAAAATCCCTTCCTCGTGTTTATCTTAGAGAGAAATCCCAACGATGAACGCTTCCATCTGTTATGTGAATGACTGATACATAAGTTGTCCTCAGAGATACTTGTTTGGTAATAGACTAGCCCGTTCAATGAAATGAACATATAGGTAACCAAATATATAGTAAAGATTTGGCTGGAAGCCAAGAACAAGGGCATTCATTGATACTTTAGAGGTCACATTGTGTCAAAAGAGCAACACAAATAGGAATATTTGTTCAGGATTCCAAAAGCCCAAAGACCCATCTGGCATTAAAGGGAGAGGAGTGCTTGGGGAGGAGACGGATATGGTGAGAATTCACACTTATTGGTTGCCCTTGAGTTGCCAAGTGATTACTGAACTAATCATGTAACTAGTTAAACTAAAAAAATAATTGTGGGTGTGCTTGGGTGGCTTAGTTGATGAAGTGTCTGAGTCTTGATCTCAGCTCAGGTCTTGATTCCAGGGTCATGAGTTCAAGCCCTGCATTGGGCTACATGTGGGGGTGGAGCCTACTTAAAATACAATACAATACAATACAATACAATACAATACAATACAGTCAAATAGTGGTGAAATACACATAACATAAAATTTATCTTAATCATTTTTAAATAGACAATTCAACAGTATAAATACACTCATGTTTTGTGCAACCAGTCTACAGAACTTTTCATCTTGCAAAACCGAAACTCTGCACCCATTAAACAGTAACTCCCCATTCCTTCTGCCCCCAGCCCCTGACAACCTCCATTTTACTTTCTGTGTCTGTAAATTAGGCGACTCTAGATACCTCGTGTAAGTGGAATCATACAGTTTTGTCTTCTTGTGACTGGCTTCTTTCACTTAGCTTAATGTCCTCAAGGTTAAATCAAGTTATAGCACGTGCCAGGATGTCTTTCTTTTTTTTAAGGCTGAATAATATTCCTATAGTTAAATTTTAATAAGTCATTGATGACTGAAAAGTTGTTGCTCAATTAATAGATCTGCAGTGAATTAATTGTGGAAGTAAGCAAGAAAGGTTATATCGAAGATGATGTATTCGATATTCCCTTTCATTGTGTGTCCAGTGTGGGGTCCACGACCTGAATAAAAGAAAACTCCCACCAGCTAAACAGCCTCTATCATACTTCTCCCTTGTAGCTCAAGGGTGGAGAGGGAAATGGCTGCCATTGAACCTCCAGTGACAACATCTGGTTGAATGTCGCATGGTTCACAAACTCGCGGGCCATGGAAATCAGGAATGGGCTGGGCATTTTCCTACCCTTGGTAAAGATGGGCCAGTTATTCTTGTGGGTCCTTTGGTGCTAGTGTTCCTCTCTTCTTCCTTGAGAAGAAGGGAGCATCAGAACTGATCATGGAGAGGGGGGCGCCTGGGTGGCTCAGTCAGTTGAGCCTCTGACTTCAGTTTAGGTTATGATCTCGAGGTTGGTGAGTTCGAGGCCCGTGTTGGGCTCTGTGCTGACAGCTCGGAGCCTGGAGCCTGCTTCGGATTCTGTGTCTCCCTCTCTCTCTCTGCCCCTCCCCCGCTCGCGCTCTGTCTCTCTCTGTCTCTCAAAATAAATAAACATTTAAAAATTTAAAAGAATTGACCGTGGATTTGAATGTATACTGCCAGTGAATGTCAGAGCCTGAGAGAGACTTAGTGCAATCGCCTCGTTCTAGCAGTGGAGAAAGCGATGCCCAGAGAAATTGTGCTTCACCCCACGGAATTCAGGTGGTGTTTTCAGGGTTAGGATGGAGACCTGTCACTGCCCAGTCCCACCGCAGTCCTGTACCAGTAAAACCTTGTTATTCCGGTAGCATTGCGTAATTCCAGAATGTACATTTACTTTCTAGATCTTATATTTTAGAATGTGTAGAATGCGTATTATTTTAACATTTGCCTCAACACGTTCTGATATGAGCATTTTCCTTTTCTGTAAATAAGGACACTGAGATTTAGTGATGTTTACTGACCAATCCCAAGGGCTTGACCTAGGACCTGAACCAAGGCTTCCTGACTCAGTCCCATACTTCTCGCAACACACCATTCTGTGGTTTCACTCCACTGCCAGAGACAGAGTGAGCTTAAAGGTGCGTTTAAATTTTGCAGGCAAAATATTTCATATCCCTTTACACTTAATATGTTCTATGGGGTAGGCCCTGTGCCAAATGTTTGATGTGCGCAATCTTATTAATCCTAACGTAACTAAGGAGGCACTACAGTTACCCTTAATTTGCAAAAGAAATGCCTGAAGGTGAAAGAAACTTGCAAAGCAGCTAGCTAACTAACCAAGCCAGAGGCAGGGTTTGAACCAGGTCTATGTGACTAAATAGCCTTTGTTTTTATTGTTGTTGTTTTAGTGTTTATTTATTTATTTATTGAGAGAGGGAGGGAGGGGCAGAGAGAGAGAGAGAGAGAGAGAGAGAGGGAGAGAGAGAATCCCAAGCAGGTCCCACACTGTCAGTGAGAAGCTCGATGCGGGGCTTGAACTCCGGAACCGTGAGATCATGACCTGAGCAGAAACCAAGAGTCAGAGGCTTAACCGACTGAGCCATCCGGGCGCCCCATGAATTGCTTTCTCTATAATTATTCTTTACTTATTTTATCTCCAAAGAATCAATTATTACAAGATAGTTCTCAGCGCTTACCTTTTTGCTTGTTTTCTGTGTTTCAGCGTACTCTTTCAGGCCCTTTATAAAAAGGACTGTTGATCTGGCTTCATGAATGTGTCCCAAACTGCTGCTGTCCCGTCCATCATTTTTTTTTTTTGAAACACAAGAAATGTCTTCAAATATCATGGGGACACAGGCCAACTCTGACAGTGAAAATGACATGCTTTGCTAAGATTAGAGCAATGTGATGATTTTTCCACTTGATGTAAATCATGAACCACAAGCAAATAATGAGGGGACCATCAACAGAAGCATTGGCAGGTGGGCTGATGGGTACTTGAGTTCGGTGGGCTGCAGCCTGTGGCAAAGGCTGGTGGCATAGGCCACGAGCTGCACACAAATAGTGCCTTGAAAGGGAACCAACCGCCTGGCCTTGAAGGTGGCTTGGGGTTTTTTTTTTGAGACATACATAGACAGCTTGCCTGGTCTCTGAGTTCCAGGCGGCTCTCTGGTGGAAAGACCTTGGAACTAGGAGCCAGGAAGCCCAGCTTGCGGTCCTGTCCCTGTTGCCGCTTGCCCAGTCACCTAACCTGAGCTGTCATCAGGCGGGGCCTTAATCTCCAAGGCTCCCCTCTCATTTCCACTGTAGGCTCTGAAAGCTACGTTGTCCCTGGCTGTTTGTTCTTCCTTCTGCTCTTTCTTTCTTCCTTTCTTTCTTCCTCCCTCCCTCCCTCCCTCCTCCTCTCTCTCTCCATCCCTCCCAACCTTCCTTCCTTCCTTCTTTCCTGTTTTTTTTCAAGATTGAGGTAAAATTCATATAACATAAAATTCTCATTTAAACCGTTTCAGTCTACAATTCAATGACTTCTAGTACATTCAAGATACTGTGCAACCGTCTGATTCCCGAACATTTTCTCGGTCCAAAAGGAAACCCCATATCCATTAAGCAGTCACTTGTCATTACCCTCTCACCCCAGCCTGGAGCGACCACAAATCTACATTCGGTCTCCATGCAACTGCCAGTTCTGGACATTTTGCATAAATGGAATCATACAACATGTGGCCTTTTGGTGTCTGGCTTTTTTCACTTAGTGTCACATTCTCGAGGTTCATCTAGCCCGTGGTGTGTCAGTCCCTCGTTCCTTTTCGTCACTGAACAATCAGTATTCCGTTGTTTGGGTGGGTATCGCATTTGTCCATTCACCAGTTTAGAGACATTTGGGTGGTTTCCACTTTCTGGCTTTTGAATAATTTTTTTTTTTTTAAAGGAAGCTCTGTGCCCGACATGGGACTTGAACTCACGACCCCGAGATCAAGAGTCGCATGCTCCACTGAGTGAGCCACCGGGCACCCTTCCACTTTTTGGCTTTTACGTATAATACCGCTCTTGCCATTCTTCTACAAGTGTTTGTTTACACATATGTTTTTAGTTCTTTTAGGTCTATACCTCCGAGTGGAATTACGAGATCATGTGGTAATTTTATGTTCCGCTTTCTGAGGGGCTGCCAAACTGCTTTCCACAATTTTACTACCACTTTACATTCCCAGCAACAACGTACCAGGGTTCCAATTTTGTTCCGCACATCCTCCACAACACTGGTTATTTCCCTCCACCCTTTTTTTAAATTCTAGCCATCCTGGTGGGTGTGAGGGGGTATCTCATTGTGGTTTTGATTTGCATTTCCCTCTAATGACTAACAACTTGAGCAGCTTTTCATGTGCTTGTTCATTTGCATACCTTCTTTGGAAAAATGTCTGTTCAAATTCTTTGGCACTTTTAAAAGATTGAGTTGTTTGTCTTTTTGTTGTAGGAGTTCCTTTTTTTTTTTTTTTTAAATATATTCTCTTTAAGTAATCTCTACCCCCAACGTAGGGCTTGAACTCGCAACCCCAAGATCAAGGGTCACACGCTGTACCAACGGAGCCAGCCAGGCGCTGCTAGGAGTTCTTTATATATTCTGGATATTTGCCCCTTTTCAGATATATAATTTGCAAACATTTTCTCCCATTCTGTGGGTGGTTTTGTTACTTTCTTCATATGTGTCCTTTGAGGCACAGAAATTTTTGATTTTAATGAAGTCCGATTTATCTGTCTTTTCTTTTGTTGCTTATGCTTTTGGTGTTTTATTATTCCCCACTGTTCTCAAAACTGCTGGATCAACTAAAGTCCAGCAAAGAAGTTCCAGGGCCTCATTTCTTAAAATGATAATCGCATAACTGAATCCTGTTGCTTTATGAGAGCTTTGAAAAATTCATTTAGAATAGATTTGCGATAGGTCAATATTGTTAAGTGTTTTGTGTGCTGCCTACGTCTGATCTTTCTATTTCATGATCCTGTTCATATAAGGAAATTTCTTTTCTGTGTGTGTATTCACAATGTATTTGGTATTTTGTGTGTGTGTGTGTGTGTGTGTGTATGTATATGTATATATATATAATGAATACATATGTATATTTACGCACACACACATATATGTATATACATACAACATACATACACACATACATACATGCATATATAAACACATGGATATGTATACACATACATACATATATACACACATACAAATATACACACATACATGTATATATACACACATACATTCATATATATACACACATACAAACATATACACACATATATATACACACATACACACACACCACATAGTACATATATATAGACACATGTACATACACATATACACACATACATGCACACATAAATATATGCACATACAAATACATGCATATACACGCAACATACATAAACATACATGCATGCACACAGATACGTATGTATACCCGCACATGTATACACATACATACACACATGTATATACACATACACACAACACACATACATACAGGTATATGCACACATATACATATATACACAGAACACATACATATATACACACATACATACACACATACACATGTATATACATACACACATGTATACACACATGCATACACATATACACAATATATATGCATACATACACACAACACACATATGCACAGACGTTCATGTACATATATGTGAACACATGCATATATGCACAAACATGTATAAACATACATATGTGTATACACCCACACACAGACACGTACATATATACACATACATGCATGTACACACACACGTGTATTTATGTATACACATACATGTATGTACATGCCTACACACGTGTATACACAGGTACACACATGCATACATACACATGTACACACATACATGCACATATATGTATATACAGCATGCACACACACATGCATGTACATATGTGAAGTTATAAGCTTGTTTTCCAAACCACTGATTTGGAAGCAGCAGGGATGTGTTGAGGAGGGCAGTGACTAATAAGCTGAATTTAGGAAAAAATAAATTTGAGAAATGAATTGGATTCACTGTTTATTTTGTTTAATTTGTTTTTTTTTTTTAGAAATGACATTACAAAGTGCTATGTTTATTGTGGATGACAGGGATAAGCAAATTTTTTTTAAAAATAAAGAAATCCTTGATAATCTAATTATTTAGAAAGAACTATTGATAATATTTTGCTATAATTTTTTTCCAGTCTTTGAACTCCCACCAAAAATGAATGGAAAATACTGTTTTTCAGCATTTCTGACATCACTGGGTATTATTTTTATACACATTTCCCAAATTTATAGGTGACAAGTGGTATCCTGCTTTTTTGCCAATTTTCCTATTAAAAGTATTCATATTTTAAACATTGAAATTAAATAAATTCTATAAAAATTCTACATTAGAATGTATCCACTTTAAGGCCAACTTGTTACAAATTTTTTCCCCCGGTTTGCATGTGATTTTTCATGGCCTTTATATTTTGACATCCAAATTTAAATTCTGAAGTTAAATCAGTTCATCTTTTCTGATGTGTTCCTGCCTTACCAGGTTATTAGTAATTCTCTTCTAAAACCTTTTTGGATTTTGTGCTTATTTATATTTAAATCTTGCCATTAATTTTTGTCTACAACTTGAAATAAGGTATTACTTAATTTTCCAAATAGTTAGCCTGTTATCCTAATGGCGTTAGTGAATAATTGATGTTTCTCTATTTGTTATATACTCAACCTTTTATGTGTGTCTGGATATGGGTTTTGGCTTCCTGGGATTTCATTGATCTGCCTTACTAATGTAGTGGTTCAATACTGCTTTAGTTACTGTTGCTTTTAATTGAATATTTTTACTTTTTAAAAAAAAAATTTTGCCACCATTCAACTGTATTTTCCATTCAAGATATTTTCAATTACAGAAACCTAATACGATTTTTTACCGGAATTATATGAAAGTTATATAGCCAACGATAAGAAATATTCAATTTTAGGATAGTAAGCCTTTCTATCAAAGTTTATAGTGTGGTCTTGCCATTTTTTTCAGGTATTTTGTTCTGTTTTCTTTGAAACTTTTCGTTACATTTATTCCCAGACGCTTTGTTGCTATTGTGAATATAACTGCAATTATATTGTATAGTTTACATTCTGAGTGACTCTTGAGTTTTATATTGATTGATAACAGAGTGCCTTATTCAACTTGCTCTTGGTTCTAATACTTTTCAATTGATTCTTTTGGAACAGTTTTATTATCTAATATTACTTTCAAGTCTTTTTTCCACTGCCTTTACTTACTGTTTCTCTTTTGTGTCTGACTACATTGGTTAGAGCTTCTAGAACAATGTTGGATGATGGTGGCAATATTAGAGTTCCTGTTTGATTTCTGATTTTATTTATTTTTAAAATATTTATTTATTTTGAGAGAGAGGGTGAACAGGTTGGGTTGGGGGGGCGGGGAGGGCAAAGAGAGAGGGAGACAGGAGACAAGGAATCCCAAGCAGGCCGCTCGTGGTCAGCACAGAGCCAGATGCGGGCCTCAAACTCAGAAACCACGAGATCATGGCCTGAACCAGAATCAAGATTCAGACATTCAACCAGCCGAGCCACCCAGCAGCCCCTGATTTCTGATTTTAATGAGAAGGCTTCTAGACCTTCACTATTGTTTGAGAGAGATACTTTCTGTCCTGTTAAATAATCATTGAATTCCTACTTGAGCATACTGGTAATGACCTTCAGTCAGGGACTGCCAGGAACATACCTGTTGGGTTTATTACTTGCTGTAGCCGGGGAGAGCCGGCAGGCATCTCCGTAAGACAGGTATTTGGAAGAGATGTGGGTTTCAGGGGGTGATTTGGGGGAGGGTCCAAGGAAGTGAGGATTCCCTCTGGGCTGGGGCTGCCAAAAAGGAGGGCGATTCTATGATTTGTTATCTCAGTAAACCTTGCCTATACAAGGACAGATTGATTAGACAGAGGCCGAGCCATGATTGGTAAAGAAGCAGCAGGCACTCACAGTAGTTAGAATAGGGGGATTTGGGCACTTTCTGACTTAGACAACGTTTATATTTTATCAGGCGTGATTACGGAGGGGTCTTGTTTTTGTCGTGATCCGTCATGGTCACTGAGTGGCCTTGTCTGATGGTAATGCTCTGTGAAGTTCACGTTCAACAGGAGAACACTCAGGCCTCACTGTGAGTGCCAGGCCCAGCTCTCGGCTGCTATTTTCTGTTTCTCGATATACTGTCAAAACCAGGGTTTAATGTGATAGATCGTATCCCGCAGTGTTTCCTGTCTGTTTCGGTTTCAGCAATATTTTCCTACCCTGTGTGGAAGATGCCAAATAGTTTCTTGAATGTTCCCCCTCATGATCAACCTTGTGTCTCTTGTTCTGTAATAATTTTTGGTAAGCTTGCTGTGTTCTTTTTTTTTTTCTTTTGTATTTACCTTCAATTACAGTGAGATGCCGTCAGAAGCCATGCTTTTGGTAGAGGGGGTGCGTGAACTGTCTTTGGCCCCTGACTACGTGCACCAGTTGAATCTTCTGTATTAGGCTTATAGTTTGAGAATTGATTCAAGCACCAGCTGCTTTTCCAATTCCCATTTTCTGGTGCTGCGGTGGCAGACTGTGGCTTTCACACCCCAGTTAAATTTCAAAAAATAAATTTGGGGAACAGCCTAAGGGTTGCCACATTTTTATGTTGCCAAAATAGGGACACTAAAACAAACCAACCAAAAACACTACTGTCCAGTATCATCTCACAACATGAAGAACAATTTGGCACCAAAACTATTGAAGGGCAAAGAACCCTAGAATTGCAAAGTATGCATAAATTGAACTTTACAAAAAGCTAAATGTATCCTCCCTATTTTTTTTTTTTTCACTTTGACCTAGGCTTGTGAACACTTTGCCCCAGGCAGCCTGGCATCAGCAACCAGCCCAGCACTGGTTGAGATGGCGTCTCTCTTACTGCTCCTTGCCTGCCCTTTCCTGAGCAGTCTCTTTCCAAAAGTTGATATCTCTGTTGGATAAAGAGATATGGCCTCTCGCAGGCTAGCGTAGGCAATTGTTTCAAAATGCACCTGGGGTTTGCTTTAATCAGGTGAAGTAAGACACACAGATATGGGAATAACTGTCATGAAGAAAGGATTTTGTAAATTTTTGTTTCCTTTTGAGAGGGGTGGGGAGAGGGAGAAAACATGAGTAGGGGAGGGGCAGAGAGAGAGAGAGAGAAAGAGGGAGAGGATCAGAGGTGGACTCCGTGCTGACAGCAGAGAGCCCCATGCGGGGCTCGAACTCATGAATCGTGAGATCATGACTTGAGCTGAAGTCCGACACTTAACCAGCTGAGCCACCCAGGTGCCCCGTGAAGGATTTATCCTCACAGATCCCTAGAACAGGCGATAGAGCATGTACACGGGGCTACAAGGGGAATCACCAGGGTTAGTCAAGAGGCAGTGGGACGAGGGGAAGACATGGGTAAGAGCCATTATTGTGGTTTCTGCGAAGGAACAAGTAACGCAAGGAAAACAGGCTTAGTTTGGATCATTTTAGTGGGCTGCGGGGCACAGAGCCTGTCCCTTGTTGTCTGATGCTTAGCTCTGGGGTGATTAGGGCAGGTGAATAGTGGCTTCGAGTTTAAGGGCTTCAAAAAAGAGGTAGGTGGGGGTATGGGCTCTGGATTGATGGGTTTGCATATGAAAGTTGCCCTCCCAGGAAAATCTAAGAAGGTAGGAATTGTCTAGTCCTGCAAGGGAAAGTGTTTCCAGGGTCAGTAAAGCCCCAGGTGTCCAAGCACCAGAAATACAGAACATGATAAGACATGATTTAATATAACAATACTAGCTGGCTATAGTAGACCTAAGATTATTACGAGATTCTGGCTTCAGGCACTTGGCTCCATAGTTTTAGGTGTCTGTTGCTCATAGGTTTACAGAATTATTGGGCACTTTTGTATTTTTACGATCTTCATTAGTAGTTTAGTTGGAATGTTCTTTTTTTTTTTTTTTAATTTGAGAGAGTGCGTCAACAGGGGAAGGGCAGAGGGAGAACAAGAAACACACACACACACACACACACAGAGAGAGAGAGAGAGAGAGAGAGAGAGAGAGAATCTTAAGCAGGCACCACACTCCGCGTGAAGCCCGACACAGGACTTGATCGCACGACCTTGGGGTCATGACCTGAGCCAAGATCAAGTCGGACGCTCAACAAACTGAGCCATGCAGGCACCCCTAGTTGGCATGTTCTATCTGTGATTTCTGGCCTAATGCCTTTTTAAGTCTGGAGACCCATAATGTGACTTTCAGAAAGTTGATGTGTGTTCAGTTATAGTCACAATGACTAAGAGCCATGGAACCAAAACTTGCTCATTGCACTGCTGGGGCTTTTTATTTATTTATATGAATGAACTACATTTCTTACAGGACATATGATTATGCCAAAACTGGTAGTGAAGATCGCTAGAAACAAATCCACTGTAAGAAACTCTTGCCTACAGTTCTGCTCCCCAAATCTCCTCCAACTTCGGTGAGAGAATTAGCAGAGACAGGATTTCCAGGCAGGGTCAGCTTTCCCTCCTGACGGTGAGTTCCTCCAGTGACAGTGAGCATTATCACATCCGCCTTAGAGTAACCACGGCACCACAGCAAAAGGATATCCTTGCAATGTTGTTCTTGAAATAAACTTGAACTGGTCTATGGCATTTAGGGTCACATCCTAATTTAGGTGTGGACTCTGAAATTATCTTGCAGGATTCGGAAATTAAGCCCTGAATGGAATTACCCAGATTTGAAATCAGATAAAGCAATGCAGAAATAGTCTACACATGTCTCAGAGCCAACAGGACCGTGGGGGTGCTTTTAGAACCCTTGAATACCTTGGCCAACAGGCACATGAAAAGATGCTCAACGTCGCTCCTCATCAGGGAAATACAAATCAGAACCACACTCAGATATCACCTCATGCCAGTCAGAGTGGCCAAAATGAACAAATCAGGAGACCATAGATGCTGGCGAGGATGTGGAGAAACGGGAACCCTCTTGCACTGGTGGTGGGAATGCAAATTGGTGCAGCCACTCTGGAAAACAGTGTGGAGGTTCCTCAAAAAATTAAAAATAGACCTACCCTATGACCCAGCAGTAGCACTGCTAGGAATTTACCCAAGGGATACAGGAGTACTGATGCATAGGGGCACTTGTCCCCCAATGTTTATAGCAGCACTCTCAACAATAGCCAAATTATGGAAAGAGCCTAAATGTCCATCCACTGATGAATGGATAAAGAAATTGTGGTTTATATACACAATGGAGTACTACGTGGCAATGAGAAAGAATGAAATACGGCCCTTTGTAGCAACGTGGATGGAACTGGCGAGTGTGATGCTAAGTGAAATAAGCCATACAGAGAAAGACAGATACCATATGTTTTCAGTCTTAGGTGGATCCTGAGAAACTTAACAGAAACCCATGGGGGAGGGGAAGGGGGGAAAAAAAAAAAGAGGTTAGAGTGGGAGAGAGCCAAAGCATAAGAGACTCTTAAAAACTGAGAACAAACTGAGGGTTGATGGGGGGTGGGAGGGAGAGGAGGGTGGGTGATGGGTATTGAGGAGGGCAGTTTTGGGGATGAGCACTGGGTGTTGTATGGAAACCAATTTGACAATAAATTTCATAAAAAAAAAAAAGAACCCTTGAATACTTAACGTTATCACCACCTGGTTCTCTTCCCTTCCTTCTGGCCATTTAGTCAGGCAAGAAGATGTAATTCTGTGAGGAAACCACTCCAGTGCTGCCTTTCACACTCCATTTTAAGATTTCCTTGAATGTCGCTGGAGAACATAGTGTGCAAAAGATTAGGATGAATTTACCATGTTATAGAGAACCTTTTGATGATATCAGGCGATGGCTTGAGCAAGTTAGCTGTTTCTCTTAGCCTGCTTTCTCATTTGAAAAGTGGGCATCGACACAGTGACCTCCTTGGGGCGCCTGGGTGGCTCAGTCAGTTAAGCGTCCAGTTTCAGCTTAGGTCATGACCTCACGGTTTCGTGGGTTCTAGCCCCGCCTCGGGCTCTGCGTGGACAGAGGAGAGCCTGCTTGGGATTTTCTCTCTGCCTGTCTCTGTCGCTCAAAATCTATAACTAAACTTAAACAAAAAATAGATTCTCTTTCTCTCTCTCCCTCTGCCTCTCTCCCCTGCTCATGCTTTCTCTCTCTTTCAAATAAAAAAAAAAAAATTAAAGACTGCAACAACGAAACTCCTACAATCCTCTCTTGCCCTCACAATCCTCCCCAGCTCCTGTTAATTTTTTACTCCTTTTCTTAGCAAACTTTTCTAGAGTCTTATCTGTATTTGCTGTCTCCATTTCTTCATCTCCCAATCGCTGTTTAGGAAAATGAACTTTCTGCACATCATACAGAAATATACCATTACGAACAGGTATCACTAAAGCCCGCCTTGACCACTGTCCCCATCCTGTCTCTCTCCTGACCAGAGATCGCCAAGATCTGTGCGTTCCTTTTTATCCTTCCTGCCCGGTTTTTCTGCATGCTTACATGTGTATACGTCCTTGCAAAAATGTGTAGTATTATTTGCGTGTCTGTGTGTTTTACCTAAATGATACCGTTCTGTATCAGCAATTTGTTCCTTTTCTCTCTTTGTGTTTCAGAAGTCTGTTAATATACGAAAATTATATCAGTCCACGCAAATTTACATTCCTTCAGCTTCTGACTCTATTAGTAATTGCTAATGTTTATGATGTGCTGACCATGTCCCATGTTTTACATGTGGTTACTTATTTAGATCTTTCAAATGACCCCGAGAAGTAGGTTTTATTGTCTCCATTTTCATGAAGAAACTGAGGCAGAAAGAGACTAAGCATCTTGCTTAATGAAGGGTATGTGCTTAGTAAATGATGAAGTCGGGGTATAAAGTCAGGCACCTGGCTCCAGAGTCTGTGTTGTTAATCGTGACCTTGTTCTACAGTATGAATAGACCATGTCTGATTTGGCCGTTTTTTGTTGTTGTTGCTGTTTACAGGTTTTTTTAATTTTTAATTTTTTTTAAATTTATTTTTGAGAGAGAGACAGAGCGAGTGGGAGAGGGGCAGATAGAGAGAGGGAGACACAGGATCCAAAGCAGACTCCAGGCTCTGAGCCGTCAGCACCGAGCCTGACGCGGGGCTCGGATTCATGAGTCGTGAGATCATGACCTGAGCCCAGCTCAGACACCCAATGGACTGAGCCACCTAGGCACCCTACAGTTTTTATTGATAATAAGCAACGTTTCAATAAGCACCTTGCACTTGCTTGCTTCTGCAGGAGCGTATGTTTATGGTAAACTTCTGGGTCGTGGGTGAGCCCATGTAACATTATTATGGATATTGTCAAATCATCTTTGAAAGGGAACATCCATTTTATTTACTTTTTTGTTTGTTTTAGAGACAGAGACAGAAAGAGAGTGCATGCGAGTGGGGGAGGGGGCAGAAGGAATGAGAGAGAATCTCAAGCAGGCTCCACACTCAGCATGGAGCCCAATGAAGGGCTTGATCTCACAACCCTGGGATCATGATCCCCGGAACCAAAATCAAGAGTCAGATGCTCAACCAACTGAGACATCCAGGTGCCCAAGGGACCATCCATTTTATATTCCTATCAGCCATATAGAAGCATTCTAGCTTCCTCACCATTTTACTAAGTTGATAGCAAATTTTAAACATTTTGCAATCACGCAGGTTAAAAATGATACCTTACAATCTTCACTCTGAGTGAAGATTGCCTTTGAGTGTTAGTGGGTGGGGCATCTTTTCATGTGGTTACGCGTTATTTATAGTGTTTCTTTTATGAGCTTCCTGTTTATAATCTTTACCTGGTTTTCTGTGGGAATATATAAAACTTTGGACTGCGAGCAACTTGTTTTTTGAGTGTTCCGCAAGACCAGCAAGCATTTCTAATACATTTTAACTTGATAAAGGAGCAATGTCTTGCAATACAAGAAGTAGGCGATGCCGAATGTCACATGATCACAACTGAGCCAATGGTTCTTCTCTCTCCCTCTCACTGTGGGATTGTGGGTGATTGTTCCCAGGCTTGGATGCTCAGTTTCAGGCCGGGGTGTTTGGCAGAACTTCTGTGGGCCAGAAGGTGCCCACAAGTGGCACTAGGGTACTTTTTGTCACTTCAAAGTGCCTATGGACAGTCCTTTGCTTTTCCACACAAGAGTAAGCTTAGGAATGCTTTGCTTCATTCTAGGTCAGGCTGCCTGCAGATAGAGACCCTTTCCTCTCCTGCCTTATTGCCAGTTATGTTAAATACAGTATGACAAGAGTTTATTAATACTGTACTGTGGTCAACATCCTTGTGAGCGTATACGATGACCCTCATGTAGAAAAATTCCTTTGAGCCAATGGATAGCAGTGGTGCCATTAGGCATAGTGAAAGTTGTCCTACAAAATAACCCTCCTCTCTCTTATCTCCCTCACACCAGCCGCGAAGAGTTTCAAAGGTAAGCACAGGTTAATTTGTTTATTTTTCTTTATACTTTGTATTTTCTTTTTTATTTTATATTATAGTGTTGTAATCATTTTTATGCGAATATTTTTGGGTTGTCGAATGAATCTTCTGAGTTTCCATTATTCCTTATGGGGAAATTCGCTTTGATATACACGTGCTTTGGATTACAAGCATGTTTCTGGAACGAATTACGCTCGAAAACCAAGGTTTTACCGTATTTGTCTTTTTCTTTTCAGTTTGTAAGACTTTACATATTTTGGATATCACAGATTACTTTACAGATCACTTCCATATGGCTTCTATCTCTACTGAAACTTGTCAAGGTCATAGTATCTTTATAGAGTGGATTCAAGAGATCCTTCTCTGGCATTATCTTACTTTGTAGCTCAGTAGTTCATGACCATGCCAGTTGTAGTGGGTTTGAGCATATCAGGGCCGGTAAAGAAAAAACTGGCCACTAGATGGCGGTAGCATGCAACAGTGTTTATTTGGGTGCCTCCTTTGACAAGTTGCCTGAGAAGCAAGTCCCTCATAGCACCTAGAAAGGGAAGAGGGCAAGGGAAGTCTTGGGGGAGAGGGACATAATATATGGCGGGGTTGGGGTGTCCATGTCTAGGTGATGTTCCTCAGCAGCACGGTGGGGCGGCTCTGGGTCAGAAGGCTTCAAAGGGCAGCAGCAGCTTGGGGATTTTTTTTCATAGCGGTAAGGTTTGGTTTAGCTGTGGGTAGCAGATATTGGGTGCAGTTTTGTGGGATTTGCAAAGCAGGCAGGCTCCAAATGGCTAAAAATATGCTGATTTGGGCTATAGTGAGAGCATTTAGATCTGTAAAAATTTGAGTTTGGTGCTGGTGGGCTTTGAGCTGGCAGTCTCAGTGTCCTCTAAAGAACAAACAACGTAGGGACCAGTATATAGGGGACATCTGTAACCCATTCACTTCTTTCTTTCTTTCAAACATTCTTCTTTCAAACACTCTTCTTTCAAACATTCTTCTTCTAATTTATATTATCCTAGTCACCTCTCTCAAGTCCTCTTTGCTGATTCACACCTTCTATCTGTCCTCTAACTCAGTGATTCTCAAATCTTTTGGATTCAGGATGCCTTTAAATCCTGAAAAATTGGGGACCCCCAAAGAGGCTTTGTTTTTGTAGGTCATTTTTCTATTTACTGTCTTAGAAATTAGGACCAGGGAATTAAAATAGATTTATTCATTTACTTAAAGGTGATAATAGGGTCGCCTGGGTGGCTCAGTCAGTTGGTTGAGCACCGGACTCTTGATCTCAGCTCAGGTCTTGATCTCAGGGTTGTGAGTTCAAGCACCACAGGGGGCTCCACAATAGGCATGAAGCCTATTAAAAAAAAATAACCATAATAAACCTATTGCAAGCTAACATAAATAACATCTTTTACATGAAAAGTGATTAAAGAACATTCTGATATATTGATTTCATCTTTAAATGTAGACGATATACTATAGGTCTAGATTTGAGTCTTCTAATAATTTTTTAAAGTCAACAAACCTTTTTAAATACAATAAAATATTATAAACAAATTTTATTTTGCATTTTTTAAATCTTTATTTATTTTTGAGAGAGACACAGCATGTGAGCAGGGGAAGAGCAGAGAGAGGGAGACACAGAATCCGAAGCAAGCTCCAGGCTCTGAGCTGTCAGCACAGAGCCTGACGTGGGGCTCGAACTCACAAACTGTGAGATTGGGACCTGAGCCGAAGTCAGACGCTCAACCAACTGAGCCACCCAGGTGCCCCTAAACAAATTTCATTTTAAAATGAAATATCATTCTAAAGTAATAACAGCCTGAGGTTAAATTTAAAAATTTAGAAAATACTTCAAAACTTTAAGAAACAGTATTGTGAAACAGGGAAACAAAGTAGACTTAGTTCTAGTTATGTTTCCACATGGGCTCAAGGAAACTCTGGGATTTCAAAATAACTGTTGAGTGACAATGAGACTACGGACATCATAACAGGTGTAACTGATGACCGTTGGTAAGAAGAGACTATAAATCCCAAGGAAAGAATTAATCTCTGAAAACACAAAATTTGTCACTTAAACCTATTGCTTTAGAAAATTCTAGAAAGCATACAGATGCATAGGAACATATTCTAGTAACTATTGGAGCCATGATGTTATCACAGATCATACAGCCTTTGGAAAAGCCTACTGTGTCCTCATGGAAGAATGGAATTGAAAAAGAAAAATTACATCTTGGTATTATAATCATAATCATTTTGACCTTTCCAGACCTCCCTGCAGGAACCCAGTGCTGGAGTGAGTGCCTTAGGACTCAGACTAGAGCTTAAACCCTAGATGTTCTCCAACCCCGCGGCTTTAAATACATGTGCTGATGACTTTAAATTTGTGTCTCCAACTTTGACTTGTCCACTTGCCTACTCAACATTTTCACCCATATATATACTAGACATCTCAGAATTAACATGCCCCAGGTAGAACTTTTGACTTCACCTAAATGTGCTCATCTCTACGTCCTCCTCAACGCATTGTACCACCTGCATGATTGTGCAGAAATCACAGTACATAGCCAATATGTTTCCTTGTCCCTCATCCCTTATTATCATTCCATGGGGAAGTCCACAGGGTTTAGCTTCACAGCACAGTTCAGATCTGTGGGTGGCTCCTCCCCACCCATCTCTACACTTACCCACAAGCTGTCATCTTGTTTCACCTGGGCCACAGTAGCAGCCTCCTAATTATCATTGTTGACTAAGTTTTGTGCTACTATAATCCAGCTTCAGCCATTGCAGCTACAGTGATTCCTTAAAAATTCAAATTAGATTATGTCATTCTTCTACCTAAACTCTCTCTGGTTTTAGTGTTAGTTTCCCAAAGACTCTTCATGATTTGACACTTGCCTCTTCTACTCCAACCGCATGCGGACCACCCAGCTCCTTCTTTATTATGCTCTAGTTTCTTAAGACTCTTTTCTCTTCCTTGAACATGGCAATCTCTTTCTCATCTCCCAGTGTTTGTGTTATTTCTTCCCTCTACTTGAATTGTTCTTTCCTCAGTTCTTTGCGTGAATTACTCTTTCTTATGCTTCAGGGATCAATTTGAATGTCACCTTTACAGCAAGATCTTCCCACAGAGAACAGTACAGGAAGGCCCCCCTTTATGTAAGCAGTGAGGTCCAGTAGAAATATGATGGGATCGGTAGTATTATACTTTCTAGTAGCCCCACTGAAAAAGTAAAAAGAAATATGTGAAGTTAATTTTAATAAGATATTTCACTTAACCCAAATATATCCTATTGTCATTTCAATAGGCAATTGGTATAAAATCATTAATGGCATCTTTTACATACTTTGGCTCATACTAAGTTGTTTTTTTTTTTTTAGCTTTATTGAGATATAATTGACATGAAATCTATTGAGATAAATGTCAGGCACACAGCATGATGGCTTGATATACGTGTATACTGTGAATTATTATCACAGTAGGGCTGGTTAACATCTCCATTAGCTCATATAAATGTCATTTCTTTTGGGGGGGGTCAAGAACATTTAAGATTTCCTTTCTTAGCAACTTTCAAGTGGATGCTACAGTATTGCTAACTATGTCACCATTTAGTACAGTAGATCACCAGAACCTGTTCATCTTATAATAAGAAATCTGTACCCCTCGAACAATCTGTCTCCTATTTTCTGCCCCCTCCCCACTGTCTCCCCTTCCCTTGACAACCACCACCCCACTCTCTGTTTCTATGAGTTTGCCTTTTTTAGTCAAGATCTAAGTGATATCATACAGTATTTCTCTTTCCCTGATTTATTTCATTGGCATCATTATACCATCAGTGTCCATTCGTGTTGTCACAAACAGCAAGACTTCCTTCTTTCTCATGGCTGAATAATACTCGTGTGTGTGTGTGTGTGTGTGTGTGTGTGTGTGTGTGTGTGTGTGTATCACATCTTCTTTACCCATTCGTCCACGGAAAGGCACTTAGGTTGTTTCCATATCTTGACCAAATGCTGCAATGAACAAATGAACATGGGGGGTGCAGATACCTCTTCCAGTTAGTGATTTCATCTTCTTTGGGTATATACACAGAAGTGGAATTGTTGGATCATATTTTTAATTTTTTCAGGAACCTCCATAGTATTTTGCATGGGAGCCATACTAATTTACATTTCCAATGGTGTGCAAGGGTTCCCTTTTCTCCACGTCTTTGCCAGGCATGTTATCTCCGGTCTTTTGGATAACAGCCATTCTAATAGGTGTGAGGTGATATTTTGTGGTTTTGATTTGCATTTTCCTGTTGGTTAGTGATGTTGAGCACCTTTTCATGTACCCATTGGCCATTTGTATAAAATGTATAGTCAGTTCCTTTGCCCAGTTTTAAATCAGATTTTTGTGTTTTTGCTATTGAAGTGTATGAGTTCCTTATATATTTAGGATATTAACCTCTTATCAGGTAGATGGCTTGCAAATATTTTATCCCATTCTGTAAGTGGCCTTCTTATTTTATTGTTTCTTTTACTGTATAGAGGACATTTTAGTTTGATGCAGTCCCAATTGAGTTTCTCTCTGTTGCTTGTGCTGTTGGTGTCATACTCAAAATATCATTGCCAAGACCAATACCGGGGAACTTTGCCTTTCTTTTCTTTTAGAAATTTTACAGTTTCCAGTCTTATATTTAAATTTGTCATCTGTTTTGAGTTATTTTTTGAGTAGTGTAAGATAAGGGTCCAATTCCACTTTTCTGCATGTGATTATCTACATTTTCTAGCATCATTTATTGTAGATATTATCCTTAACCCATTAAGTATTCTTGGCTTCCTTGTCAAATATTAGTGGATCATATATGCAAGGGTTTCTAGGCTCTGGATTCTATCCCACTGGTCTATGTGTCTTTTTTAGCCAATACCATACTGTTTCGATTATTATAGCTTTCTAATATAATTTGAAGTCAGGAAATGTGATGCCTCCAGCTTTATTCTTTCTCAGGTTTGCTTTGGCTATGTGGACTCTTCTGCCGTTCAATACAAATTTTAGGATTGTTTGTTTCTATCGCTGTGAAGATGAATCTGTAGATGACTTTGGGTAGTTGGACATTTTAACAGTATTAAGTCTCCTGATCCATGAACATAGGATATTTTTCTATTTATTTGTATCTTCTTCAATTTCTTTCATCAAGGTCTTACAGTTTTTAGTGTACAGGTCTTTCACCTCCTTAGCTTAAGGAGGCTCCTTGGCTATTATGAATGGGATTGTTTTCTTTATTTCTTTTTCAAATAATTCATTTTTGGTATATAGAAATACAACTTATTTCTGTAGGTTCATTTTGTGTCTTGCAACTTTACTGAATTCCTTGATTAGTTCTAACAGTTTTTGGGTGGGGTCTTTAGGATTTTCCATACAAAAGATCATATATCTGCAGACAGAGACAATTTTGCTTTTTCTTTTCCAATTTAGATGATTTTTATCAGCTTTTCTTGCTTTATTGCTCTGGGTAAGACTTCTAGTACTAAGAGATATTGAGTACGATGTTAGCCATGGACTTATAAGATATGGCCTTTATTATGTTGAAGTATGTTCTGGTTATTGAGAGTTTTGTCATGAAAGTATGTTAACTTTTTGTTAATTTTTTTTCCGCATTTGAGATGATCATATAATTTTTAATGCTTCATTTTGTTAACGTGATGTATCACATTGATAGGTGGATATTGCCTCATACTTGTATCCCTGGAATAAATCCCACTTGAACATGGTATAAAATCCTTTCAATGTGCTTTTGAATTTGGTTTGCTAGTATTTTGTTGAGAACTTTTGCATCTATTTTCATCACAATGATTGGCCTCTAGCTTTCTTTTTCTTATTATGTCCTCAACTGGCTTTGGTATCAGGGTAATGGCGGCTTTGTAAAACACGTTTGGAAGTGTTCCCTCCTCTTCAATTTTTTGAAAATATTTAAGAAGGATTGGTGTTAATTCTTCTTTAAATATTTGACAAACTTCACCAGGAAAACTGTCTGGTCCTGGGCTTTTCTTTGTTGGGAGGATTTTGATGACTGATTCAATCTCCTTACTCATTATTAATCTGTTCAGATTTTCTATTCATGATTCAGTCTTGGTAAATTCTTTGTTTCTAGGAATTTATCCATTTCTTCTAGGTTGTCTAGTTTATTGCAGTATAACTGTTCATAATAGTCTCTTTTTACCTTTTGTGTTTATGTGATATTAGTTATAATGTCTTCTTTTTCATTTATGATTGTATTTGTTTGAATCCTCTCTCATTTTTTTCTAAGTTCATGTAGCTAAAGTTTTGTCCATTTCTTTATCTATTTTTTAAAAACCCAGCTCTTAATTTTTTTTAACCTTTATTCATTTTTGAGAGACAGAGACAGAGACAGAGTGCGAGTGGGAGAGGGGCAGATAGAGAAAGGGAGACACAGAATCCGAAGCAGGCTCCAGGCTCGAGCTGTCAGCACAGAACTTGATGCAGGGCTCAGACCCATGAACCACGAGATCATAACCTGAGCCTAAGTCAGACGCTTAACCAACTGAGCCAGGCACCCGGCTCTTAATTTTGTTTTTCTATTGTTTTTCTGGCCTCTATTTCATTTATTTCCACTCTGATCTTTGCTATTTACTGACTTCTGTTAACTTTGGTCTTAATTTGTTCTCCTTTTTTCTAGTTTCTTAAGGTATAAAGTTAGGTTGTTTATTAAATAATTTATTTATTTATTAATTATTAACTTATTATTTATTTATTTTTTAATGTAGGTTTATTGTTATAAACTCTCCTCTTAGCACTGCTTTTGCTATGTCCCCTAAGTTTTGGTATGTTGTATTTTCATTTCCATTTGCTTACAGATATTTTTAAATTTCCGTTTTAATTTCTTCTGTAGGCCATTGTTGTTCAGGAGTATGTTGTTTAATTTCACATATTTTTGAATTTTACAGTTTTCCCTGGTTATTGATTTCTAGTTTCATAACATTGTGGTTGGAAAAGGTACCTGGTATGATTTCAGTCTTAAATTTGCTAAGACTTGTTTTGTGATCTATCACATGAACTATTTAGGATGATGTTTCACGTATTCTTCTGCTGTTGGATGGCATGTTCTGTATGTTTGTTAGGTCCATTTGGTCTAAAGCATAGTTTAAATTCAACATTTCCTGATTGATTTTGTGTGGGTGATTTACCCACTGTTGAAAGTGAGGTATTGAAATCCCTAGTATTATTGTATTGTCTGGTTCTCACTTCAGCTTTGCTTAATACATTTAGGTGCTCTGACGCTGGGTGTGTATATATCATCTTGATGAATTGAACCTTTTATCATCTTATAATGACCTTCTTTGTTTTTTGTTACTGTTTTTGGCTTAAAGTCTCTTATGTCTGATATAAATATAGCTACCCCTGCTGTCTTTTGGTTTCCACTTGCATGAGATATCTTTTGTTATCCCTTCACTTTGAGCCTATGTATGTCCTTAAAGCAGAAGTGAGTCTCTTGTGGGCAGCATATAGTTGGGTCTTTTTTTTTTTTTTTTTTAATTCCTTTAGCTATTCTGTACCTTTTGATTGGAGACTCTGATCCATTTACATTTAGAGTAATGCCATCTTACTATTTTGTGACTGTTTTGTAGTTCCTTTGTTTCTGTCTTCCTCTCTTTCTGACTTGCTTTGTGAAATGATATTCTGAAGTTGTACACTTTGATTCCCTTCTCTTTATGTTTTGTGTATTTACTTTTTTTTCTGTGTGGTTACAATGAGGTTTATCAAGCATCTTATAGCTATAACAGTTTATTTTATGCTGATAACAAGTTAACTTTGATAGCGTATAAAAACCTTTATCTTTTTACTTCCCTCCTTTTTCATGTTTGGTATCAGAGTTTGTCTCTTTTTATATTGTGTATTCATTAACAAATTATTACATCTGTAGTTATTTTTAATATTTTTGACCTCTACCCTTTATACTCGAATTAAATAGTTAACATGCCACTATATTACAGGATCAGACTTTTCTGAATTTGACAATATGCTTATCTTTACCAGTGAGTTTTCTATTTTCATGTAACTAATTAGTGTCCTTTCATTTCAGCTTGAGGAGCTTCTTTCAGCATTTCCTATTAGGCAGGTGTCGTGGTGATGAACTTGTGTAGTTCTTGTTTTCTGAAAAAGTCTGTATCCCCCATTCATTTCTGAAGGACAGCTCTTCCAGATAGATTATTCTTGATTTACCTACCACCACCAATTCATTGAATATGTCTTCTGATTCTCTCTTGGCCTTTAAGACTTCTACTGAGAAATCTGCTGAATGCCTTATGATGTAATCTTGTAAATTCCAAGTTTCTTTTCTCTTGCTTCTTTTCAGCTTCTCTCTTTGGTTTTGATTTTTGATAGTTTTATTATAATGTGTCTTAGAGAAGATCTCTTTAAGTTGAATTTGTTTGGTGGCCAATGAACTTTATGAACTTGGATATCCACATCTGTCCCCAGATTTGGGACATTTTCAGCAACTTTTTTCTTCTTTTTTTCTAATCGAGATATAATTGCCGTATAACATTAGTTTCAGGTGTACGACATAATGATTCGATATATGTATATATTGCAAAGTGATTATCACAGTCTAATTAACATACACCACCATACATACTTACAGATATTTTTTTCCTTGTGATAGGAACTTGTAAGATTTACTCTTTTAGCAACTTTAAAGTATACAATTCAGTATAAACTATAGTCACCAAGCTGTACATTACAACCTCAGGGTATGTCACTGGAAGTTTGTACCTTTGATTTTGACTCATTTTGCCCACTCCCCATCCCTGCCTCTATATGTATGAGGGTTGTCTGTTTGTTTGTTTTAGATTCCACATATAAATAAAGGCATATGGTATTTATCTTTCTCTGTCTGACTTATTTCATTTAGCATAGTGTCCTCAAGATACTTTCATGGTATTGTAAATGACAGGATTTCCTTCTTTTTATGGCTGAATATATGTCATATATATACATGATATATATATATATATATATATACATGATATACACACACACACACATATATACATATATATCACGTTTTCTTTGTTTATTCATCCATTGATGGACACTTAGTTTGTTTCCATATCTTGGGTATTGTAAATAATGCTGTGGTGAACATGGGGGTCATATATCTTTTTGAGTTAGTGCTTCCATTTCTTTTAGATAAATACCCAAATTGGAATTGCTGGGTCATCTGGTAGTTTTATTTTTAGTATTTTGAGGGACATCCATACTATTTTGAACAATGGCCACTCCAGTTTACATCCCCACCAAATGGTATTAGCTATTATTTCTTTAAATAAACTTTCTGGCCCCTTCTCATTCTCTTCTCTTTCTGGGATTCCAATCGTTTGCAGATTTCTTTTTATAGTTTCCCATAGATCACATGGGTTTTCTTCGCTTTTTCTTCATTCTCTTCTAACTGAATATTTTCAACGGTCCTGTCTTCTAATTCACAGATTTTTGTCTTCTCTTTTATCTTCTCTGTTGTTGATGTTCTGTATTGAATTTTTCATTTCAGTCATTGTAATCTTCAACGCCAGAGTTTTGTTGGTTCTTTTATATGATTTCTATCTCTTTGTTAAACTTCTTGTTTCGTTCATGTATTATTTTCCTGCTTTTGTTGAATTGTTTTTCTGTGTTTTCTTGTAGGTAGCTCATTGGGCTTCTTTAAAACAGTTATTGTTATTTATTTATTTATTTATTTATTTTTCAACGTTTATTTATTTTTGGGACAGAGAGAGACAGAGCATGAACGGGGGAGGGGCAGAGAGAGAGGGAGACACAGAATCGGAAACAGGCTCCAGGCTCTGAGCCATCAGCCCAGAGCCTGACGCGGGGCTCGAACTCACGGACCGCGAGATCGTGACCTGGCTGAAGTCGGACGCTTAACCGACTGCGCCACCCAGGCACCCCAAAACAGCTATTGTTTTTTAAACAGCTATTTTGAATTCTTTATCGGGTACAGTGCAGATCTCCATGTCTTTGGGGTCAGGGTACTAGGAATTATTGTGAGCTCCTCGTGGGTCATGTTTCCTTGATTTTTTATGTTTTTCTGAAGTCTAGGGCTGCTGCCTTCACGTTTGAAGTAGCAGTCATCTCCCCCACTCATTACTAGCTGACTTTGGCAGAGAAGTGCTCTTTGTCAGCCCTGCTAGGGATCCTGAGACTTCTCAGATCTTCTATGGATATACCTGCTCCATTTTTCTTGCTTCCTCTTATGGCACAATCCTTAAGCTTGCGTGCCTTCTTTCAATCATGCAGTGCAGGAGTCAGGTTCCGATAGCCTCCCTTTTGCTTTCCCGAGGGTGGAGCTAAAGCTCAAATTTGGGGTCCTCTCCTGGCCCCATAAATTTGGGCCAGCCATCTGCATGTGCTCACTATTTGTTTGCCAAAGCTTTCTCTTGCCACTCCTGTCACTGTCAGCAGCATGCACAGGGAGCCAGCCACAGGGTCGGATGGGTGTGGGTAAGCTTCTCACAGCACTGAGGGTACCTGTGAACCAGCTGGGAGGGTACACAAGTGAGGCATCCCCAGTGGCTTCTGGGTGGCTTCTTGAGAGATGCAGTTAATACTACTGTGTTGCCCTCTGAGTGTCTTCTTTGCTGCTCTCCCAGCCTCTGCATGCCCCCCGGGCATGCAGCTCAGGACTTAGGACTCTGGATGAGAGAGAAAGGGCTTCTCTGGCAGCATTCCACACAGCTGGGGAAGCTGGGTGCTCACTCACGTGTTCTAAGTTTTCTCCGTGGGAGAAATCACGGTCCAAGAGGGACTCATGGCAATGAGCTGTGCTGTCCTGGGGGAGGTGTGATGTGGGTAAAGTCCAACTGTTTCTCTTACCACGCTAATGCATC
The DNA here is from genome assembly GCF_022079265.1 of Lynx rufus. Classification (NCBI taxonomy): domain Eukaryota; kingdom Metazoa; phylum Chordata; class Mammalia; order Carnivora; family Felidae; genus Lynx; species Lynx rufus. The sequence continues at coordinate 171,185,960 of NW_025814845.1, forward strand.
CAGTGCATGGGGCTGTTTTTTTCTCCAGTGGCGTGCTGGGCCTTCTCTGCTGGAAACCTGAGCTTCCACAAAGGCTCTCTTATCCGTGAGTGATTGTCTAAGACTGTGTTCTCCAGGGGGCTCCCGGCCCATGGCTGCGAGGGACTGGAGTTGGTTGACGGGCCAGTGGAGAGTCCACAGCTGGGGCTGAGGTCTGTGTGCCTGTTACCCAACACACAGGAGGGCAAGGCTACTTCTGGATCCCTCCACACAAGGTGCTAGAACGCATAGCTCCCACAAAGGCACTTCTGTGTGTAGAAAGATGCTAAATTGTTGTGGAGGGTACACAAGTGAAGGATGTGTTATTTGGTTGTCTTGTTGCTCTCTCTTCATACCAAGTGTTTAAAATCTGGTGTGTATCTCATTTATACTTACAGCTACTTACACATCTCAGTCCAGACTAGCCACATTTCTTTTTTTTTTAATTTTTTTTAACGTTTATTTATTTTTAAGACAGAGAGAGACAGAGTATGAACGGGGGAGGGTCAGAGAAAGGGAGACACAGAATCCGAAACAGGCTCCAGGCTCTGAACTGTCAGCACAGAGCCCGACTCGGGGCTCGAACTCACGGACCGCGAGATCATGACCTGAGCCGAAGTCGGCCGCTTAACTGACTGAGCCACCCAGGCACCCCTAGACTAGCCACATTTCTAGTGGTCAAGAGCTGCACTGGCCAGTGGAAGGTATGCTGGATAGCATAACCTTTATTTAAAAAAATATTTTAATTTATTTTTTATTTTCTATTTTTTTTAATTTTATTTATTTGTTTTTAAATTTACATCCAAGTTAGTTAGCATATAGCGCAATAATGATTTCAGGACTAGATTCCAGTGATTCACCCGCTATGCATAACACCCGGTGCTCATCCCAACAAGTGTCCTCCTTAATGCCCCTTGCCCATTTAGCCTATCCCCCTCCTACAACCCTTCCAGCAACCTGCAGTTTGTTCTCTGTATTTAAGTGTCTCTTCTGTTTTGTCCCCCTCCTTGTTTTTATATCATTTTTGCTTCATTTCCCTTATGTTCATCTGCTTTGTGTCTTAAATTCCTCATATGAGTGAAGTCATATGAGATTTGTCTTTCTCTGACCGACTAATTTCACTCAGCATAATACCCTCTAGTTCCATCCACATAGTTGCAAATGGCAAGATTTCATTCTTTTAGGTTGCTGAGTAATACTCCATTGTGTATATATATATATATATATATATATACCACATCTCCTTTATCCATGCAACTGTTGATGAGCATTTGGGTTCTTTCCATACTTTGGCTATTGTTGATGGCACTGCTTATAAACATCGGGGTGCATGTGCCCCTTTGAAACAGCACTCCTGGATGCCTTGGGTAAATACCTAGTAGTGCAATTGTTGGGTCATCGGGTAGTTCTATTTCTAATTTTTTGAAGAACCTCAATGTTGTTTTCCAGAGTGGCTGCACCACCTTGCATTCCCACCAACAACGCAAAAGAGATTCTCTTTCTCCGCATCCTCACCAACATCTGTTGTTGCCTGAGTTGTTAATTTTAGCCATTCTGACTGGTGCCAGAACCACGAAACCACTCGTTGTGGCTTTAATTTGTAGTTCCCTGATGATGAGTGATGTTGGGCCTTTTTTCATGTGTCTGTTAGCCATCTGGATGTCTTCTTTGGAAGAGTGTCTATTCATGTCTTTTGTCCATTTCTTCACCGGATTATCTGTTTTTTGGGTGTTGAGATTGATAAGTTCTTTATAGATTTTGGATATTAACCCTTTATCAGATATGTTATTTACAAATGTCTTCTCCCATTCCATTGGTTGCTTTTTGGTTTTGCTGATTGTTTCTTTTGCCTTTTATCTTGATGAGGTCCCAATAGTTCATTTTTTTGGACAGCATAACCTTTAAGTGATATTTCCTCTCTCTGCCCCAGAGATATTCTGTCATATCTCTGTTTAGTTCCTTAATAGCCACTGGAATAAAGGTATTCAGAGGAGTTAGAATATGGACTTCAGAACCAGACCATCTGAGTTCAAATCCTGTTTCCGCCATTTTCCTACTGCATGATCTAGAGAGAGAGAAGATACCCAACAGTCCTGTGTTTTGGTTCTTTTATCTATTAACCTAATAATAGTCCCTTTCTTAGAATGCTGTGCATATATTAAGTTCTTAAAAACAGTGCCTGGTATAGAGAAAGTCTACATAAATGTTAGCTGATATTATTTACTTGCCTAATGTTGGTCTTCCTCCCCTAGATTATAAACTTCTTGACAGCCAAAGCCATGTGTCCTTGAACTTTTGAATCCCCTGTGCCTGGGATAGAGATGTACTCAATACATTTTTATTGGGTGAATTGAATGGGTAGATGGACAGAGATATAGTAGGGACAAGGCTTTCTGCATAGAGGTTATGGTTTTTGAGGTTGGTGTTGTACGAGTAGGACTTTCCATCATGAAGAGAAAGGGGCCAGATCAGGCAGAACAAAGAGAATAAATAATATCATGGAATTGAGGGAATGTGTTGTGAGGAATACTCTGCTGGCTAAAAAGTGAAAGTTGAAAGGGGACAGAGAAGGAAAGGGAACCATTAGGAAATGAAGCTGCAAAAGGATGTTGAGGCCACCTTGTGGAAGCTGAGGATGTCATGCTAAAATTTTTGTCTTATGTAGTTTGGGGAAGGGATGCTAATGGTGGTATTTCAGTTTTTTCCCCCCTATATTTTAAGTGGTGTGGTTGTAGTTTCTTTTTTCTTATATTGGCTTTCTACCAAGTTTTGCTGTTACAATGTTATGCTTTATCAAAAAGAAAAAAGAAAGGACCCAAATAAGATCACAAATGAGAGAGGAGAAATAACCCACACCACAGAAATACAAACAATTATAAGAGAATCATATGAAAAACCATATGCCAAAATATTGGGCAATCTGGAAAAAAATGGATAAATTTGTAGAAACATATAAATGACCAAAACTGAAACAAGAAGAAATAAGAAACATGAACAGAATGATAATCAGCAAAAAAAAACCAAAACAAAACAAAACAAAAAAACAAAAAAACCCCAAACAAATCAATAATCAAAAAACTCCCAACAAGCAAAAGTCAAGGACCAGATGGCTTCACAGGTGAATTCTACCAAACACTTAAAGAAGAGTTAATACCTATTCTTCTCAAACTATTCCAAAAAAAATAGAAAGGGAAGGAAATTTTCCAAATTTATTCTGTCTGTCCCGCATTACCCTATACCCCAACCAGATAAAGGCATCATAAAAAAGAGAACTACAGGCCAATCTTTCTGATAAATACAGATGCAAAACTCCTCAACATAATACTAGCAAACTGAATCCAACCACAGATTTAAAAAATCATTCATAGCGATCAAGTGGGATTTATTACTGGGCTGCAAGTGTGGTTCGATACTTACAAATCAATCAACGTGATACATCACATTAATAAAAGAAAGGATAAGAACCATGGGAACATTTCAATAGATGCAGAAAAAACACTTGACAATGTAAACAGCCATTCATGATAAAAACCCTCAACAAAGTAATTTTAGTGGGACTATACCTCAATATAATAAAGGCCATCTATTAAAAACCTAATATCAGCTAAAACCATCCTAAATGGGGAAATGCTGAGAGCTTTTCCTCTACGTTCAGGAACAAGACCGGGATGTCCACTCTCACCACTTTTGTTCAACAGAGGACTGGAAGTCCTAGCCTCAGCAGTCAGACAACAAAAAGAAATAAAAGCATCCAACTTGGCAAGGAAGAAATCAAACTTTCACTATTTGCAGGTGACATGATACTATGTATAGAAAACCTGAAAGGCTCCACCCAAGAACTGCCAAAACTGAAACGAATTCAGTCGAGTCTGAGGATACAAATCAACGTACCGAAATCTGTTGCATTTCTACACACCGATAACGAAGCAGCAGAAAGAGAAATTAAGAAATCAATCCCATTTGCAATTGCACCAAGAATAGTAAGATACCCAGGGATAAACCTAACCAAAGAGATGAAAGGCTTATACTGTGAAAACTGTAAAACACTGAGGAAGGATATTGAAGAGGACACAAAGAAATGGAAAAGCCTTCCATGCTCATGGATTAGAAGAATGAATATTGTTAAAATGTCTATACTACCCAAAGCAATCTCCACATGTAATGCAAGCCTTATCAAAATACCAACAGCATTTTTCACAGGGCTAGAACAAACCCATAAAATGTGTATAGAACCATAAAAGACCCCAAATAGCCAAAGCGGTCTTGAAAAAGAAAAGCAAAGCTGAAGGCATCGCAATGTCGGACTTCAAGTTATATTACAAAGCCGTAGTGATCAAAACAATATGGTACCAGCATGCAATAGACACAAAGATCAATGGAACCAGAATAGAAGATCCAGAAATGAACCCACAATTATATGGTCAATTAAACTTTGACAAAGCAGGAAAGACTATCCAATGGGAAAAAGACAGTCTCTTCAACAAATAGTGTTGGGAAAACTAGAAGCTGCATGGAAATGAATGAAACTGGACCACTTTCTTATACCATACACAAACGTAAATTGAAAATGGATGAAAGACCTAACTATGAGACCTGAAACCATAAAAACCCTAGAAGAGCACACAGGCAAATAACTTCTTTGGCATCGGCTATAGCAACTTCATTCTAGATTTGTCTCCTGAGGTAAGGGAAAGGAAAGCAAAAATAAACTATTGGGACTACATCCAAATAAAAAGTTTCTGCACAGTGAAGGAAACGATGAAGATTAGTGACACTAATTGCCAAAAGGCAACCAACAAAAGGGGAGAAGATACTTGCAAATGACATATCCGATAAAGGCTTAGTATCCAAAATATAAACTTATAAAACTTAACATCCAAAAACCAAATTAAAAATTTTATTTTGAATGAAATAAAATTTATTTTTAACTTATTTAAAAAATTAATTTTAATTCATTTAAAAAATGGACAGAAGATATGAATAGACATTTTTACAAAAAAGACATACAGACGGCCAAAAAACACATAAAAAGATGCTCAACATCACTTATCAAGGCGATGCAAATTAAAACTACAATGAGGGGCACCTGGCTGACGAAGTCAGTGGGGCATGTGGCTCTCAATCTCAGGGTCGTAAGTTCAAGCCCCACATTTGGTGTAAAGGTTACTTAAAAATAAAATCTTTAAGGGATGCCTGGGTGGCTCAGTCAGTTGAGCACCGGACTTCAGCTCGGGTCATGATCTCGTGGCTTGTGAGTTTGAGCCCCGCATCGGGTTCTGCACTGACAGCTCAGAGCCTGGAGCCTGCTTCAGATTCTGTCTCCATCTCTCTCTCTGTCCCTCCCCTGCTCATGCTGTCTCTCTCTCTCTCTCTCTCAAATATTAAGAAACATTAAAAAAAAATAAAATCTTTTTAAAAATCTACAATGAGATATCACCTCATCAGAATAGCTAAATCTGGTGCATCTACTCTGGAAAACAGTATGCAGGGGCCTCAAAAAGTTAAGAATAGAACTACCCTAGGATCCAGCTATCGCACTACTAGGTATTTACAAAAATTCTAATTCAGAGGGATACATGCACCCTGATGTTTAATAGCAGAATTATCCACAATAGCCAAATTAGGGAAACAGCCCAAGTGTCCATTGAGTGATGAATAGACAGAGAAGATTACTCAGCCGTTAAGAATGGAATATTTAGGGGCGCCTGGGTGGCGCAGTCGGTTAAGCGTCCGACTTCAGCCAGGTCACGATCTCGCGGTCCGTGAGTTCGAGCCCCGCGTCAGGCTCTGGGCTGATGGCTCAGAGCCTGGAGCCTGTTTCCCATTCTGTGTCTCCCTCTCTCTCTGCCCCTCCCCCGTTCATGCTCTGTCTCTCTCTGTCCCAAAAGTAAATAAAAAACGTTGAAAAAAAAAAAAAAGAATGGAATATTTATCAGCCGTAAGAAAGAATGAATTCTTGCCACTTGTGATGACATGGGTGGAGCTAGAAAATATAATGCTAAGTGAAATAAGTTGGTTGGAGAAAGACAAGTACCCTATGATTTCGCTCATATGTGGAATTTAAGAAACAACAACAAAGAGCAAAGGGGAAACAAGAGAGAGAGAGAGGCAAACCAAGAAACAGACTCTTAACTATTGAGAACAAACTGATGGTTACCAGGGGGGAATTAGGTGGGCAGATGGGTGAAATGGGTGATGGGAATTGGGGACTGCACTTGTCTTGATAAGCACCAGGTATTGTATGGAAGTGTTGAATCACTACATTGTGCACGTGAAACTCTTATTACACTGTATGTTAATTAATTGGAATTTAAATAAAAACTTAAAATACTTTCCTGGGCTTGTAGAAATAAGAAACTTTTCCTCCTACTGCTCTGGAATGGTTTACATTTTTTAAAATGTTTTTACTTGCTTTTGAGAGAGAGAGAGAGACCGAGCATGAGCAGGGGAGGGGCGGAGAGAGAGACACACAGAGTCCAAAGTAGGTTCCAGGCTCTGAGCTGTCAGCACAGCCCGACGCAGGGCTCGAACTCGTGAATCGCGAGATCATGACCTGAGCGGAAGTGGGATGCTTAACCGACTGAGCCACCCAGGCACCCTCGGGATGGTTTCAATAACATTAGGTTTACCTGTTCTTTGAAGGTCTGACAGAACTCTCCTGGAGGGTTCTCAGCAGGAATGGCATCCTTCGACGTCTGTTGTGAAAAGATTGTTCTAGCACGAGGGTGAAGAATTTGTTAGATGTGGGAGAGCCTGGGGGCAAAATGACCAAAGGAGATTTTTTAATCTCTGGCAGCAGCCGGAGGAGTAGGACAAATAGCAGACAAGTGTGGTCTCATGGGACATGGAGCACTGATCCTGGAGCCATCCAGAGCTGGAGATGAGTCAGTTGTGTCATTTTGGGCCTCAGTGTCACTAATCTGCATATATGCAAAATAGAAACAGTTCTCTTTTAACTGTCTCAACCCTTATTCCATAGCATCCTTCAGATTAACCCAGAAGACTGGTGGAAGTATAGTGCCTAGTATCACCAGGTACTTAATAAATGGCTCTTGTATTTTATTTAATATCTGAAAGTCAAGATAGGGAGGGGAGAGAAGGAAATTTCAGACGGTGCAAAATTCAGGTCAGCAGTGTCAACGGCAGACTACAATGAAATAGGATGAAACCTGAAAGGACACCACAGGTTGGCTGTTAACCTCTGGATCTTAGAACAAACAGGGGAGGGTGGTGCGGGGTGGGTCGCAGCCGCTGTGTGCTGTGAGGTGGGGGAGATTGGGAGGTGAGATGGTGGGACCAGGTAGGGGGCTCTCATCTTGAAGTCCTTAGGGAAGACAAGTAGTTCCCTGGGGAGGCAGGCATGGGGAGGGCCCTTGTGTGTTTGTAAGTTCATTTGTTTTTGGTACAATGGGGAACCCTGATCACATTTGGGGAGTGAGAGGAAAGCCTCAGTGGTTTCCTAAGGAGGACGGATTGGCTTCAAGTGCCAGGATGGATGTGGTTGCTTGTGGATGATCAGGGCTCTCTCTACAGTCGGAAAGAGGCTGTGTGACCAGGGATGGAGGTGACGATGTCTGGTGTGCTCGGTTTTTAAGTGAAAGAGGAAGGGAGAATATCTTCAAGGGCAAGTGAGGCCAGGGTGCATGTCAGGAGAAGAGTGAGTTTTGGTAAAGACACTTTTTATTGAGATAGAATTCACACCCCATAGAGTTTCACCTCTTTAAAGTGTATGATTCAGTGATTTCAGTTTCTTCGCAAGTTATACAGCCATCACATGAGCTACTTTCAAGGCATTTTCATCACCTCAAAAGGAAAGCACTTACACACTTACTCTCTATTTCCTCCACCCCCAGCTCCTGGGAACCACCAATTTATTTTCTGTCTCCACTGATTTGCCTATTCTGGACACTTCATATAAATGAAGTCATATAATAAGAAGCCTTCTGTGACTTGCTTCTCTCTTTTGGTTTTGTAGATTGCACGTTTGTGTCCCCCCACAAATGTATATGTTGAATCCTTAGCCGCCATTAGGATTGTAATAGGGGGTAATGCCTTTAAGAGGTGATTAGGTCACGAGGGTGGAGCCCCCATGATGGGATTAGTGCCCTTATAATAAGATAAAGAGAGCTATCCTCTCTCTCTCTCTTTTTCTCTCTACCACGTGAGGATATGTTGAGTAGATGGCTGTCTACTTTCATCAGAGGACTTTCATCAGAACTTGACCATGCTGCTACCCTGATTTTGGAATTCTAGTCTCTAGAACTGTAAGAAATAAATGTACTTAAGTCCATGGCATACTCTTCTAGCAGCCCCGACTAAGACACTCTGTATAATGTTTTCAAGATTCATCCATGTTGTAATATGTATTGGCACTTTATCCTTTTCTTGGCTGAATGATATTTCATTGTATGGATATACCGCTTTTTCTTTATCCATTCATCAGTTGACAGATACTTGCATTGTTTCTACTTTTTGGCTATTCTGAATAACGCTACTGTGAATACCTATGTGTAAGTTTTTGTGTGGACATATGTTTTCAATTTTCTAAGGTATATATTCAGGAGTGGAATTTAACTATATGTTTAACTTTGTAAGGAACTGCCAAACTGTTTTGCACAGTATGGAAACTGTATGAGGGTTCCAATTTCTCTACATCCTCACCAACACTTGTTACTGTCTTTTTGATTATAGATATCCTAGTGGGTATGAAGGGGCATCTTATTGTGGTTTGACTACATTTCCTTAATGACTCGTAATGTTGAACATTTCTTCATGTGCTTGTTGGCCATTTGGATAGCTGCTTTTGAGAAATGTCTTTTCAGGTCCTTTGCCATTTTTAAAACTTGAGTTGTTTGGTTTTTTGTTGTTGAGTTGTAGACTCCTTTATATATTCTGGGTACTAGTCCCTTATAAGGTACAGGATTTGCAAATATTTTCTCCCGTTGTATGGTTGTCTTTTCACTTTCTTGACAGTATGCTTTGGAGTTGAAAATCTTAAGACTAATAACAATGACAGCAGCAACAATACTGCTGATTAGTATTATTATTAACAACTGTATTCTAATCCTTACTGGGTGTCAGACTCCATGCTAAGCCATTTATGTCGACTATCTTATTTAATCTTTACAAAGATTTCTGAGGGAAAAGTGTGAGCTCTGGAGTCAGCTATCTGGCTTCATGTTGGCAGTTGCTACTGCTTACCAACTGTATGACCTTGACCAATCTGCTGCTTCTTTCCATGCAGAGTTGCTAGTTTCCATAAGTAAAAATATAGGATACCCAGTTAAATTTGGATTTCAGATAAACGTCAAATAATTTATTACTTTGTTTAGTGTAAGTATGTCCCAAATATTTCATGGGACATAGTTACACTAAAAATATCTTTCATTGTCTTATCTGAAATCCAAATTTAACTGGGCATCCTGTGTTTTATCTGGTAATGGTATTTTTGTGACTGTCTCCTTGTTGCTTAAATGAAGGTAAGAGCACCGTCTGTCTAAGCCTTTTGGTGTCTTAATTTGTTTGGGCTGCTATCAGAAATATAGACTGGGAGGCTTAAGCAGCAAACATTTATTTCTCAGTTTGAGCAGCTGGAAGTCTGAGATCAGGGTGTCGGCTTGGACAGGTTTTCATGAGAGCCCTCTTCCAAATTGTAGGCAGCTAGCTTCTCCATGTATCCTCACATGGTGGGAAGAGAGAGCGAGAGAGCGCCAGCTCTCTGGCCTCCTCTGATAAGGGCATTAACTAACCCGATTCAATTAGGATTCCACCTTCATGACCTAATCCCCTCCCAAAAGGCCCAACCTCCAGATATCATCGCACTCGGGCTTAAGATTTCAAAATATGAATTTTGAGGGGACATAAATATTCTATCCATGACATTAGATTTGTTTCGGGGGAATAGATGTGTAAGACATATACAGTTTTTAGAGCGTGAGTTGGTACATACTAAAAACCAAACTATTACCTCTGATATTGCATGGATTTTTCCTGCTCTAGTCTGAAGACTGAATTCATTTCATAGGAGCTAAGTATGGCAGTTGTCGTAGAAAACAACAGCAACAAAGAGAAACATGACGTGTTTCAGGCCTGTTCATGCACAATTGGATACTGAGAATTTGGATTTTTTTCACCGTAGGGGTCATGTAGAACAATATTCCGGATTGGAATGTACTAGTTGTTTACTTAGATAGGCTGGTCAAGATGAGATTGTTAATTTGTTGACATTGACTTGAAACAAACGTGCCAGGACACGGCCACCGTCCACAATGCCACTTCAACCAGAACAGAGACTTGACGTTAACACGCAATGCTATTCTTACGAGTTCAGATAGGTTTCTTTCATCTGAACGGTAAGTTCTCTGTTGGAACCATGCTTCGAAAAGGTGAATTATTAGGTGGGCAAGACGTGAGTCGTGGATTCACGAAGGGCAGTGAATTGTGGTTGGACAAAGAAGAATCTGGAAAGAAAAGTCTAAAAGAGGCAAAACAGAAACAAGAGAAGCATTTGCACGTCATAGAGAAATGGTAAAGATTCTGGATGCACATTTATTGACAGGAAGGCAAAGGAGGAATGACTTAGACTACCCAGAGGACTCCGGTAACGCATGAGAAAATGCGTATTGAACCGGATGTCCCTTCAGAGCTGGCGGGCATGCAAAGGAAGATTAGGTAGGTAATAAGAACATACGTATTTTATAGAAGATTTTAAAAATTCATTTTTGGTCAGTGGCATAAATAGATTTGTTTACAGCTACCTTTATGTTCATGGGCTGTGGGAACTAAAACTAATTCTTACAGAGGTGATTGGGCAATAGTTTCCTCATGACTGCCTAAATATTTGGATAATTAGGGCAAAATCGAGAGTTCCGGGAGAAGCTGGGGGTGGGGGGGGGGCGGGGGTTGGATTTTCCCCCTTCTGATTTAGCGAGGCCTGATTGGGGCCGGTTGCCCCAGCTCTGTCGAGTCAAGGCAAGTGCAGCTGTAGGAGGATTCAGCATGGGGTCCCTAACTCCAAGTGTTTTGTTCGTTTTTATTATAGCCGTACCCAGTCTTTACTGTCATTTGTACAGTATCTCATAAAAACCAACTTCTCCTTTTTTTCCAACATCTGCTTTTAAGCCTATTTTTAAACTGTATTTTGAAGTAATTTAAAATTTTAAGAAATGGTGCAAAAATAGTACAGAATATCTGTATAATTTTATCCAGTTTCTCTAAATTGTTCACATTTTACATCTGCGTTATTCTTCCTTTCTCTTTCTTTAAATGCACACACACACACACACACACACTACTATGTATATTTTTTTTCTGAATTACTTGAAAGTTAAAAATATAATGCCCATTACTCCTTAATACTTTATAAACATACTTTAATAAAAGGCAAGGACACTCTCCTCCATAACCAAATATAACTATCAAAATTGGGAAATTAACATTGATATAGCACTACCATCTAATCTTCAGATGCTATTATTAAAATTTTGCCAATTATCTAATCATGTCCTTTTTTGGGTGTAACATCTAAGTTAAGATTTATACTTAGTTTTTATCCCTTCAATATCCTTCAGTCTGGAACAGTTATGAGATTATATAAAGGTGTGGATATCAGAAGGAGGAGACTACTGGGGGGGGGGCATCCTAGAAGTCTGCCTACCATAAAGAATAAGGCTTCTTATGTCAATATGTAGCATTTTGTAATTTTCAGGGCTTTTTTCTCTATTATAGTGCCCTGTGAAATTGGCACTTGACAAATACAAGCCTGGGGTTCAGAAACGTGTTGCTGCCCAAGGTCAACATGTTAATCTCTGACACAGGCAGGACTAGAACCAGTCTGGATCTCCTTCCACTAGGCAGCACTGGTCCAGCTGCCCTCTGCCTCCCCTGGGCATCCCATGATAGCCTAGGATCTGCTCTCTTTGCCTGGCCTGAGTCTTTTGTACCCCATTCTCCACACTGCAGAGATTTTCAAAACACACATTTGTGGGGCGCCTGGGTGGCGCAGTCGGTTAAGCGTCCGACTTCAGCCAGGTCACGATCTCACGGCCCGTGAGTTCGAGCCCCGCGTCGGGCTCTGGGCTGATGGCTCAGAGCCTGGAGCCTGTTTCCGATTCTGTGTCTCCCTCTCTCTCTGCCCCTCCCCCGTTCATGCTCTGTCTCTCTCTGTCCCAAAAATAAATAAACGTTGAAAAAAAAAATTAAAAAAAAAAACACACACATTTGCTCATTTCTTCAATGCCCTTTTTTAGTTTGTAATCTTACCTTCTCACTTCATTAGTGTGATCATCTAATTGTCTATTTCCTTTTGTAGTCTGTAAGTTCCTGGATAATATGGACCTTGTCTGTCTTTACATGCCCAGGGCCAAGCGGAATGCTTGGTACATTATTTGTTGAGTAGGCTGGGTGAGGAAGATAATTGCAGTGTCCCTCATGAAAAGCAGAGGTCAGGGTAGACAGATAGCTCTCATCTGATGCAAAGTCTTTGTTCTTGGGAGTATGAGTTATTTGTTGCTTAGATGTGGGGTTGCAGGTACCTAAGTGATCTGTCTTGAGTTCCAAGGTCAGATTTGATCTCTTACAGTTACTGGGTAGGACCGGTACCTGCTGACCATGCTCCGTGCAGTCCTAAGGCTCCATCCTGATTGTTGAGCTTGCCTGGAGAGGGGGTGGTTTGAGGATTCCGTGAAGTCCAGGTCCTGGAACATGGTGAGCTTTGCAATAGTTGCCTGCTACATGGCCTCAAAGGACCAAAGTCTCAAAAGACTATGGGTTTTCTCCAGTTTTGAACATTGGCCGCCTGAGAAGTGGACACACAAGCTCTGTGGCACATGAGTTGTGAAGACAAAATGTAAATATAGACTTACCCTCTAAACACCTGACACCAAGTTTTGCTAAAAGTCAGGGAAAGGGACTTACAGTGATGTTGTCCCAATTATTCTTCGTTATAGTCATCTAAACATCTATTAGTTGGGGCTAATGGGTGGTTGAGATCACCATGGTCAATTTTTAAGAAAGAAAATATTTTGTTTTATTTTAGTTGTACAGACATGCGTATGCCAGGTCATGATGTTAAAATGTATTGTTTTACTAATAATCTTAGTCAAATGTTTGCAAAACACTGGTCTACAGTTTTCTGCTAGATGAATATATGGGCCACAGCCCGTTTGGGAGACAGGCAGTAATGTGGCCTCCTCTCTCTCTCTCTCTCTCAAAAAAAAAAAAAAAAATATATAGGGTCGCCTGGGTGGCGCAGTCGGTTAAGCGTCCGACTTCAGCCAGGTCACGATCTCGCGGTCCGTGAGTTCGAGCCCCGCGTCGGGCTCTGGGCTGATGACTCAGAGCCTGGAGCCTGTTTCCGATTCTGTGTCTCCCTCTCTCTCTCTGCCCCTCCCCCGTTCATGCTCTGTCTCGCTCTGTCCCCCCCCCCAAAAAAAAGTTGGAAAAAAATATATATATATGTAAATAAATGGGATTATATTATAGAAAGTGTTTTGTAACTTACTGTGTCCACTTAATAATACATTGCACATGTTAAAAAAAATTAATAATTGCCTGGTTGGATGTATCATGAATTGAAACAATTCTCCATTGTTGCTACTTTTTTACTGTTTCTAATAGTAGTGTGAGGAAATCTGTCAACATGCCTATTTGCCAATCATTTCCTTTGGATATGTTTCTAGGAAAGGAACCGATTTGTGTCAAGGGATACACACATGAAATATTTTACTTGTATTTCCCTCCATAAAGATTGTCCCAGTGTACTCTCCTGTGAAGGAAATGAAAGGACTCATTTCTTCAGATTTTGGTCAAAACTGAATGTTACCAATCTGTTTAGGTTCATTTACTTGATGGCTAAATTATGAGATCTTATTTTTTTTTAACGTTTTTAACGTTTGTTTATTTCTGAGAGGGAGAGAGAGAGCAGAGAGAGAGAGACAGAGAGACAGAGAGAGAGAGAGGGTCCCAAGCAGTTTCCACACTGAGAGCCTACAACGTGGGGCTCGAACCGCGGACCAGGAAATCATGACCTGAGCCGAAACCAAGAGTCGAATGCTTAACCCATTCAGCCACCCAGGCACCCCTGACATCTTATTTTTTAAGAAAAATTGTCCTTTTCTGAATACTAGTAAAGTTAAACATTTTCCTTTGTGTTCCTTTTTGTTTCTTCTTTTATGAATGCTTCTTCTTTTATGAATATGAATTTAGTTTCGTGTTTAAGTATACTGGAATGTTCATCTTTCTCTTACTGATTTGTAAAGAATTAAAGAAGGATCTTAATTCTTTACGGTCACGGGTTCCAAATGCTTATTTCATAGTTTGTCACCTGCCTTTTACTTTTATGTAGGATATTGAGACATTTCTGTGAATCTTCTCCTTTATGGTTTCTAGCTTTGGTGTCAGGCTTCACAAATTTCCCTCTACCCGCCACTAGTTTTTTTATGCTGTGGCTCCTGTAAGTCGAGAAAGTTCCAAAAGGAGGTCAGAGACGCGGGGAGGAGAGCCCTGGGAGTGCAGCGGTCCAGGACGGTGCAGTAATCACTCGGTGATGGGTTGAAACATCCTACGGGGTGATTCTCCTCCTCCTGCTTCACATTCCGCCCCCTACTGGGAGTCCATAAGAGGCACTCTGTCAATAGCATAATAGAGTTGGCTCAGCTAAAGACCAGGTGTCCTTATGCATCACAGGGCCGACCCCGCCATGCTTGATGGTCTTGGCAGGTAATCCTGACTGACCTCTGGCATGGGTTTTAGAACTTCCACAAAACCGGGTGTGTTTCCGTTCCCCAGGCCAGGCCTCATTTGGACTCCTTACAAACGAGCAATAAACAGATCTCAGGCCACTTAAAAACAGAGCCCCTTCAAAGGCTTTGCCCACTTTATTCACTATTTAAAACAACGCTTAGATTTTATTCACAGTGATTGCAGCCCTCTGCTGGTGAGATGAACTTCGGGCCGAAAATCTGAGAAGTTCTGCGTGTCCGTTTACTTGATTTTGAAGATGGACGTTAGTGAGTGTGTCCACAGCTCACAACCAGTCTCTGCAGGGTGGGCTCAGTGAGAACTGGTCAGGGAAGGCATAGGGGGACCTCCCCTCCCTGGAGCAGACACCCGAGAATGTCTTGGTGACACCCGATAATGTCGCTCAGGGCAGGTTCCTCTCTGCTCTTTAATAGAAGCATGAACAAAGTAAGCAGCCATACTTTCTGGGTGCGGAGAGATCCTGTATAATTTACCTTTTTGGTAAAGGTGCCTGTGGGCCTCTGTGTGATCCACGTAAATATAATTGGCAGGGGTTACAGTTTGCTGATCCTCCTTGTTTCCCACCAGAAAGGAAAGAACATCACTAATTGTATGGGTGGGGCCTCCAGGTCGAAAGAGGAATTTGAACTTGAACTGGAGTCTCCCAGAGAAGGGGAGAGAGCGGTCGTCTTTGTATACTAATGGCACCTCATGCTATCCCATTGCTGTGACGTCTGTGATCTCACGGCTGCCTGCCCACAACAAGCGGAAAGGTTCATCCGGGCCTTCATCACTCAGTGTTTCTGGTGTGATGCGCCAGTGGGCCCAGGGGGATAGTCTGTTGGCCTCTTGGCAGCCGTAGTCGGCCATTCCCACTTTCCTGAAAGACTCTCCTCCCTCGGTGCCCATCACACCGCACGCCCTCCTGCCCGTCTATCCGGCGGCTCCTTTGGAGTCTTCCAAGGCAGATCTTTTCCTAATCGCATTGGAGATATCGGAGCTGGGCGCTCTTGCTGTGCATGGTCACTTTCTCCCCGGCTGGTCTCAGAGTGTCCTCTGCCTTTAATTACCGTCCTAGTTCGTTCAGGCCGCTCTAATAGGAGATACCACGGACTGGGTGGCTTATCAACAACAGACATTTGTTTCTCATAGTTCTGGCGGCCGGGAAATCCAAGATCAAGGCACCCGCAGATCGGTGTGCGGCGAGAGCCTGCTTCCTGGTTCATGGACAGCTCTTATCACTGTGTCCTCACATGGTAGAAGGGAAAGGTGCCCTCTGGGGCCTCTTTTATGAGGGCGCTAATCCTGTTCGTGAGGGCTCTGCCCCTTGATGTAATCAACGCCCAAAGGCCATCACCTTCTAACACCACCACACTGGGGATTAGGATTCAATATACAAACATCGGGAGGACACAGTTTATGGCAATTACCACCCATGAGCCAAGGACTCGTAAATAAATGACCTAAGCCCTGGCATCTCACCTGGGCACTTTATTGTTTCCACTTTGGTATCTAAAAGACATCTCAAATCACCATGCTTCAAATGGAAATCCGCCCCCCACCGCACTCCCATGCAAACGTTGACCAGCCCCACATTCTTAGGCCCCCACATCACCCTGCTCCTGGCCTGGCCTTATATCAACCGGCCTTATATTCACCTAGAGGCAGGCCTCAGATCTAGGATTCACACTTGATATTTTTCCTACACCTACCTACACAATCCAGCCACGATTCCTGTTGCCAGTAGCAGTGAGAAGGGACGTCGACTCTGATCAGACTGCAGAGGCTTGATTCCTGGCTCGCCCACTTACAAGTTTTGTGTCCTGGAGAAAGTCCCGTAATCTCTCTCTGTTTTCCCCCCACTTCACAGGGTTTTTTTTTTTGGTGGGGATTACACGTACGTATTAAGGAAGATTAACCCGACTTGACACACGTAAAGTACTTTACACATGTAAAGAGCGGTGCCGGCCACAGTAATCACTGAAGACGTGGTCACGGTTAATATTAACCTTACCTGACTTACCCGCCCACTTTTCTCAGCATTACCTGCCTCCACTTACTCTCAGCCACGAGCAGCTTCGCCTTCCTATAGATGGCGTCCCAACAATCCTCTTAGCTTACTGCAGCCGGAACGATCTATAGAAAGTAGGAATTAGATCTTGTTGCTCCCTGATTAAAACCCTCGAATGCTTTCCTTTTGAGTGTAGCATAAAATCTCAATTAATTTACGTGGCCTAGGAAGTCCTCCACGTGTAGCCCCTCCCTACTGCTTTCATTTCAGTTGTACGAGGCAGATACTGCCGCTGCATGGCAAACTACCCCAAAATGTGGTGGAAAAAGCCAACAATGGTTTTATTACGTGCATGGATTCCGTGGGCTGGGAATTTGGACACAGGAGAGGAGGGATGGATTGTCTCTACGCCACCATGTCTGGGGACTCATCCGGGAAAACTTGAATGGCTTGGAGTGACTTGAACAACCGGGGATGGAATCATCTGGCCGTTGGCAATGATGGCAGGGAAGTGGAGCTCGGCTGGGACTGTCCATTGGAATTCCCACATTGACCTCTCCATGGCTTGTGCTTCTTTGCATCATGGCTGCCTCAAGGTAGTTGGGTTCCTTATGTGGTGGCTCGGAACTCAGAACACGGTATATTATGACCTGTTACTTGGAAAGCAAAGAGCATCTCTTCTCACGTACTCCTTTTGGTCAAAGCAATCACAATCCCACCCAGATTAAAGGAGAGGACCCACGGTCCCCACCCACAATAGGAGGATATTGAAGACTTGTGGCAATGTCTTCATACTGCCACACTTCTTTTGGTCTCTCTCTTGTGCTCACGGGTTTCCAGTCACGCCTGATTCCGTCCTGTTCTGAAAACAGACCACCTAATCCTAACCTCAGAGTTCGCCCACTCTTTTGTGCTCTCCGGTGTGAACTCTCTTCTCCCAGGTAACTGCACAGTTGGCTCCTTTTCAGAGTTGGCCTAAGTCATCACTTTCAATTCGCAGAATGATTTTGAAACTTTGCTGCCAGTGATGAAGCCCTGATACCTCCTTCTAGATAGGAAGTCTTAAACTCAGTTCCCAGTCAACGTGTTTTGACTTCGCCCTGTGGGGTCCAAGTCTTGACCTCTGCTGCCTGAGGCCAAGTCCAGGATTTTCCTTCCAGAGGCAAAGACCTGATTTTTCGCTCTTGGGTCTAAATCCCCGCTGAAATGTCAACTGGCCAGAAAGACCTTCCCAGACCACCATATGTAAATTGTCTCCATCTTTCTATCCTCTGTTTATGTCATTGATAGCGCTTAGCACAATCTGTAGTTATCTTGTGTGTATTTCTTTACCTGTGTATAGTGTGTAACTTCCATGAGGCAGGTTGTAAGTTTCTTTGTTTCCATTACCCTATCCCCTGGCGTATAGGAAGCACTTAAAATATCCTCGTTGGATGAGTGAATGAATGAAGTTTGGGAGGGCTCAGAAATGAAGATTTAAAAGTCAGAACCATTTAAGTGGTTAACCATTAACCCATGGCAGAGAAAGAAGCTCAGATAGAAGATAATGTCAAAGATAATCAATATTTATGATAGGGTAAGAATGAACATTGAGATAGAATGGGGCATAAAGGTATGAGGGGGGCCAGAAGAAAGGCATCAAAGAAGCAAGGGAGGGGACCCCGAAGGAAAACAGAGGTGATAATGTTAAACATCACAGGGAGGCCAATTAAGATGAAGATTACCAAATGTTCCTTAGGTTTGCCAAGGAGGGGGCTGTTTCCCAGAATTCTTTCTGGTAAAGAAAATTGCAGCTAGGGGAAGAGCCAGATTGCCGTGGCCAAGAGGCAAGTGGGAGCTGAAGTTGAGGAGGTGGAGACCTTGACACTTGACGCTGAGGGAAGAGCAGTGCCAGGGCAATAGCTGAGAACACAGGGCCAAGGTGGGTGGGAAAGGCTGCGGGGTGTTTCGAAGTTGGAGGGAGCGAGTGGCAGGAAGGATGAGGTTCAGGAGGAAGAGGGTGGGACACAGCGTGGATTAAGAAAGAACCCTTGAACAGGCTGTCCTCTTCCGATGAGATTGTTAGCAAGGAGAGAAGATGGGCATACAAGATTCTCTGCTGGGAGTCCTCATTCCATTTGTAGTTCCTTGTTTAGCATCTGCCTGGCCAGCCAGACTGTGAGGTCCATGACAGCGGGAGATGGTTAAGGTCATGACAGCTGCTGAGGCACACAGCTGAGGGTGTGACTAAATCGAGGGCTTTTCTGAGATGATGTGTCCCAATCTGTAAGGCAGTGTGAGCTTTCCCCGGCATCTCTCTACAGCGTTGGTGCAGGAATAGAGTTTTAGGGTTGCTCCAGGATCGGGGGATTGCGTGGTCAGAGGGATAATGGAAGGATTGCTGCTGTGGAGAGTTGGTCATGTGATGGACTGTGGAATCCAGCGGGCGTGGAGAAGGTGACTCAGCCAGCCTTGACGATGCTCTGTGGGGATGAGTCTTCATGAAGTCCTGAGAAGCAAGGGCTAAAGATAAGGGCAGGCCAAGGCTTCTGGGGTCAAGAAGATGAGGGAACTGGGGTGTGTGTGTGTGTGTGTGTGTGTGTTTCATAAATTTTAAATCCAAACAGGATTATGATAGGAGTTAAAATAGAAAGAATATTGCTGCTGTAACAAATAGACCCCAATACATATAATGGCTCAAGCACAAGAGGAATTTATTTCTGTATCATATGATAGTTCAAGGTGTGTGTCTCTGATCAGGTGGCGGGGATGGGCACAGGATCCCTGCCCCACGCAGTTCATTGGAGACTCGGGCTGCTGATGGCTCGACCGCCAACACGTAGCTCTCGAGGTTGTCCAGGGAGCGTCACCTCAGTCAGCCAGAAGGAGAAAGGAGCTCGGGGGAGCACAGAGAGAGTTGTGTCTCTAGAAGAGACCGTCATAGTTCCCCCCTCCGTTCGGTTGGCTAGAACCCTGCCACATCTAATTGCTAAGGAGGCTGGGAAATGTGGTGCACTTGTGTGTCCTAGAGGAAGAGGAGAACGTGGGTTTTGTGAATAGCTGTAGCCTTTGGCACGCTGCAGTGCCACAGGGAGAAAGACTGATCCAGTCGCTTCCACCCTAAATAAATTGGAGAAGGGGCCCAGAAACTGGGACGTGACAGGCACTGGAGTGGGGGTGGGGGGGGTGCTTTTGGAAGGTAACGGAAGTGTGATGGTCTGGAAGTGACTTTGTCCCGTGGACAGATGGAGTGCGTAGGAGTCAGATTTATCCGGTTTCAGTGCTGGCTATGTTACTTCTGGCTATCTGATTTTGGCCCAGTTATTCAATTTCATTACTTAACTCCCAGCCTTAGTCTCTTCATCTGTAAAATGGGACGGATCCCACTGATTTCGCAGGAGAAGTGGATAATGGATGTAACAATTTGTAGTGAATATTTTTCTGCTGCTGCTTATTTAAGGCCCTTCAAAGTCACAGACGGAGTGAAACCTCGTCCAAAAAGTTGGGTGACGTTGGCCAGAGCAGACCTTACATCAAGGCTACCTGGGGACCAGTGGAGCATGGAGATCAGACAAGCAGAGCCCAGACCCCTTCTCCAGGGGCAGCGGTTACCCTGCTCCAGCCACCCGGCCATCTGCAGACAGACACTAGAGTTGCCTAGAACTTTCTGATTTCCAAAAGAAGGTGAACGTGTGGCTTTTTTCATGAGAAGTCTCCTCATTTGAAAATGTTGGTCAAATTAAAAATCCACCGAAACCACTGTATGGTGAAATAAAATAGGTCTCTGGGCGGATCTGGCCCACGGGCGACCATTTTGCCCCTTGCATACTCTCCATCGCCGAAGGCCAGCTAGAAGCCCTGACCTCTGGATCTGTGCTGCCCCATGCAATAGCCATAACCATAAGGAGCTGGTCGAATTAAAATTAATTTAAATGAAATAAATTAAAAATTGAGGCTCCCCCCCCCGCCATCGCACTAACTATGTTTCTAATGCTCTGCAACCATGGGTGGGGGTGGGGGGGGTAGTGGCTGCTGGGTTGAACAGAGCAGATATAGAACATTCCCCTCATGGAAGAAAGTTCTTTTACAAGCACAGCTCCCTGGATAGAAGGGGCCTGAAAGGTAGTATCTTGTTACAAGGGGCTTCCTTTCTTAGATGTGATGAATTAGGTGTTGTCCCATAGCCAGGATGGGGGGTCAGAGGAAAGACTCGCAGAGTTTTATATTGTCTCGCACACAAGAGTAAGACCCGCCTCTGGGCTGTAACTTTGGCGAGTCATGGAGATTCCTCCACTTCCGCCTGGTTCAATCCATGGCACTCCGGATGTAAAAGTTGAGACACGTACCTCGTCTGACAAGAAGGTGTTACATCCTAAGCCCTTTCAGGCAGAACGCTGGGGTTCCTCTGGTGGGAAGGGGCCGTGATCTGTCCTAGGTCCTGCTATGGCAGAATGGATATGGAAGGAAGGAAACTGTCATGCAGAGATTGGGACTGCTTTAGTCGGGCAGGCCAAGTCCGCCAAACAGTTCAGCACTCTTTTGTCCTATTTCAGGCAAATGGGGAGCAGTGGCCGTGGTTGGTGAAGGGTGAGGAGGACTCCAAGGTACAAAGGCCAGAGGTCCATCAGTTAAGTAGAGCCGTGGGATGAGGTCCAAGAGGAGGTCACTCTGAAAATTACTAGCTGGTAGGCAGGCAAGAGCCGTACTGTGGGAGGTCTGCCATATAAATTACCGAATCCCTTCTCCGAGAAAGATACCTATTACCCACCCCTGACTCTGGCGCCTAGCATCACTTGCATCCCATTTGGACTTGTCTAGAAACGGAAGACTGTGGTTGACAACGTGATGGGGCATTCATAGGGTCAGGGGGGCAGGTACGGACGTTAACGATGGCTTTGAGGCAAACCTCTCGGAAACTTGACAGGGAGGGGAAAGGAGGAAAAAAATGGGGAGACCAGGAGGAGAAAGGAAGCCCCTTATGTCTGACCAAAGATCTTTTTTGTTCTCTCGTCACCTCCAGGACATTTGAGGTAAGAGAATAATAACAGCGCAAAGCAAACTAAGGCCTGGAGGGTGCTTTTAAGCCGATGCAAGGGCCAGCAAAGAATTTTGTTCATTTCTTCTCCTGCACCCTCTGTCTTGGCGGCTTCAGCAGTAAGAACATGAAGTGATGAGAGCCACGGCATGTAACGTTCTAAATGACACCATCTCTTTTGGGGGACGTGTTGGCTGGTTGGTGTGGGCAGACACGGTGGCCACAGGAGAGCTACCCAAGGTTTGCACGTGCAGCAGGCCTGGAGGAAGCTGTCAGGAGGCCCCTGCCGCCTTCGGGAAAGGAGGAGTCAGGCATTTGGACAGGTGGCTGTCCTAGGAAGGTGATGCAGAGATTGGGTGGGAGGGGGGTCCGCTGGCCTGCTCATGGCTGTCACCCTGAGCAGCCATGCAAGCGGGGGAAACTTCCAGGTTGTGTCGGTAAGAACTGTCGCTGAGCAGTTAACCTAGGTGGGCTGCCTAGGTGGGCTGAAGGACAAGCAAGCTGCGTTTTGGCCAACTGGCTGCGGCCATCCATGGGCGGAGAGGCTGGCTTCAGCCAGGAGGGGCCGTGCGTCCCGATCCCACATGCTGGGTTTTTTTATTAGGATGTTGCGGCCTTACATTCTGCTGCATCCTTGCTAGTTGAAATTACAATGACCTTGACGTAGTCTTTCCCGCTTCTTCTTCACCATCTGACTTAGAGGTTGTCATGTGAATGCCCAGACCTGGCCTCCGCAGACTCGAGAAGGATCTGTGTGGGGCTCTGTTCATCTATTCACCCTTTACCCATCCATCCATCCATCCATCCATCCATCATCCACCTATTCATTCATCCACCCATCTACTTATCCATCCATTCTTTCAGAATCTGTTGTGTGCCCACTGTATGCAAGGCCCTAGGGTGCGCGCTGCAGAAGGGAAGTATAGTCTTCTGCCATCGAGATGCTTATCATCTAGGAGAAGGGGACAGTGTATAAAGAAATTGCACGGGAAACTGTTTCAGGCACCCTGCTAGTCTTTATAGGGCCCCGTGGTGCACAACAGAAGGAGTGATCTGCTCTCCCTGGGGTCTCAGGAGTGCTGCATAGAGGAGGCGATGGCGTGAGGGGTCAGAGAGGGGGTGGGGGTGCTGGGAGGGGTGGAGATAGGAGTCTAGACACAGGCTACCGTCAGCCTGACCCATCCGGGGAGCACGGGGTGTGGAACAGGGACACAGAGAGTGCTCAGGAAGGCAAGAGAAGTAGGCAGGAGCCACGCTATGCAAAAAGCCTGGACGTTGTGCTAAGGATTTTGGACTTGGTGACACAGGTATTGTGGAGCCATGAAGGCATTTTAAACAGAAGAGTAACAGGGCCAGATTTGCACTCTAGGACAAGTACGGATTCAGGACAGCATGGGACCCAGAGGCGGTGGAACACTTAATTCAGCCAAAGAAAGAGGGTGACACCCCAAAGAAGGCAGTGGCCCTTCCCCTCCCAAGACCCCCAGGATTACTGTCTTCCCGTGTTAGCCAGTCACCTTCAAGTGGCCACTTTACTAATTTAACTTTATTCCTCAGTTCCCGGGGCACAGAAGGGAACTCTCGGGGCACTCGGATTCCACCCCTGGATTGATTGCAGGCCTCCACGAAGTCAGCACTGCCTGGAGGTGCGCAGTCTGGTTTGAAGGCCCGCATATGTACCGCCCCAGTTGGCTCTTTCCCCTCTCAGTGACTTCCTTATCTGCTTGTGGCCCAGGGGGTCCCCTTCTCTGTCTTGAGGGAGGTTGGACCCGTTCAGAAGTTGGATGGTGCTTGGCCTCTGGTGGGCGCCATCGTGGGGGGCACAGAGCCCCCAGCCCAGACCTGTGGCAGGGGGGCACAGCTTCTCTGGAGCCCGGGAGGGCAGGGGCTGTGTGTGAGGGGCTTGCGAGCTCGCCTCCTGATTACCCTTTGGTCTTCTGGGGCTGGCACACTGCGGATATGAAACTCAAACTTGAAAACAAACCGTGGGTGGGCAGGGGACAGGGGAGTGAGGAAGGGGGGCAGGAAGACACCTCTAATTAGGGAAAATTTAGCGATTCTTTAGATCTTTACAATATCCAAATGGACTGCTTCCAAGAATTCACAGACTAAGTCAATAAATCGCCCCCAAAGAGGTCTCCAGGGGACCCGTTTGAACGAATGGGCGAGAGGCATGGAGTGCTTTTGAATAAGTGAGTGGTTCTCAGTATTTGAACGCGGCTGGATTCTTTTAAGAGACTTAAACCCCTGAACTATTATTTGTAGTCCCTGGGCACACAGTTCACACGTTTTCTCAGACCCTTGCGGAACAGACGCACCTTCTGGATCAAGGAGGGCCCAGACAGACAAGGAGCTGCTTTTATTTCCTGAGTGTGTTGGAGCCCGAGCCCAAAGCGTGGGTTCAGAAAAGAAAACCCACCTGCAGGGACCTGCGGTGAGTTGTGTTGGTGAAGGCCAAGCCTGGTGCATCTGAAGGACAGGTCCCACCCAGTGGGAGAGAAACCTGCCCACACTGTCATGAGTGGCTGCCACTTGGGCCAAGTGACCCAGTCCAGTGAGGCAGATTCTTGCCGTTTGGCATTTTGAACACTTGGGTAAACGAGGACTTGAGGGGTGGCAGGTGCATGTCGGGGAGGCAGAGGTGGAAAGAGAGGCCTGGGTCACCTGGGCTGGCAAAGTGGGGCAGAGCTCTAGGAGGAAATCTGCCCGGGGGCCCGTTGGAGGGGCCCTGCTCATTCGGCTCGTGTTCATGGAGTGTCGTGAGCTCTCAGCTAGGTGGCGCGGAGGACAAGGTGGCCGAGGGAGTTTGCAGTTGCGAGATAGAGGCTAAAAATGCAGAAGGGAACAAATACACAAAATACTTGCAATTGAGATCTTTGCTGTCGAGGAGCGGCTGAGATAGGGAATTCAGTGGAGGTGGGGGGCAGGCTTCAGACAGGGTGGTCAGGGAGAGTCTTCCTGAAGAGGACGGTGAAGGGGGAGAAGGAGCCGTTTCTGCAGTGAATGGGAGAAGAGGACAGTAGCAGCAGCAGGCCACTGAGAGGAGGCTAGGAAACGGAAGGAAACCAGGGTGCCCCCGGGGAGGAGGGGGAGGAGGCGGGGAGGGCAGGTTGAGGCTGGGAAGGAAGGCGGTCTTGACAGACAGTTTGCATTTTATTTATGCAAGCAGCCAATCAGGGTCTTCCTCTTTTAGCTCAGAGGTAGCATTTTGCATTTTATTTATGCAAGCAGCCAATCAGGGTCTTCCTCTTTTAGCTCAGAGGTAGCATTTTAAGGGTTCCCCGGTCACTTACAGGTTGGCGGCAATCTATTCTGGTTATGATGAAAGGAGAGCTGGTCACTGACAGAAACCGAGTCCTGCTGGGAGATGAGGAAAGAGAGACAGAGAATTAATTTTGGGACAAGGCAGGGGGGCGGGGGTGTCTAAGGAATGCAGGAGGTCCTTGGAGCCTCGAGGGGCAGCCGGGGCAGCCGGGGACTGTGAAAGGGGTAAAGAAAGAGACAGCAGACCAGCTACAGCTGCCTCTTTCACAACGTGGGTCCTGGTTTCTGCTACGAAAGTACTTTATCATTTAAAGAACTAGCCCCTTGGGCTTTGGGGTCACACAGACCTGGATTAGAAGAACCCTGTTCTCACTCTTGCGTGTACCGGGGCCTGGGACAAGAGGTTTCTTTGAGTTTTTTTTTCTCCTGTCTATACGATAAGGATATGAAGACTTCCCTAGTAAGATTTTGGGGGAGGATTAAATAAGCACTCAGTGCTTTACAGAGATGGTGGTAGGTGCCCACCAAATGTTAATTGCCTCCTACTGACTACATAACCAGCGTTTTACTAGAAGGCGATCAAGTGGAAAGATAGTGGGACCATTTACCACTCTTTCATAAGGCGTCCCCACAGGGTAAAGAGCAGGGCCATCCATGTACTTTGGGGAGTCGGAAAAGTCCCCGGTCGGCCTGAGACCTGAGGGTTAGTTCATCTTCTCTCAGCTTCCTTTTCGGTAAAAAAGCAGGATGTGGTGGGCAACTGGCCGGAGGTGAACGAGTTAAAAAACATCCCTCGGCCTTATCTCTGGAGATTCTAATCAGGAGGTCTGAGCTGGGGCCCCAGGTGGTTGTGAAGCAGAGGCAAAGTCATTCCAGGAACCCCGAGACAAGGCCTTTTTCTAGTCCTGAGTCACCCGCCAGATGAGGACAGAGGGGACCAAGAATGCATTCTACGCATTTACCACCAGAGGGCGGGCCTGAGGCGTGATGGCCAATGCAGACCATGCTGTCTGTCTCCAGCTCCCCGCACAAAGAGCCCAGGGGAAATCTGCAGTGGCACAGAGGATGATGTGCAAGGCAGGTAATGAAGGAGTCATAAGAGGAGCAAGCCAAAAGCTACTAGATTCTGAAGTTCATGCATTCCTCTGGGTCGTGCTGACAGCATTGGCACCGATGGGCCTCTTGTCTTCACCCAGTAAGGGCTTCATCAAGACGCTTTCCCAGCCCCAACTGAGTTGACCAATACTCTTTCCGGTGCTAGAAAAAGCAACATCTGGCTCAGAGGGCCAGTCACATCCACCCTCATGGGTCACCACTCCGTAACCCTGGGTAAAGGATGCACCCGCTGGAAAGGCTTGGATCCGTTGGCCCTTGGCTATTCCTCTGCAGAGGGCCCCTTCAGGGTCATGCACACAAAGGAAACAGTTGTTATGGCCCGATTCCATCTGCAGAGAAGAAGGCATCACTTCCAGCTCAAGTGTCCTAGTCAATGCCCTTAGTTTTTGGCAAGGAAGAATTCCAGGACCTTCTCTTTACCACTGCGTTAATTTTAACCTCCGCTGCAGGCTGCACTTGAGGCTGTAGCCCTTGGCGTCAGTACTGCAGCAATGTGGGGACCTTGGGGTTTTCTCTTCTTTGCCGCGTCTAGGCTCCACTCTTCCCGTCAAAATTTATGCTTTGGAGTTTCCCTACTCTGTGACATCCTGAACGTTCCACTTCCGCAGAGGCCCAGGGGCTGGAGGCGGGGGGGGGGGGGTGGGGGGAGCATAGAAGCAGAAATGGCTACTTGCAGCTTCCCAAAGGGGGAAGATGAAACCAAGAGACGTGGTGGGCCTGGTCCGAGACAGGACACGTACTGTGCAGGGCGCTGAGGAACTGAAAGCAGCCGAGTCACCCTGCAGCGCCCTAGTGACGGGACTTCTTCATCTCCCCACCCCCAGTTCCCGGC
The DNA here is from genome assembly GCF_022079265.1 of Lynx rufus. Lineage (NCBI taxonomy): Eukaryota > Metazoa > Chordata > Mammalia > Carnivora > Felidae > Lynx > Lynx rufus. Next base: position 171,212,954 of record NW_025814845.1, read on the forward strand.
AGGTTGTAGGACTCAAACATCTTAAAAATCCTGACTGAATGTCATCACTCGTACATCTAAAGTCCCCACCCTGTCGGACCCCGTATGGGGGAAGACGTGGGTAAGATTTTTGAAAGAGTTCTGAGTCTCTGTGAACTCAAACCTTCAACGGAAGGAAAATCCTGCTCCCCTCAGCATGGTATATTGGAGGATGTATTGTGTAGGTGGTGGGATATGATAAAGGGTGTTATGCAGGCACGTACAAAGAATAATGGAAGAGTGGAGAAAAGAATGATCTAAACTGCAAGAATGATCTTGCAGTTTCCGGGACTTGGAGGAGAGAAGGAAGACCCAGCAAGGCGACAGTGCTAAGAGAAAGGCTGAGTTGGGGATTTTGTTGACATTAAAACTCACCGTGGCAGTGACATGGAAGTACCTTTTTTTCTTACACGATAGCATTTAGTTATATGTCAAACACTGAGGGCCCCTGCCACGGATCAGGCAGGGTACCGGTCACTGGAGAAAAAGAAATGCAAGGCTCTTAGCTTTTAGGAGTCATGCTCTGATAGAAGAAACGGGCAAGTAATTACAATACAGAAGGGTGTATGTTTCAGGAGAGGCGAAAACAGGAGGTTGTGCTTAATGTGTTAGGGGGCGGGAGGGAAGCAGATTTCACTGAGGAGGGGATCTTCAAGCTCCCTTTTAGAGGAAGGGTTGAGGGAAAAGGGAGAGAGGTGAAGGGAGGAACACAGAGCAGGGCATGGGTTTGAGAAGGCACACGGCCTCGAGGGGCAGTGTGTGTGCGCGTTGGTGCACGTCTGCGTGTACCCCCTGAGCATGGGGAGGAGACGTGGGTGTCAGGGATGGGAGGTAAAGCTGCAGAGGAGGCGGTGGTCAGAGACTGGTATAGAACCTGGTAGAACGCTTGTGTTTCATGTTTGAAATGCATTTAATTTTTTAAAAGTTTAGAAAAACCACATCTGAGAACAGGCTAACATATTTGGTTTGGGGATAATGATTTGTAACTTTACAGGAATTTTGAGTGTTTATTTAAAGACAATGTGAGAAAATAGTCTATGTTAACAAGTCTATCGGTGCAGAGTGGGTGGAAAATTCTTCCCCACCCCCTTTTATTTTTCTGCATTGCATCGAGCGGTAAGAATGGTACGAAATGCAGATTGCAGACAGTTCTTTTCCTTGGCCAATGAAAACTATTTGGTATCTTCTTTGTGCCAAATACTCTTAGGCTCTAGTCAGAACAGACAAATCAACTTAAACCTTAAATCTTTGAATATGTGTAAGTGGAAATGTCAATTACCGTGGACTCATATTGATGGCTACTGAAATAAGGCTAATACAAATAAGACTGACATAAAAGCTATTAGGAGCTTTTATTACAAAGCAAAATATTCGATGGCAAATCAGAAAATAACAAGATATAGTTCAATCTGTCAAGATCAAAAGGTTCGGGAGTGGGAAAATATAACAAGAATGTTAACAATTTAATTAGAAGTCATTTTGTTTTAAATTAATTTGAATCTCATTATTTGCTTGCTTGTCAAGTGGTATTTTTTCATGATTTAATAGGACACTCGCCCCCACCCCTGTTGGAACCTACAGTTGGCTCTCACTGGTAGGAGGGCACATTTTAGCTTTCTCAGACTTGTAACTTTAACCCTTACAGGATGACACCAAAAGCTGCTGACGTCAAGTCACTTTGCTCTTAGCACATCACGTAGTTGCGGTGGGGGGGGGGGGGGCGAGGAGGAGTGCTTCTACTTTATTTTCAAAATGCACAGCTAATTGGAACTTGAGTGAATTAATCAACCGTGAAGCTTGCTGCATGCCCTAAAGCTCCTTTCTGGGATCTCAGAATTTATCAGAATAGAAGCGAAAGAGTACAATCTTACATCTTTTGGACAGATAACCATCCAAAGTGGCCAGATGCAGAAAGACATTGGAACGTGGGCCCACAGTAGCCCCAGGATTATTTTGTCTTTATCTGGCTAATCTTTGCTGAGCAGGTATGAGCCAATTAAACGGATTCTTTTTTTTTTTTTTTTTCACGGCTGCCCGATGGCCTAGATTATGGAAGGATTCCTCTATTGTTTGATCTCAAGTCGAGAAAACCAAAGCCATGGGCCTGCCCAGATGTTTGTCATTGTACCTGCTTGGGCAACATCTCCGAAGAGAGGACCCCTGGTAGACCCCTTGGGATCAACTGGACCAGTTGACTGGACCAGGGATTCCGCAGTAAGAGTGCCACTGCATGATTTGGACCAGCAAAGCTAAGGGATTCCAGGCCTGTTCAATGGCTAGCGCCAAGAGAGCCGTTCAAATTGTAACTAGCATCTGCCTGGGAAATCAAGAGTCGCCTATTAACTCTGATTCCGGACGTTTTCGTATGACTCAGTTTCCCTTTCTTTGGGGGTATAAGATCTTTTCATTCCTCTTCCTGCTTCTCCACAGTTCATCACCTCTTTCGGTCCCATTGTGTGATGTGGAGGCCCCTCTGCAGCACTGTAAATCCTCGGGCACGGTAATCTCAAGTTTTTCTTCAACAGATCTGCAGGCACCGGTGAAATGCGCCCGTCTAAACCCCCAAACGGGCGTGAACGGGCCTGACTCCTGAAGAGAGCAGGGCCGCAGACCGGGCTTCCCCCCCGACGCCCCGCGAGCCGTAAAAGGCTTTCAGGGCGTGGTCTCCTGTCTCTCCCAGCGCCAGCAGCCGACCACAGCCTTCCCGCGCGGCCTCCCTTCCCTGCTCAGGGTCCTCAGGGCTTTGGCCTCTACTGCCCGCTGCCAGGCCACGGAAGCCTGCGACCCGGCGTCCGCCCTCAGGCTAGCTCTCCTCCCGCAGAGGGCCGCGCCTCGCCTTGACCGGCGCCCCCCCGCGCCCCCAGGGAGCCCGGCCGCGCGCCCGACGCCCCCGCGCCGCCCGGCTCGCAGGCCCGCAGGCCCGCGTCCAGCAGCCCCTCTCTCGGGGGCCGGGCGGCGGACGGGCGTGGTCGACGCGGCGCCGCGACGAGCCCTCCCCGCCCCGTTCCCCTTCCATCCGCTCGCTGCCATTTGAATTCCCCGTCGACTCCTGGGTGGGGGCCGAGCGAGCCTTCGCGAAGGGCGAGGGCGGCGGGAGGAGGGCTCGGGAGCCCCTCCCGGGCGGCGCGGCGCCGGCCGGCGGTGCAGTCGCGCGCTCGCCGCCAGCAAAGCCATTGGCTCGGCGCAGTCACCCCACGCGGGGCTGCAGCGGCGGCCTCCGCGGATTGGCGCGCGGGCGGGCATCCAGCGGGGCGCGCGCGAGCGGGTGCGTGCCGCTCGGGCTGCAGCGAAGCCCACCGTCTCGGGGCCGGGCTCCCCCGGCCCGTAAAGACCACCCCTCCATTGTCCTTGAGTTGCTGATGCTGCATTCGGGGCGGCAGCCAGCTACAGTCCCCGACGCCCTGGCCCAAAGAAAGGGCGCGAAAGGCGCGCTCCCCGCTCGGGCGCACGCACCGACCGCCGCCCTCGGCGGCACACTGCAGCATTTCGCGCTCTCGCGCCGCTCCCCTCCCCGCCCGCGCTTATTTGCATATCCCACGATTGTGGCCAATCAGGGCTCGTCTCTCTCGAAGCGGATGGCTTTTGCCTGAGAGGAAAGGGAGTGGCTGGCGGCGCATGCGCCGCGGTGGCCGACTTGAACCGAGGCTTTTATTGCTGTAGTTTATTTCCACCCCTTCCCTCCTGTTCTCTCTCTCTCTTTCTTTTTTTTCCGCCCTAGCTGGGGCTGTGTTGGAGCAGAGGAAGAAAGAGACAGGATTGCATTTATCGCTTACGTTCTTGAAATCTGCTATCAGCAAGACCAGCTAAGCGGTTGCATCTTTTTCAATCCTGCAAAAAATACCATCTCTTTCCTGGCAATTTTTGCTTTAAAGGTGTCCTCTTGAAATTATTTTTTTCCCAGGAGAGAGATGTCTTATCAGGGGAAGAAAAATATTCCACGCATCACGGTGAGTTTGGTACTTGGGAAATCTGCGGTCGGCCAGCAACCTTTTGTGGCAAGGAACATCCAAGGAATTTTTTTTTTTTTTTTTTAAGGAGCGGGAGAAAGAGGGACCCAACTTTTCTTTTTTCCTTTTTTTTTTTTCCTGTTGCTGAAGAAGGCGATCGTAGTGGGAGACGCAGCCGTCTAGAATTGTAAGCTACATAATTTGTAAGGCATAAAAATAGGAGCGTAAGTGCATTAAGGACGTCTTAGGTAGCGCGCCAGATCCGCTGTATCCTTTTATTGTCAGTTCGAGATGCTGCAGTGCTGGCCTGCGGGGTGTAAGCAAATGGATGCCAGATTGAATATGCATGGTTGAAGCTCGGATATTGTTCTCCGGGCTGCGTGCTGCGAGGCTGGACTCCAGGAGCTGGCTGGGGGAGATGGAGAAATGGATTCTCCCTGTGTCTCCCGCCCCCACCATAAAGGCTTTCTGGAGCCTTCCTCTGGCTCCTTAGAAAAAGGAGCGGGTTTCAGCCCGGAGGCGTAATGACAGCAGAGGGATGCTGGAAAGGGCCGGGAGTGCCGGGATGATGTGGAAACTGGAAGGAAAAATAGGGACGCGGTGATGAACAGAAGAGGGTGGGGGGCCAGGCGTGGGCTTTTTGTCGATCACGGACTGGTTTTTGGTGGCCCACTCGGCTTCCTCGCCCTCCGGTGTGGGGCTGGAACCCTGGCAGGGCTCAGGGTTCGCTTTCTTGTGACTTTCTGCCCCTCCTGCAGCCAAGGAGGCGCCTGTGTTGGCGCATACAAAGCGGGCTGGGAGGGTGGGCGTTGGGGACAGCGCGGAGCGGGGCTCGCGGAGGTAATGGCGCTGCGCGACGCGCGGAGCAGATGGCCCGGCCTGGCCTCGGCCAGACAATGATCGCTGCGGCCGGAGGTGTTGGCGCAGTTTGGGGCCTGGAGTTGTTAGTTTGTAAATCCCGAGAAAAAACATCTAAGCGATGAATTTGCGATGCTTCGGCAATGAACATCGGTTCTTGCTTTCACCGCTCTCCTGCCCTCCCCACCCTCTCCCCATCTTTTCCTGGAAAAATCTCACCAGTCCTAGTTCTCTACATCCCCGAATGCAATCCCGGGGAGAGAGGGAAGGCGAGGGAAATTCATTGTTACATAATGATGTGCAATTGCAATTGGCCAGCTGATTGCTGGGTAGAACCCAGGGCTGAGGCAGAGACCGAAAGAATCCTTGTAAACTCAAGATGTGTTTAGGGCTGGATTTGAGGGCGCGCTTTCGCTCTGGTTTCCTTCTTAGCTACGGACACCCCGGCTTCCTCTGGATGCACGAGGGCACACCCATCCGCAGGAGAGAGACGTGGAAACAAATGCACAGGGGAGGGGGCGTGTGCTCAGGAGGATTTTATAGGATGAACCAGGCTGTGCTAAAGAGAGGGTGGGTACTAGCTTTTTCTTGAAGGCCAAAGACCCAAGATCCCAAAGGGCCGGGCTCGGGGAGGAGGGAGTGGGTGGAGAGGACCCAACGTTACATGTTCCCAGCTCTGGAGGAAGGAGTCTGGGGAGAGGGGGTGGGGAGCAGGTTTGCCACAAGCCTCAAATAATTTGTTGTCTTCGTGAATGAAAAAGACAGTTTGGTTTTGACAGTGTGGGGAGAAAAATTTAGAAAGCAAACAATCAAGACCTTTTTTTTTTTTTTCCCCAAAGAGCGCCCCCTCTACCCTTAAAAAAATCTGGTTACATTATCTTAGGACCTATAGTATGGTTTCCCTCCTTCCATCATCACGGCCAGCATCTTATGTAAGAAGCCTTCTGGAAGGGACTCGAGTGGACGGGGCGGTGATGTCTCATTTTTTTCTTAGCATGATGTTGGCTCGGGGATTCGCAGTGATGGCCGGGACAGGTACCGCAGTGACTAAGGGCTTCTCCCCTGCCTTCCAGGCGACGTTTATCCTGTCACAGCTGGGTAATGGGGGAAAAGGGGGAGATCATCGTGGGCAGAGAAAAGTCCACTGGATCAGGCGACCTGGGGCAAGTGGCTTAACGTCTCAGCCTCAGTTTCCTTATGTGTCATGGGAATAAGAATCTGGCCCCACCCACCCCTTAAATTTGTTTTGAGGCTTTCGTGACTTAAGGTACCTGACAGGAATTTTGTAAAGGTCTTACACAAGTGCAGGAATTGTTGACTGTTTATTCCCATTTGACTTCCCAAAGTCTGTAGTAGGATGATGCACCCTACAGTGTATAAAATTAAAATGATCTCACTGTTTTTCATTATGTTAGAGAAAAAAATAAATACTGTTTATACCCGGCTGTGTGTGCATTTATGTGTAACAGTATCTTTTTTCCCTAGGTGTCTAGCAGCTTATATGTTTATTCTCATTTTTATTTATTCTCCCCCCCCATATATTTTTTAAAGATTTGCTATAATTTTCTGGTTTTGGTGGGTGCTAAATATAAATCGCATATTGGTTTGTAACTGAATTTTAAGGTAACCGTTATCAAAATGAATGTCATCCTCTGACGTATTTTGCATATTAAAACGGTGGCCTGTCGTTCAACTTGTTCCCCACCTGGGGATACAGCAGGTGCATGTCTACTGAACACAGGACATTAATATCCCATTCCATCCACAGCATTTGGGATAGAGAGGAGTCACAGTGTACCAGTTCTGTTGCATTCCTGACCCTTACATGCTGCTTGTCATATATAATTTTTTGCAACCTTTAAAATACAAGCGCATCAACAATGTAGATTTTGGAACTTGCCATCTCATCTTATCACAAAATTTTACATTTTTCTTAACAGCCTAGTAGTTAAAGTGGTGTATATTTGAAGTGTTCACTCCCCCTTTGTTACAATCGATGTGATTCACCCCAAAGATAAAAAGCAAATATAAAGAATGTATTGTAATGAAACTTTGCAGTGGTTGAGCGAAGTGTGTTTGTGTAGAGTATCCCATGACAACAGACTTGGTTAATTTTTCCCTACACAAACCATGCCAAGAATTGACTTCCTTACATGTGGGTGTATTTATTTTTAATGAAATTTAGCCTAAAGCCATTTAAAAAATATTGTCTTCTTTATCTGAAACATTTACACTGTTCTTTAAAGAGAGTTTGGTAGGCATTCTTTCATTTTCTCTCTATTTCAGTGGAGAGAGATAGTTTTTGTTTTGTTTTGTTTTGTCTTTAAACCTAGAATAAGCTTTGAACTTTTGCCAGTATGTTCTGACTCATCAAGTGATGAATAGGTTGTCACATCAGGTTCACCTTTGTCACTGAACCTTTTCAGAGTTGGCTCATTTTGAGCATCTCTTTTGAATGCCGAAAAATGTGTCCTTAGCTCATTGTCTTGGCACTGATGTTCCTCATAGGTCCTGCCTGACCTTATTACTTCTTCGTTTCAGAGTGATCGTCTTCTGATCAAAGGAGGTAAAATTGTTAATGATGACCAGTCGTTCTATGCAGACATATACATGGAAGATGGGTTGATCAAGTAAGTGTCACTCATTATAGAGACGAATTTGTCTACCTTCCAGTATTCCCAGACATGACCTACAGTTCACACACATGACATCAAACTTGAGTGACTTCACACACTGCCTCACTTAGGATATGTTTAAGCTTATTTTGATTGGTGGCAACTAGTGATTTTGAAAACTCAGATTTAGGGAATTCAAAGGCACAATTAAATGCACACCCATTTCCTTATGTGTTATGTAATTGACTATTTTAACTGAGGTGACACAATATCTTCTTGTTGCCAGTTTAAATTCTTGGTTTATGATCTATTGAGTATATTAAAGGTTTTCCTAGAATATAGTTGTTTGGGTAGATTGCCCAATCTAAGGCATAAACTTGGCATCCAGCCTCTTCTATCTAGATAACACATCTGCTGTCTTAATTAAGCATCCAAGTTGCTGAGGCCAAAGGACACCAAATGAATTACCAAGTAACAGACAAAGTACTGCCTCATCCGCAGGGAATTTTAGGTTTCATTCTTTAAGTGGCAACAAATGCAAATAAGAGTGCCCTTGTGTTTATTGTGTATTGTGTTACAAAAGAGAAACAACAGAGGGTTAAGTGAGCTGAGTACACACCAGTATCTTCCTGCCCTCCTGACTGGGAGCACTCACAGGGCCCTGGGAGAAATAGCACATCTGTTTAAAGACAAACACTGTAGCAAATGACATCTTTTAAATAAGCAGCATTCATCAAGGCTAGCAGCAAACCAGTCTGGAGGAGTGGAAAACTGGAGTGGATGGGTCTGTTGCCTGGAAACTCACGCCCTGATTTATGAACCTAAACTAGATTTTAACATTTCCACATTTAATGTTTTCTCCATGTGTGTTTGTGACATTCTCTGCTGAGGCTCTCAAATACCATGACTTTCATGTTCCGTCCCCCCCCCCCCCCCCAATTAGAAGCCAGCCTGATACTGGCCTAGAAGTGAGCATGCCTGTATGCTATTTTTAGTCCACACTAATTTGTTTTAGAACTTTTATCAACTCCTTGATTACTTTTTCCTTCTGAAAAAAGCTGCTAGAAAGATGTAGCAAAAGTGTTTTTTGAAAATTGGAAATGAATCCATGACCCTCAACGGAATATTAATTTTTCCATCCTTAGTATCTGAGTTGCTGAGCACATGCTTCTAGATTTTTAAATAGTTGTAATCACAACGTTCACTTCTCTTTTTTCTTTTTCTTTTCCTTTTTCCTTTTCTTTCTCTTTCTTTTTCTTTTTCCTTTTCTTCTTTCTTTCTTTTTCTTTTTCCCTTTCTTTTTCCTTTTTCCTTTTCTTTCTCTCTCTTTCTTTTTCTTGGCTTTGTTCTACCACTGTCTTTCTACTACTGTTTTCTCAGTGTGGAAAATAAATGTAAAGTGCAACCAGGTCTGGAGAAAATTGCTATACAATTGAATTAGTTACGGAGAAAGTGTTGTGGCATTTTAGGTAAATGTCTTGGGGGCCTTGTAATCATTTGATCTTAAGGGTTTTCTGGCAACTAAACCTCTTCCATCAGCATGTCCTGGTGCTTTATTTAAATTTTGTTTTGTAGTATGCTCTGCCTCTTGGTTGGGGTAGGGACTGGGGAGTGCACATATTAGGAATATTAATAATAATCCAAAAAGTCTACAGAACCTAGGGAAGGATAGTTTATGGCTTTGTGAAATGTCTGTCAGAGCCCATTTGACTCAGGAGTGGTTCATTTATAACTGTTATCACCTGTCCTGTTTACTTAGGCAAATAGGGGAAAACCTGATTGTGCCAGGAGGGGTGAAGACCATCGAAGCCCATTCTAGGATGGTGATCCCCGGAGGGATTGATGTCCATACCCGCTTCCAGATGCCTGACCAAGGAATGACCTCTGCTGATGACTTCTTTCAAGGCACCAAGGCCGCCCTGGCTGGGGGAACCACCATGATCAGTAAGATAGCTTAAAAATAATCATCTCAGAGCTTGGGCACCATTATCATTTGAAAATGCGTCTGTGTTGTTTCGATTCTTTCCTTCTAATAGTTGCTGGACTGAGCAGTGGATTGCTTTACCACATAAGGGGGAGGGGGCGGGCCAGCCATTTGTCTTGTTTCCTTGTCCTCGTTTTCCGTCCAACTCTGACGTGTCCATTTGAACTTGAGAATACGGTGCTAGAGAACTGGGGTAGGATAAAAGGAACGGCCTCTTGCTTTCTCGGCTTGAACTTTTGTCTTCCTGGCTCTGAAAATGTGATTTGATGGTGGTTTTGCTTTAAACACATTGCATTTGGGGTCATCGTCAGAGCTGTCCGTTTTGAGCCTTTGCTCATAAGTATTTGATTTTGGCTTTTAAACAGTTCCTGAGACTGCATCTTCTTGGAGTGACGGCGGGGTGCTTCAAATGAAGTGTGGAAGCAGGAACCTGTATTCGTTCCACTGCTAAGAAAATCAAGTGGGGGGAATATTTCCTGGCCTGGGCTTGACGTAAATGGAATTGGGCAGCCCTCCTTCGAGAGCGACCCACAGATATTGTTAATTGTCATTTATGTGGGAAAATTGCTGCCACCCAACAGCAGATGTCCTTCGTGCATTGCTCCAAGGAATTTGTGCTTTTTGTTCGGCAAAATCTGAAGTATATTTCCTGGAGTCATAGCATGCGTGTTCAAAGTTAGCTTGTATAAGGTCGGCTTCCAATGTGCCTAATGATGCCCCTGTGACAGATACTATTTTGGTTTTGAAGAGGGGGGTAAGCTCCACCATGGCCCATCAGACACATATGTAAAAAAAACAAACAAACCAAAAACCATTTATCCAAGAGCGAAAGGAAATATATAATCCATCTTCAGAACTTACAGTTCAGTTCAGGAGAGGGTCAAAGTAGAAAGAACTTAGCTATTTTATGCTTTAGAAAAACCTATGTTACTGCTTATTTTTCAGAACGACGGTCTTTTTTCCTTGTAACTTCACAGTCCGTCTCTCAGCTTCCTTTCTTCTATTCTGCCACTTGGGCGAACATTGCCCTGCTGTCCCCTCCTAGTCTGAGCGCCCCTACGTTTTAAATTGCACTTTCTTGGTCTTTTCTCTCAGTCCTGGTCTTCAGAGTGTCTCAAGGATCAGCGACCGCTGTCTTCTGGTTCAGCTTTCTAATCACAGAGCCTGCAGGTTGAAGCCTTATTACTTCGCTCTTGCTGCGCACCTCACCTTCTAACCTAGTGGGAGCCATTCTCAAGGGCGTGGAGGGCGGGGATCCTCCACCCACAGCTCAGTGCCCTGACCTACTGGAAGAGGCTGCCATTTTGTCAGTCGTGTCTGCTAGGACTCAGCTGGCACCAGTGGGCCTGGCTGCCCCTTCTCCAGGGCCAGCTGCAGAGCCACATGGGAGCTTCGAGAAGCACCGACTGCTTGGGTGACAGCCTGCAAGGCCAAGTCAAGGCTATAATCTGCCTCTGTTTGAGTTCATATGAGGTCCTTGTGGGCCCCCGCGTTGCTCACCGGGTATTAATAAGCCACAAATAATCTTTCCCGAGTGAGTGGTCAGTGCTGTCTCTCAGTGGAGGGATTGCTGGGTGGGAGCCCCCTGTGGTGAAAATGCCGCCAACCAGGAGTCTGCCGTTGTGGTCTCCCTCCGGCACTGACTCGCTGTGCGACTGTGGGCAGGTCCCCTCACTTTGTGGGCCTGCTCATCTGCACGATGAAGGATCTGCACGAGCTGACCCTGCATGTCCCTTTCAGCCCCCACATTTGGTGACTCACCGAGCTCAGAGACCGTTTGCCTGTGATCAAGTGCACTTCGCTCAGCAGATGCATAAAGCCCTGTCTTCTCTCAGACTTACTTGAAAGACCCCACCATTCTGTTTTCTCGTCTCCTACCTCCCTGAATGTGCCTTTCACTCCTTGCACTTGACCCATTCTTTGGCCCCCCCATTCTGTGTCTTGTCCCTTCTCTGCTTTCACGCTGCACCCCCCCCACCCCCCAGCTGCCTTCACCATGAGGGCATATGCCTTCCTGCCGATGCCCTGACTTTCTCTTTGACCTTCTTCCTCAGCAGCAGTGGGCTTCCTTCCCTTCCTTCCAAGTGGGCTCCTGAGCAGGGACAAGGGACAGATCCACAAGGCCTGCACCTGGTCCGGGGGCCGGGAACAGTCAGCAGATGGCCTTATGGCAGATAAGGGTGAAGGAGAAGTCAGACTGCCTGCCCTACACATCTGGGCAGAATGTGATCGTATTTCAGTGTAGGGTTTGTGATGCAGTAGTAAGGCTAAGAGGCTAAAAAGCAGAGGGATTTAATGAGCAAACCCCAAGGAAGAAAAGTAATCAGAGGTGGCAGGGATGTGGTCAGAATTGTCACACCCCAAACTCCACTGCTTTTAAAGCCCTGAGAAGAATATTAACTGCCCTTGCAAATAACCACCCGTGGTTACTGACCTCTATAGAATTCCCACTGGCCTGCCCTTCCCTCGGGAAGCAAGTGGGAATGATACAGATGAGGAAATCGGGATTTCTTCTGCTTGCTGGTGAACACATTTTGGCATTGCTTCAGAAAAGCACGCTTTACAGACACAGAGTTTTGCAAAGAGGGAGAGCTAGCTTAATGTGACTTGGTTGGTACCTACGGCCTGCTCCTTCAAGGAAATTGTAGCTTCCTCAAGGAGTTTCGAGGCCAAAAAAAAAAAAAAAAAAAAAAATGCTTAGGGCCCTGGAGGAGATTCAAGTGAAACTTGCAGAAGCAAGCCCTTGAAGTAACCGGTGCACCACTGCCCACACCCCTTCCTGCCATCTCTCTGAGTTTCTACAAGCCTGTCACCTGCACGTGCCCTTTGCAGTGCCCTTCCCAGGTCTGTCTGAAATGGCACGGCCCAAGGTGGAAAATGTAGCCGAGTAGTCCAAGTTTAAAAAGGGAGGTGACACGTCAGCAGCAGAAAATAATATTATTGCCATCCAACAGAGCCTCCCATTGAGAATGGCACAACGGGAGCTTTGTAAGGGGCCCCCAGTGCAGGGCAGACGGAACGCCCTTTGCCCTTTCCATCCAGTGGTGGGTGGGCGGAGCCTCCAGACAGACCCTGCACGCGGCATCGAGACCAGCCGAGGGGTCAGGGAGGTGGCAGAGTTGCTTCCTGGGGAAAATGCTACTGGGTTCCCGAGAGCGTTACGATCATCAGAGTTAAGACTCCAGCATCTTAACCAGAGAGAAGCAGATGGGAATGGTTACCTCCGTTTTATAGAGGGAAAGTCCGGGGCCAGAGAGAAGGGCATTACTTGCTGATGCTTATCCTGTGTGTTGGTGCTCGTGGCCGGTGTGGAAAACACATCTGCAGGGCTGGCTTCCTCACCTGCCAGCTGTGTGACTTAAAGCCTCAGTGGCCTCATCTGCAAAATGGGGAAAGTTGTTACACAGATTGACTTGGAGACGTGAGAACAGTGCCTGGCCCATAGTAAGCACTCAGGTGGGTTTAAGTTACTTTTTTTTCCATCTGTATTAGGTGCCAGCAGCCTCTCATCTCTGTAGAGACCCCTTCCCGATCGCTACTTTTGTAAGAGAGCCAGAGAAAAGAGACTGCAGCTGCAGGAGGGCACAGGGGTTCCCCAAGCACGGCCGACAGGTTGTGGACCCTGGTGTCACCTGCATGCATTTCAGACATTCAGCTTCCTGGTCCCCACCCAACATATCTAAGCAGAGAGCGTGCTGGTGGGACCTGTGAACCTGTATTTGAATCCGGATTGTCACATGCACTTGAGCTGTTTGAAAGCATGGATCTCAGGGGTCCAGGCCAGATCTCTGGACTCCAGATGTCTAAGGACCAGGACCCACAGTGCAGGGAAAAGAGCCTGACTGTCATTTCTGCTAACCTGAACTTCAGGCTTTCCCTGGAGGGGTGGAGCCCCAGTGCAACACCCTGCACCGCAGAGATCAGGATGGGACTTGAGCACAGAGAAGGTGCAGGCCTGGAAGAGGCCTCTCTCTGAGCTCTGCACTGGTCACCTTCTAGATGGGGCTCCTTGGATGTGCCTCAGGCACCTCCATCCGGCTGTCTCCAGGCATCCTTACCCTCGCCTCTCATTGTCCTGCCTCTCTTCTGGCGCCCAACCCCAGCGAGGGCCGCAGTCACAGTTATTCTGGCCTGAATTCACAAAGTCACCCTGTGCTGCGTTGAGTGAATTTTGTCTGTCCCTTATCTCTTGCATCCGTTCCATCACTGCCACTAATTCATACCTTTGTTGTCTGTACTGGATTTGTGCCCCCGCCTTCGGAGGAGTCTCACTGCCTCCGGGATCCTGTCTCTGCAGTGTGCACATCTCCTTGCACCACGGGCACTTTCTCTGACACAGCGATGATCATGCCCTCTCCCTCCCTTGCAGCCCTCAGGGGCTCCCTTTTGCCCAGAGGATGCAGCTCAAGCAGCAGAACGCTCCATGCCGTGACCCAGTCCTGCTGCCCCAGTCTGGACCCAGATGTTGTCACGTTAGCCAGGGGATGCCCTTACCTTCTTCTCTTTGCCTCCGGGAATCTTTATTACTCTTCGAGGCCCAGCTAGGTGTCACCTCTGTCCCGGAGCCCCTGCTCAGCCCCCTTCCCTGTAATCTGTTGCTGCTTCTTTATGCCTTAGCAAACATGGGGTTTTTATCCCAGGGCCCTTATGACATCCATCATGTGTTATAATGTGATCAAGGCTCCTGCCTCTTTCATTTTGGTATTCCCCACCCACCCAGCAGAAGCACCTGAGGGGTGCTTCATTAATGCTTCCGGTTGAATGAATGAGTGAATGAGTGAATGAGTGAATGAATGGGGATGCTAACAGCACTTGGTTTCCTGCTTCATCTGAGCCTGGTGCCAGAGGACTGAGAATCCTGGGGCCGGGTTAACATGTCTGATGTCCACTGTGGTCGTTTTGACCGAAGCAGCCGTCTCTTCAGTGGCGCCCCTGTGCCTGCTGCCCTAGCCCCACGGTCAGCCATTACGGCAGTTGGGGGAGGGAGGCAGGAGAGGAGAGATCGGGGTCCATGCGATCAGAGACGGCCCCCCTTCCCCCTCCACCTGGATTGTTCTTTCAGGAGGAGGGGGGGTCGCATCTCATGTGGTCCTGCTGTGAGAGGGCTTGGCCGCAGCGCACAGGGTCAGGTCTGTCTGAGGAGTAGCCCTGAGCACTGTGGCAGACTCAGCGATCACTCCCCGACACCCCCTGGGCATGTCCCAGCGTTTTCTGGGGAGTCTTGCCTGTGGAGGCAGGAGGCCTGACACGAAGGCGAAGTGGCTTCCCACGGCCCTGCTGGCCGGGCTTTCCTCAGGAGACGTGGCTCCGAGTGTCACTGTGGTACATCCACTGCTTGTCATTTTTTCATCCATGTGGCATTTGGGTTTGCTCCCTGCTTCTGATGAGTACACATGTGTGAACACACACACACTATAATATGAATTGTCTGTAATTGATACTTTGATTATTCCCTTCGCATCATTCATTTGACTCGGGTTAGAAAGTGTTTACAAAAAAGGCCGACCACATCAGACTAAAGTTTCAAAGTCCAGGACCGAAGTCGTGGCCACAGAATCGGCCCGTGGCCTGGCGATTAGAAAGCCACGTTAGCCGATGGGCTGTCAGCGCAGGCTCTTCCTGTCCGCTGCTTGCGTCTCCCCAGGCCCACGTGGGCGAGGTCACACATTTCGCCTAAGGACACGAGTGCCTCAGCAAGCGGACCCCATGGGACTGGGCCTGCCCAGGTGGGGGGCACGCGGATCGCAGCCACGAATGGCCGGATTGGAAGAATCCGTGTACTCCCTGCAGTATTTTGGGCCGATCACCTAATACCTGCTGCCCAGCAGAATGGGGGGAGGGAGTGGAACAGACGAAGCATCCTGAGAAGTAGCACAGCTCTTCCTGAAGGCCCGCACACACACTTTACTAAATGCCTTTCTTGTGGAGGAGGCCGTTGGGTCGGGCTCCACCAGCCAGCCTCATAGCCCTGTGGCGTTTCGGGTGAGGCCCCTCCAGAAGCAGGGACGTTCCTGTTTGGGGGCCTAGGCCCTATGCCATGGACATTGTGGCAGGTGTCTTAATCTACTCGGGGGTTCTTGCTGGCCTCTGGCTCTCGGAGCTGGCAGTTAAAATTTGGAAATCACCCCCGGCCACCTAGGGGGTGGGCCTTCGTCTTTCAGGAAGGCGTCCTATCCTCCCTGATGCAGTTCTGGCCCTGCCCGTGGGTGCTGTACGCAAGAGTTCAGGGCGTCTCAGTACCCGGATGCTCCCAGAGCCTACTCTCTGCCTTCCCCTAGAGCGGGATGTTTCTATTGTTGGGAACTTCCGGTCGGTCCTGTTGCCCACGATGACAGCTAGAGCCAGGCGTGGTAGGGGGGGCAGTGGGAATGTTGGGCCCCAGCAAGGTCTTCCCAGTCTTTGGATGTGAGGGACGGGCTTCAGTGGTCAGCATCCCGCAGTCTCGGGGTTCCATGTGGCTAAATAAGAGCCTGCAGGACACATACAAGCCCAAGGACACGCTTGCTCTGTGTTCTGGCTCAGGAAGCTGGGCAGAAACTTCCGGAGGGCACAGCTCATGCCCTATCCCTTTGTTGACGGCCCCTGGCGTATGTGGAAGCTGCCCGATAAAGAGCTGAACGAGTCTGGGCCAAAACCTGGACCACATCCCTCCTTCTACCTTGATGGCTTAACATTGTTGTCCTGGGACCACTCTTCTCATGTGAAATCCTACATGGACGGCCCTCCCTCCTCCCTCCCCCGACCACCTGGCCGATAAGGCTGATGCGGGCAGAGCTGCTCTGGCTGGAACAGTGGGCTGGGGGAGAGCCCAGGCCCATGCTCCCCTTTCTCACTGTGCTCCCCACCTTGAGAGCCCCTCTGCCTCTGGGGAGTTCTAGTAGGGCTTGGGGGAGCCCAGCTGGGAAAGCACCCCATTCCATCCCTGCCTTCCCCACTGCTTCCACGCTAAGTCGTCGGGGTGGGGGGAAAGACGTTTAGTAAAAAGGGACGTACCCACTCAGTCATTTAAGAAGACTAACCGCACTGTGAGTTTTGGGTGGTTTTGGGTAACGTGCCTCCTTCTGTTCAAGATGGGGACTGGGACAAAGTACCCGTGTCCCTTCCCCTGCTTGGGTTTGCACTGGTTTGCTTTGCTTTTCACTAGAGCCCGTAATGGGTAAACACTCTTCTGTCCCCTGTGTGAAAAATTAGTGATACACAGTGTTTTACAGGGAAAAATGACCGTCTTAGGGTGGCCAAGGTGTCCATTTTTTGTGGGGGTGGCTCGGTCAGTTAAGCAGGACCCCGATCTCTCTCTCCTCTCTCTCTCCAAGGTGTCCGCATTTTCCTACCTACCATTCATAGTTCTGGCCCCAGATCACTGCTGGGCTTCTTTCTCCCTTTTTCCTCTTTGAGAAGCCATCCCTATTTCTCCTTGGAAAAATGATTATGTCTTTCCTTGGGTTTTGAGAGCTCTGCCTCTGACTTTCTGCTCTTGTTGGGTGAAGCCATTTACCCAAATGCCTTGCTTTTAGTCCCTCTTAACTGCCACGGTAATGATAAAGGGGAATCACAGTGAGTAGAAATTAGAGTTCTTTCTGGTTAACCCACTGGGGAGGCAGCTTTCTTTGAATGTGACTAAATGTTCCCCTAATGATAGAGAGGATGCGGTGGGGGTTGGGTCTCTGTGGCTGAGGCTGCCTACACAGGGAAGGGAATTTTGTTTCTCTGAGCCAGGGCGGTAGTTCCACACCTCGATTGCACCCTAGAATCCCCTGGGGGAGTTTTCACAGGCTACAGAGACCAGAGCTTCTGACTTAATTGCTCTCGGTGGCCTGGGCATTAGTAGTTTTTAAAGCTTCCGGGTGATGGCCAAGGTTAAGAGCTATGGATCTGGGTGCCCGCTCCAACAGTTGGTTTCGGCTGAAACCGAATGAATGTCTGCCAGAGTTTTCTAAAAGCTAGAGGTGCCCTCTGCATTCTGTTCTCTTCTGTATCCTGTCCTCTTTTTTTTTTTTTTAAGTTTATTTATTTATTTTGAGAGCGAGGGAGAGAGCATGCATGAAAGTGGAGGAGGGCAGAAAGAGAGGGAGAGAGAACCCCAGGCAGGCTCCACACTGCAGATGTGGGCCTCGATCTCAAACCTCGAGATCATGACCTGAGCTGAAATCAAGAGTCAGATGCTCAATCGACTGAGCCACCCAGGCACCCCTGTATCCTGTCTTCTTTGTGAAGGGAGGGGGAGGAGGATTGCAGTGTCATGCCCTGGGGTGGGTGGATTCTGGTGGGTGCCCTCCAGAAGCTTATGCAACTGGGTGGTGCTCAGCTGGTGTCACCAAGAAGGGCCTCCTCCTTCAGTTGTTGTCCTTGGTGTCCTGGAAGGATTGTACTTGGCTAATGCCCTAACAGGGCACTGGTTAGGACTCGGAGGATGTGGGGCGGGAAGTGATGGGCAGGAATGAGGCCAAGGGGTGAATGGGGGGGAGTACCAAAGGCAGAGTGGAGCTGGGATGTTGACTGCTGTCCCCAGCCCTGTGGGCCACCTGCTGTGCTGGTTTCCCTGAGAAAACCCTACTGTCTTTAGGTCGAATCAATAGTGTTTATGACCTAATCTCCCTCTAATGATAGGTCAGAACTGGAATCCTTCCTTGTGGGGAGACTGTGAGGGAAAAATCAAAAGAGCCTGATAATAACATAGAATCATAGACTCTTAAGGCAACCATTCGGATTTTCTGTCCCGGCCTCTGTCTCCCAGCTGGGGGAAATTTACAGGGCTTTGCTTCAGAGGGCAACACAACAGGGCAGGGGTGGGACAGCTCCAAGGAGCCCAAGATCTCGGTTTAGTTTCCCTTTCTAGCCCTTGTTGTTGCATGTGATCATGGGATACCTTAGTTCTAGATGGCAGTTTCCACGTCTGTAATGTGGGGACAATGCAGCCCTGTTTTGTGGGGTTATGTGCAAAGTAAGTGAGATTGTTTGTGCCATAGTATTTGGAAATGGTTATCGGGACACTTTCGGCACATGTGTGAATCAGTGGATCTATCTATCTACGTGTTATCTGTCAGTCTGATCTCTATACCTGTCTGTCTTTCTGTCTCTTGTTTATCTCCTCTCTCATCTCTATATGCGATTTGTCATCATCTGTCTGTGTGTATATCCAGCTATCTAGTCTCCTATCGAGCATCTAGGTACATCTGTTATCTGTAATCCATCCTGCAATCTGATGTTTACCTACCTGTCCATCGGTTGGTCTGTCTGTTGATGAGCTGTTCATCTCTCCTCCAAGAGCGCAGTCACATCCCCGCTGATTCCAGGTGGGCTGTCTCCCTTCGCTGCCACTCGGTGAGTTCAAGGCTTGTTTTTTATCTTCGAGCCTCTGAAGTGGAGTGTGTTCTGAACAGAGGAGGAAAAACAACTGTATATATATGTTTATATATAAGGAGCCCTCTAAAATGGCTTCTTGCACAAAAATGTGAAATTTTACTTTTCATTTCCCACCTCTCCAAATAGTTGCTGGAGGATTTGGGACTTACGTTTCTTGACAACACGCTCCGCCCCACAGATGTAAAACGATGTCACAAGGAAACAGCCCGTCAAGTCAATAGCTCTTGCTAGATTTGAATTTTCAGCCAAAACAGGACTTCAGACGAGGCCAGCTTTGTAATCGGTTGTTCCCGTGCTGGTGAACACCCGGGCCCCTCTGTTTCTCGAGGGGGATTCATTACAGTCTCTGCAAGGAGGTTCGCATTCCTTGCCGAACCTGCTCAAATCTCTCCCTTCGCACAGCTCACCGAGCTCCCCTTGCACAGCCTGGGGTCTTTCTTCTGGCAGCCTTGGTGACAAATTCCTCCCCAGTGGGTGTTTCACCTAAGGAGGGATTTAGTCATATAGGACGCAACACTCACAGAGCGTGGTGAGAGAGGCCGGGCAGAATGCTGAGCTCTCTCCTCTCTGCAGGCATGGTGAGTGACCCATTTGTGACATCAAATGAAGGGACCGTGTCAGACCCCTCAGAGATGAAAGCGCTGGTCCCTGATCCCTTTATTGGCCCGTCGTGGCAGAGACAGGTAGCTGCTGTTTCTTGGACCTGTACAACTCCTGCTTCTTCCTTTCAGCTGGGAGTCTTTCTTCTTATTTATTTATTTCTTGCCCTGGTTCGTTAGCTGCAAAATCACGGGGGACAAAAAGCCAAACAAATCAGTAGTGGAGGCAAGAACAGAGTTCAGTTGGAAAGCTATGCCCTAGGGGGTGGACAGATTTGGGGGACATGCTGTGCCCAGTGTCAGGGGTGGGGCCCAGGGCTTGGGATCAGGCATTGGGCTGATAGCTATCCCCAAGAAACAAAGATTTTGGTGTTCAAGCTTTATTTTGTTCTCTATCGTTGGATAGATTTAAAAGCATTTGATTTAAAAGCATTTTTTGTGGGGGCGCCTGTGTGGCTCAGTCAGTTAAGTGTCTGACCTTGGCTCAGGTCATGATCTGGTGGTCCGTGAGTTCGAGCCCCGCGTCAGGCTCTGTGCTGACAGCTCGGAGCCTGGAACCTGCTTCAGATTCTGTGTCTCCCTCTCTCTCTGCCCCTAACCCACACGTATTCTGTCTCTGTCTCTCTCGAGAATAAACACTGAAAAAAAATTTAAAAGCATTTTTTCCTGTAATATAAAGGGGGGAAGTGATCAGATAGTGTGACCATCTCTCACTAAGCAGGAGGCCATGTCCGGGGCGGGGGGGGGGGGGGGTGGGGGAAGACGCTCACCAAGAGGGTGGCAGGGGAGTATCTGACCATCCAACAGAAGCACTGGATTGATGACCTAGATTTCCCCCTGTGTCCCAGGGTGACTGGAAAGCAATCGAGAGGAGTAACCGATGCCATGCGTTCACGCGCGGAACTTTCCTGCTTCTGGGAGGCCCAGGAGCTCTTTTCCATGCTGGACCAGATTGTGCTGAGTCCTGTCACGCAAGCTGCTTCAAAGATCTTCTTGCCCTTGCCCGGGCCCCGTCTTTCCTCATTTCTCTGACTCGCTTTGGCATGGCCCTCCACGAGGCTCAGCGGGCTGTGTTCTTCGCAAGTCCGATTGGGAAACACCTCAGGCAGATGGCAGTGTTTGAGGAGCAGCAGAGACAGGGAGGAAAGTCAGACGGCTGTGCAGGGCTGGGATTGCTGCTCTGTACATTGTTGTTTCCTGCACGGAGATAATCCGAGGAGACGCATGAGGTGTAACGGAAAGAATTTGAGGCCCCGGCTTCTTGACGACACATCTTCACGGAGCTGGGAATCAGGAGACCTTCGTTCTGGTGTTTGCTGCTTGTTTATTCGCTCGGGCAGGGTGTCCCTTATTTCTGTCTTGGTGTTGTCAGTTGCCGGAGGGGCCTGGGTCGGACTTTCCTGCCTAAGAGGGTTGCAGTGAGGAATCGGTGACGCTGCACAAGTGACACCCAATGTGGGCAGGTTGTGTGTGAGGGCGAGTGGGCCCCACGGCCCAGTTTTGCTCCTGGCAGTGAGAACTTTTTTTTCCTTTGACGGTGTATTCATGTTTGAGAGGCAGAGAGAGATAGAGCGTGAGTGGGGGAGGGACAGAGAAAGAGGAAGACACAGAATCCGAAGCAGGCTCTGGGATCTGGGCTGTCGGCACAGAGCCCGACGCGGGGCTCGAACCCACGGACCGCGGGATTGCGACCTGAGCTGAAGTCGGACGCTCAACCGATTGAGCCACCCAGGCGCCCTGACGGTTAAAACGTTTCATTTTGACACCTGGAGACTGAGGTATTTGAAGGGGGTACGTTTGCTTTGTAGTGATTGACTTCAGCAACCACCTTACTTTTCATCATACACCCGTCCGTCTTCGTTCATGGAGATTCAGTCAAGATGGTCAGTGTAGCTCCAAAATGGTATTTCTTTGGACATGATGATGGCACATCCTCCCCACCCCCTGAATGTCTTTTCTAGCTGAAAGCGTTTAGCTCTGTTATTGGAGACTTCTCCCCTGGCCCCAGGAGAGCATAGTTTTCCATCTTAGTTTGGAAAAGGAGAATTTGCTTTGCTGAATTTTGCTGCGTTTTAAGACACCTGATCGTTTCCTCTCCTATATTCTAGAAACAGACCCACGTGTTTATTGGAAAACGGTACTTTTCAATCACGGTTGGCTCAAAGGGCAGGTTAACATTTTGACATTAAAATCGTAGTTGCTGGGGGATGAATGGTAGTCCAACACCTGATTGCAAGCTCCAGGTGAGGGCTGTGTCTGAGACTTAGCAATTGTTTTTTTTTTTAATGGTTTATTATTATTATTATTTATTTTTGAGAGAGAGAGAGAGAGAGAGAGAGAGAGACAGTGTGAGCAGGGAAGGGACAGAGAGAGAGGGAGACACAGAATCCAAAGCAGTCCAGAGACTCTCAGCTGTCAGCACAGAGCCCAATACGGGGCTCGAACTCATGAACTGCAAGATCATGACCTGAGCTGAAGTTGGACGCCTCATTGACTGAGCCACCCAGGCGCCCCTTAGAGATTGTTTATTGCTGTCTCTTCGTGTTGCCGCAGGGAAACCAAAGCCCGGGAGGGGGTGTGTCCTTGTGGGCGGGACTGAGATGATTCCTGTGACCTCTGTCCCATGGTGCATATTTATATCTGTATTCGTGTGTCTTGTGTGCATTTTAGTTCGCTACCAACAGTGAGTGCAGGTGGAAGTTCATCCAGTCTTCTGACGAAGAGAATCTTTTCTACCATGCAAAGCTCATCTCCAGGAAAAAGCTTACTTTCCAGAGACTAACTGAAGAAGGTGTTATTCCTGTTTGCAGTGAAGTGTAGGTTTTCATTAAATGGCAAGGCCTCCTAGTGAAAGACAGACTGGAAAAGCTGATAAATAAAAAAGAAATAGATTCTCTGTCTGTGGGGAGATGGAAAGTTTTTATTCAACTGTATTTCTGCTGCCTTTGGCTTGAGCAAATAGGCATATGACTTTTCTGTCTTCGTTCTGAGAGTCAGATGATCCAGAAACCACGTTCTGCACAACATTTCTGTTTCTATGACATAAATCCCTTATTTCCATTGTCTCCTTGCCAATTAAAGGTGGCCTCTAGCAACCGATGGGTTTTCCATCCAGGATTGTGCCAGAAAACATTATTTTCTTGATTGGGTTCCCTCCTCATGGATTGGTTTGACCCTGGCTTTTTCCGCATTCTCTTTGTCTCGAAGGCAATTTGCAAAAAAAAAAAAAAAAGAACTGCCTATCCGTTCTGCTTCCCCCTAGGAGAAAAGATGCTAGGTAATAGTCTCATTAGTTCAAGCTTGCTTTATTCATTAATTAACTAATCCATTCGTTATTTATGTGTGTATGCGCATGTTGGCTTACACAAACTATACTGACTCGTTAAAAATAAAAAAAAAAAAACAACAAATAATTTACATGCCATAAAACTTAGTCTTTTAAGGTGTACAATTCAGTGGTTTTCAGTGTATTCATAGAATTGTGGAGCCATCACTCCCGCCTGAAGTCAGAACATTCTCACCTCCCGGAAAGGAACCACATAGCAGTTAGCAGCTATGCCCCACCCCCAGCTCATTCCATATACTCAGCTACTCTCTGTCTCTGTGGATTCGGACATTTCGTGTAAATGGGATCGTGTAATATGTGGCCTCTTGTGTCTGGCTTCTTTTCGTTTAGCCTGATGTTTTCAGGGCTCATGCGTGTTGTGGCATGGATCAGCACTTCATTCTCTTTTATGGCCGAATAATAATAGTGTATTGTAGGGGCGCCTGGGTGGCGCAGTCGGTTAAGCGTCCGACTTCAGCCAGGTCACGATCTCGCGCTCCGTGAGTTCGAGCCCCGCCTCGGGCTCTGGGCTGATGGCTCAGAGCCTGGAGCCTGTTTCCGATTCTGTGTCTCCCTCTCTCTCTGCCCCTCCCCCGTTCATGCTCTGTCTCTCTCTGTCCCACAAATAAATAAACGTTGAAAAAAAAAAATAATAGTGTATTGTATGGATATACTACATTTTGCTTATCCATTGACCACTTGACGGCATTTGGGTTGTTTCTACTCTGCGGCTGTTGCGAAATGAATAATGTTCTTTGGTGGACACGTTTTTGTGTGCACATATGTTTTCATTTGCCTTGGGTGTATATCCAGCAGATGGGTTGCTGGGGTTTATGCTAATTCTATCTTTCACTTTCAGGGGACCTGCCAAACTTCTACAGCGGCACCATTTTCCTTTCCCACCAGCAGTGTAGGAAGGCTCCGGTTTCTCCATATCCTTGCCAGTGCTCGTTACTGTCCGTTGTTTTGGTCACAGCCACCGGGGTGGGGAGTGAGGTCGTAGGTCATTGTGGTTTGACTTTAGGCTTTATTTTAAGGCCGGTCCGCTTGCTCACTGACCCTTAGTCACGCTTATCTTGATCCGTGATGTGAGAACTTGGTTTTGAGTGTGTTTTCCTAGCCTTGCAGAGGGGCATCTGATGTGACAAGTGTAGGAATGCTCATCGAGATGAGACAGGTAACGGAAATCACGTATACAACAGAAAAGCAGCCCTGCCACCCAACGGCCTCTGAAATTCTCTCTTTGGGGTTCACTGGCCTGGCTGGCTGCAGTGACTGCCTCTGCCCCCTCCACATTGGCTCTTATCTCACCCTTTGGCCCAGAGTGAGTCCTGTTTTGCTGCCTTTTTGACCATCCTTCATTCTGCTTTATGGTGTGGTGGGCAGGTAAACTACCCCGTGCCAGGGAGGGAACCTGGCAGAGGCTCCTAAGCCCGCCAGGCCCGGGGAAACCTGGGAATCTCCCAGGCCAGTCCATTCCTGCCTCGGATGGGCATCCCCGCTCTCCATAGGCTAGATTAAGATAGTTTACCTTCTGCATTTACAGTTACAGAGCCCTTTACGCACAGCTGCTCTCCCCTGGGACCCTCCTTTTCACAATCTGTAAGACGGGGTGGGAAACGCCCGCGCCCCCAGCCCTTCCCCGGCATTTCCCATGAGAAAGCTGCAGAGTAGAGAGGTTAAGTGACTTGCCCAAGGCCACCCAACTAATACAAGGCAGAATGCAGGCTCGTCCTGGTGGGATGTTGCCCGCCTCTGTCATCGGGCGAGGGGACATCAGGCGTGTGAACGTGGTTTCAGTGCGCGTGCTGGATTTGGGGCGGCTCCCTCATCGCTCTCTGGATGTTTCTGACGTAGTATCAACGAGCACCTGCTCCATCTGAGAACTGATGGTATTGTGCTCGACTGCGGAGGCCGCGATTGATGTGGGCTGGCGGAGAGTGATAACGAGAAGGATGTGGTCACTTTCTCAGTGCCGTCGCAGCTATTGCTTTGTTTAAACAAAGTTAATGAGCGCCGTGGTTTCCACTGCTAAGAAAACCCTGTTCATTCATCCGTTCAGCTGATGTTCATTCTGCTGCGCGGTAGGTACTGGTCTCAGCATTCAGACTGCAGACAGGGTTCCCATTCTCCAAGAACTCGCAGGCCATCGGGGAGACCAACAAATAAAAGCTTAACAATATAATGTGGTAGTCCCTATACTAAGGTTCAGGGGGCAGCTGAGAAGAAGACATCTTTAAAATCTGCCTGAGAGGGTCAGGGGGAGACTTTCGCCGAGGCTTGAAGGCAGGCCAGGATTTTGTCCTGGAGTCCGATTGTGGGGTGGGCAGCAGGAGGAGGTGTCCAGCCAAAAGCGAGGCATGCATGACCGCATCGAGGCACGTGGGAGCTGGTGAGTAAGAGTCTGGCACCCTTTAGAATTTACAAGTGTACCAGTATTGCTGGGTATTAAAAAAAAGTTCCAGCAGGAAGGACATGGGGGGAGTCTAGAAGGAAGGGGAGTGGGGAGGGGAGGCTGGTGGGGAGGGGTGTCGTGTGAGAGCAGCCTGTTGGGGCAGGAGTGCTGCCACTGATCTTTGAGGCCGGAGGGGAGCCGCTGCCCCCTGTTTTTTCCAGACTCCGTTCCCTTCCAGTTTGCCTCAAAACCCAACCAAGTCCCGTCCCAGGCAATGCTGAGGGACTGCGGGTGGTGGAGAGTCAGTTCCTCGAGGGCAGGACCGGGGCACTGATGGGAAACCCTTGTTGTGCGAGGGTAGGTCTTCAGGAGTTGCTGCCTTAGGGGCAGGGCATGGCCTAAGGGAGGTGTGATGCAGGGATGGACTCTGGGTTTGGCCACCTGGTGTTTGAGTTCTGCCTTCACTGCATACCAGCTGAGCAAGTACTTTTTACGTCCCTGAGCCACAGTTTTCTTTCTCTAGCCTTTCTTCCTTCTTTTTTAATTTATTCTTTTAAATTTCCCTAAGACATACGTAGCTTAAGGTTTACCATTTTGACCATTTAAAAAAACCTTTTTTTTTAACGTTTATTTATTTTTGAGAGAGCGAGACAGTGTGAGCAGGGGAGAGGCAGAGAAAGAGGGAGACACCGAATCTGAAGCAGGTTCCAGGCTCTGAGCTGTCAGCACAGAGCCCGACGCGGGGCTCGAACTCACGAACCATGAGATCATGACCTGAGCTGAAGCCGGACGTTCAGCCGACTAAGCCACCCAGGCGCCCCCATTTTGACCATTTTTAACAAATTTTATTTCACATAGAGAGAGAGAGGGAGAGAGAGGGGGGTGAGTGAGGGGCAGAGGGGGAGAGAGAGAATCCCAAGCAGGATCCACGCTCAGCAGGGCTCGATCCCACGATCCTGGGATAGTGACCTGAGCCGAAACCGAGAGTTGGACACTCAACTGACGGAGCCACTCAGGCGCTCCCATTTTGGCCATTTTTTTTTTTTTTTTAAGTTTATTTATTTTTGGGACAGAGAGAGACAGAGCATGAATGGGGGAGGGGCAGAGAGAGAGGGAGACACAGAATCGGAAACAGGCTCCAGGCTCTGAGCCATCAGCCCAGAGCCTGACGCGGGGCTCGAACTCCCGGACCGCGAGATCGTGACCTGGCTGAAGTCGGACGCTTAACCGACTGCGCCACCCAGGCGCCCCATTTTGGCCATTTTTAAGTGTGCAGCCCAGAGACTCTATACCTGGTAAATACTAACTCCCTGGTCCTCTTCCCCACAGCCCCTGACAACCACTGTGCTACTTTCTGACTCTATGAACTTGACTATGAATTGTTGATCGTACATGTTTGCCTTTTTGTGACTGGCTTATTGAAGTCAGCATAATGTCTTCAAGGTCCATCCATGTTGCTGGATATGTCAGAGTTTCCTTCCTCTTAATGGTTGAATGATACTCCATTGTATGGATATTCCATATTTTGAAATCCACTCATCTGTTGATGGACACTTGGATTGTCACCGCCTCTTTGGCTATTGTGAGCAGTCTTCTCTGAACAAGTATCTGTTCCAGTCCTTGCTTTTAATCCTTTGGGATATACACCCAGAAGTGGAATTGCTGAATCATATGGTAATTTTTAGCCACAGTTTTCTGATGTTTCAAGGTTTCGGTACGGCTTATATTTGATAGATTATATAAACTACCGAGCATGTGTTTGGCACATGATAAATGTTAATTCCATCCTTTCTGAAAGGCCCCTTCCACCCTCCTGAAAAATTCACCCTTTAAAACAGAAGCACTTTTAACTATTTTGATGAAAAATACCTCTTCAAAGTCACCTGGCTAGCTCAGGTCGGTAGAGCATGTGAATCTTGATCTTGGGGTGATGAGTTTGAGCCCCGCGTTGGGCATAGAGCTTACTTAAGAAGTAATAGTAAAGTAGGAGAAAATAAAAGAAAATATTCTTTGTTGTTCTCGTGTATTAAAAAACAACAACAACAACAAAAAACCTCTTCAGGGATAGTGCCTGTTTCCTTCTAAGTGAAGGGAATGGAACATAATTTAAACTCTTAATGCCTCAAGGTTAGTTCCCCCCCCCCCCCAGGTTATTGTTTTGAATCTGTGTTAGAGCATTGTGCTGCTTGCAAAAGTGTTGGGCTTTTAAAAACTCCCACAAATGGTCTCTAGCTGTTGGGAGTGTTTGTCTCCATTTCATCATTTCCCTGCCTCCTCCCTTCCTGGCCTCCCTTACTTCTTACTGTTACTAGAATACCTGACTGTGGTTGCTAGCCTCTCTCCTTTAAGTTCACGTTTCAAGAATGCCTTCTGCTTGAGGACCAGGGGACGGAGATCCTCGCTAATGTATGGGGGTAGGAAGAGGCAGGCACTGAGTGAGATTCTGTAACACTCTTCCCTGAGAGCAGTTTGTTTTAACTGAATGGAGGTCTTTGGGGGCAATTGTATGGAGTTTGAGTGAGGAGTCAGATGGCCAGATGTGGATAGTGCGGTGTCATTGTGTCTTGGAAATTATGCCAGGGAGGAGGTGAAAGCCAGAGGAGTACTCTGCCAGCTCTGAAGGGCAAGTGGACAGCTTCCAGATGGTCTTGGAAGGCTTCTTGGGGGTGGGGGGTGAGAAATGGGCCTAGTTGGGGATAGAGGTGAATGAATGTGTGAGAGAACACATCTCTCTTCTCTGGAGAGAGTCAGAGGAAGCCCAGACCTAGGAAATCAGCTGCTGGCTGCTCCTTGGGCTCCGTGGCCACTGTGCTTTGACACTGCTTCACTGCAGGACCCAGGAAAAGTCTGACATCTGACCATCTCCATTCTAATCCCCTCCCTGTCCAGTCTTGCATTTACCGTAGGAGATATTGGCATTGTCTTCATTCGGTCTGTTTTAGAATCCAGGATCTTCTGTGTTTCTCAAAGGCATTTTTGTCCGGTTGGGGAAAGTGTGTAGAAACTGCTCTCTTCTCTTTGCTTTGAAGTTTCATTTTGCCTCAGGTCTCTGGGCCATGGAACTTGGGCAGGAGCACTAGTGCCTGCCCAGCACATACTTCAGTGTTTCCCTCCCTGC
The DNA here is from genome assembly GCF_022079265.1 of Lynx rufus. NCBI lineage: Eukaryota > Metazoa > Chordata > Mammalia > Carnivora > Felidae > Lynx > Lynx rufus. The sequence continues at coordinate 171,241,176 of NW_025814845.1, forward strand.
TGAGTAAGAGGCCAGAATTCCAGTTACTATCTCTATTATATAATGTTGTTCTGGAAGTCCTAGCCAATGTAATAAGACAAGAAAAATGAGCAGTCAAAATATTGGAAAGGAAAAATAAAATGATTGTTATTTGTTAGGTGGTCTTAAATATTCAAAGGAATTAACTGAAGAAAATATCGGGTCTAAGAAGAAAGCTTATTAACATGACCAGTTTAAAATTATGTATTCAAGGGGTACCTAGGTGGCTTAGTTGGTTAAGCATCCGACTCTTGGTTTTGGCTCAGGTCATGATCTCACAGTTTGTTGGGTTTGTGGGATTGAGCCCCGCACCGAGCTCTGTGCTGACTGTGTGGAGCCTGCCTAGGATTCTCTGTTTGTCTCTTCCTCCCGCTTGTGCCTGTGTGCACACAAGCGCGTCCTGTCTCTCTCAAAATAAATTAATAAAGTGAAAAAATAAAAATATGTATTCAAAAGTAACAGCTTTCTCATATGCCAGACGTAACCAACTGGAAAATATAATTTAAGAATCCCATTCACAATAGCTGTACAAAATATAAAATAACGGGATTACAAGAATACATTCTTATATATGGGACTTGAGAAAAGACTTAAAAAAAAATGCTATGTTGATGCATAGAAAGACCCAATTCTGTAAAGGAACATACTCTTTAGAGATTAATCTATAAATTCAGTGTGATTCCAACCAAAACCTCAAAGAGTATTTTGGCTTTTTGACACTTGACTGGATGATTCTGAAGTTTGGGTTAAAGAATCAACAAACCCTAAAAGCCAAGAACATATTTTAAAAGCACATAATGAAGAAGGGCAGGAAGCCATACTTAATGGGATATTTAAAAAGCTATACACATGTCATAATTAAAGTGATATGGCACTATTCTAGAAGAGACATCAATGTCAGTAAGGTAAAGTAGACAATCTATAGGTATTTGTGTGAAAAAAGGAACATTTCAAGCTCATGGTGAAATGATGGCACAGTCATAGTATTATGCTGGCATAGTTAACTTGAAAAATAGAGAAAAGTAAACTCCTTATTCACATCCTCTATCCAAATACCTTTCAGATGGTTCAAGTTAAATTTAAGCAACAAAGTCAAGAGAGAACCAGAAGAAAATATAGATGAAGAGTCCTATGCTTTAGATAGAGGTAGAATCAGAAAAGACAGAGACACGTGACAACATAGAAATGAAAGACATCATCAGAGTAAAACAGTCAAAAGAAACACCAGAAGTAGGAAATTAGATTTGAAAAATACGAGAAAGGGTTGATGCATTTAAAGTGTGGAATCTTAAGGGTGCCTGAGTGGCTCAGGTGGTTAAGCGTCTGACTCTTGACCTCAGCTCAGGTCTTGATCTCAGGCATTGGACTCCAGAGGGGTCATGGAGCCTACTTAAATAAAAAAAAGAGAAAGAAGTAAAATAGAATATGAAAAGTTAACATTTCAATAAAAAGATGAACACTAATAGAAAAAATAAAGGGTATGAACATGGTATGCACAAACGAAGAAATAATTCTACCATAAAACTTAAGGGAAAATATTCAACTTGAATGAGTAATACAGAATACCAATTAAAATAACATTGAGCTAATTTTTGTCTACTGAATTTTCAAATAGTGAAAGGAAGTAATACCTTGTTAACTAGGTTGTGGTGAAATGGCACTCCTAAGTGCCTGCTAGGTGCTTCCACTGATCTGGCCTTTCTGGAGGGGAGTGAGACCGTATCTAACGAGGGCCTTGCAAATTTATAAGCAAGAGATATTCATACCCCTTGAGTCTGAATTATCAGTATGCATTGTTTTGCTCTACGGGTGTTCACTGTAACATTATGTTTGATGAGAAAAGATGAAAAACAACCTAAATGAGCGAAATACATAGTTGGCTAAGTAAATGATAGCCATCTCAAGGAAAAAGTAGTTACGTAGTCATTAAAAACTATTGTGGAAAATATCTACGGATACGAACATGCTCACAGCATATTGATAGAAGAAAAGTAGACCGTGATCCCTATATCCCGATTTGATACTTTCTAAAAAGAGCTTCTTTTTTAAAAGAGCTTTATTAAAATATAACTTATATACTGTAGAGTTAGGATACTACTTTTGTAAAGAATACGTAAGTGGGTGTGTACGTGGGTAGGAAAAAAGATTGGGTAGACATACATCAGACACGTATTTTCTTTGGATGATGGAACAACAGAAAATTTTGGGTTTTTCCTAAATTCTTTCTTGTTTTCCAGGTTTTTGGCATTTAAGTACTTTTGCACTTAAAGGAATTTTATAAAAAGAAAAGTTTCCTTGGAACGCTCCTTTGCATCTGGGTTATTATCTCTCACCCCTGTCGTTCTTGGGGAGGAAGAGAACATAATGTGAGGAAGTGTTTGGATTTTATGTACCGTGGTGCAGGCTGGCGTTTGTGAACTTTCAACTACCCACACGGTGATAGGGTTTAATGACAGGCTCCCTGAACAGCTGGGTCCCTTATCGGGCTTAAACCTCATTGTCCAGATACATTGGCTGTTATTCAGAGTCTTATTAATCAACTAGGGGAAAAAGACCCATTGAACCGTTAGCTCTCCGCCCGAGATGGGGAGCACATGATGATACAATGACCATGGTTCAGACTCCAGAGATGTTATGCTGTGTTTTTGAATTCAGTCCAGGTTCCTAGGAGGAAAACACCCGTCAATTATGTTGGCTCTAGATAGGTCCCAGTCAACATATGACATCACCAACTCTTCCTTCCCTGCCCAACTTTCTTTGGAGGGGATGCAAGGAAGACAGTTGTGCAAAACTGGAATAAACAGAATAGACACCAGGCTCCCCATGCTTTTGCTTCTAGGTTGAGCTGCCATCCAATAGCCGGTATGTTCTTTTTCAGGCACAGTGAGACTCTTGTTGCAGCAGCTTTGTACAAGGTGGATTAGTTGCTCGTCAGCTAATTAGAGTCCCGAGCACACGTCACTTCTTATCTGAACTAGGTCCTCTTGTTGTCTTTATTATATTATTTGGCGTGTGCCCATAAACGATGTCCTGAAATACAGTAGTTGTGAGCATGACATCTTTTATTTTGGGCCATATTTCCTCAGAAAGGTGATTGTAATCAGATCATGGGGTTTGTTTGATTACCTACTTGAATAGGAATGTAAACATGACCCTGTTTCTTTAATTTGCTTCTTGTTTTTTCCGTTGTTGTCCTTGACCTTGGGTCTTTGGCTGTAGCATTTGACATAGTTCTACCCATTATGTACGCGAGTACACGGGTTTCTGTTGGGCCATAATAAGGAAGCTGCAGGTCCTTGAGTTTATAGTTGGATTCCCTTCCCAACAGGGGACCAGCAGGAAGGAAAACGGAGACAAACCCACTCTGCACGTGAAAGCCTTGCAGTGGGGCTTTTATGTTTTTGCGATGTTCCACACAGCCCTGTAATCTCTTATTTTTGGCAAGCCAGCACTGAATCTGTGGTCCGGTAGCCCCGGGCAACCAAAAGCTGAGACAAACAGAGGAAGTGTCATTACTCACATGTTTCCCCAGCCACCTCATCTGGGTCTGTCGCAGCCAGCTGCCGCCCCTCTTTCGAGGTGGAGCTCCTCGGAGCAGAGTCCGACCAGGACCCACACGGACACCCTTGAGGTTGTCGTTCCCTGGCCCCTAGGGTCCCTGTTGCTCCTTACTTTCCTGCATTCTTTCTGTAATTTGTTCGTAGTCTGGGTTTGACTTGATGGCAGACTTTGTGGTGAAAACAGGGACGTCTCCATTTCCTTAAAGCAGCCTGAAGGCCCCGGGAGGTGGAGGGAACTCCCCTCCAGCCCCTCTGTCCCTGTCACACGCGCACCGGCGTGCAGATGCACACGCACGCACATGCCTATGCACACACTCACACATGCATGCGCACGCACACCCTCTTGGGTCATCCGGCTGGTGCCCAGGCTATAGTGTCTGGAAAACGGGGCTGATGGAAGGGGTCTGCTCAGGAAATCTGCAGACCTTCGGGCTGCCTTGGCTACCAGCCCTTACAAAGCTCACCTGCTAGGTCCTCTCCTCCCCAGAAGTTGACATGGGAGAACCAGAGCCTGGATCCCAGCCTGTGGTGCCCGTATCCCTGGGGGATTTTGACTATATAAATTGTTTCAATGTTTTAAAAAGCCTGCGGGGAGATTTAACTGAAGTGACGTTTCCAGGATAGGCTCAGGTTTCTTTGCTTGTGATGGGAATTAGGGGAACGCTCATAATGATGATCAGTTTGTGATCTCTGTTCTGATTGGGTAGAGGTTCCCTGGGAGGTGAAAAGTCTATATTTATGTTGGTTGAAAGAGGGTCTCTGATTCCTCCTGTGCTGGCATTTACTGTCTTGCATTTTACAACCAGTGCCTGCTTGCTGTGTAAACAGGACAGATTTGTTTTGCTTATCTTGGTCTTATTTAGTTTTATGCAAAAGACTTAAAGTTCTGGGCTGTTCTTTCTTGTGACCCCGGGAGCCTCGGGCCTCCTCTCAATGACGCCTTTATCCTGTCTGTTCTCATAACCTGTTACTCCTCAGTGGGTTTTCTACCTGAGCCGACCCCACCGAGCCCTTCCCCTGGCCCCTGGCCCCTGGCCCACACGGGGCACTGAAGAATGCCCTTGGATTCTGTGCCCCTAGGGTGCCCCAAGCCCTGACCCCCTTTTGTGATACCTCTAAGTAAAATTGAACATGGAAGGAAGACTGACTTCGTGCCAGGAATTGGGTCAAGCAGGCTTTTATCCTCAAGACAATCCTATTTTGCTTTTAATTTAACAAATGCTTATGTAAGACCTACTGTGCCAAGCTCTGTTATAAGCCCCTTTACAAATACCATTTCGTAACAGCCTTGTGAGCGGGTGCTGTTATTATCTCCTTCCGAGTAAGAAAACTGAGGCCCAGAGAAGAGGAAGGTTGCTAAGGTTATATAGTCAGTGGATGGTAGAGTTGGGGTGCCAGCTCAGAGTTCACGCTTCTACCCCTATCCTAGGAAGTAGTCACTGTTGCTGTTCTTATTTTGCAGATGGGGAAACGGAGGCACTCGGGAGGGGCGGTTAAATAACTTGCCTGAGGTCCTAGGACTAGTCAGTGGCGGGGCCGGAGATTCAACCCCAGACAAGTGAGCTCTGTACCTCAGCAGTGCACTGCCTGTGGGTTTCCATCACACCGTGTTTCCAGCACATTCGGCCTGGACGCTTAACAGCATCAGAGACCACTTGCACCCAACACTGCATTTCCTGGTTCCCTAACATTTCCTTCATGAGCGAGAGCCCCGCTTTTCAGATGCTGGTGCCGAGGGCCAGTTGTCTGAGCGGGGCATTTGAGAGCCTGCGAGCCGCAGGGCCTGTGAAACCGTGTAGGGAGGAGTCACTCCCCTGGACTTCACCATGCTCTGAGGAATTCCAGGATCAAAACGCTAGCCTGAAGCCAACCCTGTGGTTCTCCCGCTGGTGCAGGGATAGGGGGTGCCATACCCTTGGCCTTTCTTCAGACTCAGAATGCCTGTCTAATTACAAGAAACAGAACCCTCTCCCACTCTTAGCCAATGATTTCAACATCTCTTGGAGACATCCTCCATGGATCTGAAGTTTGAAGCTTTGCATTCTAATGAATTTGGCTGGGATTTTCACCTTTGGCTCTCCCTGCCTTCTCCCTGGGCCACGATTTCATCATCGTGCTTTGGGGATGGAGCTTCCTGTTCAGGGTCTGTCTTTCGGCAAACATACGTGGAGACAAAGCATGACTTCTCTCTGTGCCCCTGGGGTCTGGGGGCCTGGGCTGTCTCCAGCTCTGCCTCCCATCTCCTGTCTCCATCTCAGATGCTTAGCAAGACAGCCTTAGTGGGAGTCATCTTAGGCTCACATGACAAAGCTGGAAGGAGGGTTGGGGGGCACCAGAGCTAAGATGGTGGACGTGGCCATTTAATCATGTTCTTGTTAAATTGTCAGTAACTTCTTTGTACAGCTGGTTGTTCTGGTCTCTCGTGTATTACTCAGTTCCCTATTTGGGTCTTGGAAGGTGGCCATTTATCTGAAACAGAGAGACGGCTTAGTATAGTGAAAAGAGCTTTGTTTCTCATCCCCCTTACATAGTAAGCAAATAAAATGAAAATACCAGCATTGGCTGGGGGGACATCTCGATGGGTTGCTAGTGGCAGCGTGAACTGGTGACACTTTTGGAATGCAACCTGGTCATCTGTATGAAGAACCATCGTTCATCCCAGCTCTAGGACCCTCTCCAGTGACAAGCACTTAGAAGAGGCAGAAAGGTATTTGCGAGAATGTGTTCACGAGAACATTATGTAATAGAGGAAGACTGGAAGCAGTCTGTAGGTTCAACACGGGGGAATGGTTAAGAAAGTTATAGCAGATTTCCCTCCTCCCCTACCAAGTAGTGCTTATAAAAATTGAACCATGAAGACTGTGAGACAATGTGGTATTAACGGTATTAAGAAAAAAGTGAGTGTGCGCTGTGATTATCCCCATATAAAATATATGCACAAGACAGGTCTAGAAGATGACACAGAAAAAGACTCATGGTCACTGTTAGGATGGTGGGATTATAGGTAGTATTTTCTCCTTTTATATATACAAAAAAGGAAAGGAAACATTAAGCTTTTGCATTCAGACCTAGGATTAATTCTGGTACTGCTACATCTCCTGTATCTTTTTGCAACTCTTGACGCTTCCCTGGGACTCAGATTCCTCATTGGTAAGAAGACAGAACAATTTCTAAGCGTCCTGGATCTGAACCTAATTTGAGCCAATAAGATCTCCTCATGTCGAATCTGCCGGACTTGCCTATATCAACAAGACAGGCTCACGGGCATTTGGAAGCATCCTTGTGCACCAGCAATCCAAGTTCTTTGTGCATTCCTGGTGGCTAAGCAGTGTTTCTGCAGATTTGTTCTCACCATTCAGGGTTTGATGGAACCTTCTGTGTAGGCACTACAAAGCTTAGGGCCATCCTTTCTCTCCTTTTTTTTAAAGTTTATTTATTTATTTTGAGACGGAGAGAGAGAGAAAGAGCAAGTAGGGTAGGGGCAGAGAGAGAGAGAAAGAGGGAGAGAAAATTCCAAGCAGGCTCCATACCACCAGAGCAGAGCCCGATGTGGGGCTCGAACTCATGAACCGTGAGATCATGACCTGAGCCAAAATCAAGAGTCGACACTTAACCGACTGAGATACCCAGGTGCCCCAGGGGCATCCTTTCTGAGTGAATTGAGAGCATACTACCAAGTATGACTGCAGAGGCTGATTTTGAAGTAAAGCCTGTTTGGTGGGACTGTTCTCTCCCTCCCCAAGGCCACTGGTCTACTCTGATGGGCCTTTCCGGGGAAGGTTGACCCCATACTGCCTACCGATGGGCTCTCAGGCTCTCCCAGTCACTCCCTGTCTGCTCTTTCTAAGTCAGGGAGACAATTTCTGCTCATTGTGTAATTTGCCACTTTTTTTTTTTTTAATGTTTTATTTATTTTTAAGACAGAGAGACAGCATGAGTGGGGGAGGGGCAGAGAGAGAGGGAGAGACAGAATCCGAAGACAGCTCCAGGCTCCGAGCTGTCAGCACAGAGCCCAACGCTGGGCTCGAACTCACGAACTGTGAGATCATGACCCGAGCCGAAGTTGGACGCTTAACCAACTGAGCCACCCAGGCGCCCCATGTGGTTTGCCACTCTTAAAGGTTTTACAGATTATAAATGACCCTTCGTCCCCACACACAGATTTCATTAGCCTGGCCTTTGATCTCGCATACCATGTGCATGCTAGGCCATTTGCAGGCTACCCCAAGCCTCACAGAAAGGGGTTTTATGAGGTGCTGACATTTTGACAAGCTTTTTATCTGACATCCCAAATTGACTGTCACCGGCTCACATTGGCCATTTCCTTCTGTGTCCACTAGGTTTAGGTCATTAGCTGCGCACTTAAGTGAACCTGCCTGTGTTTTCGATACTAAAAAAAAGCCTAGGTTTGAAGAGTTGAGGTGAGTGGTGTTCGTAGAAACACCAAGAAGGTGGTGGTTAGTCAAGGCTGTAAAGGCTGTAAAACAAAGTGGGTTTGGACCCCAGCTCTGTGAGTTTGTGTCTGCATGACTGCAGGCAAGCCTCCTGGCCACAGCCCCCCATCTGTGACGCCAGCATCGTGAACGTGTCTGCCTCTCTACTGTAAGCATCAAGTGAGATAAGGCTTGTGGTAGCACCTTGTAAATTGCTGGGAAGCTGTGCCCATGTGAGGTTGTATTACTGCTATCGAATGATGCAGACGGTGATACGAAGTTATACCATGGTTCCATTGTCCCATTCCCTTGGAAGAATACTTCCAGAGGGGTGGATATATTTCTCTAACATGGGGAGCTCTGGTTATGCCTGCGTTAAAGGGGGAAAGTGGAAGAAAGCTAAGGATGTCTTCCCAGGACCGTCTTCAGGCACAACGCTGGGTGTGGAAGCTGGGCCTTCTGTGCCTCGCTCCCCGCCTCTCCTTTCCCACCCTCAGACTCCAGCTCAGACTCCTGGGCTCCCAGGGTGATCTGCCGGCAGCCTGGAAGGAATGGCTGTCTCATTCTGGTGGGCATAGGCCACAGGAAGGGAAATCTGTGGGCAGGAGGCGTGGACTGCAGGTGTGGGAGGCTCCTGGTACCCACCCGCTGCTTCCTTCATGTGGCAGAAGGAACCCTGACAGGTGCTGTAGCTTGTAGACCACAAGCTGCTGCTCCCAGTTGCTTATCCCGGGATTTGCCTGAGAGTGAACAGAGTCCCAATCCCCACATCCATCTCCCGCCGAATATTGAGCCCCAGGACGACTGCAGGAAGCGGAGGAAGGAGGAGGAAGGAGATGGGGGTGGGGTGTGGGTGGGGGAGGAAAGAGAGGACACGGCTGGGGGGAATGAGAGAGGAAAAGAGACAAGAGCAAGAAATCAGAGGCCCTGTGCAGGCCAGCTGGAGAAGGGTCTGCTGTTCAGATGCCCGGCTCAGGACCTTTTGAATAAATGTCAGAAATGTGAGTGGAATTTAATGAAGTAGGACAGAGCTCCCGGGGACACCAGCATTGAAAATGCTGGGGCAAAAGAGGAACCAGGGGACGACTATTCAGAGAAGCAGCAGCAGACACGCGGAGCGCTGTCCGGAAGCTGGGGCGGGCACGGGGCAGCAGGCCGCTGCGGACAGTCACGCCCCAAGGTCGTGGAAGGCAGTGGTGGTCCCCAGGGGATGAGAGGAATTGAGAGCTCGCTCGGGGGATGTCGGCTCAGTGGAGCTGAGGGTGCTGTGGTCCAGAAGCGAATGGGAGGTGACAGCGTGGGGCATCAACAGCATTCCGCTCTTTCGAGAGCTTGGTGGGAAGGCAAGGGTGGGAATGTGTAGTAGGCAGGAGGATCGAGCAAGGTCATTTCCTCCGTGTACCCTGCAATGTATTTTTTCTTCCAAACTAGACTTTAACCATTTTAAGGGTATGGTCTGTATCCTCTATCTCTGTTCCCTCTGAAGCTGGCCGATCATCAGATCACGTAAGAGCTTGTTTGCTTGTTTTATAAATATTTTTTACTGGATCTTGCTTCAGCCCTTATTCCCTCCGGCCTCTGGCTTAATGATTCTAGCAGTGGTCGCTGGATGCCGAACAATTAATCATGGCTGAGCTTGGTTTATGTGAATATATTTGCTTTGTTTTAAAAGCAAGATTTCACGAAAGAGAGTTTGGCCAAGAGAGATATAAGGGAATTCTTCAGGTGCCTCCAGGTTCAGGCAGTGAGGGGCATGAGTTTATATTCCTGCACATGTCAGGCTGATGATGCAGTTTTCTGTTAATTGAATTAGTGAACTACATGCTGTAGTTATAAAATATTAAAGGGCTAAGACTGCATTTTACTTCTCAGAGATCCACACCTCCCTGTCCACTCTTGAGCAGAGGCAGTTAAGAGTAGGGGCTCTGGAGTCAAACGTCCTGGGGTCACCTCTGCCAGCCAACAGTTGTACCGGCTAAGACCACATTATGGACCACCTTCCAGAGTTCTTCCCAGGGCCTTGCTTGGCCGAAGCACAGATGGTCTGAATGTTGCAGACCTTCTGTGTACATCTCTGCGATTTAAGTAACATGAACAAGTCACGTAACCCCACTATTCTCTGCTTCTCCAACTGAAAACTGGGGCCACCACTGGCTCCGACCTTAAGGGGGCTGATGTAAGGATTCAACGAGGTAAACCACGAAAGATGGATGAAATCGTGCCAGACATAGGAAGTGTCTGATAAGTGTTAATTATTTTTACTATTACTCCCATGTTTTTAAGCTTATTTATTTATTTTGAGAGAGAGGGAGTGCACGAGAGAGCATGAGCGGGGAAGGGGGCAGAGAGAGAGGGAGAGAGAATCCCAAGCAGGCTCCTTGCTGTCAGTGTAGAGCCCGATGTAGGGCTTGAACTGACGAACCATGGTCGTGACCTGAGCTGAAATTAAGAGTCAGACGCTTAACCAACTGAGCCACCCAGGCACTCCTACTAATACTCCCATTCTGAAGTATGTGGATTATACTTACATTAAAGGTAGTCACTTTGGCGGGTCCCCTTGCCTGGCATTCAGGAAGGCTGGGATTTAAAAACCAGCCATAGTGAGTCTTTCTGGCAGACGACAGGAGAGCTGTGTGTGCCTAGGACTTTTCCAGGGAATGCTGGGGATTCTCAGATTGCACGGCTGGGCCCCTCAGAGGAAGAGGTTTCTCAGTGCTCCAGTACTGAGTTGGCCAAGGCCTTTCTTGCCAGAGGAGCGTATGATGTTTGGTCTCTCCTGTGCCTATTGAGAGTCTTTTGTATGCCGGACCTCCTGCTGGCTGCTTTGGGGGACGCAGGGAAGAGGAAGTGAATGACGGTGCTCGTATTGGAAGAGCACTTTGTTGTTTTACGAACCCCATCTTACTGAGCACTCCAGCTGTGTTATCATCACCAGCTTGTAGATAAGAAAATCAGGCACAGACCTTCTAGGTAGTTCAGCCCGTAGGAGAATGCTTCTTTGCACTGTCGGAGAAGCAGTGTATTTGTGCAGGCAAGTAGGGAGCCCTGTCCGCATGTGCATTAGAGGCACGGACATACTTCACAAATACTTCACCAGGGGTTTACGTGTGGTAGTTTTCCTTATAGAGGAGCATGTAACTGTCTTCCTGCTGGTGTTTATTGGGCGCGGGTCTGTAGCAGGCATTCATCCCGGGAGTTCCCATGGCAGCTCGCTTACACCTCCCTGGAACCCCTGGGCGTTACGTACTAGTATGGGCTCCATAGAGGAGGGACCTGAAGCCCAGAGAAGAGGAGTGTCGTGAAGAAAGCCACACCGATGAGTAAGGGGCAGAGCGGGCCAGGCACTCGGGCGTCTGACCCTGGTCTTTCCTCCACTACCTCTCCTCTGGGCACCCCTTACGCTCCCAGGGACAGGTGCTTTCTCTTCCCTTTCTGCTTTTTTTTTTTTTCCCCCAAGAATAAAACCGTATTCTCCTAGCTGGCACGCCCGGGGGCTCCCAAAGGCTCTCATCTCTCCACCAACAAAAGGCATTCTCTGCTGAATAGGTCGCCCGGCATTTTGCTGAGTAGATGCCAGCTCGATGCCACAGAGATGAGCCAGCAGTGGTTTGTGTCGTCGTCTCCCTGACAGCTTGCTTTTAATTCAAGTCCCCTGATTCATCTGGGATGAGAAAGGGAGAGGCAGACGCACATACAGCTAAGTGCAGGGACTAGAGAATGAGTCAGGATGATTCTGGAATGCGAGGCAGGAGATGGGCAATTCTGATAGAGTAAATACCGCTGGCGTGCGGGGTGCCGTGTGTACTGACCAAGCGGGGTGTCTAGAGGTGGGCCTCCGTGCGACTGTGGGTGAGGCTTCAGAGAGGCTGGAGCCCGAGGGGGCCCCAGCAGGGGTCCCCCTCTTCTCTCCACTCCACCTGCTTACCCCCTGCGGACTTTTGGGGGGTGGTTCCTGCTCAGCCGCTTTAATTCCCTAAACAGGGCCAGCGGTGGTATATCTGTGTGTTTTCGATAATGCTGCCCCCCTGGAGCTGATCAGAAGCCCCAGCTGCTGTCCTTTGGAAAACTTGGGGTCTTGGATTGTGTCAGTGTGGACTTCCTGGTTGTCATGTTGTGTTGAAGTTAAACAAGATGTTACCCCTGGAGGACACTGGGCGGAGGCTCTGAGGATCTCTTACAATTCCAGGTGAATCTACAATTACCTCAAAGTAAGAAGCTAAAAATAAAATAGGGTCTTTTAAACACTGCAAACTCCAGAGGAGTTCTGTATTTGAATCTCAAGGTCCAGCTCCTTTACCGTGTTGTATAACACCTTGCCAATATTCAGGAAACATAAATGGGATACCAGGGTGCCTGGGTGGCTTAGTTAGTTGACTGACTGCCTCTTACTTTCAGCTCAGGTCGTAATCCCTGGTCCCAGGATTGTGGGAACGAGCCCCATGTCAGGCTCCACACTTAGCGTGGAGCCTGCTTAAGGTTCTCTCCTGCCCCCCTCCCCTTTCTCCCTCTGCTCCTCTCCCTTGCTCATGCTCTTTCTAAAAAAAAAAAAAAAAAAAAAAAAAAAATTTAAATTAAAAACAGTAAAGATACCAAAACCACTCAAGGCAAAAAGCAACGAAGTATTGATACATGCTCCCCCCAGGAATGAACCTTGGAGACCTGCTAAGTGAAAGAAGCCAGACCCAAAAGACCACATGCTGTATGATTCCATTGACACGAAATGTCCGAAAAGGGCCAATCTACAGAGACACAAAGCAGATTAGTGGTTGCCTGGGGCTGGGAATGGGGAAGGGCGGCAGATGGGAACGGGGTTTTCCAATTCGAGGCTGGTGATGGTTGCACAGCTCTGTGACTAGCCCACCGCTGAGTTGCACGGCTTACATGGGTGAATTGCACAGTATGTGAATCACATTTCAGTAAAGCTGCTAAAAAAATGTCGGGTCTTAGGTTTTAAGCGAAGTAAAAATCGTCCTTTGGAAACGGCTGGTGTCTTGCAGATGCGAGCACTTCCGGCTGCTGGTTGTAAGTTCTGAGTTCAGGCCACTGCCCCAGGGCATGTTCTTGGCTCTCTCGTAAACCAGATTCATGGGCCTCCCACGGAAACCACAGGGTGTTTCTGAGTGTTCGTCCCTGGGGGGTGAAAACTCAGTGCGTGCCAGACATTTTTCCAGGTGCTTTCATCCATGCTTCCTTCACTCTCCTGCAGCCCTGCACGGCGTGTACTTTCGTGCCCATGTTTTGTATATGCAGAAATCGAGCTCCCGTGGAGTATACACAGCAGGGCAGAGGTGCCACCAGAACTGGGACGGAGCCCAGAGCTCTTGGATCCCAGGGTCATTCTCTTTTCACCTCCTGGTGGAGGGCTGGGTTGATGAGCTCTCCCTCACGTCTTACACAAGGGGAAAAAGTCAGCTGCGAGGCAAAAGCCAGCAGGCTCTTGCAGGGACAGCTTAGGGAAATCACCGGGGACAAGGCCTGAGAGTTCCAGGCAAATCCTTTGCAGGCTTGTGTCTTCCAGTGGGTCATCTCTGCTCCCTCCGGAAGTGAGGATGACATTCTGCCCTGTGCCCTGGGGCAGCTCTTCCTAGGAGAGAGCTCCTAGGGAAAGGACCGTGGGAAAACATGAGGAGGCCTTCCATGGACACGTTTCTGAGTGTCATTCGTTTTTAGAGGAAACATGTTTATTTCCCTGGAGCTCTCAGCTTTGTCTGTATCCTGAGTTTTCAAGAGTTCGTAACCCTAGGAGCTGTTTTTTGGACATGGAGGGAGGCTACGGTATTATTCCAGCCAGGGAACCTGATGTTTTTTTGTAAGTGGCAATGCTGTTGTGTAGTAAAACGGGGTAAAGATGGGCATGAGTGAGTTCAGGTGCTTGGAGAAGAAAATGGGAAAAGATTTGCACTCAGTGATCCAAGGCAGACCCAGCAGCTCTAAGAGACATGATTAAAAACCAGATTCTCAGGGCGCCTAGGTGGCTCAGTCGGTTAAGCGTCTGACTTAGGCTCAGGTCATGCAGGATCTCATGGTTCGTGAGTTCGAGCCCCACATCAGGCTCCTCGCTTCCAGTGCAGAGCCTGCTTGGGATTCTCTCTCTCTTCCTCTCTCTCTCTGCCCCTTCCCAACTCTCTCTCTCTCAAAATAAATAAGCTTTAAGAAAATGCGAATTCTCAGGTTCCAGCCCAGACCTACAGAATCTGAAACTCTGGGGATGTCCAGGAACCTGTGTTTTAATAAGCTCTCAAGAGAGTTCTTAAACACACTCCGGTTTGAGTAGCTTAGCACCAGACCTCCTTACATATGCTTGAGGCTGAGCCGGAAAATCTGGTCACGTTCCCAGGAGACCACCTCCTTTGGTGCTTGACCTGGTCTTGCAGGGAGGCATGCGAGCTGGAAGGGAACATGTATTCATTTATTGAAAATGTTTGTTGAGCACTTCCTCGATCCAGGCACTCAGTCCCTCCTCCGAGGGAGTTTACATCCTCGTGGGGGAGTCAGATAGCAAACTAGGGGGGATGGATGCAGAAATACTGCAGATGAGGATGTCACGCTGGGATGGTGACATTCAGCCAGTGAGGGGGAGGCAGGGATGCCCAAGCAAAGAGCCAAGAGAATGGGTGTCCAGAGAGAGAAGACAGCTGGTGGAAAGTTCCGGAGGTCGGGCAGAGTTGGGCAGCTCAAGTAATGGCAGGGGGCCGACGGGGATGAGCCAGGGGGAGGGGCAAGAGAGTGTTGGAGAGATGAGACTGGATCCACAGGACCAAGGGGGGAGCTTGACTTTGGCTCTAAGGTGCTGGACAGCCACCGAAGGATTAACCGGCAGAGTGGCAGGATCTGGGGAAAGATTTGACAAGATCCATCTCTCCGGCTGCCTGCGCAGGCTGGTGCGGTGGGGCAAGCGACGAAGCCGGGGGCGTGACTGGGGAGATTCTGTCCAAACTGTATTTGCAACAAAGTTCTATTTTCCTCCTCCTTGTCTTCTGCCTCCTCCTGCCCCTCCTCCTCTTCCTCCTCCTCCTTTTTTGCGGGGTGCGGGGTGGGGCACAGTTTAAGAAAATTGGAATTGTTTTGCCAGGGTTTCTGTTAGCATTTTACAGACGGAACTGACTTGCATCCCAAGTGTGACACCCTCGTTGCTTTCGTTAGATAACACTATACGTATTACAGTACCAGCTAGGCGCTTAATTACATATACGGCTACTGATGAAAAAAAAAGGACATTTCATCAAAAGACAATTCAGCTCAGATGTGCACATTTTTGAGACGTACAAAACCAAGCTCAGTTGATGACGGTTGAGCGGCGTCTGCAAGATTTGATCCATTTCAGAAATATGAGCTCACTGGCATTGCCTGGGCTGGCATTTTCTTAGCCGAGAACTACTTACCTGGCTGTAGGAAACCTAATATTTTATTTAGAAGAATGATTCATTGCTTTAGGGGTCAAGAGTCCTGCGTTTTGTCTTTTTTTGTTGTGTAAGTTTGATTTGATCTTGGACAAGTCATTGCAGTGCATATTTTAGTGTCTCTGTGCAGAAGATGGGTAATAATTGTTCTGTAACCCTCTTTTCATCAAGGTAACTGGGCGAGAGCTCTCTGAGACTTAGAGATATTACTACCTGTGCAAAGGCCCTGTGGCAGAAGGGAGCAGGAACTGAAAGATAGCCCATGCGGTTGGAGGAGAGCAGAGTGCAAAGGGAAGTTGATCCAGAGTGATGTTGTTAGAGGGGGCAAGGGCCAGGCTGGGCAGAATCTTGCAGACCTTGTTGGGGACTTTAATCTTTGTCTTAAGGGGAGACCGCTGGAAGATTTAAATAGGGGAATGACAAAAGATCGATAGATAGGCTGTTTCCTTTAATCCTGACAACAAACGTGTGCAGCAGTTAATATCCCCATTTTAAACCAGCACAGAAATTTAGGGTAGTGGCGATTGAGTAGCTTCCCCAAGAGCGCGTTGCTGGCAGGTAGTGGAGCCAGGAGACAAACTCAGTTCACCTGGAGTCCAGAGCCCCCCTTCTTCCATCTCAGCCTAACTCAATAACTA
Organism: Lynx rufus; assembly: GCF_022079265.1. Lineage (NCBI taxonomy): Eukaryota > Metazoa > Chordata > Mammalia > Carnivora > Felidae > Lynx > Lynx rufus. The sequence continues at coordinate 171,257,225 of NW_025814845.1, forward strand.
TATAACAATAACCACTGTTTTAAAAGATGCTTTGAACTCTTAAGACGAAAAGATCTCCCTTACGTTACAAAGTGGTATTATGCTGCAGAAATATGAGCGCCGATGAGAGATCGGATACACTGGGGAAGCTTTGAAAGCCTCAGCCTGCGTGGCGAGGGTCCAGCATCTTCGAGTTCCTTGCCGTCTGGTGGGGGGCGCCTCACAGCCAGCTATCGCCACACGGAAAGGTTTGGCAGCTCCGGCCGGCCATCTGACACTGCCATTGTCCGTAAGGACTCATTGTCCGTGAGATGTCCCGAGGTACCTGCTTTCAGGGACTCTGAGCCGGGCAATCAGATCCGGGCAGTCCATGCGTGGTTTCGTGGGAGTAATCGTGCCATGCCAAGGTTTCTGCTTTCTGCTTTCTCCCTCTCGGGGAGTCCGTTGGTTTCAGTGGATTCTTAGGAGCTGGTTGTAGAGATTACCATCTCGGTTGTGGACCCAAGAAGCCTTATTCAAGGTTGAGACGGGAAAACTGCTGCTGACCCGTGGCCCTCGAGCCTTCTGTTGATGACGACAAATGTTTGTTCTTTTCTAGTTGACCATGTCGTGCCCGAGCCCGGGACAAGCCTGCTGGCAGCCTTTGACCAGTGGAGGGAGTGGGCTGACAGCAAGTCCTGCTGTGACTACTCTCTGCACGTGGACATCACGGAGTGGCATAAGGGCATCCAGGAGGAGATAGAGGCCCTGGTGAAGGACCACGGTAGGTTATGCTGACCGGCACCTCCGGGGATATTTCCATTTCGGTACACGAGCCGGCACAGCTCTCTGAAGGAGAGCTCTGTGAATAGCGCTTGTAGACCCCTTCTGTGCCTCTCCTCCATGCCTGCAAGGAGAGACGGTGGGGCCGCAGCTGGTGCCCACTGGAGGCAGCCAAACCCAGTGCGGCAACGGAAGCTTTCATTGACGGGAGAACCGGACGGAGCCTCACCAGGGGGACCGGTTCCTGTGTGACAACTGCACACAGTTTACTGGCTTGAGGGAACTGCGCCCAGCCAGGTTGGAGAGTTGAGGCCATGGGACTGATTTGCCCTCAGAGGATAAGAACGCCTGTCCCAGTGAGGATTCTGGACTGTCATGGGCGGGGGGAGGAGGTGCCCAGGATGCCGAGTGGGGGACTCTTCCTGCAAACCCACGAGGATCAGGATAGACTTGAGGGTGAGGAGGCTCTGGGACAACCTGAAAGGTCTTTTTCATGCCAGGGGACTATTTCAGGGAGTAGGATTCCAGGGGTTGGGCCCTGGAGGATTCCCAGGCAGGCTGGAAGAATCTGGACTACCTCAGGGTGCCTTTGGGACCCTTCTGTCCACAGGGACCTTGGGAGTTCAGGTGCTAATGCCAAGTCACTTCATCTTCTGGGGTCTTCTTGAGCTTGGCTATAGACTAGACTCCTAGGGTGACCTCTTGGCTTCATGGGATCTTAACTGTCAGGGGAGCGCCTGTTGCTTTCGGGTTCTGAGACTTCTAAGCTCAGGAGTACCGCTGTGGGTAAAATAGCAGGAAGGAAGTCTCTAGGTGCGGATACGGTAGATATCCGTGAATACGGCCGAAAACGCCCAGAATGAAACTCTGGAGTCTTGGGTTTAGTGTGTCTTCCTCACATTAGCCATATGACCTTGGGGAATTACTTAAATTTCATGAGTCTCCGTTAAAAAAAAAAAAATCACATGGGGGTATTGGACTAGATATCCTAAGATTCTTTCTGGCACAAAGGTTCCACCTAAAAGAAAAGAAGTAGCCCTTGACCTTTCTCGCTTTTGAGAATACAGAGTCTTAAAAAGGCTTTAGCTTTCCATACTTAAACTGAATCGAATCCAAATCAGGCGAGAGTGTCACCATAGCAACTGTTGCCTGGCCAGAGAGAAGGGTTGGGATGTCCCGAGCCACTGAGCCCGGGCAGCGTCCAGCACCCCCAGGTGGCTTGAATTAAACTCCAAGACTAGAAGGTTGTCAGTACGGTTGTTTACCATTGTGATGGATGTCAGGCAGGGATGTTTGGTCTGGTGCCTTGGGAGGCAAGGACTCTGAAATGCCAGGGTGAGAATTGCAACATCAGCTCATTGGACCCTTTCTTACTTAAGAACGTTTCTTTTTCTTTTTTTTTTTTTTTTGATGTTTATTTATTTTTGAGACAGAGAGAATCAGAGCATGAATAGGGGAGGGTCAGAGCGAGAGGGAGACACAGAATCCGAAGCAGGCTCCAGGCTCTGAGCCGTCAGCCCAGAGCCCGACGCGGGGCTCGAACTCACGGACTGTGAGATCATGACCTGAGCCGAAGTCGGATGCCCAACCGACTGAGCAACCCAGGCGCCCCAAGAACGTTTCTTAAAAATCAGCTTAGATGGAAGTCTGTTTACCAGAGGAAAGATCTAGATCTTGTAGATCTTCACAGAATATTCGATTTCGTTTTCTTCTCAAAGTCACAACAGCTGGGGGCGACTTTTGTTTTTATTTTTTCACTTTGTATTTATTTTTATTTTATTAAAAATTTTTTTTAACATTTATTTATTATTGAGAGAGAGGGAGGCACAGAGCATGAGCAGGGGAGGGACAGAGAGAGGGGGAGACACAGAATCTGAAGCGGGCTCCAGGCTCTGAGCTGTCAGCACAGAGCCTGACGTGGGGCTCGAACTCACGAACTGTGAGATCATGACCTGAGCCAAGATCAAGAGTCGGACACTTAACTGAATGAGCCACCCGGGTGCCCCCATCTTAATCATTTTTAAATATACATTCAATGACATTAAGTACATTCACATTGTTGTGCAACCATTTCACCACCCATCCCCAGAACTTGTCATCTTTCCACACTGAAGCTCTGTACCCATTAAACACCAACCCCCCAGTCCCTCCTACCCCCAACCCCTGGCAATCGCCATTCTCCTTTTTTTTAATTAAAAAACATTTTTTTAATGCTTATTTTTGAGAGAGAGAGAGAAACAGAGCTCAAGCAGGGGAGGGGCAGAGAGAGGAAGACACAGAATCCGAAGCAGGCTCCAGGCTCCGAGCTGTCAGCACAGAGCCTGACGTGGGGCTTGAACCCATGGACTGCAAGATCTTGACCTAAGCGGAAGTCAGACACTCATCTGACTGAGCCACCCAGGCACCCCCCCCATTCTACTTCCTGTCTCCACAAATTTGACTTGTAAATGGAATCTTACGTATCTGTCCTATAGTGACTGGCTAGTTCCCTTAGTGTAATGTCCTCAGGGTTCATCCATGTGACAGGATATTCTTCCAGCTTTGGGCTGAGTGACGTTCTGCTGTATGACTGTACGACATTTCGTGTATCCATTCGTCGGTCAGCGGACACTTCTGCCCTTTGGCTAATGTGAATAACGTTGCTGTGCATTTGAATACACGTAGAGGTACAGGCAACTTCTAAGTTTGGTATAGTTTTAAACTTAGAGAAAAACTGTCAGGATGCTAAAAGCTTTTGCACCCTCTTTTACCAATTCTTTATATTTCTGTCTCCACCTCTGTCTCTGTCTCTCCCGTCCTTCTTCTCTCTCTCTATATATATACATATATGCATAGTATTATACTTTTCTTAGTCGCTTCCAGATTATTTGGTTTATTTATTAAAGTCCTGTGTCCACCTCTCTATTTTGTCTGTCCGCTAGGGGTCAATTCCTTCCTGGTGTACATGGCTTTCAAAGATCGCTTCCAGCTAACTGATTCCCAGGTAAGGAAAGTTGCCTTTTCTGAACAGGCATTTGGTACATTTGGGCCAATGTCGTTGTCTTGGAAGCTGCCTCCGGTGTATGTATGTCCCTTGGCTTCATGGGACATGGCTGGTGGATGAACTCCCTGATGTAACTTTACCTTTAGGGAGGGTCTGAAGCCAGTGCACTGGCCCCCAGGGCTCTGGAGTCAGCCTCAGACCTGCCTCTGTGGGACCGCGTAGCCCAGAGATGTACTCAGAGCCACCTGAGCAAACCTGGCGGAGAGCCGGGTGTCATCCGTGACCCTCCCCTACTCCGAGTCCCTTAGGTTATGCTGCCCCTGTTGATTACCGAGCGGGCCTGCTCGGCCACGTGTGGCCGGAAGCCTTGCCCTGGGGGCCTGTCCACAGAGCCAGCCTTAACAGTAGCAGCCGCCGGTGCCGTTTCTGACCCCTGTGGCCGGCAGGGGAGTGGCTGTACCTGTGAGCAGGTAGATGGACGTACCTGTCTCTGATCCCCTCCCCTCCTCCAGATCTATGAAGTATTGAGCGTGATCCGGGATATCGGTGCGATCGCCCAAGTCCACGCAGAAAACGGCGACATCATTGCAGAGGTATGAGGCCCTCTTCCTCATCGTTTCTTCATGACGTGCAGGGTGAGAGGTGGGCTCGGGAGCGGGAAACCACTTCTGTGGCTCAGCTGCAAGGAGAAGAAACAGGGTGACCTGGTGTGACCGCCCTGGGCACGGTGCTAAGAGCCTCACCAGCAGCGTGGATGTCGGGGACGTGTGCCTCTCTGCATTGCGCGGGACGCACGGCCTGTTCCCTTTGCACAGAGAAGTCAGTTCTCTCGTGCCGTAGGGCAGCCGCCTGTGAGTGGGCGACATGGGCTTCCACGTACAGACATTTTACACTGTGGCCCAGGGCCGGGCACGCGTGGGCTCTCAGCATCCCGGGGGAGAGCTGAACACCTGCTCAGGCAGGACTGGGGACAGGGTACTGAACCCTTCTCTTCACGAGGCCCTGGCATAAGAGCCGAGTGCTCATCTCGCCCGAGTAGCTTTTTGGGTAAAAGGTCTCTGGCGATCAGAGCATCTCAAGTGCAGCTCTCCCTGACGGCCTGGCTTGCTTTAAACCTTGCAGGAGCAGCAGAGGATCCTGGATCTGGGCATCACAGGCCCTGAGGGACACGTGCTGAGCCGGCCTGAGGAGGTGAACATCTATGGAAAGCAGAAGAAACAGGCAGAAGAAAGAGAAGGGGGAGGCACTGGGAATGTCCCGCACACTGAGGATTGACACTTCCTTGTTCTGCATTTTTACTGCGTGTGCACACACACAACGCACGCAGACTGACAGAGACAGAGACACAGACTCTGAGACAGACACACAGACCGAGGCGTCGCCATAGACGCACAGAGACTCATAGGGACAGACACACAGGGACAGAGCCGCAGACACACATGCACCGGGGCACCTTCAACACCATCTGTGGCCCTGAGGACACTTTCCTGTCCTCAGTGGAGGGACGGAACCTATTACATCTTGAGTATCGTCTGGTCCCTCTCCAGGCCATGGGGTATAGCTCCTTCCACGACCATCCAGCCTTCCCACGCACGCTAAAGAGCCGAAGGGATGAGCTGGGGCCAGCACACGGGGGAGGGAGGTTGAAGGTGACATCTTTTGGCCCCTGTGTTAGCTGCATGCTGCCTCTGGGGCTGGTGGACAGTGACTCTGGGAGGAGCTCACGGGAGAGAGAGGGCGACAGTCTCAGTGGCTGATGACAGAGGACCTGAGGTTGGTTTTGTACACAAGTGTGTACCTATAACACACACGCACGCACACACACACGCACGCACGCACACGTGGGAGCCCAAGCTCACCATAAAGCCCGTGGGCCCCTGTAACCGGGTGGTGATACCTGGGGCTGGGCTTACCGGGAAAGTGTGCTCTCCCCTCCATCCCCTGGGACGGTTGGGGGCCGCTCCCGCCCTGCTGTGGCTGTGCAGGTAGGCAAGAGTGTGCGGCACACTGAGATGAGAAAAGCAGGCGCCGCTTCCCTTGTTACACGAGGCTGCTTCTGAGAGCCCTGCTCCTGCTGAACTCGGAAGAGCCTTCCTGGGGGCTTGCTTTCCTTCCTCCTCCTCTCTGCTCGGCATCCCCACGTCCCCGCAGACTTGAAAACAGGAAGCAAGCCTGGGGTTTACTGAGCAGGCAAAAGGTATCACGGGAGAGCTGTTCTGGTTGTGATTTTGACCACAAGAATCAAACCCGTTTTTCCATGGTTAGACGCCAGAGACTTCTCTCCAGCAGCTGTTGCGTGGAGAATCTCCGAGTCCCCTGCAGTGGAGCGTGGAGCCTTCCCTGGGGGCTGGCAGGTCTGGAGTGCTCCCATTCGAGGAGCTCTTGGCTTCGGGGCAGGGTCCTCTTGCCTCACGAACCGCTGTTTGGGGGGCTTTCTCTTCTCTCTGCTTTCCAAGGTCATCTGCTTCTCAGCTGATTCAGAGGCACCTGCTCTCTGTCAGCCTCAGTGTTGGGGGCTTCCCCTGAGCAAGTGCACCATTATGACAGCCCCGTGAGCCACCGGCACGAGCTGGCCCCTTCTCCCTCAGCTCCTGGTGATGCTTTTTCACTTTGGCACCAGGGATCTGTCATGTTAAACCCTCTGTGGGCGACAAAGAGAAGAAAACAGGGAACCGTTCTGAAGGAACTTGAGCTTGACCGTGTAGGTAGGGAGATACCGCCCTGTACGTATGAAGCAGTGGTTAATAACATGCAAACGTGTAATTCCTTCTCGGTTTCGTGATCTGTCGCCGCATCATGGTGGTCAACGTGGCTTGAGCTGCACAAATCATGTTCCTGCTGCTCTCTGTTCTTCTCTCCAGCCCACCACGTGAGATTGCCAGCAGGGTCTCCACCCCCCCCACCCCCCCCCACCCCCCGCCTTTCCAGCTGAGAAGACTGAGAGGGAAACTGTAGGGAATGCGGCAATCTAGAAATCACCTGTCCATCAATGGTGCCCGACATGTATGATGACTGGGCCCTGTTGGGACAGCGAGATGAATGAGAAGGGGACTATGGATGAGCTGGAGAGGAAGAGAGAGATGGAAAGTAACCAGGCAGGGTAGAATGTGACCGGGGCTCCGGGCCGAAAGGCTGGCATCTGGGAAGGAAGTTGGGGACATGCGGGTGAGGGTGATGGTGACCAAGAGGCTTCCCCAGAGAAGAGCGCTTTCTGGCTAGGCTTTCTGGAACTGCCGCTGGGGCAGGCCGACAGTTGGGGGACTGAGCCACAGAGGGGGTGTTGTGTGCAGACACTGTTGTGTATTCTGATTCTGTTGTGTGTACCGACACTGTGGTCAGTGAGTGCCAACGCTGTTGTATGTCCCTAGATAAATGGCTTTCCTCTCTGGATCTTGGGGTGCCCAGTCTTAAGAATCATCAAGTCTCGGTGACCCCCCCCCCCAAATCCTTCAGAGCTCTATAATGAGACAATTTTCTTAAAATTTTAAGCTGTAATACTATTTTCCTAATATTTTAGGTCAATATTAATTTAAATCAGTTCCCTGCATGTAAGGGGCCTGCACAGGTACACACAGAAGGGTAAACGTGGATCCTTCCATGGTTCCGAGCGGAACACAGAGAGATGGGGTCTAAGTGGCCTTCTCTTTCAATGAGGTGGCCCTGTAGTTAGGTGTCGGCCATCCCCCGGCGTCTGCGGGAGCAGGGGTGGGACCAGAGCTCACCTCACGGTGGATGAACCAATCCAGAGTGGGCCCTGGGAAGCCTGTCCCGCAGGGGTAGGCCCCCAGTAGAACTGGCACTTTTGCTCCATTTATTCCCTAATTAGTCCAATTTCACATTCCAGTTCACCCAGGACAGTCACAGGCCATGCCCGCTGCCCGCATGCACTCATTAATAGTGCCTCTGTTCACTTTCAGAAGGATTTGTGTTCAGCCAATAAATTGAGTAGTCATTGGCACTCCTGGGAAGCCATGAAGATTCTAGAAGTGTCCTTTCTGCACTTCACATTGTAGACTTCTGAGGTGACCGCAGAGATTCAGGCCATCCCTCCTCTGTGCCTCCCTGGGCCAGAGGCGCTTCTGTTGAAACTGGAGTCAAGGAGAGGGAGGGCCAATGGCTCAGCTATTCCAGGAATTAAAAACATTTGGACGATTAATGAGCTTTTTCAAGAGCCATTTGGTTTGCCTTTGAATTTTGAGACCTCTCTCTTCACATGGTTGATGCCCGAAAGGGCAAACGTGAATGAAGTTGTCGTCATTTATTAAATTAGATTACCAGTTAATGCAATTATAGAACCTTAGCTCTTGGCCACGCTCCTGTAGAAACTTGGTTAGCTAAGATAATTCAGTTAGGAGCGCAGCTATTTCTTGCAAAAAATAGCAGCTCGTTACAGAACGGCCTCACTTTCACCATTAACATAAAGGAATCCATTTGTTCAGTAAACATGTTGGGGCAGCGGCTGTGTACCAGGCCCTGTGTTGGGAACTAATGTAGCCCCGCTGGAGCTACACTGGGGGTGGGGCACAGAGGATACAAAACTCGGAGTCAGACCCAGCCCTCTGTCTCAAGGAGTTGAAGCCACAGCTTTCTTCCAGGATCTGAGAGGGAGCAAGAGGCTTTTTGAGATCCATCGTTCTACAGTTTCACGTGGTCCTTCAGTTGCCCATTCTAAACACACACTATGTCTGTGAGGCATACCTTGATCTCAGTAGTCTGACCTGGTCAGGTATTTAGCAATAATCGCTCGGGGTCTTTGAAATATTATTCATTGAAGCATCAGGTTTAAAGACTCATCTATTAGAGCAGCTCTCCCGTCTCGTGCGGAAGGCCGTACCAGTCTGTGTGCGGCCTTGGACGTGTTACCACGGGCTGAGGACCGTTGCTTGACGTTCCCAGTCAAGCCTGCTCCGTTCCCAGAGCCCTGTGAGGTCGCGCTGTTCCTTGGGTTCATCTGTGGGTGTCGGACAGAAGCCCAGCACAAAAATCTCACCACTGACTGTCTCGACTCAAGACCACACAGCTGGAGCGAATGTACTGACTTGGGAGCAGTTTCCCTGCCTGGTGGTTTTCTCATGTGCGCAAAGCATAAAAATCACCCGGTGCTGTTAGGACTAACCACATTTCTGGGTCCCATCCCCAGAGGGTCTGGGAACGGCCTGAAGATCGGCGTTTCTTACCAGCTCCAGGCTGACGCTGATGTTGTAGGTCGGCTGGGCACTCTTCAAGCCACTCAAAGGGGTCTAGGAAGGAAATGCCCCCATCGTTTCCACCCAACAGTGTCGAGTGACACTGGGAGAGTCACCTCCCCCTCCTGGGGTGCCACTCAGGGTAGAACCCGGAGGACACCGTGGCCTGTTGTTCCTCTCGGCCTCTCTCGGTGGGGTTGAGGGTGAAGACGGCCCGTGGAGTGGGCACCGAGTGGGCACAGTTCTTACGTTCACGTGCTCTTCTGCAGGTCGAGGCCGAAGCCGTGAATCGCTCGATTACCATCGCCAACCAGACCAACTGCCCTCTGTACGTCACCAAGGTGATGAGCAAGAGCGCGGCCGAAGTCATCGCCCAGGCCCGGAAAAAGGGTGAGCGTTACCTCCACGGCTGTGTGACCGCGGGCAGGTCAGGAAGGGAGGAGGGCTCCGTTTCCAGACCTTCATGCCAAGTGGGCTGCTTTTATCGCGTTCCAGCATTAACCTAATTACAGCTGAGCAAGGCAGGGAGCTCCGGTTTCTCTCTCTGTTCCACCGCTGCCGCCTTGTCAGTATCTATTTAAAGCCGTGCGCTGCAAAGAGTGGGTGGGGCAGGCGCGTTTCCCTCCCGCCCCTGCTTCTATAGCGAAGTTGGACTTAATTTGATGCAGTCTAAATAAACTAGGCACATACACAGATGGCGTCAGGCTCCATCTGCCACAGAACCCTTCTGGGGAACGTTCTATTGCAAAATGAGTCCCCGCTCCGTGGCTGGTAGTGATTTCTGTGGGGTAAGTAAGAGAGTCTTGTGGGGGCGTAGGGCAGGGGATCTTGCCCCGGGTCTCCTCGTGTCCGGTTCTCCGGGTGCTTGAGGCACTCCTTATAAATTATATTGATAGGTCCTGGGCTGAGGCTGGTGCTCTGTTAGTACTAGGGAGTCCATTGAGAAGGTTCTTGGAAACTAATTTACTAAGTACAGCTTCTACTGCTGCTTCCAAAGGCTGTCCGTGGAGCACCTTATACATTATGAATGCAGCGGAATCTTGTAATCTGCTGTCGACTGAGTTTGCGCAGTCACATCACGTGTCCTGTGCTTGGGAGTGTGGCTCCAGGGACCGGCTGGTCGTGGGTAGCTGACTTGGTGAGGGTGCATCCTGGCCTGATCTTTTCTCCCTTAATTTCTGTCTAGCTTTCTCCTGGTGTCTCTCTCTCTGTCTCTTTCTATCCCTTTATCTCTTTCTGTATCTTAAGGGAACCGTTGGACCTCTGTGCTTCTGTTTGTAGTTCTCTGTGGGATGTGATCCACAGGCATAGGGAGCACCGTCGGAGTTTTTCACTGGTGGGTGACTTGGTACAAGACCTAGAACAAATTGCTCAATGACCGGTGAGTCAGCCTGTCCCCAGAGATGATGACTTCCAGATGGACCCAGCAGTTTCTGCCCCGGTTCCTTGGAGCTCTCCCCGGGCCTCTGTCCTTAGGCTGCTCAGCACAGGGTCGCTGGGTTCCTAGCTTTTTGGAAACCTGCCCTCTGCTGGCGGCTGCCGGAATTGCTTTTTTGAAATAAACATTCCCCTAAATAACGTCATGCACTCCGAATCCGCTTTGAGTTGTTTTTCCAGGAGACACTGGATGATTCCTGTCAGTAACCCTCCCTCACCTGGGCCCTTTGTCACCCAGGCACATGTTTGCATCCATCTCAACACCCAACATTAATCACAGAACCGTTCCTTGCGTGGAGCCTGGGGACGGTTGGCACAGTGTCTGGAAAGTGGGAGGAAATTAGGCAGCAGCTTCTTTTATTTATTTTAGTAACCATCCTGGACCCAGATGATGATAACAAACAAGGAGTTAAGCAAACATTTTAACATGATTTTAATGTAATTAAACATTCCATTTAACAGCATGTAAAAACTGAGGACTTGCTTTCTGATTCAGACTTTCGCTTGTCCCTGCTGGAGGGGGAGGAGTCCGTCTCTCCCCAGACCCTGGCCCGGACAGGTGGTGCTAGCCCTGCTCTGGGGCGCACAGTGCTGGCCTGTGAGCCAGCCCTGCTGGCACTTCTGAAGCGTCTCGAGAACTTCCTGTGCCTCAGTTTCTTCATTTCAAGACGTGGCGCTGATGTGTGTTACTGTAGAGTCCAGTCCTGCTCCAGTAACCTGTGACTCGGTGCCCGATGATGTCCCTTTGTCGTCTTTAGGACTTTGACCCTGTGTGTGTATTGGGCAGTGAGCACTAAGAAGGGACTGCCTCAGTCTCTTTGTTCTAGAATTTTCCGTGTGTCAGTCCAACTGTGCCTGCATCATGGTTCCCGGGGTGGGCTTTTGCATTCAGACTGTCACCCTTTGGTCTCTGAAACCCTTTGCTTGAGATGGGCCTGAGCTGCCAGAAAGGAATTTCTGGTGCATTTGGGTGCTAATGAGCAAGAATGTGAGCTTCTCGCTTGCTTGTGGGCTCTTAAGGCTCTTTCCATCTTGTTGGAACTTCATAACAACTCTGGGAGGCCGCCCGGGCAGGAATTTTTTTGCACTTGGTTTTACTTTGCAGCTGAGTAAACCGGAGCTCACGGCCAACGGGCAGTGGAATCGGGCCTTGACTGTCAGGTGCCTAACTTCGGGCCTGAACATCCATGTGAATATCTGAATTACCCTTCATGCTTTGAAGATTATTTTAGTATGAGAAATGCTGGTATCTGTTGGGGTTCTTACTGAACCTGCTGGAAACTAGAGCTTGACACCAAGGAGCATTGTGCATAACACAGAAGCAAGGATTCCCAAACAACCGAGAAGGAAAACAGGATACGGTTGTGTTACGTCTTTGCGCTCTGGGATCAGTGTCCCGTCCTGGATCAAATCCCAGCTCGCTGTGCACCAGCCTGTGATGCCGGGCAGCTCCCTTACTGTCGCTGGGTCTCAGTTTCCATCTGCAGTAGCGACCCGTCTTGTAAGTGGAGATGGTGCCTGACTGAGATAATGTGCGTACAGACACGTAATGATTGTACCCGCTGTTCTCATGACTGAGGACTGAAGGGCCGGTTCGAAGATGCCTGCTGACCTTAGATAGGGGTTCTCTGCTAAGGAGTCTTTTCTATCTCAGGTGGGTCCTCGTGGTCCCTGGTGGCAAGTGTGAGGCCCTGTCAACTTTTGGCCGCCCCATTTCTTCATCTGTAAGATGGAGAGGTTCTTCGTTCACTCAGCAAAATTTTGTTGTTGTTGTTGTTTATTTATTTTTGAGAGAGAGAGACAGAGTGCAAGTGAGGGAGGGGCAGAGAGAGGGGGAGACACAGAATCTGAAGCAGGCTCCCGGCTCTGAGCCTGGTGCGGGGCTCAAACTCATGAACCACGAGATCGTGACCTGAGCGGAAGTCGGACACTTAACCGACTGAGCCACCCAGGGGCCCCTAAACTTTTTTTTTTTTTAATATTTATTTATTTTTGAGAGAGAGAGGGAGAATGTGAGTGGGGTAGGGGCAAGGGGCGGGGAGGGGGGGCCAGAGGATCCAAAGCGGGCTCTGTGCTGATAGCAGTGAGCCGAATGTGGGGCTAGAACTCAGAATCCATGAGATCATGAACTGAGCCAAAGTTGGACGCTTAACTGACTGAGCCACCCGGGCGCCCCTTCAGCAAACTTTTATTATGTGATATTTCAGGCCGTGGTGCTGGATGGTCTCAGCCCCCAGCTTCTTCACTCGTAGGGGTGGGCCACATGGACAAAAAGGCACAATGGAAAATGGTCAATGTTATAAAAGAGGGGCAAGCCAAGTATGGTTCGAGCTCAGAGGAAGGAAAGGGGCAAGTATTTATGGATGTGCACCCCTCCTTGTCTCATTGGTCAGGCTGCATGAAGGGACCCACCATTGCTCTATAAATGAGAGCCGTTGAAAGATCATGATTTTATGTCTTTTTATTAATGCCCACATACTTCCCCACCTAGAAACTTGCTGGTCCTAAATCTAAGACAAGGCATACAGGGTAAGTGATAAAGTGAGATGAATATAAATGAGACTGTTTTCCACGCGCACTTGACCTAGCACGACCGCACGCAGTCTTCCCAGAGAGCCAAATTTTCGCACGCTGCCCCCTCCGTTCTGTGCCACTCAGCAGGGCCATGTATCATCAGTCCCGTTCCGCAGATAAGGAAATGAAGACACGGCCAAAAAAAGACTGTTTTGGACAATTTTTACTCTTCAAAAGCACTTAGACATTGATTGATTTAATAGGGCTCATTTCGTGGAAGAGAAATTAAAATGCAGAAAGTAAATATCTTGCCCCAGATCATCCAGCCCGTAGTTTCAGACTCCTGGCCACCTGTCTCCCCGCTGAGGGTCTAGTGTGGGGATTTCTCTAGAATGGGCTCCCTCAGACTGCACTTTGTCCACGAGGGAACTCTAGTGTGGTTGCTGGTGCCTTCTGTGTGTGAGTGGTAGCATGCAGGTCATGCCTGGTAGCCTCCTCTGATAGACCTCCTTCTCCATCGTCCTCGCCCCACCCCCGTAACCCAGATGCGGAAATGTTTAGAACATTTGGTGACCGCCGAGGGATGTTAAACCCTGGGAACCCACGCTTGAGCCAATACTTCCTATGCCCTGTGGGCCAATAGGAGTGACTCCAGCATCATGAAAAACTTGGGTTCATCGAGCCTGCGAGGACCACCCCAACTTGGGGATTGACGCCTTAGTATTAAGCTAATGTGCCACCTCAGCACCTTGAACCCAAAGAGTGGCATATGGGTTCGCTTGTGAATGTCATAAAACCTCACTAAAATCTGTGTTAGGGCCCTTCAGAGAAACAGAAGATTGTTGTATATATTTACAAGAGAGAGGGAGGGAGAGGGGTGGGGAGGAAGAGGGAGGGAGAGAGAGAGAGAAAGAAAAAAAAAAGAGATTGATCTTAAGGAATTGGCTCTTGGGAATGTGGTTGCTGTTAAGGCTGAAGTCTGCAGGGTGGGGAGGGGCAGGGAAGAGATGAGACTCTGGGAAGAGTGGATATTGCAGCCTGGGTCTGAAGGCTGTTTCGAGGCAGAATTCCTTCCCAGTCAATGCCCTTGGTAGGTTGGGAATTCAGTGTGTGTTATAATACAGCAGGATGACTCCGTGGGTTTGGTTTCCAGCCGGCTAAACTCTTAAGACTCCTGCCGGCCGCCTGGGTGGCTCAGTCGGTTGAGCGTCTGACGTCGGCTCAGGTCGTGATCTCACAGTTCGTGGGTTCGAGCCCTGCATCAGGCTCTGTGCTGACAGCTCGGAGCCTGGATCCTGCTTCGGATTCTGTGTCTCCCTCTCTCTCTCTCTGCCCCCCCCCTCAAAAATAAATAAACATTCAAAAAAAATTAAAAAAAAAAAGACTCCTAGAGAGAAGGTCTCTTTCAGGGCAGATCTAGAAACTCTCGGGTCATTTATATAGCACTCGGGCTGGGAGTTTGAATCCCTGGCCTCAACTTTTTCTTTCTCCGCTTTATTTGGACCCACCAGGCAATCGTGTTCTACTCAGTTTGCCAACAATATTCTAAGGAATCAAATCTGTGGTCAACCCAGACTTAGCCTCTCATGATAAGTATAAGGCGTATGCAGTGGTGATATTTTGTGCGTCTGTTTAACAGAGGCATTAGTGCCTTTAAATCAAATCAGATTAGAGAGGCAATTCTAGAAACCCCAGAATCAATTCAGAAAACTTTTGATTCTGTTCCTCTGGAACCACCCTTGGTACCAAAATCTGACAGGGTTATCCATGGACGAGCCCTAGGCTGTTGAGTTCTGGCTTAGGTTCTCTGAGAGGAGAGAGAGAGAGAGAGAGAGAGAGAGAGAGAGAGAGAGAGTGAGAGTGAGTCACTGTCCCAGTTGGTTTTATAATGTGCTTTTGTGGCTGTGTTTTGAAATACATCTACATGGTTTTCCATGGTTTCTGCTCTGGATTTGTCCTCTTGCTTCTAGTTAATGGGAAATGACTTAACTGTCAGAGCCAGGAGCTGTCAAACATTTCTAAACCCCAGCCTTGCATTTATTCTTCATGAATGCACTCAGGCCCCAGGCTCGTTGTGAATAAACACCACCCCCAAGGCCTTGCAGTTCCCTGCCATCCTAGAGAGCCTGCCAAAGGCTGGCTCGGGGTCACATCCTGCAGTTCAGACTCTCCCTGGAGAAGAAAGTCATGAAGGTCTAACTGCCGCCAAGAGAGGGTCAGCAGTATATTTAGAGGAGTGTGGAAAGGCCCTTTAAGCCTATTTCGTGGCGTATTATTATCATTGGTTATTATTTCTGGCATGCAGTTTGGTGGTGTCTGTGGCCTGATGGAGGACCAGAAGCTCATCCATGGCTCCCTCGGGAACAGTGTTTATAAAATGGGAGCGGTACCCTGGGGAGGTACTGGGGGGCCATCAGTCCTGAATGGCAGAGCCCCCCACCTGTGGACCTACCTCTCCCTGGAGGAGGAGGCCTTCTACAGGCTGGTTTAACCCCTGCCCTGCCTTTGGGGGCTAAAGAAAAATCAATGGAAAGCCAGCAAGGACCTCTGATTCCCTTGAAATTTGAACAGGACAAAGCTGAGATGAGCTACAGGACGCCTCCCTCCTTCTCCCTTATCCCCATCTTAGCCTGGCGCTGGCCAACGAGTCCTGGCTCAGCCTTGGCCTAAGGAGACAGGTTCGGGTCACAGTGGCCTTGAAGCGCCGCTCCAGTTCCGGGTTTTTCAGAGGCTGCAGGCTGGGTTCATTCCTTTGCAGGGAGGTGCACGTTCCCAGGCGCAGAGAGATTCCCAGGCGCAGAGAGAACGGGACCCACCCCAGTCTGAGTTTCGTAGAGTGGGATGAAGGTCACAGTCAAGGGCACTCACACTTGGTGGGATCCAGGAGGTGTTCCAGGAACCAGCTCCTCCTCGTGCTAAAGCTTCCAAAGGGAGGACTGAAGAGCAGGTCCAGGGAGAGGGTGAGCCATAGCAACTCACGAGAGAATCAGGAAAACGTCCGCGCTTAACCAGTGATTTTCAAAGACGGTCTAAGCAGGCTTTTTCTCTGAGCACTTCTGCTCTCTGGAACCTACTCATGACCCAAGCTGGTAACCTTTAGGGTTACAGATCCTTTGTTTTCCTAATGACTTGCTGAGCTCTCCCCTCCTGGCTGGGTCAGAAGAGCCATAATCCCACTCAGGCAGTTGTGGCGGGGGAGGGGGGGGTGGGGGGGGGGTGGGACTGATGTGCAAACCAAAAGCCAGGAGCCTCAGGTCCTGTGAGAGCCCAGGGCCCAGCGCTGGTCTGCTCAGCCGCTTGTATTTCATAAGTGGCCCTGGCAGCAGTGAAGGCCTGCTCGTTGTGCAGTGTTTTTCCACTTCGGGATGAGCGGGGGCAGTTTGTGCAGCCGCCCCGCCGGCTTTGCGTGAGTCGGGAACTCAGGAGCCCTTCCAGGTGATTCTGAGCATTGGCCCTTTTCTGCCTGGGGGCTTCCTGCTGTGTGAGGCTCCCCCTCCCCGGGTTCTGGAGCCCTGGATTGGTTTCTCCCGCTTGGGCATGGTTAACTTGATTTCCTCAAATGAGCTGCCTGCCAGTGGCCTCGAACACTGCCTGGCTGGAGAGTGGCTCCTTTGTGAAATTCCTGAGGCTAGAGGGGGCAGCCGGGAGGAGCCGGCTCTAGGGCAGCAGAGAAGGTGTTATGGTATGTCATCAAGAGATAAGTCCTTGGAAGAGGCTGGGGAGAGGCAAGGAGGCACATTCCTGACTGGGAAGTGTTTGGCCTTAGAGAAGAGGGAATCCTTGGCTGACTGCTGTGGGGGGTGGGGTTAGCCCTCCTATGATGGGAGGAGGCAAGGAGAGACACCTTCCTGGTGGCCCTAAGGCTGGCTGAGGTGAAATCCCAGCCCCGATGCCTTCAACTAAGAAAGCATTACGCCCTTTCATCAGTTTGACACACATTTATCGAGTGCCTACTGTGTGCAGACTGACTCCTTTTCTTCAGGAATTCTGCAAGCGGAGAATCAAAAAATTCAAAACTGGATGATTATTGGAAGGGAGGACCAGGTGTGTCGTAGATGACGTCGAGGAAGCGACGAGCTTTAACATGAAGCTGGATAATGAGGGGCCTTAGATGCTTCTGGGTGGAGTTTGTCTCGTTCTCGAAAGCAGAAGGGCTCCTTCGGGGTTTATGGAAGAGGATGGCTTGGGAAGGTTATGCGTAGGGAAGATCACTCTGGAAGGGTCCTGGAGAATGAGCGGAGAGGCAGGGAAGAACGATGGGAAAGCGAAAGTAAACCTGGGAACATTGGGAAAGCAAAAGTACGACTCTGATCGGGAGGCTCTGTTGGAATGAGCCAGGGAGAAAGGAAGAAGGCCTGATGGAAGGGAAGGAACGCGAGGTGGAAAGGGAAGGGTGTATTTACAGTGTTGAAGCACGGGCATTCAGTGGGTTGATGACTCCCGACTTTGTGGCTTGCACCTGAATGGACAGAGAAGAGGACGTGATTTGAGTGAGCATCAGGGAATCGACTTTCTTGGACAATGTATGAAGTTGGACCAAGCTTCCAGATACACTGACGTCTGAGTAGCATCACTGTGCAGAGTCCTTTGTTTCTCAGTCTCACCGAGTTGGTGCTGCATCTGGTGGCTCTCAAGGACAGCTGCCTTCAGGCAGTGACTCAGGGATCCAGGCTGTCTCTTGGACCCATCTGGAGGGCTGAATACATGTTCTCAAACGCCTCAGGCCCACTGATACCATGTCTGACTTCCTCTCTCAGTCCAGGAGCCAGAGCTGGACCGTGCAAAGAGGGTTGGGCAATGCTGGGAAGCAAAGAAAGTATTTGATGAGCCATGAGGTCAAGTTTGAGGTGCCGTGGGTCACCCCAAAGTAAGAGTGTAGACACCCTCGGGACTGGGTGCTTGGACGCAGTCTGAGCTGGGGACTGTTAGGAAACGTGGGAATCGGCAGTGTAGGAGGTAAGAGAGTGTGTTGAGGTAGAAGAGTGGGGCCCAGGGGTAGAATCCTAGGAAGCGCACGTTAGATTGGTGACTTTGGCAGGTGGACGTATTCGGCCATCCAGGTCTTTGCCTTCGTGAGGGTGAGTAAGGGATGGCGAGCCATTGGCCTGCTGCCGGGCGTTGGTGGTTCCCCATAGGGTGGTTTCCTTCCCTTGTTGTATCCTACTGAGCTTTGTTTTCCTGTTGGACAGGAACCGTGGTGTATGGTGAGCCCATCACCGCCAGCTTGGGGACTGATGGCTCCCACTACTGGAGCAAGAACTGGGCCAAGGCCGCCGCTTTTGTCACCTCCCCACCCCTGAGCCCTGACCCGACCACTCCGGACTTCCTGAACTCCTTGCTGTCCTGGTGAGTCTTGGTGACATGTTCACACTCCCCCTTCTCAGCCTCTCCTTGGACCAGGCTGACCTGTCAGGGTCCAGCATGGCGGGCAAAAGCAGGCTTGCAAACAGAGAGACCTCTGTTCTCCAGATTCAGATGGCTAAGCAGGAACAGGGGATTATCGCTCTGATGTCGTCCTGCCAGGAAATTCTAGATAAAATCCTGGGCCGTCTTGAAAGCCGACCGGAGGGAATGAACGAGGGATCAAAAGGGTCCCACTGTGGTGCGGCGTGGCCAGAAGCTGAGACACCTCACAAAAGAGATGTAGTGTGAAGCTTTGGTACCATGTCACTTCTTCCCGAATCTCCTATCTCGTGAGGGGAGGACAGGCTCTTTCGAAATCCGTCAGTGGCCCCGCAAATGAGAAAAACATGTCCAAGGATGTTTTGGGGTATGAGATTCGTTACAAGCCAGCCATGTGTTTTCCTTCCAGTGGAGATCTTCAGGTCACTGGCAGTGCCCACTGCACATTCAACACTGCCCAGAAGGCTGTGGGAAAGGACAACTTCACCCTGATCCCCGAAGGCACCAATGGCACCGAGGAGCGGATGTCTGTCATCTGGGATAAGGCTGTGGTAAGGAGCGGGAGCCTCCCTCGTGGATTAGTGTCCGCTTCCCCTGGCCAGCTCCTCTGAGGGTCCTGGGTCTCCTGGAAGCCTTGACATGGCAGTTGAGAAAATTCTAGAAGCTGGTGCTGGTGTGACAGGAGTTTTTAGGTTTGGGAATCCAAGACCACTCCTTGTGGCCCTTTCCTCCTAAATAATACATATATATTTCTTACCGTTATCGTCTGTGAATCAGTGGAAACTGAAAAAGAAAACCCAGAGACTCTTTAAAATTTGACTTTGGGGCGCCTGGGTGGCTCAGTCAGTGGAGCAACCAATTTCAGCTCAGGTCACGATCTCGCAGTTCACAAGTTTGAGCCCCACATCGGGCTCTGTGCTGACAGCTCAGAACCTGGAGCCTGCTTCGGATTCTGTCTCCCTCTCTCTCTCTCAAAAATAAACAAACATTAAAAAAATTAAAAAAAGAAATAATAATAAAATAGGACTTTTTTGATCAGTCAGGAAAAAACTTCCTTAGCAACCCGGTGACCGTCTCAGTCAGTCTTCTACTCTGGGAGATGGACATAATTTCCTTAAAACTGTCTAGTAGGGCTCTCTAGGGTTAGCATTTCTGCCCACTCCAGGCTTCCGGCAGGCCTGCTTTGAACATACACCGACCTCTCAGGGGTCTTTGGGCTTTTTCATTTTCAGTGTTTGAAAGCACATCAACAGAACAGGTTTTTCTGTTTCTTAATGATTTGTTTCGAGTATGGACACCATATATCCTTATTCCAAAAAGAATAAGGAAATAAGTAAAAATCCCTTTCAGATAACTGCAATTAAGATTTTGGCAAATGTCTTTCCAGTTTCTGCCAGTGTAAGAGTACCCGTGTGTATCCGATATGTATGTGTGTGAGAGTGTAGGTAACACGGGCATCATATATACTGTTTTGTGGCTTGTTTTAAAACAGTATGTTATGAAAATGTCCTCGCATCCTTAATTCATTTGTAATTCTTTGAACATTTATATAAGTTTATCCATTTTTGAGAGAGAGAGAGAGCAGGGGAGGGGCAGAGAGGGAGAGAGAGAGAATCCCAAACAGGCTCCATGCTGTCAGCACAGAGACTGATGTACAGCTCAGTCGCCCGAACCGTGAGATCATGACCTGAGCCGAAATCAAGAGTCGGACGCTTAACTGACTGAGTCACCAGGTGCCCGTATGCTGTTTTTGATTTTTTTTTTTTTTTTTACTGGGATGAACATCTTGTAAACACCTTCTTAGATAGATCTTTAATGGTGCTTGTAGGAGAAATTTCTAGAAGTGCTATTTCCTGGGCCAAAGGTTGTGTATATCTTTAAGGCTTTTGCTATGTGTCGTCAAAGTTCTTTCCACAAAGATTACACCAACTTGTATGCTGCCAGCTGTGTGTGCCATTTTCTTCTACCAGGTCCCAACTGGTATTGTCATCAAAAAATAGAACTTTGCCCATCTGAGGGGTGAATTTGTTTTACATTTAATCTCTTCAGTGACTGATTAAAGTGAAGTTTTTTTTCATGTGCTTCTTGGCCATTTGTATTTTCCTCTCTCTTAATACCTGCTCATTTCCTTGGCTCGTTTTTCTCCTAGCTTTAGAGTGGCTTCCCTAACTCAGAGACAGGCAGTCATTTCCTCTGATCTGCATTGAAAGGGAAGAGGAACTTAAGGGGTAGGGATGAGAAACTGCAGGGCAGGGCGTGAGGAAACTGATCAGCACCTACAGCATGACACGGGTGCGGTGCCCCGACCAGGCGCTGGGACCTCTGGGTTGGCTAGACTGCAAGCCTGAGCCTGGACTTGTAGTTTTGAAAAGGACAGTCATTGAGGCCAAATATTGTTTCCTTTTTTTTTTTTTTTAAATGTTTGTTTATTTTGAGAGAGAGAGAGAGAGAGAGAGAGAGAGAGAGAGAGATTGAGAGATTGATTGAGAATCCCAAGTAGACTCCATGCTGTCGGCACAGAGCCTGACGTGGGGCTCGAACTCACGAGCTGTGGGATTATGACCTGAGCTGAGATCGATCAAGAGTTGGACGTTTAACTGACTGAGCCACCCAGGCTCCCCGAAGTGATCCTTCCTGAAGAGGCATTGTAGCCCCTTTAGAATTTTTTTTTTTAACTTTTCACTATCAAATAATTATAGATTCAGAGGCAGTTAACAAAGACAGAACAGAGAGATGGGTCCTGTGTGCTCTTCCTCCATTTTTACCAACATGTGATTATGGCACCTTATCAAAGCCCACACATTGACACTGACACAGTGTGTGTGTGTGTGTGTGTGTGTGTGTGTGTGTGTGTGTGGTTCTGTCATTTTGTCATATGTAGGTTCATGTAACCACCACCCAAAACCAAGACCCAGACTTCCCCCATCACCACAAACACCCCCTATGTGTTGCCCTGTGATAGCCACCCTGGCCCCTGGAGGAATCTTCACCTCATCCCTCGTCTGTCTTCCATCTCTGTAACTTTTTTATTTTCAGAATGGGATACAAATAAAATCATATGGCTTGTGGCCTTTTGAGGTTGGTTCTTTCAGCACAATGCCCTTTATGTTTGTCTAAGCTGCGGTGTATATCCAAAGTGTGTTCCTTTTTTTTTTTTTTTTTTTTTTTTTGCGAAGTCACATTGCTCCCTTCAACTCTGTAACCTGCATTTGGTGTGTGTGCGTGTATGTGCTGTGCTTCTCAGGTCACGGGGAAGATGGACGAGAACCAGTTTGTGGCCGTGACCAGCACCAATGCAGCCAAAGTCTTCAACCTGTACCCCCGGAAAGGCCGCATTGCTGTGGGATCCGATGCTGACCTGGTCATCTGGGACCCCGACAGCGTTAAAACCATCTCTGCCAAGACCCACAACAGTGTAAGTCCTGTTATACTGCATGGACCCAATCTGAATGAATTGTAGTCACAGAAAGAGACTGAGGGAGGAAGAGTCCCCAGAAAGAACTTGATGTGATAGGAATGAACTGCAAGATATATTACACATTTCCTGGGGTATAGTATAACTTGCAATTTGTTGAGAATAGCCATCTCCTTATCTTTGGTGAGATCAGTAAGACTGTTACTCTTATCACCATTTTGCAGTCCCATGGACTCTTTATAGATGGAGTTCTTTGTCTGTAGACCTCCAAAGCCTCTAAAGTCATGCCAGGACATCAGAAGCTTCTGGAAGTCAGGCACCATCCCATGGGTGCAGTGGTTGGATGCAACACCTCTCGTGGCAGTGCTTACCATGAGGGACCTACGTCAAACGTTCAGATGTCCACCCTGAGATGCACAGTTTGATTCCTTTAAGCCACTGCTTTTCAGTGTTGTTGGACAGAAACCTAAGTGACAGGTGCTCTTGTCCTAAAGGAATTCATTCACTTTGACTTCTTCCCAAATAGAAGAACTATCTCCAGCAGTATTCTGATCATGATTTTAGGATCTGTAGTTTAGGGTATCTCTTGCTTCTTGGTCTACACCGCAGAGCTTGAGGATGCCCTGTGTTATTAATTAGACATTAGGTAAGGGACTTCATGTCATGTCGCAGGCTCCTCAGTGGACCTGAAGGGGTTTAGACAAAGTCTCTGACTGTCCTGTGATTTTACGAGATCAGTGGCATTAGAGCTGTGAGATACCTTCGGTTCTTCATAGAAAAAACTGTGTGTGTGTGTGTGTGTGTGTGTGTGTGTGTGTGTGTGTATTAAATATCGAAAGAAAATACACAAAGGGAAAAGAAATGGGCATAGGACACGAGTGTTTTATGTCAGAAACTCTTAGGAATTCATTAAGAAATCTTAATGAATGTAAAGGATATTCTACGTAAAAATCAAAATGAAAGCTGGGCACATAGGGCACCTCCCCCAGGTGCCATGGCAGATCCGGGGTGGGCTTCAGGGGTCTCTAGGACAGCTCTGGGCCTTTTGCTCTATCCCAAGCCTCTCCTGTTTGGACAGAGGTGCTTGGGCTACAGGGCTTACCTCTAGCTTCTGTGGATACCTGTAGGTGCCTGGATGGTAAATGTCTTTTGGGAAGGTTGCTCGGCTCTCAATGTGTAGAGTTGACTTTTTTCCTCCTTCCCCATTGGCTGGCTTAGCTTCCCAGCATAGCCTTATAGCCACACCTACTTGTAACTTAGATCACAACATCTTGGGGGTCCAGAATGGCCTCTGCAGGCAGAGCTCCTGGGGTCCTGCCCAGTGAACCTAGATATTCTTACTCATGAACGTCACAGTCCCATTTACTTTTCATCCAGCCTTCTCAATGTAGGGGTGGCACCATTACCCCAATTGGGAAGATAAGTAAATGGAGGGTTTGAGAGCATAAGTGACCAGTCTGACGTTAACATAGCTATTTTGTGGTAGAGCCAGAATTAGAAGCCAAAATTGTCCAGGGTTCTTCCCTACCAGACTGCATGTACAGCCTCTTGGTCAGGCTTCGATGGAGGAAATGCTTCTCCTCCTTGGCAGTCCCTTTTGCAGAGGTGATAGAGGGTGAACTGGACTCATTATTTAAGCTGCAGATGACCTAGTTAGGGAGTTTGCACTTGGAGCCCTTCACCTGGCAGAAGAGGGGATGTGAAAAATCGAGAAGACAGATTTCTGCTATTCACACATTCGCTTTTCCAGAGCAACAGCACTGGCCTGCCTTTACCTCCAGGCAACCCCACGTAAGAAAAGCGCCTCTTTTCTGTCCTCACCTGATTCAGGGCCCATACTAAGCACATCTGTGCAGCCTTAATCATCCAGGAAAATACAAATGAGAGGCTTTCCCTATGTAATACAGTGTTTCATACCACTGGGCTAATTAGCTTTAATTTGGAGCATTTAGCTAACTATCATTGAGAGCCCTGTTGCTAAGCCTCTGCTTGGATTTTTCAGGCATCCAGCCAGATGAGTTATTTTAGGGAGCCAGGGTGGATGTGGGTTAAAAATGTCTCTACCTGGTGAACAGCGAAGCCTCCCTGCCTCGTGGTTTGACAGAGGGTAGTTTCTGTATCCCCTAAGCTGTGATCTGAACCATTGGGCTTGTTCATGTTAAGTCACTTAGAGTCAGGGGGCTGGTTCTTCCCATCTTGCGAAAATGAGAGATGGCCGAAAGCCCTTCTAGGCATTTGTGATCAGTCATTTACAGGCAGTTAAACTCAGTGTATGCGTCTCATGATGGCTTTGAAACTGAAGAGCTTGCCGTCTTCTTGGGAAAGGACAAAAAAAAACAAACCAAAAAAAGAAAAAAAACAGGCCGTGGAGGAGTGAACATTTCCTAAATGCCTGGTCTGTGCCAAGTAACGTGCTAGATGCTTTTGTTCATTTTATTTCACTGAATCTTGGTGCCAGTGCTGCGAGGCAGGTTTTGTCCCTGGTTGACGAGGAGCTGAATCTCAGGAGTATAAGGGGCTTGTCCAGAGTCACACAGCTGGTGTGTGGCAGAACTGGGATCCGAACCCAGGGCGGATGGATGGCCCCGTGTCCAGAGCTGTCCCCAGTCTTCCGGTAAGGTACAAGAGGAGCTTGTTAGAGTGTAGACACTTAGCTGCGGAGTGACCCGGAAGAGGTAGGGCTTAATGCCCTCAGATGGTGACGCACACCCCGTCAGAGGTCAGTTCAGAGACGATAGGATTCTGACAACATGATCTACGCACATAAGTTCCTTGTGTGCGGTCACCGTCACGAAAGCCCTGGGAGAGAGGCAGATGAAGACACGAGTTCTGAGGCAGGATTCAAGCGACCCTGCTCAGAGTTCCCACACACAGGGCCTGGACTGCACCCAGTCTAAGATGCCTCCGATTTGGAGGGATTCCCTGAGTTTACGTACCGCTGTGAGAGAAAACACGCCAAGACGAGGCGTGTAACACGAGGCCCCTCTGCAGATACACTGTGCTACCGAGGGCTGGCCTGTGCGTCGCCTAGGTTGGGCGAGAGCTGGATCCGCCGTGGAGAAAGGGGGGAGCAGAGAATCTGGCGTGCCTCAACTTTGGGAGGCAAAAGTGTCTGCTGAGAAGATGAGCTGAAGGCTGGTGCTCCGGCAAGCTGGTGGTCCGAGTTCCTGTCGCCAGCGTGGTCTAGGAAAATGTCAGGCTGAGCGCTGAATGTAAAATCGCCCCAGTGGGGTGATCCCCCAGGCCAGGGGGGAAAGCAAGGATCCTGCTGGAAGAGCCCAGTTCCATCGAGGCCGACAGGTTGCACAGCTCTGTTGCTGATACTGATTTCAGGGATGGAAGGCAGTCTTAGGCTTGGGGCGCACACTTTGGTCCCGGAGTGCATGTGTGGAGCCCCCTCCCCATCCCCCAGGTGCCTCTGCCTTATTCCTTGGGTGGCTTCCACGGGATTCCTTCCACGGGAGTCTCAGAGCAGTGCTGACAGCCCTTCGTTGCAGGGTTTTGTTTTTTTTTTTTAATATATATATTTTTAAATAAGTATTTATTGATTTTGAGAGAGAGAGAGAGAGAGGCAGAGAGAGAGGCAGAGAGAGAATCCCAAGCAGGCTCCACGCTGTCATCACAGAGTCAGACATGGGGCTCGAATCCATGAAATGTGAGATCATGACCTGAGCCAAAACCAACAGAGGGACACTTAAGCCACCAAGCCACCCAGGCGCCCCCTTCCTTGCAGTTTTCAGTCAACACCCCTGCATTTTGACACTGAACGTGAGCTGTTAGGCCATTCGGGCGCTTCCCCGCACTGCCTAGCCACTGTGCCAAACAGAAATGTTCTCCTGAACTGCAGTGTCCTGTGACTGCTCTCTGTTCACAGACTGACTCCTTTAGTGCTGATAACCTGGTCCGACTTCTCTAGAAGGCCGGGCTGCTTTTTGAGGTGAGAGCTGCCTGTTGATTCTCCGGCCACGGCCATTTGTACTGATGCACGGGGCAGGCAGGAAGAAGCACGGGGCACTGTGGATAAGTAGCAGTGGGTGAGCCGAAGCCACGGGATGGGACTGTGACACGTAAGAGTAGTGCCTCCCCTTTTCCGTTGCCTTGTTCTGCAAGAACAAACTCACATGCACGTCAAGTTCCTGCGTATTTTCCAGGAGGACACACGGAGAGGTCACTGCAAAACTTGAAGCTAGAAGGATCGCTGCAAGTTAGCTAGAAGTTAGCTAGACTTCAAACATGTTATTGAAGGCATGGCCCGAGTTGCCACGGTCTTTTCGTTCAGGGACCGCAGTGTAACCACATCCCTGACAGATTGGAAAACCGGGAAAGCCGGCTCATGGATGCTCATCTCAAAATGAAATTTACAACTTGGTCAGAGAAAGCCTTTGGGTTTTAACCTGGTTGGGGCTTGAGTCCGTGAGGACAGAGCCGCTGCTAATGCAAGGAATCATTTTCTTTACGTTTGTGTAGCATTTGCAAACCTTCACGCTTTTCCGTACAGTTTTTCTGTTCCAGCTGTTTTTTCCCCCAAAGTTTTGAGAAGTAGGGAAATATTATTCCATATTCTAGACAGGGAAATCAAGACAGGTTGAGTGCCTGCTGGGGTGGCCAGTCGGGACAAGACTTCATCTCTGGGCCTTTCTTTCATCTGCTTGATACGGAGCAGGGGGCGCCCCCAGACTGGTTGAACCTCACCAGGACGACAGGCAGTCTGCTAAAGTTTATGCGCTCTCTCTCCCTAGTCTCTTGAGTACAACATCTTTGAAGGCATGGAGTGCCGTGGCTCCCCACTGGTGGTCATCAGCCAGGGGAAGATCGTCCTGGAGGATGGCACTCTTCATGTCACCGAAGGCTCTGGGCGCTACATCCCCCGGAAGCCCTTCCCTGATTTTGTTTACAAGCGTATCAAGGCGAGGAGCAGAGTGAGTAGCTCTGATCTTACGAATTGTTTTTATTACGGGTTAAGTTCGATTCCAAAAGTGCTTACACTTCGAGTTAGAATATCAAGATGGGTGCGGGGGAGGGGATGGTTCAGGGATAAAGGGAAGCGTGATGTTTTTATTTCTGGAGTTCGGAATACCAGCGGATGAGTCAGGAATGTCTAAGCCAGCCAGAATCAAGTATGGTGTGGTATGTGCTGTGATGAGTAGTGAGGTTCAGAGGAGGCAGCCACTGCTGTGGAGTCATGGGGGAAAGTGTCATGGGGAGAGGGCATTTTGAGTTGGGTTTGGAAGGTTAAGTAGGAGTTTGACAAGTCAAAGAAGGGAGACAAGGGAATTGGAATGTCATGAGCATGGAAAAGGTACAGTGTATTCAGGGCATCGTACAGTGCCGGTGCTTGGGGACGGTGAGGCGGGGAATGGATGGAGCTGCGAGGGAATTCAAGGGAGGGTGAGACTGAAAAGGAAGTTGGGGGCCAGATCTTAACTAAGAGAGCACATCCTCTTTACAACATGCTTAGGGGTTCTGCCTTGGGTGTGAGTTAAAGTTCCTGGGGAAAAAATGGTAAGAAACGTTAGTCGGTTTTTGTGGAGTAACCAGCTATGCACGGTCCCCCTTGGGGGAGCTTTGGCCTGGAGCTGTGGGTGCTGGCTCCTCGCTGACCTCTGTCCCTGCCATACGTGCCCATCAGGGGAGCCCTCCGTCCGCACATCTCACAGGCCCCTCCCGACTGCTGTTCCTTCCCTCTTAGGAGAGGTGCGGGGGAGATGTCCTCTGTGAATGTGGCCCGAGTTAACGGGCCCTTGTGTTTTGCAGCTGGCAGAACTGAGAGGGGTTCCCCGCGGCCTGTACGACGGACCCGTGTGCGAGGTGTCCGTGACGCCCAAGACAGTCACCCCAGCCTCCTCGGCCAAGACATCTCCTGCCAAGCAGCAGGCCCCTCCTGTCCGGAACCTGCACCAGTCTGGATTCAGCTTGTCTGGTACGGTTATGGCGTGTCGGCGCCCTGTTCTGCAGGGCCACGTTAGTGGAGCAAGCGAGTCTAGAGTCCAGAATGATGTGGGTGAGAAACACTAATATCCCCAGAGGTGTAACTTACATGAAATGGCCAGATGCGTTTGAGAATCTTCACATGAGTTTCTGTCACCTGTGTCCTGATGCATACACTCCGTGTACCTACAACCCAGTGTATTAAGAGGACATTTCTCCAGAGTCTCGTGTCCATCCCGACAGAGGGTGTTGTGGTATTTTGGAACTCCCTTCGCCCCCACGTGTACAGTGTATTCTCGCAGTTCAGCTGGTACCATTCTGGAGTTTGAATCGCTTCACTCTGTAGCCAGATGCAGCCGTGCCTCAGGCCCCTCATCTGGAGAATGGGCGTAAGAGTTGTAGCTGCCTCATGGGGCTGGGGATTAAATGAGTTAATATACATAGTCGTTAATATAACAGTCGTTAGTTGTTCGGGGAAAGCGAATGATGTCAGGGAAGGTGAGAGGAAGAGGTCCAGATGTTCAGGAAGTTTCCTACTTGAAACTTCCAGCCCCTCCCTTTGGCCCACGGCTGGAAACCTTCCACCTTTCAAGCTCCCTGAGCCCCAGATAAGTATTCAGATCTCTATGCTATGGCATGCTAAAGAAACAGTTAATTCGATAGATTTTTTTTTTCTTGTCGGGTAGTGCTGGTTTTCAGAGAGTCACTGTGTATGCCATTAAATGGTTTACCAGTTTTCAAAAGTTTAAAAAATAACCAACCTTACTAGTTTTCTCAGAAAGCGAAACGGGCATAATAACATTTCTTTTTTTTTTTTTTTTACATTTATTTATTTTTGAGAGAGAGAGACAGAGCACAAGCAGGGGAGGGGCAGAGAGAGAGGGAGACACAGAATCCGAAGCAGGCTCCAGGCTCTGAGCTGTCAGCACAGAGCCCGACGCGGGGCTCGAACCCACAGACCGCGAGATCATGACCTGAGCCGAAGTCGGACGCTTAACCGACTGAGCCACCCAGGCGCCCCAATGATGTTTCTGTTTTATCTCACCAGGCCATTCCCATCTCAGGAAGCACATTACAGCAGAGGTACATACAGAGTTAGGGGAATAAAAAGCCAGGGAGAAGGCTCTCGAAACCTTCAGAAAAGCCACGCTTAATTTGCCTAATGAGATTAGGGGCAGTATGTAGTCTCAGTCAATCAACAGCTGAAACAGTGTTCTTTTATATGTAGTTTACTGCAAGTATGGGCCGGGCCCTTTTTCTCCTGGGCTGTGCTGTTCCTGCGTGAAGCAGGAACCGTTGGTGGGACTGTTTCTGACCCTGACCGTGGCCCCTTGTCCCTGTCTCCTCTCCAGGTGCTCAGATTGACGACAACATTCCCCGCCGCACCACCCAGCGCATTGTGGCTCCCCCTGGTGGCCGTGCCAACATCACCAGCCTGGGCTAGAGGTCCGGCGGCAACTTCCTTGGGGATGGGGATGGGACACCTGAGGACATTCTGAGACTTCTTCCTTCCTTTTTTTTTTTTTTTTTTTTTTAAGAGCCTGTGATAGTTACTGTGGGGCAGCCAGTTCATGGGGCTCCCTCTCGGGCCCTGCACTCCGTCCCTCACCCGGAGTCACTGATTTTGCTCACCCACTTCCCCGTACATCTACGAATATCACACCCAAGTCTGCCCACCAACCCCATACACGGAACCGCACCCAACACTCAGACATGTGACACAAAGCGAATCACAACGAGGGCGTTTTTCATCTCCAAGCTCTGTTGTACTTGTTCTCATCTTCCTTTTCGTTGGGGGGGGGGGGGGAGGGAGGGAAGATAAAGTGAATTGCCCAGAGCTGCCTTTTTTTCTTTTTAAATTTTTAAAGTTTTCTTTGTGGGGCTGGGGGAGAGGGTGGGTGGGGGAGGGGGGAGAGCGTTGTTGTCTTTTTTTTTTTTTTTTAAATACTAAATTGGGGAGCCTAATTCAATATTAATACAAGGGGTTTGAACTGGACATCCTAATGATGCAATTATGTAACCATCGAGCTCTTCAGGGTGGTTGGCAAACTCCGCATATCCCCCCTGAGAGGCTCCAAAATGTCGACATTGCATTCCATAGTCTTCTGGGTCAACTGTTGAAAAAGGCAGGTTTTCTTTTTGGCCTAGCTTTTGCTGCAGATTACGTTTTTTGGAGGACTCTCTTCTTCCTTAGCGTCTTTTCTGCTCTCTTTCCCTCTCTGTCTCTCTCTCGTGCTCCCCCTCTGTAGCTTTTTTGCTCATGACTATTTTTACGTCTCTTTCTTTGTGTTTCCTCCAGCCCTTGTCTCTGAGACCATGTTTTTCTCTCCATCCCCCGTCGTCTTTTCAAATGACCAGATCTACTGTTTTGCGGTGGTCATCAGAACCTGCCTAGAAGGGTTTTGTCATTGCAGCCATAGTAATATGCTGTCTTAGTCCATAAACGACTGGTGCTACCCACCCGCCACCGCCAGGATATGTGTTTGAGTTCGGGATGCTTCTAGGTGCAGCGAAGGGCTGAGCTACCCCACATTCTCCCCTGGGGGCTCAGAATAGAACCTCAAACAGTAATGAGAGGTTGAAGAAACCTGAGGCTTTAGGACGTAAGTTTTTCCTCCATGCGATGCTAACTAGCTAAAGAAAGAAAGACCCGGCCAAATCTGTAAATCGAGCCCCATGACCCAAGTGAGCAGATCACCCCCAAGCCAGCCACCGGCTCAGACGTGTTGAGCTGCTGGGGGTCTGACCCTGGGACCTGCTGGTTCCCAGCGAAGTTATCTTTTGGGATTCCAGAGAACACTGGGGCTTCTCGCTCTGGGGCAAAAAATATTATTTTTTCCTGTTCAGTTCTTCTGGAAGATACCATGCAATACAGTAGTCCCCCCGCTTCTACACAGGGGATACATTCCAAGACCCCCAGTGGATACCTGAAATCGCGAATAGTACTGAGCTTTATATATATATTATGTTTTTCCCCCCCATACATGCTTGTGAGAAAGTTTAATTTATAAATTAGGCACAGTAAGAGGTTAACAACAATAACTAATAATAGAATCATTGTAACACTATACTCTAATAAAAGTTATGTGACTGTGTTCTCTGTTTCGGAAAATACCTTATTACACTGTACTCACCCTTCTTGTGATGATGTGAGGAGATGAAGGGACGTGAAGGACGTAGGCCGTGTGACGGAGCGTCAGGCTGCTACTGACCTTTGGACGGGACATCAGAGGGAGGATCACCTGCTTCTGGCCTTCGGTTGAGCCCGAATTCCTGACACCTTGAAAAGCAAGCCCACAGATAAGGGGGAGCTACTGTACAGGGAAGCCTACTAAACTCGGATAATCCTGGGGAGATTTGACTTCAAGTGCACCTTCCTTTGCAAGGGGAAGAATCTGTTGAATGAGAGGCTAGCATCCCCGTCAGAGCCCTTGTGGGGAGAAAACCTTACAAGTCAAACGTGCCCCTCCCCGCCCCCTGCAGCGTGCGCAGGTGACCTCGTGTCTGCGTCCCTGCCTTTTCTCAGCGACCCTTCCTTCAAGCTGCCTTCGTGCCCATCCCTGTCTTTGCTGTTTTGTGTTGCGTTTCCTTCCCGATCGCGTTTACAGGTTCTCTTAAGCGACACTCAACGTTTGCAGGCTTTGATCAAACCAAATCTGCTTTTGTAAAGCATAACACAAAAAAGGTCGGTCGTTCCCTCATTACGCTGGTGTCCCCACACGTTTTGCCTTGGGGGGTTCTGCTGGGGGGGTATAGTTTCTCGTCGTCGTTGTTTATTTGTTATTTTAAAAGGAAACTGCACTTTGAAAGAATAATTGGTTAACTTAATATATTTGCTTTTTTTTTTTTAATCTCACCTGCACTTAGAGGAAATTTGAACAAGTCGGATTTTTTTTTTTTTTTTGGTTTCCATTCTAAGAAACACTTGCAGCTCTTTTAGTATTCACTTGGGTCTTCCTGTTTTTCCTGTACCAGGTCATGGCGATTTTGGTTATTTTGATTGTTTTCTCGAAGCCGCTTAAAACCTGAAGATGTCTGCAGGCTGTGGAAGCATGTTTATCTGTTGGCTTGCTTTGTGTGTCTGTTAAATGAATGTCATATGTAAATGCGAAAATAAATGGACAGTGTCTCCGAACTGAATAACTGCAGTGACTTGATGCTCTAAAACAGTGTAGGACTTAATACATAGATGGTTTTTAATCCTTGAAATTGTGATTGTGACCCATGAGTGGAGGAACTTTCAGTGCTGAAGCCGATAATGTGTGTAGCCAGGAGAGTACCTTTTTTTTTTTTTTTTTTTTGTAACCACTGTCTTAATGGCAAAATAATTATGGTTAAAAAAAAAAAGTCTCGTGTTTATTATTCCTTAAGAACTCTGTGTTATATTACCATGGAACGCCTAATAAAGCAAAATGTGGTTGTTTCAGGGGTGTGTCTGTGTTGAGATGTTCAAGGAGGCAGCTGCTCGGCCCCGCCCTCCAGCAGCCTTCCCTTCCGGAGGCCTTCAGGGGCGTCTTTGGCCTTACTTCGGTGACACTACCAGTTTAGTTGGCTAGACTCCGCCCTAGAGAGGGCACGAGATCCTCCGGGATGAAGTGGCAAACGCAAGTTGGGGAGTCGGAATCTGGGGAGGACCCTAGAGGTGGGTGTGGTGCCCCATGGGCTGTCTTGCCCGTGTAGTTGGTTCACCCTGGAAAACCCTCAAGCTGCAAGGAGGCGTGGAAGAAACTAGGGTGCGTTGCCTTTGCATCCAAAGCTCAGTCGAAGAGCTTGCAGGAAAGCGGGATGCAAAGTACACGTTCGTCCCCCGCAAAGCAGGTGCCAAGAATTGACCGGGGTGGGGGAGGGGGGGGGAGGGGGGATGGGGAGGGGAGAGCGGGCGGCCTGGCTGCTTTCTTCCTACAGTTATCTTGTAACTGGCCCTGTATATTGGTTCTGAAGACACTGAATGAAGAGGGTGTGTGCTCGGGGCCCCCCAGGCCCATCCTGCGAGGACAGGTCTCTTCCTTTCTCTGTTTTCTATCCAGCCCTGTCCAAAGAGGATGCGAGGCGGTTCACACTATACCAAAGCTTGATTAGCCAGAGTGTTTGAAGGAATGGAAAGTAAGAGGAGGAAAACACCAGATAAGGCCTGAGTGGGGTTACTACCACCCGCCTGTCATGAGGTCGTCACCTTGGAAGGGGGAGCTCTGAGTGTTGCGGCAACAAAATGCGAAAAAGAGAAATATGGCCAGAAGATCCTTTAGTCCTTAGAAGAACAACAGAGATTCCCCATCCTCCGCGCTGCTGGCAATCACGGGGACCCCTCTGCCCAGTGTCGCGTGTCCAGGGTTGACCCTTCTAGTGTGTTCGCTGTATGCAGTGCCAGAGCATCGAGTCTGCCCAGGATGGGGGGACAAGAAGGCTCACCCAAGTGTTTATAGGACCTTTGATAAGAACAGACGTCCCAGGCCCATAGCCCATGCTCATGCCTGTGGACACCCCGGTTCCTGTGGACACCCAGTGCCTCCCAACCCCTAACAAACAACCAGCCTAAGGCTGTCCACACTGGCTGGAGAGGCCCAAGTAGGTTCGGGGAGGAGGCTTGGATCCATACGAGCAAGGAATTGCAGGACAGCTGGAGAGCGGGTGCTCTACGGAGAGCAGGAAAGGAAAGGAAAAATAAAAATATTTTTAAAATTTTTTCAAAGTTTATTTATTTTGAGAGGGAGACAGAGCAAGGGAGTAGCAGAGAGAGAATCCCAAGCAGGCTTTGCCCCAGGGGCACAGAGCCAGATGTGGGGCTTGAAACCCACAAACTGAGACACGACCTGAGCCGAAACCAAGAAGCAGATGCTTAGCTGGCTGAGCCACCCAGGTGCCCCACCAGAGACAGATTTTAAAGCATCTAGAAAAAGCAAGTGGAGGGGCGCCTGGGTGGCGCAGTCGGTTGAGCGTCCGACTTCAGCCAGGTCACGATCTCGCGGTCCGGGAGTTCGAGCCCCGCGTCAGGCTCTGGGCTGATGGCTCAGAGCCTGGAGCCTGTTTCCGATTCTGTGTCTCCCTCTCTCTCTGCCCCTCCCCCGTTCATGCTCTGTCTCTCTCTGTCCCACAAATAAATAAACGTTGAAAAAAAATTAAAAAAAAAAAAGAAAAAGCAAGTGGAATGCATATGCTTCAGGAAGTGTTTCTGTCCTGTGTTGCCATGAAGTGAAAGTTCTATTTTCTGGCAAGTTTCTATCGCACACATATTCTGGAAGAAAAAGCAGATCTATTCCTTTCTCCTCAACTGAGACGGGGATAAGTTTTTTTTTTTTTTAATTTTTTTTTCAACGTTTATTTATTTTTGGGACAGAGAGAGACAGCATGAACGGGGGAGGGGCAGAGAGAGAGGGAGACACAGAATCGGAAACAGGCTCCAGGCTCTGAGCCATCAGCCCAGAGCCTGACGCGGGGCTCAAACTCCCGGACCGCGAGATCGTGACCTGGCTGAAGTCGGACGCTCAACCGACTGTGCCACCCAGGCGCCCCGAGACGGGGATAAGTTTTGATGATGCTACTGGTGAGGTGCGCATCTTCTGGAAAGCTTCTGTGGGCCTTACCGTTTCCTCAAGACCGAGATGATGTCATCTGCTCAACGTAACTCCCGGCTTAGGAACAACTCAGAAAGGACAAGCCATAAATCAGATATGGTGCAGAGCAGAGGATTGCGAAGAAGCAATAGGAAGCTGTTGGAAACGGTGTCGTGAGCGTCTGTCCTGAAATAGAAATAGATTAGCTGATGAAGAGTAATGGCGACAAAGGTCTGCAGTTGAGTGCAGAGATCGTAGATCTAGGACACATCAGAGATGGTGTCGATTGTTAAACAAAACAATCTGTTAGCTAAGGTCACACTGATAGTAAGCTAACAAACATTGACTATCACGGGCCAGGCACTGCTCTAATGACATTTCACGTGTTAGCACAGTTAGCCTTTGCAGCAGCCCAGAAGAAGGCACCATTATTTTTGCTCTCACACAGACGATGAGACAGAAGCATAGAGAGTTATAAACAACTTGCTCAGAGCTGGGTTTTGGACCCATTCGGTCTGGGGCCAGTGCCCGTGTTCTTCATCACTATTATTTTGCTATTTCATTGACAAAGTTCCTGCGTAGAAGCGCGTGGGGAAAGGAGAAGGGGGCAGGTCGCGGAGAATCAGATTGCAGGCACTTAGGCAGACTCACGGAGGGAAATCGTGGACAAGCGAGAGATTGGCAAAAAAACAGCACGATGATCTCACGCAGCCAACCCAGATTTGGAGACGTATGGGTCCTATACAGAGCTAGGAGAAAATGGTTTAAGGAAGGGCACCAAGTGTAAAGGAAAACAATAATAATTTGAGTGCACGGAGTTTTATACAGAAGTGATTTGGTGAAAAATTACAAATCGTGCACACACACAAATGTATCTATGAAATTAATTTTTATACGGATCTCGAAAGGAAAAATAATGCCTATTGAAAATACCTTGAGAAGGAGCAAAGGGACCTAGACGCATAAGTGCGTTGTTGTTACATGAAGATGTGATGTCAGGAGAGGGCTGGTACAGTGAGGCTGGGGGTGGGCAGGGGCAGTGAGGAGTGTGGCCTCCACTCAGGGCTTGGGGCCTCGAAGGACTGGACATAACGTGAGGGGCTCATGGAAGGAACTTCGGGAGGGTGGAAGACCAAACGCTATAGCACATAAAGCCTTATGGTTCAAATAATGTATTACATCGAGATTATTTATATGATTAATTTTGGCAGCTAAGCTTTATGCCATAGTTACACAGTCCTCATCCTGATAAACTTCATCCCACAACACAGAACCATCCGGAAACCTGCTGTGTGGATGGGCATGGGGTGGAGGTCAGAGAGATGTGGCCTGTACACTTCCAGCGATGACCTTGCTGGGGACCAGCAGTTTTCAGCCTTATCTCACAACTGTGGGGACACCAGGGACCCTCCATGGGACCCAAGTGTAGATGCCTCAAGGAAGAAGCAGGCAAGAGGGGAGAATGTATTGCACGCTGTCCACAGCTCTTAAAAGTTAACCCCTCTTCAGAGAAGGCTAGATGAACAGTGGACTTTACACTGAAGCCTTCCATTTCTGGCGGAATGGACCATTCTTGATTTTTCCTATCACTCCAAACGGGCGCCATTTTTATCCCTCCGCAGTTGAAAAGGCCTCTGAGTACACAATAAGCCTATTACAAGCCTGCTTCTCTGTGGTGTTGCACTCCCTCTGCTGGAGACAAACATCTTTGATCTTTCTTACCTACTTCAGCATTAGGTGGAAAGCACAGAAGGTAGCCAAAGACAGCCTTGTTTCTCAAGAGAACAAAGAGGAGTGCTAGCTGTCTGCTGGGACGGACTCTGGGTGTCCTGCCTAGATATAGGCAGATAGGCTTCCAGCTGTATCTCCCACTCTCTGACCAGCATCCCTACCCAACTACACCCATGTTTTGCCATCATAAACCTTCAGCCTCATGACTTGGTTGTCCTCTGGCCATTAGCCTGCCCCCTAGCAACCCACCAGGACCCCATGGCAGGCATCTGAACTCTCTCATTAGTTCCCTCAATTTCCTCGGACCCGTGTCCTCAAATTGTACCTATTGAACAAACCCAGCTCTGGGTTCCCAACCATAGCAGCCCTGACCGCCAGCAGCCCCTGCACCACTCTGTCCTGATCCAGAGCCCCAGCTCCAAAGGACGAGGACAACTGCCTCCAGGTGAAGAATCTCCTGAATGTTGTTTAGTTGCTCCTAGGAGTCCATGCCTCGCGCCAGAGCATGAGGAATGGGAATTCGTGGCCCACCCCCAGCTGCCGGCCCCCAACTCCCGGCCGTGGCTGGATTCCAGGAAGCCCAGGGACCAGTGCGCAACAGGGGACCATCCAGTCTTCCATTGTTTTCTCAGTTGCCACCCAAAAGCGGTCCTGGGCATCTGTCTTCTGTGCTTCTTCCCCTTGACCAAACCTCCACTCCCACTCTACCTATGTGTTTCCTGACCAACAAACTCACTCATATAATTCCGTACGCTGCCGTCTTCACTTAACAGTCTCCCCTACGTGTTCGCTTTAAAAGAAAACCTGGTTCCCTCTCCTAAGGACGAAATTTCATCCTTCGTCTTCTCAAGCGGAAGTTTCTCTGTGTCTCACTCCCCACATCGTCCAGCGCGGCAGGGGGTTGACGTGTTGCTCAAGCCTCTATACTTCATCCTCTGCCGTTCGGCTCTGCTGCTCTCACACCCCTCTTGCTCCTGCAATCTGCTGACTCAGAGACACTTCTGATTTATTGAAGACTTTGGCGTCAAACCATGGTGCAGCTTTGCTTCCGGCACAGCTCCTGTTGTCGCTAGGAGTCACTTCAACATCCGTGGAGATGGCCTGCCCAGAATGGTAGACCTCCAGTCGTGTGGTCCCTTCTCTACCTTAGCTTCCCATTTGCTGGGCCCTTTCGTTTCCCCAAACACTCTATTTGCGGAAATCGCTAGTGTAGACATTTCCTCTCCAACAAATCCTCTGGCCCTTTTGGCTTGCTGTTCAAATACATCCAATGCTCCTGTGCTTTGCCAGCACTAAGTCTCCCTGTCCATCACTGCATCTTCTCCATCCACCAGCTTCCTCCTGTCTTCCTTCCCTACCCTACTTAGGTTGCATGGTGTATCATTTCATTCTTCCCTGGCCAACATCTTAATTCCTTGACCCTTTCTCCTTTCATGGTGTCCTCTTTGTCAAACCACGACCCTAGATGAACCCAACCATCCTTCTCTATAATTGGGGCACGGACCACAGAATTCTGCTAGAGAAGATTGCACAACTAGGCAGGTTGCTCTTCTGAGAAAAGCCTGGTCACTGTCTCCAACTGCACACTGACCTGGGAACAATTTCCAGGAGTATGTGTGTGTGTGTGTGTGTGTGTGTGGGGAGGGGGGGGGCTCGAACTCACAAGCTGTGAGATCAGGACCCAAGCTGAAGTCGGACGCTTAACTGACTGAGCTACCCAGGCGCCCCCCTCTCTCTCTTTTGTAATGTTTATTTACTTATTTTGAGAGAGAGAGCATGCGTGAGTGGGGGAGGGACAGAGAGAGAGGGAGAGAGAATCCCCGGCAGGCTCTGAGCTGTCAGTGCAGAGCCCGACACGGGGCTTGAACCCACAAACCATGAGATCATGACCAGAGCTGAAATGAAGAGCCAAACGCTTAGCCGACTGAGCCACCTGGGTGTCCCCCTTAAAAAAATGTTTATTTATCTTTGACATCTCTTTACTAGATGACTAAAACTTTCTGTAGCTACACCCACTCACCCTGTCTTCCTCTCCAATCCCACATTTTATCTAAGTCAAGCCCCTCTACCTGTGCCAGCTGCGTCCACCTTCTCAGAAAATGGTATCTATATATTTTTTATCTCTCTCTCTCTCTACTGGCTAATTTTATCAACACCAAAACATGTTCAAATATCTTTTTTTTTGTAAAGCCCTCCCCTAACTCTCTACATGTGCCTTCTGATGTCACTCTCTTCTTCCCCCCCCTCTTCAGAGCCAATCGTCTTGACTGGGGATCCACTTTTCCACCTCCCATTTACTGCTTAACCTGTTCAGATCCCGAATGGACCACAAAATGACCTCCCTGTTACTAAATTTAAGGGAGATTTTCCATCTTTATCTTAACCTGACCTCTTGGGAGAGCTTGGTGCGACTGACTTCTCCTTTCTTTCTTTAATGCTGGTGTCACTTGCCTTATTTTCTTTCTATCTCTGCCAGCCATTTCTTCACCACTTGACTCAGCATTTGGAATCCCTCAGGGCTCCATCACATAAAGTCCTCTTATATCACTTTGCTCCTCATTCTCTCCCTAGGCAATCTCTTCTTCAACAGCTCACTTTCCATCTATGCGATAACGGCTCTCAAGAGGTTGTGTGATGACGACTTCTCTTCCCAGTCAAATCCGCGTGTCCCACTATTACTCAAACCTTCTTTGTGTAGTTTGTGGTCACCTCAAGCACGTGTAAAAGAATATGGGCCTTTTCGTCTTCTTTCCTTCGCGAATCTGCTTTAGCTTCAGTGTTTCATGAAACTGAGAGACACGTTTCAAACCAAAACTCTAGTGGCCATCTTCAATTCCTACTTATCCTTCACCCATCCTACATAAAGTATCTCCAAGGCCTGTTCATTCTACCTCTTCGGTGTCTCTCAAATCTGCAGAACTACTTTGTCCTTACTTTCAACCACCACCATTATTTATTATTATTATTATTATCATTATTATTATCATTATCATTATTATTATTATTCTAGATAACTAAAGAATCTCTTAAGTGGTTCTATTGCATCCATTTGTGTTTAACTTTTCTTGACTGAGGTATAGAGACAAAAAATGGTGCAGGTTTTAGGTGTACAATTCCTTGATTTTTCTAGATGTATACCCCCATGCAGCCAATGCTCCATTGAAGAACATTTCCATCAGCCAGAAAGTTTCCTTAAATGCTTTTCTAATTAGCCTCCGCCACAATACCCCAGCCCCAGCCTGGGGCAACCAGTCTCCTACTTTCTAACACCATCGTTTAGTTTTGCCTGTTCTAGAATTTCATAGACATCAAATCATAAAGTATGTACTCTTTTGTGTCCGGCTTTTTTTCCCCCCTCAATAGGAGAAGCATTCCATCGTATAGAAATATCACAATGTGTCCATTAACCAGTGGGTGGATGTTCGAGTTGTTTCTGGTTTCTGGCTCTCGTGAATAAAGCCGCTGTGCATTTCACACTGACTTTTGTGGACACATGTTTGCATATGTTTAGTAGAGATACTTAGGAGTGGAGTTTGGGGTCATGATGTAGGTGCATGGTTAATTTCCCAAGAAATTGCCCAACTATTTTCCAGAGTGGTTGTACCATCACACTCGTATTGTTGGCTCTCTATGAGAATTCCAGTGGTTCTATATCCTCATCAACACTTGAAAAAATCAGACTTTTACATTTAACCATTCTAGAGGTGATATTGAATACTTTTTCTTGTATTTATTATTCCTGTATTTGTATCTTTTTAAAATTCATGTATTTATATCTGTGTGTGTGTGTGTGTGTGTGTGTGTAAAATGGCTGTTCACATCGTTTACCCGTTTTTTATTAAGCTCCTTGGGACTATGTCTTCTTTATATTACTATTCTTCATTTTATCACAGCATCTGTCTCATGAATGTAATCAAAATCGCTCTGAACTTAACTGAGCCTGCTGCCATCTCATTCAAGGGCCAGATGTACATGTTCCCTTGGTTACATTTTAAAGGAGTTGGCAAGACCCAGGCTTAGCTGCTGGAGAAGAGAAAAGGAGAAAGAAGGCTGAGGGGAGTCTACCCAATGTCTTCGGTGTCTTTTCTCATAGTCCTTTTCCCTGATTTCAACTACGTTTTTGACTGGTTCTCCCCAGCCAGGAGCAGCGGCTCACTGCGGAAAGCAGAATGTCTGGGAAAAGGTTGGGATGAAGCTGTACAATCGATTGTACAATAAATCCCATCAGGTACAGACCCCGTACTGAGGCTGGCTGGCACATGAGTAGATGTTAACTACAAGATGCTGCTTGGGTTGCAAAAACTAGTTTCTCCTCCAAGGTCTATGCTGGTTTGAACCTTGTGTTTCTTAGGTTTTCTTTCACTAAATTCTTCACATTACCTAAATGAAATCTCTGCGTTAGCCAGACTACTCTCCTGATTTCCCAGACATGCCTGCCCCCTTCACTTCCTTTGGTCCGTCCCACCCCCATGCCTGGTGTGAACGGGACCTTTTGCAAAATAATGCTTTGGAATGATGCTTGTGGGAGATGGTCCATGGCAGCAAGAACAGCAAGGAGTTTTCCCCCTTGTTCTTATACAGGCGCTCCTCTCCGAAGCATGTAAAGATCCGGAGCAAATGATACAGCAAACAATGTTCAGTGAGCCTTGCTGGCGCAAACACAGGAGGTAGAACAGGACGGAGCTAATGACCCAACGTTAGAAGGTTCTACAACAGTAGAACTGTGGGGGGGAGTTTCCTGGGAGCAAGCTGGGAAAACTGGCACTGATGGAAAGCCTCCTGACAAAACAATAAAGAAACATTGCCACTGGGCTTATGCACCTTTAGCTGACTCAGTCAAGACCGAGTTACTGCTTGTAACTGACAGACCCTCTAAGACATTGTGTGGCACAGTTGCACACCCTTGCGTATTTCGTGCTTCTCTATTCTTTTGTTTGCCTCAGTAGCTAATGACAATACTAGTAATGATCATAACATCCATCATACCAATCGGAAGTATAATTTGGTGAGCAAAGGAGAAATCGTTAGCTTCGTTTTATGGATGAGGAAACCGATACTAAGGGCAGGTAGGAAAGGAGCCCAGCCTCCTATTTCCGGAAACGGCAAAATCTGAAATCTGGGAGCCTCAGCCTGGGCTCTTTTTGCGGAGTCACGAGAGGCGACAGACTAGTGGGTGAACACGTGGGCTCTGCCGCCGGGCTGTGTGGGGGTACATCCTAACGTAGCCATCTCCCAGCTGAGTGAGTGGGCAAGGCATTGAAATTCTGTGTCCGTTTCCTCCTTTGTGGGAGGGGGGATGAAAACAGTGCGTACTTCCTATGGTTGTGGTAAGGCGTGAATGTGTTCGTGCCTGTGAAAACTCACTGGTACCCACTGAGTGCTCAACAGGTGTTGGTTCTTTCTACCCTCACCGCACTGTCAGCTCTCCCTTCTTTGGCCTCTTACGTTATCAGTACTCGGTACTCAGTACTCAATACTCAGTATTACTTAGTAGATCCTTCTCAATTTTCCCTTGTGTGTAATTAGCAGCCCCTGAAGGAGAGAGAGACGTGTTTTATTCAACCCCCACGGCATTTAGCATGGTTTCTTGCACAAAGAGATGCTGAATAAATGTCACTTGAATTGTATTGCGAAGCAGACAGCATAGTATTCAAGAACGTAGACTCTGGGGCTTGGCTGATCCGGGTTCAGATCCCAGATGCGCCACTTACTAGCTGTGTGCTCTTGAGCAAGTGACTTGAGCACCCTGTGCCCCAGCTGCCTCAACCGAAGATTAAAGATAATCAGTATTTCCCACCATGGATGTTCACAGTGAGGATCGAAGAGGTTGTTATATGTGAAGTGCTGAAGACAACCCAAGGCTCATCATAAGCATTTTTTAAGTGCTTGCTATATCTGCCATTTTCCTGGTGTGCCGGTCTTATCTCTCAAACTACATTGCAGGCTTTTTGGAACAAACGACCTTCAGATCTTAGTGGCTAACGCAGCCACTGTTCGTTTTCATCCAAATGTATGCAAATTCCAGCATGGCTGTTCCTGGTCAGAAACATTGGCTCTCCTGTGTGTCTTTCTTCACAAGGGCAAACTCACCAAGCTTCCAGATCATGACCTGAGCCGAAACCAAGAGTCGGACACTTAACTGACTGAGCCACGCAGGTGCCCCTGAACTTGAGCTTCTTATGTAAACTGTTTTAGGACCAAGGTGACCAGATATCCTGTTTCTCTGGTCCTTCTGTTTATTCTACAGGAAGTTTCTGTCAGGTCTTAGTAACTCATTTAAAAACCTGACATGGGGCCTCTTATTGAAAGGCTATAATTTCCACAAAGGATTACTCCACTGGAATTATTACTGCCCTTCCTCTTCCTCATTGCCACCTGTCCATCTTTTTTTCTTTTTTTAATGTTTATTTATTTTTTTGAGACAGAGAGAGACAGAGCGCGAGCGGGGGAGGGGCAGAGAGAGGGAGACACAGAATCTGAAACAGGCTCCAGGCTCTGAGCTGTCAGCACAGAGCCCGACGCGGGGCTCGAACTCACGGACCGTGAGATCGTGACCTGAGCTGAAGTCGGCCGCTTAACCGATTGAGCCACCCAGGCGCCCTGCCACCTGTGCATCTTTCCCACACCCCACCCTGCCACTCACCTTCCACTCATTCCAGAATAGCATCCTGTCCTTCCAGTCCTTAGAAGAACGCTTCTTCCCCTGATTGCCTTTAAATGCTTAATTCCAGTGGAGTAATCCTTTGTGGATTACTGGCTTAGCATCCGACTCTTAATCTCAGCTCTGGTCTTGACCTCAGCGTCGTGAGTTCAAGCCCCGTGTTGGGCTCTGTGCTGGGTGTGAATCCT
Source organism: Lynx rufus (assembly GCF_022079265.1). Lineage (NCBI taxonomy): Eukaryota > Metazoa > Chordata > Mammalia > Carnivora > Felidae > Lynx > Lynx rufus. The sequence continues at coordinate 171,299,963 of NW_025814845.1, forward strand.
CCTTAAAAAACTGCTTAATTCCACTTTCACATGGGGTCCTGTCTGCTCTTGCCACACCCTTTCCTCCTGGATGACGGGCTTAAGACATGACGGCCTCAGTTGACAAAATATCTGTTGAGGACTTCGGAACGCAGCCTGTGAAGAACCCAGCTCTGGCCGATTGCACAATTTCTCCCCTAGGTGGCGGCAGCGCACAAGCTGTGCAAGGGCAAGCCTCTGACCCCTGGAAACCAGAGCCTGGAAAGTGAAGAGAACTCAACCCGGAAGTGAGGGCACAACCGATTCCTAAACAGGCAGCCAGCCCACGATAGCTGGAGGCGTGTTGGGTCTCTGAGGAGAGCGCTGGATGACTCCGAGAGTTTGGAGCGTTATGTGTTAATACAAAGTGACGTGGAGAATTAACAAGAGCCGCTAAGAAAGTTGACTACTAGGGACCAAAGCCTCAAGTCCCCCCGTTAAGTAGGATGGGCTTTCTGTTAGGGGTGGCTTGTTTTTAGCAGTGCTGTCTAGCCAACCAGACGCAACAGGAGTTGGGCTCTTCATTTCCTCTTGTAGCCTGTTTTGTTTTTTAAATATTTTTTAATGTGTATTTATTTCTGAGAGAGGGAGAGAGACAGAGCGTGAGTGGGGGAGGGGCAGAGAGCGAGAGGGAGACACAGAATCCGAAGCAGGCTCCAGGCTCCCAGCCGTCCGCACAGAGCCCGACGTGGGGCTCGAACCCACCAACCGTGGGATCATGACCTGTTGGATGCTCAACCGCCTGAGCCACCCAGGTGCCCCGTTTTGTAGCCTGTTTTGATTGTTTCATGTTGACGTCCTGTGATGTCTCTCTCTCTCTCTCTCTCTCTCTCTCTTCTCTCTCTCTATCAGTACAGGTAAAGTTCCAGTGACTGGTCAAAGTGGTTACCATACTTCATTTTGTTCCTTCCTGTTCCAAGTTTCTGGTCCCATGCCCAGATTTGGCTTTCTTCTTATGCCTGACATACAGGGATATGGATCCACACTTTGTCATTTAGGATAGTCCAGAAAGCATGGTCTTTCCACTCTATAGCCAAGTGTTGGAGAAATGTTCTCTTCACAGTTGTATTTTAAGTGACTCAAGGTGTTATAACAGGGATAGCTGTTATATGATAACATGATTTCATATGGAATACATATATATAAAAATGGGATACATATATATATGGGATACATACATATATATATATATGGGATTCATATATATATATGGGATACATATATATAGGATACATATATATATGGGATACATATATATATATGGGATACACACATATATATATGGGATACATATTTATATATATGGGATACATATATATATATAGGATACATATATATATATGGGATACATACATATATATGGGATACATATATATATAGGATACATATATATATATGGGATACATATATATATGGGATACATATATGGGATACATATATATATATGGGATACATATATATATAGGATACATATATATATATATGGGATACATATACATATATGGGATACATATATATATGGGATACTTATACATATATGGGATACATATATATATGGGATACATATATATATATGGGATTCATATATATATATGGGATACATATATATAGGATACATATATATATGGGATACATATATATATGGGATACATATATATATATGGGATACATACATATATATGGGATACATATATATATAGGATACATATATATATATGGGATACATATATATATGGGATACATATATGGGATACATATATATATATGGGATACATATATATATAGGATACATATATATATATATGGGATACATATACATATATGGGATACATATATATATGGGATACTTATACATATATGGGATACATATATATATGGGATTCATATATATATATGGGATACATATATATATGGGGTACATATATATATGGGATACATATATATATGGGATACATATATATATGGTGTACATATATATATGGGATACATATAGATATATATGGGATACATATATATGGAATACATATATATGGGATACATATATATATATGGGATACATATATATATGGGATACATATATATATATGGGATACATATATATATATGGGATACATATATATATATGGGATACATATATATATATGGGATACATATATATATGGGATACATATATATATGGGATACATATATATATGGAATACATATATATATGGGATACATATATATATATGGGATACATATATATATATATGGGATATATATATATATGGAATACATATATATATGGGATACATATATATATATGGGATACATATATATGTGTGTGTGTGTGTATATATATATATATATGGGACATATAGGGATAGAATGATAACATTAGCTGCTTATAGAAAGGCTTAACTCTCTAAATCAATGGAACATGAACAAGTCAGCATTTTAAAATGAGGATTTAAAACCAATAGTAATGCATGTTAAATGTAAAAAGATATCTAAAAAACATAAAGCACAAAGAAGGCAATACATTTTGGTATGTATATTCTTATATTCCCCCTCCCTCAAATGGCACAGAAATATTTTTTAGTAATGTCGTTTTTATTTTATTATTTATTTATTTATTTAATGTTTCTTTATTTTTGAGAGAGAAAGAGAGAGATCATGAGTGGGGGAGAGGCGGGAGGGGGGCAGAGGATCTGAAATGGACTCTGTGCTGAGATCAGAGAGCCCAATGAGGGGCTCGAATTCATGAACCGTGAGATTGTGACCTGAGTCAAAGTAGGATGCTTAAGTGACTGAGCCACACGGGTGCCCCAGTAATGTCATTTTTAATGGTCAGTTAGTACTCCATTCTAAAAAAGTGTAATGTATTTGGGGGTGGTATACATTGTCAAATAACCTTCAGAGAGTGTTTATCTGAGTGCCTTCACATCCTCATTAACACTGAATATAATAACTTTAAAAATCGTATTTGCCAGTCCGGTAGGCAAGAGAATTCTGTTTTTGTGCTATTTATATTTCTTGGGTAAATGTTTCTTATATTTTTATTAACCATTTGTGCTTAGCCTTTGTGAATTGCATATTCATGTCATTTGCCCATTTAAAATTTATAGTGCTTATTTTTTCCCATTGATTTGTATGAAGCCTTTTTGTACAGATAATTACCCCTTTTCTGTAATGTATTGGCAAATGTTTCCCTAAATCATCATTTGCTTTAAAAAATATTTAAAAATTCTGTTAGTATTTGAATAGCTTCATTGAGGTATAATCGACATATACTAAGTTACATGTATTTATAGTGTCCAATTTGATGTTTAAACACATGTATGCTTTTATGAAACCATCACCATAATAAAGATAAGGAGCATATGCCCCCATGTTTCATTGTGCCTGTGTAATTCCTCTCCCCCTTCCCTCTCTGCCTTCAATCCCTATTCCCAGGCAACCATTGATCTGCTTTCTGTTGACGTCAGCTAATTTGCAAGATCTAGAATGTCATACAAATGGAATCCTATAGGATGTATGATTCATTTTCCCTGGATTCTTTCTTCTCATCTGGCTTCTTTCTCTTAGTATAGTTACTTTTATATTCATCTATGTTGTTGTGTATATCAATAGTTCATTCCCTTTCATTGCTGGATAGTGTTATCTTGCATAGATAAGTTGTTTATCCTCACTTGTTGACAACCATTTGGACTATTTCCTCTCTTTTGTTACTACAATAAAAACTGGTGACGGGGAGGCCACGGTGGCTCGGTCGGTGGCTCGGTCGGTTAAGTGTCTGGCTTCGGCTCAGGTCATGATCTCGCGGTTTGTGGGTTCGAGCCCCTGCATCGGGCCCTGTGCTGACAGTTCAGAACCTGGAGCCTGCTTCGGATTCTATGTCTCCCTCACTCTCTGCCCCTCCCCCGCTCGCACTCTGTCTCTGTCTCTCTCAAAAATAAATAAACGTTAAAACAAAATTTATTAAAAAAAAACCAAAACAAAACTGCTGTGACCTTCCGGGTATAATCTTTGTAGGGGCATAGGCTTCTGTATGTAAATACCTAGGAATGGAATGGCTAGATCACATGGCATGTTTCACTTAAAAAAAAAAAATCGCCAAACTATTCTGCATATTCCACCGGTAGTGTATGAGAGTTCTAGATGCTTCTTCCCCTAACCGACATGAGGTAGGCTCAGTCTTTTTAATATTTAAATTGTATTTCCTCAGTGATGCATAATGTCGAAACATCTTTCCATATGCTTGTTTTCAGTCTGTATATGGCACTTTGGCACTTCATCGTATCAATTTTTGAGAGTTTAAAAATAAAATAAAATTAAGAAAAATTATTCTGCATTCAAGTTTTTATCAAAAATGCATCTGGCAGCGATTTTCTCCCCGTACTGTGGGATTGTCTTTCCATTCTCCACGGAAATGCCTTTGTACTTCCATTAAAAAGCAGATGTCCATATGCGCGTGGACCTGTTTCTGGACTTCATACTCTGTGGCATTGTCCTATTTGTGTATCTTGGCGCCAGTATTTCACCATCTTGAGAAGTCTCAAAATCAGTGTTTGTCCTCAGAATCTGTTCTCCTTTCTCAAATTTGTTGTGTTTTCATAGGAACTTTAGAAGGAGTTTGCCAGTTTTTACAGAAAAAGCCTGATTAGGATTGTGTAGTGGGTCAATATGGGAGAGAATTGACATTTTAACAACCTTGAGCTTACCAATCCATAAAATGGTATATCTCTCCATTTTTTAAGGCTTTTGTAAAATTACTTGCAGCATGTGGGCTTTTATTTTAAATCTATTTTTCCTTTGTAATAGTTTCAGAGATACAGAAAAATTGTGAAGACAGTACAGAGATTTGCCATGCCCCATGGCAGGTTCTCCTAACATTAATATCTTCAGTAAGTATGAAACGTTTTGTCACACTTAATAAACCAATATTGATACATTATTAGTAACTAAAGCCCATATTTTATTCATCTTTCCTTAGTTTTTAACCTGATGTGCCTTTTATGATATGAGATCTCTTCTAGAGAGGCGAGTTGTCTTGTCTCTTGAGGCACCTCTTAGCCGTGATAGTTTCTCGGACTTTCCTTGTTTCTGATGATCTTGATAGTTTTGAAGCATGCTGGTCGGGTACTTTGAAGCAAGTCCCTCAGGAGGGATTTGTCTGATGCTTTTCTCATGATGAGACTGGGCTTACTGGTTTTGGGAGGATGGCCACAGAGGTAAAGTGTCATTTTCATCACATTTATCACGTTTCATCACATTTCATCACGTTTATCTCATCACATCACACGAAGGGTATACTCTGTCAGCCTGACTTATCACTGTTGATGTGAATCTCGATCACCTGGTTGAGGCTGTGTTTTTCAGGTTTTTCTACTGTGAAGTTATTTTTTCCTTCTTTACGTACTTTTTGCACTTTAAGTACTTTACGTACTTCTTACGTACTTTTTCCTTCTTTACGTACTCTTTGTAAAAAAGTCGTCACGCATGTCTCATACTCCTTAAGGAGTGAAGAGTTATATTCCACTCGAGGGCAGAGCATGTAGATTTTTAATGTACAGATATTTCATTTTTGTCCTATTTTCCTCTTTTTTGTATTTTTGATGTTATTTTAAGTGGGATTGTTTAAAAAGTTTTACTTTGTTATTAGGGTTTAGATACACAGTTGATCTTTGCATGTGGATCTTGCAATGTTGCTAATCTTGCTTGTTTCAGTAGCTTTTTGTAGATCCCACTGAATTTTTTAAAAAAGAATATTTATTTAGAGAAGGGTGGCAGGGAGAGAGCAAGAGAGAGAGAATCCCAAGCAGGGTCCACACTCAGTGTGGAACCTGAGATGGGGCTCAATCTTACAACCATGAGATCATGACTGGAGCAGAAATCAAGAGTCAGATGCTTAACCAACAGACACACCCAGGCACCTCAGATGCCATTAAGTTTTCTTTCTAGACAATTAGTTTGTCTGCAAATAAAAATAATTTAATTTCTTTCTTTTCAACCTCCGTGCCTTTATTTCTTTTTCATGCCTTATCACATTGGCTGGAATCTGTAGTTCACTGTTGAATAGAAGCAGAGAGAACAGAAATCTTTATCATGTTCCTGATATTATGAGGAAGACATTTAGTTTTTACTGTTAAATATGTTATCTGCAAGATTTTTATAAATATTCTTTATAAGGTTAAGGAAATTCCTTTGTATTCTTTGTTTCCTGAGTTTTTTTTAAAATCAGGAATATATATTGGATCTTCTTTCAAATGTTTTATCTTTATTGAGATGACTTTATGCTTTTTAGTTGAAAATTTGTTAATATGATGGATTACATAGATTACATAGATTGATTTTCAAATGTTGAACCAACTTTGCCTTCCTGGGATACACTGCCCCAATGTATTATCTATCCTTCCATTACATTGTTTGATTCAATTTGCTAAACTTTTATTTAGAATTTTTATATCTGTGTTCATGAGAAATACTGACCTGACTTTTCTTTACTTGCAATGTCTTTGGTTTAATAGCCACATGACATTGGTTTTATCCGATACATTTTGAAGTATTTTCTCCTCAGTCTCTGAAAGAACTTGTGTAGAATTGATATTATTTCTTTCTAAGATGTTTGGTAGAATTTACTATCCAGTCCTGACGATGAGCACCCAGTTATCGATGTCAGGTTATGCATCCAGTCATTACCCAACATCAATTCTCTTCCTGGGCGAATCAACCTCTGTTACCTATTTCTTAGGGTCTGCTCTATTTGATAACGGAGTCATGAGCCTGTAGTCTCTGGAGTGGGATTAGCTCCTGGCATCAGAATCAGAATTGTGATTTGGTCTCTTGGTAACCATTTCTCTTTCTTGTCTCTTTTTCTTTCTCTTCTTTCTTCTTTTCCTTTCTTTTTGCTTTTTTAATATTTTTTACCATATGTAAGTGTGCACTCCAGCAACATGAAGCACATTCACATTCTTGCACAACCACCACCCCGATCTGCCTCCAGAACTCCCATCTTCCCAAACTGAACATCCGGACCCATGCAACAACTCTTCACTCTCCTCCTGCCCGCCCCCCCCGCCTCCCCGTCCCGCCCTGGCCCATTCTATTTTATGTCTCTACTAATCTTACCACTGTGGGGTACCTCATATAAGTGGAATCCTAGAGTATTTGTCCTATTGTGACTGGCTGATTTCACTGAGCATAATGTCTTCAAGGTTTAGCCACATCGTTTAGCACGTGTCACAATTCCTTTTTTTTTTTTTTTTTTTATGGTTCAGTGATAGTCCGTTGTGTGTACTTGAGCAAAGAAGCGGAGTCTGAAAATCAGTAGAGCTGAGTCACAAGAATGTAACCCACAAGGAAAGGTTCGGTGCATTCCTGCTCCCTGTGCTCCTGCAGTTTATCTTTCCTAAGTCTTGGCTCCTTAATTCTTACGAATGACTAAGAATTCAGTGTTTCCCAGTACAATTCTTCCCCACTCCCTTTAAGGAGCTAACCCAAATCGGTTGTTCATAATAGAAGAGCCTTAACTGCTGTGGCCCAGGATGTGTTTCATCCGGGAAATAGAGTGATCATCGTTGAGCTAGTCCCATTGTTTCTTCATGGCGGAGAGTGGCCAGATTCATATAGATGATTCATACCTGAAGTGGCTCTGTAAATTGAATTCATGGTTCAATACACAAGGGCTTTAAATAAGCCTGAGAGACCACACTGCCATAGGACATTACTCATGAAAAAATATCTTGAGATGCAAAGTCCTATTCATCCTATGATGGCTGGACACTAAACATTTAGAAGTGGCATAAAAACACTCAGATCCTAACATGGAAGATCTTCAGAAGAATTCTTTCTCTTTAAAAGAATTCTGAGAATCCGAAAAACATTGAGCAAAAGGATTTCAAAAAGATATCATTAGAGAAGAAAGACTCCGAAGAGAAAAGAGGCCAACAGAGGACACAAAACTATGCTGAGTGTATTGGGTTTATTGAACAGGCTGAACTCTGTGGGGTCCAAAAGGGAAACGACTTGTATCTCCTCCAGCACTGCCATCAGACCAGCTCTGCACTGTGCTTCCTGCCCCTTGACGGTGTCTCCTGCGGGGCCTGCAGCATTTAGATTGCTTTCGGTAATAAAAACAAGTCTCATTTGACAGTTGCAAACTAGTTTCACAACGAAAAAGACCAGCCCCAACCTCCACATCCTGCTGTTTTACCATTTGTCCCAATCCCAGGCTGATCTGTGGTTGGGGAGTAGATGAGTTTGCTCGGGCTTCCGTAGCAAAGTGCTGCGTGCTGGGTGGTTTCAACAACAGAAATTCATTTTCTCAAAATTCTGGAGGCTAAGAGGCTTGAGATCAAGATGTCAAGTTTCCTCTGAGTCCTCTCTCCTCGGCTTGCAAGCGGCCGTCCTTTCCCTGGGTCCTTACATGGTCCTCTGTCTGCACGAGTCTGTCTTAATCTCCATAGGACACAAATCATTGGATTATGGCCCACTGATCATTTTATGTTTTAACTTAACGAGCCCTTTAAAGACCCTATCTCCAAATACAGTCATGTTCTGGGATGCTGGGGGTTGAACTTCAACATACGAGTTTTGGGGGGGGACACAATTCATAACAGGACAGACCTCAAACAGGACCTATGGAAGGAGCATAGTCATTTTTTTCTTCTTTCCCCCATTTCCTTTTGTCTCTCTTGTTTTTAGGATCACAGGGGTAAAAACGGGGTGGGGCAGGAAGGTTTGAGGAAAGGATCAAAAGGCATTTTAAAATTTAATTGCTATAACTTGCTCTTGGCTAACCCTGGCTTACAACAGTGTCAGGCTTTGTCCAAATTCTGGCTCTTCAGGGCGCTCAGGTGTGGCTTCTTCAGAGACCGGGAGCTGAGGCAGGAGACTGAGATGGGGAGGAAACCCGGCTTCCTGTTAAAGTCTGTACACTTCGTATTTGATCTTTCTTTTTCTTTAGAGAGACAAAGCGCGAGCGAAAAAGCAGGGCAGGGGCAGAGGGAGAGAGAGCGCTGGGCCCAAGGCGGAGCCCAATGCAGAGCTCAGCTCAGAGCTTGATTCCTTGACCATGAGATCATGACCTGAGCCGAAATCAAGAGGCAGTTGCTTAACTGACTGAGCCACCCAGATGCCCCTGGTATATGATTTTATATTTGCCATAAGTTAAATCTCGTTCTTTATTCTGAAGGTTCATGTACAGGGGGCATGTTAGGATGTCCAATAACCTTTGCCTAAATGTACTAAGAAAGAAAGCTGCTAATGGAATTAGGCTTTCCCAGACATACAACCCTCAGTCCAGTGTCCCCATGAGTCCAGACCGGCCCTCCTTCTTTGGACCTTTTACTCACAAGAACACTTAGCACAATAGCACTCAGGCCTGCCTGTGACTGGTGACCCCTTCCCAATCTCCCAAATGCCACACAGTTTCTCGGACAACATACGGTTTTCTGCCTGCCACCCTATCTCCCTGTGCCTTGCCTACTGCCCCGGCCTTTGAACCTGCGTTACCTGAATGCCCCGCATCTCACCAGACTGCAGATGTGAAAGAAGTCACTTGAAAACTGACACCCGGGGGCACCTGGGCGACTCAGTTGGTTAGATGTCTGATTTTGGCTCAGGGCATGATCTTGCAGTCCATGAGTTTGAGCCCCAAGTCGGGCACTGGGCTGGCAGCTCAGAGCCTGAAGCCTGCTTTGGATTCTGTGTCTCCTTCCCTCTCTCTCTGCCCTTCCCCTGCTCGTGCTCTGTCTCTCAATAATAAATAAAATGTTAAAAAATAAATAAAAATGAAACCGACACCCAGATCTCACTAACTCCCTATCTCTGACATGCTGACGCGACACTTCAGCTTCCTCAGATTCTCCCCTAGTTATTTCGGGACTCCCCAGCGTTCGCCCACGTCCTTAAGAACTGGTCTGCCTCTCTGTCTCTGGTGGCGACCCAGGGCCACGCTTGAAACCTGCCCCTGTTTCTGGCACTGCCAGAACAATGCAGGGTCGCTGGCTGTCATTTGCATGCCACCTGGTGTCAAAACCGCCCGGTGGAGGGGGGCACGGTGAAGATACAGCTGGAGGAATTGTCTTTTTTCCCCACTTTGGGTAGTGGGAATTCATCAGTCGACATATCTGCCATCTCGGCTGCACATTGGAATTGCCTGGGAAGCTTTACGAACACTGATGCCCGGGCCCCGAGATCAGCATTCTGATTGCATCGGTGGAAGGTATAGCCCAGATCTGGGGGGTTTTAGGGACGCCCCAGATTCTCACATGGTTAGGATTGAGACCCACTGTCTTGCTACCATGGTTACGGTTTGCAGACCAGCAGCACGGGTGGTCCCTAGGAGTATGTAGAAACGCAGAATCTCGAGTCTCACCCTGACCCACTGAATCAGAATCTGTGTGCTCCCACGCTCCCAGGATTTGTACACACAAGAATGTTTGAGAAGCATTGGCCTCAGCTACCTCCAAAATTATAAATTAGCTGACAGTGGTCAGATGAGTTCTGCTGAAGTAGCATATGCGTCCTCTTAATTTTCTTTAATTTGAGAGAGAGAGAGAGAGAGAGAGTGCTTGTGCATGTGGGGGAGGGGCAGAGGGAGAGAAAGAGAGAGAATCTCAAGCAGACTCCACGCTCAGGATGGAGCCCAGCTCACGGCTCAATCCCACGACCCTGGGATCATAACTTGAGCCAAAGTCAAGAGTTAGACGCTCAACCCACTGAGCCACCCAAGTGCTGGTGCATTCTCTTAATCTTAATGTGCTTCTTTTTTTTTTTTAATTTTTTTTTCAACGTTTATTTATTTTTGGGACAGAGAGAGACAGAGCATGAACGGGGGAGGGACAGAGAGAGAGGGAGACACAGAATCGGAAACAGGCTCCAGGCTCTGAGCCATCAGCCCAGAGCCTGATGCAGGGCTCGAACTCACGGACTGCGAGATCGTGACCTGAGCTGAAGTCGGACGCTTAACCGACTGCGCCACCCAGGCGCCCCTTAATGTGCTTCTAATGTGCTTCTTAAGTTGAAGGCATCACCTGGGTTGCTCCCATCAGGAAGCGTGGCATTCCTGAGGTTTCTCTGGGTCCCCTGACTCTGCAAACTTCCAAACTTGCAGTCTGAAATGTTTCCCCTTCCCGCTCCGCCCCCACCCCGCATTCATATATCAATGTCCTAACCCCCAGAGCCTCAGAATGTGACTGTTTCGGGAGATAGGGTCTGTAAAGAGGTGATTAAGTTAAGATGAGGTCATTAGTCATTAATCTAATATGCTTGTGTCCTTGTGAAATGAGAGAGAGACACACACACAGGGATGCACACACAGAGGAAGGACCGTGAGGACACAGAAGGCGGCCACCTACAAGCCAAGGAGGGACGCCTCGGCAGAAGGCCAGGCATGCCGGCACCTTGATCTCGGACGTCCAGCCTCCAGAGCTGTGGGAAAAGAAATGTCTCTTGTTTAATCCACACCGTCTGTGGTGCTTTGTGAAGGCAGCCCGAGCAATGTAACACAGGGCTCCTCAGGGCTTTACAAACTCCGTCCGGCTGCAGAGCTCACTTGCATGCCATCCAACACACTTGATCCCTACAGATCCCTGACAGTCTGTGCCTTGGGCCCGACTGCTCTCTGCTCACAAAGACTTTCAGGAAAACAGCTGCTGGCTTTTCTGATTTTGCTCCGGGATGGATCCGAATCAGCCCCGTGGGACCAGGCGGGAGCAGATTTAACGCTACCTCCTCTTTCGTCCACGTCTCTCCCCAGGATAGACCCACTCGCAAAGACATCTTCCCTCTTCCTCTAGCCAGTCTGGGAAAACAAGAGCACTGTGTGTGTGTGTGTGTGTGTGTGGTGCTGGCTGCTGTCACTCGGCTCCATTGCTGCCCTTCTGTGTTCTTTTCTATTTTGCAGGGGGCCAGGAGTCCAACAACTGCATTTCTCAGACTCCCCTGCGAGCTGTTTACCGGGGAAGCCCTGTCAGCAGGAGGCACCAGTGGGAAAACCAGAAGAGGAGCCTCTCCCTGTGTGTGGCACTGGAAGCAGCAGCCGGAGCTGGTGATAACGGGTTCCAACAACGTCACTGCGGTCAAAGCAGCGACAGGGTTCCCGAAACCACAGCAGCAGCTCCGCTCCAGTCCAGGTAGCAGGTTCCAGATCTCTGGACGATCCCCGTCCTCATCCCATTTTTACCTTCTCCAGTTTGGCCAACACGTTTGTAACCGATTTGCCACATCGCATCCTGTTTTACTCCGTCCAGAGTGGCTTCTGTTTTCCTGTCTTGATATTGACTGATACAATACGCAAATTGTCCGATGCAAACAGACCCTGATCAGGGTGCATGGGGTGGGGGGTGTAGTGAGGAGGGGTCGCTGGCTTCTAAAGCTAATCTCTGTTCTACTCAACCCTGACCACTTTGACCACTTTTATGGCACAAGTGTGACCCTTGTCACCACCAGCCACTCAAGCTGGTTCTTTTTTGTTTTTTTAAGAGTTTATTTTTAAGTAGTCTCCACATCAGGTTGGCCCTTCGTGTTTTGAATTTGACCCCTAGTAACTGTCCCTTGGCTCCACCCCTCAGCCCCACTCTTTGCCCTTTGAAAGCTTGGCTGCCCCCTCTTTGGTGGTGGCCCTTGGTTACCTCTTGATGCAAGCTTCTTGTGCATATGACGTTCCTGCTCTGACTTTCCCAAGCCAGGCTCTACACACAGTCTGCCCTATTCCCATCCCAGGAAGCAGGCAAAGCTCGTTTAAAAATTCCAAGAGTGTTAGCCTGTGTTCAACCAGAGAAGTAGAACCCGTAGTAAAAAGGGTAAAAATACACAGAAGAATAGGGGATCAAGGGATTGTTAGAGGAAGGAGCCCCACACAATTGAGCGAGCTGGTTAAGTAGTCTCTGTGAGTATGTGGTCTCCATGTCTGATGCTGGAACTTCAAGTCCATAGGACAGGGAATCAGGAAGAGAAGATGGATGTCAAGGACGGGGTAGAAGCCACAGAGGGGACTGGTGCCCCAGAGGATGGTCTGAAACCATGTCAGTTCTTGTTGCCTCTGACCCTGTGGTATGTCTGCAGAAGCTGAGTTGAAGATATGGAGCTGGGAGTACAATGAGCAAATACTCTTAAAGCTCAGAGGGCAGAGAATCAGAAGAGAACTGCATAGAAAGTGCTCTGATGATTGGCAGAAGGTCCGCCTTGAGTTTTTCAGTGGGAAACTGATCAGTGCAAGCATGTGAGGAAATCACCCAAGCCTAGTAAAACCACCCAAAAGGATTAGAAGGAGCAATCACTCAGCTCACATAGGATCAGGAATGGTTCCTATTCTCACAAAACAAAGTAAAAAAAAAACCCTCAGAATTCACAGGGCATCCAACAGAATACCCAAAAAAGGTTAGCTTTGCCTCAGTATTGGGGCAAAATCAGCCCCAAACTAATAGTGCCTGGTCCTACTTAACCAAACATAAATCTAAGACATGAAAGGGTGAAACTATTCCCAAGTAGTTTAACTGCATTCCAGAACAAAGCTCAAGCATATTTTCAGACATTACAAAATGTCTAGTACCAAACAAAGTAATACTCACAATCTCTGACATCCAATAAAAAATGATCAGACATGCAAAGAAGCAGGAAAATATAACCTCCTCATAATTGAGGAGAAAAATCAGTCAATAGAAAGACACAGAAATGAAACAGATGATAGAATTAGTAGACAAAGGCATTAAAACAAGTATTAGAACCAATTTCTATATGTTCAAGGAGATAAAGGAAAGACGGACTGTGTTAATCAGACATATGGAAGATTATAAAAATTCAAATCAAGAATCTAGAGATGAAAGTTACAGTTTCAGATGAGAAATATACTGGATGGGATTAATAGAAGATTAGACATTTCAGAAGAAAGCATTAGTAAACTTGAAGACATAGCCTTAGAAACTGTCCAGAATGAAACTCAAAGCAGAAGAAAGCTAAAAATAAACAGAGCATCAATGAACTGTGAAGCAATTTCAAACAGCCTAATGTATATGTAATCGAAGTTTTCAAAGAAGAAGGGAAGAGGGGGCAGAAAAAAGAAATAATGACTGAAACGTTTTCGAGTTTGATGAAAAGGATAATTCCACAGATCCAGGAAACTTCACAAATTCCAAGCAGCAGCTGCTCCATCACCACAACAAAAAACCGATATCAAGGTACATTAGAATTAAATTGCTTAAAACCAAGGATAAAGAGAAAAATCTTAAAAGCAACCAGAGAAATTTCACTTATAGTCGTAGGACTCAAAGAATTGAAAGTAGAAATTCAAACAGTACTCACACACCTTTGTTTATAGCAGCGTTATTCACAAAAGCGAACAGATGAAAACAACTTAGTTGTTTGACAGATGAATGGATAAGAAATGTGATATGTGCACCCAGGGGAATGTTATTCAATCATAAAAAGAAATGAAATTCTGAGACATGCTCCAGCATGGGTGAATTTTGAGGACATTAGTGAATAACAATGAGTGAAATCGACCAGACACAAAAGCACAAATACTATATGATTCCACTTATATGAAGTATCGAGAATAAGCAAATACACAGAGTCAGAAAGCACAATAGAGGTTATTGGAGGTGTGGGAAAGGGGGGGATGAAGAGTTACTGTTTAATGGGTACAGAGTTTCTATTTAGAATGATGAAGAAGTTCTGGGACGTGGAGAGTGGAGATGATTGCACAAGACCGTGAATATATTTAATGCCACTGAATTTTTACTTAAAAATGGTTAAAACGGTAAATTTTATGTTCTGTAAATTTTATCACAATAAAGACAGAGCACTCAGAGAAGGCAAAACTGTAGAAACATTAAAAAGGTTGATCATTGCCCGAGGCTCGGAGGCAGGCAGGGAGGGAGGAATGAGTAGATGAACTACAGGAGATTTTTAGGGTGGTAAAACCATTCTTTATGGTACGGTAATGGATATTATGCATCTGTGAAGACCCATAGAACTATACAACACAAAAAAATAAACCCTTATATAAACTAAGGACTTTAGTTAATGATGTGTCAACATTGGTTTATTAATGGTAACAAATGTACCATACTAAGGCAAGATGTTAAAAATAGAGAAAACTGTATGGGAAGAGGGAAGGTATATGGGAACACTCTATGTTTTCCTCTCAACTTTTATCTAAATTAAACTGTTGTAAAAAGTAAAGTCTACTCATAAAAATAAAAAATAAACAATGAGCAGGCAGAGAAAGAAACGTATACGAAGAAACAATTTAAGAAGGACAGCAGACCTCTCCTAAGAAGGACAGCAATGCAACCCAGGGGATAGTGGAGGAAGGCACCACCAGAAAAAACTATCAGCTTGGAATTCTTTACCAAGCTCAATACTGTTCAAAACTGAAGATGAAATAACGGCTTTTTATTTATAAAAAAAAATGCTCTCAGAATTTATCACCAGCAGACACACACTGCAAGAAATGTTAAACGAAATCTTTCAGGCAGAATGAAAGTGATGCCAGATGGAAGTGTTGATCACACAAAGTGAATGAAGAAGAAAGGAAACGGGAACTACGTGGATAAATGTGAAGGTATCTGTTTGCTGCCGGTTCCTGAGTTTTTGGGGGGCCCTCTGCAATGTTAAACAGGTTGACGCTAATGTTAAACAGCCTTCTTGATGGTTCAGTCCTTTTGAGCTTGCTACGTCATTTATGTCTTTAGGCCATTATGACAGACCATTTGCTTTCCTGATTCCAAAATTTTCAACGTTTGTCACCTCTCCCATTGTTTCGGCCATTTCCCCCAGGACCGGTGCGCATATCCCATATGTTGTTGTGTATCAGAAACAGATGAAATATACATATAACGTTCAAATATCAAAAACAAATAAACAGAGCATCGGTGAGCTGTGGGGCAATTCTTCCTTCAAGTTCCGTGTCCCTTGGTTAAAGTATATTACCAGTGTGACTTCCCTTCAAATTCATTCTTGTCACTGCTATATAAATTTCCCATCAGGTCTGGAAGGGGTTGATGAACCGTTTTCCATCATAATTCAACTTTGAATCACTTATTTAATAAGAATACTCACATTTGTGAGACACGCAGGTGTTTTAGACTGAAAATGTGATATCATGCAGTTATTAGAAGCAGTAGGAAGTTGTGTGGGGCACCAGGAAGAGGCCTTTCTGGTTCCGGGACGGTCGGTGCTCAGGAGTTCTAGGTTCTAATTCCAGTTTTCTCAATACTAGCCGTCTGTCTTTGGTTAACTGACATGGCTTATCTGGATCTCACGGTCTTCATCTGTATTTTAACGATGGGGTTGGGTTTGGGGGGATTTAAGCATTTTATTTTTCTCTAAAAACATTTTCTGTGTATTCTGGCACAGTGGAGACAAATCTCATTTTTCTCATCCAGTTAGAGAATAAAAACAAACTCTGAGCACTTTGTGGCGTTTCATGGAGTTGCTTATCATTACTATGTCCAAGGAATCTGTTGCCTTCCACCCCAGCGTTTTGTGATACTCCACCTGTGGCCTGAGATCAGGGAGTAGATATTGGGTATAGTGGTCCAGGCGTAAGATTTAGGCATCTTTGAAGAATGGGATCAGCAAAGAGGGCCCTGGATCAGAGCTGCCCAGAAAACAAAAGTTAGGTTAGGCGTGGGGGGACACAACAGGGATCCGCTGACTGGTACCAGACCAGAAGGAACAGGGTAAGGCCCTGGTTTATAAGGAGCAGGGGGGTCACACATCACTATCATGGGATAGTAGTATGGCCTGATCAGGCTAGTTCTGACACAGGGGGGCAGGAGATACCCTCTGAAGTGTTGACACAAAGATTGTGTCAGTTTCAGAGATAGGACTCTTAGCCATTATGGGACTGATCAAAGTAGGGCTAATAAGAAAGGATTTCTGGAGAAGGTAATTTTGAATCAGCCACCTGACTTCTCAGCATCTTTTAAGATTAAGAAATTGCATTTATTTAGTGCTGGCCCTGTTCTAAGCACTTTGCATATATATACCTATTAAGTTACGATGGCGTGATGGTATTTCACACAGTAGGGAACTGAAACATAAAGAGCTAAAGTAATTCACCAAAGTTTAGACAGTGGCTTTGCTGCGAGTCAAAGCCAGGCTGTCTTGTCTTTAAATCCCAAGCTTCTAGCCACTATGCTACTTCAATAAAATTAAACTTACTAATCAGTTTTGGCAGACAAGATAATATGCTTGACTTTATTAAAGCTACCAAATAGAGTTAGTAGAGTTTTATATAATTTTTCAGTAGTTTTCCAGAGACCAAGGCAATATTGTCTTTGTCCACGAGAGGGCGCGTCCAGCAAAATCCTCGTGCTCCTGGTTCCAACAGATTGAGTCCCAGCTATTATCTGCTGATGTCAGTGGCCAGCCTCACACAGCTGTCCATCTTTGACAAAATTCAACGGTGTTCAAAGCACACACAAAGGAATTGTTACTTCCAAATGGTGTGCAGATACGAGGGGCACTAAAACCGAAGGAGTTCCGTTTGTGGCTTTCCTCAAGGAGAGGAAACTGGGCAGAGAAGGACATGTAAGTCTAACTCATGGTGGCGGTTCTTGTGTCCTATGAGAGTGGGTTCCAAAATGATAGCCTAAGTCAGCTGTCCTGCAGGCACAAACCAGGCCAGGATGATGGAGCACGCGGGGCAGGCCAGGCAGGGGTTTCCCTGAAGGAGAAAAATGCCAGGACATGTTTGGGGCTAAGGGCACACTGACCAAGACCTCTCAGTTGCTAATTAGTAGTATCAACCCTTAAAGCCCACGCAGGGTCTTGGGTGAGGAAGAAGTTTCCTGTGATAGGCCAAAAAGGGAGAGATCTGTTAGGGTTGCCCTGTTCTGTTGGAGATAGTTGAGGAAGCCACAGATGGACTATTCTGTTGGAGTTTTCTTTTCTTTTCTTTTTTTAAAGTTTTTATTTATGTATTTATTTAGAGAGATAGAGAGCAAGCGGGGGAGGAGCAGAGAGAAAGGGAGAGAGAGAATCCCAAGCAGGCTCTGCACTGTCATCTTAGGGCCCGATGTGGGGCTTGAACTCACGAACTGTGAGATCATGACCTGAGTGGAAACCAAGAGTCGGATGCTTAGCCAACTGAGCCACCCAGGCGCCCCTGTTGGCTTTTTCTTCGTGTATGTGCATGTATGTGACTTTATCATCACTGGGCAAGTGGTCTGTGAGAAATGTGCTACACTGATATTAGGGAAACAGGAAAGTGGGAATTTTCAATACGATAAGCATCACACACACACACACACACACGCACACAAGAGGGTAGCTCAACAAGGACACCTTTTCTGATAATTTTTTATGGCATTGACTAACACTTTATAGGACTGAGTGTATTTTAACCGGAGAAAATGGATAGTAAGGCATCTTAGAAAAACTTGAGGGGCGCCTGGGTGGCTCGGTTGGTTGTGCATCCGACTTCGGCTCAGGTCATGATCTCGCAGTTTGTGAGTTCGAGCCCCGCATCGGGCTCTGTGCTGATACCTGGGAGCCTGGAGCCTGCTTCAGATTCTGTGTCTCCCTCTCTCTCTGCCCCTCCCCCACTTGTGCTCTGTCTCTCTCTGTCTCTCAAAAATGGATAAATGTAAAAAAAATTTTTTAAACGAAAAAGAAAAGAAAAACTTGAAAATCCCAGTGCATACTTTCAAAAACTCTTGGGATTCCAAGGGAGCTGAAAAGACATGTTCTCCCACCATTTAAAAATAATTTTTTAAATTTTTATTTA
Source organism: Lynx rufus (assembly GCF_022079265.1). Taxonomy (NCBI): domain Eukaryota; kingdom Metazoa; phylum Chordata; class Mammalia; order Carnivora; family Felidae; genus Lynx; species Lynx rufus. Next base: position 171,318,702 of record NW_025814845.1, read on the forward strand.
TTTTTGAGAGAGAGAGAGACAGAGTGTGAAGGGGGGAGGAACAGAGAGAGAGAGAGAGGGAGACACAGAACCCGAAGCAGGCTCCAGGCTCTAAGATGTCAGCACAGAGCCCGACGTGGGACTCAAACTCACAAACTGCAAGTTCATGACCTGAGCCGAAGTCAGACGCTCGACCGACTGAGCCACCCAGGCACCTCACCGCCTCTTTTTGATGCTTGAATCTTCTCTGTAGCAACAGCCTCCAAGAGTATTCTGGCTTATGTTAGAAAGTCATAGTGGTGGACATACCTACGAAAGGATCCGCTTCCATTTTGGGTAACTCTGGCCATTAAAAAGTAAAGTCACCTTTCCCCTCTACTCACTAACCTCAGATTTTTAATAGTTGCTGCTAGTATTTATTGAATTTGGAGCTGGTTATCCTCTTGTTTACCCCCTTAATGTATCTCTATGGGCGTATCCGTTTACTAAGGCTGCCATAATAAAATAGCACAGACTGGGTGGCTTAACAACTTATTTTCTCACAGTCCTGGAGGCTGCAAGTCCAAATGAACGCCTGGCTGGTTCAGTTTTGGTTTCTGGTGACAGTTCTCTTCTTAGATTTTAGATGGCTGCCCTCTTGCTTTGTCCTCACACGGCCTTTCCTTAGTGTGTGTGCCGATGGAGGGGTGGGGGGGGGGGGGAGAGTGCTGTCTGGCGTCTCTTCTCGGAAGGACACTGATCCTCTAGGATCAGAACCCCACCTTTATGACCTCATTTAACTTTAATGCCTTTTTCAGTGGCCCCATCTCTAAATACCGCCATCTTGGAGGTGGCGGCTTCAACGACTAACTTTGGGTGGTGGGACAAACATTCCAAAACAGTAGAGTCTGTAGCAATGGGGTAAACATTGGTGTCCTCACTTCACCGAGAAAGGGTATCTGAGGAACAGCCCTGTCTAGTAACGAAATGTGCATTTTTCTGGCGTAAGGTCAAAGGAGGAGGGGCCGTGGTCCTGGTAATCGAAGACTCAGTGTATGAGTTTGCTAGGGCTGCCCTAACGAACGCGATAGATGGGGTGTCTTAAGGAAGACGTTTATTTTCTCATAGTTCTGGAGAAGAGATAGCCAATACTGAAGGGGCAAGGTTTCTTCTGAGGTTTCCCTCCTTGGCTTACAGATGGCCGTGTTCTCCCTATGTCATCACATGGTCTTCCACCTGTGCGTGCACTCTTTTTATTAGGACACCAGTCACACCGCGTGAGGGCCCCCACCCTCACGGTCTTCATTTAACCTTAATCACCTCTTTAAAGACCTGATCTACAAGTAGATCACATCCTGAGGGGCTGGAGGTTAGGGTTTCAACAGTGGCATTTTGGAGGGGACACGATTCAGCCAAGAACACCCAGGGTGCCGTCCATTCGTCCCAACAGAGGGCGCTAACGCCTGCAATGCCGCTTCCAGGATGCTTCAGGCCAGGACACCAGTCTCCCTTGCAGAATGCTTCCGGAAGCACAGCTCGTTCCTCCTGGGTGTACCGCGGTTTACTGTGCACCCCATCCATTTCCAAATGTCAGGGCAAGTAAAAGAGAGTGGCACTTTTAATGTAATAAAATATTGTGCTCTTTTTGGACCCTGGGATTGTTTTCTGTGACCAGGAAACCTTTTTTTTTTTCCCTCTATTAGATAGCATCTCTATGAGTATTCTGTTTGCTTTTTCTCCTAGCACTTGGTTTCTATCCCCGCCCATCTGGAAATTACCAGTGAGTTACATAAATTGGTCTCCCTACCTATCATTACACATAGGAGGAGCTTGTCCTGGTACACAGGGTACACACTGTCCCCTGAAAGTGTGAGAGGGCACAGAGTTACGAAACCAAATTATACCAGGACTTTAGAAATATTTGGAGGAAGATACAGAAACACCCATGGGCTCGCCACACCGGAACAGCCATTTTCATCTTGCCTATTGCTTGTGGTTTCTTAGTTGCCTGCTCATATATCTTGGTCAATATCTGCAAGGATCCAGGTGGGAACACAGAAACTAAACTGGCTGTTTTAACTGAGAAAATTTAACATAGAGAACTGGCTACACTGGAGTTGGAGAACTGACCAAGCACACAGGGGAAACTGAGGTAACACACAAACAAGGTGTTGCAGGTAGCATCTCCCACACCTAGGACGGGAGCAAGGGAGGGAAGAGGGTGAGGTCATCAGCAAACAGGAGCTTGGAGGGGGTCTGTGTGGGGCTGGGGCCGTCTTTCAGGTAAGCAAAGATGCCAGGACTCCCACGCTCCGCCTCCAATTGGAGACATGAAGCGTCAAGAGGAGTCAGTCATGGCATCGATCTCTGTGTGATATAATTACCTTCCCAATTCAGTTAGACTTCCCCCTGGGGTATTCTGTAAACTCAATAAATTTTTACATGAAATAAAAAAGACGAAAGCGAGCGAGAGGGAAATATTAGTCGAGATGCACTACACAAGGCCCAAGAAAGTGAAAATATGCATAAGCCACTGGAGTACTTATTTTCTTTTATTTGTTTATAAGGCTATTAGTTAGTATTTAAGACTTCCTTTTCTCAAAGTTACAGGAAAGGCTAGAATGAACTTTGTAGTACTGGGAGGTGGGGGTGGTTGGAGGTGGGGGTGGATGTTGGAGACATCAGTAGGAACTCGGGTTCACCTAACTTCTGTATACAGGTGGGGGGATCCAGAAACAATTCCAGATGTGTCTACACACGCGGGGTAGTATGTACGTACATATCACCTAGCTTTGTCCAATGAGAAGGCCTAGAAGCAATGACACCCCCGTAGCAATGAGGGCACCCAGTGCCCAGATCTTGATTTCTAAATACTATTCTCTAAAAAAAGGAATCAGAGTTCTATCTAGGGCACAAGATGAGCCTGGGGCATCTTGTAGTGCCAGAAAGTAAGGAGACGCTCAAAAAACCAAAAAGATGGGGAGTATGTCAAAGGGACATAGGCATCAACTTGAGTGGCTTTCCTATGGCTACAATGGGCCAATCTGAGCTATAGAATATAAAGTAGCATTAGATTCTAACCCAAAGTGTAAATGAGTCCATACTACGATAAATAAATGATTTAATTAACAAACAAGAGGGCAAGCAAACAGACACAACTGTTCCTTATAGAAGAGTTCCATATAATGTCTGTAGATAGGGTCCTCCTTCCAAGAGGGGAGGATCAATTCTGCCCCACCCTGCTCCTTGAGGTTGGACTGGACTTGGTGACTCACTGTTAACACATACAGTATGGAGAGGGGTTAATGGCGACCTGACCGTGCAGAACCTGGCAAGCACAACCTTAACGAAGGGATGAGGGCTGAAAGACCCCGGATGCCATGCGAATGTCATATACCCCCTGATACGATGTGACAACAAGAGTGCTTCATCTCCGTGGTATTCTTTCCCAAATCCTGTAACCCCCCTCTAATCATGAGAGAAATGTCAGACCAACTTGACTTGAGGGACATTCTTCACGATGCCTGACCCATCCATACTCCTCAAAATTGTCGAGGCCATGGAAGACAAGGAAGGGCTAAGAAGCTGTCACAGGCCAGAGGACACTAAGGAGATGTAACAAGTGAATCTAGGAATCGTATTATGGACTGGACCCTGGAATAGAAGAAAAAAACATTGATGGAAAGCCAAATTTGGGTTTAGTGACTCGTAATGTACCAATGTTGGTTTCTTGGTTTTGCAAATGTAGCACCGTAACGGACGATGATGACATTAGGAGGAACTGGGTGAAAAGCATAGATATTCAGGCACTCTCTGCACTATCTTTTTTATATTCTAATATAAAAATAGATTTTTATACGTGGGCTTTCATTGGCTCTTCCATGTTCCCCTTTTCCTCAGCTGATTGGGGTTCTTTACCTGTTGGGGTGGCCCAAATCTTTATTCCTAAAGGGTCTGAATCCTCGGTGGTCTTGTCTTTTTTTTAGTCATCATAGTGTTTCATTAGCCATCATTGCTGAGCAGGGTAGTACTAAGGAAATTTTGGAGCATCCACTGGAACCACTGGGTCCCAGAAATATCCCCTTCCCTCCAGTGTATAGAAGTAACCCAGTCACTTGGAATCAGCACCAATCACTCAAACTACTTCAGGAGTCTCCTTTTTTGCCATTGGTTCCAAGGTATGAGGACTCCAGTATGGCCCGGTGGCAGTCATCTTGGAACACTGTGTGCCCAGTGGATGCACTTCTCACAGGAATGGACGCCTGACAGGTTAGGCACTGGTAGTAGCTAGATTAGCCTTGGTGGAGAGAGACCCAAGTTAGTGGGTTTATGCAAAGCCCCCGTTATGAGCTAACTGTTTGTCTCCCTCTTCCCCTGCAATTCATATGTTAAAATCTAATCCCCAATGCGATGTCATTTGGAGTCGGGCCTTTGGAAGAATATGATTAAATCAGTAGGGTGGAGCCCTTATCAATGGGACAAGTCCTCTTATAAAAAGAAGCCAGAGAGGTATCTCTCTCTGTACCTTGTGAGGTTACAGCAAGAAGGTCACCATCTGCAACTTGGAAAAGGACCGTCACCACCTGTCAACTGTGCCAGCACTTTGGTCTTGGACTTCCAGCCTCCAGAACCATGAGGAAGAAATGTCTGTTGTTTAAGCCACTCAATCTATGGTATTTTGTTATGGCAGCTGGATCTGACTAAGACCGCCCCTTCCCCAACGCCAGAGACTTGCACACGCACAGAGAGAGAAAGAACTGGGTTTCTGGGAAACAGGCTGGCTCGCTCTTGCCTAATTAGGAAGAGCCTCCACTGTAGTGAGGCCCTGTAGTTAGACATGGGACACCTATGTCGTCACATCCCATGCTTATTCCCAGAGATCCACCCACATACCTCTTTGTCACCAGACAGCCTAGTTACCCATCTTCCAATCCTGTTCCAAGTCCTCGATACCTGCCCAACCATTAGCCACTCCCCATGAGTCAGTATAGACGGTGGCTCTGGCTACTTCTCCAAAGAGAACAACAAATGTTCCCGTTGGAGTTCTTCCCACCATCTTTCAGGGACACGCTTGGTGGGGTTGCAGCAGGTAGCAGTCCATTCCCACTTCATGTATTGTGCAAAACCATCCCAAACAAGGGCAGAACCTTCCCCCCCGCCTCCATCAGTGAGTCTTGAGCAACTCCTCCTCCTGAGCTTGTTCGAGGGGACTGAACAGGAGCAGACGTCCAGGAAGCCTGCGACAGATGTTCAATGCCAGGTACTCATGCATTGCACCATTTCTGCTTGGAAACGTGCATCTCTGATCTTGTGCATCCCCAAGTTGTGATTAAGCGTATCAGATGATACCGGTTCACGATGGGACGCTTGGGTCCCATTACCACGTGCTATCCCATGGTGAGGTATTCAATCCCTATCAAGTCCAACAGAAAGCCAGGAGCCATTTCCCAAAAGGAAAATAATGACCGGTGGAATAAGACAAGGCTTTGCTCCCAAACCTTAAGGTTCTGCACTTCTGAAGCTTGTCAGAAACTTCACACCACATTGTTAGTTTCCACAGAAACCTCAGGCGTCATGGATATGCCGTGTCACAAGGCGCAAATGACAAACACTCTGTCCTGAGTCTGGGCCTGTTGCAGACTCCCTCTTGGCCTCTGGTCTCCACTTAAAACCGGAACTGTGAGGGGCGCCTGGGTGGCGCAGTCGGTTAAGCGTCCGACTTCAGCCAGGTCACGATCTCGCGGTCCGTGAGTTCGAGCCCCGCATCAGGCTCTGGGCTGATGGCTCAGAGCCTGGAGCCTGTTTCCGATTCTGTGTCTCCCTCTCTCTCTGCTCCTCCCCCGTTCATGCTCTGTCTCTCTCTGTCCCAAAAATAAATAAACGTTGAAAAAAAAAAAAACCGGAACTGTGATGGGTCAGAATAGCACATTCAATGTGACATGTTCCCTTTAAAATAAGAAAGGACATGGGGCAGCTGCTTGGCTCCGTTGGTAGAGCATCTACCTTTCGATCCCAGGACGGTGAGTTTGAGCCTCACATTGGGCGTGGAGCCTACTTCAAAAAAGTAAAAAACAGGGACACCTGTTCAGCTCAGTCAGTTAAACAGTTAAACTGAAATCTGGTTCTTGATTTCAGCTCAGGTCACTGACTCTGCAGAGCCTGCTTGGGATTCTCTCTCTCTCTCTCTCTCTCTCTCTGCCCTTCCCCAGCTCTAACTCTCTTTGTCTCTTTCAGAATAAATAAGCTTAAAACATATTAAAAAAGAATATAAAAATAAAAAGGGACCTGGTAAGCATTACGCCTTTTTCAGAGGCAAGAGGGGGAAGGCACAACCTGTTTTCACTTTGGAGAAGATATCCCAACATGCTGCGCTTACCACAGAGCTCATCTCTCTCTCCACCCCCACACCCAACTTGCACGTATCTTCTTACGAAGGCATCGAAGGTACCTGTTACTTCTTAAGCATCGCATCTATTATGCATGATGTCATTGATATAGCAGACTGGTGTGGTATTTGTGGATGTCAAGGCCATTAATATTTCTACCCTCCGGCAAAATTTGAAGGTGCACTGTTGGCTCTGCCAGTGAAAGCAGATTGTTTCTAGGGGTCCTTGGAAGCCGAGGTAGAGACAACCAAGAACCTGCCACCTCAAGTACTACATGCAAGATGCAATGAGTTGTCCCAATTTGCTCCAGGAAGGTTTCACATCGGGAGCAGCAGCTGTAATAGAAGCCAGCACCTGTTTACATTGACAATAATTGACCCCTCTGAGATCTATCCACCTCCCAAAGGGCCAAACAGATCTATAGAGTGAGGGGAGTGGTACGTTTCACCCCTCCTTCCTTCAAGTTCAGTGGTGCTCCGATGTCTGCAAACTCTTCTCAGGATGTTGTATAGCTCTGGGTTTACTGTCCTAGCAGAGAAGGGATGTTTGGAGAACTCCGAGAGCCAATGTGGGGATTCTTCCAGTTGTTGAATGTGTCCGTTTTAATTATGCATTAGGAAATGGAGAAATAATGAGAAGGATGATCCTTGGACCTCCTGGGCCCACCGTGGTCACTTGTCAGCTCATGATTATAACCTCCCACTTTGATTAGTGGATCATAGAGATGTTTTAGGTTCTTAGGAATAAGCATCCACTCTGAGCTACCATCTTCTTCTTCTTCTTCTTCTTCTTCTTCTTTTACATTTTATTTATTTTTGATAGAGAGAGACAGAGCACAGCTGGGGGAGGGGCAGAGAGAGAAGGAGACACAGAACCTGAAGCAGGCTCCAGGCTCCCAGCTGTCAGCACAGAGCCCGACACGGGGCTCGAACTCACAAACCGCAAGATCATGACCTGAGCCGAAGTCGGACGCTTAACCGACTGAGCCACCCAGGTGCCCCTTGAGCTAGCATCTTCTAATCCTGACAAAGCCTGGACATTCTTCTTCCCCACAGTGCACACCATTTACTAGGCTCTCACGTCCTTTGGGAGAGAGCTTGGAGGAGTACGTACTGTGACCTTGTTGCAGGGTCTTTCCTTAAGATGACCCAGTCCCTCTTTCAATGAAGGGTCTGTGAATTAGGCTGAGGGTAGGAGTAGTTTTTCCATTGTTGTGACTCCAGTTAGATGTCTGACCACCAAATGTGGAGTTTTCCTTTAATGCAGAACAAGAGGGACGTTAGTAGGCTGTCCGTCCCATTCTCTTCCTAGAAACACTGTGATCAGTGAACCACATTAGATCGGAGACCATGCAGATCAAAAGTTCTGATTTACCATGTCAGACTTGCTGTCCTCACTAATTGTGCCGCCTTGTCTCTGACAGCTAGGTGCTGCCATCAGGCTCTGCTGCTCCGGGATCCCGTCATTCCCCTGAAGCCAAAGAGCCCATCTCAGGAGATGTCACTCTGGTATCCAGGAGACAGCTACCACTGAGGTTTGCGAGGGTATGGGTGGTTTGCTCACCACTGCGGTTCTTGATACCTTAGAGGGGAGGTGTCCCCTGAGTCCTCGGGAACATCGAAGGGGTGCGAATAGATGTGCAGGTTGTGTATGACAAATCTACTCGAAGGTTCCTATCTCCATAACCCCTTGGATTCCTTCCTCTATGTTATGCCAGAAAAGTTCTGGAATCCCAACCGCAGCGCATGTAGGCTACTGCTGAGTCCAAGCTTCAGTTGCCCAGCCAAGCAGACCGTGAGACCCACTTCCAGTAGTAGCCGGCACATGGAACCCTGCATCTTGGGTCGCCTCGCCCATATCAATACCGTTGGCCCAGTCCTATGCTATGCTCTGTCCCCTCGGTTTAGCATCATTACAATCTGCTTCTGCATGAATTACCAGTTTCCTAGTGGAATCGACGAGCACAGTCTTGAACTTCGTTTGGAGCCTAAGCTATTTCTTCCAACGTCACCTTTTGTGTTTGATCCTCTGGAGTGTCCTGAGGAGAGTTTAGATTTTTACTTTTCTTCGCTTAACAGTTGGTCATCAGCTTTCCCCTTGAGTGTCTGCTTCTGATTGCTTTTAATGATTGTGTGCTATTCCTTTATATTGAAATATACCCTTCCAACCTATTCGTCTAATTTTGAGAGTTAGGTTGTTTGCAAAAAACTACTTTTCAAAATATTCTGAAATTGAATATATAATTATTTCATTATATATCCTGAGTCTTGTTTTGCGAAGAAAAAATAAAATTACGAGGAAATGATGAAGAAGAAATATTTTATTAAAAAAATTAAGCAAACATATGGAGAGTTTAGTTCATGCTTAGCTGCCTGACAGGAGAAATGGGTCGATTCAGAACATAATAGAACATCGTAGACCAAAGACATTGAAAGTTGAGGTAGGAAAAAAAAAAATCCAAGAAACTGTTTTATTGTTTTGTATTATTTTTATAATTCACGGATCCGTGATTGAAGTGATTCTCAGAAATAGTCACTCAGAATGACAAGCTTGGGGAGTGTCTGTTTTCCAGAACAATGTAAATGATAACTTTTTAACTTCATGGCTTATACTGAGTTACTGAGGGTCGGCATCAAACTGCAGTGCCTGGCCCCAGGCCATACAGCTCAGCAGTCCCCATCCTTTGTCCTTCTTAATGGCCAGGTGTTCCCAGGTAGAGTTATACTGATGTTTTCCAACTTGATTTAGAACTGCCCACTTTTTTTTTTTTTTTAATTTTTTTTTTTTCAACGTTTATTTTATTTGTGGGACAGAGAGAGACAGAGCATGAACGGGGGAGGGGCAGAGAGAGAGGGAGACACAGAATCGGAAACAGGCTCCAGGCTCTGAGCCATCAGCCCAGAGCCCGACGCGGGCTCGAACTCACGGACCGCGAGATCGTGACCTGGCTGAAGTCGGACGCTTAACCGACTGCGCCACCCAGGCGCCCCTAGAACTGCCCACTTTTGAGTAGAAGCCGGAAGCCTCTCAGAAATGAGAGTTTGACTCCTGGGTATCTATATTACCTTTCAGTCACACCATTTCTTATTTCTCCAATCCTTAAAAAAAAAAAAAAATTAATGTTTATTTATTTATTCATTTATTTATTATTTATTTTTTAAATGTTTGTTTATTTTTGAGAGAGGTAGAATGCGAGCAGGGGAGGGGCAGAGAGAGAGGGAGACACAGAATCCGAAGCAGGCTCCAAGCTGTCAGCACAGAGCCCGACGTGGGGCTCGAACTCACGAACCGTGAGATCGCGTGACCTGAGCTGAAGTCAGACGCTTAACCGACTGAGCCACCCAGGCGCCCCTTAATGTTTATTTTTGAGAGAGAGAGAGAGAGAGAGAGAGCACGCGCAAGTGGGGGCAGGTGCAGAGAGAGAGGGAGACACAGAATCCGAAGCAGGCTCCAGGCTCTGAGCTGTCAGCACAGAGCCCCATGTGGGGCTTGAACCCACGAACCATGAGATCGTGACCTGAGCTGAAGATGGATGCTTAACCAACTGAGCAACCCAGGTTGGACTGGGCTTTATGATTGGACTTCTGCCTTTATTTCCCTTCTGAAACTGGAGATTTGCTCCAAATTCCTTTCAGCTTAGGCTTTGACTCCCTGCTGATATCTAGGAGCTCCTTTCTTCAGGCCCTTGGTCCAGCTCCTTGGGTGCCCACAATTGCTCACTGGGGCTTTATTGTTCATGGAATCAATGTGTTGCAGCTGACTGTAACCACAATTCTGACTCTTCAAATTGGATTATCTCTTGTTGGTGCTTGTACAACCATGCCTAATTTCCCTCTACTTTTGATTATTACTTGGTTGCCTTTATTAGTGTAATTAGACAGTTTCATTCACCATGATCCCTGTTTGTCGGAGTACTTAATCTGTTTAGAAAAATAAACTACCAGAGGTGAGGATTTTAAATGGGATCCCCTAGATTATGTGACAAAATAAAAGATGGTGTTTAGCTACCTCTGTAGGAGGGTACATCCAATAAACTAAAGGACCCCAGTGATGGTTTTGGGAGTGCATACTGGGTGCAGAGGTTGGGGCACCAACAGTCTTTAATGAAGATTTTAAAGGGGGTGCTATGGGCTGTGTGACATAACACGTCTCTCTATTGTCTCCTTTGTGAGATCTTTAGTAAAGTTCATATTAATTCCAAATGCTTTGTGTGAGTGGATTCCTGGGGGGGGGGGGCGGAAACTAGCATACAGTCAAATCCTAGGCATCCAAAACATGTGGAAGCTTCTGTCTGAACCACAGGGGGCCAGGACCAAGGCTAAGAGTCTATTACAGCCTCGTGTTCACTGTCTACAAAGTTAGTCCTTGGGAAATAATCCAGGAAGCAGAACACCTTGACTTGAATCCTTGAAATTGCAAGACGGGAGTGACCCAACCTCTAGCCCTTGAGTCTAATCTTAGGCAATGACAGAGGTTCAGAAACTCTACCAATATCCCTTCTTGCCAAGGCAAAAGTGCTGTTCAATATCCCAGTGAAGAATACCTTCACTTCTGCCATTGGGAAGCTCACCTTAGCTTGCCCTCACTTGCTCCCTGGAAATGGACTTGGAAGGAGCAAGTGATGCCTTTGTAGTTGATAGAAAGACATGCATTTCCAGTTTTTGCATTGTCTTTCCCCAACCGCTCACTGTTCCCCATAATGTTTCTCTCTCACACCATCCCATCCATTCCCTTTATGGAACATATCACACTTTATAAAAATACATTTGTTCTGAATACCAGTAATCCTGTTTATCCACAGCGGGACCTAGTAGGGACTCATGGAAATTTTGAGGCTACTGGTTAAGAGAAATATCTGAGCTTAAATCTATTCCTTGGCTGAGGTGACAATCTGGGGTATCTTAGTTAATGTTTGTTAGGCTGATGACTTAATCAGGTAGCTTTACAGTACTTTCATTTTATTGCCCCAAACATGTTTGCCTTTACTAATTCAATTTCCAGAAGTAGTCTTCCAGGAACCAACTAGAATTAATTCCCTGGTGTTGCCCTGAGAACTGAGTGAACAACCTCTCGCGCCTGTGTGCCCTACTTGGAGAGTGACAGCAAGGTCTGGAGGCTTCTTCGAAGGGTCACCATATTTAAGACTGTTGCGCAAAGAAAATATGCCAATGTTCATTTGAGAAGCAATAAAACTTTAAAAACAATTAAAAAAAAATTTTTTTTTAACGTTTATTTATTTTTGAGACAGAGAGAGACAGAGCATGAACAGGGGAAGGGCAGGGAAAGAGGGAGACACAGAATCGGAAGCAGGCTCCAGGCTCTGAGCCATCAGCCCAGAGCCTGATGCGGGGCTCGAACTCACGGACCGTGAGATCGTGACCCGGGTGAAGTCGGACGCTTAACCGACTGAGCCACCCAGGCGCCCCAAAACAATTTTTTTTGAAGGAGACGTGAATGAAACAGCTGGTATGACTTTCTAAAACTTGGAAGAAACTGCAGAGCTTTGAAGCCAGGTCCAAATATTACAGGCCCACACGTGGAAGGTGTTTTGAATGCTGGCCATCCAGGGCTGTTAATGTCTTCCTTGCACCTGCTGTGAGGCTAAAAATCAAAACAAAAAATACCCTTTTGCTCATGGGAAGCAAAATGGCACAGTTCAACTGGAGTAGATCCCTTGAAGTTTAAGAGGAAATAGAAGGCCACAAGTGCCAGCGCTTTGACTTCAGTTCTTAGACAATGACAGAAATATTTGCAGTAATATTTCTGTCCAGATTTGTTACTGCTCTAATGAAGTTCTTTTTTCCTGCTGAAAGCTCACAGCACATGGCATTGCTACCAGTTTGTTACTAGCAATGGATTCTCTGTGGGTAAAGGCAAGAATTCTTTGCAATGTCAAAGAGAACTAAGGCACGGTGCTCTGTTTTAAAAAAATTTTTATTTAATTTATTTTTTAACTTATGTCCAAGTTAGTTAGCATAGAGTGCAGCCATGATTTCAGGAGTCGATTCCTTAATGCCCCTTACTCATTTAGCCCCCTCCCCAACCCCTCCAGTAACCCTCTGTTTGTTCTCCATACTTAAGAGTCTCTTCTGTTTTGTCCCCTCCCTGTTTTTATATTCTTTTTGTTTCCCTTCCCTTTATGTTCATCTGTTTTGTCTCTTAAAGTCCTCATATGAGTGAAGTCATATGATATTTGTCTTCCTCTGACTAATTTCACTTAGCATAATACCTTCTAGTTCTCTCCATGTAGTTGCAAATGGCAAGATTTCATTCTTTTTGATTGCCAAGTAATACTCCATTGTGTGTGTGTGTGTGTGTGTGTGTATAATATATATATATATATATATATATTATATATATATATACCACATCTTCTTTATCCATTCATCCATCGGTGGACATTTGGGCTCTTTCCATACTTTGGCTATTGTTGATAGTGTTGCTATAAACATGGGGGTACATGTGTCCCTTCGAAACAGCACGCCTGTATCCCGTGGATAAATACCTAGTAGTGCAATTGCTGGGTCGTAGGGTAGTTCTATTTTTAATTGTTTGAGGAACCTCCATACTGTTTTCCAGAGTGATTGCACCAGTTTGCATTCCCACCAGCAGTGAAAAGATACCCTCTTTCTCTGCATCCTCACCAACATCTGTCCTTGCCTGAGTTGTTAATTTTAGCCATTCTGACAGGTGTGAGGTGGTATCTCATTATGGTTTTGATTTGTATTTCCCCGATGATGAGTGATGTTGAGCATTTTTTCATGTGTCTGTTTGCCATCTGGATGTCTTCTTTGGAGAAGTGTCTATTCATGTCTTTTGCCCATTTCTTCACTGGATTATTTGTTTTTTGGGTGTTGAGTTTGATAAGTTCTCTATAGATTTTGGAAACTAACCCCTTATCTGATATGTCATTTGCAAATATCTTCTCCCATTCTTTTGGTTGCCTTTTAGTCTTGCTGGTTGTTTCCTTCACTGTAAGGCACTGTGCTCTTACATTAATGCTCGTATTTTAGAAATCTTAGAGCTCTTATTGCAAACCCTGCTTTGTTTATAAGAATCAGAACTTGGTGAGAATCTCATCTCCATTCCTTGGAGATTCAGGGAGAACCAAGTGATACAAGCTCAAGAGCTTAATTTACATCCTGGACAATGAAAACAAAGATTCTAAGCATCTGTTGGAAAGTGATACAGTTAGGAAAATTTAGCTAACTCCATCTCAGCCAATAAGTCATATTATTAGTACAGGTGCATCTACTAGAAACTTGGGCAGTGTTAGTCTGGATTTAAGCAGTTTCAAGAGACATTTTCAATACTGCAGTAAGATTATTTTTAATTTTCTCTCCAGAAAATTCATATAGTCTTGTGACTTATTTTTGGCAAAATATAAAAATGCAAGAAATTATTGGTGTGGATTCCTTGACATTTCAGGGAGGACTAAGGTTCAGAACTTTGGTTCTAGTCCTCAATAACAATGAGATATTGTTTAAAAGCTTCTTTGAATGCTCACTTTTAGGTGAGATGAATTAGTTTGCTAACTACTATTGTTTTGGTATTAAAAAGGTCAAATACGTAACACTGTGTTGGTTGTTCCCGGACATACTTAGAACTTACAAGTAGAATTTAAATTTCAGTTCTAGCAATGTAGACCAATGTTAGGGAACTTCGGTGAATGCTTACACAAGATAGGAGTGAGTTCGAATTCAAGTTCAAGTTCCAGTGTGTGAATGAACTTCCTTTCATCCGCCATGAGCCTTTGCGTTGCTTTTAGAAAGTATGTTCACACGGGATACCTGGAATGATTCCTTACAACTCAGGGAAGATCTGAGAAATTCATATTTTGTAAGAAGTGGACCTGGGGGGATCATTTATAAGTGGTAACTGTTGGGGAAGGAAGGTTTGTCTTTGTGCCCTCTCCAACTTGATAAGGCTTGATCAGAAACGGGACCATAGACTGGGACACATTTGCTCCTAGAGAAATTCCCTGGGTATTGAAAGGGTGTCTGGTGTGAATCTCATCACTTTTCCATGAGAACTGGTTAAAGAGATTCTGGTTCGAGACATTGGTAGCCAATGCTATAAGGCCAGGGTGGACATACAGCCAAGTTTTATGCTCGCCTGTTCGTGTCTCTCACTACTCGCTGCATTTTCATTTCCTAAAAATAGGACAATACCACTATATTCTTCCTAGCAGATGCAAGGAAGGACTTATTCATGAATTGTGTTTTTCTGGCCTTGGGTAGCATGCACAAAACATCCAAACGCTGCTCTTCCCTTTCTAAGATCAGAATTGAGACACCAGAGAGTGTCTCTCAGGTCTTATTTCTGAGAACTCAATCTAATTGCTATAAGTTCTCTTCCTGTAAACAAATTAGTATTCTGATTGTGAGGTTGACACCAACTTTAATGAAGCACTCATCATTTCATTGAAAGCAATTTAATGACAGCTTATACTGAGCACTGACAGAAACCTCCAAAACGTCCAGTACTCAACTACAAATACGGGAGTTTGCGACAGTTCTCTAGAAATGTCAAGGAAGCACACCAGCTACTTGCTTCAAGTTCTAGATTTGAAAGCAAAATAGAGCAGTACCAGAAATCCCTGAACTAAAGAAGGAAAAAGAAATTGAAAGAGTCAATAGAAAGACATTCCTGGCTTTGATAAAAAAATAATGGATTTTGATAGACATGTCCAACCATCATTTTCCATGCCTAGGACAAGACATTTAATCACAGGAATGTGGTGGCATAGTGGTCCTGGAAGCTTGAAGGTATCCTTCCCAGTGTCTCCTTCCATGTCAATTTCTCATGATTAATGTTTATTTATTTTTGAGAGAGACAGGGACAGAATGCGAGTGGGCTGGGGGCAGAGAGAGGGAGACACCGTATCCGAAGCAGGCTTCAGGCTCCGAGCTGTCAGCACCGAGCCCGACGCGGGGCTCGAACTCACGAGCTGCGAGATCATGACCTGAGCCGAAGTCGGACGCTCAACCGACGGAGCCACCCAGGCGCCCCTCTCATGATTAAAATGGTGGCGGCGCATGAGCCTCCAGGCAAGGGAAATGAAGGTTGTCCAGACACCAGCTCCCAAGTGAGAGCAAGCCATCAATACGGGTGCAGTCAAACCGCTCTTGTTTTCTACCGACTTCTGAATTTAGTTTTCCCCCAAACTTCAAAGCGTGAACAGCAGCAACTCAGTGTGAGTCCAGTTCTTGCAAACATTTTGAGAGCGCTACCCTGACTCTATCGTGCACGAAGGGAATACACTGACGCGTGCAGGAAAGTACACCGCCCTCCATTGTCGCCGTCAGGATGAGTGGAATCCTCTAATTGGCCGACTGCTTATGATCAGGCCCCGCCACATGGTGAACTGACATCTTGGGTCTCTGCATATTCTCAGGGAAGCAACAGCAGCTGCCCGTTGGGAATTTGCAAACAAGTTTGCGGTTGTGCTCATAGGTCATATCAGATGAAATAAAAAAGAGGAATCCGGCCACATGAAATCGTCACCAACACGTTTACCTTCGTCTGTCTCTCTTTTTCCTGTTGTGGGTTTTCCTCATTTGAGGAAGGTCTGGTAAACTTTGCTTGTTCATATCTAAGTAGGAGGCAATAAAAAGGCTGATTTGCAGGTGACGGCTAACTAGGTAAGAGGGCAGAGCGTGTCATTATGTCAGTGCCTTTCACATTGTGTCTTTGTTCTTACTTGGCTGATAACAGGGCAGCTCATTCATTTCTTCTTTCTTCTCTTTTCTTTTTAATTTAAATCCAAGCTAGTTAACATACAGTGTAACAATGGCTTCAGGAGTAGAATCTAGTGATTCATCACTTTCATATAACCCCCACTGCTCATCCCAACAAGTGGCCTCCTTAGTACCCCTCACCCATTTAGCCCATCCCCCCACCCAACTCCCCTCCAGCAACCCTCAGTTTGTTCTCTGTACCTAAGAGTCTCTTAGGGTTTGCCTCCCTCTTTCTTTTCATCTTATCTTACTTTTCCTTCCCTTTCCCCACGTTCATCTGTTTTATTTCTTAAATTCCATGTATGAGTGAAATCATGATGCTTATCTTTCTCTGACTTGTTTCGCTTAGCATAATACATTCTAGTTCCATCCACATTGTTGCAAATGGCAAGATTTCATTCTTTGTGACAGCTGAGTAATATTCCTGTGTGTGTGTGTGTGTATGTGTATATATATATATGTGTGTGTGTGTGTATATATATATATATGTGTGTGTGTGTGTGTATGTGTATATATATATATATATATATACACACACACACACATACTACATTTTCTTTGCTCATTTGTCAGTAGATGGAGATTTGGGCTCCTTCCATAATTTGGCTATTGCTGATAGCGCTGCTATAAACGTTGGGGTGCATGTGCCCCTTTGAATCAGCATTTTGTATCCTTTGCATGCTTATCCTAGTAGTGCAATTGTTGGGTTGTAGGGAAGCTCCGTTTTTAATTTTTTGAGGAACCTCCAGAGATACTGTTATCCAGAGGGGCTGCACCAATTTGCATTCCCACATTTCACTTCTTTCTTTCTTTCTTTCTTTCTTTCTTTCTTTCTTTCTTCTGTCTTCCCTTCCTCCCTCCCTCTCTTCTTTCTTTCTCTTTCCTTCCTTCTTTCTCTCTCTCTCTCTCTCTTTCCTTCATCCCCTAGCTTATGTCTTGCTCTTCCTTTGGTCTTTGCTGGTACTGTGTTGGGGAGGAGTATCTACTTTTTCCGCTTGCTTGGTGATGGCTGTAGGGTTGGGTGGATGGTGAACTTTGACACACCTAGACCTTCCATTAAGACCTTCCAGCCCTGTCTTCAAGGCAGGCCCGAGGCCTTCCATAGCTGAGTTCAAACGCTGGACGCTCAACTCTGCTTCACGGGCTACTTCCATTTACTTGCCATATTTCAGAGATGTATTGAGATCTCCTATGTGTGGTTCAACTTCCTGAAATTCTCTTCGTACAACTTTAAGGGTTTGGCTGAAAGCTTATGAGGAGCTGGAAGTTGCATTTCAAAAGTCAGGGAAATGGAAGTTTATCATTCTACTGCCTCCGAGTAATCGATCTAAGACTTCAAGGAATCCAGGCCAGTTCTTCACAGCAAACCTAGTTCTTTCAAATCAATTAGCACCGCTCAGCATCATACAGGTGAATGAAAAGGTTGGTGGGTCGAGGCCGCCTTCCTATTTTCAGGCATTTGCTTTGTGTCTATTGTTTTCTTGTAGACTGATTCTTTTCTCCTAGACGTGCTGTATCACAAAATTTTACTAAAACAATTTCCAACTAGTACTGAGATGCTTAATAGACGATTAACTTCTTTACCAGTAGGCAGTCACTAACAGAATTGGAAATTCTAAATCTGAAGGTCTTGGAAGAAAATTAATCACTGTCATCTGTTTCTTACACTTAAAGGCATTCTTTGAATTAATTGCCATTATTAAGCATTTGGGCCTATAGATTTAGAGATTTAGTGCTTTCTTTTTCTTTTTTGAAAATAAAACTGGGTCTCTGTCCAGGATTCTTTTGAATATGTTAATTAAATATGTGTTGGTCCATGTTAATATGTAAATAAAAATACTTTTCAGTCAAATCATAAGGAATTCTAGATGGCCAAAAACATGTTAAGAAATATCTAAGCTCATTCGTAGTAAAATGCAAATTAACACTAATGATAATGAATCAGTAGAGATTTTATGTAATGGTAATATTTAATGTTGGCAAGGGAACAGGCTGCTTGGAGTAAAAACTGGGATGTTTTTGGAGAGAAATTTTGCAATAAATACGAAAAGTCTTAACTATGCATGTGACTTAAACAACTTTGAGTTTAGGAGCTTATCCAAATCAAAGAATAACTTACATTTGAAAGATATAATTGAAAGAATGTTACCATTCTATTTATTTACCTACTTATCTATTTACCATGCTATTTACTTACCGGCTGCTGGGACTAACCTAAATATCTAAAATAGGAAATTGGTATAATCACTTATCGTATTACATAAATGAAAATCAATATAGGCAAAATCATGTTTTAGATTTAGTTCGTTTAGTACTTTAGAAGAATCCTTAGAATATACAGTTAGAAGAAAAGATAAATTCCACGAAAGAATATTGATAACTATGATCCTATTGTTGTCCATTTAATTTTTCAGTTATGTATGCAAAAAAAAAATCTGAAAGGGGGTGCAAGGCAGGCACAGTCCATTGTCAAAGAGAAAACAAAGTTTTTTTTCTAAAAATTATTAATAGACTTCATTTTTTAGGGTAGTTTAGTTTATTATTTATTTTTATTTATTTTTAATGTTTATTTATTTTTGAGAGACAGAGAAGTGCCAAGTGTGAGCAGGGGTGGGGCAGAGAGACAGGGAGACACAGAATCTGAAGCAGGCTCCATGCTCAAAGCTGTCAGCACAGAGCCCAATGCGGGACTTGAACTCACGTACCATGAGATCATGACCTGAGCTGAAGTCGGACGCTTAGCTGACTGAGCCACCCAGGCACCCCTGGGTAGTTTTAGTTTATAGAAAATGAGCAGAAAACACAGAGAGTTCTTATTTGCCCATTCACCCCATTCCCCAGTTTCCTTTATTATTAACATTTTGCATTAGTGTGGTATATTTGATGCAATTAATGAGCCAATTTTAACACATTATCATTAACTAAGTCCTTCAGTGATATCAGGGTTCACTCTTTGCATTTACATTCTGTGAGTTTGGATAAACGTATAATGACATGTATCCACTATTACAGTATCATACAGAACAGTTTTATTGCCCCCTAAATGCTCTGTGCTCCACCCCTCCCTCCCTCTCTCCAAGCTCCTGGCAATCACTGATCTCTTTACCATCTCCATAGATTTGCCTTTTCTAGAATGTCATATAGTTGGGATCATACAGTGTGTCTTTAAAATTCGCTTCTTTCCCCTAGTAATATGAATTTAACATATTTTAACATGTTTTTTCATGGCTTGATTAATCATTTCTCTTTAGTGCTGAATAATGTTCCATTGTCTGGATGTATCACACATAAATGTATCCATTTATCTACTGAAGGCTGAAGTACATCTTGGTTGATTCCAAGTTTTGTCAATTGTGAATAAAGCTACCATAAACATCCATGTGCAGGTTGTTGTGTGGACATGTTTTCAGCTCATTTGGGTAAATACTAAGGAGTATGTTTACTGAATTGTATGGTAAGAGTTTAAGTTTTATAAGAGTTTAGTTTTCTAAGAAATTGCAATTGCCACTATTTTCCAAAGTGGCTGTACTATTTTGATTCCCACCAGCAATGAGTAAAAGTTCCTGGTGCTTTACATCTTTGCCACCTTTGGTGTTTTAGTATTTTGGATTTTGGCCATTCTAACAGTGCTGGTGGTACCTCATTGTTTTAATTTGCAATTCCCTAATGACTTATGATGTGGAGCAAACACCTCTTCATATGCTTACTTGCCATCTACATATTTTCTTTGGTGAGATGTCTGTTCCGATCTATTGCCCATTTCTTTTTTTTTTTTTTTTTAAGTTTATTTTTGGGACAGAGAGAGACAGAGCATGAACGGGGGAGGGGCAGAGAGAGAGGGAGACACAGAATTGGAAACAGGCTCCAGGCTCTGAGCCATCAGCCCAGAGCCCGACACGGGGCTCGAACTCCCGGACCGCGAGATCGTGACCTGGCTGAAGTCGGACGCTTAACCGACTGCGCCACCCAGGCGCCCCGATTGCCCATTTCTTAATCAGATGCCTCTTTTCTTATCATGAAGTATTTTATTTAATTTTTAAAAATTTTTAGAGAGAATGAGAGAGAGAATAAGCAGGGGAGAGGGGCAGAGGACGAGAGAGAGAATTTTAAGTAGGCTCCACACTCAGCACAGAGCCCAATGTGGGGTTCAACCTGGGATCATGAGCTGAGCCAAAATCAACAGGTGGACGCTCAACTAACTGAGCTACCTAGGTGCCCCTCATCATAGAGTTTTAAGATTTCTTTGTATATTTTGGATACAAAATGTTTATCAGATATGTGTTTTACAGACATTTTCTCCCAGTCAGTGGCTTGTCATTTCATCCTCTGAACAATGTCTTTTGCAAAGTAAAAGTTTTATTATTTTTTTTTTAATTTTTTTTTTCAACGTTTATTCATTTTTGGGACAGAGAGAGACAGAGCATGAACGGGGGAGGGGCAAAGAGAGAGGGAGACACAGAATCGGAAGCAGGCTCCAGGCTCTGGGCCATCATCAGCCCAGAGCCCGACGCGGGGGTCGAACTCACGGACCGCGAGATCGTGACCTGGCTGAAGTCGGACGCTTAACCGACTGCGCCACCCAGGCGCCCCAAAGTAAAAGTTTTAAATTTTAATGAAGTCCAATTTATTTTTCTTTCATGAGTTGTGCTCTTGATATACTTAAAAAGTCATCACCATTATATATGATGGCATATTATTTAGCCATAAAAAATAATGAAATCTCGCTATTAGCCACAACATGGATGGATGTAGAGGATATAATGCTAAGTGAAATCAGTCAGTCAGAGAAAGACAAACATCATATGATATCACTCATATGTGGAATTTAAAAAAAAATTTTTTTTCAACGTTTTTTATTTATTTTTGGGACAGAGAGAGACAGAGCATGAACAGGGGAGGGGCAGAGAGAGAGGGAGACACAGAATCGGAAACAGGCTCCAGGCTCCGAGCCATCAGCCCAGAGCCTGACGCGGGGCTCGAACTCACGGACCGCGAGATCGTGACCTGGCTGAAGTCGGACGCTTAACCGACTGCGCCACCCAGGCGCCCCTCATATGTGGAATTTAAAAAACAAAACAAATGAACAACAACAACAAAAAAAAGAGACAAACCAAGAAATAGACTCTTACCTATAGAGGACAAAATGATGGTTGCCAAATGGGAGATGGAGGGGGGAATGGGTGAAACAGGTGAAGGGAATTAAGGGTACACTTAACATGATGAGCATTGAGTAATGTATAGAATTGTTGAATCACTATATATTGTACACCTGAAACTAATATAACACTGCATGTTAATTGTTACTTTAATTAAAAAAATGAATGACATAAATAAATAAATAAATAAATAAATAAATAAAATCAGTCATCACCAATTCAAGGTCAGTTAGGATTTCTGTGTTATCATCTAGGAGTTTGATAGTTTTCAATTTTAAGTTTACTTCCATAGTTCATTTTGAATTAATTTTGTGAAAAGTTTAAGGACTGTTGAGATTTTTTGTTTTGCATGTGGATGTATAGTTGTTTCAGCACCATTTATTGAAAAGGCTATTTTATTTCCCACTGAATTACTTTTACTCTTTTGTCGAAGATCAGTTGACTATAATTTGTGTGGAACTATTTCTGGGCTCTCTATTCAGTTCTACTGATCAATTTGTCTATTCCTTCACCAATACTACATAGTCTCGGTTACTGTAGCTTTTTAGTAAATCTTGAAATTGGGTAGCGTTAGTCCTATGACTTTGTTCTTCAATATTGTGTTGATTGTTTTGTGTCTTTCTCCTTTTCTTATAAACTTAAAGAATTAGCTCATCAATATTCACAAAATAACTTGCTGAATTTTGATTGAGACTGCATTGAATATATAGATCAAGCTGGGAAGAACTGACCTCTTGACCATCTTGAGTCTTCCTATCCATGAACATAGGATATTCCTTCATTTATTTACTTTTTCTTTAGTTCTTCTGTGATTTCTTCCATCAGAGTTTTGTAGTTTTTTCATATAGATCTTATACTTTTTTTTTAGATTTATATTTAGTATTTCACTTTTTCAGTGCTAGTGAAAATGCTGTTCTGTTTTTATTTTTAAATTCCAATTATTTGTTGCTGGTCACGAATTACTTCTAACATCACAACCATACAGGAGGATGGTACAGGGCACCTTTTCTCTTATCTATTGAGTTGTGGCCAAGTAGAAGTATTTCCTGGCAGGTAAGTTAAAAACATGTGCCAAAGTTTTATTTTAGTCTTGCTACATAGGAAAAGACTTTAATATATTCTAGAGATTCACTTTTGGAAGACACATTTAAAGGCAAATAGAATGATTAATCATTGTTAAACTATATATAAAAAGTTGAAGTATATAAATAAAAAAAAGAGTACTTGTCCAAAGTATTAATTGTCCCAACTGGCACAAATTTGAGAGAACAAGGGCACTCTATTAATGATTATACTGAGATGAACCTGGGACTTTACCCTGTACCCAGAGATGTGTGACTGTTAGGGTCTTGACTGATGGCACAGAGCATGGTTTCCAAGAACAAGTCTTTTTTTTTTCCAAGAACAAGTCTTAATCCCATTAAAGTTTATCAGAAAATTGCTCAAGCATTTGATCAGAAATACTAATTTCTTTTCAGAATGAGTTTTGAATTTCATCATACACAAAGGTTCTGTCACAGGCTGGGCTTAGGACAATTTTTCTTTTACATTACTTTCGGTCCTTATGGAGTTGGGTGAGTTGGAATACCTTCTTCCCTCCGGCTTGTCTTCCTCTTCTCTCTTCCTCCCATGTTGCCTCTGTCTCTCTGACCTATTCTTCAAGTTTCAGCTCTGTGCTTGTGGTAGTCCACCCGAGAAGTCCACAGTAGTAACAGACACGGTAGAAGTGAATTCTTGTAGAGCGATTACCGTATAACAGATGCAGTCCTAGATAGTATAAATATATTTACTAATCTAATCCCCCCCAAGAGCCCTTTGAAAGTGGTACTGTACATATCCTATGTTAGGTAAGCAAACTGGGGCACAGAGCGATTAAATAGCTTGCCCAGGGTCACACAGCTATTAACTGTGTATTATAGATTTGAACAAACAGACTGGAGCCCCTGCTTTCAGCCAATCTGCTACAGGGAGGAACATCTACCAGACAAACCCTTCTCTCTTTATAGAGCACAACTCTCCTGTGCCAAGTAAAAAAGGAAACTGGGAGTGAGAGGGATGGAAAACCATTGGTTCACTTTAAACAAATGAACAAACAAACAAACAAACACCTGTACTAGTCAGCTCTGGCTCCTATGAGAAAATAGCGCAGACTGGGTGGCTTAAATAAGGTGAATTTATTTCTCACGGTTCTGGACGTTGGAAGTCTAAGATCAAGGTGCTCGCCGATTTGGTTCCTGGTGAGAACTGCTTCCTGGCCTTTGGACAGCCGCCTTCTTGCTGTGTTCTCACATGGCCTCTTCTTTGTGAGCGTAGAGGAAAAAAGAGAGCTCCAGTGTCTTCCTCTTCGCATAAGGACACTAATCCCATTATGAAGGCTCCATCCTCATGACCTCATCTAACTTTCATTACCTTCCAAGATGCCACCCCTGAATACTGTCACGCTGGCAATTAGGGCTTCCGTGGATGAATTCTAGGGATGCACGTTCAGTCCATAACGACACTCACCCCTATAATACACATGGACAAGTTAATAGTGGTTACCTCTGCCTAGCAGGACACGAGGTGATGAATTTTTGCCTGTCATTTTCTTTCAAAAGAAATTTTACTTTTATGTAAGGGAACACATGCTATTATAATACCTTACAATTGAATAATGCCCCCCAAATGTGCTTCTCCTTCAGTTTTGCATTGAGGTGTGAAACATTCTGCCTGAATTCCAGGACAAAGAATTTGCAACAAACACCACCCTTTAAAATAGGTGAAACGACACGGCGGCATTCTGTGCACATGGTGTGGGCTCTGGCCTTTATGGGAACTACAAACCAAGTGAGCTAAGCTTTCATCTCAGGCGGGGGGAGTCTTCTACACACGAGAAGAGTATCATTGTTGAATGCACATGCCATCCATCATCTCAGGTTCACTCTGGGTCGAAGCATAGATCATTCCCTCTCCTATTAAAGAGCAAGCAGAAGAGGCTCCTGGGACTTGGCAATTAAGAGCAGCATAAATCAAGCTGGAAAGTTGCCCACAATCTCAGCCATTTGTTCAGACACTTTCCCCATCTCCTATTTTCTCTGCTTTTCCTTAATTTCATTTTTTTGTTGTTGTTCACATAGGATTCAATTATGGAGGGCTGCTTTATCTCTCCGTTATGAATGTAATACCTTAAAAGAAAAAAAAAACGCTATAGAGGTGAGAAAGCTGCATTAAGAGTCTATGTGTATCTAAGGACAAAGCAAAGCAGTGAAGAAGTTTTCAGAGAGAACAATGGTATAGAGCTGACTGGAACTAGGGACCAACATAGTCCCCAAATGCTGACAACCCTCTGTGGTGCTATTGTCATGTTCATAAAAGTTACGATTTTTTCTGGGTGCTAAATGCACGAACTCAAGAGCACAAAAAGTGAGAGTCTAACTTGGTGGTGGTGAGGTCTCCTTGATGTCAAAATAACCATATAAGTAATTGAAAAATATTACTGGGCTCTGTGGGCAAAATTCAATCTAACCAGTTGTTAGGTTTTAACCTTTTGTATCTTGGGTCCAATAATTCAGTGTAATAAGTTGGTTCCTGTGCTTACATGAGGGAAACCAAAGGCCATTATTCTAAGATGATCATTGCTATGTTTTAAAGTACGCTGTTCATGCCTTAGGACAGCTGTATTTCTCCCTATCTGAAAGCCAAAGGAAAAGAGGAAATCTAAGTGTTTCAGTAGCATTGGAACTACAATAGCATAGAATTTAGATCTTTTCGTAATGAAGAGCCCTGCCACATGGAGAACTGGAGCATCGAGGTTCTTCTTCCTGAAAGTGAGGTCTTCATGTAAAGTAAAAAGGATAAGAAAATAATAATGGCTCCTGTTTTCTTGCATCAGACACCGAATTCCCTCCTTTATATTCCCTGCCTGGTTTTATTTCTTCAATCGGCTTTGTTCCACTGCTCAGATCGTATGTTCTGCCCCATCCCTGCCAACACCCCCACTGTCCTGCAGGTACGCCGTGCTCGAAAGCGGATGCAGAAATGAGAGATATGAATCTTTCTCTTAAAGAGCTTTCTGTCTAATGGAGGAGATACGAAAAGGTAGAAAGAGGTATGAAATACCATGCGGGCTTCATAAGAAAGAGACTCAAGTTGTTAGAGAATGGGGGAGGCGAAGATGGGGCACTGCCAGAGAATATGATATAATGTTTGCATATTTTATCATGACTCCCCAGCTGTCCATGTGATGCTACATACACTATCTGGTGAACTTCTCAATGCTAGCTGGAAAGTAATACTTTTATAAATCCTTTTTCATCGTAAAATGTAAGCATCTATGGAAGAGTACCTCAAACAGAAATACACAGCTCAGTTTATTATTGAGGAATGAACATCTCTGTAACTACCATCTAGGATAAGAAATAGAATATTCCTAGCAACGAAGAGGCCCATTCTAGATGATTGTATTAGAGTTCTCTAGGGAAACAAAACCAATAGGACACATGTACATGCATATAGAATGAGAGAGTGAGACAGGGAGAGAGGCAGGGAGGGATATATATATATATATATATTTAAGGAATTTGCTCATGCAACTGTGAAGACTGGCAAATCTGAAACTTGACAGGGCAGGCCTGTGGCTGGGGACCTTGGGAAGAGCTGACATCGCTTGGAAGGGTCTGAAGGCAATCAGGAAGCAGAATCCCTTCTCCTGGGGACCTCATCCTTTTTTCCTTAAGGACTTTGACTGGGTGAGGCCCACCCAAGTTATGAAGGCAATCTCCAGTTCTCAAAGTCTACGGATTTCAATGTTAATCTCATCTCAGGCATGCCTTTATGGCCACATCTAGACTGGTGTTTTACTGAGTATCTGGGTCCCCTGGCCTAATCAGGTTGACATGTAAGATTAACCATCGCATAGATCACAATGTCCATTATTTGTTTTACTTTATGATTTACCACCTATGTATGCAGTCCTAAAATTATTTTTTCCAGATTTTGAACTTTATAAGTGGGATTGTGCTAAATGGGTATTTTTTGTGCCTGGCTTGTTCAGCATTACATTTTTAAGATTCATCTGCGTGTAGCTATTCATTGCTGCATGTAGCTATAGTTAAAAACATTTTCATTGCTGTATAGTATTCCATTGGACGAACAGACGACAATTGAACTATGCTTCTTTTGTGGGCATTTTGTTTCCAGTTTGGGGAATTACCAACTCTCATGCTACTATGACCACATTTCAGGAGCACATAAGCATATTTGTACAATATTTCCTTAGGAGTGGGATTTGGGGGTTGGAGGGTGTGTACATCTTAAATGTTATCAGATCATGACAAGCTATTTTCTGAAAGGATTAAATCGATTTCCTGCCTTAGCAGCAGCAGTATGACGGAAATTCTTCCCCTCCCCTCCTCTCTCCTTTCCTCTTCTTCCTCCTCCCTTCTTTCTTTTCGCGGTCACATCTACCTTGAGTCAGACTCTGAATTTCCTTCCTTATATGCCTTACTTCATCTAGTTGACTAGCTATATTTTTATAGTCAATATCCAGTAAAATATGTCCCGGAACTGATTAAGAGACTGGATTAGTGACTGCAGTATTTCTCATATTCACTAGGATGCTATCTTGAAGAAATAAAATATCATCATGCATTTACCCATTTGGAGCGGGGGGAACATGAAGTTCAGATTTTATTCTGCTTGAGTTTTGTTTAGTAGAGTTGTATATGTGTGAGACTGTGTGTGTGTGTGTGTGTGTGTGTGTGTTTGTGGGAGAGAGAGAGAGTGGCAGGGGTTCCCATGCTGTACACAGGCCACCCGTATCCCCAGCTGATGGAATGATAACTGAGCATCTTTGGTCTGCAGTGCCCCCTTTAAAAAAAAAGGTTTATTTACTTAAGTAATCTCTACAACCCAACATGGGGCCCAAACCCATGACCTTGAGATCAAGAGTCACATGCTCCTCTGACTGAGCCAGCCAGGTCCCCCTGCAGTGCCCTTTGATTCACGTCCTTCCCTGTGCTCCTTCCTTCCTTATTTCACAGCCTCATTTGCAAGGAAACCAGGCCTCTCACTCTCCCCAGACAATGCTGCCAATTTTCCATTTTCTCCATCTCCTTTGGTTCTGCCTTTATCCACTTATCCACTTTATCCACTTACTCCTCTGAGAAACCATTTGGGTTCCAGTAGTTTAATATACTTTGTTTAAGGCTTAAAACTCTTTAAAACTCTTCAGCTACAGTGACTTAAATGAAAGGTGGTCACAGATGGGAATTTCTGTGTAACAAGGATTTTCAGTTTCTTATTTCTTTACCATTTATACATTATTTACTATTGATTAAGTCATTCTAACTTTTGTAGAGTGAATGCTAGAAAGCAGACTGGCTAATAATCTCATTCTGTATGTTGGGTATTCTTGGGAATGATAGAGGAAAATATGTAAATAAACATGATGCTTCATGAAATGAGAAAATCACAGGACATAAAGTGACATGAGTACCACATTCAGGGGTCCGAAGCGTCTTAATTCACTGTTTTTGTTTTTGTTTTGTTTTTTTTCAAGCGAGTAAACTATGTTCATGGAGTTCAAATGGCTTGTCTTATGTCACCAGCTAGCAGCTGGGAGAACTAGTCTTCTAAGTGTACTCTCCCTTCTTTTTACTACTCCATATCTTAGCAAGGAAATGTGAAGAAATAGCACTATATTTTTGTGACTGTTAAGTAAAGAATACGTATTAAGGGAGTTAATATTTAAGATCTATTTCTAAGTGTCAGCTGTTTTACATATATTTTTTTCATTAACTCATGCAAATTTTCGTGAGGTAAGTGTTATTGGCCCCATTCTATTTTCTTCTTTTCTTCTTCCTTTTTTTGGCCTCCTAAGCAAATGTAATGATAAACGACAGTACACTGCATTTTAAGGAAATTTCTACCAACATATATATAGATGAATGCTAGGTAAGTCTTGTTCAGCCCCATTCTATTTTATTGTATTATTATTTTTATTGGACCCCAGCGTTAGAGAATTGGGTTAATCATAATCTTAGGTTTATGACACATTCTTGTTATTGTACCATGCATGGTCTACTTCTATTTATATAGTTGGATATTTTGTATTAATGTAATAAACACTCCAGAACAAAAGCTGGGATATATTTTTTTCTTTTACATTTATTTATTTATTTTGAGACAGAGCGCCAGCAGGGGAGGGGCAGAGAGAGACAGGGAGAGAGAGAATCCCAAGCAGGTTCCGTGCTGTCAGCAAAGAACCCGACGAGGGGCCCGATTCCACGAACTGTGCGATCATGACCTGAGCTGAAATTAATAGGCAGATGCTTAACTGACTGAGCCACCCAGGTGCCCCACGGGATCTTGACAATAACTACATCTACTTCCATTTCACTGATTCCTCCCAACTAAGGTAACCATCATCCTAGATCCTGTTACCTTGTGCTCGTCTCTATATCATTTTATTACATCTATACGTATTCTTATACTCATTTTAACTTTATGAAAGTTCACAGCGTAGTTGCATTTTTCAAAACCTACCCTTTATATCCAATATTGTTTTGCTGAGATTTATCCATATTGTACGGATGGTTGTATTTCATTCATTTTACCTGATGTATTCTGTCCGACTGTGTGCCCGCACATCAGTTTGTGCACTCTCCAGTTGCTAGGCATCAGGGTTGTCTCCAGGATTTTTCTTTTGTGAATGATATTGCTGTGAACATTCTTGTGCGTGTCTTTATTTATTTACTATTATTATTTAGTTCCAGTGTAATTAACATACAGTGTTATATTTGTTTCAGGTGTAGGATACAGCAATTCTATACATTACTCAGCAATTCTATACAGGAGTATAGAATATATATTCAGCAATTCTATACATTACTCAGTGCTCATCACGACAAGTGTACTCTTAATCCCCTTTACCTATTTCCCCCATCCTCCCACCAACCTCTACTCTGGTAACCATCAGTTTTTTCTCTGTATTTAAGAGTCAACCCAAGTGTATATTGATATAGGACTGGATAAA
Source organism: Lynx rufus (assembly GCF_022079265.1). Lineage (NCBI taxonomy): Eukaryota > Metazoa > Chordata > Mammalia > Carnivora > Felidae > Lynx > Lynx rufus. Next base: position 171,347,956 of record NW_025814845.1, read on the forward strand.
GAAGATGTGGTGTATACACACAATGGAATATTACTCAGCCATAAAAAGAATGAAATCTTGCCATTTGCAACCACATGGGTGGATGCAGAGGGTATTACGCTAAGTGAAATAAATCCATCAGGGAAAGACAAATACCATAGGATTGTACTCACATGTGGAAGTCAAGAAACAAAACAAATAAACAAAGAAAAAAGAGATGAAAAACCAGACTCTTAAATATGGAGAACAGTCTCATGTGTTTTTGCTGTATGTGGGTCAATCTCTCCCGTGTGTATTTCTAACAGTGGAATTGCTGAGGCACAGCATCTATAAATATTCAACTCTAGAAGATCGTGCCAAATTGTTTTTCAGCATGGTTGCACCAGGTTTTATATCTGTGAGTAATCTGTAAGACATTCAATGGTTCCACATGCTCTCCGACACTTGGCTTTGCCAGAGTTTTACATTTTTTCTCACCAAATCAGTGTAAATTGACATCTCATTGTGGCCTTGATTTATGTTTCTCTGAATAAAACCATGTGGAACATGTCCAGATGGTTATTGGCTGTGTGTGGTTCCTGTAGTGAAATGTCTCCATACTCACATTTTACAGATGAGAAAACTTCAGCTCAAAGAGGTTAAGTATCTCACCTTACGTATCATGGGGCAGATCTGGACTTCAAAATCAGGTTCTTCTGAACACAAAACATTTGTTTTCTCTACCACTTGACACAGGTGCCTTAAGCAGTGGGACTGGTTTTTAATAAAGTTATCAGAAATCATTCACTTGAATAACTGCTTTCTTTTAAAGGACTCATTTTAGAAGTCTGCCCCTTTAGTCCGACAATGAGGCCACTGTTGGAACAATTTGTAGATTTCTTTTCACAACGGCCACCAGTTCAAACGGTCAGTTTATAGGCATTTGTAAGAAAAACAGTCTTTTTGGTACATTAAATTTTCTTGGCTTATTTGGAATCTGAATGATATCCTCCAGAATTTTCACTCACTTTAGGGACTAGGTTCATTCTGCATGAGTATCAGTTGTTTCAAAAACCAAACTACCATTAAAATGTTTGAAAATGTGTCTCAGGGGCTCATTTCAGTGGCTTTCTGGCTGCGTCTTTTGAAGCCCTGTGGAGAGACCCAAGGACCTCTGAGGGGAATTGAAGGAAGCAGAGTGCCCATCGTAACTGAAGGATTTTGTGTTTTCTATATTAGACTTCGATATAATATTTATTTGGAGGAAAGAAGCTGGTAAAAATCAATTTATGAGATGCCTTTCCTAAATCCTTAAGCCCCTCCATTACATCCCACCCCCCAATGTTCTTCATGACCCTTCCCCACCTGATCAATTTGGCCAGTCATTGGTTTTGTACCCACCGGAACATAACCTCCACAAGGCAGGGGCTTTGTTTTGCTATGTGCCCTCATCATACGAGAGTGCCAAATACAGAGTAGATGTTCAATCACTCTTCAATAAAAGAAGAATGAAAAATGTTACACCGAGTGGCCACTGCTTTGAGAGGCACCCTCGTTCCTTCTTTACCTGTTGCTGTACCTCCCCACACAGATTGCATAAAGAAGAAGATAGCAAGAGTGCATTACATCATGAGAAGTTTAACGCCTCCCTCCTTACCCCCACCCCCCGCATCCCACAATTAAGCATTCTATGTGGGAGTCAGAGACTAAAAGAACTCAATAGTGGTACTTTTAGGGAATTACGGTTTTGTATGTGCTTTGTCCCTTCACGGCATCAGAGTCAGGTACTGGAAATACCTGAAAAATTTGATTTCATTTTAGCTTAATGGAATCACATCAGGCAAAAGCTTCCTAGACATGAACATTGATCCAGGAGCTGAAATATCCACTCCTCTCCAGCTGCATATAAAGAGAAAAAAATTCAGTCAGCACCCTCATGGAGAGGGTTCAGGGCCAAGGACAGTCCACACACCTTGAATTTCAGTAAACATTGAATCCAGATGGATATCTTCTCTTTATTGAATAAGCCAAAGGAAAACATTTCATCACAGGGCTTATGAAATCTCCCGCAAAAGAAAGGAGAGGGAACCTCTTTCTGAATATTCAGATGAAGAGTAAAGTCTGAAACAACTTACTGCAGAAGGACAAGAACATTCCAGGGAACATTGGCATAACAGGATGTAGGAAGACCCGGCGTAAATAATGAAGGGTTAGGACTTTACAACAGGGGAAACTATCTCTGTGAATATATAGCAGAATGAGACAAGGAGGGAGTGGAGTAAATTAAGGAACCATTGCAAAGCAATTAAAAATGCAACAGCCGAGTGGCTATCCCCACTGATGGCAGTAAACTGTAGGGTGGGCAGAAAGTGACGGGCCCACCGAGGTAGAGCGCAAATATTATAATCACCTCTGAGAATGCAGAGGAAAAGTACAAGGACTTTTAACCAAGATGATGTGGGCTGGATAATAGCTACTGAAGATAGCAAAGAGAGCCAACCTCAGAATTTCAGGTATTCCCAAGGAGGAAACGAAACAACTGGAATGGAAGCAATAAGCAAAGATCTGCTTGAACCAACCTTGTTTGTTCCAAGAAGGACATTTTCACCATATTCTAGGAAAAGGCAATGAAAGCTCTTCCTTCCTCTCCTTGCTGCTCTTCATTTTGGAGTGGTGATCGGTGAGGCAGTGGCAGGAAGTGAGGTCCACGTTCCGAGCACCTGAGGTGGTGTCTCGGAACGGAAGTGCATGATGGATAGGGCATGTAAGTGTTCTATGGTATTTCTAGAACGGTCATGTCAGTGGCTTCTTGGTACCTTTATTTCTTATTTTATTTTTTGTATTTTTTAAAAAAGTTTTTATTTATTTATTTTGAGAGAGAGAGAGAGCATCCCAAGCAGTCTGCACACCTTCAGCGCAGAGCCCAATGTAGGACTCAATGTCACGAACCATGAGATCATGACCTGAGCTGAAATCAAGAGTCCGCTTAACTGACTGAGTTACCCAGGTGCCCCTACTTTATGTTACCTTTAAACTGGAGTAGCCTGGGCTTACTTGGCTAGTGGTTATGAATTTTAAGAAATCCGAGTTCTCCAGAGAAGTGGAAACAATAGAATAGAATGTCTGCGTATATGTATATGTATATGTATATGTATATGTATATGTATATGTATGTGTATATGTATATACATACATATACATATGTACGTACACACATGTACATATACACATATTAATATACATTTATTTCTCTCTGTATTTATTTATTTAATTATAAGGAATTGGCTCCCACAATTCCAGAGGCTGACACGTCCCAGCATCTGCAGAGTGAGTCAGCAGGATGGAGACACAGGACAGCGGATGTGTAATTCTAGTCCAAGTCTGAAGACCTGAGAACCAAGGGAGCTAGCTGAGGGTGTAGTTCTAGTTCAACAGGTCAACAGACTGACAAGCTGATAGTTGAGTTCCAGCCTGAGGGCAGGAAACAGCCATTGTCCCAGTTTGAAGACAGGCTGGCGGGAAGAATTCTTTCTTACTCATGAAAGAGTTGGCCTTTGTGTTCCATTGGATTCAAGCCTTCAAGTGACTGGATGAGGCCCACCCACATCACAGAAACAATCGGCTTTACACAGTCAGTAGACTGTGTAAATTTAAATGTTAATCTCATCCAAAACCCCCTTCAGAGAAACACCTAGAATAATGTTTGGGCAGCCCATGGTCCAGTCAAGTTGTTGTATAAAATTAACCGTCATAAAACTCTTGCCTGTCTGTGATCACATGTGCCAATTTTTTTTTAAATTTTTTTTAACGTTTATTTATTCTTGAGACAGAGAGAGACAGAGCATGAATGGGGGAGGGGCAGAGAGAGAGGGAGACACAGAATGGGAAGCAGGCTCCAGGCTCTGAGCCATCAGCCCAGAGCCCGACGCGGGGCTCGAACTCACGGACCGCGAGATCGTGACCTGAGCTGAAGTCGGACGCTCAACCGACTGAGCCACCCAGGCGCCCCTCATGTGCCAATTTTTAATATATTTTACCTTCTGTGTCTGGGGGAGGAGAGGGGACCAGAGTGATGGTGAAATAGCCCTCAAACACAACATCTCAGTCTCTCCTATGTCTAGTGGGACTATTTGGGGGCAGTGAGCAGGAGTCCTAGAGACAGAAATCCACGCTAATCATAAGGAAAAGTGCCTCTGTGAGAACTGAAGTACAACAACCCACTTTACGCCCCAGAGTGTGGCAGGTGGGTCCCAAGTGACAGAATTCCCCTGGAAGGTGGGGAATTTGCTGCTAGCAAAACAGCACCTTTCCCTGTCAAAGACACATTACTCCCATAGACCAGTGTTTCTTAACCTTGACTGCACACTGGAAACCCCTGGGAGCTTTAAAAAATATGGGTGCTTGGATCCCACCCAGAAGTTCAAATTTAATTAGCCTGGATACGGCCTGGACATTGGGATTTAAAATAAAATATATATAGTAGTATTCACTTTTTTCTTTTTCTGATATACATGTCTATGAGTTTAACACATGTAAAATAGAGTCGCGTGACACCCATCACAATCGGGGTACAGACTAATTCTAACACCTCCCAAATTGACCTTGTACATACTTTGAGGCCAGACCCCCCTTCTCTCCCCCCAGGCTCAGACCCTGGCAACCATGGATCTGTTCTCTGTCCCTAAAGCCCCTCCCACGCACCTCTCTTCAAGAACATCATGTAAATGGAATCAAATGTATGTCATTTTTGGAGCACTGGGGTTTTAAAAAGCTTTCCATGTGATTCTAATGTACTGCCAAGGTTGAAATCACTGACGAAGTCTCTGTAGCTGGTTCCTTCAATAAGTATGAAGCCTGCTTCCTTCTTAACTGAATGAGCAGAGACATCGCATAGAGACTCAAGAATATTCCAACATGGAATCCAGAAGGGCCTCCCAGTGTGGAAAAACGAGAAATCATGTTTGTTTTTTATTTTATTAAAAAAAATTTTTTTTAAATGTTTATTTATTTTTGAGACAGAGAGAGACAGAGCATGAACGGGGGAGGGTCAGTGAGAGGGGGACACAGAATCTGAAGCAGGCTCCGGGCTCCGAGCTGTCAGCACAGAGCCCGACACGGGGCTTGAACTCACAAACCGCGCGATCATGGCCTGAGCCGAAGTCGGAGGCTCAGCCGACTGAGCCAACCCAGGCGCCCCAAGAAATCATTTTTAAAGGAAAACAGGTGATGCAAATTATCCCAAACCTCGTCCAGATTTAAAAAAAAATGCCCTAAAATGGGATTGTTCTAGGAGCTTAAAAATAGGGAGCAAGACTTTCTTGGCAAAGAGCAGCATCGGATGACATTCAAGAACTCTGCCTCCTCTAATGTCCATACTTGAGGGTTTGCACAGAGGGGAGGAAATAAGACACCATTCATTCGGTCCAAATGAGTAAATTACGATTGCCGCCAGCTGTCCCTAGGCAAAAACAGACTTTCCAGCCAACGATGAAGCCTGCGTCGTTGTTTTGGTGGCACTTCTTTGTGAGATTGTCACTGAACTAGGACTATTGCAACAGCGAGGCTCTCATTAAGGCATTGCGTGCCACTTCGCCGCGGGGCCTGGGGGCGATAATCTCAGACAGCTTTGGGGATAAAGCTTAAGGGGTGTTTTACTGCATTCTTCTGTGTCAGGGGTTCAGGAAAGAGGTCCCCTGGAATAGTGATAGCCTCTACCTTCCTCCTTTAGGAGCTAGTTGTGAAGGAAGGATTGCCTGCCTCCTTTGGGCCATGTCCCCCCTGTTCTGTCTCTTCAGTGCACTGTTCCCCTGTTGCTATCTAACCCTGTCCTGGGGCAGCACCTGGGAGAGCGTTGACATTCAGACCCGAGGGGCGGGTCATTTTGAGGAAGCCCCTGGAGCTCATCAGCGTCCACCACGCCATATGCAAATGTATTTTGGAGTCGAATTTATAATTGAGTATTCCCTAATGGAAGTAGAAGCGTCTCTGGGTAATGCCAGGAGGCCAGGAATGAGAAAATTAAGCTTTGTAATTTAATGTGACTGCCTCTTTTGGTTTTGTGAAATGCATCAAGGGAGACAGTGATGTTATGGTGTTGGGTTCACCTAAAAATAGCCAGACTGCAGACCTGAGACTGCAGAAGGGATCTTTTTGGCAACGGGGATACTAGTCGATTGATAACAGAGTATGTTATGGGCGCTGTTTTCTTGAAAACAAATTGTGGTTTTCAACAAGAGGTTATGAGGGCTGGGAGCTGATTGGCTTAAAAGTCCTGATTTCCTGTCCTGAGATTCTATATTTGAGGTCAAAGGGCTCTTAGTGTATTATTGCTGGTCCATTAAAAAATACATTTTCTTCTTTTCTGTGTGTGAGTTTCCCATTGGACGGAAGTTCAGGCCGGATGATTGTTTTTAACGTTTATTTATTTGAGAGGTGGGGGAGGGGCAGAGTGAGAATCCCAAGCAGGCTCCATGCTTAGTGTGGGGCCCAACGTGGGGCTTCATCTCAAGACCTCGAGATCACGACCTGAGCTGATATCAAGAGTCAGTTGTTTAACCAACTGAGCCACCCAGGTGATTTTTAATTCATTTACTTCTCAGTCATCATAATGGGCAAGCGCTGGGTGATGGAACAATCGAAATGGTTGCCATCATCTGGATTGCTTTAGTGAGAGCCGATCACATGCTGTAGGGATGCCAGGGATCTGCCGGGCAGCTTAGCCACCGCCCCACTGACAATGGTACGTCTGGGCAGATACAGGTTCAGTTCAGCAGCCGGGGTCTTTAGTGTTTTTCCTCTTCTCCAAGATCTGTGCTCCTGTACATCAAGAAGCAGCTCTGCATGTCCATGGCTGATAGTGGTAAAGGACTCAGACCAAAGGCCAGAGTAGGAAGAAATGGGTCTGATGTTCTAAAGCAGGATTTGGAGTTTGTCAGCACAGGCACTTTTGGCGTTTGGTGCAGAAATCTCTCATGGATCGTAAGATATTGGCAATCCTTGGCTCCTACCCAGGAAATGCCACTCCCAGTGATCGTGAGAGCTCAAGCCTAATAGATCAATTATTCAACCAACTAACCGACCAACCAATCAACCTTACATTTCCAAAATGCCTCAAGTGGGGAGTACTGAATAGTAGACAGAATTTCTGGCGAAGAAGACTGTAGGGAATGACCCAAAGTGATCAAAGTCTTTGTTTTGTTTTGTTTTTTCTTTTAAAGAGGTTAAATATTTTAATTTATTATAAAAGTTATGTGCTCATTTCAAAAATTTAAGCAATAAAGGAGTGCATAAATAAAAATATCCATAACACCCCTGATAACACATTTAAAAACATTTTTTTAATGTTTATTTATTTCTGAGACAGAGAGAGACAGAGCATGAGTGGGGGAGGGGCAGAGAGAGAGGGAGACACAGAATCAGAAGCAGGCCCTAGGCTCCGAGCCGTCAGCACAGAGCCCGATGCGGGGCTCGAACTCACAGACTGCGAGATCATGACCTGAGCTGAAGTCGGACGCTCAACCGAGCGAGCCACCCAGGCGCCCCAACACATTTTTAATAGTAAACAGTTAAAGACATGTCTACATTTGGACTCAGCAATATCATTTCAAGGAATCTATTCTTTAGAAATAATATAACCATGTATAAGAATGTTTGTGGCAGATTTACTCATAATAGCAAAACAGTGGGAACAACATAGATGTTCATTTATCGTGGAGTTGTTGAGTAAGTTATGGTGTATACCATTAAAAATGGCCAAAATAGATCTAGCTGTACTGATTCATCCCAGATACATTATTCATTCCAAATATATCATTAATTGAGAAAGCAGGATGTAGATAATTTTGGATAGCAGGATTCCTTTTTCATTAAAAAAAATATGTGTGGAAATGGATGTGTGTGTGTGTGTGTGTGTGTGTGTGTGTGTGTGTATGTGTGTGCATCTATATATGCTTTGGAGGCAGGAAAGAGATGTAGTAAATGGAAGTTCTTTGGGGATGGGACTAGATGGGAGGAGGGAACTTGAGGGGGAAAGATGATTTTCTGCCTTGGGCTAATTTTCTTTCTTTCTTTCTTTCTTTCTTTCTTTCTTTCTTTCTTTCTTTCTTTCTTTAATTTTAGATTGAGAGTTGAGAGTGTGAGTGGGGAAGAAGAACAGCGGGAGAGTGAGAGAGAGAAAGAATCCCAAGCAGGCTCCACACTGAGTGTGGAGCCTGATGCGGGGCTTGATCCCACGACCCTGGGATTATGACCTGAGCCAAAATCAAGAGTTGTACACACAACTGAGCCACCCAGGCTCCCCCTGCCTTGACGTAATTTTAAAAATTGTATTGCCGATTAAAAATTTTTTATGATTAAAAATGTTTTAGTGATATTAATTTTTGTTAAATTAATTTGGTCCTTGAAAATTATGTAATAGTGGGGCGCCTGGGTGGCTCAGTTGGTTGGGCGTCCGACTTCGGCTCAGGTCATGATCTCACAGTTTGTGGGTTCAAGCCCCGCGTGGGGCTCTGTGCTGACAGCTCAGAGCCTGGAGCCTGTTTCGAATTCTGTGTCTCCCTCTCTCTCTGCCCCTCCCCTGTTCACGCTCTGTCTCTGTCTCAAGAATAAATAAACATTAAAAAAATAAATAAAATTATGTAATAGTCCAGGAAGGTCAGTCTGTTATAAAGTTGAATGTATTTAACACATAGTAGACAATCAGTGACATTTGGTAAAGTAAATTGGAAACAACAGAAATCAAAAGAAACTCCTGGAATTCTTAAAGAGAGTAACTTAAAAAAATTTTAACATTTTAATTTTGGGATAATTGCAGATTCACATGTAGAAACCATCCCATCTATCCTTTTACTCGCTTTCCCCCGTGGTAACGTTATGCAAAACTTAGGGTACGATGTCATAAGGAGAATATTGACATTGATAAAACACACGAATCTTACTCAGATTTTTCCCAGTTTTACTTCTACTCATTACCGTGTGTAATGCATTTCATACTATGCATTTGTATCACATGTGGAGGTTCCTGTATCAATGACCGCCAGTCAAGATACTGAGGAATTCATCACCACGAAGATCCTTTGTTGCCCTTTAATAGCTCCATGAATGTTCATAGCAGCTTTATTCATAATAGTGCCCGACTGGAAGGAATCCAGACATCCTTCCAGATGGCTGAGCAAACTGTGGGATGTCCATCCATACCACTCAGCAATGAAAAGGAATAAACCATTGACACACACACCATCTTGGAAGGACCTCAAGGGAATTGTGTGGAGCGAATAAAAGCTAATCCCCAGATGTTACACATTGTACGGTTCCATCCATATAACGTTCTTGAAGCGAGAAAATTACAGACATAGAGAACGGATTACTGGTTGTCAGAGGTTAGGGGTGGGTGGGTAATGAGCAAGACATGGATATGGGTACAAAAGGACAAAATGAAGGATTTTGGTGGTAGTGGAACTGTTTGTAAGTATTTTTAAAACACAACATCAGAATACATCCTTTTTTACATAAAAGGGATCATTTTATGTAGACTCTTTTGAAAAATTTTCCACTTAATATGCATTGCCTATCTTTTCATGATACAGGGTCATCTCGCTTTTTAAATAAAATTGTTTTTAATGTTTATTTTTCAACGTTTATTTATTTATTATTTTTTCAACGTTTATTATTATTTTTTTTTTATTTTTGGGACAGAGAGAGACAGAGCATGAACGGGGGAGGGGCAGAGAGAGAGGGAGACACAGAATCGGAAACAGGCTCCAGGCTCCAAGCCATCAGCCCAGAGCTCGACGCGGGGCTCGAACTCACGGACCGCGAGATCGTGACCTGGCTGAAGTCGGACGCTTAACCGACTGCGCCACCCAGGCGCCCCTTTAATGTTTATTTTTGAGAGAGACAGAGTGCGAGAGGGGGAGGGGCAGAGAGAGTGGGAGACGCAGAATCCGACGCAGGCTCCAGGGTCCGAGCTGTCAGCACAGAGCCCAACACGGGCCTTGAACCCGCGAACTGCGGGATCATGAACTGAGCCGAAGTCATACAGTCAGACGCTTAACTGACTGAGCCACCTAGGTGTCCCTGGGCTAAAATAGTTACATATCATGTACAGGATAGATGTAGCATAATTATTTAACTAGTCTCTTATTTTTTTAAAAATTTTTTAATGTTTATTTATTTTTGAGATACAGAGAGACAGAGCATGAGTGGGGGAGGGGCAGAGAGAGAGGGACACACAGAATCGGAAGCAGGCTCCAGGCTCTGAGCTGTCAGCACAGAGCCAGATGTGGGGCTGGAACCCACGAACCGTGAGATCATGACCTGAGCTGAAGTCAGACGCCTAACCGACTGAGCCACCCAGGCACCTCTTAACTAGTCTCTTGTTAATAGATTAGAAGGTCCTTCCTTATTGCAAATAGTAATGCACATTTTAACAGTAAACAGTTAAATAAAAATGTGCTGCCGTAAGCATCTCTGTAAATACAGCTTTGTTCACTAGTATGACTTTGTAGAAGAAATGTGTAGAAGTGGAATTGTTTGGTCTCAAGCAATCATGTTTTCAATTTTCATATAGATTTGCCAAATCATTCTTTAGCGTGTATGAATTGACACTCCCAGGTCTATTTGCCCATACTTACATATGAATTTTAAAAGGATAAAGGCTTGTTTGTCTACAGAAGTAGCAAAACCTGTTTAGAAAAAGAAGCGTGAACAGGGTCAAGTTCTGTTATAGCCAGGTCCATTCAGTCAATAGGATACCTGCCCAGCTTCAAGATCAAGGCCCATGGAAGCCTACATCCACATTCAAGAATGACCCAAATTACCTGTAGGCCTGTATTTGGGTTCTCCGAAAATACAGAACCAAGAGGATGAAGATACACACGCACACACACACACACACACACACACACACAGAGTGAGAGAGAGAGAAAGAAAGAGATTTATTATGAAGAATCGGCTCATGTGATTGTGGAGGCTGAGAAATCCCATGCTCTGCTGTCTTCAAACCTTGGACCCAGGAAAGCGGGTGGTATATTTGCGTCTGACTCTGAGAACCAGGGAAGCCATTGGTGAAAGTCCCAGTCAGAGCACAAGAGAAGATCAATGTCCAGCTCATGCAGTCAGACAGAGGGAGTAAATTCTCCCTTCCTCTGCTTTTTTGTTCTATTTGGACCCTCGATGGATTGGATGAATCCTATCCACACTGGGGAGGGTAATCTTCTCTAACCAGTTTCTTTTCTGGAGACCCCCTCATAGACATAACTCAGAATAACGTTTAGCCAAATATCTGAAGGCCCCCTAGTTCAGTCAAATTGACACAAAAAATGAATCATCACAAGGGCTATCCTTGCCAAGCCAGGAAAGTCTCCGTCCCATCCCGACAGGAAGAGGGCCCCACATAGAATGGCTCAGGACAATGGCTGGTCTAGGTAATTTCCCAGAACAACACCCTGTTTGCTCGTGTCTCCTGCAGCCTGTTCAACCCCCAGCTCTCTGAGCCCCGACTCCATGGATCTCAGTGCCCGAGGTTTTCCCCTTCAGTTGTGACAGGCTGTCACAATTTCCCTCTTTGACTTACTTGACCAGTCTTTGGCCAAGTCTCTGTGGTATCCCGGGAGCCTTCGAAGAGTGGCTCACTCCAGCATGCAGTTGAGCACAGTGGTTAGGGGCGCCGACTTCGGTGTTAAACGTGTCCAAGTTCGAGTCCCAGCTGTTCCCTTTAGCAGGCATGTGACCGTGTGCAAGTAAGTTCACATCATCAAGCTTCAGTTTCTTCAGCTGTGAAATGAGACTAGCAGTACTATGTCATAGGGTCGTGTAAGATTCAAATGTGAGGAAGACTATTAAATGCTCAGTGCCAGCCCTCGCGTTCACACCTTTGTAGTCTCATCATCCTGAGTCTATCAAACGGGATTATATAAACTTTTCACACACTGACGTACTTTCTGGAAACGTTATCCTCTGAAAATGTGGATCCCCGCCTCCCTATGTCCGAGGGTTTCCCAGGGCGCTGACGGCAAGTGTCTAAAATCAGGGTCTCGTTGCCCCGGCTCCTCATGGGGCCTCCACGCTGCTGCCTCAGTTCTTTCACCGGGAAACCCTGTCTCTGGGACCACCATGGACACCCACGCTCTGGCCTCTGGAAGGAGGGATGCTCTCCCTGTTTCCCCCCAGCACAACTGCGCCCAAGCTGTGCCTTCATGCACCACTTGACGGAGGGGTCAGGGCTAATGAAAGTGCTGACAAGAACCTGCTCCTTGGCAGGCCTGGCTGTAGGGGGCCCACATCTGCAGCGTCTCCACAGCTCAGAGTTCAGGCCCAGGGCCTCCCTAACTGCCCCAGGCTAACTGCTCTGCAGGTCTACGGACTACTGGAGACATAGTCCCCCAGGAACACCTTGACCCTCATCCCACTCCCACGGCCCAGGTAAGGCAACCACAGCAAAGATTTCTCGAAGCGTGGATTACTTTCTTCTAAACAATTACTTGCGCGTAAAACCAACAGCGTGCTTCAGGGCGCCTGGCACCCAGTTTCCATGCAGGCCCTTCTACAATCTTTCCTCCCGAGGAGACCGAGTTTATATTTTGCATTCCGGGCACAGGGCCTCATTGTTGGTAAGCAAATGCCTGGAAGAAAAATAACACCCACATTCCCTCAAGAGCAAAGAATAATTTTTTTGTAAGGATTAGAGAGTCAAAATAAACATTTAAGGAAAAACTGTTTATATGTAACAGATGTAAGCATGGTTATGCGCCCAAAGCACCCAAGTGAGGGGCTCCTGGGTGGCTCAGTCGCTTAAGCGTCAGACTCTTGGTTTCGGCTCAGGTCGTGATCTCAGCTGTAAGGTTGAGCACTGGTCGGGCTCTGTGCTGACAGCGTGGAACCTGCTTAGGATTCTCTCTCTGCCCCTCCCCCGTTCGTCTGTGCGCGTGTTCTCTCTCTCTCAAAATAAATAAATAAAAACATAAAAAAAGAACCCAGGTGAACTTACTGAATAGAACACTTAACCCACAGAGCCTGGATCACCTCCACATGAGTGATTTCTCGCATCTATAGACAGACACATCTGCATAACTACACAGCTCTCACAAAGTGGTCTCTTCCAGAACAAAGAGAAGCTCTGTTTTCAAGACAATGTTGTTTTTCACCACAAAATGCAAAAACTACTGGCAACATCGCAAATGCCAGCTTTGGGGCTTTGATCATTCAGAGTTGCCATTGTAGGGACCCTGTGTTGACCAGATCTTTGGCCCCCTTGGAGGAGGGAGACTCGGGCACTGAGGGATGTAAACTATCTCCTTCTGCCTGAGACCCTCCTCACAATCCTGAGAGATCAGGAGACCAGGAGTCAGTCACGTTTTAAAGATGAACAACTTGAGTCTCAGAGAAGTTAAATGAAGACCGCTCAGCCGTATGTAGTTGAACTATGACGAGACTCCAGATTTTGGAGTCCCAGTCTCAAAATCCACATCGTAAATAGAGGTGAGACCTACTGGACTCCCAAAAGATCATCTTGGAGGTTAATCCTCTGAGCCTGCTGATAGTCTCTCAATAAATCTCAAGTTTGGGAGAGTTGATTTCTGTGGCTTGCAGTCAAGAATTCTGTTACATTTAATATTTTCTGGCACACGCTGAAATCGGTTACGATGTACTGACTGTACGTGGGTCTGAGTCTGATCATCTAGCTCTCTGTCGGAAACTTGAAGTCAAATGGAGGAGGTCACTGAAAACTCGGCTAAAGAACCTGCAAACCAGGTCGCCTGGGTGGCCCAGTTGGTTGAGCATCTGACTTCGGCTCGGGTCATGGTCACGTGGTTTGTGAGGCCAAGCCCCGTGTCGGGCTCTGTGCCCTCAGTTCAGAGCCTGGAGCCTGCTTCGGATTCTGTGTCCCCCTCTCTCTCTGCCCCTCCCACTCACACTCTGTCTCTCAAAAATAAATAAACATTAAAAAAAAAAAGAGCCTGCAAAGTAAGAATGTTTGAGCCATGGAATCATAGTCATTTGAAAAGTGACTCAACCAATTAATTCATTCAAGTTTTCAATTTATTTGAAGTAGATTGTTTCTAGAGTTGATGGCATGCCGGGATATGTGTTAACATAGGCTGTGTGTATGAGCCTTTGTACCAGATTCCCCCCTGCAAGACATTTGGGTAGCTAGAGGTGGGAGGATGCTGATAATTTAGTCTCAGAAATTTAGGGGCACCTGGGTGGCTCAGTCAGTTACGCATTTGGCTTTGGCTCATGTCGTGATGTTGCGGTTTATGAGCTCGAGCCTGCTTTGGATTCTGCGTCTCTCTCTCTGCCCCTCCCCCGCTCACACTCCGTCTCTCTCTTTCTCTCAAAAATAAACAAAACATTAAAAAAACAGCTTCAAACATTTATATTGCATGCTTGACTACGGAGATCGGATTTGGAGACCAGGAGGGTCCTAGAGCTGAGCGCGCCTCAAGGTTGGGTCTGGGATTTGACTTTTACCCTCCTTTGAAGCTGAGAAGTTAGCCTGGTACTGTCTTACGGAATCTGGCGGAAGAATCAAGTCTCCCGAGTGAGAGGTAAAGGGCTTTATGACTCCCGACACATACTGATACTGAAAGATTGCTTGTCGTTCACCTGAAATTCAAACGTCAATGGCATCCTGCGCTGTTATTTGCGAAGTCCGGCAGGTCCAAGCACAGCACACGGCAGCAGCACGTTTGCGTCTCGTGGCGGTCAAAGCTCTGCACCCGCGGCATAGCCAGCAGGGTGCGCGGAACACGAGAGACCCATGGGGACAGTGAGTGGCAGCTGTATTGGCAGGTGGCGGAGGCTCTGCAGGCACCTGTGGGCTCGGCAGGCAGAGGCGCTCTCCAGTAGTGTTGGGGGGGGGTGGCAGGGGCGGGTGTGGGGTCCCGGTGACCTGAGCCAGCGGCGTGCTTCCTCTGCAGCTGTGGCCATGTCTCAAGTAGCTGAGCACCAAGCGTGGGCATGAGGTTTCCGGGCCAACTCTCTGATATTTAGGTAATAATTCTCTTTTTTTCTTTTGCTCTCGCAGCCTTTCCCTATGCCCTTATTTCTTCTGCCCCGCCTGCCACTACAATACGTTTAAAACGAATTCCCTGCATGATATTTATCTTTGGGGTGTTTAGAGGGATGCCTGTTTTCCTGGCCGGACATTGACAGATAAAGCTACGCCGGCATATTCTTACTTAAGAAGCCTGTGAGTGTAGCCCAGTGCTCAGCATGCCATGGATGAATCAGAAATGCTAACACTGAAAATGAATCAGATTATTGCTGGAGATTCATAGGTACAGATACAGGATAACAGTATCCTAAAATAAATGGGAATCAAAGGCACTAGGGAATGTCACAGGAAAAGCTTTGCAAGCCAGGTGCAAAAAATGGTGGTGTTCGATAAGACATTATGCATAGCTTAGAAGTGCAGGCAGTGGAAAATAGATTATTGGACTGAGTTTATTTTATTTTTAGTGCACTTTTATTCATAGTATTAATCACAGCATCATTCTCTTTTATAAACCTCCCCAAGTGATGAAGTGAAATACAATATCACATTCATAGGAGAAAAGTATTTTAGCAGTGTGAGCATAAAAGTAAAATTGGATATTCTGCAGTCATTGATTCAACAATATTTATTACATGCTACGTGCAGAGTACAGGGTTTTAGGCATGTATTGCTGGAGTGAAGTGACCTTTCAGATATAGTGCATCAGTATAAATGTAATGATTCTCAAGGGAATCTTAAAACATGCCTCTTGGAACCTATGAGCTTGATTTTTCAGTTCCTCTCAAGCATAAATTGTCAAAACCGATTCCACGTGGCATTTGGGATAGGCAGATAAGAGGCGAGCTGGTATTTACATTGTTATTTGGCTTACTAATAAATATTTCTTTATTTCATTGCTCCTGTGTCAGGAGCCACGAGAGGAAGAGTGTTGCTTCCCATTACAAAGAGAAGATTCTGGAAAAATGGCTCATTCAAACTCTAGCTGGAGAAAACCTGCAGGGAGATTTAGTGGTTCTAAGTTGCTGAGACTCTGATTTGGGGGATCAGTGGTGCATTGCTCAGTAGCAGAGTTGGGGCTAATTTCTACCCCTGTGTATCTCTCCATGATGGTCAATTTTATCTGACAACTTGACTGAGCCATGGGGTGCCCAGATATTTGGTCGAACATTATTCTGGGTGTGTCTGTGAGGGTGTTTTTGGATGAGATTAACATTTGAATTGATAGACTGAGTAAAGCAGATTGCCCTCCCCATTGTGGGTGGGCCTTATGCAATCAGTTGAAGACCTGAACAGAACAAAATGGCAGAATAGGAGGCAACTTCTGCCCAGTGCTTGAGCTGGCTTTTTGGCCTTTTCCAGTCTTTAGACTCAGACTGAAATGTCATCTCTCCCGGGTCTCCATTTTGCCTGCTGTAGATCTCATGACTTCTCCGCACCAGTAAATTCTCTCTCTCTCTCTCTGTATACACACACACATACATCCAATTGGTTCTGTGTCTTTGGAGAAATCTAACACATTCTCTAAATCAAAGTGACAAAGATTCTTGTGGGGGAGGGATGTAAGGAATTTAAGAAAAAGTTGTTTTACCTCAAAGAACTTAAAATATGGGAGACATAGAAGAAATGTATAAAGTTAAAAAATAATATAATTCACGGGTGCCTGGGTGGCTCAGTCAGTTGGGCGTCCAACTTCAGCTTAGGTCATGATCTCGCAGTTCAAGAGTTCGAGCTCCATGTCGGGCTCTGTGCTGACAGCTAGGAGCCTGGAGCCTGCTTCAGATTCTGTCTCTCTCTCTCTCTCTCTCTCTCTCTCTCTCTCTCTCTGTGTGCACCCCCACTCATGCTGTCTCTGTCTCAAAATTAAACAAAATGTTTAAAAAAATTTTTAAAAATTATATAGTTCGAGTAATTGCTGAAATACTAGCATAAAAGATGTCAAAATGCCGTGAAGGAGTCCTTCAGATGGAAGATACAAACAATAAATACCTATCCTTCAGGCAGATATCATCAGAGAAGCCGATGGGGTTGGAGACTTGTCACAAAGGATGAGAAAGACAAGAGAAGGCTTTCTTTCTTTTTTTTTTTTCAACGTTTTTATTTTATTTTTGGGACAGAGAGAGACAGAGCATGAACGGGGGAGGGGCAGAGAGAGAGGGAGACACAGAATCAGAAACAGGCTCCAGGCTCTGAGCCATCAGCCCAGAGCCTGACGCGGGGCTCGAACTCACGGACCGCGAGATCGTGACCTGGCTGAAGTCGGACGCTTAACCGACTGCGCCACCCAGGCGCCCCAAGAGAAGGCTTTCTAAGAGTGGATGTGGGAGAGAAAATTGTAGCTTGTTACTGAATAGATAATTCTGGTAGAAATGTTGCCTTAATGTAGGAAGAAAAAGAAATATAAGACTGAAATGCAGGCTAAGGTAAGATTGTGGAAGGCACTGAAAACCAGGCTAAAGAGTCTACAATTAATTTTATAGGCTATATATTGCTAATTAATATTTGCCAAATGATACTTGAGAAAAATTAGTCTGGTGGGTATAGTAGGTTGAAGGGTAAGCCCTCAAAGGATAAGTCCATCCACAACTTCACAGTGTGACCATCTTATTTGGAATAAAGGACTTTGTAGATGTTATTATGTTAAAGACTTTGAGGTGAGATCATCCTGGATTAGTTTGAAACCTAAATCCAATGACAAGAGACCTTATAAAATCCAGGAAAGGAGACACACAGAGATACAGAGGGGAAGGCCATGTGAAGATTGAGGAAGAGATTGGAATGATGCAGTTATAAGCCAAAGAATACCAAGAATTTCCAGCAACCACTAGAATCTAGTAAAGAGGCATGAAACAGATTCTCCCCCAGAGACTCCAGAAGGAACCAACCTTGCCCACACCTTAATTTTGGACTCCTGACCTCCAGAGCTGTGACAGAATAAATTCGAAGTCTCCAAGTTTGTGATAACTTGTTACCGCAGACCTAGCACACTAATGCAATGAGGATGTGTAGGGAGATTATAAAGGGCAATGAGCCTAGAGATGGAATAGATTGCCAGTGGTAGTATATTTTCACAACACAAGTTATTTCTATGAGCTCTACTGAATCAACATAGTATTCTGTACTGAGGTCGCATAAACTGTCTACATGACACGAACACTAACAGGTTGGAAAAAAATTTGTCCAAATTTTAGGTATCATACAATCCAAATCCCAACAAGAAATTTAAAAACATAACACGATGTTTGTAATCACTGTGGCTATGGTTAATTTTATGTGTCCCCCTGAATGGGTTGCCCAGAGAGCTGGTTAAATATTATGTCAGGGCATGTCTGTGAGGGTGCTTCTGGAAGAGATTAGCATTTGATGAGTTGAGTAAAGCAGATGGTCCTTACCAATGCAGGTGGGCATCACCCAACCTGTTGAGGGTCTGAAGAGGACAAAAAGGTAGAGGGGGGCTGAATTCACTCTCTGCCCGATTTCTTGGGCTGGGACATTGATCTTCTGTCTCTTTTCTCCCCTGGTTCTCAGGCCTTCAGATCCAGGCTGGAATACACAACCTTGGCAGTCTAGTTCATAGGCCTTTGTATGACACCTCCAACCTTCCGGAGTCTTGGCAGGAAGATTGTGGGGCTTCTCAGACTCCATAACTGTGTGAGTCAATACCTTATAATAAATCTCTTTATAATAAATCTTTATGTACGTAGGTCCTATTGGCCTGTGTCTCTGGGAACAATGACTAATACAGTTGTGTTTAACTAAATTTAGTGAGACAATTTCTGTAAATGGATGAATCCTTAAGTATACGCTCTTACCAATTGACTTATTTGTCTCCTTCCTCCTTTTTAGTACAGCCCATCCCCATGGCCATTCTGGAGGCATCTGCTGAATTAGGATGGGTTAGGCTGGGGCCTCCGTGGGCTGGGATGAAGGGATTTAATTCTATAAATGCAGATGACTCAGTAAAATGATGGTATTGATGACACCCACAACAACTATGGTTTTGAGGATTAGGAAACGTTCTAAACATTCATCAGCATCATTTCGTCTCATTCCCCCAGTGACTTCCCTCCTATCACATAAAAAGGCACCCAGACTCTGAGAGATTAAGGAACTGGCCAACGTCACACAGCTGGTAAATGACTGCCAGAACAAGGATGTAAGTTTGTCCAGCTCTAAAGGCTTATTTAACCCTTAGCCAATCCCCTTATGAGTAATCATATAATCATGGAATTGCAGAGAATTAATGCTGGAAGCACTGTTAGAGATCATCTAATTTAGGGGTGAGGTTTGCTTACATACCAAGGCCTTAGAGTGTGGTTTTGTGTGATCTGAGACGAGGATCAGGGCTTACCAATAAAGACATGTTCTGTAGTACTTTAGTTGTGCAAAGGCCAAGATGATATGGCATGGAGAGGATTTGACGCCATTCGGTTTTCTTTTAAGAGCAAAGAGCTTTCTAGGAAAAAAAGCAGTAATGCAAAGGTCAAGGCTAATGCCTTGTGGGAAGAGCAAGACAGATTGATTTATAGGGATTGGAGTGGAAAACGTGGTTTAGGAATGACAAAGAGGAAAAAAATAACGTGGATTGACTGCCTGTATTTCAGGGCTTGTTTATGTGATCTTGGTTAGGGAGGGCTTAGGACAATGTCATTTAGAGGAACAGAGATTGTCATTTGCAAGAAGGATAGAAAGATTTACAGCCAGAATGCATAATAAATTAGAAATTGTTTGATTAGTATTAAAACTGGACCCCTACTTGGTTTATTTACTTGGTCAACAGGTATTTTTGAGTTATTGCTGTGTGCCAGCCACTGGACTAGACACACAGATGCCACAGGGGTTCTGACAGACAAGGTCCCCACCCATGTGGAGCTCACAGTCTAGCCAAGGAGACAGATATTGACCAAATAGTGGTACATTCGTTATGTAACTACAATTTAACAAAAGCTACCAAGAAGTATGTTGTGCTATAAGACTATACAAAGAGGATCTCTCTCTCTGTCTCTCTCTCTCTTCTCTCTCTCTCTCTCTCTCTCTCTCTTTTTTTAAGAGGATCTGACTTAGTCTTGGATATAGTGGTGTTTAAGCTGAGATCCAAAGGATGAGAAGAAAGAGGCTGAATGGAGAGGGAGGAACTTTCCAGACCAAGGCTGGGGGAACAGGTAAGTGCAGAGAGGAAGTGAAAGAGAAGCCGGTTCAGCCAAGGACTTGTTAATGATTCTGGATTTTATCCTGAGAGCCATGAGAAGTCATTGGAGGTTTTCAAGCAGGGAGTGACATGATTGATTTGGCAGGAGGCCAGAGAGGGATTTGGGCCAAATCCTTGTTATTAATGATCAGGTGTCACTTGTCTGGCCTTGCCAACAGGAATAACTGTGGATAAAAATAGGATGATGCCAGGTTTCTGGATCCTGACTCCATTCCTCAGGATCATAGCCTTCCACTGCTGGGTGGCCAGGGCATCTGCCTCGGGCCTTGCGTTGTTCTTCCAGATCCTGCCAGTGTGGGGCCAGATGATCTTGTCTGTGTTGAATTCCCATTGGAAGAGAGCAGGCACTTGTGGTGGGGGAAGTTCTCAAAGGAAGAAGTGGTGATGAGCAATCAATTCTAGAAGCAGAGTGGAGTCAGCCTGGCCAGTCACCTCCTGCAGGCCATTTCTACCCTGCAGCAGGTGAGCTTGGGGCCCACAAAAAACAGAGAGTCAATTCAAAGACCACAGTACATTCAGCTCACACAGACCTCCAGGGTGCAGGCTTTTTTTTTTTTTTTTAAATCTATAGCAAATTTATTCATAATTATGTCAAACCTCAAAAACAACTAAGTTGTCCTTCAGGAGGTGAATGGTACAACAGTAGTAAATCCAGATGTCGGAATACTGTTCAATGATAATAAGAAGCTATGAAGCTACAAAAAGACGTAGAGGAATCTTAAAAGCATAAGTGAAAGAAGTGAGTCTGAAAAGGCCATATGCATGTATTTTCAGGGTTCTCTAGAGAAACAGAATTAATAGGAGACAGAGATAGATGGTAGATAGATGATAGATAGATAGACATTTAGATAAAGAGATTTATTGAAAGGAATTATGGCTCACACAATTATGGAGGCTAACAAGTTCAAGAATTATAGTCAGCAAGCTGAGACCCAGGAGAGTGAAAATGTAAGTTTCAGTAAGACCCCAAGTCCAAAGACGGGAGATCAATGTCTCAGCTTGAAGACCGTGAGACCCACAGAGCAAATTCTCCCTCCCTCACTTGTTCCATTCAGACCCTCATCAGATTGGATGAGGAGGCTCACCCACATTAGGGAGGGCGGTCTGCTTTACTCGGTCTATCACGTAAATGATAACCTCGTCCAGAAACACCCTCACACACATACCTGGAATAACAGGTGTAGGCTGTTATAGGGTATAGGCTTTTAAGGCTGGAGATGGCTTGGCATTTATCACCCTGGTGTCTTTATTCCTTTTTATCCTGCCTCTTAACCTAGCTGACAGTTCCTTAACCTGGCACTCCAAAAAGAAAGATTTAGGTGGGTACTACCGTAGTACACAAATGTTAAAAAACAGAGGCTTAGGGGCGCCTGGGTGGCTCAGTCGGTTGAGCGTCCGATTTCCGCTCAGGTCATGATCTCTCTGTCTGTGAGTTTGAGCCCCTCGTCAGGCTCTGTGCTGACAGCTCGGAGCCTGGAGACTGCTTCGGATTCTGTGTCTCTCTCTCTTTCTGCCCCTCCACTGCTCATGCTCTGTCTCTCTCTCTCTGTCAAAAATAAATAAACATTAAAAAATTAAAAAAAAATAAAGGCTTATATTTTCTGACGTGCTAGCAATGTCTACCCTAGGACTCAAACTCAAGAGAGTGGCATGGATTCCTAGAGAGGCGTGGTATAGGTGACAGATCCTCAGGCACAGCCACTTTGGACAGAAGCAGCATGTGGCTTTGACAGCCTTGGGATTTGTTGACTACTTACAGACATAACTGGAATGAGAGCGAACACTCATAGTGCTTGTTACGTCAGTCTACCTATGTGTCTAAGCTGTAAACGTGTGTCCAATCACGTAACCCCTGCAATAACCCTGCTAAGTGGATGCTATTATTATCACCCTCATTTTACAAATGAGGAAACAAAGGCACAGAGGAGATTCTTCATGGCTAGTAAAAGGCAGAGCTAGGATTAGAATCTAGGCAGCCTGGTACTAAAAGCCATGAGGTCAAGCACTCTACTTACTATATGCCTCTCTGGAACGAAGAACGGGAGACTAACTAGGCTTCTGGCTATCCATTTGTAGACAGGTTCTTATAAATGGCAAGTGCCTTATGTCTTAGTCTGTCCAGCGAGCTGTAACAAAATACTGCAGACTAGATGGCTTATAAACAGCAGAAATTTATTTCTCATAGTCGAGGAGGCTAGAAGTCCAAGTTCAGGGTGCCAACATGGTTGGGTTCTGAGGAGGGCCACCTTCTAGAAGATGCTGACTTCTCAATGTGTCCTCACATGGTGGGAGAGGAAAGGGATCCCTCTGGGGTATCTTTTATAAGGTCACTGATGTCTTTTATGAGGGCTCCACCCTCATGATGTAAGGTCTCCCAAGGGCCCCACCCACTACTACCATCACCTTGGGCGTTAGGTTCTCAACGTATGAATTTGGGAGGAACACATTCAGATCATAGCACCCTGTTTATAAGCCAGAGTGGAGACTGTGTCATTGGACAGACATTACACTGAATTTGGCTTCGAGGTACCAGGGACCCATGGATCAAGAAGAAGATAAAGAGAATCTCTGACATCTTGAAAATGGAATTTAATTGGAAGAGACCCTGAAAGGAAGAAGGGTTTCTTCCTGAAAGGAAGAAGTCATTAGATAACTATCTACAAGGGTTTCTCAGAAATTACTTGGGCACCAGAAGGGTCACAATTCACATAACTAAAAACACCAAGTATTCACAGCTGTTTCATATACCACTTTATAAGAGAGAAGTTAGTTTCTCTGGCTGATGGATGCCCTCCCCAACCGCTCCCCCACCCCAGAAAACTGTACAAATTGACCCTTTATTGGGCAAAATCTCCCAAATGAATCTTAGCTGACAGAAATACTCTTTTAGATTAGCTGCTAGCCTGGAAAAAGAGAAGCTATGAATTATTTTCTTCTTCCTTATCTCCATTTCTGTCTACTTACTCCTTTGAGAAACGTTAAGTGCCACCTACGCTTCATGGCCCATCTTGAACCCCACTAACGTGTGGGATATCCAACTAAATAAAGGAATGTGTGCTTGTTTTGGAAGCTGCTGCAAGGAGACGTATCTGGTTCTGCCTGTTTTCCAAATCTGACACTGGGGGGGAAATACAGAGGTGTGGAAAGGTGCGACTGACGGTTGTCTAGGATTGGTCTGCTCCAGTTTTGGGGGTGCTGACAGGCATGATGACCTGACTCTGGCGGATGAGGAGCAGACTCAATACCCAGGCACCTGATGACACACTCTGTTGGGGCCAAGACAGAAGATGACATTGGGGGTTGCTCCAAATCATTTTATAACTTGCATTGGAGGCATATAGGAAGATTCATTGGGTAGGGCCATGGTTTCTCTATGGGCATAGGGCATTGAATTGATAGAAAAGTAAATTTAAGATGTAAAACTTTAATATGGTGTTGAAATCGATGAGATATTTTAAATCTCCGGGGCACATTGAATTGGCCTATCTGTTGAGTTTGGGTGGATGAAATGACTGCATATAATTGGAAATGGAAAACAAATGACATGGCTTCTTGATTCAGTGTTTATTGTGATACCTGAATGAGTTAAATTCAAAGATTTCTGGGCATAAGAGGAAAGATACATCCACCAAAGTTCTGAGGGACTAAATGCCTACCCCCTTTATTCCTGGTGGGTTTATAGAAGCAGTGACGAGAACTGGAAGTCAAGCCACTGGAATTTGTTGGAATCATTAGATAACTATCTACAAAACAATAAATTTAGAGCCTGACCTTATATTGTAAACCAAAATAAATTCCAAAGTGAAAAAAGACTTAAGTGTAGCTTATAAAATACTTAAAGAATGGGAAGAAAATGCAGTTGAAAAGCATGTTGTGGCAAAAGTCTCCCTAAACATAACCAAAGTCAGAAATCGTAAGAAAATATGAACAGATTTGACTGCCTAAAATTTTTTTAAAAAGTGAAGCCAAAACCACACTCAGATACCACCTCACGCCGGTCAGAGTAGCTAAAATGAACAAATCTGGAGACTACAGATGCTGGTGAGGATGTGGAGAAACGGGAAGCCTCTTGCACTGGTGGTGGGAATGCAAACTGGTGCAGCCGCTCTGGAAAACAGTGTGGAGGTTCCTCAAAAAATTAAAAATAGACCTACCCTATGACCCAGCGATAGCACCGCTAGGAATTTACCCCAGGGATACAGGAGTGCTGATGCATAGGGGCACTTGTACCCCAATGTTTATAACAGCACTTTCAACAGTAGCCAAATTATGGAAAGAGCCTAAATGTCCATCCACTGATGAATGGATAAAGAAATTGTGGTTTATATACACAATGGAATACTACTTGGCAATGAGAAAGAATGAAATATGGCCTTTTGTAGCAACGTGGATGGAACTGGAGAGTGTTATGCTAAGTGAAATAAGTCATACAGAGAAAGACAGATACCATATGGTTTCACTCTTATGTGGATCCTGAGAAACTTAACAGAAGACCATGGGGGAGGGGAAGGGGAAAAAAAAAGTTAGAGAGGGAGGGAGGCAAACCGGAAGAGACTCTTAAAAACTGAGAACAAACTGAGGGTTGATGGGGGGTGGGAGGGAGGGGAAAGTGGGTGATGGGCACAGGGGAGGGCACCTATTGGGATGAGCACTGGCTGTTGTATGGAAACCAATTTGCCAATAAATTTCATATTAAAAAAAAATTAAGCTAAAACAGCAAAAAAAAAAAAAAAAGAAACCAATTTGACAATAAATTTCGTATTAAAAAAAATAAAAAATAAAAAAAATAAATGAAAAAAAAAGTGAAGCAAAATACAAGCCCACTACCTAAAAACAGAACATAAGCAAAATTTAAGACAAGCAAAACACTTGAAAGCGTTTGCCACGCATGTCACAAAGAGTTGAATTTCTTGGTGTGTGGAGTCCTTTCAGTTACATAAGAAAAGGCCAACACGATAGTGGAAAAGAGACACAGGAGGTACAAAGAAGTGAAGCTATATGGGTTGTCCATACATTTATGAAGCAATGTGTCAGCTTCCTGAGAATCAGATACACTTACATAGCGGGAGGCCATTGGGATCTCACACCTTGAAAAAGAATAAAATGGATAAAAGGATAGCGGTGGAATGAGTGGTGTAAGGGCATGGGGACATCTGTGCTTGGGAACACTGCTGGCAGAAAGGTAAATTGACACCTTCCAGACGGCAACCTGGCCATCTGTATCAAAGACTTAAAAATAGACATGTGCTTTCAAACAGAAGCTGTACTTCTATTTATTATCTCCAGGAACTAATAGTGGGTATGTGCAAAGATTTAGCCATGAGGCTGTTTATGGAAGTGTTGTATAAGAGGCAAAAATCAGAAATCACCTCAATGTCCAACAATGGACTTTGATCAAGGAACTCATGCTGTGAGTGTATAACAGAAAATTCTAGCTATGAAAGAACTAAATAGAGTTGAGCAGGCCTGAGGCCTCCCCTGTCCATGGACCCCGGGCTCAGTGGCTCCTTTCTCCCTCTGTGGGGCTGGTTCCCCTTTTGAGCTTTTGGAGCAATGTTCCCCTTACATGTCCCCACTGAAAGAGATGTATATACTCTTACCCTGACTTCCACCCTCAGCCTGAGCTGGGCTTAGGCGTGTCCCTGCCCAGGAGGAAAGGCCCATAATAAAGATAAGAATTCCCCTAAAGTTGGGGCACCTGGGTGGATCAGTCCGCTAAGCATCTCACTCTTTCTTTCGGCTCACGTCACGATCTCACGGTTCGTGGAATTGAGCCCCGTGTCAGGCTCTGTGCTGATAGCACGGAGCCTGCTTGGGATTCTCTCTCTCCCTCTCTCTCTACCCCTCCCCCACTCGCTCATGTCCTCTCTCTCTCTTTCTCCCTCTCTCTCTCTCAAAATAAATAAACATTTAAAAAAAAAAAGAGTTCCCCTAAGTTAATTTATGAATTTAACGCCATTGGAATAAAAATCTCCGTTGACTTTTCTCCTTGAAACGTAACAAACGAATTCTATGGTACTGAAATTCCCTGGTAGATGAAATGGTTAAGCCTAGTCGAAAGCTTTTGAAAAAGGAAAAAAAAAAAACGATGGGGGGAACTTGTACTAGCAAATCATAAAACATACTGTGAATTCCCCAGCAGGGTCTTTTGTCAAGTTAATAAAACATAACTTGTAAAGTTCCTGGGAATCGCTACATGGCAGTTGGTACTATTTTATTCCTGGTGTAGCTTCGATGAAATTTGCAGGGTTGGAGGTACAATAAAAGCAGTGCCCGCCCTCTTATCTCTGCTGTTGAAATAGGGAGTGAGGACTTCTGTGTGGGAAACTTTGGTTTGGGACCCAAAGAACGTCCAAGGTTTGGAACAGCAGCGGAGGAAAGTGGCCCTGCTCCAGGACAAGTGTGTTGAGGGCTTAAATCAAATTGGAACTCATCGATCAATATACATTGCTCTACAGTGCCGATTCTCTAGCGGCTTCACCCTGGGCAAGTTCTTTAACCCCTTGAAGCCTCTGTTCTCTGATGTGTAAAATATGGATTAGTCATTACCATCTATAATATTGCTGTGAACAATAAATGGTAGTGCGTGTAAAGTTTTTAGCGTATTGCCTGGCACATGGAGAGAATGTCCTAAGCAGTAGCAATGATTGGTTTTGAAGCACCCAGTTAGTTTCGCTGGGCTCTGCAGGGCAAGGATGACTGAGCCAGGGGACCGAGGGCTCTGAAGTCCTGGGCTCCAGACACGGTGAGGAGCGCAATGGGAGACTGAGAACATGAGGCCATCAGGAAAGATGGGGATGATTCTC
Source organism: Lynx rufus (assembly GCF_022079265.1). Classification (NCBI taxonomy): domain Eukaryota; kingdom Metazoa; phylum Chordata; class Mammalia; order Carnivora; family Felidae; genus Lynx; species Lynx rufus. The sequence goes on from NW_025814845.1 coordinate 171,374,921, forward strand.
TTGATATTTCCAAGCACACTAGTAGTCATGCATGTGGCCTCCGATTCCCCGAAGTCAAGATCAGGCTTGTCCACGTATTGGCTGCTGTTCGCTGGTCAATGGCTCTGCTCTGGTCTCCTTCTGCCCTTTCATTGATGAAAGCCTGAGACTCAAGCCATCTGTCATGTCGTTTTTCTTTGCAGACGCACCATTTTAAAGTTGCCGGAGCGGATTGATTCAAGAATCTGTTTCTTGGGGCGCCTGGGTGGCGCAGTCGGTTAAGCGTCCGACTTCAGCCAGGTCACGATCTCGCGGTCCGGGAGTTCGAGCCCCGCGTCGGGCTCTGGGCTGACAGCTCAGAGCCTGGAGCCTGTTTCCGATTCTGTGTCTCCCTCTCTCTCTGCCCCTCCCCCGTTCATGCTCTGTCTCTCTCTGTCCCAAAAATAAATAAACGTTGAAAAAAAAAATTTAAAAAAAAAAAAAAAAAAAAAAAAAAAAAAAGAATCTGTTTCTTGTCGACAGGCCCACCCTTGGCATTTCTGACCAAGGCAAGAGTGTCAATGGGGGACAAATGCTAGCATCTTAAATCAAACATAGTCATCCTCACTATTCCCAGATTCCGTATTTGTAAACCTGTCTACTTGCTAGAATGTATTTATAACCCCCGGATCAATACTTGTGCCATCTTTACGACCATTGGTACGTTCCCAGCTGAGGTAGAAAAAAGCAACATTGCCTTCCCATTTCAGCTCTCGTACTAAACAAATGTCCTTTCTACAGCTTAGTTAGTGTCATTTTTTTTTTTCATTTTTGTGCTTTTGTTGGTGATTTTGCTGTTTAAAACGATGCCCAACGGTAGGGCTGAAGTGCTGTCCGGTGTTCCTAAGTGGAAGACGACTGCCATGTGGCTTACAGAGAAAATGTCTGTGTTGGAGAAGCTTCCTTCAGGCATGAGTTTTAATACCGTTGGCCATGAGTCCAACGCTGATGAGTCAACAATATATATTAAATAAGGTGTCTTCAAACAGAAACACGCATCAACAAGGTCATGTATTGATCGGTTGACAAGAAGTATCCGGAGGCTCACGGCAATATAACCCTGTATCTCCCCTAGGAGCAATGGTTCAGTAGTCTCTCATTCAGTGTTTGTGGAGACTTTATAGAACATAACCACTGTGAATTAGAGACTTGACTGTATGTTCTTCCTCCTACTAGGGCAAATATACTTTCAGAATGACCTGGAAGGCAGGTTCAAATGGCCACACCTATGCTGGAGATCTGGCTTCTGGCTGCGACTCACTTCTCCCTTTTCACCCCCCCAATTCCATTGTGTGCCTGTGTCTGAACTCGGGAGGCCACAGGTCCGGGCTCTGCACGCAGCCCTGTAAACCACCCCCTTGGCCGCTCTCTGGGCTGAAGTGGGCAGATGCAGGGAGAGGGCAGGGCAGGCTTCAGAAGCAATCTCTGGGCCACCTGGGCAGGGCATGTTGGGCCTAGGGTACTGGACTGTGGTCTAGAAGGTTGAGGGCATCACCCTGGCTTCATGGATTTCTCGCCATATCCAAAGTGAGGCCTCTGAAGGTCAAGGCTGAGGGTTATAACTGCCTGCCAGGACAGCTGTTAACCCCGAGCCCGTGGGAAACCATTGCTTGCCAGTCAGGGTAATTTTTCATTTCTCTTGATTGCTTCTCAGGTGACTAGTCCAAAGCAGTGTGCAGGGACCTTGTGCCTGGCGCACAAGAGTCTTACCCTTTCTGCTCTGTTCCTGCATTTTCTCCTCTGGGTTTACAGCTGCTGCCACAACTTGAAGTTATCTCTTCCAAATGTGGCTGTGAACTCTTCTCATACCGCAGTATTCCTGAGTGGTTGCAGGGTAATAAGCTTGGAGAGGAGGGTCTCTTTTTTCCCCTTACTATTCATCCTAACGTGACCGGACCCCTCTTGTCCTTTGGACCCCTCTTGTCCTTTATGTGGGCGGCAAGCAGTGATTACATCAGCAACTCCGCAATTACCAGCTAGCGGTGGGGGAGGGGGGGAGCAAGGGTATTAACTCGGGCACCATTTTGCAAGTAATTAAAAAGAGCATTCCTGGGATGAATTCTGGGAGGAACTTTTTCTGGAAGCAATATCTGGAGGGTTTCCAGATCTGAGTTCTAAAGGAGGCTCCCAGCTGCAAGGTTGGAAGTGGCTACAAAAGGAATAATAATTTTCAGCGCCCTGATGCTGGTGTTCACATTTTATTGGTACTGGGTCCCTCATATGGTTTCCTCCTAGAAAGTCAGCAAAAAAGTTGTACCAGTTCACTCATGGGATTATGAAATTAGTTTGGGGGCTCCTTACTGTAGCTGAGCATAGGACAGTGTTAATTAAGCTGATGACCTTTGCTTTGTGAACTGGGGACAAGTGTCCTTGAACAACTTTGTGTCCAGGGATGCCCCACAGCTAAAGACCCTACTTTGTCTCAAAACCCGCATGTCCTAATTTTGGGAAGAGGGAATATTGTCAACTGTAGGTATCGAATACGCGTTTGCAGAGAAGCCACATTAAGCATTGTGTTAAAAGCTTTATTTTACGAAATGGAGAATTTTAGAAGCAATGTTGTAATTCAGAGTAGCATTTGCATATTGTTGCCTTGCAGCGAGTTTCTCTTCCTTCTTTGTCAGAAAGTGAGGTTTACCATAAGCCAGGAGGAAACGTGGCTTTGGCATTCAACAGCTGGGAAGCTGAACGAGTGCTTAAATCCCTCCATGCCTCGGTTTCCTCATCTGTGAAAGGAGCAGACTGTGTGTGTTAAAAGCTGGCTGTAAAGGGCAGGTTGGGCCGCGTGCGTAAAGTGCCTGTCACATAACGGTGTTCGAAGTCATGTCATGAATGACACAGGTGCTGACTCTTTGACTAGCCCTCACTTTCATTTTTGGCAGCCTCTTGAATCCCGGGATGTCTCCTGGTTTTAGACTATTTGCAGGGAGTGAGCCTGCCCACTTTGCTTTATCACTCGGTCCTCGCACTGCCCTGAATTTTTGCTTCTTCCTGGACATGCGGGGCCCAATGCTTCCCCGACTTTCCCAAGCTTCCTATGTGCTCAGGGTTAAAGGGAGGGGCTTTTCCCTCTTTCTTGTCTTCCCTTCCATCATCCCATGGAGCAACTTCATCTGATTGAAGAAGTTGGAAGAAACAAACTGCACAGGCCCAGCTCAGACTTTTTTAATCCTTTAATCTGGTGAGCTGCTCTCTGGGAGCAGCGGTGTCCTTCTGTCCTTCCAGGCTGTGCCATTCCTGGGTGGCATCCCCACGCCATGTGCCCCGAGGCCCCCATTGCCTGCAGGCAGCCACAGAGTCACAAAGCTCATCTGCCTACGGATGTAACCTCTAACCTCCAACTTGGAGTTTCACTAACAACTGCCCCTACGGTCCAATGTCCAAAGCCCTCATGGCATATTGGTTAAGAGGCTGGTCTCTGTCATCCGAGAAACTGGGTTCAAATTCTATCTTTGCCATTAACTGATGTGTACATTTTGCAAACTTCTAGGCCCTGCTGGGCCTGAGTGTCTCTTCTAGAAGAGGGGGGAAATAATAGAATCTACTTCATAGGTTAGTTGGGAGCATTTGATGAGTTAGTATATACAAAACACTCAGAACAATACCTGTCCCCTGGTAAGTAGTAAAAAAGCATTAACTAATTGCCACTCCCTGGTCAATATTTTCCTCAACTGATTCAGAACTTGCTGAGGGAAGGTGGCTGGTGGACACTGGGACCCTCAGAGATCCAGTTCCTCCCCCTCCATGGGTCCCGACCACGCTGCCACTACTCCTGAGCCAGGCCCTCTCCTGACCTCCCCACCTGCCTTGGTCATGATTCCCACGGATTTCTGCTCAAATGCATATCCATTACTTTTCTCCTTTGTAACTAGATTATCCTCTCTGCTGAAGAAGAAGGGAACAAAATGGAAATTGAGTATTAGCCTCGTCCTCTGTCATTAGTTGTCATTACACCATTCACCCTGACTGTGGGCCTATCCCTTCCGCATCACGTTATTAATTCAAAGAGTTAGCATGCCTCTGTTTCTTTGGGTGGTCTTCGTTAAATTCTATACTTTCTGCATTTCAACCTTCAGGAAATCATTCTTGGAGATATGAGCCTCTGTTTGGTAGTTATCTTTGGGTTTTCGCCCTCCACTAATCTTTAGCAGGCTTCTTAAAAACTGAGCTCTTTAAGGAGACACCGGGCCCCCTAAACCCTTTTATATTCCCTCTTGGGAATAGCTATGTGCTGCGTGCTATGTGCCATGGCTATGGGAAGGTAAGATACCCATTGCCCCAGGAGAATATGCAGTTCAGTGGTGCTTACGTCTTATTCCAGGGGGTCCTAAGAGTGTTGCAGGGACCCCTCAGGGGTCATCAGGGGGAGGGCGTGTGTGTGTTGCGGGCTGTGTGTGGTTGAGGTTTTACCCTACCCCACCATTGTTCCAGACTGTTCTGCTTTTCTTTGTCCTGCATATTGGGCTTCTGTGTAAGATTCCATCCAAAGAAAGGATTGCACTGTTTTGTTTTGTTTTTTCCAGTTTGAAAACCATTGACCTAATTTTTTCCACTGAATTTATGCAGAATGGCTTTTTATAGTGGTTTGACTCTCCCAGCTCGGGTTGGGCCAACAGGATGACAGAGGAGTCTAGCCAAGGCGTTGGCACCAGTCACACACAGAGTCAAACAGTGCCGACCTCTGAAGTTGTCTCCCAGCTGAAAGGCTCACCTTCCGTGTTGGAGAAAGACCTTTCATGGTCCAGTCTAGTACTATTTGTGGTAATACACAGGATTTTTTAGGGGAGGAACCGTACATAAATTGATCCCAAAGGCAATCTCTGAAGAGTTCCAAAAATATTTTAAGCAGTGACAACACTGTTGAAATAAGTTTATGGGCCCCTAAATATGCTAGAAGCTCTAAAATAAGCTCTCAAAATCTTTTAGGACACATGATATCACACTGTAACTTTCCAAAGGGTAAGAGACGGGATTTTGCTTAATTAACTTTGTGAGTTGTTTGCTAAGGCAAAAGCTCAGAGATCTAAGATAATCAGGCATCAACCAACTGCTAAATCACCAAACTACTAAAAATGCATCTACTGTAACAGATCAGACTTTGTGGCTTATTCTGCTTTTATAAACATATTTAAAAGATCCAGATGTTTGCTTGTACATAGAACATTTCTGGAAGATGCTCTAGAATGGGAGTTTCATGAGGCAAGCCTTTTTCCCCTGCTTTGTTTTATTAATGTATCCCTGGGATGATGCCTGGCATATGACACATATTCAATAGATACATGTTGAATGAATGGATTCACAAGAAAATGGTAGTGGTGGTTAGCTTGGGGGAGTAGGAAAGGAGGCGAAAATATTACTTTTCAATTTATACCCAGCTATGGTATACCTATGAGGAGGATAGTGCTTCTCTTCTTGCATTTTTACCTTTACTCATAGAAAGGAAGAGACTTCAGCTTTCCTTTTCACTGTTGTCCATTGCCCTTATGACCGCCACCTCTACCACGCTGAGGAGAAATGTATACTCTGGGACCTTGCGTTCTTAGGGAGCAGGATTTGGCCCTTCCTCTTCCGGTTTCCATCCCCATTGCCTTGTGATCCTGGCCTCACTTGGAGAAGTAGGTGTGGCCATAATTATACTTTCAATTTCAGGTTTCCTACCAGTGCCTTCCTTGCTCATGGGACTGGATGGAAGTAGACATTGGAGTTTGTTCTTCAAATCTGGACATTTTATTTATTTATTTCTTGAAGTGTATTTATTTTTGAGAGAGAGAGAGAGAAAGAGAGAGAATCCAAAGCAGTCTTCATGCTAGGTACAGAGCCCGATGTGGGGCCTGAACTTGCAAACTGTGAGATCATGACCTGAGCTGAAATCAAGAGTCAGATGCTTAATCGACTGAGCCACCCAGATGCCCCAAATCTGGACATTTTAGATGCAAGCAAGGTAGTGTAAGAAAACTTTGGGATTCATAAGTTATACTTTGTTTCCCATTTGGTTCTCGTTTTTCTGGGCTTTGTTCCCTCAGAAAAGAACTACAGAGTGGCCTGTGGTAGTTTTCAGGAGCCCCAAACTCATCCCAATCCCCTGATTCTGTAGTGCTTTTGTGTATTCAGTTTGTCATGTGCATATATTATTTTTGAAAGAGAATATGGATGAGAACATAATAACAGTGTGGAGAGTGGGCACGGAGAGTGGTTTTTCTGTCCACCTACAACAGAATAATTATTTTTCATAAACTCTGTTGGAGGCAATTTGCATTTATAAACAGGAGAGATACTAATAATTGGCTGGCAGAACGGTATGGCATGAAGAAGCTCTTTGAGAAAACTGGTTCATGGGATCAATAAATGGTTGAAGTAAAAATGCAAAAGGGCAGAGTTGCGGTGAGAGACTTTGCAGTCGGAAACCGAGACGAGCGAATTCAATGGGGGATCGCAGGGGGCAGAGTCAATGCAATATAATGTCTGAAAAAGGATCACAATACTGCCACACACACTTCAGAGGAGTTGCTGCACTAGGAATTGAGTAAGGATGAACACTTTTGCTCTTTGGAGACGGTCTCTGCTCTGTGCGCTAAGCACTACTGTATGCTAAGCACAGAAATTTTTTACGCGTATCAATCCAATGAGGAAAGTGCTCTCATTATCCCATTTTACAGATGAGGAGACGAACACAGAGAGAGGCTTAGGCTACACACTACTAAGGGCAGAGGTGGGATCCGTGGTGTGGCTTGTACAGGCTCCAAAGGGACAACCGCGTCCGTCTGTTCCCAAAACTATATTCCATGGTGTCATTTTGGCGGCTTGATATCTGTCCGCGTGGGAGAATTTACACCACAGAAACTGGCAAATACTGCACATGGTGTTTTTTCGTTTTAATTTTTTTTCCCGGAGATGTGGTTGCTAAACATTTACTGACATATCCCCCTGGCTACGATTCAAACCCAGGTGGTTTGATTCCAGAGCGTTTTGGCAAAGGTGAATGTTTTCATGCCAAATTATTGACGATAGTATCCATTTTCTTACTGCGTCAGCTACTTTTCTCCGGGTATTCTGTTCCAGCCAAATGCACCCTAATCGATTCCCGGTGCTTCCTTACAGGATTGTTATGAGGATTAGATGAGATGATGTACTGGAACCAGTTAGAATAGGGCTTTCCATAGTAAATGTTAGCCGTGGAAAAATGCAAACAGAAACAAAGCCCTCATGTCATCATGGCCCCTTTATTTCACATTATTCCCTCACCTTCATAGAAAGCAATCAGTGGCAAAACTGACCATGTCTCCATTTTCTCTCTCTTCCATAATCTATACCCTGGGGCAAAACCTAAATTAGTTAAGAAGAGAAGTCATCAGAATAACCTGGCGATCCTGTCATGTCACTTCCAAGCTCTGTGAAAAGAAAGCCTGAGCAATGACAAACTTTCATTTACTTTATGATGCTCCCCCTCCCCCGTCCTGTGTCTGCCCTCCCCTGCCCACCCTCTGTGGGGGTCCAGGGAGTAGAGCCACCACCATGACGACGACGATGGGGGCCTGGAATGTGACCAGCAGCGCATCTGCAGGCTAGGACACCATTTGGCAAAAACCTAGATTGGTATAGAAGACACGGCACTATCATTTGACTTAGGTGCTAAGGGCTTTGGGCAAAAAAATAATGAGCCCTCCCTCACCACCAGGAAGGCCACAGTCATACTCCTGAGCGGTCACAATGAAAATTGCTGGGTGCTCACCGGATGTCGGACATTCTTCCAAACATTTCACAGGAAGCATTTTATTTTATTATGCTAGCAATAATCTGAGTGAAGTACAGTAATTGTCCCCATTTTTGAGAAGAGGAAACAAAGATTCAGACATATTAAGTAACAGCCTTGGCAAGTGGCTAAAGGAATCTGGAGCCTGTGACAGTTTGACCCCAGCCTTCTTGTCCCCAGTGATGCCAGCGTGCTACCTTGAGGGAATGGGGCTAAAAGCGTAGCCCTGGGGCTCCCAGGCTGTGAGAGCATGGGCAGGCAAGAATTTCCACTGAAAAACTCCCCTTGAACCATTCTTGCCCATGACCTTCTCTGACGACTAGTTCCCTGTAACCTATTGCCCTGGCTTTGGGTCACTTAATACGCCCAGCCTTACAGACGTCGATTCAATATTCTTCTGGGTCTCATTTTCACTACTACCTTCCCCTGCCTCTACACCAGATGATGTGGTTCTATTTTGGCTCTTACCTGTGCCGTGAATGCCGCCAACCAGTGTATTTTATGGACCACCTACGCTCTTGAGCTGGTCAAAACCTGACTCTCCTTCTCTGAGATATCCACTCTACTTTTCAGCCAACATGTTAACAACACATTACGATCGAAGAACTAAGGCATTGTGCATCTAAAGACAGAGGTTTAAGATATTTTATTAGGGAACATACATCAATTTTCAACAACACTTAAATATTATGGCATCCATATTTAGAAGGGCAATATAAATGCTTAGGACTTGAACAGTCACTTTATTAAACAAATGAAATAAATTCCTTTTAAACAGTGGGCTGTATGATTCATGAAGTATATTTTTTCAATAATTTATTCATCTGCCTAGTCATATGTACATTTGTTTTCTTCCAAAAAAAAAAAAAAGAACCAATGTGATTGTTCACCACATCGTACCATAAAACAAATGAACCTGTAAAAATGGCATGTAAAAAATTCAGAAACACCTAAACAGCACATTCCAAAGATACTGAATCCATTTAAAAGGAATTAGATGCTTCAGAAGCAATCACAGTCAGCTTGGGTGTCATATATATGCATTAGTACGGAATGCAGCAGCAAGTTCAAGTATAACAATTCACACACATGAACATATTTATCTGACTTAGGAGAGAATTCTCTCTTTTAGAGCAAAGAACACATATCAAACTCTCAGCGAGGTTCAGATGAATTTTGTTTGTTACATGGAGGGAAAGGTGGTGATATCAACTCAATCAACCAAGTACTGAAACCTGGAGAAGGTGGCATGGTCCACGAACACCGCATAGTTGGCAAATATCCCTACAGGGGCCTTATTCACCGCAACAACTGTAAGGGTTACAGGAAAAGCGTAGCAGCGAAAATCAGCCATTCAGCCCACATTTGCTTCTCTGGCAAAGTGGAAATGCCATGTTTGTATTTTTAACACATCTAATGAGTAGACAAGCAGAAAAGCTGCTGTAAGCCAGGAAATGTCACAGGGTTCATGTTTGAACGGCATCAGCTTTATTTACTAAAATACAGTTTTGAGTTCACAGACAAAATGAACTTCCAGAATGATTTTCTTTAGCCCCAGCAAGTCAAGTCCTTCCCAGTCGTTAATTGATTGTAGAAATGCAGTTCCAAGGTCTTCATTTTTGTTTCAGTTTCTCCCACCACCTCTGCTGCATTTGATGTGCAAAATCTCCCAGGTACCCTTAGCTACTATGGCAGCGTCCTGATACAGCATAAGATACCGACCCTTCAATGATGGATGTTGTGAAAGCCAGCCTCGTGGGTCTGTAGTGATCCATTTATTTTCTGCATTGTGTGTGTGTGTGGGGGGGGGGTGGTGGTGGTGGTAGGGAAAACACTTTATTTTAATACTGTACAACATTTCCTTGTTAAAAACAATTCTTCAATTAAAAAAAAAAACACTGAATTGCATCACGTAAGACTTGTTTGCAAAGACTTCCAAAGCATTTGGTTATTCTTAATGATTAACCATTTCAGGTTCAACAAATGTTTATTTGCACAATGAGAAAGAAATAGACTTTTTTTTTCTGTTTAGCCATCCCACTGTAATGCTGTGTTAAGTCTTGAAAACAAAGAGAATCAGACAATTGAGAAACCAAGGCTTTTCGATATTCAGCCAGGCCAAACATAGGAGCTCGAACAGGAAAGCCGCTGGTTCATTATTTACTGGCTCTTCCTTGGTTCATCCTTGGTTTAAACAGAGTAAGAAGAAAACCAGGCATGGTTTTCCTGCACGGAACCTGGGGAATGGGGTTTGCAGAGCCAACTGGCCACCATGAAATGTGAGGCTGATTTCCATGTGCCCCAACAGGCTGGAGGGGGAGGCAACCCCAGCACATACCTGAGGTTCACCAGCCCCTGGGCCTTTGCACGGGCTCATTCCTTACTTGCTAGGAACGACTCCCTCTGTTTCCCACTCCATTTTGTCCTCCAAGATCCAAATGAGAGGTCCACCCTTTTTAAAAAGCCTGACTCCGAGGGTGGCTTTAGTGCCTTACACTAAACTCTCCTGGCCTTGCGTGAGTTCTTGTGTCACAGAGTTTACCATGTTCTATTACAATTGTTGACTTTCCTGTCCTCTCCGTAGACCACAGGCACCCTGAGAGGGAGGATCATGTGTCCACCCTTGTTTCCTCCACTGTCTGGAGCTGAGCCTGGAGCCCTCATGGAATATTACAGAATGGAGATAGGAGGGAAAGAACTGCCGTATGCAATGACAGCTTCCCTTGGAAAAAGGTGATCTGGTTTTGCAGCATGGCCTCCTGTGCTTTTACAGACATGCTAGAATTCGAGGGACACAAAGGGAGCTTAAGAATGCAACAGAGGAAGTTGTACTATGCTGACTCTCAAAACACTGCACTATTTCTCCCCCAAACCTGCTTTTCTCTCTTATTTTTACGCCCACAGCCTCTCCTTCAGTCACTATTGTCCCAGTAATGACAAGAGTAATATGTTAGACTTTTGTCTTAGTCAGGTGAATGTTCAACAAAGAAGTAAATCCATGTGGCAGGTAAGACTTACAGATTTCTGAGGTGGATTCAAAAGACAGTGGGTAGCAGGAAGCGGGGGGTGGGCTGGCACCCCCTTCATTTGACCATGAGGACAGCACTCACGGCCATGAAGCTGGCTTCATGTGATGGATGTATGCCTCCTCAAAAAAAAAAAAAAAAAAAAAAAAAAAAAAGGCACACTGACCTTTAATGACTTACATTAATACTTTCAATATACTAAGCATCATGCGTAAACATGACCAAAACTGTAGAGGGTAAGAATTCTTACTACAAACCCAATGTATCCATTTTCGAAAGTCAACACGACCAAAATTCTGTAGAGTAAGAATTCTTACTACGAACCCAACGTATCCATTTTCGAAAGTCAACACGACCAAAATTCTGTAGAGTAAGAATTCTTACTACAAACCCAATGTATCCATTTTCACAAGTTCAAACTTTGGTAGAGCTGGTTCTTTGTAAACTGAGGCCCACATTTATTTCCCTGTTGGCCAACCCAGTCCCATTCTGCTCCCTATGAGACGATGTTCTCAGTTTTCCTTCCCCTAGCACTGAAAGAATGAAAAAACTCTTCTTTGTAATTTGGGCCAGCACCAACCCGTTCACCCTTGCCATAGCCCGCCTTCTCAAAACCCAGAAGACCGAAATAGCCATAGACTGTGTTTACACAAAGCAGAGTGTGCCAAGAACTTCATCCCCGAAAGTGACTTTTCCCCCTCCGTTTAAAGCAGGTTTGAGATTCCGAGTCACAAGAGACCGTTTGGCCCGGAGATGGCAGCAGGTCCCTGTCAAACACAGCTTCTCAAGATGGCTGCCTGCCCGACACAGACTGAGCCACGATGGGCGGAGCTTGCGGTATGGATTTTCCTGTGGAGCCACCTGCCCGGAAGGGTCCCAGAGATCGTTTAAGGGGGTCCACAGAAGTGCCAAGGCGCTCACTGGCAACTTGAAATTAGAGCTGAGATTGACTTGGTGTTCACGTGATGTGGGTTTCAAGTCTGGCTGAAATCAAAACTGCCTTGGGGGGCATGCCTGGGAATTTGCTATTTTGTCTTGCATAAACTTCAGATAGTCACCCAGGCCTGCTGGTGCCCTATTTCTTTAGATGGTTTTAATCCCAAACTGTGCTTCAAATGTTCTTCTGTTTTCCAGGGGTCAACATTACTTCTCTTTCTTATAACATCGTTTATGTAATTACACTCACACACCTTTTATATAAGGACTGCATGCTATGTAGTGTCTTTCAGACCACGGTAACACAATGCCTCCTATTGCCAAGTAAGCAGTTAATTTGAGAAAGATTGCAATCACCATCACTAGGGACTCTCGTTCTAGGCTGTCTATAATCTGAGAACTTGGTGAAAAGCTGTAAACTAGTATAGTGGGTCTGATTTTTTAAAAATTAAAACAAAATGCTCTGGTAGGGAAATTTCCAACCCCAAGAAAATAGCATATTTGTGGTAGATGGTGGGGGGCGGGAGGCGGGGTGTACATAACTGAAACTTGGGATTAGGTGCCCGCATTCTAAATTTAGGAATGATAGCACCAGGCAATGGTACAACACCTCTTGCGACTTTCGAATGAAAGCGCTATTAGTGCCTTGAACTAGTGAAGACCCACGTCTGGACACAGATCAATCTGAACCGAGGTAGAAAGCAAAGGAAAGTGAGAGATTTACCCCATTGTTTCTTGCACGGGGAGCTCTCGGTGCTTTAAGACACCTTAAAGGTGATGTAACTTATAATAATGTTCTATTTATATAGTGTTTGGGAGGGGAAATGAAGACAGGGAAAGGGTGCCAGCGTTTGTTGGGTGCCCGCGATGATTTCATACGGTTTATCAGCCCATGAGACATTTTCACGTGTGCTAGTTCGTTTGCCTGCCCCATATCCCAGGTGAGAAAACACAGTCAAGGGAGGTCAAATGACTTGTCCGGGATCACTTAGGTGGGTACAGAGATGGGGGCCTGAAATTAAGCCCCGGCTTTGTGGCTCCCAGGCCACGGCTCTTCTCGGTTCTCTTGTGAAAACACTTCTTTTGTAAAGTGACTGAAAAACCTTACATTTCACCATATCTGAATGCGCGATGGACTTGGCACAGAGTAGGTGCTCTAAGTGTAATTTCTCCTACTTACTCTCCGCATACTTTATCACAGTGCCCCGTATGGAGCACGCTCATTTCGTTGTCTGCAATATTGGGTTAAGTAGGTGCGGTATTACTGGAAAGTGGGCTGCCTGGGACTTGTTATGCCCCAGAGACAAAAGGAGCTATTTTCTTCCCTCCACATCTGATGAAGAAAGCATGTGTTGTGGTTCAGGCTGTAAAAGCCGAGGCAAGAATTGCTGTTGCAGAATGTCAGTGACCACGGGTTGCAGTTGCGGTATCGGCATCGGACACGATGTTCACAATAGTAAAGGCCGAGGGTAGGGGGAGCTGCTGGAGGTGGGGACAAAAGCAAACGTGGGACCCCCCCTTTTTAATCCAGTTAGTCTCTAGCCAACGTTTGCCTCTCTTAAGAAAGTACGGAGACAACTAACAATGAGCTGTTATTCGAACATTTGGAATACTTGCTTGTTTTGTTCTTACAAATAGTTCATCATCTTACTTGAATAGCCTTCTCGTCAGGTTGCATTTGGGCAGCCTTATTTTTGATTAAAGCTACCTATTCGTCGACGCTCCCTGTTTCTCTGCTCTTTGCAAGGACTGTCACCTCTGCTAGGGCACAGGGGCTGGGTGGGGGAGGTGCTGTGGACTGCAAAGCATTCGTGCTCAGCTTTTGATTAATGAGCCAAGGGCCTCCCAACCACTGAGACTTCAATTAGCCAAGCTGCAAAGCTGAAACCTTTTCATTATGAAGATAAGGCTGAGTTTAGCAAAAGGAATGAGGACCAGACTGGGGAAGAAAGACAAGTTTCTTGTTGTCGTCTTTTCTGTTGTGGTTGTGTTTTAGTAGAAAAATCAATAAGCCATTGCTACACTCAATCAATATATCCCAATGTTTTGGGATGGTTTGGCCTTAAACACACTTAATACTTTGGTAGGCCCTGGCTTTTCATGTGATTTTTTTTTCCTCCTGTAATTTCTAGATTGGATTGAAGCTGTTCTGAAGCACAAACTCTTAGCCAACAAGGCTGCTCCATTGTGATAGATACTGTGGGGCCAGAAACCCTTCCAGTAAGAGATGTGCCCCAGGGAGGGGGCAGGGGGATGGGAAACCCAAGTTCCTTGCCCAGAAAGCACAACAGTAGATGCTATGCAGTTAGAGCAGTCCCAGTCCTTCCAAGTGAGGATAAATGCTCTTGGCTTCCCAGCAGGAACCAGGCAGAAGAGAAGACATCACTCCGTGGCTGTCAGAGAAGCACCTTGCGGGCGAACAATTCGTCTACAATAAAAGGCTTAGGTGGGTGGATAAAACAGAAATGGGACTGAATTTCCCAACAGAAGCAAGGTGACCAGGCCGAGATAGTCTGAAACCACACAGGGTGGGCAGCATTCCCCGAGAGGCAGGAGCAGCAATGACTGTATACTGTATCCCTGAGGGCCAGGGACAGGAATAGTGGGAGGTGGTCTTCAGAAGGTCAGAATTAAGATACCTTTTAGCAGGGAATGACCATCTACATCCACACATCCAGCCAAGTCAGTGTAGCTTCCTTTCCTCTACTCTTTCTAGGCTGGGAGACAGTGGAGGAAAAGCTACCCAAAGGCTCATTGGCGTTCATTTTTCAAGCGGCTCCTGGTGCAGAGCAGACGTTGAAACATAGCATGAACTCACCCATCGCTGGGATTGGGACCCAGTGGTGATCTTTCCCTCAGTCTGCTCCTCAGTGACCCATTTCCTGGGACTGGGTTCTGCTGTTGGTTGTTCACCCCATTTATCTCTGTCTCACTTTGCTCTCAGGGTCTAGGTTCTGTCCCCTTCCTTGGTGGTGGTCTGCTTTCCTGCATGCAGATGCCTCCCAGGGGATCCTATGCCTGCCCGACTCAAGATGGCAGCTAACCTGTACTTCCTCACTGCTGTGCTCGGCACCCCTGATTAGAATCTCACTGTAACTTTTCAGAAGCCCAGTAACTATTACCTGAGCTGTCCTGGTGCATCATCTGGCATTTCCAAGGCCCTGGACTTGATCTTCCAGCCCCTTCCTGTAACCAGCGCTTGGCTCTGGTCCCATGTCCCTCTTCATCCCCTGTCTGCTTGCTTGCTCAGGAGGGGCCCTGCTCCTTAGATAGGATCCCCTAGGGGCTGCGCACTGCTCTGGGCATCCAAAGACACATGACAGCTCCTGCTCTCCAGGAGGTTTCATCTAAAGACAGAACCTGTAGAGGCACAGTGTAAAGTACATTTTAAAGTGAAAAAAATATATAGATAGATTTTTTAAAAAGCAACAGAAGGATGAAAAAATAAAGTGCACAATTGGTTGTCAGGCCCAATCTAGAGAGAATTTGGAGAGGATGGTCAGGAAGGGCTGAATTTGAACTTTTGATTTGAAGAAAAAAATCTGGATAAGTTTTCATGGGCAGAAAGGACAGAGGGGGGAGGAAAGTGTTAGGAGCTAAATTCCCCTACTCTCCCCTCCCCCCCCCCCATTTCGTCTGTTGAAGCCCTAATCCCCAAGACTTCAGAATATAGCTGTGTTTGGACAAAGGATCTTTAAAGAGGCAGTTTAGGTTAAATGAGGTCATTGGGGTGGGCTCTGATCCAATATGACTGTGTCCTGAGAAAAAGGGGAGATTAGGACACAGACACACGAGGGAAGGTGATATGTAGATGCTGGGGGAAGGTGGCCATCTGCAAGCCAAGGAAGGAGGCTACAGAAGAAAGAAGCCTGCAGAACCTTGACCTCAGACATCCAACCTCCAGAACTGCGAGAGAATCAATGTCTGGTGTTGAAGCCCCTCTGTCAGTGGTACTTTGCTATGGCAGCCCCAGCAGACTACTACAGGGGGATTACAAATGCACGGAGCCGCATCAGCAGAAGCAGGAGCACACTGGGTAGGAGAGCACCCTCTGCGTAAAGAAGAATGTTTCCTGGCCCAAAGTTATGATGAAAGAATAGAAGGAATCCATGGGTAAGTTCTAGGAGAGGAGGGGCTGGTGGGGACCGGGTCAGGGGTGGGAGCACCACATGAGAAGGAGCACCTTTCCCCCAGTTGAGTTTTGTTGAGTTTTGCCTAGGGTGTACCTTCTGAGGGAACAATCATTGCTTAATGCTGACATGAAACCAAGTTTACTTTGGGATTGATTATGGTCTCGAAGGCCCTAAGGGCTAAGAGGAGAAGTGAAAAGTAAAGGCACACAGAGGCAAGAGACAAACAATTCAGAAGAGAAAGAGAAGGTGACATTGTAGGGCTCGGTAAAGACTTTTGAAACGTCAGAGTGAGAGGTGGCACTGATAAAAGAGATGCTTACCTGTGGATAGGGAGAGAAATAACCCAGAAACCACTCCTGAGCACCAGCACTTTGTATTTGCACCCTTCCTTTGGAACTAATAGTACAAGAACAGAAAGACCGCAATGGGGGCACATGTTCAAGTCCTGGGGGAGGGGCCTGAAGTGTACCTCGCTCTGTGGACCCATCTCCTGCCTGGGGCTCCCTGGAGGCTCCGGGGATCCGAGCTTGCAGTGTCAGGCTTGACTAGGGGAGGGGACGGGAGAAGTGAGGGAAACCCCCCCTTGTCACCCAGAACTCTGCACGGAGCACTGTATCCCAGGGGAACAGGCACCTTCTGGGACAAAGGTGCCTACCCCAGCATTCGTCGCTCATAAGTTTAAAAAAAAGTGGTGGAATGATGTAGGGAGAGAGGCAGGGATATGGAAGGGAGACTGGAAAGGAGAGAGGGAAAGGACCAAGATGGAAGGGGACGGAGAGGGAAGGGAAGTGGCCACGTAGTGTGGCCCAAGCCTTCCTTGCTGTGCCCAACATAGGCACTGGTGTTAGCACTGATATTTTTGGTATTGCTACATTATTATATATATTACTGATATAATTATTGATATCTCCAGGTCCTTCCTTACCAGTTCTGCACCCACTCCCATTCCATGCCTTACCCCCTGGCCCTGCTGCAGAGTCTCATCTCTCAACACTGTGGACGTTATCCTAGGCCACCAGAATTGCACACCTTGTGTCCAACTGACAACATATTCTTCCCCTTCACTGCGCAGCAGGACCAGAGAGGGGACGGGGAAGGAAGTCCCTCCGATAGCATGCTAACTTCGAGAAACATGGCTTTGTCATCACAGGGGAGGGTTAAGTGTTTCCCCACAGCAATGCCATTTTGAGTTTAGTTAGGTCATGTCAGACGTAACCAAAAATGAAAAACAGGGAAAGAAGAAGGAAAAGGATGAGCAAGAGAGGGAGAAGTCCTGCTAGAAGCTAGTATTTGTCTTTGGAAGATATCCTTTCCCTCCTGCACCTCTTTCTGTACCCTCCTTCTTGGGGATCCCCAGGGCGGACCCTCGAATTTCCTGGTGCAGGGTGCTATGATCTGAAGGCCTTCCCAAGAGCCAAGTGAGGCCCCCAAAGCCTCTAGGGAGCCCCACTTCAGCAGGCTTCAGTGCTCCTGACGGGATTTCACACTGGTCACGGTCAAATGGCACTCACTGATTGTTGCGGAGTCCGATGGATTGTGCTGGGAGATTTTGCCAGTGGTGTGAGAAGCTGAAAGACCCCCGCCCCTGCCCCAACCTCCCTGTAGACTCCCGGAGCTTCTGCAGCCTGCTTGTTCTACAGAACCCGAAAGTGGGAAGGGGTGGTTGGTGCCTCCCTCTTGTCCTCGTGCCCGGATAGCAAATTGCAGTGATGAACTCAAATATGTCTTTTGGGTGAGTGGGTTACATGGAGCAAGCCGCCCCCCCCAACCCCCCCGCCATGTATGAACTTGGCACTCTCCAACAAATCATGAAGGTTGGAAATACTACTGTAGTCAATCGGAGATGTATCAATGGCATATTTTTTTAAAAAGATGCTTGTAAGCTAGACACTAAAATCCACTGCTTGACATTATTATTAGTATTCCTATACCATAAGCTAGAGATGCCATAGATCAAGGACGGCAAAGTAGAGCCCATGGGCTGTATCTGGCTCACGGCCTGTTTTTTATGCAATGACCTATGAACTAAGGATGGATTCTATGTTCTTAGAGGATCGTCCAAAAAAAAAAAAAAAAAAAAGCAAAAACCAAAAAAAAAAAAAAAAAAGATGTGTGACAGAGACCATATGGCCCACAATGCCTCCAATATTTACTATCTAGCCATTTACAGGAAAAGTTTGCCAGCCCCATGTATACATTAAATAGATTTTTTATTTTTTAGTTGGTTTGGGAACACCCCTCCCCTCCCCCATCTATAACAATGCTTCTTGGCAACACGCATTCTTGACTTTGCAACAGATGAACTTGGAACACACCCAGCTGGGGACTGTCTGTGCCTCTTAAGTATTTTTTTGTGCCAAATGCAGTGCCCGGTGCAGGGGAGGAAGAGGGTAGTTTGCCGACAATGACAAAACGGTACTGTAACAACCACCCTCAGGCTCCCCTGAGCCTTCCGGAAAGTCCCTTTTCCATCTTTGCATTCCTGAGGTCCTTAGGTTGTTAATCGCTGCTGGCTTTGCCTTACAGTGTCACCCTATTGAGGAAGCCAAGAGCCCCCTGCCCTGCTTACTTCCTTGGCTCTGGTCCTGCCTATCTAGGGAGACAGAACAGAATCACATTTGCTTGTCCTTTCGCCAATAAGGAAAACAGAGACAAATGTGCACTGAACCCCTAGGACAATCTTGCACTGGCCAGCCGCTGGCAAGGATGTAATAGCAGAGAAGGTGACAATGGAACTGAAAATGTGGATCAGAGACAAATGAGTGACATATGAAATTCACGGTCCCAAGAAACACAGTGGACCTTGGGGATACTGAGGGCATCACGAAAAGAGGAGTCAGAGGTTGGATATGGGGCTATTCAAAGCATCCTTAAATCTCTATGCCCCCTTGTTTCTCCATGTGTTCAGTAAAGATAACACACCCTTCCTTCTCTCTGTCCTTCACAGGAATGACCCGAGATAGGCGAAATTACTTGGACAAGTACAAAGCGTTACATAAACGGAAGGAAATACTAAGCTCACACTGGGACTTTCTGTTTTAGCTTCTTTTCTGTTGCATCCGAATGCACCTACTGTACCTGGGCTTTTTAACAGGTCAGTGCCTTCATTATTTTTTTCCTACAAACACAGTATGGATTTGCTCTTAGATTTCTTCTTATCTGATCAAGTCTCTACTTCTCATAGTTTAACACTAAGCATTTCTAGCTTATGAGGTGGCTACGTTGACTATGATATCAAGGGACAGTGATGTAATTAATGACTGAGCGACACGGAAAGGAAAGATAATCATTTTGTTTTGGGAAACAGAGAAGCAACCAGCTTCAGGGCAGTTCCTTGCTTATCAGTTGTAGCAAATATTACTAAACCATGCACCCCGCTTTGAGCGATGCCCGGGGTAGGTCTTCCCTTCCTTCTCAACACTGCCCCCTGCCCACCGCCATAGCTTTCCTTTTAGGCGGGAGACTCAGGAATCCATATTGCAGCAGCAAAGAAGAAATGACATTTTCCTGCACAGGGCAGATGGGTTCCACCCTCAGCCCCCATGACATCTGGGTCTTGGGAGGCATGAGGGAAGCAAGGCAGATGGGGGCAACGGCAAGGGGCTGGGTGTCCTCTGCCGAAATCCCAATTTGCTTTTTGCCAGCCCAGCCCCCAAAGTCATCTCCACTCATTCATCTTGCGGGGACTTTGGAGGGCCAGGAGGCCACTGTTGTCATTGCCTTTTGAAGACGGTGGACCCCACAGCAGCCTGGGCTCAGCCCTGCTCCCCAACACAGCACGTAGACAAGGAGCAGGTGCCAACAGTGTGTTCCAATCGGGCTGGACCGGAGCTGTGTGCAGGCAGTTTCATGGTTAAAAGTCCTAGTAGTATAAAAAGAAATCAGATCAACGGTGAGCACACCTCTGATGCCTTCCTACTGGCCACCACTGCCTTCTTTTGGGTCACCCTAGTTTTGCTGGCGGAGTTACCTTCCATGTGCTTGGGCTCCCTTCTCCCTTTTGCTGACGAGCAGAGCTCTTTCCTTAATTAAGTCAACAAGCACTCATACGCAGAGGCAGCATCTCTTTTGGCAAGGGGACCTGTGCAGAACCAACCCCAGAAGCAAATGAGAATGTTTGTCAGGCCGTGATCAAGTAGCTGCGATTAATGAGCGAATGATTACCTGCCCCGGCAGATAGTTCCGAAAATGTTCTCGTTCCCAGGCCGGGACCACGAGACCTACTGGGTCAGAAGGTCTGTGTGACAGTTCACTTTGAGGGGGTGAGGCAATCCGAGATACTCAGGGCATAAAGCTTTCATTTGCAAAAGGAAATCCAAGAACAGGTGAATGCCAGCTAATCCATAGCCACGGATGCCACCTGATTCTTCATTTTCTTTTTTTTTTTTTTTTAATTTTTTTTCAACGTTTATTTATTTTTGGGACAGAGAGAGACAGAGCATGAACGGGGGAGGGGCAGAGAGAGAAGGAGACACAGAATCGGAAACAGGCTCCAGGCTCTGAGCCATCAGCCCAGAGCCTGACGCGGGGCTCGAACTCACGGACCGCGAGATCGTGACCTGGCTGAAGTCGGACGCTTAACCGACTGCGCCACCCAGGCGCCCCTGATTCTTCATTTTCAAGGGTTGCCTGTGTGTCTGGCTACCTGGGGATCAGCATTATGAGCCATTTCCCTATAGGGACTGATATGAAATCCACATGTTCGATATGCTCTCTGGGCTCCGTGTAATTCCTGGAGACACAGCTATAATTCCTTCGCTTCTCTCTCTTCGACTCAAAAAAAAAAAAACAAAAAAAACAAAACAAAAAACACAACCCAAAATGATGTTGGAGTACAGGTGAGAGTAATGTTGTATCTGTTTTTGGTCTGTTTTGAAAAGAGATCTACTTCCTGAAGGTGTGCCAATTAACTGTGGCTGGTAGTCAAGAACATCAACTTACTACACAATGTGTTTCATACCCACAACCGTGTTTTGCCATTCTGGGCCAATGAAGCCTTTTCTGCATTCTCTTATATGCCCTTCTTCTCCCAGTTTGATATGATTTGTCTTTCTTTCCAGGCCTGAATAACTTACCATGTCATTATCCCCTAAAAATTGTTGCAGTCTGAAAGGTAGAATTGTACACACGAGATCCTCTAATTATGATCTGTTTGGGGGATTTGGCTGGGGTGGGGTTTGGCAACACATTTACTGAGGTTAAATGGAAGGCAAATCCCAAAGAGACAAGACATTAAAACATTTGGGTGTAGTTTCGTATCCTCAGCATATCCAATCTAAACTGGGGAGCATTCGCCCCTACTAATTAGGGGGCAGAGGCACTGGGAGAAACAGGTAAGACTTTAGCGTCATAGGCAGCTCCAGGACTGAATCATGGTTCCTCACTGGCCTACAGCAAATCTTTAATCACTCTTAACGCTCAGATTTTTATCTCTAAAATAGAAACGTGAAATTGATATGAGATTTAGAGCTAACGGGGTACAAGACGCCCTGCCAATGCCCGGCGCACCAAAGAACCTAACAAAAAAGCCTTAAGAATATATTTATTTACCCAAACATCGCTGTCCACCATGGATGGATGATCCCAGGTAGGTAGTGAGAGTTCAAAGCCTCAATATTTTGGGAAGTGTTAGCATACACAAAATGATGACAGCAGAGTGGTCTTGGATGAGACACAAGTGAGGCAAGAGGAAGAAAACTGTGACAAGCAAAGTGCTCTCCTGAAATCCTTGCAGTAACTTGGGGAAATGTCTGAGTACAGACATCCAAGGTCTTTCTTAAGGCACGCAATTTGAACTGCAGAAGCAACTCAAATTTTGCCCATCCCATTATGTCAAGTTGATTCTTTGTGATGTTCAGAGAGTCTCAAAGCAACTGCTTTTTATAACACATTTGAGAAAACATTTTGACCACTGTTACTCTGGGTAAAGTCTTCAAACTACAAATAGAAGCAGTAAACATGTGAGTATAAATATGACAATCATTTGTTTAACTGTGACAATTTTGGAGAGTTTTTGGCATGCTCAAAGGTACAGAGATTTTTGTGGATGAGTAAAAAATAACTCAAGTATTGTTTATCCCACTTTGACTAAGTCTTGGGTGACATTATCGATTTCTTGTAAAATTGGCATGTTTATACTTAATATCATGTTATGGGAAAGGAAATAAATGTTAAAGTTTGCCTCCCTGGAGGGAGTGTGGTTGGTGAAGAGTGTAGCAGATAATTTATTTATGGATAGTTTCACATGAATACAATTGTCATGGCTTTTATCTGATGACCGAAAGATTTTCTAGCTGCTTGTTTTGACTAGAAATGGCATTAATGCTGGCTTTCTGGTGATCCTTAGCTTTCTAAAATCCAACATTTAGGGGCACCTGGGTGACTCAGTCAGTTAAGCATTCAACTCTTGATGTGGGCTCAGGTCACGATCTCACGGTCATGAGATCGAACCCTGTGGGGGCTGTGCAGAGCCTGCTTGGGATTCTCTCTCTCCTGTCTCTCTGCTCCTCCCCATCCCCTCCCTCCCCAAATAAAATCTAAAATTTAAATTTGTCTGGAAATGTGTTTAAGAGAGCCATATTTTACGGAAACAAAACATTTACCATTCTTTTCCCGGGGATGCTGTTCCTGTAAAAGGGAGCCTGGGAAAAGTGGTTTTTAAAATTCAGATCCTAGACGAAACTCTTGTCAACAATGAAACTTATCTTTCCTATCAAGGCAGAAGAGAAGTTTTGTATGTTCAAGTCCTTTCTTGATGCTTACATCCATAATAGGACACCCACATCTGGTAGAGCTGTTATGGGACATGCAGACAAGCCCAGAGTCTAAAAATCCAGCCAATATCTAATGCCAGAATCAAAGTTATAAGCACAAGGCATACATAGTGTGTGTGTCTGGTCAGCAAGAGGACATTCTCCAGAAAGGGTTGAAAAGGCAAATTATTTTATGTCCCGGCACAACCAGCCACAAACTCAAATCCACATGCAAACATCTCCCCCCACCCCGCCCCATGGCAGTGTGCAAAGGTATTAGCCTTCAAGGCGCACTTGAAGAAATTATCATTGTGCTGCGAGGGAAGAAGAAAAGATCACAAGCTCCTACCTTTGCTGTGAAAGTTAAACAAGGGCTGCAATCTGCTTGGGAATTCTTAAGAGGAAATTACTCAAATGGGGGAAGAGGCCACAGAAATGGTCGACCAGTAGTTTTTAGACCAGTGATTCTAGTCCAGAATTATTCTAAAAACGTAAGTCTTATTTTAAATTCTTACTGTGGCACGTGAAAAATATTTTAATTTTTGCATATCGTAATCATCTTCATCTTTAGTAATATTCAGAGTTATGAAGGTTTACCAAAATTTGGAACACATAAAGCAAGTTCCCCACATCCCTGTAGAAAGTGGGGATAGATGAAGTGAACAGGTTCCTGGATCTTTTACCAGAAGCAATGGGCCTCTGTCAAAAACTATTTGCAAATTCCTCCTTTAGATGATTTTCTGGTGACCAGTCAGTCTCCTCTCAAGCTAAGCGCGTGTATCTTTCAAAGTTCGGGAAGGGTATCCCTGGATCATAAGGCTCATTCCACCAGGCTGCATGTGCATTCAGGACCTTGAACCTCATTCATTATGCGGTAGCGAAGCAGCTGAGAAAAAACGGAAGTCAGGATGTGCCTTTCAAAGTACTGCAAGCTCTGAATTTTCATAATGGAGTTCTGGAAAAAGTAAGCCATTTGCCAAGAAAAGCCTTTCTAAGCCACATCAAAAAGGCTGTGCAGTAAGTATGCAGCCTCTTAGCATGAAATCAGCACCCACTCCACCCCAACCTCTTGATCTTTAAGTAGGTTTCACAAGAAGCCTTCCTCGATTTGATCTTGGCATTGGCTACTGGAATTTTTTCTGTAGCAGTAAGTTGAAAAAACGGGCCCTCACCTCTACTGTCTCCTATCAGGAAAAGCCACCTTTTTTTCCCCCAACTATCTAGACCCGAGCATAGAGGATGTGCCTCCATTAATTCCGAGGCAAAATGAGTGCCCCGTCCCCCTCATCTTTAGGGAATCAGGGGCAGCATCCAGTCAAACTGCTGCAAAAGGTAAACCTCACTGCCACGTTCCACCCAAGTTAAGCAACTGGATGGATCAGAAATGGTGGAGTTTAAAACGCGCTCTTGAAAGAATGTGCCTGGATGTTGGCCTCCATCTTAAGGCTCTTCCTCTCCAGGCCCTCTCCTTGTAAATATCCAACGTGGCTGTCAGTAAGTTTAGCCTGAGAATAAAATCCCCCCCACTCCATCAAGAAATAGCTCCAAACTTAGAGTGTGTGCTCAAAATATTCGTGATGAAATCATAACCTTATATTTATAGTCTTTTGGATTGTGTATGACATTCTGTTTCCCATGGTGGTTTTCGTTGCAAGGGCCAGACGTGGAAAGCGGCCTCAGAGGATGACCGCGAGAGCATTAGCCTCAAGGAAATGCTGTTTATCGTCATTCAGAGCTGGATGGTCGTGTGACATCCCCCTTCTTCCCTGAGCCTTACCCACTGCCCAAGGTCTCCTCCCCCACCCCGTTCCCACATGGTCCCTGGTCTGATGGTCCCGTCTTGTCATCCAGGAAGAGTGAACTGGCCTTCTGAGTAGGAAGTGGGGTGGGTGCCTAAGATCATCCCCCGCCCCCTGCCTTCCTTCTGACCTTTCCTGTCCTCTAGACTTCCTCCCCATTTTCACTGAGGGAGATGGTGTGGATCTTAATGGTTGGAACTTGGTGGTTCTCTCCATGGCTGGGGGTCGAGGGCCCCATACAGCAGCACACCTGCAAAAAGCTTTTACTTCTCACCCGGGCTGTGGTGCAGGCTGATTGGTCTTTGGACACTGTAATCCTGGCAGATTCACGGGGCATCGAAGAGAAAAATTTCCACTCACAGACCCCATCCGTCTTGGAGATCTTATAGAAGGTCTCTCCCGATCCCACTGGAATGCGCACCAGGTCCTTGTGTTGGCCCTCCAGGGCATGGCTGGGTGGGTGCAGGGTATAGCTCAGGGCGTGTTTGGAAGATTGCTTTCTGCGGAGACACTGGATTCTCAAGACATTCTGAAAGGCCTTTTTAAACTCTTGACTGGAGCATGGGTATATAATAGGGTTGATGCAGCTGTTTAGGTATCCGAGCCAAAACGCTATTTTAAAAACTGTTTCTGAGGGCTTGAAATCAGGGAAGAAAGACCCTAGAAGAAAACACACAGATTCATACACATTATTTGCAAGCCAACAGACCAACTGGCTAGGGAAACAAGCAAATAAAAGCACACACATACTTTCGTATCTCTAAAATGTTTCAAATGATTCCAAATGCACTTGGGTTTCTCATTTGACCGGCTAGCCCCTCTGAATGTAGCCCTTTCGTAGTATCCTCGGAGACCCTTCTCACCTGGTTCATGTGTGCAATACGTTATTAAGGGAACCGACCCATCGGGTGGGTATGCACCAGTTCTCCATGATGAAACATCACGTGATGGTGGCGACGCAACTTTAAATAATAAGACGACGAAATTTAGGCTGAGTCGGCACATGCAAGTTGTTTTGACTGAATTTAAAAACAAGTTGGAATCCATTAAAATAATCCATATCGAAATGGGGATACCTAAATATGCCCTTTGTTCCTCGACGGGGTGTTATATAGACACAGCCTAAATAATTGCGAATCTCTTCTCTCCTGAGCAGGGGAGTTGTATGTTTTAATGAGAATCCAGCATGCACAAAATACTGGCTTTGCCAACTTTTGGCCAGTGGTTTTCTACCACGCTGAAATTATGCCAATTATTTTTGATGCTGCCTTTTGAGGCCTCCCTGCTCGACATGCTGTAATGGCTGCCAAATGCTTGTCAGTCACTTGACCTTCAGGGTCTTCCAAAGTACTCCACGTAAGCTAGCTTTCTGCCATTAATATATTTACTCTAACCGCATGCACTGCTTTCCTGCAACTGTTGCCCATTTTTTGTCCTCTTAAGTTGGGACCCGATGTCTCAAATGCTCCTTCCCATCCTCTTTACCTGTTCAAGTCTTATCCATTAGTTTACACAGGAGGAACCAAGTTGCAGACCTCTTTACATCTTATACAGTAATGGTCACGTAGCTCTTGGTAGCACAGTGACAAAGCCATGGAGACTTAACGCAAGAACAGTCTTAGGGGTTATCTTGTTTAATTTGTCAATTTTCAAATTTAAAAAATAATGATCGAAGAGGTTGTCGCAAGCTTCATGGATAATCACTAACGTAGGGATGGGTAAAGGACTCACGGTATTCTTTATTCTCTGCACAACCTTTTTTTTCTTTTGCTTCAGCCTAAGATCTTGATTTCCTGTCTCTTTTTCTCTCTGCTTGACAGACCCATCAGAGTCATGACAGACTACTGGATGCACTGAAAATCCACTCTGGCAAACGTTGTCTTGAAATTTAGCAGCGGATCTCACAACTACAAGCAAAAAGTGAACTTGAATATTGCAGAACCGAAGAAGACAAAATGGGACGGTGGTTATTGGAGCATTTATTACCTCTAAAACTTTAGGACCTATGTTCCCTTATGGGATCTCAAAATATACTGGAATAACACGTCTCTTGGGAAAGAAGATGGTGTATGGGGAGTGAAGTGTACAGTTGGGGGAAGCTAAATTGGAGAGATGTGTTTTCAAGTTTCATTTGAGGGGTGGAGAAAGTGGCCATTGCCAACATAACTGGTGGTTTTGTGTGAATACGGTCAGTTCTAGAAAAAAAAAATCATCTTAACATTATGATGCCTATAGATTGTCCACTATTTCTTTCTAACAGTGCCAGTGACATGATTAAGTGAACACTCTTCACAAAGACATGTCTTGGCCTGGGCTTAATGAGGATGTACGAACAGGGCACACCTTGTCTGGGGATCTCACCATTCTGTAAATCAGGTAGGCAGGGGAGTGTATTTCTCTTATTTGAAAAATGTCAATAACAAAGAAAAAAATATATGAATTGTGAATGTGAATGCTAATAAAGGGATTTGGGAACCCTGGAATTTCCCACAATCCCTTCGAGGTCACTATGCTCACAGAGCCCAGTTTTGCATTCATAAATCTCAATAAATCTCTTCTGTCCCTTGAACCTCCTTGAAGTCCAGGCCTGGTGGACCCAGAGCTGAGCGCTTGGGCTTTCTCTATACTGGCCTTCCTGCTGTGTCCACAATTTAAGAGGTAAATACTGGTCTCCCCTTTTATGTGCTCAAAACACCATCTCCTCCCTGCAGCTAGGGTATAGGGTGAGACAGGGAGGTGGTTAAAATGCATTTACACCAAGATTGGAATGTCAGATGGTCTCCAGCTTTAATGTTCTGGACATATTGTCTTGGGTAATTTAAGTAAGTCTCTAGACGTTGGCATTTCAGACTGATTGGGAGATTTTTCTGGACGAGAGGCCTTTCCATAAATGACCCCTTTTAATTTATTCCATTAAGTGTGTGACAGCACCTGGATGTATCTAAACCTAGTCTATCTGCCCATTCCCAATCTGACAATCCCACAGGAGCAGATCGTGGGATCCACTTCTCCTGCTGGCGATGTTCATCCTCCCTTGGGGGTGATTCTCTTTCAGCAGCTGCTGGCGGAAATTAGGAGAGGTACTCACAACTGCACTTCCTTCAGGAACTTTCCAAAAAGGTGAGAAAAGCCAGCATGGGGTGTTTCCCTCCTTATTCACATCCTTCAATCTCTTTTTGCCGTTCATTTTTCCTCCCCTAGGAAGGGCAGATTGTGCTGGGATCCGGCTTGGAAAACAGTTGCTGCTGCCTGGTCCCGAGTGGGGTCCCTTCATCCAGCCATCCTTCTCTGTCCAAACCTTCCCACTCAGGCACTGTCTTCTTGGCAATCCCCACTATTTCTATCCCCAGCTTCCATTTCTTCTCAGATCCCTTTCTTCTTGATGATGACGATGCTTTTTAGGATGGGAAGGCTCCTGGATCGTGCTACCCCTTGCTTTCCACCCACCATGGCGTGGGGCACCAGGGCCGAACCCACCGGTTGGGGGACTGACATCTCTGATCTGGGCGCCTCTGACCTGGGTACCTCTGACTAGACCATAAGCCCCATCTGAACCTGTGCTGTATCAGGATTGCTCGCTCGGGGAGCTCTAGAACCCAGCACAGTGCTTGCATCTCGAAGGCCTCCTCCCAGTTACTACTGATTGAATGGCCGACCCCTGTCCTCTCCATGATTCTGCTTCTGGATGTGGCCTGGCTTTCTTCTCTGCTTGACAGCTGTAGCCCTGTATTTCTCTTCTTGCTGGTGCTTTCCTTCTTCTGCTGCTCTTTTTTCTTTCCCTTTTTCTGCCCAGCTTCTGTTCAACCCTCTGGTTTTCTCTGTAATAGGGTTTCACTATCGTTTTCTCCTTGCTGCATCATCTGGTATCTAACACTGTAGTTTTTCTCATCGGGCTTCCTAGGAAGAGCCAGAGTTTTGAGTTACCCACGTGAGCATAGGGGCTTCTATGTCTCTTGTCTCCATTGGTTTCTTGTGTTCCTCAGCACTCCCTGTTCAGACTCCGCTTCGAAGGGAGCAAACTGCTTCCAGCTTACTTCTCTGAACTCCTCCCCCTTCAGGTCAGGTCATCCCTTGCTTGTGCACCCGCCTGGGTAAAGTCTCGAGCTTTGGAAAAGCCTCGAGTCCCTAGGGACTCTTTCACCATTCCACTGAGTTCCCTTCCACCATTTGGTCCTGCTACAGAATTTCTGACTCTTTTCTTTTGGGGACTCTCCAAACATCTTGGTCAACTGAAACTTGATCAGATGAGTTCATCCCCAAGCACCATTAACATCTGCACCCTTGAAGTGAGTGTTCAGAATCCTCACCTCCACTGTCAAGGCCTCTGGATTTCAAGGGGAAATTGAAGCTGATGATTTCAAATGACACCATTTATGACTCGTCACTCAGTGTCCTCTCCATTGGGAACACGTGACCTTTCATTTCTGATCCAGGCTTCATCTGTAGGCTTATGATCGGGGACACTGGGAGCCATGGACATTAAGTCTTGGCCACTTCTAGTCACATTTTAGGTGTTTTCTCTCAATGCCCCCAACACAAGAGAAAACCAATTTTTCTGCCAGTGTTGGTCTCCTTAATGAGTTTTCTGCCAGCGCAGCTCACTCTAAAAGGCGGTGAGGATACAAATGGAGTTCTCGAATTCCAACCCAGCACTGGTAATTAGAAGCTTCCTCTGCAGTTCAACTCTCTCAGAATCAGGGTGACTTGGTATGGAAGCAGAAAGCTATGAGTCAGTCTTCTCAGTTCTTACCTCCCAGCTTCCATGCTTCATTTCACCCACCTGAAAACTTGACATTTACCTTAATGACAACTTTGGGAGACTCTGGGTTATGATAAGCCCTAATTAGCTGGAGTCACGGAATGCCAGAACGCGGAGACTGGCAGAAACGTAGAGCCTAGCCACCACTGCCTTCCTTCCTTAACAGATGAAGACGGTCAGGCCGAGGAGAGGAATGGTTCCCACAAAATCACCTGGCTCATTTGTGGTCCCACCAGGCCCAGACCCAGATTCTGCTCTGCTTCACCCATTTCTGCTCCTGGCGTTGTGTGCCATTTAGCAACCCCACCATGGCACGGGCGTGTTAATGGCCATTAGGTCCAGCTGTTGTCATAGGAGGACGACAGGTCTTTCAGAGATAATGAGACGCAAAGGGGAGGAGAGCAGCACCATCAATAATGACAGCATTTAAAAACCCGTAAAGTACTGTTCAGACACTGGAAAAAAGCACAGTGGGCGATGATCTTGGAACGGCCCATCTGCAGGGTATCACATTCTGGAACTTGGGGTTTAGATGACTCCAATTAAAAAAACTGTGCACTCCAAAAGAAGCAGCTAATGTTATGTGACCATGGGAGAAAATGACCCTCGTTGTTTCTCCCCGTCCAACCAGTGGTCTCTCTGTGAGTGTGGTACCAGTCTAATGTGACTGGTATGCATCCAATGAACAGAGGAGAGATCCGAGCTGTCCTACGAAGAGGCGGCCAGCTCCCCAGACCAGGAAGTCCCGGTCCAAGCAACATTCAGGCCAGGTCGGTTGGCATCTTCTTACCAAGAAGCAAACTCTGCCCCGTTGAACAAAATCCCAGCGAAAAGCTATAGGAATCAGAGGGTAAGCACAGGCCCAAGTTTCTTATCATCCCAGAATCTACCAGATGTCTCTGGGTTGGGCTCCCAGCTTGGCTGTCACAGTGACATGCCTGAGCCCTCCTGAGGTTCATCCAGGGACCACCTTTGAGCAGTCCTCAGCCAGACAGGCGTCTTTAGGTTATCCACCTAGAATGATGGTCAGAATATCTAACAATGCTGGCCAGATGAACCATGAGCTGGAACCCCAGGCTCTCAACTTAAGATTCATGGATAGGACTCCCATGAAGTGAAATACAAGTCTGTGTATGTACGGAGACTCATTTTCCTGAGAAAAGAGGATTCAGCTTCCATTGGCTTCTCACTGTGGTCTCGGGGACACAAAAGTTGGCTAAGCCTGGCTCCCAGCTACTGAGAACCAGCTGTACCGCTGGCCGGTGTACCTCACTGAGCCCGTTCATCCTGATGACAACATTAAGCTTACAAATGGGGCAAGACGATGTTAGTTCAACACCTCTTTAGAAGGACCTGCTCTTTTCCATTTAACTGAGCTCTGGGCTTGCGCGTGTTAGGGAAATGATAGGGTTGCTCCTCTCAGAGAGTTAATATGTTGAGTCTTTTCTGAACTTTCTGGGAGGAAGCTGGGATAGCAGTCAAGAAGAGGAAGGCTGGAAGTGTGGCAGGGTGCAGTGAGTAGGGGAAAGATGCACACAGCATGGAACAGAAGAAACCTGGGGCGCTACGGGGACTGCCCAGTGCAGAGGGCAGTGCTGGCCCTTTTCCCTTTCCCCAGGGACTGGGGTACATTAGTCTCCGGTTTCTGTTGTCAAGAACCACTGTTTCTTCCAGCCCAGGCGAGAAAAGAGGTCACCTGGGGAGGCATTCTCTCATACCTCACAGTTCTGCAAGTGGGAGACACGTTTTTTAAAAAGTTAATTTATTTATTTTGAGAGAGAAAGCGTGAGGGGGGAGGGGCAGAGAGAGAGGGATTCTTTAGATCTGATGCTCAGGGCAGGCCTGATGGAGGTGAAATTTAAGTTTTGTTCTAAAGGATGAGAAACAGCTGAGTGTTCTAGGCAGAGGGAAGAGTTGATGCAAAGGCCCTGAGGCAGAAAAGCACCCCGCGTGTTCCAAGCATGGGGAGAAGGTCAGTGAATCCCAAGGAAAGGGAATCCCAAACAGGCTCCACAAGGTCAGCACAGAGCCCGATGCGGGGCTTGATTCCCTGAACTGGGAGATCATGACCTGAGCCAAAAATGAGAGTCGGACGCTTAACCAACTGAGCCACCCAGGCACCCCAATCGGGAGACACTCTTTATGAGACCCTTCTGGCTGGCCAAGTGTGGCTCTGCAGAATTAGGGATTTTACTCTGGAAGAGTCCAGGCTGCTCAAGTCAAAGCTCTACAAAAGGCTTCTCTCACCAGTTGGCAAAGCCCCAACCAGCATGTTTCCTTTCAGAAAAGGGGACTGGGTCTTCCAGATCCCCCGTGTTTGGCCCCAACCCCCCGCGATAACTCGGGGGAGAAGAACTCGTGTCCAGCTGTGTCAGACCCTAAAGAGCACCTCGTGCGGTGTGTTTCCTTTTGAAATGAATCCATAATTCAAACGCTTCCAAAAGCCAGCGAGATTTTTACTTTTCCTCCTTTACTTCACAAAGCACAACTTGACTTGGGAAAATGCTAGCGATTACGTCGTCTTGTTCTTTTACTGGTGGTTTCCTTAAAAGTGCTCTCCTTTCACGAACCAGTTTATTTCCCAAACGTTACCACGTTCGTTAGGGTCACCCTTGTTTCGGGTCTCCCGTCTGAAACGTCATCTCTCCACACAAGCTTCGTCCAACCACCCGGTCTGAAGAAGAGTAGTCCTCAGCCTGGCGTGGTTGCTTTCTTCCGTGGCGCGTGTCGTGGTTTGTACGTTCTCAAACTTTCTTTTTTTTTTTTTTTTCTCGTGATGAGGACTCTTCAGATTTACTCTTAGCACCTTTCAAGTCTGCAATACAGTGTTAGGAACTGTGGTCACATGCCGTACATCACAGCCTCTGACTTACTTGTGCTACAACTGGAAGCGTGGACGTTTTGACCCCGTCCCACGTAAGTTTTCTTTGATCGTCTTACCCTCCGGAGCGTGCAAGAGGCCCGGGATGTTGTGCTTACTGGAGTGCTACTCCAGGGTCTGGCTCGGTGTCCAAAAGGAGGATGCGTACTTGACTCCTCCTCCTCCTCCTCTCTGCCTCTTACATTGCAACCGGTCCCCAAGCCTCACTGACGTCTGCCTTTGAAACACCTTTAAGACTTGCCTTTTCCCTCCACACCCGTCCCAGCACCCCTGCATTATGGAGGCAGAGCATGGAGCGTCTCTTCGCTTCCAGCCTTGACCGCCGTTAAGCCAACAGCGCCCGGTCATCACCCTGCAGCCTCGTCGGGACCAGGGACCAAGAAGGCGCGGATCGTTGTTTAAAGCTGGGTGAGTCACTCTCCCTTCCCGAGCCTCAGTTTCCACGTCTGTAAAATGAAAGGTTTGCACCAGGCCATCGTTGCCACCCCTTGCCCCCTATAAAAGCATTCAACGTCGAGGAAAACTGAAGTGGTCAAAAGTGAGATGGCATCTGTCTTTCTCTGCCTGACTTATTTCATTTAGCATAATACCCTCCAGTTCCATCCATCTTGCTGCAAATGGCCAGTCACTTGGTCAAGCGAGATGATTAAGGAACCCTGTGAGGGATCGCCGGAAGGGAAGACGGCAGACCGGAAGGGAGGGAACCCAAGGTTTGGGGCTAGGTTTTGCGGAGGACATCCTAATGTCCTTCCTGGAGATTTGTGTCTCAGCTGGAGGGGAAGAAGGGCTGAGAGGAGACATCCAAGGGCTGTGGTCATGAGATACACCCATGAGGGACACATGCAACATGGAGGCCCACCGATAGTGAGTCACACGGAGCAAGAATGGCATTTGCTCTTTGGCACGGAGCACAGCATGGTCAGCCTGCTGGCAGCTCCAGGGCCCCCATGCCCCTAGGTAATATGGGGGCTGCTGAGTGGCTATGATGCTGGTCACCTGGTCATCTCCAAGGGGATGGGACAGAAAGAGAAGCAACGGCTGGAAGCCACGAGGAAAAATTTTCACAAATAACAAAAAGGAAGGGAGGAGTTCCAAAAGGCTCAGTAATACAGTTAAGGGAACCTCATAATGGTGAGATCTGTCAGGATGCGTGTTGTGAATTATCTTTGGGCTGATCACAAGATCAAATACAAGCTCATCACCTGTCACTCAAGGCCCTTCATCATTTGGTTTTCACCAGCCTTGCACAACCTCCTCACCCATTATTCATTCATGTAACAAATGATGCACTTAGCATCCTCAATCAGACAGCCTTTTGTAGATACTGGAGCTAGAATGGTCAGGAAAATGCATAAGGTTCCTGTTCTTGGAGGTTACATCCTGTGAGTACTTCCAATAGATGCTCGTGAAATTGAATTGCGAATTTCCAACACCAAGGCTTTCTATTGGCCATGGCAGACTGTTCACCGTAATTTGGTTAATCTATCCATGTGATGATGGCTCTCCCCTTCATTCTCCTGCTTCTCTCTCAGGACTGTCCCTCTCCCCTACCTCCATCTATCTGGAATCCATTCGGATGATCTAACTTCAAAGCTGTGTTCAAACTCCAGCTCACTCATGAACCCTTCTGCATGGCAGTCTATCTTGTCTTTTCCCCCATTCCCCCTAATCACTGGACCTCACTGCTTTTCTCTATAGCACTCATCACCACCTTCTTTTTTAAAATAAAATATAATTTATTGTCAAATTGATTTCCATACAACACCCAGGTCTCATCCCAACAGGTGCCCTCCTCTGTGCCCATCACCCACTTTCCCCTCTCCCCCACCCCCATCAACCCTCAGTTTGTTCTCAGTCCTTAAGAGCCTCTTATGGTTTGCCTCCCTCCCTCTCTGTGACTTTTTTCTCCCCTTCCCCTCTCCCCTGGTCTTCTGTTAAGTTTCTCAAGATCCACATGTGAATGAAAACATACGGTATCTGTCTTTCTCTGCCTAACTTATTTCATTTAGCATAATACCCTCCAGTTCCATCCATGTTGCTGCAAATGGCCAGATTTCATTCTTTCTCATTGCCAAGTAGTATTCCATTGTATATGTAAACCACATCTTTATCCATTTGTCAGCTGATGGACATTTAGGCTCTTTCCATAATTTGGCTATTGTTGAGAGTGCTGCTATAAACATTGGGGTGCATGTCCCCCTATGCATCAGCACTCCTGGATCCCTTGGGTAAATTCCTAGCAGTGCTTTGCTGGGTCATAGGGTAGGTCTATTTTTAGTTTTTTGAGGAACCTCCACACTGTTTTCCAGAGCGGCTGCACCAGTTTGCATTCCCACCAACCGTGCGAGAGGGTTCCCGGTTCTCCACATCCTCGCCAGCCTCTATAGTCTCCTGATTTGTTCATTTTAGCCACTCTGACCGCTGACTCATTTCTATACTTATTTCTTTCCCCCCAGCTTTTCTTGAATACAAACTCCCTGAGGGGCAGAAGTTCCCGCCTTTCCATTTCGCTGCTGTTTCCTCAACACCTCTGACAGTTTATGGCATACGGTAAGCCATGATAAACACCAGTGAACGAGTGACATGTTCAATCCTTACGCTTCTAGTCTCTCTAAAGACACACACCGCTTCTTGTCCCTCACATCTCCCTCAGTGATGAACACAGTTCTCAGTAAATGTTTGCTGCATTAGGGGCTGACACTTGTTGATGGGAGAAAATGGCATTTTGAATCAAACCCCGGCTTCAATTGCTCACAGCTGGAAACATATGCTTATGTGGAGAAAGCGGGCCGTCTTAACTCGCATTCCAACACTTTATCTTCCCCATCTGTGAGGCGCTCGTATTTACATAAAAACAAAACCATTCTACAAATAATTTTGTACAGCTAAGTCGCAGGCACTTCATGAAATTATTACTTCCAGTACTTATAAAGATATTTTATGGGGTCTTGTAGGCAACGTCGGAGCCTGTAATTACGACAGCAGCCTCTCATATTCGTAGGATGCAAATCCAAGGCCAAACACCACAAATCCGACGCGGTGACATGAACGACCCAAATCGGTCACCCAGGGAGGAAGCACGGGAGTTTCTCAGCACGATGTCCCTTCACATTCAGCTTAAAGGCTCAGGCAGGTTTCATTCCAGAGTCTTGCCAGAAAGGACACGGGTGAGTTGGCTGGTGCTTTTGTAGTAAGAGGTAAACAGGAGAGCAGGCAGATGGACTTTGGGTTCTGGACTGCCTGTAAAGAGGCCAAATCCGAGTTCTCCGGATAATTCCCTACTTGGAAATGACACACTAGGTCCTCTCACCGGGTCACCCAGAGGTATGTGCCCTGATACTATGGCCATCCTCCAGGAATATCATCTAGCTCTGTCTAAGGCAGAATCTGAAGAATACTTTGATCTCTATTCCCAGCTCTGGCATCCCCCCCGCCCCTGCCCAAGGTAAGCCAGGGAGCAGGGTTGTGTGTGTGTGGGGGGGGTGCTGTGGACCCCTGCCACCTCTCCCCAGTCCTAGGCTCAAGCTGGACCAGACCAGCTGAGTGCCTCACTTCCACCAAAAACAGGGGGTATTCGAACTGACATAACATACATGCATAGGTATTTTAATAGCTTGTTTTCAAAATATACAGTGTCTTTTGGGAAGCTATAATATGGCTTCTAAATACAGCTGGGCAAACCAATTTTAAAATGCAAAAGGGATTGGAAACTTTTTCTCTTTAATTTGAAAAGGCAATAGGGGGCGCCTGGGTGGCCCAGTCGGTTAAGTGTCTGACTCTCGGTTTTGGCTCAGGTCATGATCTTGGGTCATGAGTTCGAGCCCCGCCTGGGGCTCCATGCTGACAGCACGGGGCCTGCTTGCGATTCTGTGTCCCCACCGTCTCTCTGCCCCTTCCCTGCCTGCTATCTCTCAAAATAAATAAATAAGCTTAAAAAAATAAAAAAGAAAAAGGCAATAGAGTACGGTACTGTTTTAATTACAGACATCTTTGAAACAAAGAACTGACCATGCTTCCGTCTTTCATAATAGATGCAATATTGAGAAATCTCAGTTTTGCTGGCAGTGGACAACCTCACTCTTTTCAAACTTAGGCAAACCTTCTGTAGTCGCAACTGAGAACCGTCTGATATTCAAACAGGGGAGAAAGCCATCGGGGAAGCTCGTCCATTTCCACGGTTTCGATTTCCTTCTTTGCCTAGACGACTGTCAAACCTCTATCCTAGGGCATATCCGGCTCCTGAGCTCCAGTTCTGCATATACAACTATTACTGGACATCTTTCCTGATGTTTCCAAACAATTTCATCCTTAACATAACCAAACGAACTCACTGTCTCTCACAAAACCTGCTGTTCCTTCTCTCCTCCATCCATCCTCAGTAGATGGCACCCTTTCCCCTAAGCTGTCCCAGCTAGAAGCCCACTATCACCCTCAACTTTTCAGTCTCCCACTCCTCTGTGACATCCCTCAATCTCCCAGTCCAGACTGCTGAAACTTCTTTCTCCTTGTCGCCATCCATCCGAGCCCAGGCCACCATCATCTCCAGCTAGGACCATCTGTTCAGCTCACTAATTTCCAGCCTTACCTCCTTCCAACCTACT
This sequence comes from Lynx rufus, assembly GCF_022079265.1. Taxonomy (NCBI): domain Eukaryota; kingdom Metazoa; phylum Chordata; class Mammalia; order Carnivora; family Felidae; genus Lynx; species Lynx rufus. The sequence goes on from NW_025814845.1 coordinate 171,411,576, forward strand.
GTCTACACTGTAGCCGGAGAGATTCTAGGAAAGCAAACTTGATCATCAATTCCTTGATCAAATCATTTCAATGACTCTCCACTGAATTCAAGATCAAGTTCAAATTCTGTACTAGCACTTATGAAGTCCACAGGTTTGGGAGACTTTGCTAGATAACTAGTTAGTAGAGATGGTGATCCAAGTGCCCAAAGACTCTAGTTAGTATTACAGAGAAGTAGAAAATTATAACCAACAGGAGTTGAACGTCTGCATAACTGTTAACCGACTGATACGGTATCTTTAGTTCACTAGGATGTGGTTTGGGGTCACAGTGGTTGACATATCATAGTTTAATCCTAAGAAATAAATATGTGGCAACCAGAAGAAACCATGTCCACTAAAAAGTCTTCCTAAGGCCAGAGAAGAGAAACCACTCATGAATTTCTAACTGTCCCAGTGGTCGTGATGACAGTGGTTCAGAAAGTTCTGCAAAATTCCAGAGTCAGGAATAAAGATGCTTGAAAAATAAACAAGGAAAATGGTGAAGAAGATCCAAAGACAGGGGCAAGTGTATTTGGGGCAGCCCGAAAAGAACCAATCCTTGCTGTGTGTTGTGATGTTCCGTTACCAAAAACAGTGCCATTTCTAGGGAAAGGCTGCTCCCAGCTGTTGTGATTCCCCTCTGAAATGCCCACGCTGTATTTGCTCAGATTAGGTGATTAATTCAGAACACATCTGATAAGTACAAACAATAATTTCTGGATGTGCTGCTTGGACCCAGAGCCTTCCTGAGCACCTCCAGCACAGCCGGGCTCATTCCCTGGGCAAGCGTTAGAGCCACAGGACTTTTACCTGGCTGTCGTTGTCAATTTGTCTTTCACCCATAGACAAATTTTCACGGGAAGAGAAGAAAGCTCCCGTAGTTTGTCAAAATGAAACTAATGATAGGAACTTGGGGGGGTGCCTGGGTGGCTAAGTGGGTGAAGCATCTGACTCTTGGTTTCGGCTCCGGTCGTGATCTCACAGTTCGTGAGTTCGAGCCCCGTGTTGGGCTCTGCGCTGACAGTGCGGAGCCAGCTTGGGATTCTCTCTCCTCCTCTCTCTGCCCCTCCCCTGCACGCGCTGTCGCTCTCTCTCAAAAAATAAATAAATAAACTGTAAAAAAGAGAAAATAATGACCCTCACTGTTTTTGCATATTCCAATTTGATTCTGGTGAGGCAGAGGTTAGCTCCACGATGTGCCTCAAGACGGGTATCAGTGTTAGCGAGTGGATGGCACAGAAACGTGTTTGAACCTGGAGGCTCCGGCAGGCTTCCATTTTCCTAGTTTTTTTTTTTTTCCCCATAAGACTCACATTTATCTAGGAATTTCTAAAGAGGGAGGCCGCTAGGGGCAGGGAGGCCAACTAGGAGACCAGGACATTGGTCTGGCTTCAACTTCTGACCAATGGCTAGAAGCCGGAGGAAGGCAGATTCGGGCTTTCCTGGAAGTTGTTCTTCCCATCAATGGAAGCATCCTGGAATACCCATCCCTGAGGTGTCATACTGGGGATTCAAGCATCATAAAACATCCTATGAAGATATTCCTTAAGGTACATTCTAACCCTGAAGTTTTAAAACTTCCGAAGAAAGCCAACACCACTGGGGAAGGAAAGTTGGTTGTTCTGAACATCTTGCTTCCTTTCCAATGTGGCAGTAAAGACATTGTGCACCAGAAGCATTTTAAGAGGTACACACATATAAGGTTATGGACACGTCACTGGATCTGACAAATGATTTGCTTAGCATGACTTACATTTTTCTGTGAGTGGGACTAATCTACCTACGTTTCAAGAATTCCTAAATTTTATTCACTAGCTACTTGGGATCCAATATACACATTCTGATCTAAATTGTTGTTGAAGTCATTTGTAGCCACCTCCTGTAAACTCTCGAGGCACCTGACATCTGGGCTACAAATGGATAAGGATGCAGAAAGGGTAAGACACTTGCTCAGGGTTGCAGAACTGGTGAGTGGGAGGACTAGACTAATAACTCTGGTCTTCACTTCAGAATCTTTCCATTATTAATCCATTAAAATTTTTCATTGCAACAGTAGACATATGTCCAATTACTTGGGAGCTCTCCAAGAACTGCCTCTAAAAAATATGGACGCTTTCTTTTTTTTTTTAGTTTTTAAAATGTTTTATTTACTTTTGAGACAGAGAGAGACAGAGTATGAGCAGGGGAGGGGCAGAGAGAGAGGCAGACACAGAATCCGAAGCAGGCTCCAGGCTCCGAGCTGTCAGCACAGAGCCCAACACGGGGTTCGAACCCATGAACCGTGAGATCATGACCTGAGTCCAAGCTGGATGCTTAACCAACTGAGCCACCCAGGCCCTCCAAAAATATGGACACTTTCAAAATTAATATCTCGGTAGCTAGCATTTGGATATCAAGTGTATACTTTGAGGTCCTTGTTCACTTTTTGAGCTCATGACCCACATACGCATTTCTACTTAGATATCTACAGGAGCTTTGATATTAATGTATGTACAATGACACTCTCTAATCTGCTTGTCTTCTAGCATTCCCTATCTCTAAAAATGATTATTAACATTCATTCACTTGTTTGTGACAAAAACTTGGTCCCAGTACCTTGTTCTTGATATCTCCAGTAGACTATAACACCTAATGTCATCCAAGCCTTTCCACATCTCTCTATATCCACTGTCATGGCCTAATCTGTCACCTGTAGGATCCCTGTCATTGGTCTCCTGCATGCATGCATAATCCTGTCTTTTCTTTAGGATGATCTTTATGAAATGCAACTCCAATTCGGTGACATCTCTGCTTATATGTCTCAAATACTTCCCAGTGCTCTTAGATAAAACCCAAAATCACTAACATGGTTCATCAAGTCAAATGTTCTGGTCTTCCTTCCCTCTTCTGTCCTGTCTTGCATACCTTCCTTGACTCCTCCTCTGATCACTCTGATCTTCTCTGGATTCATGGAATGCTTCTCTGCCCCGGGACCTTTGCACTTCCTGTTCTCTTTGCATGGAATATTATCTCCATTTCTATCCCCTTTGCAGTGCTAATTCCTCTTCATCCTTTAGGTCTTTGCCTAAATCCCAGTTCTTCAGGAAAACTATCTGTGATCTCCTTCTGTACATTCGCATATCCCAGATTACAGGCTAAGAGAAGTTCTCTTGTTTAATGCTACCAAAGCATCTTATGCTTTTCATTCATTGTACCTGTCACACTTATTTTTGTAAGATTACATGTGTATTGATTTGCTTAATGTCTTTCCCTATACATATAACTTTCATCAAGATAGGAATTGTACTTGGTGCATTGTAGGTGCTTAGTAAATATCTGTTCATGAATAAAATTGACGTTCATCGAACACTTATTATATGCCAGACATCATGCAAGTTATTTCCCAAACATTATCCCATTTAATTCCCCTGTACAGCCCTATGTGAATACATTATCAACCTCATTTTACAGATGAAGAAACTGAGGCTCAAGGAGTTTAACTGACAACTAAAGGAAATGTCTGGGCTCAGATTCAAATCCAGGCTTGTCTGATGCCAAAGCTCATGCTTTTAACCCTCAGATTATGCTGCCTTAAGAGTCAGTCTGTGTTTTACCAGCTTTATAGCGAAATTAGTGCACAGTGTTACGGTACTCAAAGTTCAGTACAAAAACAGTCATCTGAGTGGCAAAGAAAATTAATCACACATTTCATGTACTATTTTTCAGAAAGCAGAGACATGTAGAACTCAAGTGATTAAAATAGAAATCCATTCTTGAGTGTTAATAATTTTGTTTGTTCAGGATAGACATGGTTGGCCATGTGAAAAACCACGAACACTATATTCTGTCAAAGAACCTTTTGATAAAACTCTATTAATAAAGTTTGCTTAAAAACAATCAGGTAAGATTAGGTCAGAAGGTGGGCCTGACCACTTGTAAAGAAACACCAGACAAAGTCCAGCCTACAAGGAGAACTGAGATCCGTAATCCTTCAACACGGAGCGTAAAGGGGAAAGCGAAGGACAGGAGATGGAAATAGTCACCATCTATCTTGCTGCATAAAATTACTGATTCCTGCCACAGGCTTTTGCCACTCTGTGTTCCCTGGGAAAGAGATCCTGGCAGTTCACTTACAAGTCCACTGCTGAGAGCAAGTTTCTTCCCTTGCCTGTGCCTCAGTTCCCACATACTTGTGCGCATGGTGTTGGGTTGTAAGCATTCATTGCATCTGAGCTCTATCTTCTTCCATTGTACCAACTCTGCATCTTTCAGAGTATCCTGGTTATTCATTGTGTCTTCACCTGGTCTATTTTTAACCTGCAGGGAGACTTCTCAAGGTCAGAAACCAGCTGTTCTGAGTATCTGTGATGGGTCTATCTTCGTAGTGAGATGTGCCTGGACTTCCTGTTCTGGCTCTAAGGCTCGGGCCACCTGTGAGCCCTCCTTGATAGCCTGTGGACTCCATTATCTTCTTAAACCATGACCAGCCAGGCTGCTCTGAGATCCCCAAGTACTTCGAGTACCTTATTCAGTGTACTGGGGAAAAGGTACATTCCCATTGACATATGTTCACGTTTCTTGGATAGCCTGTTGTCCGATAATACTTAATTTTGGTTACAAAAAAGAAAGGTAATTTTGTTCACCCGGAGGTTTTCTTGGACCAGCTTGAGTCCTATTAGGCAAACGATAGGTGCCTGTTCAAGGTGTGCTGTGTCCAGACCGGAGCTAGGGCCACGTATTAATTACACCGCATTTCTCTCTGGCACTCTTTCCCTGTGAAGGGACATCTGGCCTTTCTACCACACCAGGCCCTTCTGTTTCCTGCTTTTGTCTGTGGTAGATGAAAAGGCTCCTAGGAGTTAGATATGGTTTGATTTTGTTTTTAAGGTTTTAAGGCTTTTAAAGTTTCCCGAGCTCATAATACCTACCAGAGTTCTTCAGAACACCATGAAGGGGATGGTGGTGATTCTAGGAGTAATGACTAGAATAGTAGATGAAATTTACTGAGCACGTTCGAGTTTCTGGCTTCATATTAAGTGCATGACCTCGTGCTTTGCCTTATCACACCCTGTGAGGTGTATACTGTTTCTCCCCAGTGTACAGATGAGGAAACTGGAACTTAGGGAGTTTAATGAGTTCCCAAAGAACCATCAGCCAGTGAAGCTGAGTTCTAACCCAACTCTGCAGGGCTCCGGATTCTTCACGGCACCCCCTAATACCGAACTTGCTGTAAATCTGCACTGCCCGCTGTCTGGCTTCTCTGCGGCTAAGCGGTACTCAGTGTTTACCACTGAATTCCCACAGGCAAAATGAGATCCTGGTTTAGACACCAAAAATGAAGCAGTATTGAATCCATTATTAAGAAATTTCTAGAAACTTCTTAACATAAACATTTATATTCACTTTCTTTTTCGAATTAGTTTGTGTTTAGACACTAAAATAGTTTGAGAAAGATCATAGCGGGGCACCGGGGTGGCTCAGTCAGTTGAGCGTCCGACATCAGCTCAGGTCATGTCCTCACAGTTCATGAGTTCGAGCCCCACGTCGGACTCTGCGGACAGCTCAGAGCCTGGAGCCTGCTTCGGATTCTGTGTCTCCCTCGCTCTCTGCCCCTCCCCCGCTCATGCTTTTCTCTCTCTCTCAAAATAAACCTTAAAAGTATTTTTTTAATAATAAAAAAGAAAAAAAAAGAAACATCATAGCAAGTATGTTAAAAAAATATTGTGTAAAAAAATTGTAAAACTGGGGTGCCTGGGTGGCTCAGTCGGGTAAGCGTCCGACTCTTGGTTTTGGCTCAGGTGGTGATCTCACAGCTTCGTGTGTTCGGTCCCGCATCAGGCTCTGTGCCGGCAATGCACAGCCTGCTCGGGATTCTCTCTCCGTCCCCTGCTGCCCCTCACCCCCCATGCTGACTCTTCCTCAAAATAAATAAATAAACTTAAAAAAAATTTCAACAATGCTACAACTAACACATGCTCAGCGTGCACACTCTGTACCATCCGTAATCACGGCGCCCACGTACACGCGTGTGAACGTGCACACACGCGAAACAAAAGTCAAACTGTTATGCTATGATCTAGAAATAAGAACACACTTTAACAACCGGGACTGTATTTATAGCACACGCTTTTGTGACCATACTTTTTCCACTTACTGTATCATGAACATTTTTCTACTTTATTTTTACCCCAGAACACTATTTTTCACGGCATCGTAAAGTATTTCATCATGTAAATATAATAAAACTTATTTGTCTACCCTTCCTAATTTGAAGTTTTGGTCTTTCCAAGTTTTCTCTATATAAATAACTATAAAACAAATGCGTGGGTAGGTTTGGAAGGCACATTACGGAGGATTTTCTCAAGACAAATTTCTAGAAAAAGAAATCTGGGTCATATGATAAGAGATTTTTGTATGTTTTTTTGATACATACAGACTTAGTTCTCTCTGGGGAAGAGATGTCTTTTTGCTCTTGTGCCCCTAATAAAAAAAAAATAATGGCGGGGCGCCTGGGTGGCTCAGTCGGTTGAGAATCCGACTTTGGCTCAGGTCATGATCTCGCAGCTTGTGAGTTTGAACCCCGTGTCAGGCTCTGTGCTGACAGCTCAGAGCCTGGAGTCTGCTTCGGATTCTGTGTCCCTCTCTCACTCTGCCCCTCCCTCACTCATGCTCTGTCTCTCTAAAGAATAAGTAAAAAACATTAAAATTTTTTTTTAAAAATAATGGCAATATGGTGATGACAATGACAATGAACTATAATGAGTGTCTACTATGTGCTAAAACATTGTGCTAGTTTTTCATGTACAGGTGCTCCATGAGATTGGGTGCCAAGAAGCCCATTTCACAGAAAATATCGCTTTTCCTCATCGGAGTAAAGAATTAAATCCCCGCCAAGGACTACAAGGAACTGGCCTCTGCCTTTTGGCAATAAAGTATCTCATAGCCATGCTGAACCTCTCAAACTGCCAAGATTTCCCAAACTCAAAGTCTCGATGCTTGATTTTCCCTTCTGGGGAGGCTCCTCCCTTGGGATTGCCTGTCTAGATCTTTCTCTTTTATATCCCTCCTCTGAGATGCTTTACCTGAGCATATTATCTAAGGAATACCTCTTTCACCGACTCCCCCCTACCCCCCACGTCAGCATCCCTGTCACATGAGCTCATGTTATTCCTTTTTATTCCCTATCAACTCTTGTCACTTTCTGAAACATTTTTCTTTTTTTCCCCTTTTCTCCAACTTTTTATTTAAATTCCAATTAGTTAACATACAGTGTAATGTTATGAAATATTTTATTTTTGTATCTATTCATTTTGAGAGAGAAAAAGCGAGCGAGTGGGGAGGGGCAGAGATAGAGGGAGAGAGAGAGAAACCCAAGCAGACTCTGTGGTGACAGCAGAGCCTGACTCGGGGCTCAAACTCATGAACTGTGAGATCATGACCTGGGCCAACATCAAGAGTTGGACGCTTAACTGACTGAGCCAGCCAGATGCCCCAATATCATGAAATAATTTTAAATTGTCTGTTCCACAATGAAATGTAATCACCCTAAATGCAAGGAGCACAAGAAAAAGTCCTGGTAAACAAAAAGAACTCAATACATGCTTGCTGGCTGTACGAATAAATAAATTCTGTGTGAAAGAACAGCTAGAAAGAGCCATCAATATTGGAACCCAGATCCGCTTCAAAAATGCTTGCTTTTAGCACTGCACTGCACAGAGAATGCCTACCCCACCCCCCCCCCCAGCAGCAGGAAGTACTCATTTTCTCTTGGCCAATGTGATAGGTAAAATATGATCTTTTTACATTTTATTAGTCACTTGTATCTCTTGTACTTTGCAAATTGCTTGTTAATTAGTTCTTCCCATTTCCCCATTGGGTGGTCATCTTTTCTCATCATTTGTAAGATGGAATGTTAAATATTTCTTTGGGAGGTAAGAATAATAGTTCAGAAAAGAACATACAATTAGCGCGACGGGGATAAAAGTCATTTAATGAAATTTATCACCAATCCCTGATAAAATTCTCTTAATGCTCCATCACTGGAAGGATGACCTCTGAGCAGCACAAAAACATATCAAGTTCTATGATAATAGTTAAATGTGAGATATACTAAAGTCACTGCTTTCTCAGTAACTCTCTTTGCCTCGGCTTCCTTTTATATTAATGCTTACCTCATGTTGTGATAATCAAATGAGCTAATATTGGATTAGTGCCTGGCACGTAGAAAGTTCAGACACATTGATTTACTATTACTTAATCCTATGAAACATACAAAAATAAAATAATAAATTTATAACTATTTGTTAACTAAAGTTTGTATTTTTAGTATACCCATGCTCACCCTTTGAGGAGTAAAATGAGTTATTACAAAGATGCTCAAATATATCAAATGAAAAGAGAAACGCAGATGACGTAAAGTCCTGCAGAAAAAGACAAAATCTCATCATCTTTTCAGCCTACGGTGCTGGAAAAATTGAACATCTACACACAAAAGGTGAATCAAGACATAGACCTTACACTCTTTACAAAGTTTAGTTCAAAATCCATCACAGGCTTCAATGTAAAGCACAAAACTATAAAACTCCTAGAAAACCACATAGGAGAAAATCTAGATGACTGGGTATGTGATGACTTCTTCGTTATGACACCAAAGGCGCAATCCATGAAAGTAATGATTGTCAAGCTGGATTCCATTAAAATTAGAAATGTCTGCCCTGCCAAAGTCGATGACAAGACAATGTGGCGACAAGAAAACAGACTGGAGAAATATTTGCAGAAGACACACCTGATAAAAAACTGTTATCCAAAATATACAAAGAACTCTTCAAACTCAGCAAGAAGAAAAACAATCTAAGTAAAAAAAAAAAAAAAAAAAAAATGGGCTAACGACCTTAACATACATCTCACCAGGGAAGATACACAGATGGCCAACAGGCATATGAGAAGATGCTCTGCACCATATGTCATTAAAAAAAATCCAAATTAAAACAACAGCGATACCCCTACAGACGTACTAGACTGGCCAAAATCTGAAACATCGTCATGCCAAATGCTGGCAAGGACGTGGAGCCACAGGAATTCTCATTCATTGCTGGTGGGAATGCAAAATGATACAGCCCTTTGAAAGACGGTTTGGCTGTGTCTTACAGAACTAACCACACTCTTACTATACGATCCAGGACCTCTGCTCTTTGATATTTAAAAAAAAAAATTTAATGTTTATTTTTGAGACAGAGAGAGACAGAACGTGAGTGGGGAGAGGCAGAGAGAGAGGGAGACACAGAATCTGAAGCAGGTTCCAGGCTCTGAGCTGTCAGCACAGAGCCTGACACGGGGCTCGAACTTGTCAACTGGGAGATCGTGACCTGAGTTGAAGCTGGACACTTAACTGACTGAGCCACCCAGGCACCCTGTGCTCCTTGATATTTACCTGAAGAAACTTAAAGCTTATGTCCACACAAACACATGCACATGAATGTTTACAGAAGATTTATTCGTAATTGTCCAAATATAGATGCAACTAAGATGTCCTTCAGTAGGTAAATGGATAGATTGTGCATCCTGCACAGAACAGTATTCAGTGCCAAAAAAGAAATGAGCGATCAAGCCATGATAAACCATGGAAGAATCTTAAATGCATATGGCTAAGTGAAAGAAGCCAATCTGAAAAGGTTGCACGCTGTATGATTCCAAATACATGATATTCTGGGAAAGGCAAAACTATGGAGACAGTAAAAAGATCAGCGGTCGCCATGAGTTAGAGGCAAGGGTAGAATAAATAGGTGGAACACAGAGGATTTGAGGGCAGTGAAACTATTCTGTATGACATTGTCATGGTGGATACGTGTCATTACAAATTTGTCCAAACCCTATAGAATGTAAATACCAAGAGTGAACCCTGATGTTGACTATGGACTTTGGGTGATTATGATGGGTCAATGTACATTTATTAATCACAACATATGTACCACGGGTGGGGTTGTTAATGGCGGAGGGCTATGCATGTGTGAGGGGAGGGTGTATAGGGGAAATCTCTGTAGTTTCTTCTCAATTTTGCTGTGAACCAGAAATTAAAAAATAACCTTTTTATTAAAGACAGCAAAGACTCTCAGAGTTAAAAATAGAAATATATATGGTTCATGAAAGAACCCAAATACAAATGAAATAAAAAACAAAATACCATTGTGTGGTTAAAAAAAACGATATGCTTTGGAATTATATACTAAGCCAAGGCAAAAATAACCTGGGGCAGCAATATTCGTATCAAACAATGAATTCAAGCCATAAGGAATTTCATGGGATAAGTAGGTTTCTTTTGTGTTGATAAAAGGAATACTTCCCAATAAAGCTGTATTTGTTAGCTTTTATGTATGAAATGACACTGGATACATATCATTGAATATGTATTGAATACATTGAATACATTGAATATGTATCATTGGATATGTATATAGATTTCAAAAGCTCTTAAGGGTGCCTGGGTGGCTCAGTTGGCTAAGCATCTGACTCTTGATTTCGGCTCAGGTCATGATCCCAGGGTCATGAGATCGAGCCCCACATGGGGCTCTGCACTGGCTATGGAGGCTGCTTAAGATTTTCTCTCTCCCTCTGCCCCTCCCCAGCTCATACATGTGCATGCTCTCTCTTCCTCTCTCCCTCTCTAAAAAAGCTCTTAGACAAAACCAATAAAACTATACTCAGAGTAGAATGACTAAAATATAGACACAGCAAAGTATCTACTGGTAATTTTTGAGTAGAAATCAAAACTACAATGACAGGCAACTGAGAAAATACTTTTAAAAGGTGAATTTCATGTACTTTTCATGTGTCACAAAATACACTCTTCTTTTGATTTTTTTTTTTCAAACATTTACAAATGTACAAAAATCATTCTTAGTTCACAAGCTTATGGAAAAAAGAGGCAGGTTGGATTTGGCCCGTGGGAGCAATAGTTTGCTAACAACTAAAGCAAAAATTATCTCTCACTTTAAGGGGAATTTGTGTGAAAGCAGAAGAAGGGTTTCTTTCTGTCCCTTGATTATTAAAAATGTTTATTATGAACAAGACAAAGATGTCTAAAATTATAATTAATGAGTGATGTTCTAGAAGATTACATCAATGCCTTGAAAGAAGAAAAGAAACAGGAGCTATAAATAATAGGAGAGAGGGGCGCCTGGGTGGCTCAGTCGGTTGAGCGTCCAACTTCAGCTCAGGTCATGATCTCAAGGTCCGTGAGTTCGAGCCTCGTGTCGGGCTCTGTGCTGACAGCTCAGAGCCTGGAGCCTGCTTCGGATTCTGTGTCTCCCTGTCTTTCTGCCCCTCCCCTGCTCGTGCTCGGTCTCTCTCTCTCTCTCTCAAAAATAAATAAACATTAAAAAAATAAAAAAATCATATTTCCTAGTTTTGACTACTAAAAAAACCTAGAGAAAATGATCGATGCAAGTTTTAATAACCACCCCACTAGATAGTGTCACCTAAATACTGTTTTCCACTACAAAGAACTAAGGATTCTTAGAGAGACGGCTGATTCCAGGTCTGGTCAGGAAACACAAAGCACACGTGGGGTAGTCATGACAGACTACTGGATCATGTCATAAGTACTCAGGAACTAGCCTCAAAAAGTTACCACTAACCAAAGTTGCCACAATTTGAGACTCAATAAAGATTAATAATGTGCTTCAAGCCAGAAGTTTTAATGATGCCGGGCACGGGGATCCTCACTGATTACCTTTGTGGGATGCTAAATATCCACTTTATTCTTTTTAAAATTGGGAAATAGGTAAGGAAGCCAGGATTTATCCTGGTTTTCTGGTAAAATCTACATCGCAGTGAATCAAATAGTTGATGAGTGAAAGTTGCTCCTTATAGGTGTTTTCAAGCTATAAAAAATGAAGATAGAATGATAGAGTTAGGATGTTGCCATTTTGCAATCTAAATAAATAAACTGAATTGATGGATCTAGGCTATGGTCTTCCTTATTGATATCTTAAGAGAGTCGATAAAACATTGTGTGCCTCCTGATGGAAGTATATACCACTTAAGAGTTAATTTAATTTTTAAATTTTTTGTTTTTTAGCGTTTATTTTTGAGACAGAGTGAGACAGATCATGAGTGGGAGACAGGCAGAGAGAGAGAAGGAGACACAGAATCTGAAGCAGGCTCCAGTCTCCGAGCTGTCAGCACAGAGCCTGACACGGGGCTCAAACTCATGAACCACAAGATCATGACCTGAGCCAAAATCGGACGCTTAACCGACTGAGCCACCCAGGCGCCACAGGAGTTAATTTTTACAACAAATCAACATCTGAGAAAACCTTCTGGGATCTAAAGCCTGACCAATTTCCATGAACTGTAGGGGGAAAGGAGCACATTGAATGGCACCACAGGGATGAAGTCAGCAAAATCTAGACTAAGGAAAACTGTTCAAATGAAATAAAGTAACAATTTCAAAGAAAGGAAAAAAAATGAGATCAAGGGGAAACTTGTAGAATAAAAAAGACTTAAGAAACATAAAGGCATCTCACAATATATAGACCTTATGAAGATATCAATTTAAGCAAAAAGATTCTAAAAGTATTATAAGAAAATTGGAGAAATGTGAACACTAATTCAATATATTGATAATAAGAAATTATTGTTGGCTTTTGTCTATAATTATATTATGGGTACATAGTGAAACAGTTACAGGTGAAATGATATGCTGTCTAGAATTTGCTTCAGAAGAATCTGTATTAAGTGGGGAATATGAATAAGATAAAACTGCTTACATATCTATTTAAAGTTGTTAAAATTGGGCGATAGGTATACCAGCTTCATTCCTCTCTTCTCTCTTTGTATATATTTGAGAATTTCCATTATAAAGTTTTTTAAATTAAAAAAGAGCAGAAGCATTTAATTATGAAGACAGTTCACTTTTTATCTGAATTTTTGGTGCTTTTGTCTGTATGTGTAAGTGTCTTAAAACTCTTTTTTTAAAGCTTATTTATTTTGAGAGAGAGTGCACGCACACACGTACCCGCACATGAACAGGGGAGCGGCAGACAGAGAGAGAGGGAGACGGAGAGAGAATCCCAAGCAGGCTCCATGCTGTTAGTGCAGAGCCTGATGACACGGGGCTGCATCACACGAACTGTGAGATCATGACCTGAGCTGAAATGAAGAGTCAGACACTTAACCAACTCTCTTAGGTGAGTTTGCTCTTTGGCTCATTTTGCTTAAAAGTCAAATGTATTTGGGACTGTGAGCAACAAAAGAGGTGAGACCTTTTTCCTCACCTCCTGGATGCATTTTGAACCAAGACTTGCAGAGATCCACTAGTAATTCACAGTATAGAATGTCATAAAAAGTGTCAGAGATGGTCAGTGAGGGAGGGAAGCATTCATGGAGGAACGACTGTGACAAATGGTCCCTACACTGGGCCTCGGGAATGGATAACAAACAGGTGCACCTATGAGATGAGGGATGGGAAGGGAACCTTGCAGAAGGAGGGTCACAATGGATCTGGGCGGAGATATAATCAAATTAAAGACGGTGGGCGGAGATGAAAGGGAGCCTCCGAAATCAGGCAAAGGCATGGAGACTGATACCGCGATAGCGATAACCCAGCAGCCTCTGCAGTATGTGATCACAGAGAACTCTTGCAAACACACAGCCTTGCTTCTACGGTAGATATGTTCAGTATCTGTTGGAGAGGTTTATTTACTCACTGAGCAAATATTTATAGAGATGGGACTTGAATCAGGTATGAAATGAAGAGAGTCATATTCAAGGATCAGTCCTCAAAGCTCTCTTCCAATGGGGCTGCAAAGTGGGTAATAGATTTATTATAATACTAAGACATTATTTGCCTTTTCATGCTCATCCTGCCACAAGAGTACAGTGGAATGTTCCAGAAAGGACATGACGTGTATTATTGTGACGGACTGAATGCAAAAGTGGGGATGAGGACCCAGATGTCCACATATTAGCCAAATAATAAAGGGATTTGCAAAAATATGGAATATTACTTTTTTCCATTATTTTTTTTTAATTTGGACAATATAGTTCCTTTGCACAAAAATGCTAGTTACGTTAACATTCACGGGTTTCTTATTGTTATTTTGAAAGAATAAAAATTAAAAAAAATTTCTTAGTTCTAATTTCTAATTAGACATCAACAGATATAGATATAAACAAAAGCTCTTTGAGGGTTTCAATAATTTTTAAGAATGTAAAGAAGGCCTGAGACCGAAAAGTCTGAGCTCTGCTGTATTTAAGTGTCTTAAGGATATGGAGAAAAGAAGGGATTTGAGGGGGCTTTCAAGGGCAAAGTGGTCAAGACATGGTGATTACTTCAATAAATGATCATTAAGCACTCACTATGTCCAAGGTGCTGAAACGAAGCAGGGGGACTAAGAGGTGTCTTCAGGCTGTCGAGCTGGTTATTTGCGTGATTCAAAGTCAGACGCAAACTGTTTATCTGCATTGACAAATAGGTTAGCTTTGGATAACTTCTAGTGATGCTCCAAATTATCTGCTCTTTTAGCTGAGTGTTTGGGCAAAGTTTCGGGTCTCTCTCACTCACGAAAGGACAGGATATTAACCCACGCAGAAGCAACACATTCTAAAAAGGAGTCCTAATATGTTAAGCAGATCCAAATATACTTTTCCCTCTGCTTACACTGCCATAAACACTGTCACCTCTCACCTACCTCCTGCTTGTTCTCATTTACTTTTGTTCCAAGGACATTTTTAATTCCCAGATTATTTCCCCAGACAGAGATAATAATTCAGTTGCCTTGACATGTCATTTAATGTGTGTGTAGAGAAAGCCAACTCATTTAACTAACTGGAGTCTAATGAAAAGTAGCACTCGGATGGCATCTGCTTACAGAAAAGACAACAAAGCTTATAAAATATCCTAAAGTTTACAAAAGGAGGTAATCTGGGGGGTTATGTAGATTACCATTCTTCAAAAGCCACGTGAAAGGTTACTTCTTTAAGAAACTTATCCAAAACACCACTCACCCACCACCATCCCCATGTCAAAATTAAACACTCGTATTGTACTCCCCTGAGCACTTTTTCATCTTATGTCTTATTAACTTCTTGTATATGACACTTTGTTATGCTTTTTTCTGCTCTCTCTACCCAGGCATATCCTTCAGAGCAAGTGTTTTACTTTACTGATTCTCAACAATGCCTTACATGGTGTCAACTTTCAATCATAAATGTTGAATTTAATTAGCTAAAAAATCCTGAGAGTTATCAACGTTGCATTTATTTATTTAATGCCATAAAAATAATAGAATTGGACACAATATATGAAGCACCTGTTTTGAGGCATTTAGGGGTTTGATCCTTGAGAGAAGGGAATGCAGGAGAGGTGCTCCACAGTCACCCTGGCTTGAACCCTAGGGGCATTTTCTAAACCAAAGCACAGGGAAGTTCACGAAGCTCAGACAGACAGCATCTCTCTGGATAGAGGGAAACAGAGGTTGTGGCTCAGGGATGCAGAGATGGGTGGAAGCTGAAAGGCAGGGGTCCAGAGAGGAGAAAGTGGTGCAAGCAAGTCCCAACAGTCTGCAGATGGGTCCCCTGGAAGGGATCCTCAAATATTTCACCATGTAAGCATAGGATGGGGCCCCTAGAAGACCTGAGAGGCAGATCAGTTTGATTCTGTTGAGACCTGGCTTTAGGTTTTATTATTACTTCTAGGGCTAGAGTAGTCCTGCTCCTGAGGCATACTTTTCTGGGGTGTCAGCTGAGCCCAGGATATGGAACAAGGTCTCTACTATAGCTGGTTTCATCTTCAATGTGTTCTGTTGAGCTCACAACCCCTAAGGATAATAAGCGAATATTTTGGACTTCATGCCAATAAATTCCACAACCTAGATGAAATAGATAAATTCCTTGATACACAATTTTTCAAACCTGATATGCAAAGAAACAGAACATCTCAATACATCAATTTATGTAGAAACATTAGTGATCTAAAATTTCCAATTCAATTTGGAAAAGAACAAAGTTGGAAGAGTTATGATACCTAAGTTTGTGACTTATAGTATTGTATGAATGTAAGAATACAGATTAACTGAAGGGAACAGAGACTCCAGAAATAGACCCACAGTCAACTGAGTTTCCACAAAGGTTTAAAAGAATTCAATGAAGGAAAGGAAAGTCTTTTCAACAAATGGTGCAGGAATAATTGGATATCTGTAGAGAAAAAAAGATGAACTATGACCTTACATACTACACAAAAAAATAATATGATAAGGTTTATGAACCTAAACATAAAGCTACACCTATGAAGTTCTGAAAGGAAAACATACCAAAATACCTTTGTGATCTTAGAGCAGGGAGACCTTTCACAGACAAGGCTTAGAAAGCAATAACCATAAGTGGTTAAATAGGCTTCACCCAAATGAAAACTCCTGTTCATCAAAAGATAACAGTAGAGATGAATAGACAGGGGCACCTGGGTGGCTCAGTCGGTTGAACGTCCAGCCTCGGCTCAGGTTATGATCTCATGGTTCATGAGTTCGAGCCCCGTGTCAGGCTCTGTGCTGACAGCTTAGAGCCTGGAGCCTGCTTCAGATTCTGTGTTTTCCTTGCTCTCTGCTCCTCTCCCACTTATGTTCTCTCTCTCTCAAACATAAATAAATATTAAAAAAAATAAAAGCACAATTAGATACTACTACAAGCTCACTATGATGACTATAATAAAGAAGACTGACAATACTACCATTGTGGGGGAGCCAGAAGAATTCTCCACGCATTGCTGGTGAAAAATATAAAAACACTCAGGAAAACCATTTGCCAGTTTCTTATGTTGTTAAATCTGTATCTATCCCATGATTTAGCAATTCTACTCCTGGGTCTTTCCTAAGAGAAATGAAAATCTATATTCACACACAAAAAGTTAGTATGTGAATGTTAAAAGCAGTTTTATTCCTAACAGATCCCAAACTGGAAACAATGCAAATGTCCATCAACAGGAAAGTGGATGACTGAATTATGATCTATTCTTTCAATGGAAACTACTCAGAATGGAAAAAGGAGCAGCTATTGATACTTGCAACAAAAGAACAGATCTCAAAAAACACGCTGAGTGAAATAAGCCAACCACAAAATAGTACATGTATGGATGTACTTACATTAATTTTGAAAATGGGCAAAACTAATCTCTACAGATGAAAGTCAATAAATACTGTAGTTTGACTGAGAAGAGCATGGGTTCATTAAGAAGGGGCAGGATGATGAAACAGTTTTTACTTCAGTAGGGTAGAGTTTACATAGGTATATGCACATGTCAAAACTCGTCAAAAATGTAGACGTAAGATGTATTTTATTATTTGTAACTTATACTTCAAAAGCACAGTTACTCAACAAAGAAAGGATAAATAACCGAATTTAAAAATGGGCAAAAGATTCTCCAAATAAGAAACAAAGGACCAGTAAGCACATCAAAAGATGTTCAGCATGATTAGTCATTAAGGGAATGCAAACCCAAACTATGAGCTACTATTTCACACCCACTAGGATTGTTTTAATGGAAAAGATGGACAAGAGGAAGCGTCAGTGAGGATGTGGAGAAACTGGAAGCTTCATACATTGCTTGGTGGGGTTGCAAAATGGTACAGTCATTGTGGAAAACAGTCCGGTATTTCCTCAAAAATTTAAACAGAGTTACCATATGACTCTGCAATTTCACTCCTAGGGAGATAAATACTCAATCAAGATAACTGGAAACATGGCCATACAAAGACTTGTATGCGAATGCTCAGTTCACTGTTACTCATGATAGCCAGAAAGTATAAACAATTGATGAATGGATAAACAAAATGTGGTATATCCATACAATGGAATATTATTTAGCCATAGCCAGGAATGAAGTGCTGATATATGTTATAACATGGATAAACTTTGAAAGAAGTCAGACACAGAAGGTTAGATATTGTATGAGTCCATTTTTATGAAGTATCTAGAATAAGTAAATTCAAAGAGACAGAAAGTAGATTAGAGGATACCAGGGGGCTGGGGGAATAGTGGATAGAGAGCTATTTCTTAATGGTTATAGAGCTTTTGTTTGGAGTAATGAAAACTTTTGGAAATAGATAGTTGTGATGGTTACACAACATCATGAATGTAATTCATGCCACTAAATTGTACATGAAAACGGGTACGTGAGGGGCGCTTGTGTAGCTCATTCAGTCGAGCATTAGACTTGATTTCAGCTCAGGTCATGGTCCCAGGGTCATGAGATCAAGTCCCCTATCAGGCTCCACACTGAGTCAGGAGCCTGCTTAAGATTCTTTCTCTCTCCCTCTGCCTCTCTCCCCTGCTTGCACACTCTCTCTCTAAAATTAAAAAAAAAAAAAAACAGTATGAGAAACAATACAAAAATAAAATATATTGGAAAATAAGGTGGATTAATGGCTACATAGAAGCATGCATAGATATGTGATAAGAGTGGGCATATGGGCAATCACTGTAATTCAACTTTTCTCTATGTTTAAAAATTTTCACCATAAAATGCTGGGGGAAAAAAAAAACAAGCAACAGAGAATTTCTGTCCTGGCATGGCAGCAGAAGCTCCTTATGCCCCATTCTTTTTGTGATTAAAACTAAAATTTATGGATAAATATTTAAAAACTTGGGGTGTCTAGGTGGCTCAGTTGGTTGAGTGTCCAACCCTTGATTTTGGCACAGGTCATGATTCTCTCTCTCTCTCTCTTCCTCTGCTCTTCTCCCCCACTCATGCTCTCTCTTTTGCAAAAATAATAATAATACTAATAAAATAAAATAAAATAATGAATAAATAAATAAATAAATAACTGAAGACTCAGAAAAGTAAGTAAAATGTAAAAGTAAAAGATGCTAGATTGTGCGTGGGTGTCAAAATTTAGAGAAGCAACTTTTGAAGGCAGGACGGGGTGGGAAAAGTTTCTGATTTGTTTTGTTTCCTTCTTCCTCATTGTTTTGCCTTGAGGGTGGGCCCCGGCTGTAGAGCTAAATGGGGGCACTTGCATGGGTGGCTAAACGTCCCTTAAAAAACTTCCTCTTTCTGGCCAGAGGTACCATTAAAAGGAGTTCTTGTGGAAAGAATGGAGGAAATCCTAAAAAAGACATGACTGGAGAAGTATATTGCCTAATTATGTGTATGAACCTAGAGAAACCTCAGGATCTTATCTGAGCCACTATGCACCATGCATGTATGGGACAGACCTAAACAAATATAGCAAGGTCTTAGAGAACTGAACTGAATCACTTCCCACAAAAAAAAAAAACAAAAAAAAAACAAGACACAATTTGCAGTCTCAAAGAACCAACAGTTTAAAAATATTTAAAAATTAGAAATACCAGCAGTTTCCAGAGGATTGCAACAGGACCCAAAACCTACGCAATATAACATTCACAATGTCCAGGATACAATCTAAAATTACTCAAAATACAAAGAATAAGATGGGCAAAGGAAAAGTCCATCAAAAGAGGTCAGCCTTGAGATGACCAACATGTTTGAGATATAAGAGTAGTTTTAAAGTTTTTATTTAAACTATTCTCTGTAAGATAAAGGAAAACATTTGGAATGAATGAAAAAAAAATTAATTCCAAGCAGAGAAATAGAAAGCATAAAGAAGAATCAAATGGACAATTTAGAATTGAAAAATATAGTATCTGAAATTTAAAAATCACTGGATGAGATCAGTAGCAGAATAGAGATCACGAACTTAAAGATAAACCAATAGAAATGATCCAATCTGAACAACAGAAAGAAAAAAAAATAATGAAAAAAGTACATGGAGACTTAGGGGCCTGTGGACCAGTATCAAAGAATCTAACACACGTGCCATTGGGATTCCCCAAAGTGAGGAGAAAGACTTTGGGGGCAGAAAAGAATATTTGAAGAAATAAAGGTCAAAAAATATCCCAAATTTGGCAAAAGCCATACATTTACAAATCTAGGAAGCTCAGTGGACCTCAAACAGAATAAACTTGAAGAAAATCATGCCAAATACCTCGTAATCAAACTGCTGAGAACCAAAGATAAAGACAAAAATCTTAAAAGAGCTAAAGAAAAAAAGACAGATTACATACAGGGGAACAATGATTCAAATTCTTGCAAGTTTCTTATCAAAAACCATGGATCAGAAGACAGTGAAATAACATCTTTAAAATTCTGGAAGAAAAGGAATGGCAACCCAGAGTTTTAGGGGCAGCAAAGCGATCTTTCAAAAATAAAGGCAAAAAGAAGGCATTTTCAGATGAAGGAAGACGTGACAGAATTTGTCACCATGGGCCTACTCTGTAAGAATTGCTAAAGGAAGTTCCTTAGGATGAAGGAAATTGATACTGGAGGGAAATGTGAACCTTCAGAAATAAACTGGGAACAACAGAAATGGTAACTATAAATGACAATTTTTTTCACTCTAAAGTTCTTTAAGCCAATACTTACTAGGGTTGAAGACAAAAATGATAACATCTCATGGAATTTTATAAAGATATAATACATCTCACAATTATAGCCAAAGGTCAGTGGTGGGGACTTAAAGACTCCTATCTGGTTGCAAGGTTTCTACATTTTATGTATAATATAAACTAAACTATTATATAATAGAATAATAAACTACTCTAATAATATATTTATATTTATGTATAAATATAAACTAAGTAGACTGTGCATGTATACATGTGTGTAAGTATATAGATATGTATATTGTAAACTCTAGAACAACCACTTAAAAATAATACAAGGATATATGGAAAAAATACAATGGGTACATTGAAAAGAATACCAATAAATATTCAAATAATCCAACAGAAAGCAGGGAAGGGAAGAGAGTGAAACAAAAAGTGCAAGGCACAAACAAAAACAAATGATAAAATGATAGATCTAAATCCAGCTACATAAATAGTCACATTAGATTTTAACTAGTCTAAGTTAACAAGGCAGAGACTGACAGAATAGATAAAAAAGCCAGTTCCTACTATATGCTGCCTATAAGAGACACACTTAAAACAAACACATGGAGACTTTATACACACACACAGGCACTTTAAATATACACAGACGTATTTTTAAAATGCACACAGAGGGGCGCCTGGGTGGCGCAGTCGGTTAAGCGTCCGACTTCAGCCAGGTCACGATCTCGCGGTCCGTGAGTTCGAGCCCCGCGTCAGGCTCTGGGCTGATGGCTCGGAGCCTGGAGCCTGTTTCCGGTTCTGTGTCTCCCTCTCTCTCTGCCCCTCCCCCGTTCATGCTCTGTCTCTTTCTGTCCCAAAAATAAATAAACGTTGAAAAAAAAAATAAAAAAAAATAAAATGCACACAGAGGGGCGCCTGGGTGGCTCAGTCGGTTAAGCGTCCGACTTCAGTTCAGGTCACGATCTCACGGTCTGTGAGTTCGAGCCCCGCGTCGGGCTCTGGGCTGATGGCTCAGAGCCTGGAGGCTGCTTCCGATTCTGTCTCCCTCTCTCTCTGCCCCTCCCCCATTCATGCTCTGTCTCTCTCTGTCTCAAAAATAAATAAACGTTTAAAAAAATGCACACAGAAAATTTTAAAGTGAATAGATGAACAAAGGTACCATGCAATCAGCAAGCATAAGAGGGCCGGAGTGGCTATATTAATCGCAGAACAAGTAGATTCCAAGGCAAAAATACAAGAGAGAAAGAGGGCATTTTATAATCATAAAAGAAAAAAAATCACCAGAAAGAGATACAAATTATAGACGTGTGCCTGCCAATTGACAGACCCTCGACATCCATGAATCCAAAATTGACAAGCTTAATGGAAGAGGGATATAATTTTACAACGAAAGCAGATTGTAATAGTCCCCTCTCAGCAAAGAACGAGTAGACAAAACTCAGCAAGTCACATACACTCTGAATGTTATCAACCGCCTTGATCTATCGTCATTTACACAGAACATTACACCTGAGGATGCAGAGTACGTATTCTTTTTCAATGCACATGGTGCATTCATTAAGACAGTCCATAAACTGCTTCATTCAAAAAGTCAGTTCACTTAACGGGATTGAAATCGTACAAAATCTGATCATATAAGAAATCAGAACAATAAGAAATGTAAGAAAACCCACACTATCTTACAATTACCCAACACGTTTCTAAATAACTCATGGCCTTAAAAATGAAATTGGGAGAGATATTAGAAAATATTTTGAACTAATGGATAATGAAAATAAGGCATACCAAAATTAATGGATGCAGCTAAAGCATCCAAAGATGCAGCTAAAGCTTAGAGGGAAACTTAAGCATTTTAAGCGATTACATTAGAAAAGAAGGAAGGCCTAAAATTGGTGACCTCAGTTTGCAACTTGAGAAGCTAGGAAAAAAAGAGAATAGTAAATACAAAATAAATAGAAGGAAGAAAATAATAAAAAAAGAAATCAATGGACTAGAAAACTGGCGTACGATAGAGAAAATTAAGAGAGTCAAAAGCTGGCTCTTTGAAAAGATCTACAGAATTGTCAAATCTCTAGCTAGACTGATCCAGCAGGGGGAGGGAGGGAAGGAGAAGAGAAGGAGATAAGAAGGGGTAGAAGGGGAGGGGGGGGGAGGGAGGGCAGGAGAGAGAGGAAAGGAATCGGCAATATCATAGATCATGAATGAGAATGGTGTTACCATCACATATTATATAGACATCAAATGGACAATAAGAGAATATTATGAATAACTGTCAACAGATTTGACAACTTTGATGAATTGGACAAGTTACCAACAATATATGGAAAGGATAATACATTATGACCAATTAGAGTTTGTTCCCATAATACAGGATTATTGTTTCAATCTTTTAAAAAATCAGATGATAAAATTCACCATACTAATAGAATAAAAAACATATAATCATTTCAACACATAGAGAAAAATTATTTGACAAAACTAAAAAGTCATGATAAAAACTGTCAGTGAGTTAGGAACGGTAAATTGAGACATGGCATCTACGAAAAGCTTATAGCTAATGGTGAAATATTGAATTGTTTTCCCCTGATATCAGCTGAGATAAATAAAATAAAAGGAAATAAAAGGCACAAAAGTGGAAAAGACAAAGGAAAGCCATCTTTGTCTGCAGATGATATAATTGTGTACATAGAAAATCCCAGGGACTCTATTGAAACAACTACCAGAACTAATAAATGCATTTAGTGAAGTCACAGGAGACAAGATTAATATATAAAAATCAATTGTATTTTTATCTGCTAGCAGGAAATGCTTATAACATACAAAGTTAAGGAAAACATTTATAGTAGCAGTTAAAACCGTAAAATATCCAGGAATACATTTTAAAAATTGTCAGGGACTTCTATGCATTTTTGTGTGTGATGACTGCAACTGAAATAACTCTAGGCATATCTCCAGTGTTTAATACGGTATTGCTAAGTATAACAATCATGTCTATATATTGGTTCTCTAGACTTACTCATCCTATGTAATTACAATTTTATGCTCTTTGACCAACATCTCCCCATCCCCACCCTCACAGCCTCTGATGACCACTGTTTCACCCTCTGCTTCTAGGAGTTGGACTTGCTTTTTTTGCAGATTACACATATAAGTGAGATCATACTGTATTTGTCTTTTCCTATCAGGCTTGTTTCACTTAGCAGGATGTCCTCCAGGTAGGATCATCCACGTAGTCAAAAAAAGGGCAGGATTTCTTTCTTTCTCACGGCTAAATAATATTCTATACATATTCTATATATTATATGAGATAACATATTGTATATATGTATACACCACACCTTCTTTATGTATTCTATTGATGGACTTGTGTGATTTCCATATCTTGGCTACAGTCATTAATGTTGCTATGAACTCAGAGTGCAGTTACCTTCGTGATCTTGATTTCATTTCCTTTGTGTAAATACCCACAAGTGAGATTACTAGATCATATGGTAGTTCTATTTGGAAGAACTTCCATCCCATGAACACTGTCCAAAGGTTCCCTTTTCTCCTTCTCTCCACATCTTTGACAACACGTGTTACCTTTTTTCTCTTTGATAACAGCTATTCAAACAGGTATGGGGTGATATCTCAATGTGGTTTGAATTAGCCTTTCCCTCATGATTAGTGATGTTGAGCACCTTTTCATATATCTTTGGCCATTTGGATGTCTTCTTTTGAGAAATGACTATTCAGGTCCTTCGTCCATTTTTTAATCAGCTTATTTATTTTCTTGCTATTGAGCTGAGTTCCTTATACAGTTTGGATATTAACCCCATATTAGTGGATGGTTGCAAATATTTTCTCCCATTCTGTAGATTGTCTCTTCACTCTGTTGGTTGTTTCCATCGCTGTGCAGAAGGTTTTCAGTTTGACACGATCCCATTTCTACTTTTAATTTTGTTGCCTGTGCTTTTGGAGACATATCCAAAAAAAATCATTGCCCGAACCAATGTCAAGATGCTTTCCCCTATGTTTTTTAATATCAGCTGTTACATGGTCTTTAAGCCCTTTGGGGTTGATTTTTGTATATGGAATGAGATAAAGGTCCAATTTTATTCTTCTGCATGTGGAAAAATAGTTTTACTAACACCATTTATTGAAGAGACTATCCTTTCCCCATTATGTGTTCCTGGCACCTTTCTGAAAGACCAATTGACCATAAATACATGGATTTAAGTCTGGGCTCTCTATTCTATTGGTTCTATATGTATGTTTTTATGCAATATCAAGCCATTTTGATTACTATAGTTTTGTAGTATATTTTTTAATCACGTAGTGTGATGCCTCTAACTTTGTTCTTTTTGCTTAAGACTGCTTTGGCTTATCACAGTCTTTTGTGGTTCTATACAAATGTTAGAGTTTTTTTCTATTCCTGTGAAAAATGACACTGTAATTTTTTTCATCAATGTTTTATGGTTCTCAGTGTACAGATTTTTCATCTTCTTGGTTAAATTTTATTCCTCAGTATTTTATTGGCCTTGGTGCCACTGTAGATGGGATTATTTTCTTAATTTCTTTTTTGTCTAATTCACTGTTAGTGCATACGAATGCAATTGATTTTTGTCTGTTCATTTTGTATCCTGCAACTCTCGTGAGTTCATTTATTAGTTCTAACAGCTTTTTGGTGCAGTCTTTAGGGTTTTCTCTATTTAAGATCATGTCATCTGCAAACAGAAAATTTTGCTTCTTCCTTTCTGATTTAGATACCCTTTATTTATTTTTCTTGCCTAATTGTTCTGATTAGACCTTCTATTACTATAAAGAATAGAAATGATAAGAGTGGGCATCCTTGTCTTGATCCTGATTTTGGAGGGGAAGCTTTCAGTTTTCCATTGCTGAGTATGATATTAGCTCTGAGCTTGTCATATATACCTTTATCAGGTTAAAGTACATTCTTTCTGCAACTAATTAGGTGAGTGGTTTTATCATGAAAGAGTGCTGAATTTTGTCAAATGCTTTTCTACATCTCTTGAGAGTGTCATACGATTTTTGTCCTTTATTCTGTTAATGTGGTGCGTCACATTTATTGATTTGTATAGGCTGAAATATCTTACTATCCCAGAGATAAATCGCGCTCAATCATGGTGTATGATGCTTTTAATTTGCTGTCGAATTCAGTTTTTTAGTCTTTTGATGAGGATGTCTGCATCTATGTTACCAGGGATATTGACCTCTAAGTTTCTTTTCTTGTAATACCCTTGTCTGGTTTTGGTCTGAGGATCTTGCTGGCCTTGAGAAGAAACTGGTAAATTCCGGGGTGCCTGGGTGGCTCAGTCAGTTAAATGTCCAACTTCAGCTCAGGCCACGATCTCATAGTTCATGAGTTCAAGCCCCACATCAGGCTCAGTGCTGATGGCTCAGAGCCTGGAGTCTGCTTTTGATTCTGTGTCTCCCTCTCTCTCTGCCCCACCCTGCTCATGCTCTGCCTCTCTTGCTCTTAAAAACAAATAAACATGAGAAAAATTAAAAAAAAAACTGATAAGTTCCTAGAAATATACAACCTACACAGACCAAATCATGAAATAATAGGTCATCTAAACAAACCAGAAATGAGGAAGGAGATTTCATCAATAATCAAAACTCCTGCCCAGTATAAAACCTTTTGACCTGATGGCTTCACTGGTGAATTCTACTAAGCATTTAAAGAAGCATTAATATCAAACTTTCTTAAAGTCTTCAGTCTTCAGTCAGAGCACAGACTGAAAATATTTGGAACATATATATCAAAGGATATGTGTCTGAATATATTCTGAATATATGTGCCCAGAATATATAAGAACTCCTACAACTCAATAATAAGACAATATATTCAAAACAAAAAAATATGCAAATGATCTGAAGACACAATTTACTAAAATAGGAGCAAACAGCCAATAAGTACCTGAAAACATAATACACATTGTTAGTCATTAAGAAAATGCAAAGTAAAATCATCATGAGATACCATTGTGTATCCATTACAATGGATAGACCTAAAAACAAAAAACAAAAAAACCAACTGAAAATAGCGTGGGTTGGCAAAGGAAACTGGAAATCTCATACACTGTTGGTGGGAATGTAAAATGATCCAATCACTTTGCAAAATAACATTTGGGGAGTTAAAAAGTTAAAACACACATCTATGCTATGTCTCAGTCATTTCTCTCATAGATGTGTCCTGGGTGAAATAAAAACATATGTCTACACAAAGGCTTATATACAAGTTTATTTATAATAGTTCCAAACTGGATAGTCCAGATGTTCATCAACAGGGGCGCCTGTATGGCTTAGTTGGTTAAGCATCTGACTCTTGATTTCGCCTTGGGTCATGATCTCACGGTTTGTGAGATCCAGCCCTACCTCGAGCTCTGCACTGACAAGGCACAGCCTGCTTGGGATTCTCTCTCTCCCTCTCTCTCTGCCCCTACCCTGTTCCTATGTGGTCTTTCGCTCAAAAATAAATAATAAAAAATAAACATTTAAAAAAATGTTTATAGCCGAGACATAGCCGAAAAATAATATATATATTACTCAGCAATAAAAAGGAACTATTGATACACAAGACAGACACACTACTAAATCATGGTGAATGAAAGGAAAGAGGGAAAAGTGTACATAGTGTGATTCCATTCATGCAAGATTCTAGAAGTTCCAAGCTAATATATAGTGACAGAAAACGGGTTAGTGTTTGCCTGGGGGCAGACGTCCACGACTTCATAAGGGCCAGAGTTGTGCTCTGAACTACTCTAACATTTATCACGGTTTGTTTAACAAACAAATGATGATACAGACTGAAAAGTCTCTAAACTAAAAGTTTGGGGTCTAATTCCAGAATGGCTAATCCCAGAAGTCAGGTAACCTCTGGAAAAAGCTGTCCCCTCAGAAAAACAGCTGATGTCTTGGTGGTTGGTTGTATAGGAGATCAAACGAGATAACATGTATGAAAAACAATAGCAATTGTAAGGTCTGATGGAAATTTAATTTATTCTTATTGTTTATTATTAGCAGCTAAGGAGAAGCATGAAATTAGGATTTCACAGCTCATCATCAGTGAGCATCAATGGTGCCCATTTGGAATCAGTTCTGGAGACACACACACACACACACACACGTGCACACACACACACACGGGTTCCACAGATATCCGGGGCATAACTTAAAATTCTTTTCTAATGCCACTGGTGATTCAGAGGTTCATTATTGGCCAAAAATTAAATGCTATATGATCAGTTAGATAGCACCTCCTTGTGACCACTGAAAATGGGGTTACATATGCCTACCTACCTCCTTACTTTATGTTACCTTCCTAGTTTGCCCAGGGCAGTCTCAGTTCCTGCCTGTTGTCTTAGCATAGTTATTCATAGTATTTTCTTTTGTTCTTTCAAGTGTCAAGGCTTGACACCAAATTAACACTGAGTTCATATTTACTGATTAGGACCTCCAAGGCAGGCATCATTTCCATTCTAAAAACGAGGCAAAGTGCTTGCTAAAATGAAGAGCAACCAAGACCTATGCCTGCTGCTGGTTCACCAGGTGCCTGGAACTTTCTAAATGATTTCCGTGTGTTATTTAATTTTCCAGAAATCTTATGAGGTAAGGTACTCATACAGATGAGAAAGTAGGCATGAGAGGCTAAATAACTTGCCTGATACCATGGAAGAAGGAAATGGAAGAAGAATGGAAGAAGCTGCAACCCAGCTCTGGAGCCCATGCTCTTAGTCCCTACACCCTTGGCCTTACAACAGGTGGCCACATCCTTTTTGTTTGAAGAATGAGCTGCATTCTTCCTCTGAAGGAAGAAAGAAAATGTAGATCATGCCCTCACTTCCGCTCAACCTCTGCTCTCTCCCCTACCCCAAGCATGACCCACTGTGGGGAATTATGGCTGTCCTATTTTTAACTGGGTTGTAGTTCATTCAGCCTCCCGTGTTTGTATCAAAATAACGTCCCCACAGTCTTCCTTCAAGATGCAGTGAAACTGGTCTCAGAAGCCGAATGTTTACGCCAAAAAGTTGACTTTGAACATAGACTGCTGTTTCGCTCTTCCCTTGTAGTACAATAGATAAGAGGGTGCGAAAAGCTCTTTATCAAGTTGATATAGTGGCCCTAGGTGGAAAAAGAGCACAATTTAAGTTTTCTGTGACTTCTGGCTCAGTTTTAAAGGAATGTAAGTACAATGCCAGAGCCTGATAAAAATAGAAACTCTCCGGTGTCCAGGCTCTTCTCCAGATGGCGCATGGGAATCCAGATAGTAACTCATCACTGAGAAGGGTCGCTATTAATTAGTGGGAAGATGTCATGCCTCACATGGGGCAGTAAATGAAAATGGCTCAGGGTTTAGAGTGGAAAGGCTGATATTGCCAGAGAATCTGGGCTGCTCCTTAAGTCTCTCTGCTCTGGATTGAGAGTTCAGTCATTACAAATAACATGTTCGGTCATTACAAATAACAAATAACATTTCAAATAACAGGATGACATAGAGCAATTACAGTTGGCCCTGGTTAGAAATGGCCCCAGGGAAGTTCTGGAAAAGAAGAAAGAACTGATCATGTATTCACATAAAGGATAAATGACGTTCTAGACTCCATTTAAGAAGTAAATGGAGAAACAGGGCAGCCTATCACCTCAAGTCATCAGAGAAAAGGTGACATCTGTGGACACCAAGAGAAGACGAATGAGGGGCAGGAGGAAGACCAGGCTCACATGTCTGGCTACCTGCTATTGGATGATCTGCTTCTTTACTGAGGGCCCACAGAGTTTGACTTTGGCTTTGCTCATAGTATAAAACTTTCAGAGGCAAGAATGCTACAAAAACAAATGTGTTCAATGAATGAGTGAAAAATTCCAGACACCCTTGGCTCATGAAGGTGGAATAAATATAAGACGAGAGAGCCTTATGACAGTTTTCACAGTAATAATTATTTTCCTTCATAAAGATCACAACTTAACTCCTTCCCATTAAGCATCGCCTTCTAAGAGGAATTTGCTTTTGGCCTTGGGGGAAGCCACTTACCTCTCCAGGTCTCCCTTCTTTATTGATACAATGGGGTGATCACAGCTATTCTCCTGGGGCTTCTTCTAGCAACTAAATAACAAGTCTATGTGCATGAGTCAAGGAGGATGACTAACCACATAGGGAGCTAAAATATGAATGCAAGAAATAAAAGTAATACAAACGATTGGCACAGTTAAGTTAGAAAGAAGAGCGGTGTTACTCTGATTCTGTCTGATTTGCCCTCGGAAAATCTCTCCCCTGGTCAGTTCTTACTGGTTTTTACAATTTAGAGTCAGCACCAGCACCACCCTCTGTGAAGAGCTGTTCCTGGATGCCACGCTGCTTTGTTCATCTCAATGTCTGGCTCTCTTAACAGTGAACACCTTTGAGAGAACAGCCGTCCTTCATTTGGGTCTGGGGTCTGCCACTGTATGTAGGGAATGGAGATGCCAGGACATTTATTAGATAAAGGAATGAAGATTTTTGTTGGTGAGAAACACTGGGACGAGTATTCTCATTGGTGGGAATGTGGCATGAACAAAAGTGAAGACACACTTAGAATAGTCAAGAGAAGACAGCGAGGGGTGGCTTGGCTAGAGAACAAGGGTTGGGGCGATACTGAGAAAGAAATCCACCAGAGGGGCCAGGACCACGTACTTTAGCTCCTGACCTGTAAATTCTGTTTCCTCCTTCCTTTTCAAGGACTCACGAAGTGGCTAATTCTCTCCATTATCACCTCTTGCTCCTGTCTGGAAACAGAACCAGTTCCTGAGTCTTTTATGCTAGACATACGGCCATGCACTCTACACTTTCTTACTTTTTTAAGTTCATACTTTGGATAACTAATACATTTACTTGGTTGAAACATTAGAACAATATAACAAGGTATGCACTGAGATATCATAGCCTTAGATCCTAACTATACTATTTCCCCTCAATCCTTACCATTTTTATTAGGTAACCATTTTTATTAGCCTCTTATTTATTCTTCTAATGTTTTATTTTATACAAATATAAGGAAGTTTTTCTATACAGTCCTATTTTCTTTTTTTTTTAATTTTCTTTTTTTTTTTAATGTTTATTTCTGAGACAGAGAGACAGAGCATGAGTGGGGGAGGGGCAGAGAGAGAGAGAGGGAGACACAGATTCCGAAGCAGGCTCCAGGCTCTGAGCTGTCAGCACAGAGCTCGACGTGGGGCTCGAACTCACAAACCGTGAGATCATGACCTGAGCCGAAGTTGGTTGCTCAACCGACTGAGCCACCCAGGCACCCCAATACAGTCCTATTTTCTTGTATTTCATACACAAAAGGTAGCATACTATTGTATACTTCTACACTTGGCTTTTTTCCACTTAATACATCTTGGTATTCAGTTCCCTGTCAACGTGTACAGACATTTTCACTCCTTTCAATAGCTGGGTTATATTCCCCTGTGTGTGGTTAGCAGTTTAGGAAACGAGTCCCCTATTGCTGATACTTGGCTTGGTCCTTATTTTTCCTACTATATACATGGTGGAAATGGATAGCCTAGTAATTTTGAAGAGTTTTTCAATTTGTTTTTTTACTTGCTGTTGCCTTTTTTCCCTTGGTGATCTCAGCCATCCTTAGGACTCCAGAGATGACTTCCACACTGATAACAAAGGCTTCCTGCCAGCGCATATCATCTCCCTGTCCAGCTGTCTGTGTCATACTAAATGCCATCTCAGAAACAACTCAACTGCAACTCTAAAACTGACCTCATTTTCTTCTTCTGAACCTCCTCTGCTTCTAGGTTTTCCTGATAAAAGTGTATACACCAAGATGTCACGCTCACTCTCTTACTCATTAAGATGTGAAGCTTCTGTTGCCTGTAGTGACTTCCCTTCCTTGACCTTGACATCCAGTGGAGCAACAACCTCAATTTTTTTTCTTGTACAACATTTGGGGCATACATCCTTCCTTTTTGTTCTGATTGCTACTTTCTAGTCCGTTAGAAAGTTAACTCATCCTGGGACATTTAAAACAATAACATAGAATTATTTTTTCCACCACAACCATCTGGAAAGTTTTGGGAGGGAAATCCCCACAATTTGGATGGGATGATTTCCTGCCATCAGGCTGTCTCATTGCTTAGTAAAGAAAGTTTACATCACTGCTTATAATCGGAGACCTAGATGTCTATTTATCAGTGAGCTCTCTTAAGAGTAGGGACCTGCTTGCCTGTATACATCTTATCCCCAGCATCTCTATTGAGGGCAGGCATATGCCGCGTGCTAAGCAAATAACTGTTGATTCTGTTTCTACAATATAATTTCAATGGGCGGTTCCAATCTTATCTCCCACTAATCCCTCGAATGAACTTTATACCAAAGCCACTTGAACTACCATTGATATCTGCCTTTTTGGCTTTCATGACTTGGATTATGCCATTCTCTCTGCCTGGAATATTCTTCTCCCTTTATGTGCCTGCCACTCTGGCCACATACTGAAAACCCATTCGTCTCCAAAACCCAGCATCTCTGACAAGTGTTATATGGAGTCCCCAAAGGAATCGCGTTATTCAGTAGAGGAAATTGAACCAGAATCCTGGTGTCTCATTTTCCATGAGCCAAGAAACACTAGAAACTCTTAAGATCAGGAACCACTCATTTCTATGTCCCAGGAAACGATGTCAACCTGTGCTAGAAGGCCAAACTGACCCTTGCCTTGCAACTTTTATTAAGGAATGGGGATGATCCCATGGAATAATAGATAGTAACCATTTGTAAACACAAAATCTTCTCTGCCTCAGTGATATATATGACACACTCATATATATCAAACTCAAACAAGCATTAAGCTTGTACCTCTATTGTACACGAGGCACTGTGCTAGACATGGAATGCAGGGATGATCTTTTCCCTCAAGGGGCTGAGAGACAGTCATGGCCACTGAATTAGCCTCATAAAACGCAAAATGATAACACCTACGCAAACGAAGACAAAAGCGTGATAATCCTGGACACGGGTTACCTCTGTAAAGGCCATGGCTTGTCATATAATTTTGGCAAAGTCTCTCGAGCAATTTGATTCTCAGATTTCCTACACAGTTAATGGAACTTCTTTCTTAGATGGTTACACTCTATCCTGTGTCTCTCTCTGCTTGCAACTTTCATGACAGCAGTGGGACTCTGGTTCTAAGAGTTCCTATTTTGAAAACTGGCTGCCCTCCCCTTAACTAAACCCCAGTGGCTTGCACACATCTTTTTTGTTAACCACTAATGCTTTCAACTCAGAGGTCAAATCAATAAAGCCAAGATCTTGACCAACTTGTGGTCATCTCAAGTACCAAAGCCATTTTTACCAAAGAGTACTCATCCAAGTTCTAGTAGTTCAGGCAAATTCCACTTTAGGTTAATTTCACGATGCATTTCTGAATTCCCACTGCAATTCCTAACAAATGTAGTCATAATTGTGAATTTTTTCCTCTCTTCATCGTAAGGGTTGGTGACAGGCAGCAAGCTTAAAACAGCCACTCTCGTTCACTAGGGAGACAAGCTACATGTGTACTCTAAATGAAACCATCTGTTAGAATCTTCCAGCTCAGGAAGGAAATGGTGGGGAATCTTTCAAAAAACTCAGTTAAAGGCAACTGAATATTTATGGAATGATATAAAACATCTCAAATAAGAAGACAAGCCCTTATAAGCATCCTCCTCCTATGTCACACTGGCAATGTAGCCCTGGAATGTTCCAGCCTGAAATATGTCCAGTGATGTTTCTTGCAGAAAATAAACTAGTTTATTAGAGAGTTGGCACAGTCTTTGGTGGAAACCAGAACCAATATTTTAGGTCTGTGCCCCAGACCCCACATACCCACTTCCATAGAATCACGTATGGCTAACACATCTTTCTTCCTTGGACAGCAGATTTTGCAATCATTTTTAATTAGTATGCTTCCTACTTGACTTATCCTCAGACAATGTGAAAGCGAAATAAAAAATAAAGTTGCTTTAATTAAAAATATGATTAGTAAGTTATTTGGAAAAGTGTCTGAAAAAAAATCAAGAGTCACCTGGCGTGAAATTTTATTCTTTCATCATTTCTTCCAAATGTGCTTCCATACTCAACCACTTTTCGGAGTTAACTAATACAAAATCATGGATTTAAAGGAAATGATTGGAATCCATGCAGGACATTTGATATCACACACCAAGTCCACTAACAAACATGGACTCACTCTGGGTGCATTCACTTGTTCATCATTATTTTGTGTGAGGTCCTTGAGGGAGAAACGAAGGTAGAAGGCTCCCCATTGAGCTGTCCAAAAACAAGTTCACCCTTACCCCAACCTCTCTTCACACGTTGCTGCTAAACTCCAGTTCACTCAGAGGCCACTCGTGACACTCTTCATCAACCCATGGCAGCACAGAAGTGGGGATCAACTCTCAAGTTCCTTGCATTTAAAAACAATGAGGTATAACTTAAGATTTGTAAAGTTTGCACATCTTTAATGTCCAGCTCAATGGTTTTACACGGATGTTCCCATGCAGGAAGCTGTTTCCCAGATCCAGACCCAGAACATTTCCAGCACCTCATAAGGCTTCCTCATGCCCGCTTCCAGTCAACGCTCCTCACAAAGGTAATGACTATATTAACCTCTAACACTATAGCTTAGTTTCACCTGCTTTTGAACTTCATATAAATGGTGTCATGCAGTATGTACGATTTTGTGTCTGACTTTGTTCATTCAACATCATTCATTCATATTGTCATAGGTATAAGTAGTTCATTTTTTTTATTCCTATATAGAATCCCACAGTAGAGATATAACACAATGTATTACCCTATTTAACAAATGATGGGCATGTGGGTTGTTTCTTGCTGGGCTATACAAATGACATTCTTTTTTTTTTTTAACATTTACTCATTTTTTGAGAGAGAGAGAGAGAGAACGTGAGTGGGGGAAGGACAGAAAGAGGGAGACAGATTGGAGGGAAGATGGCGGCGTAGGAGGACGCTGGGCTCACCGCGCGTCCTGCTGATCACTTAGATTCCACCTACACCTGCCTAAATAACCCAGAAAACAGCCAGAGGATTAGCAGAACGGAGTCGCCAGACCCAAGCGCAGACGAGAGGCCCACGGAAGAGGGTAGGAAGGGCGGCGAGGCGGTGCGCGCTCCACGGACTGGCGGGAGGGAGCCGGGGCGGAGGGGCGGCTCGCCGGCCAAGCAGAGTCCCTGAGTCTGGCTGGCAAAAGCGGAGGGGCCTGACGGACTGTGTTCCGACAGCAAGCGCGACTTAGCGTCTGGGAGGTCATAAGTTAACAGCTCTGCTCAGAAAGCGGGAAGGCTGGAGGACAAAGGGAGGGAGAGCTGCTGAGCCCCCCGGACGACAGAGCTCAGTTTGGTGGGGAACAAAGGCGCTCGCCAGCGCCATCTCCCCCGCCCATCCCCCCCGCCCATCCCCCAGCCAAAATCCCAAAGGGAACCGGTTCCTGCCAGGGAAATTGCTCGCTCCGCGCAAACACCCAACTCTGTGCTTCTGCAGAGCCAAAACTCCGGCAGCGGATCTGACTCCCTCCGGCTGCCACAGGGCCCCTCCTGAAGTGGATCACCTAAGGAGAAGCGAGCTAAGCCTGCCCCCCTGCCGCCGTGCACCTTGCCTTCCCACCCCAGCTAATACGCCAGATCCCCAGCATCACAAGCCTGGCAGTGTGCAAGTAGCCCAGACGGGCCACACCACCCCACAGTGAATCCCACCCCTAGGAGAGGGGAAGAGAAGGCACACACCAGTCTGACTGTGGCCCCAGCGGTGGGCTGGGGGCAGACATCAGGATGGACTGCGGCCCCGCCCACCAACTCCAGTTATACACCACAGCACAGGGGAAGTGCCCTGCAGGTCCTCACCACACCAGGGACTATCCAAAATGACCAAGCGGAAGAATTCCCCTCAGAAGAATCTCCAGGAATTAACAACAGCTAATGAGCTGATCAAAAAGGATTTAAATAATATAACAGAAAGTGAATTTAGAATAATAGTCATAAAATTAATCGCTGGGCTTGAAAACAGTATACAGGACAGCAGAGAATCTCTTGCTACAGAGATCAAGGGACTAAGGAACAGTCACGAGGAGCTGAAAAACGCTTTAAATGAAATGCAAAACAAAATGGAAACCACCACAGCTCGGATGGAAGAGGCAGAGGAGAGAATAGGTGAACTAGAAGATAAAGTTATGGAAAAAGAGGAAGCTGAGGAAAAGAGAGATAAAAAAATCCAGGAGTATGAGGGGAAAATTAGAGAACTAAGTGATACACTAAAAAGAAATAATATACGCATAATTGGTATCCCAGAGGAGGAAGAGAGAGGGAAAGGTGCTGAAGGGGTACTTGAAGAAATAATAGCTGAGAACTTCCCTGAACTGGGGAAGGAAAAAGGCATTGAAATCCAAGAGGCACAGAGAACTCCCTTCAGACGTAACTTGAATCGATCTTCTGCACGACATATCATAGTGAAACTGGCAAAATACAAGGATAAAGAGAAAATTCTGAAAGCAGCAAGGGGTAAACGTGCCCTCACATATAAAGGGAGACCTATAAGACTCGTGACTGATCTCTCTTTTGAAACTTGGCAGGCCAGAAAGAATTGGCACGAGATTTTCAGTGTGCTAGACAGAAAAAATATGCAGCCGAGAATCCTTTATCCAGCAAGTCTGTCATTTAGAATAGAAGGAGAGATAAAGGTCTTCCCAAACAAACAAAAACTGAAGGAATTTGTCACCACTAAACCAGCCCTACAAGAGATCCTAAGGGGGACCCTGTGAGACAAAGTACCAGGGACATCACTACAAGCATAAAACATACAGACATCACAATGACTCTAAACCCGTATCTTTCTATAATAACACTGAATGTAAATGGATTAAATGCGCCAACCAAAAGACATAGGGTATCAGAATGGATAAAAAAACAAGACCCATCTATTTGCTGTCTACAAGAGACTCATTTTAGACCTGAGGACACCTTTAGATTCAGAGTGAGGGGATGGAGAACTATTTATCATGCTACTGGAAGCCAAAAGAAAGCTGGAGTAGCCATACTTATATCAGACAAACTAGACTTTAAATTAAAGGCTGTAACAAGAGATGAAGAAGGACATTATATAATAGTTACAGGGTCTATCCATCAGGAAGAGCTAACAATTATAAATGTCTATGCGCCGAATACCGGAGCCCCCAAATATATAAAACAATTACTCATAAACAGAAGCAACCTTATTGATAAGAATGTGGTAATTGCTGGGGACTTTAACACCCCACTTACAGAAATGGATAGATCATCTAGACACACAGTCAATAAAGAAACAAGGGCCCTGAATGAGACATTGGATCAGATGGACTTGACAGATATATTTAGAACTCTGCATCCCAAAGCAACAGAATATACTTTCTTCTCGAGTGCACATGGAACATTCTCCAAGATAGATCATATACTGGGTCACAAAACAGCCCTTCATAAGTTTACAAGAATTGAAATTATACCATGCATACTTTCAGACCACAATGCTATGAAGCTTGAAATCAACCACAGGAAAAAGTCTGGAAAACCTCCAAAAGCATGGAGGTTAAAGAACACCCTACTAACGAATGAGTGGGTCAACCAGGCAATTAGAGAAGAAATCAAAAAATATATGGAAACAAACGAAAATGAAAATACAACAATCCAAACGCTTTGGGACGCAGCGAAGGCAGTCCTGAGAGGAAAATACATTGCAATCCAGGCCTATCTCAAGAAACAAGAAAAATCCCAAATACAAAATCTAACAGCACACCTAAAGGAACTAGAAGCAGAACAGCAAAGGCAGCCTAAACCCAGCAGAAGAAGAGAAATAATAAAGATCAGAGCAGAAATAAACAATATAGAATCTAAAAAAACTGTAGAGCAGATCAACGAAACCAAGAGTTGGTTTTTTGAAAAAATAAACAAAATTGACAAACCTCTAGCCAGGCTTCTCAAAAAGAAAAGGGAGATGACCCAAATAGATAAAATCATGAATGAAAATGGAATTATTACAACCAATCCCTCAGAGATACAAACAATTATCAGGGAATACTATGAAAAATTATATGCCAACAAATTGGACAACCTGGAAGAAATGGACAAATTCCTGAACACCCACACTCTTCCAAAACTCAATCAGGAGGAAAGAGAAAGCTTGAACAGACCCATAACCAGCGAAGAAATTGAATCGGTTATCAAAAATCTCCCAACAAATAAGAGTCCAGGACCAGATGGCTTCCCAGGGGAGTTCTACCAGACGTTTAAAGCAGAGATAATACCTATCCTTCTCAAGCTATTCCAAGAAATAGAAAGGGAAGGAAAACTTCCAGACTCATTCTATGAAGCAAGTATTACTTTGATTCCTAAACCAGACAGAGACCCAGTAAAAAAAGAGAACTACAGGCCAATATCCCTGATGAATATGGATGCAAAAATTCTCAATAAGATACTAGCAAATCGAATTCAACAGCATATAAAAAGAATTATTCACCATGATCAAGTGGGATTCATTCCTGGGATGCAGGGCTGGTTCAACATTCGCAAATCAATCAACGTGATACATCACATTAACAAAAAAAAAAAGAGAAGAACCATATGATCCTGTCAATCGATGCAGAAAAGGCCTTTGACAAAATCCAGCACCCTTTCTTAATAAAAACCCTTGAGAAAGTCGGGATAGAAGGAACATACTTAAAGATCATAAAAGCCATTTATGAAAAGCCCACAGCTAACATCATCCTCAACGGGGAAAAACTGAGAGCTTTTTCCCTGAGATCAGGAACACGACAGGGATGCCCACTCTCACCGCTGTTGTTTAACATAGTGCTGGAAGTTCTAGCATCAGCAATCAGACAACAAAAGGAAATCAAAGGCATCAAAATTGGCAAAGATGAAGTCAAGCTTTCGCTTTTTGCAGATGACATGATATTATACATGGAAAATCCGATAGACTCCACCAAAAGTCTGCTAGAACTGATACATGAATTCAGCAAAGTTGCAGGATACAAAATCAATGTACAGAAATCAGTTGCATTCTTATACACTAACAATGAAGCAACAGAAACAAATAAAGAAACTGATCCCATTCACAATTGCACTAAGAAGCATAAAATACCTAGGAATAAATCTAACCAAAGATGTAAAGGATCTGTATGCTGAAAACTATAGAAAGCTGATGAAGGTAATTGAAGAAGATTTAAAGAAATGGAAAGACATTCCCTGCTCATGGATTGGAAAAATAAATATTGTCAAAATGTCAATACTACCCAAAGCTATCTACACATTCAATGCAATCCCAATCAAAATTACACCAGCATTCTTCTCAAAACTAGAACAAGCAATCCTAAAATTCATATGGAATCACAAAAGGCCCCGAATAGCCAAAGGAATTTTGAAGAAGAAGACCAAAGCAGGAGGCATCACAATCCCAGACTTTAGCCTCTACTACAAAGCTGTCATCATCAAGACAGCATGGTATTGGCACAAAAACAGACACACAGACCAAAGGAATAGAATAGAAACCCCAGAACTCGACCCACAAACGTATGGCCAACTCATCTTTGACAAAGCAGGAAAGAACATCCAATGGAAAAAAGACAGCCTCTTTAACAAATGGTGCTGGGAGAACTGGACAGCAACATGCAGAAGGTTGAAACTAGACCACTTTCTCACACCATTTACAAAAATAAACTCAAAATGGATAAAGGACCTAAATGTGAGACAGGAAACCATCAAAACCTTAGAGGAGAAAGCAGGAAAAGACCTCTCTGACCTTAGCCGTAGCAATCTCTTACTCGACACATCCCCAAAGGCAAGGGAATTAAAAGCAAAAGTGAATTACTGGGACCTTATGAAGATAAAAAGCTTCTGCACAGCAAAGGAAACAACCAACAAAACTAAAAGGCAACCAACGGAATGGGAAAAGATATTTGCAAATGACATATCGGACAAAGGGCTAGTATCTAAAATCTATAAAGAGCTCACCAAACTCCACACCCGAAAAACAAATAACCCAGTGAAGAAATGGGCAGAAAACATGAATAGGCACTTCTCTAAAGAAGACATCCAGATGGCCAACAGGCACATGAAAAGATGTTCAGCGTCGCTCCTTATCAGGGAAATACAAATCAAAACCACACTCAGGTATCACCTCACGCCAGTCAGAGTGGCCAAAATGAACAAATCAGGAGACTATAGATGCTGGAGAGGATGTGGAGAAACGGGAACCCTCTTGCACTGTTGGTGGGAATGCAAATTGGTGCAGCCGCTCTGGAAAGCAGTGTGGAGGTTCCTCAGAAAATTAAAAATAGACCTACCCTATGACCCAGCAATAGCACTGCTAGGAATTTACCCAAGGTATACAGGAGTACTGATGCATAGGGGCACTTGTACCCCAATGTTCATAGCAGCACTCTCAACAATAGCCAAATTATGGAAAGAGCCTAAATGCCCATCAACTGATGAATGGATAAAGAAATTGTGGTTTATATACACAATGGAATACTACGTGGCAATGAGAAAAAATGAAATATGGCCTTTTGTAGCAACGTGGATGGAACTGGCGAGTGTGATGCTAAGTGAAATAAGCCATACAGAGAAAGACAGATACCATATGGTTTCACTCTTATGTGGATCCTGAGAAACTCAACAGGAACCCATGGGGGAGGGGAAGGAAAAAAAAAAAAAAGACGTTAGAGTGGGAGAGAGCCAAAGCATAAGAGACTGTTAAAAACTGAGAACAAACTGAGGGTTGATGGGGGGTGGGAGGGAGGGGAGGGTGGGTGATGGGTATTGAGGAGGGCACCTTTTGGAATGAGCACTGGGTGTTGTATGGAAACCAATTTGTCAATAAATTTCATATATATATAAAAAAAAAAAGAAAAAAAAAAAAAAGAAAGAGGGAGACAGAATTTGAAGCAGTCTCCTGACTGCTGTCAGCCCAGAGCCCAATGTGGGGCTCGAACTCACAAACCGTGAGATCATGACCTGAGCCAAAGTAGGCTGCTTAACCAACTGAGCCACCCAGGTGCTCCTTTGTAAATTTTTTTTTTTAATTTTTTTTTTTTTTTACATTTATTTTTTGAGAGACATAGAGAGAGACAGAGAGCGAGCACAAATTGGGGAGGGGCAGAGAGAAGGAGACACAGGATCCAAAGCAGGATCTAGGCTCCAAGCTGTCAACACAGAGCCTGATGTGGGGCTCAAACTCACAAACCGTGAGATCGTGACCTGAGCCGGAGTCAGAGGCTTAACCGACTGAGCCACCCAGGCGCCCCTGTAAATTTTTTTTAACGAACGTTCTTATAAATATATTTTGGCAGACATGAGCCTTTTAAAAAAGAGTCTGATTTGGGGCACCTGGGTGGCGCAGTCGGTTAAGCGTCTGACTTCAGCCAGGTCACGATCTCGCGGTCCGTGAGTTCGAGCCCCGCGTCAGGCTCTGGGCTGATGGCTCGGAGCCTGGAGCCTGTTTCCGATTCTGTGTCTCCCTCTCTCTCTGCCCCTCCCCCGTTCATGCTCTGTCTCTCTCTGTCCCAAAAATAAATAAACGTTGAAAAAAAAAATTAAAAAAAAAAAAAAGAGTCTGATTTGATAAATTAGAATTATTTTATAATTTTCTTTTTGGAAGAAGACAACGTGGTCTATTCAAATGGGAAGCTAAGAAAACTGGACTCTGACCAGATAAATCCAGAGATGAATCCTCTGCAAAATTGTGTATTTTTTGTCTCTGATGCTCCCAACTCCTGACTCTTCCTCCCCTTCTGCCTCTGCTCCTAGCAATGGCAACTCTTACTCACCCATTTTTGTTCTGGGGCTTTCTCCATATTCCTTCAATTTATATCTACTCAGAAAAAAATATATAATCAATGAATACTTAGATTTAAATAATAATGACATCACTTTTTCTGATGATATATGCATAGTAATAGGAAACATAGTCTAATCACAATTTCTAAGCATTAAGTACAACCATATTCTTCTTATAAATTGCCAGCCAAGGAATAGGTTATGAAAGATTATACTTCTTAAATAGTAAAACATGCTAGAGGAAAACTTTTTCAGTTAGAG
Source organism: Lynx rufus (assembly GCF_022079265.1). Lineage (NCBI taxonomy): Eukaryota > Metazoa > Chordata > Mammalia > Carnivora > Felidae > Lynx > Lynx rufus. The sequence continues at coordinate 171,453,081 of NW_025814845.1, forward strand.
TTTCAGAGTAGTGAAAGCTGTCTAGTTGCTCTGAAAGAACAAAAGCTGGTAAATATTTGTTTCTTCTCATTATATTGAGGGGAGGAGACCTATTCTAAGCCACCAAAGGAACAGGCAAAATGATTCTCAGTGACAAGACTAGGATGAGGCTTTTTAAGGAAAGATTAGAAAGAAGGCAAAACAAATATTTGGCATCATTTTGTCTTTCCTTTTTCAACCATACCCCCACAAACTTTCTGCCTCACTGATCCCATTCCTTACAAAGAAGTGAATTAATAAAGACTCTTCCTAGAAGGAAACCTATGGCTAAAAGAAATATTAACTTCCCTTGCATCTATCTATTCATTCGCCCATCCATTTGTCTATCCATCTGTCCATCCATCCACTCACCCTCACCCAACCATCCATCCACACATTCATTCGCCCTCATCCACCATTCATAAATCCATCCATTCAGCTACCCTCCCATGTATCCACTTGTCCATGCATCCACCCATCCGCGCACTCACCCCACTCATCCATCCACCCATCCACCCATCCAATCCATCCATCCATCCATCCATCCATCCATCCATCATCCATCCATCCAACGCCTAGATCTCAGACTGGTATTCCCCACTGTGGACATTCAGGCTATGCTTAACTCTTTCCAGCGATATGAGACTCATATAAGCCAAGCAGCCACCTCATTCTGACAAAGAAACACGGTCAACAAATAGCTTTCATGAGTTAGCATTATTTTATTCTTCTCATTATTTTATTCTCCACTGCTATAACAGTTGTTTCAACCACTGGACAATAGAGCATAAAAACAAAACCCAGGGGAGCCTGGGTGGCTCAGTCGGTTAAGTGTCCGACTTTGGCTCAGGTCATGATCTCACAGTTTGCTAGTTCGAGCCCCATGTTGGGCTCTGTGCTAACAGCTCAGAGCCTGGAGCCTGCTTCACATTCTGTCTCGCTCTCTCTCTGCCCCTCTCCTGCTCATGCTCTCTCTCTCTCTCTCTCAAAAACATAAATATTTAAAAAAATTTAAAAAAAACATAGAAAACAAAATGAAACAAACAAAAAAAAAAACAAGTTCACACAAAAAAGCCTTTTAAGACTGGACTCTAAAATCTAGACAAAAAGAAGGGCAATTCTGAAAGCTGAAAGTTTTCTGTAAGATTTGAAGCAGGAGAATAATTTCTCTACAAGTAATAAAGTCCTAATTCCTATTTGGTGAAATTTTGCAGCTTGGGGACCCCAGATGTGTTTTATTTGGCCGGCACCATATTTCCAAAATAATGAATCAGTTGCTAAGTTTTAACATTAGACTATTTCACATAAACCCTGAGTCTGGCTTATCCTGACAAAAAGAGGGTGCTTAATGATTTTCATGATTTTTTTCTTATTAGAAAAATATCTTTAGTAATTACTACCTGATGTGGTGAAGAAACACTTTCTGAAATTAAATGATTCCTTCAACTTAGCTTTGGTATATTTTTTATTTCTGCTAAATACCTTAAGTTTAATATTTTAAAATAAAAAAAATACGACACTATTTTATAATTTTCTTTCTAAGTACCCACCTATCAATCCACTCATCCATCCATTTTCCCATCTGGAGGGATATCTAGACTGTTATGCCCAAATGATAATGATGGTTATTTATAGATAATGGAATTTTAACTTTCTTTTTTAAAGTATATTTTTCTGAATTGCTCTCATTTTCAGTATTCAACACATACCAGTTTTATATGACAATAATCCTTGTCACTTAAAAGACTCCCTTAAAATTCAAGTATATTTTTTCTTTTATCTCTTGAACTGAACTTTTAATTAATGTGATTCAGAAAATCTAAATTAGTAAAGAATGTCATTTTTTTCAGATTATAAAAAAATATTTAAAACCAAAGTTTCTCTATTAGATCACTTCCTCCTCTAATACCAATCTAACTATTTAACTCATTTAATAATTTAGAAAAACATATGTTTTATTCTTTTTGTTGGTCAAAAACATCTAGACGTATGGGCCGAAATGTCCAAAATTTTCACTACCACTATCTATCTCATCGAGACATATCAGATTGAATTCTGTGGTACCAAATAGTAAAATAATACTTTTAAAATGACTTAAAGATCACATGTAGACTTCTATTTCTGGAAATAGGAGAAGCAAAATATATTGGAAAACCTCCTGTACCCAGAATACCTAGACATAATAGGTAATTTTAATAAGCCCCCATTTAAGTACATAGCTAAGTGGCAAGATGGCAAAAAAAAAAAAAAAAAAAAAAGAGTCTCCAGGGTCCAACAACAAAGAGTACTTGAAAACATGGTATTGACATAACACTGATCTAAGGCTGCCTTATGGACATTTATTGTTATTGATGATCAAGAGATGTGACTGTTATGAACCACACAGGGGCAGAAGATGTGGTCTTGGGCCTGTATAAGATTGGGTGCAATATACACTGAGATCCTTGCATGAAACATGGAACCTTCCAAGGGCTAGGCCTCCAGTGAAAAGGTAGATGAGTAGGAACCTTATCAGTCTCAGCCTGGATCCTGATTGTGGAAGAGAAAAGTTTCTTCTGAGAACTGAAACATAGCAAAAATTAAATATATCCAAACTTGTAGGATGCAGCCAAAGCAGTACTTAGAGGGAAATTTACAACCATAAATACTTCTATTGGAAAAGAAGAAATCTGAAAACTAATCAGTAAGGTATCTATATCTGTTACCTACAAAATAGTGACTGATGCAAGGATTAAATAATAATGCTTTATTTGGAAGATCTACTCCCAGGGCAGAAAGAATGAGAAAAAGGGAAGTGAGGAAGGAAAGGTAGAAACAAAATGAAAGATGATGAACACCGGTCATTGATTTATTACAAGCTATGATAAGACGAACTGATTGCTTGACAGGTGTATCAATTTGCCACCTTTTTAAAATCTCCAGACAGGCTATTCAACAAAAGAGAGCCTCAAAACAGAGTCTTAAGAAAGTATTCCTTTTTGTGTGGGCCTAGGGTAGGCTAATAACAGCCCTTGCAAGAAAGGCATAAAATCCTAGCTGGATCTTTTTCCTGTATATCCCCAGTGGATCAAAAACCTTAGCTGATACGGGAAGGGCAACAAACTGTTTACTTTAAAGCACTGGAGAAAACCAAGCAAGATAAACACAATAAAACACAATAAAAACTGCTCAGAACCAAGGACAGAAAATTTTGAACACAGCCAGAGGGGGAAAAAATTACACATTACCGACAGAGGAACAAAAATAAAAATTATGGCAGGGTTCTTATGAGAAACAGTGCAAACCAAAGAACAATGATGTGCCATCTCTAAAGTGTTGACAATAAAAACATCACTCCGAATTTGACACCCACAGAAAATATCTTTCAAAAATGAAGGAGAAATGAAGACTTTCGCAGACGAATGAAAATGAAGAGACTTTATTGCCAACAGTCCTGTACTATAAGACATGTGAAAGGAAATTATTCTGGTAGAAATCTGAATACACACACACACACACACACACACACACACACGAATGAAGAACATTGCAAACAGAATAGCTGAAAGTAAATATAAACTCATTTCTCCTTATTTTAATTGTTCTAAAGTTCACTGACTAAAGCAAATATAGTAGCAACGTATTGTGTGTTTATAACGTTTGCAAAAGTAAAATATACGACAACATTAGCATAAAGACTGGGAGGAAGGAATTGGGAGTACACTATTGGGAGGTCCTTAACATTATAGGTAACCGATATGATATGATTTGAGGACAGAATACAATTAGTTAAAGATTATACTGTAAATACTAGAGTATTCACTAAAGTCATAAAAAAAAGCACCAACAGTAAGTCAATAGTAGAGATAAGGTGAAATAATCTAAAAGAAGGCACAAAACTAGAAGGAAAAAAAAAAACCCAAAGATGGAACAAGTAGAAAACAACTAGCAAGGTAGTAGATTTTAACTGAAATTAGTGCATAAAATATAAAGACCAAACAAACAAATTAAAAGACATAGATTATCAAGTTGGTTAAAAAGCAAGACCTAGCTATATGCATACACACACACACACATACACACACACACACACATGCATATGCCATATGTTTATAAGAAACCGGTTTTAAGTATAAAGACATAGATATGTTAAAAGAAAAAGGATGTAAAAAGATATACTAGGAAAATAGTAATCAAAACAATGCTAGAGGAGTTACATCTAGGTCAGAAAAAGTAGCTTTCAACCAGGGATAAAGTGGGATACTACATAGTCACTTTCCGAGGAAGCTGTAACAATCCTAAGGTGTATGTACTTAATCACAGAGCTTCAAAATACGTAAGAAAAAACTGAGAATTAAACAAATCCATAATTACAGTTGGAGACCTAAACACTTACTCTTAAGTAAAGAGAAAAAGGTGGGATACAAAAGGTCTGGACAATACTTCAAACAACTTGACCTAATTTACGGAACTTTCCACTCAACAGGAGCAAAATACACACTCTTTAAAGCGAACACGAAATATTCCCAAAGATAGACTATATTCTGGCCATTAAATAAACCTTAGCAATTTTGGAAGAATTGAAATTCTTCCACATATATTTTCAGACAATAATAGAATTAAAATAAACATCAATTACAGAAAAAATAACTTAAAAATCTACAAATACTAGGAAGTAAACAACTCACTTATAGAAAAAGCGCCTCATGAATCAAAGAGGAAATTGTAGAGAATACAGAAGCTCTTACCTGAATGAAAATGAAAACATAACATCAAAAAACGTGGTTTGAAGCTAACGCAGTACTCAGAAAGAACTACAGACCCTACAGGCATTAAATTAATAGTGAAACATTTCTACAAATAATTCTATGATCATAAATTCTACAACTGAGATGACACTGACAAATTCCTTGAAAGGCACAACTGCTAAACTTATTCAAGAAGAAGCAAATAGCCTAATTACTCTTCTATCTGAGAAAGAAATTTAATTTGTGGCTGAAAACCTGACAACAAAGAAAAATCCATAGCCAAGTTGGTTTAATATTAGAGAACTGTTTTGTCTATTAGGAAATATTAGAACAATCTATTAATGTGATTTACCATATTAGCATATTAAAGGAAAAAACAACACATGCCTATCTCTAAAGATTCAGGAAAAGCACTAATGAAATTCAACATCCATAAAGAACAAAACCTTTTAGCAAACGAGGAAAGATACATTCTTACTTTTTAGGTAGTCTATCCACCAAAAACTTAACAGCCACACTAGACTCAGTGGTGAAATATCAGAAGCATCCTCTTTAAAGTCACAAGTAATGGGGCTTAACAGTTTGTTAAGCATCTGATTCTTGATTTGGGCTCAGGTCATGATCTCACGCTTTGAGAGTTCAAGCCCCACATCAGGCTCTGCACTGGCAGCACGGGGCCAGCTTGGAATTCTTTCTCTCCTTCTATCTCTGCCCCTCCCCTGCTCACGTTCTCTCTCTCGCTCTCTCTCCCTGCCTCAAAATAAATAAACTTAAAAGAAGCAAGTAAAGTCACAGGTACAAAAATAATGGCTCCTGCAACACTGTTTTTCAGCATTGTACAGGCGGTCCTGGCCAATGCGGGAGGAGAAGAGAAAGTAACGACTGGGTAGGAAGAAATGAGTCACTCAAATGCACAAATGTATGCATGCCATGCAGAAACTCCTCGAGAACCCACTAGAGAACGCATCAGAATTAATAAAAACTCAACAGTTTTTCTGGATAGCAGGTCAGTACACAAAAAGAAATTGTATTCCCGTACTCAGCAAGGCACTGTTAAAGCATGTATTTAAATAAATACATGTCACAATAGCAACACAGGTGCAAGGTATCTAAGACAAGACAACGAATGAAAGATTAACTAAATCTTTATGGAGAAAAGGATACAACTTTGAAGGACACTGATAAACCTAAATAAATTGAGAGGTAGGGCTTGCCAGAGAAACAGAAGCAACAGGATGCATAGAGAGATATAGGAAAAGGTTTATTATAAGGGACTGGATCACATGATGATGGAAGCTGGGAAGTTCCTTGACCTGCCATCTGTAAGCTGGAGGCCCAGGAAAGCAGGTGGTATAGTTCCAGTTCAAACCTTAGGACCAGGGAGCCAATGGTGTAAGCCCCAGTCTGAGTCCTAAGGCTTGAGAACCAGGAGGCACGGAGGTTCAAAAGTAGGAGATGATACAAGCAGCTCACAAGGAGGGAGTGAATTCACCATTCCTCTGCCATTTTGTCCTATTTGGGCTATCGGTGGCTTGAATAATGCCCATCTTCAGTGGTGAGATCAGTATTCTGCACTCAGTTTCTGGATTCAAATGCTAATCTCTTCCAGAGACACATAGACACAGCCAGAAATACTGTTTTCTCAGCTATCCAGGCATCCCTTAGCTCAGTCCAGTTGTTACATACAATTTACCATCACTGAGATCTCGTGTTTTTACATGGAAAGACTCATTATTGTAAAGATACCAAATTTCTCCAAATTAACTTAGAAGGAAAATCAACAGAAGAACGTGGAAGAACTCCGGTTCCTAAATATCAAGATATTTGAAAAAATAAGTTACATCGGTTTAAGAATCTGTTTAGGTCTGAAGAGACCAAGGAAAAGAATGGAGAGCCCAGTGATAATCATATATATATATATATATATATATACATATATATATATACACACACACACATACATATATATGTATGTATGTATATATATGTGTGTATATATATATGTATGTATGTATGTATATGAATGGAATCTTAATATACGACAAAGGTTATATTGCAGATCAGTGAGGAAAAGACAGATGGTTCAATAAACAGCCCTGGTAAACCTGGTTACCCAAATAGGGAACAAAAGTCAAAGTGAATTCCAATCTCATACATAAAAATCAATTCCAGGTCGATCAAAGGTCTGATTTTATACTCATCCACTAGCACTTTAGGCAATAAAATGAGTGCCTCCCAAATGTACTATGCTAAGTGAAAGAAGCCAGATTCAAAAGGCTACATGCTGCATAATTCCATTTATATGACATTCTTTAAGCAGCAAAACTATAGAGACAGAAAGTAGATCAGTGGTTGCTGGAGGCTGAGGGCGGGGAGAGAGGTTAACTACAAACAGCAAGAAGAAAGTTTTTGTGATGATGGAACTTTTTAATACCTTGATTGTGCTGGTGGTGACCCACTTGTATGTGTTTATTAAAATTCACATAACAATGGGGTGCCTGGGTGGCTCCGTGGGCTAAGCGATGACTCCTGATTTCAGCTCAGGTCACAAACTCATGGTTCATGAGTTTGAGCCCTGCACCAGGCTCCCAGTGCCGACCCTGCTTGGGATTCTCTCTCTCTGCCGCTCTCTCTGCCTCTCCCCTACTTGTGCTTTCTCTCTCTCTCTCTCTCTCTCTCAAAATACACAAATAAACTTAAAAAAATTCACATAACTATGCGGCAAAAAAGAATGCATTTTACTGCATATAAATTACACCTCGTAGGAAAAATTCCATTAAGAACAAAATAACTAGCCATTATGAATCTCTTAGTACCTGCCAGGCACTGTGGTTAGTGTTTCTACATGCATCCTTTCCTTTAATTTTTCACAGTCACCTTATGAAATAGATAATGTAATTATTTAAGTGAAAAAATTTAAAGTGACAGAATCATTCTTCAGTTTCTTTTCTTCTGTAAAGTTGCTTACATTCTTTTTTATTTTACTTTATTTTCATATTTATTTTGAGAGAGAGAGAGAGAGAGAGCATGCACGGGTGCATGCTAGAGCAGGGGAGGGGCAGAGGGAGAGGGAGAGTCTTCAGCAGGCTCTGCACCCAGGGCTGAGCCCAGGAGGGGGCTCCACCCTACACCATGGGATCATTACCTGAGCCAAAATCCAGAGTCAGATGCTTAACTGACTGAGTCACCCAGGCGCCTTGCTGAAATTCTTTTCTTCTTATTTTTTTAAACTTTTAAAAATGTTTTCATTTATTTTTGAGAGACAGAGCACGAGCAGGGGAGAGGCAGAGAGAGAGAGAGAGGGAGACGCAGAATCTGAAGCAGGCTCCAGGCTCTGAGCTGTCTGCACGGAGCCCGACACGGGGCTCGAACTCGTGAACCGCAGGATCAGGACCTGAGCCGAAGTCGGATGCTTAACCGACTGAGCCACCCAGGTGCCCTTGTTTAAGTTCTTTTAAAAAAATTCTTTAAATCTCCTCTCTAGGAGTAATTTCTTGATTAAACATCCTTGATCGCCTTTGACCTATAACTTCATTGCCACTCAGTTGGGCAGTGTAAACGTTCATTTTGCTGTTAGACTTTTTACTGTCTTTCCTAAGGCGTATATCAAGCATTCTATCCATCTCTGCTACAAGCCATGCCTTTGTGGGAATATGCACACCCCTACACACAAGCCTGTCACAAAAGAGAATGTGTTTCATGACACTGAGATTCTAAAACGATGCAGCTTCTGTACATAATGGGTGTATAAAAATAGTCACATTCTTTAAAACTTATAATTTACTTGGAGATCATTGCAGATTCACATACGGTTGTAAGAAATAATATAGAGAGATCTCTTATTACTTGGTTTCCTCCAATGGTGTCATCTTGCAAACACAGTAACAATATTACAACCAGTGTCATCTTGCAAACACAGTAACAATATTACAACCAGGATATTGACGTTGATACAGTCAAGATTACAGCACTTCTCCATCACTGGCAGAGGTAGCACCCCTACCTCACTCCCAACTGCAACCCCTCCTTAATCTCTGGCTACCACTAATCTGCTCTGCTCTCCATTTCTATAATTTTGTCATTTCTATAACTTTGTATAAGGATATTATATAAATGAAGTGATACAGTGTGTAATTGTTTGGGGATTTTGTTTTGTTTTGTTTTCCACTCAGCATAAATCTCTGGAAATTCATTCACATGTATCAATAGTTCCTTGCTTGTCTGTTTTCGAGAGAGAGAGCACGAGTTGGGGAAAGGGTCAGAAGGAGAGAGAGACAGCATGAGTTGGGGAAAGGGTCAGAAGGAGAGAGAGAGAGAGAGAGAGAGAGAGAGAGAGAGAGAGAGAGAGAGAATCCCAAGCAGGCTCTATGCCCAGTGCAGAGCCCGACACACGGCTTGATCCCATGACTCTGGGAACATGACCTGAGCCGAAATCAAGAGTCGGACCCTCAACCGACTGAGCCACCCAGGTGTCCCCAGCTCCTTCCTTTTATTACTGAATAGGAATGTTATCAATCTGTTTAACCATTCCCTTGCTGAAGAACATCTGGGCTGTTTCTGATTTGGGGCTATTACAAATAAAGCTGCTATAAATATTTCTGTCAGCTTTTTGTGTGAGCATAAATATCACTCCTCTGGGATAAATGCCCAGGAATGCAATTACTGGGTTGTATGGTAGTTGCATGTTTAGATTCTTAAGAAATTGTCAAACTTTCTCAAAGTGTATCGTTTTATAATTGCCACCAAAAATTTATGAGTGATCTGGTTTCTCTGCATCATGGCCAGCATCTGTTATTGTCACTATTTTGTATTTTAGCCATCCTGATGGTTGTGTAATAATACCTAATGGTGATTTTAATTTGCATTCCCTAAGGGATAGTGATGCTGAACATCCTTTCATGTATTTATTTGCCATTTGCTACAGAAATATCTGTGCATGTCTTTTGCCCATGTTCTACCTAGATTGCTTGGGTATTTTTTAATGAACTCCTTATATATTCTAGACACCAGCCTTTTATTGAGTATATGGGTTGCAAATAATTTCTGTCAGTCTGTAAGTTAGCTTTTCCTTCTCTGAACGAGGTTGTTTGTAGAGTGAAAGGTTTTTTTTTTTTTTTTTAATTTTTATAAAATCCAATCTGTTCATTTTTCCTTTGGTGAAGAGTGCTTTTGGTATCATGTCTTGTCTAGACCTAGATGCTAGATTTTTTTCCTTTGTTTTTTTTTTTTCTAAAACTTTTATAGTTTTATGTTTTATATTTAGGTCCATGATCCATTCTGAGTTAATTTTTCTATAAGGTGTCAGGTTTAGGTCAAGGTTTAATTTTTACCCCTGGATATCTAACTTCTCTTGCATCATGTGAGAGGCAGGCTGTTTTCCTCTGCTGTACTGCTTTTTCATCTTGGTCAAAAATCAGCTGGATATATTTGTGTGGGTCTATTTTTGGGGTCTCCACTTTGTATGTCCGCTCCTCTGCCAATCTATGCAGTCTTGATTAGTCTTGCTATATAGTAAGTTTTGAGAGTATACTTCTTTCAAATGTTTTTGGCTATTCTAGTTCTTTGACCTTCCATATAAATTTTAGAAGAGTCTTGTGTTGTATATAACTACAAAAATATCTTGCTAGGGTTTGGGGAGCAATTGTGTAGTAAGTGGGTATGAATCTGGGGAGAATTTATCATTTTAATAAGTGAGTCCATGGACACAATATTTCTTTCCATTTTTTTCAGATCTTTGATTTCATTCATCAACATTTTGTTGTTCTTAGCATATGAATACTGTACATTGCTGGATTTAAATGTAAATATTTCATTTTTGTGAGCAATTATAAACGGTATTATATTTTTAATTTTGGTGTCCATGTGCTCATTACTAGCATATAAAGAATTATTTTTTGTTTATCTTGTTTAAAAAAAATTTTTTTAACATTTATTTTTGAGAGACAGAGCACCAGTGGGGGAGGGGCAGAGAGACAGAGGGAGACACAGAATCCGAACCAGGCTCCAGGCTCTGAGCTGTCAGTGCAGAACCTGATGCAGGCCTGGAATCCACGAACTGTGAGATCATGATCGGAGCTGAAGTCGGATGCTTAACCGACTAAGCCACCCAGGCACCCCGTTTTTTTGTTTTTTTGTTTGTTTATCTTGTGTCTTGAGACTTTGCTGAACTCACTTTTTAGTTCTAGAATTTGGGTGTGTGTTTTTTTTAAGATTCCTTGGAATTGTCAACAGAGATACCATATCTACAAATAAATACATATATCTATAAATATGATATTGTATCATTTGTAAATAATGACAATTTTATTTCTTCCTGTCTAATCTTATGTTTTTTCTTGCCTTAATGCAAGGACTAGTATCCCAGCAATGTGCTGAATAAGAATAGTGAGGGGGGGCATACATGCCTTATTCCTGATTGTAGAGGGAAAACATTTATGCTTTCACCATTATGTCTAATGTTACCTGTAGGTCTATTACAGATAAATGGAATCAAATTGAGGAAGCTTCCCCATCTGTTCATAGCATTTTTTTTTTTTAAATCATAACTGCACCGGTGGCTTTTGTCAAATGTTTCTTCTGCATCAGTGGATATAATCATGTGCTTTTACTCCTTTGGTGTGTTAATATGTTGAATTACATTGATTTCTAAATACTAAACTAGCCTTGCATCCTTGGAATAAATCTCACTTCATAATGATCTAGAATTTTTTCTATACTGCTGAATTCTATTTGCTATTCTTTTCTTAAGAAATTTTGGAAGGATAAAGGATATTAGACTGTAGTTCTTTCTCTCCTCCCTCCCTCCTTTCCTACCTACCGGTCTTCCTTTCTTCATTTCATTCACTGTCTTTGGTTTTGACACTAGCTCCAAAATTAGTTAGGAAATGTTCCATTTTCTTCTATTTTCTAGAAAAGATGTGTAGGATTGATGCCAATTTTTCTTCTGGTAGAATTCTTCACTGGAACCATCTAGGCCTGGAGATTTCCTTTCTGGAAGTTTTAAAGTTATCGATTCAATTCCCTTAATAGTTATAGGGCTATTTAACTGATTTATTTTATATTGAGTGAGCTGTGGTAATTTGCACTTTTCATGAAAGTAGTCCATTTCATCTAAATCGTCAAATTGTTGTGTGTAGAGCTGTTCATAGTATTCTGTCATCCTTTTGACATTTGCAGGATCTGTAGTGACATTCTGCTTCACTCCTGATATTGGTAACTTATGTCTTTTTTCTTTTTCTCTTGGCCAGTTTTGCTAAATGCTTGTCAATTTTATTAATCTTTACAAAGAACCAGCTCTTTGAGTTATTTTCGCTATTGTTTTTTTTGTTTTCAATTTCACTGATTTCTGTTCTTCTTTCTTTCTTTCCTTCCTTCTTACTTTGGATTTATTTTGTTTTCTCTCATTCTCATTTCTTGAAGTAGGAGTTTAGATTATTTATTTGACTTTTCCTTTTTTATAACATTTTTATCATGCAAGTATGTGCATCTCAGCATGCCCTTAGCTGTGCCCCACACATTTTGATATTTTATTTACATTTTCACTCATCTAAATGTATTTTTTAAAGTTCTATTGAGACTTTCTCTTTGGTCCATGATTATTTAGAAGTGTGTTGTTTAGCTTCTAAACATCTGGAATTTTCCCTGATATTTTTCTGTTACTGATTTCTTGTTTGATTCCACTGTGATCACTGATCACACACACATGCATGATTTTACTTTATTTATTTATTTTAATGTTCATTCACTTTTGAGAGAGAGAGAGAGACAGAGTGCGACCAGGGGAGGGGCAGAGAGAGAGGGAGACACAGAATCCAAAGCAGGCTCCAGAATCTGAGCTGTCAGCATAGAACCCAACACAGGGCTCGAACTCATGAACTGGGAAATCATAACCTGAGCTGAAGTCAGATACTTGGGCCACCCAGGTGCCCCACATGCGTGATTTTAATTTTATGTTTGTTAAAGTGTGTCGTATGGTCCAGAATATGGTCTATCAGGATATGTGTTCTGTGAGTGCTTGAAAAGAGTGCAATTCTGTTGTTGGATTGGCACGTTCTATTTCAATTAGACCCTCTTATTGATAGCGTGTTGAGTTCTACATGCTTGTTTATTTTCAGTCTGGTTGTTCTGTCAACTGTCAAGAGAGGGGTGTTGACATCTTCAAGTACAACTGTGAATTTCTCTATTTCTCATGTCAGTTATATCAGTTTTTACTTCACATATTTTGCAGCTATGTTGTTTGGTGCTTATATATTTAGACTGCTAGGCCTTCTTGGATTGACCTTTCAGTCAGAGTAATACATGCTCTGAAGACTACTTTGGTGCTCAAATAGCCATTCTTGCTTTCTTTGGACTACTGTTTGCATGATCTGTCTTTTTTTTTTTTACTTTCAACTCTCATATATCACTATATTTGAAGTAAGTTTCTTGTAGACAGCATATAGGTGAGTCATGTTTTTTGTCTAATTCACTCTGCTAAGTCTGTGATCTAGGAGGCAAAAGAGAAAGCCCAGGAAATGTATCACTGTGGTGTTCCTTGGATCTGAAGATCTCTAGTTGGTCTTCCTTCTATTTTTCAAAGTCTTCGTATGTTTTATATATCGTGTCAAGGATTTTTCGTTGTAATTAAGTGGGAGGAATAGGTGAAAGTGTGTCCACTCTATCTCTCTGGAAGTAGAAGTCACTAGTCACATTTTGTAAGCCTTTGCTGTTGTTCTTGTGGCCGTTTCTCCATCAGGAGTACAGTTCCGGTGTGGTGGTTTACAGAGGACGTTTGGGAGTTAGACCGGTCAATATCCACCACTCTCCTGCCACATATGATCTTCACAAGGGAACAAATATGTCCGAGACTTACATTCTCCACCTGTAAAGCTGTACTTACCTCGTAACTTGCTTCGACAGCTGAAAAAGATGATATGTGCAAGTGCTTAGCATATGACTGTCGGGAACTTGAAACACAGCTAGTATGATTGACTAGGTTAAGCTTTTAGTTTACTCAATTCTAAGTCATTTAAATTTAAATAGCAACATGGGGCTAGTGGCTACTCTATTCAGAGCGACACTGTTATAGATGGGGATAACTAATACGGTATTCATGCAGAGTAAATAAAAATATGGAAAACTGCTTTGAAGACACTGTGATACACAACCTGAGGTGATATTTGTAGTCGATACAATAACTCAACTATGTTTTGGGTAGAGGCCAACAAAGTTATTTTTCCCCTTCTAACTGAGAGCTGTCAATTTTTTGTCATAGACGTAAATAGAAGAATAAATACCATCAAGAAATGAATGAAATGGAGGAGGACAGCAACAGGACGCAAAATGTGTGATTAGCCTTCCTCCGACGTGTGCTCCTCTCCATGACATGCTCATTCACCCACACACTACAGTGTCTGCCTTCCACACTGTCACCTGCTGAGCCCCATCCTACAGGATGGCTCTGTGCTGGGAGAGGGGCAGGGGCAGCAATTTCGATCTGCTTCCTCATAGAGCAATGCCTCACATGGAGCTCAGTTGGCAACAAGAATGTGGTCTGCTATGAGAAATTGGTCCCCGGTGATCCCTACCTCAAAAAGATCCCACTACCCCCCTGCCATACTCTGATGAAAAGTCATCCAAGGGAACTAGATGAGGTTCTTTGACAGACTATTTCCCCCTTAGGGCTGTGAAGTCCATTCTGCAAACGAGGACAAGTGGACTGCTCCAAGGGCACCAGGATGGGTACTAGGTGGCCTGGCTTCTTTACTTCTCTGTGCCACCAAATATCTAGGTGGTACCAGAAAACTCAGCTCCCTGTCATCCTGTGTGAAATGGAGACTCAGACCTCCACCGGGATCATAATCCCCTGTTTTATACCTGACACTTGTACGTTTTTGTGACTTCAAGGAAACAGCCACTTCCTGACGTGTATTACAGTTGTAGAGATGAGTAACTGGAGGTGCCATAAGGTCAGAATTTGGTCAAAGTGTCACAACGAGATGGTACCAGAACTGGAAGTGAAATCCTCAAGACTCTAAGCCCTCGGGTCTTTGCCTTGTACTGTGGTGCCGTGATCTCATTTAGAAGGAAGCATTGCTCAGGGCTGGAAAACGAAGTGTCTAATGAGTAGATCTGCTTCCCTCCCTTGCTCAACCCTCACACTTGTTAACATAAGCCCTGGTTTGGATATATAGAAAGGACAAGAAAAGCAGAACAAAAGAGATACGGAGCAAAAAAAAAAGGGGGGGGGCAAGAGAACGGCAGAAGGGATGCTTAATAGTTTCCACCTGTCCATTAAGAAAGGCACTTAGAGTTTCCAGAAGAGCTAGCACCTTCTCGGGGTCAGAAGAATTAAGGAAAGTAAAGACGGAGAAGTGAGGTGGCTTTGTTCCCTTTAAGAGAGGTCTATTTAGTAAGTAGACACAGGGACAGCAGAGCTTGTGAATTAAGGCCCATTGGGGTTCCAATCTCTCTGGGGAGCCTCAGTCAGAGCAACCTCTTGAACTTTATTTTTCTCATCACTGTAAAGGGGGTTGTGACACCAATACCAAAGGATTATCGTGAGGATGAAGCCAGAAAATGTATATAACAGGGCTGTCCAAGATAAAGAACACAACAGAAGAGAAAATTTATTAGTTTGGACTAGAACCAGATATTCTGTTTCAATCAAGTGATCTTCCCGTTATAATATGCCTCCCCTCCTCTTCCCTCCCTCCTACCCAATGCCAGCTCATTCTCTTAAGCCCTCTAATTAGCTAAATAAAGAGTACAGACAGGGCCTAGGTGAAAAAAAATGTTCTCTGAGCCAAGTGAAATCCCCAGGGAAGGGAAGAAGCCCACATGGCCAATTACCATAGCATCATTTCATTTCCTCGGAGTGACTAATACCCAGAGATAGTCACTTAAACACTAATTGCAGAAGAACAGGTAGAAATCATGTTAAATGAGCCCATCTTTATTTCTGAGGAAAAAGACAGCCAGGCTCTGTGATCCATGAGTACGCTTGCTTCTTAATCTTCCACAGAAAGAGAGAATAGCTTCCATTTCCAATTGAACACTGGATTTCGACTGCATCAGTAGTTGTTCTCAAGCCAGCGGGCAGATTTACAGCATTGCAACTGAATTACCAGCATAACAATGTGCCAACTCCATTGTGGCGGCATCTGATTTTTCCAAATTCAAGCACTGCGTCAAACAGTGATGCCTGCATGCTACAGAGAAACCACTGACCCCCACACATCTCACCTTGAACTTTCTAGAGCTTCCAAGGCCTCGGTCCCGATGCTGTGTTGAGAGAGAGGGAGGAGAGAGCCCCCACTTTGGGAAGGTGTTATGGGACCTCTTCACTGAGGGTTACTGTGAATCCTCACTGCCCACCCTCCAGCTTGTTTTCTGTTTTCCACCTGTTGCTTCTTTTCCTTCCTTTTCTCTTCTCCTTCCTACCTCTAGCCATACTTCCTTCCACCACCAAAGTCAGTTTTCTTGTATCACAAGAGGTGGAAGGCAAGTAGGAAGGAAGACAGATGTCCTTCATTTCCTAATGCTGTCCTACTTCCTGACCTACAAAGTGACCATGAGTACTTTGCACTGATTATCCTAGGTCCCTCATCACCCAAAGGCCAAGTTTACCCCACCTGCAAGCCATTGGCCATTCCTGTCAAATTTTCCTAATCCCGCCTACTTAAATTCTACTTATTTCCTAAATTCCAAGTGCCACCTCCTTAAAAAGTCTTCCTTAACTACTTCAGCCCTTACAAAACTCCTGTCACTTCTTAAAAACAACAACAACAAAGTTTAGTTACAGTATCCACCTTACACACCAGTTCTATTGTGCATGTACTTAAGACTCCTCATTCTGATTTAATTATCCCTAAGGGAGAGGACCAAATCTCCCATCTCTCTTGTACTGTCCGTACATGTCTTGGTTCAAGGCTATGCAGAGTTCATTGCCTATTTGATATCCACTTAAAACAGAAAACTTGCTTCCAAGTTCTGTGCACTGGTGTTTGCATGAGGGCAGGGGCTTGGTAAGCCACAGCGACAACTTTCCATAGTGTAATGGTTCAATCTGGCACAGAACACATTTCTCAAATGCCTCTAGTTTTCTAGGGACTGAGTTGGCCACTGGCCTTGTCAGAAACACGTTCTGTCCAGAGCAGTCTTTACCTCTTCTTTATAAAGAGATAACCAACCCACCTATAAGCTGGCCTCATTCCCATCACGGAGATAATGAAAACAGGGTGCATTCTAGCTGAGTTAGTACTTCATGTCTGTCAAGCTCAGCTCAAGTTCAATTTCCTTCCATGACCTTCCTCAGACCATGCAGCCATAAGGCTGTGTTTCCTTAAAAAATGAAATGAGGAATGCCAGGATGACTAAGATGATGTTCTCATGGGAGGATCCTTTGAATCTATTTCCAGTTGGTGGTTGAGTGTTTCTGACTGGCAGGCAGTTCTGCGTGCCATATTCAGAGACCCAGGCTCCTTCCACATGTGGCTCTGCAATGTCCTAAGACCCTGGGGTGACCTGGATCCAGGAGCAATGGCAGGACCACAATATGACTTCCATGGTTCTAGCCACCTCTGCCTACATGGGCTCCACCTTTCACACAGAATATTACAAATTGTATTGTAGGACTCAGTATAAAGATGAATATATCGTGTGTTAATATACTTTTGTGGAACTGAAAATTAATTTTTGCATTTGGCTTTCTGAAAAAATTAATACATTTCCATGAGCCCTTACAAGTCTCATGGTCCCTAAGGGCTGCGCTCAGCTAGTCTGTGCTTATTTCCTCCTGGTCCAAATCTCCATGGCGCCGGCTGCCCCGTGTTCTTGGGACCCAGTTCATGCTGCCCTGGTCTGCCCCCTTGATACGTACACGTCAGTCTCACCAGACAGACAGCAGGACAGCAGGACAGCAGGACGTTGGGCCTTTTGCTTGCATGTTGCCCAGCGCTTTGCCGAGGGCG
The DNA here is from genome assembly GCF_022079265.1 of Lynx rufus. Taxonomy (NCBI): domain Eukaryota; kingdom Metazoa; phylum Chordata; class Mammalia; order Carnivora; family Felidae; genus Lynx; species Lynx rufus. The sequence continues at coordinate 171,470,776 of NW_025814845.1, forward strand.
AGGGCTCTAGTCGTATGGATGACACAGCTGTCGTGGATTGGGCAATTTCCTTCACTCACCAAACCTCAGTTTCCTCATCTGTAAAATGGAGTGCTAGCCCTGAATCCCCCTCACGGTACTTCTGTGTGGACGAAATGAGATGATTCATGCTTAGCGCACCATCTGGCCCTTGGTAAGTACTAAATTTGGGGAAGCAACGTTTTTATCATTATGACTTAATATGACAAGAACTCATATTTATAGAAGCTTGGGTTCTCAAAGAACTGCCACGGGATGATAACATGGCTGAGGTTTTCACGTCTCAAGCTTGTTTATGGGAGACGCTGAGGTTTAACAGAAAGGTTCTGGAGTGAGACCGACGTGGATTGAAATCCCACTCCGCCAGTCACCAGCTGGGTGGCATATCACACATACTTAATCTCTCCGACACTCTGCTTTCTCATCTGTGAAGTCGAATGACTTCCTTTACAAGTACCAAACCATTGTCCTTGGTCTCCGCGTCACCAGGCCGCCTTCCTTTTCTGTTGAGGAAGACGATTAGTGTCTAAAGATCTCCTGTTGTGGTTATGAAAGCCTCAAGGTTCTTACAGGAGGCCCGGAAATTTGGTGTGGAGATCCAGAGTGCTAGCTCTCTTCTCTGTCCCTAGCCCTGTTAGAATAACAACAGGAAAGTCCTCATCAGTCATTAGCACCTTTACCTAAAATGTGCTTCTAGTCTCCAAAAAGCAGGTTCCATTGGCTGAGGAAAGGAGGGAGGATTTAAGAACCCAAGGCTGGGGGCAAAAGGTCTGGGATGCCGAGGGCTGTGTTATTTATATTTTATAATATATAAATATTATATATATATATATATTTTTTTCTGTGATACCGGCATTGCCACAATTTGATGAAATCCTCTTGGTTTTAGAGTAACTACACTCCCCGTAGAGCTCTCTACTAAATGAAGTCGTAGGGTGTGAATTCCAATTCTTTCAAGTCTCAGTGGTTAGTGGCCTAATATTCACCTGACCTAAACCCTGAAAACAGCAATCGGGCCTATCGCCTAGCGAGCCATCTGCTAGGGACGTGTCACAACCACCTGCAGGACGATCTGGGCGAGAATCCAGGACCTGATTCCAGTCCTGTCTTTGCCACGTACAGCTCCATGAGTTACATCACTTGGTCCTGGGATTCCTTTTTTTCTTCCCTTATAATCTGCACAATAACACAGTAGCTACCTTGTAGGGTTGTATGCATGAGGTAGCACACGTCAAGTTCAGGGCGTCTGGTGCATAATTTTGCAAAAGCATCACATCCCAGTACAGCAGAGGGACACTACCTAAGCGACTGCTGGAAGCTGGGAAACACAATTTAGGAGCCTTCTAGCTGTCACCTGAGCCAGGGACTGCACCATCACTCACACAGAGCCACAGAGCAACCTGCAGCATAGCATGTCTGTCTTATTTGCTGGCAAAGCCGGAGTCTGGATAAACCCTGCTGGATTCAAGACCATGTGAAAAGAGGGAGAAATAGAGGGCCAGCAAAAAATGACCACAAAACAAGGCAAATTCAAATGGCTTCTAGTAGTGTCCATAATGCAGAGCCTCCTGGAAACGGAATAACAGGAAGATAAGACGGGTCCCAAAGAGCATTGGAAAAAATGAGAAAATGAAAATATATGCAGGCTCCTTAAAGCATGCAACCACTACCGCGAAGATTTCAATTCATCCTGTATTTTTAATAAATCTAAAATAATTCGAATGGAATTTTCCTTGGTATTTACAATTGTGTTATAGATTTCACCGGTTAAGAAAAAATGGCAAGGGAAAGATGGGTGGTTCAATAAATGGAGGGAGAAAACAACAAGAAGCAGGGAACAATAGGCAATATGATAAGATGCTTAATCACACGTCAAAGGCATGCAGCTACAAGTCACAATGACCCTTGACGCCACTTGTGAACACGTGCAGCTTGCATTTGGAGTTTATTATGAACACGGGCAAAGAGGCAGCAATGAGAGTCAGAGGAACAGCCCAATGAAAAGTGAAAACCTAGAAAAAGATCAGTAATTCCATACCCCACCATCCGCCTTAGAGACAGCTCTGTGCGCACCTGGTAAGTTTCTACAGATCGGAAAAAATTATCCAAGGAGCAGGCAAGCTGAGTGCAGGCAGATTCATTAGGGACGTAGTGCCTCTGCATCCCTAACTACCGAGGGGAGATGGGGGTATTGCAAACCCGAAGACAGCAGCAGGTGTGTGTGAGAACGTGCCTCTGCTAGACTCCATTCAACAACCTGCATCAGAGACACAAGGACCCACTACAGCATACACGAGGCAGCGTTTCCGGGCTTTGCCTAAGGAGCTGTAAGATTAATAAGCTTCCTGGGTCTTTCTCATGCTCACCAAAGTTTGAGAAGCACCACTTTATTTATTTTTTTATTTTTGTAACGTTTATTTATTTTTGAGACAGAGAGAGAGAGAGGACAGAGCGCTAGTAGGGGAGGGGCAGAGAGAGAGGGAGACACAGAATCCGAAGCAGGCTCCAGGCTCTGGGCCGTCAGCACAGAGCCCGATGCGGGGCTTGAACCCACAGTTGGCGAGATCATGACTGGAGCCGAAGTCGGACACTTAACCGACCGAGCCACCCAGGTGCCCTGAGAAACCACCATCTTAGCACCTCCCACCCGAGTGTCCCTGCCAGACGGCAACAGGCTGTTCTTGGATCCACTGGTTCCTTGTGGGGAGGCAGAAGACTAGGTTGACCCCCAAGACCACTCTTACCAAGAGAAGCTTCGTGACCTATTCTGTCTGCACCCACCCTCGAACCTTGGAAGCAGCCGTGCACCCTTTTCTTTCAAAGAAAGGGGAGGACGTGGAGGAACTTGGCCGTGAAATCATGATGCTGTGATCTCATTCTTGTCAATCTGGTTCTGAGCCTGGCTTTCCTCTGCTGTCTCCAGAACCCCAAACTTAATCATCAGGACTCCCTGTTCTTGAGTGTGAGGATGACACACATCTGGAACCACAGGGAAATGGCCATGAGAGGCTGAGGTTGTACAGCCAGACAATATTCTTTTAATGCAAAGAGGGGAAGAGTTGACCAAAGGTAAAACCAGAGATGGTTTGCCTGGGGGGTGGGGAGGGGACAGCGCAGTCAAATCCTATCAGTGTGGCTATGGCAAGAGCTTGCAGAGATGATGGTTTACTTAAGGAATTAACAGAAAAATAAGCTGTTCTGCCCACAATCATCTCAACTGCCAAAACCCCAATTATTTCTTACCCTGAAATGCTCCTAGGAAAAGAACAGTCCAACTTCTGCCCCAGCGTCAACTACTCCCTCTTGACCTTGTGGTAACTCCTTCGGAATATTAAAATATGATTCTTTAGCCTCTCGAGCTGACCCGGGCTATTGCAGTGTCTTCCCAGATGGGGTCAACTGGGGTCTCTCTCTCTCCATCTCTCTGCCTCTTTCTCTCTTTTCTCTTTTTCTCACGTACACGCACACACATTTTTTTCCTCTCTCTTCTTACTTATGTTCACAATGCTAAAGAATTTGTCGAAAGCCCAAGATATTGGTCTTCATATGCGTCTCACTGATGCATGTTCCTTTCTGGACTTCAGGGGACTGAAGTCTTTTAAAAAGAAACGTGCTCAGGAGAAGGGTCGGTGGGGCGGGGAGACCGTGGGGCTCTGGAGCGTGGGTACCTAATCATGTATCCTTGGCAGCTACAGCAAGAACCCCTGCTGACTTGTCAAACTCTCACATGGACGTTAAGAAGATTAAGATAATAGCATGCCTAACATAGCTAATAAGAAAGATTTGAAACAATTGGCAAAAATAGATGGAGTTATGAAACGCTTATTAAGGGATAATGATTCCATGTCACAATAACGGCAATATAGGGTCGGCTTAATTTCACACACCGAGAAGAGAGATGTAGATGATATGGGGGCAGAAAGAGACAGAATCTGCAATGTTCTGTGCCCAGTGCCCGACGTGGCAGGCAGAGACACACTCGCCTGGGGACGAGCGCCGCCCCCCCCACCCCAAAACACCCTCATCACCGATCATGGCCAGGTTGGGAAGGGTGTGCAGGTCACAGAGCTGTCCGTTCACATCCGCTGTGTTGGCCACTGGAGGAGGTGTATCTGTGTGTCCAAACAACTTAAACAGATTTCCCTTAATTTCAGAGTAGTCACATCGACCTTCCCCCTTTGTAGCCTGGGCACATCATCAACATGCC